>NC_135233.1:833064174-834296674 GCF_051348905.1 Ranitomeya variabilis
AATGAAGCATTTCTTCCAGAAAATTATTCCAATTACACTTGTTTTGTTATATACATGTTTATTTCCTTTATGTGCATTGGAACAACACAAAAAGAGCAGAAAACTTGGACATAATTTCACACAAAACCCCCCAAATAGGCCCAACAAAATAGTTGTCACAATTCCAAAATTGTGGGTAAGCAACTTTAATTTATGTGATGCTCTTTCAAATTTACCTCTACCAAATAACAGGTATAGGCAATATGAAAAATGAGGGAAGTTGATCCATTCTTTGCATTGTGTGTCTCTGTGTGCCACACTAAGCATGAAGAACAGGAAAAGAAGAAAACTGTCTGAGAACTTGAGGAACCAAAATTGTTGAAAAATATCAACAAGCTCAATGTTACAAGTCCAGCTCCAGAGATCTTGATGTCCCTTTGTTGACTGTGCACAGGAAGTTTACAACCCTTGGCACTATAGCTACTCACCCTAGACATGGATGGGAAAGATAAATTGATGAAAGCTTGCAATAGTCTGGATGGTGCATAAGCAGCCCCAATCAAGTTCCAAAGAAATTCAAGCTGTCCTACAGGAAAGAACTGCCCACAGGCCGCCCTGAAGCACAAGCATGCTCCTCATTATAGAGACAGAGAGAAAGACAGACTGTTTGTGCTTCGGGACAGGCTTGTGTGGAGGTCTTTCCCTGGTTTCTCTGGGTAATAGCAGGAATAAAAAACTCTGTCTACAGTCCCACCCCGGAGCACGGGCATATCATTAACTGAAAATTTCGAACCCTAATTACATGAAAAATACAAGACGGATTTCTTCACCTCTGGATATTCAGTTTAACACTGCCCACTTGACAATGCCTGTAGTTTATTTTCTGCTGACAGGTTCCCTTTAAGGTGGAAGAGAAAGGGGAGCTGAGGGCACTACATATATAATGCACCGTGATCACAGACTACACACTGTAACAAATATGCAAGAAGGGAGAGGAAAGAAGCGTGGATGAAATATTGAGGATCACCAAAATATTATGTAATTAAGGTTATTTAACAAAAAAGGATATAACCAACAACAATTAAAAACATTTAAAAAGCCAAAAACCTAATGAGCAATGATAGAGAGCCCATGTAAGGACTAACTATCCTCTACTGTGCATACTGGGAACAAATAATGAAAACTCTGATGTTCGTTTTAAGGGATTCCTCAAAACATTTGTATAGTGAGGAGTCAATTGCCTGAGTTCAGTAAAGTATTTATTGGCCTGGAACCTTAGGTGGTGATGAATGATTTCTGAAGATAATAACTATTATAAATATGGTGTGTCATATGTAGCCGTGAATCTGATTCTCCTTTATAAATCATGTTTCATCACAGTGCTTTATGGCTTATGGTACAACGTTGAAGGAAATCATAAATAACAGCCCTTTACAAAATAGAATAGGACAATGCAACCCAAATGATTGCCATTAATGATTGGCAAATAAAACTATTTCACAAAGTAACATATAAAGGCTCACTGTCATTATCTTCTGCACTTATGAGACACTTCTTCCCCTCTTCCAGGACCCTGAAGCCACCATTCACTATTAAAAATAGCTCTTAAGGTACCGTTACACTAAACGACTTACCAATGATCACGACCAGCGATACGACCTGGCCGTGATCGTTGGTAAGTCGTTGTGTGGTCGCTGGGGAGCTGTCACACAGACAGCTCTCTCCAGCGACCAACGATCAGGGGAACGACTTCGGCATCGTTGAAACTGTCTTCAACGATGCCGAAGTCCCCCTGCAGCACCCGGGTAACCAGGGTAAACATCGGGTTACTAAGTGCAGGGCCGCGCTTAGTAACCCGATATTTACCCTGGTTACAAGTGAACACATCGCTGGATCGGTGTCACACACAATAAATTTCTGGACTTCTAGCTCCGACCAGCGATATCACAGCGGGATCCAGATCGCTGCTGCGTGTCAAACTCAATGAGATCGCTATCCAGGACGCTGCAACGTCACGGATCATCATCGTTCTCGCTGCAAAGTCGCTTAGTGTGAAGGTACCCTTATCCTTCTTGGTCAAAGCAACGACAGGCTGCCTGCAAAGTGAGGTGTCAGATTACAGTCTATTAAACTACAGTATATAGTGGAATGGTTAGAGAAATGAGAAGCAACGACATTTTCATTAAACAAGTTGGTCTCAGATAATCTCACATTATCATTTTTCAGCATTATATGTATTTTTATTCCTTGTGACTTGCCATGATTCATATGGTAATGAGGAGAAGAACAGACCATTTTCCTTCTCTTCACACCTGATGTTTGATGTAATGCTTTATATATGCCTTCAAAACTTGCTATTTGTTACCATCTTTTCAGTTAGCCACTAAAAGGTATCAACCACTGAGGACTCTCAAATTTTAATATTTTTCTATGTATTGGCTAACACGGTACAAATATATATTTTTCCTGTATGGTTTACATATTGTTGTTTGTATGAGAATATTTGAGTATTTTAATAGTATGTAGTAAAGATATTGTTTTAGTAGAGTATTTGTTTCCTTTTTCATGTTTATTAGTCAATTTTTTTTAACTTTTTTTATTCTTTTAAGAAGCACTGTCAGCAAAAATGTTATCACTCTGCTTTCCTTTTTTGCAGTCTAGATCTATTAAAGGGAACCTGTCACCTGAATTTGGTTGGTCCGGTTTTGGGTCATATGGGCGGGGTTTTCAGGTGTTTGATTCACCCTTTCCTTACCTGCTGGCTGCATGCTGGCCGCAACATTGGATTGAAGTTCATTCTCTGCCTTCCGGAGTACACGCCAGTGCAAGGCAATATTGCCTTGCGCAGGCGTGTACTCCGGAGGACAGTGAATTAACTTCAATCCAATATTGCGGCCAGCATGCAGCCAGCAGGTAAGGAAAGGGTGAATCAAACACCTGAAAACCCCGCCCATATGACCCAAAACTGGTCCCGCCAAATTCAGGTGACAGGTTCCCTTTAAAATACTTACATTGCAGCTCCTCACCTTTGCCAGCTCACACAGGAACTGCTGTGCGGGGCGATAGATACTTCTACCAATGTAAGCTTATGAAGCCTCAGGCTACATAGACTTAGGGCTAGTGCACACGACTGTATTTTCAATCTGCATGATATCCATTAAAACATGGATCACACTAGGACAACTGTTATTTAATGGAGCAGTGCACATGATTATTTTTAACTAACTGAATCTTCATGTGAAAAAAATTGCAGTATGCACGATTTTCCTCTGGAAATTGGATGAGACTCACCCATTTAAGTCTTTGGGTGTATAAAAAAATTGAATGTCCACTGAGCCACAGTATACCATCCAATTTTTACAGAAGTATTGTAATTCTATAGCATAGGAAACTGTAAATGGTCTTTTAAATGATTAATAGCTGTTGAGTAAAAGACCGGATTGCACATGGATGATAAGTGAGAAGAAAGTCATCCAACTTTTCTGGATGAAAATCAGACCAATTTTTTTATACTATCGTGTGACCCTAGCCTAAGGGTAGGGTCACCCGAGCGTAGATTCTCTCCTCTGAGAGAATCGGATAGATTATGGAAATGATACTCTGATCAAACTATAATTGGAGTGTCAGCTTAGTGTCAACTGATTCTCTTGGATAAATTGTATCACAGTTGTATTCTGTGAGTCTGTAAAAATAGGAATGAAT
Organism: Ranitomeya variabilis; assembly: GCF_051348905.1. Taxonomy (NCBI): domain Eukaryota; kingdom Metazoa; phylum Chordata; class Amphibia; order Anura; family Dendrobatidae; genus Ranitomeya; species Ranitomeya variabilis. The sequence continues at coordinate 833,067,856 of NC_135233.1, forward strand.
TCGGTTGTCATTCGAGTGTAGTCCAATATTTGCCACGTACCCATTGACTTGAATGTGTGCATGCCATCAGATTTATGCTGTAAATCGCAGAAAGTTGTGATTTTTTTCTCATGCTGAGCAGGTATGAGAAATAAAATGCTGATCTGTACTGCTCCATGGAATAATATTGGACCAAGTGCTATCCTACAAAACATTGGATAACACTCTTCCGATTAATCATCTTGTGTGAGCGAGCCATAAAAGTGACTTCCAGACCACACATGAGCACCTGTATGATCCAGCTAGTCTGATTTGAGTTCATGTGATCCAGAAGAGAACCAGATGGATTCTGAAAACTGGGGTAGATGCACCAATAATACAGTACAGACATATGGAGAAAGGATTAAGGAATACATTTTCACTATAGTTTCTACTGCACCTTGCCTCATAGTTGCCTGAACGAGCAGCATTCACCAGTTATTACTGCATGGAATGAGATTCAGCTGTAATTATTCAGTATTGTGCATTTTTCTATTGCTATCAGTCAGTAATTCAAATGAGGATTTAATTACACAAACACACTGAGACTCTAGCCTTTGTATATCAACTTTAGAAACATTTTGTTTTCAATATTTCAGTAATGAAATCTAAATGATTCAGGAATGGGTTTTGTAATCATTTGTTTTACAAAACCTTCTCCTACTCTATCTCCCTAATAATCTTAAAGGTTCATTCACTGGGAGTATATTTGTTTATCAGCATTAGCATGACTTTTCTATATTATTCATAACCTGGAGCTAACATGTTTATCTTTTAATTACAAATCCAGCCTCAAATGCATGCTCGTATTGTCTTGGAAGAGTCTGCTCAAAGTCATATAAACAATTTATAATGATAATACCTTTCTTACCTTTTTATGATTTGCTGGAGAACTTTTGTTTGAAATTATTGGTGTGAATCTATTTGATGGTGTTCATCAACAAACTGATGATTATTCATTTCTCTTTGTATTATTTATTCCTTAACTTTAAATATGTTGTGATACAGTAGGCATGTTTACCTCTAAGACAGGAGCTATTTTTATTACGATCATTATTACGTAGCCACTTAAGGATTTTTACCCCCAGTGTATTAAAAGGATATAACTGAACTACAGCTGGTACAGAGTAGCGCAACCAATATTATTAAGGTAATGGGTGGACTGCAATATCAAGACAGATCATCAATCTTGGGATTATGCAATTTGGAAAAACTAAGGCATAGGGATGATCTTACTGCAATGTTCAAATACAGCTGCTTCTCACAAAATTAGAATATGAAAAAGTAAATTTATTTCAGTTCTTCAATAAAAAAAAGTGAAATACTTTATAGTCATTACAGAGTGATCTATTTCAAGTGTTTATGTCTGTTAATAATTATGACTTACAGCCAATTAAAACCCAAAGGTCATTATCTCAATAAATTATAATAATTAACAAACACCTGCAAATTCTTTCTAAGCATTTAAAAAGGTCTCTTAGTCTGTTTCAGTAGGTTCCACAATCAAGGGAAAGACTGCTGACTTGACAGATGTCCAGAAGGCAGTCATTGACACACTCCACAAGGAGGATAAGCCACAAATGGTCATTGCTAAAGAAGCTGGCTATTCACAGAGTGCTGTATCCAAGCATATTAATGGGATGTTGAGTGGAAGGAAAAAATGTGGTAGAAAAAGGTGCACAAGCAACTGGGATAACCGCAGCCTTGAAAGGATTGTTAAAGGGCCACTGTCACCCCCTCCAGCCGTTATAAACTAAAAGAGCCACCTTGTGCAGCAGCAATGCTGCATTCTAACAAGGTGGCTCTTTTAGTTTTTGGTGCATGTATTCCCAAAATAAAGCATTTTATAACTTCTCCAAAATACCTGTCTTTTGCCAGGGAGGCAGGTCCTCACCCCCCTGCTTGAAACGCCACACTGCCGTCACTCAAATCTTCAGGGGCACCGGGCGCCGCCCCCTCCGCGCTGTTTTCGCATGAAATCGGGTGCCTGCGCTGTGTAGTACTGTCTGGTGCAGGCGCAGTGAGCTTTGGCCGTCTGAAGTCACAGCCAGGCTTGCAGACGGCGCCTGTGCAGCCAGTGCGGCTACCCACCTTGGTAATCCCAGCCCCGCACTGTGCATAATGCATAACACACTGCGGGGCTGGGATTACTAAGGTGGGTGGCCGCACTGGCACCGTCTGCAAGCCTGGCTGTGACGTCAGACTGCCAAAGCTCACTGAGCGCCCCTGAAGATTTGAGTGACGGCAGTGTGGTGTTTCAAGCAGGGGGGTGAGGACCTGCCTCCCTGGCGAAAGACAGGTATTTTGGAGAAGTTATAAAACGCTTTATTTTGGGAATACATGCACCAAAAACTAAAAGAGCCACCTTGTTAGACTGCATCATTACTGCTGCACAAGGTGGCTCTTTTAGTTTATAACAGCTGGAGGGGGTGACAGTGGCCCTTTAAGAAAAGGCCATTCAAATATTTGGGGCAGATTCTTAAGGAATGGACTGCTACTGGAGTCATTGCTTCAAAAGCCACCACACACAAATGTATCCTGGACATGGGCTACAAGTGTCGCATTCCTTGTGTCAAGCCACTCATGACCAATAGACAACACCAGAATCATTTTACCTGGGCCAAGGAGAAAAAGAACTGGACTATTGCTCAGTGGTCCAAGGTGTTTCTTTCAGATGAAAGTAAATTTTGCATTTCATTTGGAAATCAAGGTCCCAGAGTGTGGAGGAAGAGTGTAGAGGCACATAATCCAAGCTGCTTGAGGTCTAGTGTGAAGTTTCCACAATCAGTGATGGTTTGGGGACCCATGCCATCTGCTGGTGTAAATCCACTGTGTTTTATCAAGACTAAAGTCAGTGCAGCCATCTGTTAGGGCTGGCGGAACACACCAAATAATATAATGAGTGATAAGAGGTGTGTTCGCATCCCGGGGTCCACCGTGCAGAGATGGATCCTGATGCTAAGTAATGGCGGAAACAATATGGCGGTATAACGTGTTCACACGCAGGTTAGCTTCACCCGGTATGAAAAGGGAGATGAACCCTGTTGCTTCACAGGGCCGCCGAACCGCAGAGTGAGAACTGGAGCGAGGTCACAGAACTCTGTCCCAAGGACACGGGGAAGAGTCCCTCTAGACCACTAGTGCTCGGCACTGCAACCGCAGTGCCAGGGGAAAACTAGATAATATTTACCACATGAGAGTGCGTACAGCGCCGCACTGGCGGACGCCACTAACCACCCTGTCTAGGGTCAGGAAAGCGCACTGATTGCACACGGTGCCGTACTGGTGGTCACTGCTGGATAGACGCTGTAATGATCGTGCTCTTGTGCTTGGATAGCACTGTCTGGCGTAAGATTACTCCATCATTCGCGAACAGTCAACAACTCTAGGGATGGGAATGATTCAGAGCTTTCATCCATCGACAGGCATACATCCACACACACACATTAGTAAGTTTATACTAGCGCATGGCCGTGTGGCCATGCAAACCTTTTATAGTGGAAGCTCTCTGGGACCTTCCTAGTGGTCCAATAGGAGCTGTTACAGGACCTGAGCATGTGACCCCCGACCTCCAATGAGAGGTCATCCCTTGGGCATGCTCAGAAGAAGAAAGCAGGACTTAGCCCCAGGGACGCCTGCTCGCCGCTGATCAGTGCTGGTTACAAAGGCTGATCCTTGAAGGATAGCAGTAACCAGCCTCACTGTATCAGCTTGAGCCAGACGCTGGGACCGACATCTCTGCTGAGCAGGTTTCACTGCAGTTGGAGGAGAATGAGAGACCGAGGCGGAGATGGTTCGAGATTCCCCCTGTGCAACAGTGTGAACTCGACACCTAACATTACCTCCCCTCCTAGGGCCCCACTCCTTGGGTCTCGCTATGCTCGAAGGCAGCAATGAGCTGCGGAGCCCAAATGTGCTCAACAGGCTCCCAGGACCTGTTCTCTGGGCCATGACCCTTCCAATCCACTAAATAGAATTTTTTGCCATGTACCACCTTGCACTCCATGATGGCGTTCATCTCGTATTCATCCGTGGATGAGCCTGATGTCCCGGCAGATGACTTGGAAAATCGGGACACGTGGACGGGCTTTAGGAGGGACACATAAAAGGTGTTGGTGATGCCAAGGCGTGAAGGAAGGGCCAGAAGGTAGGCCACAGGATTAACCTGTTCCAGGACCATGAATGGGCCTAGGTAGTGAGGTGCAAACTTAGAGGACTCAACTCGCAGCCTGATATTACGGGTGGAGAGCAGCACTAAATCACCAGGAGCAAAGATTGGAGCGGGGCGCTGATGTGCATTGGCGGAGACCATCATTCTCTCCTTGGAGGCCCTGATAGCATCATGTTTGCGGTCAGAAATGTCAAGTCCCTCCACAGCCCAGTCTGCCACCCAGTAGTCTGCGGAAGACACGGGCATGGGTACAGGAACCCGCAGATGCTGGCCGTAATTAAGGAGGAATGGGTCTGCCCAATGGAGTCGGCTATGGCATTGTTCAACCAAACTCCACCCACAGTAGCAAGGATGCCCAGTCATCCTGTCTGGCTGAGACAAAATGTCGCAGGTATGTGACCAGGGTCTGGTTGGCCCTCTCTACCAACCCATTCGTTTCGGGATGGTATGCTGAAGAGAGATTCAGCTCGATGCTGAGAAGACGACACAGCTCTCTCCAGAACCAAGATGCAAACTGGGGACCCCAGTCACTGACAATTTTGTCTGGCATACCGTGTAGGCAGAAAACGTGCTTAATAAACAACGCCGCCAAGGCCCGTGCAGAAGGTAGCTGTGGAAGAAGCACCAAGTGCACTATTTTGGAAAAATGGAGGGTGACTATCCAAATAATGATGCAGCTACGGAACTTGGGTAAGCCCACCACAAAGTCCATCCCGACCATTTCACTGGGCCTGTCCTCCACTGGCAGGGGGTAAAGAAGCCCAGCAGGCTGTTGTTGAGGAGACTTATTCTTGGCGCAGGAGACACACGCCTGAATATAGTCTCCGACGTCACGGGCCATATGCGGCCACCAGTATGTCCTCGCCAGAAGCTCAGATGTCCTCTTGGTCCCAAAATATCCACCCACCCTGGATGAGTGAGCCCAAGAGAGAACCTTTGGTCGCAAATTAGATGGCACAAAGGTCTTGCCCGGGGGCACAGACTCTAGCGAAACCAGGGCCACGGTCCTCAGGCTCTCCAAAGGGACAATTAACCGAGGTTCCTCCTCCTTCTCTATTGATGACACTGCAGAGCGGGAGAGAGCGTCAGCATGGATGTTCTTCTCCCCGGAAAGATAATGGAGGGTGAAGTGGAAGCGGGAGAAGAACAAGGACCATCTAGCCTGGCAAGAGTTTAGCCGCTGGGCATTCTGTAAGTAAACCAAATTTTTGTGGTCGGTATACACTTGGAAGGGAAAACGAGCCCCTTCCAGGAGGTTTCTCCACTCCGAGAAGGCCAACTTCATAGCTAGCAACTCCCTGTCCCCAATGGAATTATTCCTCTCCGCTGGTGTGAGGGTCTTGGTCCCAAAATGTCCACCCACCCTGGACGAGTGAGCCCAAGAGAGAACATTCGGTCACAAATTAGATGGCACAAAGGTCTTGCCCGGGGGCACAGACTCTAGCGAAACCAGGGCCACGGTCCTCAGGCTCTCCGAAGGGACAATTAACCGAGGTTCCTCCTCCTCCTCTATTGATGACACTGCAGAGCGGGAGAGAGCATCGGCATGGATGTTCTTCTCTCCGGAAAGATAATGGAGGGTGAAGTGGAAGCGGGAGAAGAACAAGGACCATCTAGCCTGGCAAGAGTTTAGCCGGTAGGCATTCTGGAAATAAACCAAATTTTTGTGGTTGGTATACACTTGGAAGGGAAAATGAGCCCCCTCCAGGAGGTTTCTCCACTCCGAGAAGGCCAACTTCATAGCTAGCAACTCCCTGTCCCCAATGGAATAATTCCTCTCCGCTGGTGTGAGGGACTTGGAGAAAAAGAAGCAAGGATTCTTCCAACCTTGAGCATCCTTTTGAAAGAGGACTGCTCCAGCACCGGTGGATGAGGCATCCACCTCCATTATAAATGGTTTATCTACATCGGGGCGATATAGGAAGGGAGCACTAGCAAAATGAGACTTAATAGAGACGAAGACCTTGGAGACCTTCTCCGACCACAATGTGGGATTTGATCCCTTCTTGGTGAGGGCTACTATGGGAGCTACCAAAGTAGAGAAGTGGGGAATGAACTGGCAATAATAGTTAATGAACCCCTATAAAGCGCTGCACTGCTTTGAGAGAATGGGGTTCCTGCCAGTCCATCACAGTCTGTAGCTTGGCAGGATCCATAGCCAAACCCTGGGCGGAGATGATATAGCTAAGGAAAGGCAAGGACTCCTGCTCAAACACACACTTCTCCAACTTGGCATAGAGGGAGTTTGCCCATTGGAGGTCAAAGACTTTGCCCCTGACGAAGCCACCTTGCGGTGGCGAGACGCGTCGGGCATCTCCACAGGCTCCCCCACCATATGGTTGTTTGAAGTACCGTGATACCGGCTCTGTGTGTCTGTCTATGGGTATGCTTCCTCTGATACATCCGTGGTATTCTGCCCACTATATTCTATGTGTCTTTGTGGGCTAAGACCTTTTTTCAGGACTGTGCTTCATCTCAGCTCATTGATTTATTTGTTATATTGAAGCCCCCATTATTTACTCAGGCTTGCACTTGAATTGTGGTATCCTTATTTTCATGTGGCTTATTTATATTTATATTTTTGCATGCTTATGCTTCTTATGTGCCATTTGATTGTGACAATCATGTCCATTTTTCTGTTCATGTCTGCCTGATTGCAGGAACAGTTGTCATCTACTTGCACTATTTGGTAAAGCACTTTACATTATTCTTATATACATTTGTTTGCATGTCATTTCTATAGCCCTGTTTTGTATTCGGATACTTTGGACACCCAGGGTGGGGGTTTTGTTTGGCTCTATTATGAGCTTTATGTGCTGTGTCTATGTCATGTTAGTGACTTTTTAAATGTTTTTACAAATTTTGGTCTGTTTTTTGTACTACTTCAATAAAATATTTGTATTATTCAAGGTGATCCTTGGTATTGGTCAACAGCTTTTTTCTTTGTTGTTATTAGACTTTGCAAATGGAGCGCCCCCACGTAAGGGCAATGGGATACTCCGCATCGGGTCCTTCGGTTTGGGGGATGTCACGGTGGCCTGACCTGGTCCATGCGCCTTTGAGGGGTGTCCAATAAAAGGAAACGTTTATATGATGTTCGTGACGCCACCTGTGGTATTCGGTCAGGGTGACCGACGCTGCTTAGGGGTCCACTGGGGTGATGTTATGGCTGCTAGATGGTATACCTTCCCACAGGTGAAGTATGTCCCCAGGGCTTCCCAGAGTGTAGGTGGTGGATGGTGTGAGGCGCAGTGAATAACGAGGACACAAGGTTGCAGTCTCTTTACCTTTTACTGAAGGCTTCAGTGTCCACAGTCCAGGGCACTGGATCACAGGGTAGGCAGAGTCCGGCTGGTCTGAAGGCAAATCCAGAGTCCCCTTATCCAGGTGGAATGCAATAGCCTTCCTATGCACCCAGTAACAGAGTAGGTTCTCACTTGCATAAGCTCTAATGAGGTCCTCACTAGGGTTGAGCGACTTTTACTTTTTCAGGATCGAGTCGGGTTTCGCGAAACCCGACTTTGTCAAAAGTCGGGTCGGGTGAAATCGGCCGATCATTGCGAAAAGTCGGGGGCCGACTGAAACACGAAACCCAATGCAAGTCAATGGGGAATAAAAGTCGGCAGTTAGTGGAGGACAGGAAAACACCTACCGAGCCCATTTTAATGTCAAAAACATCAATTATTGTTACTTAAGCTTGTCAATCTTAATTTACCTTATAATAATAGTTAGCCATTGAAAATTTGGGGGTAATTTGGCAACAGTTGTGGGGGGAGTAGGGCTGGCTCAAGTTTTTCGTGGGCCCAGGAAACGTGGACTACGTCACGGCGGTGGAGCAGGGAGAGGTAAGTATTTCAACTTTGCAAGTGCTGTGATCATGAGAAAGCAGGGGGGGCACACTCGTTCGCATTGCCACTGGCACAGGGCCCCTCAAAGTACGGCGTTGTGTTTGACGGCGGGGGCGCTCCCACCGGCAGTGACACTTTTGCGTACTATGACGGGCCCTGTGACAGTGACGTCGCCAACGAGTATGCCCCCCCACCTCATGAAGGAACCTGCACTTTCATATGCACCTTCCTCTTTGTCCCCGTGTAAGGTGGTATAGTATGCGGGAAGGGGGACCTGACTTTCAGCAGGGTCAGATTCTGGCTGTGTAGAGTGCAAGGGGAATGTAGTGGTCTGGGTCAATGTACCAGCAGACCCATCAAGCAGTGGCTGGGTAATAGGCAGGATGAGGAGGAAACACAGATATAGGCCCAAAATAAAAAAGGAGGCTAAAAGCTGGAAAAAATTGGTTACAGGAGTAAACAGGCAGCATTACTTTGTTCAGTGGAGGACAACAATAAGCAGCAGCAGACACCGTTAGTAGGGCCCAACCAAACTAGTAGGCCGAATACAGTTTCAAATTCTAAATATAGGCCGAAAGCCTATAGATTGAAACTCAGCTTTGTTTCTTTGAGGAAACCAAGAGGCAGCAGCAGACATAACTAGACCCAAACCAAGAACCAGGCCAAATGCAGTTTCATATTGTTGATAGAGGCTGAAAGCCTGTAGATTCAAACGCAGCTTTGTTTCTTTGAGGAAACCAAGAGGCAGCAGCAGACATAACTAGGCCCAAACCAAGCACCAGGGCAAATGCAGTTTCATATTGTTGATAGAGGCCGAAAGCCTGTAGATTCAAACTCAGCTTTCTTTCTTTGAGGAAACCAAGAGGCAGCAGCAGACATAACTAGGCCCAAACCAAGCCCCAGGGCAAATGCAGTTTCATATTGTTGATAGAGGCTGAAAGCCTGTAGATTCAAACGCAGCTTTGTTTCTTTGAGGAAATCAAGAGGCAGCAGCAGATGTAACTAGGCCCAAACCAAGCACCAGGGCAAATGCAGTTTCATATTGTTGATAGAGGCTGAAAGCCTGTAGATTCAAACGCAGCTTTGTTTCTTTGAGGAAACCAAGAGGCAGCAGCAGATGTAACTAGGCCCAAACCAAGAACCAGGCCAAATGCAGTTTCATATTGTTGATAGAGGCCGAAAGACTGTAGATTCAAACTCAGCTTTGTTTCTTTGAGGAAACCAAGAGGCAGCAGCAGATGTAACTAGGCCCAAACCAAGCACCAGGGCAAATGCAGTTTCATATTGTTGATAGAGGCTGAAAGCCTGTAGATTCAAACGCAGCTTTGTTTCTTTGAGGAAACCAAGAGGCAGCAGCAGATGTAACTAGGCCCAAACCAAGAACCAGGCCAAATGCAGTTTCATATTGTTGATAGAGGCTGAAAGCCTGTAGATTCAAACGCAGCTTTGTTTCTTTGAGGAAACCAAGAGGCAGCAGCAGACATAACTAGGCCCAAACCAAGCACCAGGGCAAATGCAGTTTCATATTGTTGATAGAGGCCGAAAGCCTGTAGATTCAAACGCTTTGTTTAGTAAAGGTAGAGTGGGCGCACCCACCTGTCCAGGCAAACGGCACTTGCACGGGTGCTTGCGCCAAGTGGTGACCACGGTCCTGTGGAGGGAGTCAGCCCATTTAGGGAGGTATAAAAATGGCCTATGATGGACATTCAGCAGCTGCAAATGGAGGAATTCGCAAAGTCAGTAAGAGGTGGGCATAAGCGAGTCATTTATCACCCAAGCTAGGTGTCAGCAGGGGAAGGTGGGGCAAAAGAATAGCCAATCCATGATTGGTTCATTTTAATGAAGGTTAGATCATCTACATTTTGGGTAGCCAAACGTGTCCTTTTTTCGGCCAGTATTGAACCAGCAGCACTGAACACTCTTTCTGAAAGCACACTGGCAGCAGGGCAAGCGAGCTCCTGTAAAGCATATTCTGCCAATTCGGTTTAGATGTCCAGTAATCAAAGGGGAATGACCTGTGAGGGAGAACATCGATAAGGGATGAAAAATAGTTTGTAACCATACTGGATAAATGCTGTCTCCTGTCACTTTGAATAGATGCAGCAGTCCCTGCTGTGTCAGCGGTCATTGAAAAATCACTCCACAACCTTGTCAGAAAACCCCTCTGTCCAACGCCAATTCGGATTTCGGCACCTCTAGCACCTCTGTCATGTTGCCCACTACGACAAGTGTGAGGACCATCACCGCCTCTGTGTGCTGGGAATGCCTGAACCAAATGGTCTACAAGAGTGGCTTGTTTGGTAGCCAATATTTGCTCAAGGTTCTCATGTGGCATGATGTTTTGCATTTTCCCTTTATAGCGTGGATCCAGGAGGCAGGCCAACCAGTAATCGTCATCGGTCATCATTTTGACAATGCGGGGGTCCCTTTTTAAAATACGCAAGGCATACTCAGCCATGTGGGCCAATGTTCCTGGTGTCAATTCACTGGTCCTGCTGGGTTAAGGAGCACTTTCTTGGAAATCCACATCACAAGTGTCCCGCAAGAAACCTGTACCTGACCTTGCAATGCCACCAGTTTCAAGTGGCCCCTGAGAAGAATCTTCCTCCCATATATAGTCATCCCCATCATCCTCCTCCTCATCCTCTTCGACCGCCACCTCGTCCTGGACAGTTCCCTGACCAGACAATGGCTGACTGTCATCAAGGATTCCCACCTCTTTGGCTGCAGATGCCAGCTCCTTGATGTGCATCAAACTTTGCATCAGCAGATGCATAAGTGGGATGCTCATGCTTATGATGGCGTCGTCTGCACTTGCCAGCTGTGTGCATTCCTTGAAACACTGAAGGACTTGACAGAGGTCTTGTAGCTTGGACCACTGCACACCAGACAACTCCATGTCAGCCATCCAACTGCCTGCCCGTGTATGCGTATCCTCCCACAAATACATGACAGCACGCCTCTGTTCACACAGCCCCTGAACCATGTGCAGTGTGGAGTTCCACCTTGTTGCAACATCGATAATTAGGAGGTGCTGTGGAAGATTGAGTGATCGCTGATGGTTCAGCAAACGGCTGGAGTGTACGGGCGACAGGCAGATGTGCGAGCAAAGTCTTCGCACCTTCAAGAGCAGGGCTGGTAACACTCCGGATAATTTTTAAGAAAGCACTGCACCACCAGGTTCAAAGTGTGAGCCAAGCAAGGTATGTGTTTGAGTTGTGAAAGGGCTATGGCAGCCAAAAAATTCCTTCCATTATCACTGACTACCTTGCCTGCCTCAAGATGTACACTGCCCAGCCATGACTGAGTTTCTTGCTGCAAAAACTCGGCCAGAACTTCCGTGGTGTGTCTGTTGTCGCCCAAACACTTCATTTCAAACACAGCCTGCTGACGCTTCCCACTAGTTGTTCTGTAATGGGACACCTCGTGTGCAACACTTGCAGCTGCAGATGGAGTGGTCGTGCGACAGCGCTCTGTTGACGAGCTTTCACTTCTGGAGGAGGAGGAGGAGGAGATGGGGTGGCGAACATCTACAGCCAACTGTTTCCTAGATCGTGAGCTAGGCAGAACTGTCCCACTATTGCTGTCTCCTGTGGACCCTGCATCCAAGACATTAACCCAGTGCGCCGTGATGGACACGTAACATCCCTGGCCATGCCTACTGGTCCATGCATCTGTTGTGAGGTGCACCTTCCCACTGACAGACTGCCTCAGTGCATGGACAATGCGGTTTTTGACATGCTGGTGGAGGGCTGGGATGGCTTTTCTCGCAAAGAAGTGGCGACTGGGTAGGTCATAGCGTGGTACTGCGTAGGCCATCAGGGCTTTGAAAGCTTTGCTTTCAACCAACCGGTAGGGCATCATCTCTAACGAGATAAGGCTGGCAATGTGGGCGTTCAAACCCTGTGGACGAGGATGACAGGATGAGTACTTTCTTGTCCTAACAAGAGTCTCTTCTAGGGTGAGCTGGACTGAAGAGCTGCCTATGGTGGAACTAGCGGTGGTGGTGGTTGTGGACATGGCAGATTGAGAGTGAGTTGGTGATGTTGGCCTACATACGGTGCTTCCTACCAATAACCTTCTGACTCCCTGACTGCTTTGAATAAATAATAAAGCACTTGGCACTCAGAGATTCATTTGCAACATAAACGTGAAAGTTTTATTTATTTGTGCGACCAGTTCAAGAGTGTTTAAACGTTTTCGGTCACAAGACCTTCATCAGAAACATCTCTCATGAAACTGCAAAATATGCAAACGACAATTACATGATTGTAAAAGACATATGATATACAATTGAATTTAACAGAGGAGAACAAGTACATACACAAAAAGAGAACAAGTCTGATTACAATGGGTGTTGTACAGAAAAAATTCAACACATGATGAATAAATAAATAAATAAACGGTGACAACCGTGACGGTCAGGGCTAATCCAGACTGGTGTTCCGTGAGTCGTGGAATTCTCAGGCTAGGCTATAGGAAGCTGTGAGCGTGGATAAGGATAACAAGCAATTATATAACCTTAATACTGAGATTGCAGAGAACATTAACTGAGTTAAAATGCCCAGAAGGATACTGTGAAAGCAGTACTGCAGGGTGTCTGGTTGTGGCACTAGGAACAAGAGTGCATAGTAATCACCTAAAATGAAAATGTGACATCGTGAATTAGCAGGATAGATCCCGGGTGAGCTGCTGTGAAGAGCTTCAGCAATATATCTCCGCCCACCCTGTATACAGAAACCACCATGTATACGGCACAAACTCAATAAGGGTATGGTATCCCAAACTGGGATGCCAGTAATGTAATAATAGCAATATTCACTAAGATCCCCAGCAGAATAATCTATATAAAGTACCTGGAGGCAGAACAGCGCAACGCATAGGCCTAAAGGGCCCGCGTACACATGTGAGATACCTGGCAAAAACACCTGAAGGGTATGATAAGAACAACGTTACCATCCAAGAGAATCAGGGCAAACAAATAATGCATTCTACTTGTGGTTGTATACCATAAGCTCCTAATTACCTCGCAGGTCCTGGAGGGTGTATAAGAAGTTGGGCGCACCGGGAGGGCGAGAAACCGCTATAGGGAATGGCGCTAAAAGACAAATGCACAGTGGGAAAGATATCCCTTAGTATCGTGCAAAGCATAGCAGGCTCCGGTGAGTAAGCCAAGTATATTTACCCAGTAAGTCCAGATCCGGGGTGCCGAGGTGCTGAGGGGCTGGTGTTGCCAGAAACCACTGTGTGACAGCGGTACTTCCGGGTATAAACGTGCCCTGAGAGCGGGTCATGTGACCCGCCTCATCATGGAACATGTGATCGCGGTCATCAGGACCGCGCTTGCGCAGAGTGAGTAGAATACTGAAGGTAGGGGCTGAGTGCTGTATTAGAGGGACTGCGCATGCGTGGATTCACAAGGGGAGCGAAATACTATGGGTGAGCGCTATGTAACAGATAGAAGGCGCTGGTAGTATCACTGATGGTATGAGATCTAAAAGGGCATGCATGGCTTAGGATGTAGAGACAAGCTGGCTATATAGAGGATGGCCACATAGTGTGTGTGTGATAACCCCTGAATAAAAAGAACATCGCACATATATACTCTACCATATGTGGTGCCACCAGTGCCCAGTGTGTGACGTGATTTTAGCGATTCTAAAAGACAGTAAAAAAGAACAGCATTAGGTTTAAATGCATGATCTACAAGATAAATACAGCAACAACAATAAAACAGTAAAACACATAGGAGCTCCAATAAACATAACTAGTATTATTATAGAAAAGCTGAGACATCATAGTCTCTATTTAATCCCTTGGGTTCCAAGGTCTGCAGTGTAAAGATCCAGAATGCCTCCCTTCTTTTAAGCATTTTGGTGCGGTTCTGGCCTCTCCTTAGGGGGTCTATTTGTTCTAAGACCTGAAACCTAAGTTGGGAAATATTATGATTTTTTTCAAGAAAATGAAATGGGAGGGGAAGGTGGGTCTTTTTGCAATGAATGGTTGACTTATGTTGGGACTCCCTGTCCCGGACTGTTTGAGTGGTCTCTCCCACATAGGCCAGACCACATGGGCATTTAATCAAGTACACTACGAATGAGGACTCGCATGTGTAAAAGCCTTTGATAGGTATAGCTCTGCCTGTGTGGGGATGGAATACTGAGGGGCCCTTTTGTACGTTACTACACTGGAGGCAATTGAGGCAGGGGAAAGTACCTCATCTTTGGGTCTGCAGAAAGGACTGCCTTGGAAGAATCGTGCCCGAACCCACATCTGCTTTGACCAATCTATCCTTAAGGTTTTTGGCCCGTCTAAAACAGGGCATGAAGGGTTCCTTAAATTCAGGAATATGTGGGTAGCTTTTTGAGAGTATATTCCAATGCCTCCTTATGGTGGATTGTACCAAAGCAGAGAACGGGTGAAAGGTGGTGACAAAAGGAATATCATGTTTGGCCTTCGTGAGTACCCCCTATTAGCTGAATGCCTTCGGGTTCAATGAATCCCAAGGGGCTTGCAGGTTCCCTTACAACCTACATTTTTCAGGGAAGACAAGGACTATTGTATAAAATTTGAATACATCCTAAACAAATGCTCGGCAGACCTGATGACGTTAACCCTCTCTTATCTGCAAAAGAACTTGGACACGGTAAATGCCCAAATAAATGCTATCGAGAACCAATTATCCAGTACTTTGCCTCAGGAGGAGTTTCAAGAACTCAAGACAAAGAACCAAGATATGCTGCGAACACACAGGTTGGAACTGGAGAAAAAGAAAAGATCAAAATTTTTGAGGGATACAGAGGACTATTTACAAAACCGCGTATATCAGTGGCGGGATTCTCGGCATTCCACCAGACGACACAGCTCCCTCAGCTCTTCTGGTTCCACCGAGAGCAGACCCAGCACCTCAAATACTTCTACCTCCCATTCTTTTTTAGGGCACGGCTGCAGCCGCCAGAAAGGAAGACGAGGCGGGGGGGCCAATGTCGCAGGGGAGTCCAGAAACCAGATGTCAACACGCTCTCAGGTAAGGACCTCCCACTGGTAATCAATATCTCCTCCAAGAATATGGATCCACATCAACTATCCCTACTTCAAAAGGGCTTATCATTTTGCCCTATGTACAAATTTAACTCTTTTGAATTGAACATGGACCTACAGAGGTTTTTTCGGAACCTCCGGTTACGGGTCCATTTCTCTGACAAACCACCTGTGCTGGCTTCATCATCTCAGGGGATCACCCCTCTTCTTTAACTCCGGGGGTTGGGACTGCGGTCTTCCAGCTCCTATATGCCACCACGGGATAACCCACCAGTGGAGACGTTCGTTTCCTTAGTGGAAAGAGACATTCATGTATTTACTCGGGGGGTGGAGCAAGGGCATTTTCATTCTCACACCAATTTGTCACAGTCTGAGAAATTATCTCTGGACCAATTATCATCAGACAATTCACTTATAATTAAACCAGTGGATAAGGGTGGTGCTACTGTGATTAAGGACAAATCTGACTATTTGGAGGAGGTATTTAGGCAACTAAATGACACTTCAGTTTACAAAAAAATAGCACAGAATCCACTAAACCATCTAGTCCAAAAAATTAAACCAATTGTAGATTACCATCTCCAGGTGGGCACGATTGACACTAAAATAGGGGATTTTCTCATCAAAACGGACCCCATTACTCCAATATTCTATATTTTGCCCAAAATTCACAAGAGATTGGTAAAACCCCCAGGACGACCGATCGTGGCACTGACAGACTCTGCTCTGTCACCACTGGCCATTATACTGGAAAAAATCCTCACTCCACTGGTCAAAACCACCCGATCCTTCTTACTCGACACTAACGATTTTATCAAAGTCATCAGGTCCCTGAGCCCCCTTTCCCCCACTTGTCTCTTGATCACGTGGGATGTTAATAGCCTTTATACGTCCATCATCCATGAAAAAGGTCTGGCAGCCACAGATAGACTCCTGAGCAAGGCCGGTGTGGATATGAAAATCCGTCATCTTTGTGCTGACCTCCTAGACTTGGTACTTAAAGAGAACTATTTCATGTTCCAAGATACATTTTACGTCCAGCAGCAGGGCACAGCAATGGGCTCTAACGTAGCGCCTCCATACGCTATTGCATATATGGCAGCCTTTGAAAATGATTTTGTATATGGTCATCCCCTGTTCTTAGCTCATTGCATAATTTGGCGGAGATATATTGATGACATCTTTTGCATCTGGGATGGACTCATAGAGTCACTTGTAACTTTTGATAATCATATCACCAACATCTGGCCTGAACTTAAATTTTCTATACAGCATGATGCAAATAGAATTAGCTTTTTGGACACCTTGATTTATCGGGAGAGGGGGGGGACCCTCGGCATCAACCTATTCACCAAGCCTACAGATAGGAACGGCCTGCTACACTTTAGCAGTTGCCACCCTCCGTCCATAAAAAATTCTATCCCCAAGTCACAGTTTCAAAGGGTTGACAGGATTGTCTCTAATGAGGATACTAAGAAAGTAAGGTTAACTGAAATGGAAAATAAATTTTCTGCTAGGGGTTACCCACAGGGGGTACTCACGAAGGCCAAACATGATATGACATCCAGGAAATCTGCTGAGGGGTGTAAAAGAATTCCTTTTGTCACCACCTTTCACCCGTTCTCTGCTTTGGTACAATCCACCATCAGGAGGCATTGGAATATACTCTCAAAAAGCTACCCACATATTCCTGAATTTAAGGTACCCTTCATGCCCTGTTTTAGACGGGCCAAAAACCTTAAGGATAGATTGGTCAAAGCAGATGTGGGTTCGGGCACAATTCTTCCAAGGCAGTCCTTTCTGCAGACCCAAAGACGAGGTACTTTCCCCTGCCTCAATTGCCTCCAGTGTAGTAACGTACAAAAGGGCCCCTCAGTATTCCATCCCCACACAGGCAGAGCTATACCTATCAAAGGCTTTTACACATGCGAGTCCTCATTCGTAGTGTACTTGATTAAATGCCCATGTGGTCTGGCCTATGTGGGAGAGACCACTCAAACAGTCCGGGACAGGGAGTCCCAACATAAGTCAACCATTCGTTGCAAAAAGACCCACCTTCCCCTCCCATTTCATTTTCTTGAAAAAAATCATAATATTTCCCAACTTAGGTTTCAGGTCTTAGAACAAATAGACCCCCTAAGGAGAGGCCAGAACCGCACCAAAATGCTTAAAAGAAGGGAGGCATTCTGGATCTTGACACTGCAGACCTTGGAACCCAAGGGATTAAATAGAGACTATGATGTCTCAGCTTTTCTATAATAATACTAGTTATGTTTATTGGAGCTCCTATGTGTTTTACTGTTTTATTGTTGTTGCTGTATTTATCTTGTAGATCATGCATTTAAACCTAATGCTGTTCTTTTTTACTGTCTTTTAGAATCGCTAAAATCACGTCACACACTGGGCACTGGTGGCACCACATATGGTAGAGTATATATGTGCGATGTTCTTTTTATTCAGGGGTTATCACACACACTATGTGGCCATCCTCTATATAGCCAGCTTGTCTCTACATCCTAAGCCATGCATGCCCTTTTAGATCTCATACCATCAGTGATACTACCAGCGCCTTCTATCTGTTACATAGCGCTCACCCATAGTATTTCGCTCCCCTTGTGAATCCACACATGTGCAGTCCCTCTAATACAGCACTCAGCCCCTGCCTTCAGTATTCTACTCACTCTGCGCAAGCGCGGTCCTGATGACCGCGATCACATGTTCCATGATGAGGCGGGTCACATGACCCGCTCTCAGGGCGCTTTTATACCCGGAAGTACCGCTGTCACACAGCGGCTTCTGGCAACACCAGCCCCTCAGCACCTCGGCACCCCGGATCTGGACTTACTGGGCAAATATACTTGGCTTACTCACCGGAGCCTGCTATGCTTTGCACGATACTAAGGGATATCTTTCCCACTGCGCATTTGTCTTTTAGCGCCATTCCCTATAGCGGTTTCTCGCCCTCCCGGTGCGCCCAACTTCTTATACACCCTCCAGGACCCCCGAGGTAATTAGGAGCTTATGGTATACAACCACAAGTAGAATGCATTATTTGTTTGCCCTGATTCTCTTGGATGGTAACGTTGTTCTTATCATACCCTTCAGGTGTTTTTGCCAGGTTTCTCACATGTGTTCGCGGGCCCTTTAGGCCTATGCGTTGCGCTGTTCTGCCTCCAGGTACTTTATATAGATTATTCTGCTGGGGATCTTAGTGAATATTGCTATTATTACATTACTGGCATCCCAGTTTGGGATACCATACCCTTATTGAGTTTGTGCCGTATACATGGTGGTTTCTGTATACAGGGTGGGCGGACATATATTGCTGAAGCTCTTCACAGCAGCTCACCCGGGATCTATCCTGCTAATTCACGATGTCACATTTTCATTTTAGGTGATTACTCTGCACTCTTGTTCCTAGTGCCACAACCAGACACCCTGCAGTACTGCTTTCACAGTATCCTTCTGGGCATTTTAACTCAGTTAATGTTCTCTGCAATCTCAGTATTAAGGTTATATAATTGCTTGTTATCCTTCTCCACGCTCACAGCTTCCTATAGCCTAGCCTGAGAATTCCACGACTCACGGAACACCAGTCTGGATTAGCCCTGACAGTCACGGTTGTCACCGTTTATTTATTTATTTATTTATTTATTTATTTATTCATCATGTGTTGAATTTTTTCTGTACAACACCCATTGTAATCAGACTTGTTCTCTTTTTGTGTATGTACTTGTTCTCCTCTGTTAAATTCAATTGTATATCATATGTCTTTTACAATCATGTAATTGTCGTTTGCATATTTTGCAGTTTCATGAGAGATGTTTCTGATGAAGGTCTTGTGACCGAAAACGTTTAAACACTCTTGAACTGGTCGCACAAATAAACAAAACTTTCACGTTTATCTTGCAAATGAATCTCTGAGTGCCAAGTGCTTTATTATTTACTCACGGGTTGGATACCTTACTTGTGCACCACCAAGGAACCTTGAGTGCCGTGTGCTACTTGCATCCCTGACTGCTTTGGCCTAGCGACGATCCCTCCACATTTGCTGCTGCTGGTGTCCTAATCGGTGGGCTTACAGTGAGGGAAGCAATGTTGCGGTGCTGACTACCTTCATTCAGACCTGGTGTACCAACGGTACGGGACGTTACGTAGTTAGTCCAGGCTTGCAAGTGCATGCTGTTTAAATGTCTATGCATGCACGTTGTATTTAAATTGTTAAGAATCTTCCCTCTGCTAAAGGTCTTTGAGCATTTTTTACAGATCACTTTTGACTGATCATTGGGATCTTGGTCAAAAAAATGCCACACTGCACTCTTCCTACTATGGAATTCCTTTTCAGGCATTGCACGCTGTGCAACTTTCACAGGATGGCCACGCTGTCCTAAAACTGGTTTTGTCAAACGTTTTTTGCCTGATATGGGCCTGCCAGATGACAGCTGTTGCGATGTAGATTGGTGCTGCTGCGGATAACCCTCCTCCGCTTCTGAGCTACTGGCAGCGCCACCCTCTTCCCCCAATGGCTGCCAATCTGGGTCAACAACTGTGTCATCTATCACCTCCTCCTCCTCAATGTCATGTGCACCTTCCTCAGTGTCACCGTGTAAGGTGCTAAAGCGTTCGGGACAGGGCACCATAGTCTCATCAGGGTCAGATTGTGGCTCAGCAAACTGTGAGGGCAATGTAGTGATCTGACTCAATGGAACAGCATCATAATCTAGCTGTGGCTGTGCATCAGTGCACTCCATGTCGGATTCTTCTTGTAATGGGCAGGGTACAATTTCCCTTTCTAACCCAGGCACGGTATGTGTAAAGAGTTCGATGGAGTAACCTGTTGTGTCGCCTGACGCATCCTTCACTTTTGGTTTGGGAGAAGGACACAAGGAAACGTCTTGTTCCTGACCGGGAGCATCCACTGACGACTGGCTGCTGTGACATTTCGAACTTTGGGAAGAGGAGGCCAAAGAGCTAGAGGCTGAGTCAGCAAGGAAAGCCAAAACTTTTTCCTGCTGCTCTGGCTTTAAAAGCTGTTTACCTACTCCCAGGTAAGGGAGCCTTCGAGGCCTTGTGTAGCCAGACGATGACGCAGGCTCAACACCTCCAGCCTTAGGTGCTACTGTGCTTTTGCCACTACCACCAGATGCAGCACCACCATCAGTACCAGCTGACAACCCCCGCCCACAGCCTCTTCCACCAGACTTCCTCATTTTTTGGGGGGAGACACAGAACCACAACTGTGGCCCACTGGTATAACTGTAAACTATGAACGTGGCAGAAAGCGGCTGCCTGATATATACGACACACTAGCAGTACAGCAGAATATACACTGTGTGCGAATTTTAATCTCCCTTTTTTTTGGGGGGAGACACAGAACCACAACTCTGGCCCAGTGGTATAACTGTAAACTATGAACGTGGCAGAAAGTGGCTTCCTGATATATACGACACACTAGCAGTACAGCAGAATATACACTGTGTGCGAATTTTAATCTCCCTTTTTTGGGGGGGAGACACAGAACCACAACTGTGGCCCACTGGTATAACTGTAAACTATGAACGTGGCAGAAAGTGGCTGCCTGATATATACGACACACTAGCAGTACAGCAGAATATACACTGTGTGCAAATTTTAATCTCCCTTTTTTTTGGGGGGGAGACACAGAACCACAACTGTGGCCCAGTGGTATAACTGTAAACTATGAACGTGGCAGAAAGTGGCTGCCTGATATATACGACACACTAGCAGTACAGCAGAATATACACTGTGTGCGAATTTTAATCTCCCTTTTTTTGGGGGGGAGACACAGAACCACAACTGTGGCCCAGTGGTATAACTGTAAACTATGAACGTGGCAGAAAGTGGCTGCCTGATATATACGACACACTAGCAGTACAGCAGAATATACACTGTGTGCGAATTTTAATCTCCCTTTTTTTGGGGGGGAGACACAGAACCACAACTCTGGCCCAGTGGTATAACACAACACTATGAACGTGCCAGAAAGTGGCTGGAATTATTATTTAAAAAAAAAAAAAAAAAGAAGCTCCCTACAATGAGCTCAGGACAAGTATGGCAGCAATAAAAAGGACTGCTGAACACAAAAATGTGGACAAATAAACAAGATTGGTAACTGTGCAGAAAGGAGCAACAGGAATTTTGCTTTTAAAAAAGCAGTTGGTTTGCACAGCACCGTGCACACAGCTATGCAGCTGCTGCACTAAAATACGACCTCCACTGTCCCTGCACAAAAAGGTGGTGTGGGACAGTGAAAATCGTTCCAGCACAAGCGGTTTGGGGGTTTATATTTCCTCCCTAACTCTGTCCCTGCTTCTGACTAACTGCAGCAACACCTCTCCCTATGCTCAGATCGGCAGAAGTAAGATGGCGGTCGGCGTGCACGCCCCTTTATAGCCCCTGTGACGCCACAGACAGCAAGCCAATCACTGCCATGCCCTTCTCTAAGATGGTGGGGACCGAGACCTATGTCATCACGCTGCCCACACTCTGCGTCCTCCTTCATTGGATGAAAAACGGCGGTGACAGCGTCATATGAAACGCGACTTTGGCGCTCTGATCGTGTACCGCATGGCCGATCCCACACTAGGATCGGTTCAGGTTTCATGAAACCCGACTTTGCCTAAAAGTCGGCGATTTTTGAAAATGACTGATCCGTTTCGCTCAACCCTAGTCCTCACTGTTATTACTCCTCTCACTGTTCCCTGTAGTCGGATAGAACAAAACCCGTATGACTGATGGCCTGAGGCTTGTTTATAGGGACACTAGAGACGCCCCAACCCCCACAGTCGCCACCGTGTCTTCTTAGATATTAAGGTCAGGCAGCCAACTTGGAATTGACTGTCCTGCCAGTCTCTGAAGTAAGGCGTAGAGCACTTTACTCCCTCAGTATTCTGGCCTCCGGATCGTGCACCAGAAGGATGCCGCTTCTCTTCGGTCACTATCCTCTCTGGTATCCACTTGTTGCTATGCCTTCGTTTCTCACTCTCTGCAATACACTTCCTTTCAAAGTCTCTTTCTTTGGATGCTGCCGCACGTGGAGCAGCCGCAGCTCCGTGGACCCTCGTCCTCCTCAGGCCGCAGTCTGGATCTGGCTGCAACCCACTCCAGCCAGCTTCTGCCAAACTCCGTCGAGCTCTTACTGTCTGGGTGAAGCCCAGTCAGGTTCTGTCTGACTTCCTAACCAACCCACCAGTTTTGCCTAACTGTGAGAAGTGGCCTAGTAGATAGAACCTTTGCGCCCCCTGGTGGACTGGAGTGTGAAGTGTGTTGTGTGTGGTTGTGATACCTGGACAGAAGATCTCTTTTATTGCCATCAGACGTAATATCACTCCCCCTGGTGGAAGAATGACATTACTGCAACGACCAGGACTCTGGGGCGCTGCACAAACATCTGTCCGGTGGGAGTCTATATCTGCAGAGTAGATGAGAATATCATCTAGATAGACTACGACCGAGGTGGTGAGCATATCCCAGAAGATATCATTCACAAAGTCTGGGTAAACGGCAGGAGCATTACAGAGCCCGAAGTGCATCACCAGATATACATAGTGCCTGTCCCTGGTGTTAAATGCCATCTTCCATTTGTCCCCCACACAGATGCGAATCAGGTTGCGCGAATCAGGTTGTAAGCATCCCGCAGATCAAGCTTAGTAAATACCCTCGCTTCAACCTATCGAATAGCTCAGATATCAGAGGCAGAGGGTATTTGTTCTTAATGGCGATTGCGTTAAGACCCCTGTAATCTATGCATGGATGTAGTTCTCCGTTCTTCTTCTGCACGAAGAAGAACCCTGCCTCTGCAGGTGACACTGACTTCCTAATAAATCCTCTTGCCAGATTATCCTGAATGTATTGGGTCATTGCCTCCGTCTCCGGGAGAGATAGGGGATAGACTTGACCCCGGGGAGGCTCTGCACCAGGCAAGAGGTCAATAGGACAGTCATAGGGGTGGTGGGGTGGAAGGGTCTCTGCAGCCCTCTTGAAGAACACGTCCACATAGGGCCAATATTGCTTGGGGAGAGAGGAAAGATCTGCGGGTACTTCAGTAGTAGCAACCTGAACGTACTCCCTCAGACATCTAACATCACAAGATTCACTCCATCCAAGAATTCTCCCAGAGGACCACTCTCTATGAGGAGAGTGGTAGCGTAGCCATGGTATCCCTAACAGAACCTCATCAATTCCCTTAGGAATGACTAGCAGGGAGATAATCTCCTGAAGGGATGGAGACATGGATAAAGTAAATAGGATGGTCTGGTGTGTTATTTGTCAGGGCAGAGTCGACCCATTCGCAACTCGTACAGTCATCGGCTTGGCGAGCATCACCAGGGGTATTGCGTGGCGTTGGGCAAAGGCAGAGGACATAAAATTCCCCTCCACCCCAGAATCCACACAAAGCTTGACTGTAAGAGTGGATGGGCCAAAGGTGATTGTCCCTTTGAAGGACAGTTTGAAGGAAAATGTTGCCGTGTCTAGTGTACCTCCTCCTACATCCACTAGATGCTGACGTTTTCCCGACCGCTGGGAACATCTGGAGGCAAGATATCCTGACCACTGGCAGACAAGACAGACCTTGAGTGCACGAGCGGTCCGGGACTTAGATCCCGCTCGTGACACCTCAATGGCCTCATGTGGCTCGGATGCCTTTACGGAGATTCCAGGGGTATGGCGAATGTGGGAGCCAGCCGAAACCTCTGCCTACACTGGGCTTGCTCCAACCTTCACTCATTAAAACGAAGGTCGATGCGAGTTGATACAGCTATTAGCTCCTCCAGTGTGGAGGGTATCTCCCTAGTGGCCAAAGCATCCTTCACATGGTCAGCCAGCCCCCTCCAAAATACAGGGATGACGGCTTTATCCGGCCCCTCCAGCTCAGATGCTAAAGTCTGGAAGTGGACGAAAAAATGGCTGACCAAAGATGAGCCCTGTGTCAGTGCAAGTAGTTAGAGCGCCATATCATGGGTGACTTGAGGGCCCAAAAAGACCTGTTTCAGAGTGCTCAGGAACCGCAGAGCACTCTGCACCACATGATTGTCACGCTTCCACAGCGGTGTAGCCCACTCCAACGCCCTGTCCGACAAGAGAGATATTATGAATCCCATTCTGAGGGGAAACGTGCAGCCAGGAGCTCAAGATGTATTGCACACTGGTTCACAAATCCCCTGCATGACTTGCTATTGCCAGAGTACTTATCTGGCAGCAGGAGGCGGGACAAGGTTGGAACAGGGGTGGCAGTGGATAAACTAGCTGCAGCCACGCTAGCAGCCTGAACAGCTACTGCGGTAACATCCACATCGGAGGTTGTGCGCATGAGAGCCCCCAACCTGCCCTGCAGCTGCTGGATATACCGCTGCAGTTGCTGTTTGTCCGCCATTACTAGCCAGACACTGACCCTAGTATAATGTTAGGGCTGGCGGAATGCACCAAATAATATAATGAATGATAAGAGGTGTGTTCGCAGCCCGGGGTCCACCGTGCAGAGATGGAACCTGCTGCTAAGTAGTGGAGGACACAATATGGCGGTATAATGTGTTCATACACAGGTTAGCTTCACCCATTATGAAAAGGGAGACAAAACTTGTTGCTTCACAAGGCCACCGAACCGCAGAGTGAGCACTAGAGCGAGGTCACAGAACTCTGTCCCAAGGACAGGGGGAAGAGTCCCTCTAGACCACTAGTGCTCGGCGCCGCAACAACGGTGCCAGGGGAAAACTAACTAATATTTACCGCACGAGAGTGCGTACAGCGCCGCACTGGCAGACGAACAACCCTGTCTAGGGCCAGGAAAGCGCACTGATTGTGCATGGTGCCGCACTGGCGGTCGCTGCTGGACAGATGCTGTAAGGATCGTGCTCTTGTGCTTGGATAGCACTGTCTGGCACTAGATTACTCCATCATTTGCGAACAGTAAACAACTCTAGGGATGGGAATGATTCGGAGCTTTCATCCATCGACAGGCATACATCCACACACACATTAGTAAGTCTATATTAGCGCATGGCCGTGCGGCAATGTGAACCTTTTATGGCAGAAGCTCTCCGGGACCTTCCTAGTGGTCCAATAGGAGCTGCTAAAATCCCTTAGCATGTGACCCCCGACCTCCAATGAGAGGTCGTCCCTTGGGCATGCTCAGAAGAAGAAAAGCAGGACTTAGTCCCAGGGATGCCTTCCTGCCACTGATCAGTACTGGCTACAATGGCTGAGCCTGGAAGGACAGGAGTAACCAGCCGCACAGTATCAGCTTGAGCCAGACACTGGAACCGATGTCTCTGCTGAGCAGGCTCCACTGCGGCTGGAGGAGAATGAGAGACCGCAGCAGAGATGGTTCGAGATTCCCCCTGTGCAGCAGCAGACTCTCAACACCTATCACCATCTTCCTGGAAATTTTAGAGCACTTCATGCTTCCCTCTGTCGACAAGCTTTTTGGAGATAGAAATTTCATTCTCCAGCAGGATTTGGCACCTATCCACACTGCCAAAATTACCAATGCCAACAGTATCACTGCGCTTGATTCGCCAGTAAACTCGCCTGACCTTAACTACATAAAGAATCTAAGGGGTATTGTCAAGAGGAAGATGAGAGACACTAGACTCAACAATGCAGATGAGCTGAAGGCTGCTATCAAAGCAACCTGGGCCGCCATAACACCTCAGCAGTGTCACAAGTTCATCGCCTCCATGCCACCCCACATTGATGTAGTAATTGATTCAAAAGGAGCCCTGAACAAGTATTGAGTGCATTTACTGAACATACTTTTCAGTAGGCCAACATTTCAGATTTTAAAATAATTTTTCAAGCTGGTGTTATAACGTATTCTAATTTACTGAGATAATGACTTTTGGATTTTCGTTGGCTGTAAGCCATAATCGTCAATATAAACAGAAATAAACACTTGAAATAGATCACTCTGTTTGTAATGATTTTATATAACATATGAGTTTCACTCAAAATTTTTAGCTGCCCTTGCATTCACTGCATAGGAAAACACTATGGGAGACGCACTTCCTAATAATGGGAACATTATATTCAGGAGGCCCAGCTCTACGTCTCTTCCAAGGGGCATTGGAGTTCCTCCAAATTTTTGGCTGCCCTTGCATTCACTGCATAGGCAAACAGTATGGGAGACCCACTTCCTAATAATGGGAACATTGTTTTCTGGAGGCACTCCTGTAGATCTCTTCAAAGAGGTATTAAGGTGCGTCCAAATTTTGGGCAGCCCTGCCTCTCACTGCATAACGCATAATACGCAATAACAGTATAGGAGACCCACTAGTTAATAATGGGACAACAAAGCATATCCGGCTGATGACTCTCTAATAATAGTGAGGGCCGACTGCTGGCTCTTTAAGAATAGTAAAGTCCGCTTATGGCCCTGTAAATAGGTTTTTGTGACTTTCAGAGTCCCTCCTTCATAAATGAAACAGGATGTGTCTGATGATGTGTCACATACCACATGGCCAGATAAGGTTGTAAAATGTTAAAATGACATTTCCCAGTGAATGCATTTGTCTTGGTTGAAAGCAATACTAAAGTTCAATAACGCATCAAAAACGCTACATGTGAACATAGCCCAAGGTGTGGAGGAGCATTTTTGTTTTTAGTTATTTATTTTGCCTTATATACAAGTCATTGTATGGAAAGAAGGTTCTTTTACATATTTCCCAGGAAAATCCATTTTGGTTTAGTTTTTATATGTTTTATTGTGAGTCTGTAAAAGTGGCGTAAGACTGACAAAATTGTTCACAGCAGTGACATGGGAGTCAGAAATGCTTCCAGGGGTTTTCCCCATGCTGTTCGAATGTCATTTGAGCACTGTTCCCATCAATTTCCGCAATTTCTAGTCCCTCTGCAGACCACCAGGGGGGCTGCCGGAAAAATGCTCGAGTTTCCCATAGACTTACATTGGGCTCAATGAACGAGTCAGGCACCCGAGCAATCCAGTTTGCTCGACCCGAGCAATGAGCACCTGAGCATTTTAGTGCTCACCCATCACTACTGATTAACCATTGCAATAGCAGGGCAAGGAACACCTGCACTACTAAAAGGACGGTGAAGCAGATCTATTACATGCAGGGGTTTGTGTAACAAGAAACTGCGATCTTCTGGCCCCTCCCTTTCGCAGTATCCCAATGACAGTACCCCCTCGCCTAAGAATCAGGTTTGTCTGTTTGTGAGGCATGAAAAGACACAACCAACCTGATCACATGAACATCAGATGCTGGTAGCCACATACTTTCCTCAGGACTAGAGATGAGCGAATATGTTTGGAAAAGATCGCCAAACATAAATTCAGCACGAATATGGTACATTCGGATTTGTGATCGGTAACACGAGCATTTTTCTTAAAATCTGAAAAAGTCAGTAACATTAAGTAAAAGATAGAATAACAGGCAGCAAATCATGCGCCGTGTACAGTAAAATCACAGAGTGTCAGGTTAGAATAGAATAGATAGAATAGATATATACACATAGAATACATAATTATATAGATGTCAGTGGCAACCCTCTTCTCCCACTCTTAACACACTGATAGCAACACCGCAGAAGAAATGCTAGCACAGGCTCCAGTATCCATTGTTTCAGATACTGGGGTCATCTGAAGGCAATTGTCTATGCTGTGAAGATATGAGATGTGCAGCATCTGAAACAACAGATACTGGAAGCCTGTGCTAGCAATTCTTCTGCCGTGTTGCTATCAGTGTGTCAAGAGTGGGAGAAGAGGGTTGCATTGACAATCCAACACAATGGGCAGCACTTTGAACACATTTTATAATTGGTCATAAATAGTGATGAGCGAGTGTACTCGTTGCTCTGGTTTTCCCGAGCATGCTCGGGTGACCTCCGAGTATTTAAGATTTAGTTTTCATTGTGGCAGCTGAATGATTTACAGCTACTAGCCTGCTTGATTACATGTGGGGATACCCTAGCAACCAGGCAACCCCCACATGTACTCAGCCTGGCTAGTACCTGTAAATCATTCAGCTGCCTTGATGAAAACTAAATCTCCGAGCAGCCATAAATAATCGAAGGTCACCCGAGCAACGAGTACACTCGCTCATCACTAGTCATAAACTTGTAGATAACTCATGAAAGAATAAAGTTATGCTAAAACCAAACACACCATTGTTTTTCTTTTGAAATTCTCATTAGGTTTGATGTGTCACTTGATCCTCTTCACATTGGAAAAAATAAAGTTGAATCCAAAATGGCCAACTTAAAAATGGCCGCAATGGTCACCACCCATCTTGAAAAGTTTTCCCCTCCCATGTTGTAATGTGCCCCAAACAGGAATTTTATATCACCAACCATTCCATTACTGCGGGTGTCTCCGGTGCCCAGCGGTGCTGCGTGGGAGTCCAGCACTGCCCGGGGCTCTTCCAACATTTTGAGCCAGGCCAGAGCCCCGGCACTTCCAGGGTTCCACATGTGCTGGTCTCCAGGAATATGGCCACCACCGGGGGCGGCGCATGCTCTGATGTGATCTCGGGATCAAGATCTTGAGAGATGAGATTTCAGTGCTGTTGATTTGCATTGTGCCTAGTGTTTGTTTAATGATCTTTCATTGCCTGAATTTGGACCTCGTTCTGATCATCCATCTGTTTAACCCTTTTGTTATGATCTGCTATCTTCCTGGTATTTTGACATCGGACTATTATCTGACTGTGCCTTTGTCTCTTCCCTCTGTTTATGATGTAACCTCCTGGCTTTTGACCTTGAGCTTCTTTAATATCCTGACTCACAGCTTCTTCATGAGAAGCGACTTGGTGGTTTGTTTTTCCTGGTTTTATCTACTGCATTTTCAGCAGAGAAAATAAAAGAGGCATATACTCAAAACATTATTTTATAACATTTCAAATATCACTGAAACTTTTGCTGCTTGCAATTTAATTGACTAATAATTGCCACATGGTAAGTGAATTACTACAGCACCATTACATTATTCCATTTTAGGATATATTAAAAAAAAAAATCTATTAATGTTTTTGTTTTTATTTATTTTTTGCACTTACCTAACTCCACAAAGATCTAATATGTTCTATTTTTACCAACAGTAGTTATTCACTTTGAAATTGTTAACATGTTTTATTTTACTCTGACGTTTATGCTTACTTATATGGTTTATAATACCCAAACTCCTACAATTATTCCCCCCAAAATATGGCAAAAGTTTGAGCGTAAAGGATGCTTTTCTGATATATGCTGGACTCAAATATATAGTTGCATAATGATATATTGCCAATGAGAGATATCAAGAGACATCCTTGTGTGTAGCAGGTAAAGTATTATTACTATTTCACAGGACTGCTGAACATCAAGGAAAATAAAAAGTAATGAAACCAACTGAACAGCAGGAAAAAGCCTTAATAAATATATTGATAGTGCTGCATATCTTGAATCATACAACTAAGAAGAACATTGCCTGGAGGAATAATAGCCATCCGTCATACAACCTTGACTTATCTACAGAGGCTTTCTGGATAAGTGCTGGATTTTCCATTGCTGCTAAGATAATGCCAAATGTCACTTTCACTGCTTAAAATAGTTAGTGATTATTTTTAATTACTTATTAACTGCACATACTTTATGTATATGAACATCCATTATTGAGAAGAGTTAGTTTATTTCTCCTTCTGGCTTTAAATATTTATTAGTATACTCAACAATACTTTACAATATATCTGGGGAAGTTTTTTCCGTATCTTTCTCCATCAGTCTACAGTTTCTTTTAAAAAGATATAGTTATTTCAGAAATTGTCCCTGGGTAATTTCAGTACATGAAGAATAATGTGAAGTATTATTAAAGTTGTGACATGACATTGGGGTCTTTGCAGGATATAAAAAAACTAGAGTTTTAATACTTGACTTTCCAGAGTTTCTATTTTGGCTATGAAGGAAAGTATGAGCAGATTCCAATGTTTTATTTCAATCACATATGTATATAAATTGATGAACATGCTTAGCCAATAAGTATGTGCAAGGGAGAAGGTACCAACCCATGAATAGATTGTCACAGCAAAATGCAAACACAAAAAAATGTATGATGCATGAATGTATTTATTATTATTATTCTGCTAAATACAGGCTATCTGTATGTAACAGAGTCAATTGGATTACGGCAGCTTGTAGTCTCCCATGGAGATTATTGAAGCATGCCAAAAGTTAACAAAAATATATTTTTAAAAATGTAAAAAAAAAAAAAAAAATATGAAAGTTTAAACCACCCCCCTTCGCCCCACTCAAAATAAAAAAATAAAATAATTTTTTTTAACAAACTTTGGAAATTTTTTTCACCACTTAAAAAGAAACAAAGTATACATGATTGGTGTCAGTGAACTCGTAGTGACCTGGAGAATTATAATGGCATGTCAGTTTTAGCTTTTAGTGAACAGAGTAAAAAAAAAAACAACTGTGGGATTGCAATTATTTTGCAATTTCACTGCACTTGGAATTGTTTCTCCATTTTCCAGTACAAGATATGTTAAAACCAATGATGTTGTTCAAAAGTACAACTCGTCCTGCAAAAAACAAGGCCTCACCAAAGAATAAAAAAGTTATTACTCTGGGAAGAAGGGGGGCAAAAAACAAAAACGCAAAAACGGATAATGGCAGGGGGTTAATACTTATTTCACGTGATGTATATTTAAGCGCAAATGAATTGGGATGAGAGAACTCATACAGTTCAGTGTTTGCACCAGACATCAAGTCTCCAGTATTGAACTCAGAATTCGGACTTTTTACTGGAAGTTCATTTTACCGTTCAGGTTCGTTGCGGAATAAAATTTGTTGAAAGGCTGCTGCAATACCAATCAGCAAGTTTTTAAGCTGTGGGCACCTCCGGAGTCATCACAGCCATGCCAGGTATTGTGCACCACATGACACGGCCTCTATAAATTCTGGATCACGTGTGTTGCCACCATTCTGCTCTGATTAGTGTAGGGACAGTACGCAGTTCAAGTGATGGGAAGTGTTAGGTTCTGTGTGTGCATTTTGTACCCGAGTCTATGGGAGTACTGTGTCTTTAAGAAACTTTTTTATGTGTCTGTGGGAGAACTGTGCCCAAAAAGCATTTTTTTTTACTATGAACCTGTGTCTGTGGGAGTATTGTGCATAAAAAAAATTTATTTTGGTCTGAAGCCATGTCCTTGGGAGAAATGCGCTGTAAAAACACTTTTTTTTTCTCGGCAACCCATGTCTGTGGGAGTACTGTTCGTAAAATACACTTTTTTAAAACTCTGCAGCTGTGTCTGTGGGAGTACTGTGACTGTGCCAAAAAACACTTTTTTACTCTGCACCTGTGTCTGTGGGAGCACTGTGCTTAAAAACAACTTATTTGACTTTGCACCTGTGTTTGTGGGAGTACTGTTCCTAAAAAATGCTCTTTTACTTTACAGCCATGTCTGTGGGAGTACTGTGCTTAAACACCACTTATTTAACTCTGCACCTGTGTCTGTGGGACAACTGTGCATAAAAATTATCTTCTATCAGGTCTTCTGCTGAAAGCACTGAGTTGACACCTGCAGACCATAGTTATCAGCTTCCACCTCACCCCCTTGCATATCAGGTAAGCAGTCTGAGCCCCAAGTCATCCACCTTGCCCTGCACCAAAAGTGGAAGAATTTGAGTTTACTAATGCCCAACAACTTGTTCAAACTGAGGATGAGTACATGGGAGGATTAGTGCACACAGTAAGCAGACCATTGTAGCACAACTCTAATGATGATGAGACTCAGGTGCCTACTGCTGCGTCTTTCTGCAGTGTGCAGACCGGCAGGGAGAGCAGGCATGAGGAGTGTGTGGAAAATAATGTGGAGGGATGACAAGGGCCCATACCCCACATGGAGTGAAGGCCATCTGAGTGACAAGTGCAGTTCGGAGGAAGAGGGGGAGGTCACCCAGCCCCAGCTGCACATCAAAAGAAAAAGCTGGGTGCAAAAGCCAGTACGCCAGCTGCTACTGCCTACCAAGCTAACAAACTGAGTATACCAAGCCAGCTCAAAGGAGTTCCCTGGCATGGCATTTCTTCAGGCAATGTGATGGTAACAAGGAATGATTGATTTTCACACTATAACATCAGAGCCTGAAGTGAGGCATAAATGTTCTGAACCTGAGAACCACCTGTATGGCGAGCCATCTGAATTAAAATAATGACGTGCAGTGGAGAACACACCTGAAAAACCAGGTGACATCAGAGGCTCCTCCTTTTCCCCTTCTGCTGTGGATTCTGCCTCTTCTTCCCTCTCCCAATCAACAGGGTCACATGGCTTACCACAAAGAGAGGATGTGACAGTACAAACACCATCAGCAGTATCACTGAGCATTTCTACACCGTCCCATTGAAGCATTCAGCTATCCATCCCCAAAACACTGGAGAGAAATAAAAAGTACCCCACTACCCACCCATGAGCCCTGGTCCTGAATTTCAGAATTTCAAAATCCCTGGCCTTTGAAATGCTGCCACTTTGGCTGGTGTATACAGAGAGTTTTGAAAAACTGATGGTAGTGACTGTCCCAACGTATGTGGTTCCCCGGAGCCACTATTTTTCCAGATAAGCCATCTCTGCTCTAAACTCGCATGTTATGGACAAAATCAGGTGTGCACTACACAACGTCATCAGTGGCATGGTCCACATAACCACATATACATCACCTAGTATGCACTGGCAGGGACAATATATCTCCCTAACTGCCCAATAGAAAAAAGCAGTGGCGCCTGGGTCTGAGGCAGAAGGCATTCTGGCACATGTCCTACCACCACCGAGGAATGCCGGACATTTTTCTGTCCATGTTGCCTTCTCCTTCCTTCACTGCCTCCTCATCTGTTCAGTGTAACACCTTCACTAACAACTTCAGCACAGCCAGGGGGAAACAACAGCAGGCTGTTCTGAAATTCATCTGTTTGGGGGAAAGATAACACACCATGCAGGACTTGTGAATGGAGACCAAACAACAGAACAGAACAATGAGTGGTTGGTGCCACTGAACCTCAAGCCGGCCTGGTGGTGTGCGATAACGGGTGAAATCTTGTAGCAGCCTTGGGCTGGTTTGACGCATGTCCCTTGCCTGGCGCATGTCCTCAATTTTGGGGGACAGAGTCGCTTATCAATTACCACGATATGGCAGAGCTGCTGATAACAGTGCTGGCCATCTGTGATGACTTTCAGCCTTCTAACCCTGCTGCTGCTTGCCTGTCTGCACTGCACTTCTAGGTTCCCGCTCACCTCCTCATATGCGGCATACCCACTAGGTGGAACTCTGTTATGATCCGGTGGTAGGATCACAAAACTGACCTGATAGGTAAACCTGAATTGTAGGACAAGCTCCGGGATTGTGGGAACTATACCGACCGCAATCCTGATCCTATCCACACACACTAAAGGCAGCCGTGGAGCGTTACCTAAAAACCTAGACGCCTCTTCACAGCCTAAGAAACTGGCTACCCCTAGAGAGAAAGCAAAGCCTCACTTGCCTCAGAGAAATAACCCCAAAGTTTAGACAGTCCCCCACAAATAATAACGGTGAGTTAAGGGGAAAATACAAACGTAGGAATGAAAAACAGGTTTAAGCAAATGAGGCCCGCTAACACTAAATAGACAGAAGAAAGCAAGGGATCTGTGCGGTTGGTACAAAAACTATCCACGCAGAAAGTACAAGAACCCCCACATCGACTCACGATGTGAGGGGCGCACTCTGTACCCCAGAGCTACCAGCAAGCGAAAAATCACATATAAGCAAGCTGAACTGAACACATCATATACTGAGAAACATATTCAAGGAAACAATGAGCAAAAAGAACTAGCAAGACTTATCTTCTCAGAAAGAGACAGGTCACCAGGGAGATCTGGGAGAGGTCAGAACCAGTACTGAATACAACGACAGCAGGCAACAAGTAAAGGTCCAGGTGGAGTTAAATAGGAACCAGCATAGCAGGAAATGAGGCAGCTGAGCCCAGCTCCAGACCCGCAGTATCGCTAAAGGCCA
Source organism: Ranitomeya variabilis (assembly GCF_051348905.1). Taxonomy (NCBI): domain Eukaryota; kingdom Metazoa; phylum Chordata; class Amphibia; order Anura; family Dendrobatidae; genus Ranitomeya; species Ranitomeya variabilis. Next base: position 833,101,933 of record NC_135233.1, read on the forward strand.
CCAGAGGGAGCCCAGACGGAATTCACAACAGTACCCCCCCCTTGAGGAGGGGTCACCGAACCCTCACCAGAGCCCCCAGGCCGATCAGGATGAACCGAATGAAAGGCACGAACCAAATCGGCTGCATGGACATCAGAGGCGACAACCCAGGAATTATCCTCCTGACCATAGCCCTTCCACTTAACCAAGTACTGAAGCTTTCATCTCGAAACACGAGAATCCAAGATCTTCTCCACCACATACTCCAATTCTCCCTCGACCAAGACCAGAGCAGGAGGATCAACAGAAGGAACCACAGGCACCACATATCTCCGCAACAATGACCTATGGAACACATTGTGAATGGCAAATGATGCTGGGAGGTCCAAACGAAATGACACAGGGTTGAGGATTTCCAAAATCTTATAAGGACCGATGAAACGAGGCTTGAACTTAGGAGAGGAAACCTTCATCGGAACATAACGAGAAGACAACCATACCAAATCCCCCACACGAAGTCGGGGACCCACACAGCGCCGGCGGTTAGCAAAGCGCTGAGCCTTCTCTTGTGACAACGTCAAATTGTCCACCACATGGTTCCAAATCTGCTGCAACCTATCCACCACAGAATCCACCCCAGGACAGTCAGAAGACTCAACCTGACCTGAGGAAAAACGAGGATGAAAACCAGAATTGCAAAAAAAAGGCGAAAACAAAGTAGCAGAACTAGCCCGATTATTGAGGGCGAACTCAGCCAATGGCAAAAAAGTCACCCAATCATCCTGATCAGCAGAAACAAAACATCTCAGATAAGTCTCCAAGGTCTGATTAGTTCGTTCGGTTTGGCCATTCGTCTGAGGATGGAAGGCCGATGAAAAAGATATTTCAATGCCCATCTTAGCACAAAAGGACCGCCAAAATCTGGACACAAACTGGGATCCTCTGTCAGACACAATATTCTCAGGAATACCATGCAAACGAACCACATTCTGAAAAAACAGTGGAACCAAATCGGAGGAGGAAGGCAGCTTAGGCAAGGGCACCAAATGGACCATTTTAGAAAAACGATCACAAACCACCCAGATAACAGACATCTTCTGAGAGACTGGAAGATCCGAAATAAAATCCATGGAAATATGCGTCCAGGGCCTCTTCGGGACAGGCAAAGGCAAAAGCAATCCACTGGCTCGAGAACAGCAAGGCTTGGCCCAAGCACAAATCCCACAGGACTGCACAAAGTAATGCACATCCAGCGACAAGGAAGGCCACCAAAAGGACCTAGCCACCAAATGCCTGGTACCAAAAATCCGAGGGTGACCCGCCAACACTGAAGAATGAACCTCGGAAATGACTCTACTGGTCCATCTATCCGGGACAAACAGTCTCTCCGGTGGACAACGATCAGGTCTATTGGCCTGAAATTCCTGCAGTATCCGTCGTAAATCAGGGGAGATGGCAGACAAAATCACCCCTTCTTTGAGGACACCAGCCGGTTCAGAAACTCCCAGAGAGTCAGGCACAAAGCTCCTAGAAAGAGCATCAGCCTTCACGTTCTTCGAACCCGGAAGGTATGAAACCACGAAATCGAAACGGGAGAAAAACAGCGACCATCAAGCCTGTCTAGGATTTAGCCGCTTAGCAGACTCGAGATAAGTCAAATTCTTGTGATCCGTCAAGACCACCACACGATGTTTGGCTCCCTCAAGCCAATGTCGCCACTCCTCAAATGCCCACTTCATTGCCAATAACTCACAATTACCAACATCATAATTCCGCTCGGCAGGCGAAAACTTTCTTGAAAAGAAAGCACATGGCCTCATCACAGAGCCATCAGAGCTTCTCTGTGACAAGACAGCCCCTGCTCCAATCTCAGAAGCATCAACCTCGACCTGGAAGGGCAGAGAGACATCCGGCTGATGCAAGACAGGAGCCGAAGAGAACCGACGTTTGAACTCCTGAAAGGCCTCCACGGCCGCAGGAGACCAATTCGTCACATCAGAACCCTTCTTGGTCAAATCCGTCAAAGGCTTAACCACACTGGAAAAATTAGTGATGAAGCGAAGGTAAAAATTAGCAAAACCCAAGAACTTCTGAAGACTCTTTACCGATGTAGGTTGAGTCCAGTCATAAATAGCCTGGACCTTGACTGGATCCATCTCAATGGTAGAAGGAGAAAAAATAAAGCCCAAAAAGGAAACCTTCTGGACTCCGAAGAGACATTTAGAGCCCTTCACAAACAAGGCATTGGCTCGCAGGACCTGAAATACCATCCTGACCTGCTTCACATGAGATTCCCAATCATCAGAAAAGACCAAAATATCATCCAGGTACACAATCATAAACCTATCCAGATACTCTCGGAAGATGTCGTGCATGAAGGACTGGAACACAGAAGGGGCATTAGAAAGCCCAAAAGGCATCACCAAGTACTCAAAATGGCCTTCGGGCATATTAAATGCTGTTTTCCATTCATCGCCCTGCTTTATACGCACAAGATTATACGCTCCATGAAGATCTATCTTGGTGAACCAACTGGCCCCCCTAATCCGAGCAAGCAGATCGGACAACAGTGGCAAAGGATACTGAAATTTGACCGTGATGTTATTTAGAAGGCGATAATCTATACAGGGTCTCAGAGAACCATCCTTCTTGGCCACAAAAAAGAACCCCGCACCCAAAGGGGACGGGGACGGGCGAATATGCCCCTTCTCCAAAGACTCCTTGATATAACTCCGCATAGCGGCATGTTCTGGTACAGACAAATTAAAAAGTCGTCCCTTAGGGAACTTACTACCAGGAAACAAATTTATGGCACAATCACAATCCCTATGAGGGGGTAGGGCACTGGACTTGGGCTCATCAAATACATCCTGGTAGTCCGACAAAAATTCAGGGACTTCAGAAGGAGTAGAAGAAGCAATTGACACCAAAGGAGCATTGCCATGAATTCCATGGCAACCCCAACTTGACACAGACATTGCTTTCCAATCTAGGACTGGATTATGAGCCTGCAGCCATGGCAGACCCAACACGACAACATCATGCAAATTATGTAACACAAGAAAGCGAATCACCTCCTGATGTGCAGGAGTCATGCACATGGTTACTTGAGCCCAGTACTGAGGTTTATCCTTGGCCAATGGCGTGGCATCAATTCCCTTTAGTGGAATAGGGAATTGCAAAGGCTCCAAGATAAAACCACAGCGCCTGGCAAAAGACAAATCCATCAAATTCAGGGCAGCACCTGAATCCACAAAAGCCATAACTGAATAGGAAGACAGAGAGCAAATCAAAGTAACAGACAAAATGAATTTAGGCTGTACAGTACCAATGGTGACAGACCTAGCGAAGTTTTTTGTGCGCTTAGAACAATCTGAGATAACATGAGCAGAATCACCACAGTAAAAGCACAACCCATTCTGACGTCTGTGATTTTGCCGTTCAATTCTGGTCAGAATCCTGTCACCTTGCATAGACTCAGGCTTCTGCTCAGAAAATACCGCCAGATGGTGCACTGGTTTGCGCTCCCGCAAACGCCGATCAATCTGAATGGCCAAAGACATTGACTCATTCAGACCCGCAGGCGTGGGGAATCCCACCATAACATCCTTAATGGCTTCAGAAAGACCCTTTCTGAAAATCGCTGCCAGGGCACACTCATTCCATTGAGTGAGCACAGACCATTTCCTAAACTTCTGACAGTAAACCTCTGCTTCATCCAGACCCTGGGAGAGAGCCAGCAAAACCTTTTCTGCTTGGTCTACCAGATTAGGTTCCTCATAAAGCACTCCAAGCGCCAGAAAAAACGCATCCACATTTTGCAATGCAGGATCTCCTGGCGCCAGAGAGAATGCCCAATCTTGAGGGTCACCACGCAACAAAGAAATAATAATTTTAACTTGCTGAACCGAATCACCAGAGGAACGAGGTCTCAGAGAAAGGAACAATTTGCAATTATTTTTAAAGTTCAAAAACCTAGATCTGTCTCCGGAGAACAGCTCAGGAATAGGTATCTTAGGCTCTGACATAGGACTGTGAACTACATAATCCTGAATGCCTTGTACCCTAGCAGTGAGATGATCCACACTAGAAGACAGACTCTGAAGGTCCATAGCTGCAGCTGAATTCTGAACCACCCAGAGATTAAGGGGAGGAGAGAGGCTAGACACACTGCAGAGGAAAAAAAAAATGAACTCAGGATTTCTCTTATCCCTCTTTTGCGATGCATTAACTCTTTACTGGCCTGCTGTACTGTTATGATCCGGTGGTAGGATCACAAAACTGACCTGATAGGTAAACCTGAATTGTAGGACAAGCTCCGGGATTGTGGGAACTATAGCGACCGCAATCCTGATCCTATCCACACACACTAAAGGCAGCCGTGGAGCGTTACCTAAAAACCTGGACGCCTCTTCACAGCCTAAGAAACTGGCTACCCCTAGAGAGAAAGCAAAGCCTCACTTGCCTCAGAGAAATAACCCCAAAGTTTAGACCGCCCCCCACAAATAATAACGGTGAGTTAAGGGGAAAATACAAACGTAGGAATGAAAACCAGGTTTAAGCAAATGAGGCCCGCTAACACTAAATAGACAGAAGAAAGCAAGGGATCTGTGCGGTCGGTACAAAAACTATCAAAAACTATCCACGCAGAAAGTACAAGAACCCCCACACCGACTCACGATGTGAGGGGCGCACTCTGCACCCCAGAGCTACCAGCAAGCGAAAAATCATATATAAGCAAGCTGGACTGAACACATCATATACTGAGAAACATATTCAAGGAAACAATGAGCAAAAAGAACTAGCAAGACTTAGCTTCTCAGAAAGAGAAAGGTCACCAGGGAGATCCAGGAGAGGTCAGAACCAGTACTGAATACAATGACAGCAGGCAACAAGTAAAGGTCCAGGTGGAGTTAAATAGGAACCAGCATAGCAGTAAATGAGGCAGCTGAGCCCAGCTCCAGACCCGCAGTATCGCTAAAGGCCACCAGAGGGAGCCCAGACGGAATTCACAACAGAACTCCAGCTTGCATATGCTGGAGAGACTATGCGAGCAGCAGCAGGCAATTGTGGAGTTTCAGCTGTAGCACGCACAGGTTAGTCGCTCTGCAGTATCAAATCATATGCAAAATAGTTGCAAGTCAAATTCATGTATGAGATAGCCAAGATGATTGTCTAAAAATTGTCTATAAAATGTTGGTAATCATACATTTGAAGTTCTAGTGGATGGTGCGATATGGAGCCTGAAATCAAAAGCTCAAAACATGGTTACCCTTTAGATCCTCACTGTAACACCACTTCATGACCGAGTGGACAACCATGCGGAACATGTGTGCTGTGTTGTGTTGCTTTGAGAACTACACCAATATGGTTAGCGCTGATGACTATAGAGAATATTCCAAAGTTTGGTTCGGATAACGATATCTGAATTTGCAATATGCTCCTATTTGTTCATCGAATATTCACTTAACATGCCTAAACGCCATTGGAATCAAAGGGAAGCAAAAACAAATGCATACACAATACCTTCAAGCGGGCCCAAAAGCTGCCAAAATGCATCAAATTAGGGGCAGACACCAGGAATGTGGCCTCAATTCATTTGCAGTTCAAATTTTAGAATGGCATGACCGCAATCAGCCAGGTATGAGATATCGGGGTCTGGGACACCATTTACAGCTCTGAATTGAACTTTCAAATAAGATGAGTTGGGTGAGGCATCGGTGTAGGCCTGCAGTGCTGGAAGCCCTGATACCACATGCAAAAACTCAACCTGCTTTTATGCTCAGCCACACTCAGGTTGCACAAATATCAGTTTCGTAGGCTACTATTGTCAGCAAAATCTAAGCATATTAACATGGCAGTTGACTCAAAGGCAGTGAAGGCCTGCCATTCTCTCAGGCCTACTACTACTGGCAACACACATGAAGGAGACCCAACCAGGAGTCTACATAGTTCCAAAAATTAGTGGCAGACACTACCAAAGTGGCATCAATTTCACCATAGTAGAACTAGTATATTGGGGTCCAACACATCTTCCACTACAGCCAACCCAGCAGATGTAGACCCAACAAGGAGTGTTCACATTTCAAACAATTAGCAGCAGACACCAGCAATGTGGCATCAATTTAATCAGAGTAGAAATAGTATAATAGGGACCGAAAAGTCTTCCACTACAGCCAACCGAGCAAATGAACACCCAACCAGGAATCTACACATTTCCAAAAGTTAGTTGCAGACACTAAGAAAGTGGAATCAATTTCAATAGAGTACAACTAGTATAATGGGGACCGACACCTCTTCCACTACAGCCAACCCAGCAGATGGAGACTGTAAAGGGCCAGGTTGTGGAACCACTGAGCTGTAGCCCTTGGAAAGTCTGTAGGGGCGTGACTAGGTGGCCTAGAAAATCCGACCTTGGTGAAGCAACAGCAGGCAAAAACCACGACCCAAGAAGGGACATGGAGGTGGCACCAGGTGCTACTCCACGGCTGACCTACAGAGGAAGGAAGCTGACTCCCTATTACAGGTAGGCTGGTACGACCCAAAGGAGGGATGAAGAATGCAGGCAAGCACTGTAGCGACACTGGAACAGGTGCAGATGAGACCAGCAGAGAAACAGAAAAGCATTGGCAGGTGCAGGCTGGATTGGGTATTACACAGATGGGCATGGAAGGTGCGATCTGGACCAGCTGATGGACAGAAGAGCACAGACAGGTACGAGCAAACGGGTACAGGGTAGACAAGCAGATGAGCGGACCAGGGGAACCTGACAACTAGCAATCATGCAAGGAAAGCTAACAACATTGCTCAGGTACCTCCATATCGGAGGAGGAGCTTTAAATAAAAGGTGTCGCCCAGCTATTGGCTGGGAACACCTTAGGGTGACACGTTAACAGAGAGGGAGATCGTGCGAAATAAGCATAGTGCCCTGACTTACAACTGAACTTCGGGGGACACCGACTCATAGGGGCCAAGTCTGTAATGACAAGAGATCAGAAAGTTTGTAGTAAGATAAATATGATAAATTGATAAATATGCAGCATCAAACCAACAACAGTTCCTGATCATGGGCATGCACCCTAAAATGCGAATGGCTGCATTTGATAAATGATCATTCACTAGCCGATATGTTTGCTGATTGTTCAACCATTAGCCAATGTCCACTTCTACCTAATGTGTATAGCCAACTATAAGGAAAACTGTTTCCTTGGGAAACAATATTTATTTGCAGATTTAGGATTATTCTGAAAGTAAATATAATTACTGATTATTTTTTTTACTGTGATCTGTTGGCGTTGTGCCACAATGAGCCATTGTCTCCTGGGAAGTAAAAGGTTCAATTTCTTCCTGTAGCCACACTTTTATTAAGACTGATTCAGACATTGTCACACTAAGTATATGCAGACTAACTCTATATCTGCAGGTAAGCAGCATTTTCCAAGATGACAGGTTCCCTTTAATTATGTTTACTTACTTTCTATGGACATAATTGCCTTAATTGCCAACTACAGCAGTTGATTTACAGTGAAATTAATGAAGTTGTAAACCAAATAAGTGACATGGCAGTCTATCTTTTGGTAAGTAATGTTTTTATTTAACTATTATTGTTCTGTTACCAAAAAATAGCAAAAGTGTTGAGCTGTAAAAAAACAAATAGCGGTCATATACAATGAAGGGCCTTTGTGCAGAACGGAATGTGGGCTCCTTTGCATCCAACTAGAAATTGTCCACCTTGTTGGATTGCTTGAAAACATCTCCCCAATTTCATGGTGGCCAGGAAACAATGGAATTAATCTATTTTTTGTTTAAAGAAGTTAGACCCCAGTGTGATAAGAAGCTTAGGCAGCTGCAAAGATTACACATATTTTATGGAAAAAAAATACAACAATATTGTTTGCCATAGTGTGTTAGCTGCAATAATTTTAGCAATAACTGATAACCAAATATAATATTGAAGACAATTTTTATTAGATTTTTTTTAAATTCATACAATGAGTGTACTAATACAGTATTATGTGAAACATTCTTACAGTTTCCAAATAATGTATATAAAGCTTTGTATCTTATAACATAGTAAATGAGAAAATAATTCATCATGCTAGATTTGTTTTACTATAGCTGTTATAAAAAATTGAGTAAAATATTTTTTATTTTTTATTACTGTAAATGTGATAAAAACATCAATATACAAAAAACAAGTGTAATATAGCTCAGCTAAAATGTCTATGTGATATTGGTAATGTACTGTAATTAAGTTACAGTGTCCTGCACATCTTAATTGGTTTTATCTATTTAAATAATTGCCTTGTAATGTTTTCATTTCCTGTCCTGTCCAGATATCACCGTATCCCAGAATTCCAAGGGGAGGAAGTTCACCGACCGCCAGATTGGGACACCCAAGTGATGGGTGTCTCAATATGGAAACTGCTGCTGGTACCAACCTATTGCGCGGTACCACTAGTGGAACACCATCGCACCACACACACATTCCATATGTCGTACGCACCACACACACACACTCACACACACACTCACACACTCTCACAATCTCACACACTCTCACAATCTCACACACTCACACTCATACACTCACATGCACACTCACACTCTCACATACACACACTCACACTTACATACTCACATTCACACACTCACACTCACACACTCACACTCAAACATTCACGCAGCCTCTTGCATGGTACCACCAGCGGAACACCGTCGCGAACACGCCACTGCCGGGATGAGCCAAATGATTCACTGACTGCGCAGTCAGGAGGAGTGCATGTGCAGTTTCAATGTGACCGCAGCTCTCTGTCTGTACAAAGATGGCGGCGGTCTGATTTACTGTGCCTGCGCAAATTACGGGCAGGTGCAGTGAATCATTCAGCTGATCCTGGTGGCAGATGTGCGACGTGTCTACAGGCAGAGGAAGCCGGTCACATTAAAAGGGTTTTCCCATGAATTAAAGTTCATTTTAAAAATTGATTGTGTCTGACCATGTACAGAGCATACCACATCTCCTGGGCAGGGGAGGAAGCAAAAGACAATACTGACATTACAACAGGGGATCACAGTGGATGAATTTTGTGAGGTAAAATATTTCATTGACTGTTTTTAATAAATATTTTACCTCACAAAATGTATCCTCTGCGATCTCCTGCTGTAATGTCAGTATTGTCCTTTGCTTCATCCCCTGCCCAGGAGCTGTGGTATGTTTGGTACACGGTCAGACACAGACAATTTTTAAAATGAACTTTTGTTCATGGGAAAACCCCTTAAAAAGCAAATTTCAAGCCAACATGGCATCTCATAAAAAGACAATGACAATGAAAGGAAAGCAGCAAAGGCACAACGTCGAAGACAACAAAGGGCAAAAGAGCAACAGCGTCGCTGGGACAAAAACAATGCATATAAGCGTAGGCATCAAGCACATGAGTCCCCTGATGCAAAAGTCATTAGATTATCACAGGATGCCATTAGGCAACAACAGCGCCGCATGCCTGCCCCCATCATGACATTACCGCCCTCTGGCATCAGGCCTCCATCTAGTTTATTCATAAACCACCTACTAAAGAAAGAAAGTGAAGGCTTATTATGAGAATTTACCTTCCTTTATTGGTTGGTGTTGTCCGACCCTTGAAGTCACCAAAGATGTCTGAGTTAAAGAATTTGAGAATTAGATTTTTCTCTGCACAGTACTATTCTGCTTTTCAGAAAACCACAATATAGCTCCATTCATTTTCCAGCATTGCATCAACCTTGGTGCTATGTGGAGAAGAACTCTATCACTGTACACCTTCAGGGGGTCTGAAAGCCAAACAAATTACTGCATAAATCACAGTGCTAGTGGATGGAAAAATATTTAAAACTAGATACTTTATTGCTTCACTTAAAATATTCCAGTACATTTTCTACTTGTAGATTACTCTAGGAACACTTTCACCACCTAAAATTAGGTTTAGCAATAATGTGAAGGAAATAGCATAGGGGAGAGAAAATTAGTGAGCAGAGGCTTACAAGTCAAGACAGAACATCCATTCCATTTAAAATTCCCCTCTTATTTCACCTGCTTCAAACCTAGCTAGCTATTAACAGTTGAGCTATTTAACTCTATTAAATAAATTGCCTAATCCTGATGGTGGATTCTCAAAACTTAAGTGACACCCATTCATAGCTGACAGAGTCCTCCATCAAGTCTACAAAAATTAAAGTCTTCCACCAACTCTTGATATGTCCAGCTATATGAAACAAACAGAAGAGCAAGTGAACAGAGCAGAAAATAACTAATTTCGCTAATATCTAGACAGCATGGCCACTAGTAGAGAGACAGTGGAAGAATTGAGACTATAGAAGCAGGAAGAGTCATTCATTTAATTACAGCTCTTAAAATTTCTTACTCATGAAATTGTCTATGGCTTCATTAGAAACGAATACAAATGATTATCCATTAATGTTCCTGGACTGATACAGGAAGAGTCTGCCAGTAAGACAAACTGAGCAGGGGGGGAAGGAAAGCCAACAATAAAGTCCCGTTTAACAGATTCAGTGAAACATAGTTGTATTTTATTAAATCAGATAACAAGAAAGTAACCACAAACCAATGACATCGATAAAACATTAAAAGACATGTAAAAACTGGGTTAAACACCCAGATATACAGAAGACTATTGCTAAGAGGGAGCAAATAGAGTTATGTATATGGTAGTTTGTAATGGATCTATGCGCGTACAACTGCAACAATAGTAGTATCATATAACTTGTCTCATATACTGTATATTGTACTGATGGAAAATGACAGTGCATTTTCCCACAGTCCAGAGGTCACCGCAGTTCAGGCTGTGAGTGAGCACAGCTTCAGTGATGTCACCGCTAGTCACTGATGCTCCGCTCTCAGCAGCTCATTAACCTGTGGTTTTCAACCGGGACGGGCACATCTTGGCAACGTCCAGGTTGAAAACTGTATATCCCCCAGATATGGATAACAGCGTGGGATACAACGACAGACAGGTATAGTAAATTGTTGGTTTGTTAAATTTATTTTTAGTACAGGAGATTGAAGGTGTCGCATGGATTAGGAGTAACAATAAAATGGGAAAACTTAATTATTTAACCCCTTCATGACCCAGCCTATTTTGGTCTTAATGACCTTGCCGTTTTTTGCAATTCTGACCAGTGTCCCTTTATGAGGTAATAACTCAGGAACGCTTCAACAGATCCTAGCGATTCTGAGATTGTTTTTTCGTGACATATTGGGCTTCATGTTAGTGGTAAATTTAGGTCGATAATTTCTGAATTTATTTGTGAAAAAAACAGAAATTTGGCGAAAATTTTGAAAATTTCGCAATTTTCACATTTTGAATTTTTATTCTGTTAAACCAGAGAGTTATGTGACACAAAATAGTTAATAAATAACATTTCCAACATGTCTACTTTACATCAGCACAATTTTGGAAACAAAATTTTTTTTTGCTAGTAAGTTATAAGGGTTAAAATTTGACCAGTGATTTCTCATTTTTACAACAAAATTTACAAAACCATTTTTTTTAGGGACCACCTCACATTTGAAGTCAATTTGAGGGTTCTATATGGCTGAAAATACCCAAAAGTGACACCATTCTAAAAACTGCACCTCTCAAGGTGCTCAAAACCACATTCAAGAAGTTTATTAACCCTTCAGGTGTTTCACAGCAGCAGAAGCAACATGGAAGTAAAAAATGAACATTTAACTTTTTAGTCACAAAAATGATCTTTTAGCAACAATTTTTTTATTTTCCCAAGGGTAAAAGGAGAAACTGGACCATGAACGTTGTTGTCCAATTTGTCCTGAGTACGCTGATACCTCATATGTCGGGGTAAACCACTGTTTGGGCGCACGGCAGGGCTCGGAATGGAAGGAGCGCCATTTGACTTTTTGAATGAAAACTTGGCTCCAATCTTTAGCGGACACCATGTCGCGTTTGGAGAGCCCCCGTGTGCCTAAACATTGGAGCTCCCCCACAAGTGACCCCATTTTGGAAACTAGACCCCCAAAGGAACTTATCTAGAAGCATAGTGAGCACTTTAAACCCCCAGGTGCTTCACAAATTGATCCGTAAAAATGAAAAAGTACTTTTTTTTCATAAAAAAAATTATTTTAGCCTCAATTTTTTCATTTTTACATGGGCAACAGGATAAAATGGATCCTAAATTTTGTTGGGCAATTTCTCCTGAGTACACCGATACCTCACATGTGGGGGTAAACCACTGTTTGGGCACATGGTAAGGCTCGGAAAGGAAGGAGCGCCATTTGACTTTTTGAATGAAAAATTATCTCCATCGTTAGCGGACACCATGTCGCGTTTGGAAAGCCCCTGTGTGCCTAAACATTGGAGCTCCTCCACAAGTGACCCCATTTTGGAAACTAGACCCCCCAAGGAACTTATCTAGAGGCATAGTGAGCACTTTAAACCCTCAGGTGCTTCACAAATTGATCCGCAAAAATGAAAAAGTACTTTTTTTTTCACACAAAATTTCTTTTAGCCTCAATTCTTTCATTTTCACATGGGCAACAGGATAAAATGGATCCTAAAATTTGTTGGGCAATTTCTCCTGAGTACGCCAATGCCTCATATGTGGGGGTAAACCACTGTTTGGGTGCACGGCAAGGCTCGGAAGGGAAGGAGCGCCATTTGACTTTTTGAATGGAAAATTAGCTCCAATCGTTAGCGGACACCATGTCGCGTTTGGAGAGCCCCTGTGTGCCTAAACATTGGAGCTCCCCCACAAGTGACCCCATTTTGGAAACTAGACCTCCCAAGGAACTAATCTAGATGTGTGGTGAGCACTTTGAACCCCCAAGTGCTTCACAGAAGTTTATACCGCAGAGCCGTGAAAATAAAAAATAATTTTTCTTTCCTCAAAAATGATTTTTAGCCCAGAATTTTTTATTTTCCCAAGGGTAACAGGAGAAATTGGACCCCAAATGTTGTTGTCCAGTTTGTCCTGAGTACGATGATACCCCATATGTGGGGGTAAACCACTGTTTGGGCGCAGGGCTCGGAAGGGAAGGCACGCCATTTGGCTTTTTGAATGGAAGATTAGCTCCAATCATTAGCGGACACCATGTCGCGTTTGGAGAGCCCCTGTGTGCCTAAACATTGGAGCTCCCCCACAAGTGACCCCATTTTGGAAACTAGACCTCCCAATGAACTAATCTAGATGTGTGGTGAGCACTTTGAACCCCCAAGTGCTTCACAGAAGTTTATACCGCAGAGCCGTGAAAATAAAAAATAATTTTTCTTTCCTCAAAAATGATTTTTAGCCCAGAATTTTTTATTTTCCCAAGGGTAACAGGAGAAATTGGACCCCAAATGTTGTTGTCCAGTTTGTCCTGAGTACGATGATACCCCATATGTGGGGGTAAACCACTGTTTGGGCGCAGGGCTCGGAAGGGAAGGCACGCCATTTGGCTTTTTGAATGGAAGATTAGCTCCAATCATTAGCGGACACCATGTCGCGTTTGGAGAGCCCCTGTGTGCCTAAACATTGGAGCTCCCCCACAAGTGACCCCATTTTGGAAACTAGACCTCCCAAGGAACTAATCTAGATGTGTGGTGAGCACTTTGAACCCCCAAGTGCTTTACAGAAGTTTACAACGCAGAGCCATGAAAATAAAAAATAATTTTTCTTTTCTCAAAAATGATTTTTTAGCCCACAATTTTTTATTTTCCCAAGGGTAACAGGAGAAATTGGACCCCAAAAGTTGTTGTCCAGTTTCTCCTGAATACGCTGATACCCCATATGTGGGGGTAAACCACTGTTTGGGCACAAGTCGGGGCTCGGAAGGGAGGTAGTGACGTTTTGAAATGCAGGCTTTGATGGAGTGTTCTGCGTGCGTCACATTCCATTTGCAGAGCCCCTGATGTGCCTAAACAGTAGAAACCCCCCACAAGTGACCCCATTTTGGAAACTAGACCCCCCAAGAAACTTATCTAGATATGTGGTGAGCACTTTGAACCCCCAAGTGCTTCACAGAAGTTTACAACGCAGAGCCATGAAAATAAAAAATCATTTTTCTTTCCTTAAAAATGATGTTTTAGCAAGCAATTTTTTATTTTCACAAGGGTAACAGGAGAAATTGGACCCCAATAGTTGTTGCCCAGTTTGTCCTGAGTACACTGATACCCAATATGTGGGGTTAAACCACTGTTTGGGCACAAGTCGGGGCTCGGAAGGGAGGTAGTGACGTTTTGAAATGCAGGCTTTGATGGAGTGGTCTGCGTGCGTCACATTCCATTTCCAGAGCCCCTGATGTGCCTAAACAGTAGAAACCCACACAAGTGACCCCATTTTGGAAACTAGACCCCCCAAGGAACTTATCTAGATGTATAGTGAGCACTTTGAACCCCCAAGTGCTTCACAGACGTTTATAATGCAGAGCCGTGAAAATAAAAAATCATTTTTCATTCCTCTAAAATTATGTTTTAGCAAGCAATGTTTTATTTTCGCAAGGGTAACAGGAGAAATTGGACCCCAATAATTGTTGTCCAGTTTGTCCTGAGTATGCTGGTACCCCATATGTGGGGGTAAACCACTGTTTGGGCACATGTCAGGGCTCGGAAGGGAGGGAGCACCATTTGACTTTTTGAACGCAAGATTGGCTGGAATCAATGGTGGCGCCACGTTGCGTTTGGAGACCCCTGATGTGCCTAAACAGTGGAAACCCCTCAATTCTAACTCCAACACTAACCCCAAAACACCTCTAACCCTAATCCCAACCCTAACCCCAACACACCCCTAACCCTAATCCCAACTCTAGCCATAACCCTAATCACAACCCAACCCCAACACACCCCTAACCACAACCCTAACCCTAATCCCAACCCTAACCCTAATCCCCACCCTAACCCCAACCCTAACCACAACTTTAACCCCAACACACCCCTAACCCTAACCATAACCCTAACCACAAGCCTATTCTTAATCCTATTTCCAACCCTAGCCCTAATTCCAACCCTAACTCTAATTCCAACCCCAACCCTAAGGCTATGTGCCCACGTTGCGGATTCGTGTGAGATTTTTCCGCACCATTTTTGAAAAATCCGCAGGTAAAAGGCACTGCGTTTTACCTGCGTATTTACCGCGGATTTCCAGTGTTTTTTATGCGGATTTCACCTGCGGATTCCTATTGAGGAACAGCTGTAAAACGCTGCGAAATCCGCACAAAGAATTGACATGCTGCGGAAAATACAGCGCAGCATTTCCGCGCGGTATTTTCCACACCATGGGCACAGCGGATTTGGTTTTCTATAGGTTTACATGGTACTGTAAACCTGGTGGAACACTGCTATGAATCCGCAGCGGCCAATCCCCTGCGGATCCGCAGCCAAATCCGCACCGTGTGCACATAGCCTAATTCTAACGCTAACCCTAGTTCTAACCCTAACCCTACCCCTAACCCTACCCCTAACCCTAACCCTAACATTAGTTCTAACCCTAACCCTAGTTCTAACCCTAACCCTAGTTCTAACCCTAACCCTAGTTCTAACCCTAGTGGAAAAAAAAAATATTTTCTGTATTTTATTATTGTCCCTACCTATGGGGGTGATAAAGGGGGGGGTCATTTACTATTTTTTTATTTTGATCACTGTGATAAGTTTACCACAGTGATCAAAATGTACATAGAACGCATCTGCCGGCCGGCAGATTCGGCGGGCGTACTGCACATGCGCCCGCCATTTTGGAAGATGGCGGTGCCCAGGGAGAAGACGGACCGACTTCGGGAGGCTCGGTAAGTATGAGGGGGTGGTGGGGGGGTGGATCGGAGCACAGGGGGGGGATCGGAGGACGGGGGGGCGGACAGGAGCACGGGGGAGCGGACAGGGGGACGGAGGGGGGTACCGGACAGAACGGAGGACTGGGGAGGAGATCGGGTGCGGTGTGGGGGGTAGCCACGTGGGTGCAAAGCCACCCCCTCTGGGCTGAAGTACAACTCCCCCTCTCCCTGCAGATCGGGTGAAATAGGAGTTAACCCTTTCACCCGATTTGCAGGGACGCGATCATTCCATGACGCCACATAGGCGTCATGGGTCGGATTGGCACCGACTTTCATGACGCCTACGTGGCGTCAAAGGTCGGGAAGGGGTTAATTGAAAGATTTTATTCTGGTTGTGTCTTTATTTACCATGTAACAACTACAGGATTACTAATGGATAGGTGTCTTATTGTCATCTCTCCATTACTAAGCCGTGGGCTTGATGTCACCTTACAATACATAAGTGAAATCGACCCCACTACTATTACCCCATTTGCCACCGCTACAGGGAAAGTGGGAAGAGTGAGGCTAAGTGCTGGAATTGGCGCATCTTAGAGATGCACCTTTTCTGGGGCGGCTGAGTGCTGATATTTTTAGCCAGGGGGGCCAATATCCATGGCCCCTCCCTAGGCTATTAATATCAGCCTGCAGCTGTCTGCATAGCCTTTGCTGGTTATTAATTATATGGGGACCCCACGTCATTTTTTTTAGGGGTTCTCCATTTTAATAGCCAGTAAAGGCTAAGTATACAGCTGTGAGCTGATATTAATAGCCTAGGAAGCTCCATGGGTATTACCCCCTTCTTAGGCTATAAACATTTGCCCCCAGTCATTTGCTTTCCCTCTGCTGCTTGCAAAAATTACACGGGAACCCACACCCTTTTTTACCTAAAATAATCATTTATGAGTTAAATACATGTCCAGTAATTTGCCCACACTGTACTAATTGTATTTGTCACTGACATCTATATATCTATCTATTCTATTTGTATTTACTGTATGTAACCCATCTCCTATCCTGTCTGCTCCTACAGTGATTTTACAGAAGCTGGCAGATGAATTACCAGCTTTTCTTCTATCTATCTTTCTGTGCAATATATATACATATATATGTGTGTGTTACTGACATGTGTATATACAGTACAGACCAAAGTACAAAGTTTGGACACACCTTCTCATTTAAAGATTTTTCTGTATTTTCATGACTATGAAAATTGTACATTCACAATGAAGGCATCAAAACTATGAATTAACACATTTGGAATTATATACTTAACAAAAAAGTGTGAAACAACTGAAATTATGTCTTATATTCTAGGTTCTTCAAAGTAGCCACCTTTTGCTTTGATGACTGCTTTGCACACTCTTGGCATTCTCTTGATGAGCTTCAATAGGTAGTCACCGGGAATGGTTTTCAATTCACAGGTGTGCCCTGTCAGGTTTAATAAGTGGGATTTCTTGCCTTATAAATGGGGTTGGGACAATCAGTTGTGTTGTGCAGAAGTCTGGTGGATACACAGCTGATAGTCCTACTGAATAGACTGTTAGAATTTGTATTATGGCAAGAAAAAAGCAGCTAAGTAAAGAAAAACGAGTGGCCATCATTACTTTAAGAAATGAATGTCTGTCAGTCCGAAAAATTGGGCAAACTTTGAAAGTGTCCCCAAGTACAGTGGCAAAAACCATCAAGCGCTACAAAGAAACTGGCTCACATGAGGACCGCCCCAGGAAAGGAAGACCAAGAGTCACCTCTGCTTCTGAGAATAAGTTTATCCGAGTCACCAGCCTCAGAAATCGCAAGTTAACAGCAGCTCAGATTAGAGACCAGGTCAATGCCACACAGAGTTCTAGCAGCAGACACATCTCTACAACAACTGTTAAGAGAAGACTTTGTGCAGCAGGCTTTCATGGTAAAATTGCTGCTAGGAAACTACTGCTAAGGATAGGCAACAAGCAGAATAGACTTGTTTGCACTAAAGAACACAAGGAATGGACAATAGATCAGTGGAAATCTGTGCTTTGGTCTGATGAGTCCAAATTTGAGATCTTTGGTTCCAACCACCGTGTCTTTGTGTGATGCAGAGAAGGTGAACGGATTGACTCTACATGCCTGGTTCCCACTGTGAAGAATGGAGGAGGAGGTGTGATGGTGTGGGGGTGCTTTGCTGGTGACACTGTTGGGGATTTATTCAAAATGGAAGGCATACTGAACCAGCATGGCTACCACAGCATCTTGCAGTGGCATGCTATTCCATCCAGTTTGGGGTGAGCTGGACCGCAGAGTGAAGGCAAAAGGGCCAACAAGTGCTAAGCATCTCTGGGAACTCCTTCAAGATTGTTGGAAGACCATTCCCAGCACTACCTCTTGAAGCTCATCAAGAGAATGCCAAGAGTGTGCAAAGCACTCTCAAAGCAAAAGTTGGCTACTTTGAAGAACCTAGAATATAAAACATAATTTCAGTTGTTTCACAGTTTTTTGTTACGTATATAATTCCACATGAGGGAATTCATAGTTTTGGTGCCTTCAGTGTGAATGTACACTTTTCATACAGAAAAATCTTTAAATGAGAAGATGTGTCCAAACTTTTGGTCTGTACTGTATATATACACTCACCGGCCACTTTATTAGGTACACCATGCTAGTAACGGGTTGGACCCCCTTTTGCCTTCAGAACTGCCTCAATTCTTCGTGGCATAGATTCAACAAGGTGCTGGAAGCATTCCTCAGAGATTTTGGTCCATATTGACATGATGGCATCACACAGTTGCCGCAGATTTGTCGACTGCACATCCCAAAGATGCTCCATACAAGGCAGGATGGATCCATGCTTTCATGTTGTTTACGCCAAATTCTGACCCTACCATCCGAATGTCGCAGCAGAAATCGAGACTCATCAGACCAAGCAACGTTTTTCCAATCTTCTACTGTCCAATTTCGATGAGCTTGTACAAATTGTAGCCTCAGTTTCCTGTTCTTAGCTGAAAGGAGTGGTACCCGGTGTGGTCTTCTGCTGCTGTAGCCCATCTGCCTCAAAGTTCGACGCACTGTGCATTCAGAGATGCTCTTAGGCCTACCTTGGTTGTAACGGGTGGCGATTTGAGTCACTGTTGCATTTCTATCAGCTCGAACCAGTCTGCCCATTCTCCTCTGACCTCTGGCATCAACAAGGCATTTCTGCCCACAGAACTGCCGCTCACTGGATTTTTTTTCTTTTTCGGACCATTCTCTGTAAACCCTAGAGATGGTTGTGCGTGAAAATCCCAGTAGATCAGCAGTTTCTGAAATACTCAGACCAGCCCTTCTGGCACCAACAACCATGCCACGTTCAAAGGCACTCAAATCACCTTTCTTCCCCATACTGATGCTCGGTTTGAACTGCAGGAGATTGTCTTGACCATGTCTACATGCCTAAATGCACTGAGTTGCCGCCATGTGATTGGCTGATTAGAAATTAAGTGTTAACAAGAAGTTGGACAGGTGTACCTAATAAAGTGGCCAGTGAGTGTATATATATTATGTGTGTATATTTCTATTCTATCTTTTCTATTCTAACCTGTCAGTGTGATTTTACTGTACACCTCACATGAATTACCGGCTTTTCTTGTAATTACCGGATTTTCAAAGGACACCGGTGCATAAAAAATGAACAGCACCTGCATCATTTTTTTCTTGCACCCATAGACTTGCATTGGCGAGACTTGGCCGATATACTCATAAAATCGCAGCATGCTTCGATTTCACCGCGTGTAGAATTCACATGAGAAAAAAAAGTTGATGTGAGCTTCCTCATAGATTAACATTGGTCCGAGTGCTATGCGATGTTTTCTTTCATAGCACTCGTATTATATGCTAGTGTGACTCTCGCCTTAGGGGGCAATCACTTCTTCACACAGGCTTCTGTAGGTTTTGATTTCTTTTTCCTTTAACCCCTTTCTGACCTCGGACGAGATAGTACATCCGAGGTCAGATCCCCTGCTTTGATGTGGGCTTCGGTGTTGAGCCCACATCAAAGCCGCAACATTTCAGCTGTTTTGAACAGCTGACATGTGCGCGCAATAGCGGCAAGGGGAATCGCGATCCACCCGACACTATTAACTAGTTTAATGCCGCTGTCAAACGCTGACAGCAGCATTTAACTACCACTTCCGGCTGCGTGGCCGGAAATGTGCTCATCGCCGACCCCCGTCACATGATCTGGGGTCAGTGATGCATCAGGATAGTAACAATAGAGGTCCTTGAAACCTCTATGGTTACTGATGCCAGTTTGCTGTGAGCGCCACCCTGTGGTCGGCGGTCATAGCAAGCCTGTAATTAAGCTACATAGGAGCGATCTGATAGTCGCTGCTATGTAGCTGAGCCGATCAGGCTATGCCAGCTTCTAGCCTCCCATGGAGGCTATTGAACCATGGCAAGAGTAAAAAAAAGTTTAAAAAAATATGAAATAAATAAAAAAATATAAAAGTTTAAATCACCCCCCTTTTGCCCCATTCAAAATAAAACAATAAAAATAAAATCAAACCTACACATATTTGGTATCGCCGCATTCAGAATTGCCCAATCTATCAATAAAAAAAAGGATTAACCTGATCGCTAAATGGCGTAGCGAAAAAAAAAATTGAAATGCCCAAATTACGTTTTTTTGGTCGCTGCGACATTGCATTAAAATGCAATAACGGGCGATCAAAAGAATATATCTGCACCAAAATGGTATTACTAAAAATGTCAGCTTGGCCCTCACCCGACCCCAGATCACGAAAAATGGAGATGCTACGGGTTTCGGAAAATGGCGCAATTTGTTTTTTTTTAGCAAAGTTTGGAATTTCTTTTCACCACTTAGATAAAAAATAACCTAGACATGTTTGGTGTCTATGAACCCGTACTGACCTGGAGAAACATGATGGCAGGTCAGTTTTAGCATTTAGTGAACCTAGCAAAAAAGCCAAACAAAAAACACTCATGGGATTGCACTTTTTTTTTCAATTTCACCCCACTTGGAATTTGTTTCCCATTTTCTAGTACATATCATGGTAAAACCAATGATGTCGGTCAAAAGTACAACTTGTCCTGCATAAAATAAGCCCTCACATGGCCATATTGGCAGAAAAATAAACAAGTTATGGCTCTGGGAAGGAGGGGAGTGAAAATCAAACACATAAAAACGGAAAATCCCAAGGTCATGAAGGGGTTAATAATGAAGACCTTCATTTAAAAACTGCATTTAGTGTTTAATCGTGTTATTTTTGTCTAATATTTAAATTTGTTTGGTGATCTCAAATATTTAAGTATGACAAACATGCAGAAGAATATCAAATCAGGAAGGGGGTAAACACTTTTCCACACAACTATATGTTGGGAAGAGTGTGGAAACAACAACAGTAAAGTACAACATTTACAGCCATGTGCAAACGATATGGCATACATTATTGGTAAAACCTTAGTATTTGCAATAATATTTAAAACTTTATTTTGATATAATAATTAACTAAGTCAAATAGCACACACCATTTTGGTTATATTAATATACAGTATGCAATATATGTACCGTGTATATAGCTACAAACTCCTATTCCATGTATTCTTCTGTATGAATAACTTTAAATTGTGTACAATTTTTAATAAGTCTTCATTGATGGTAAGGTAAAATAGCAATAATTTCTTCCATCCTGGTTTCAACCCAATTTAACCTAAAAAATAAAGATTTTACAGTAAAATTTATTACACTGGTAAACATAAGCAAATAGATTATAGGTTGAACTAACATAGTAACTGGAAAACAATCTGTAAATTCAAGTGTGACTCCATTTTGAGCTTCACCGAAAAAACACTAATTTATAGTCTTGTAGTGCAAAATCTGTTTGACACCAAAGCTGCAGCTCTTTATACATCTCAAATTACACATTAGGGGAGTTTCAGGTGGAATTCATATTACTAATTACCAATGTACAGTATGTTCAGTACAACTGTATGGCTGCTTGTTTCTATGCATATAGAACTTGTTCAGCATGTCATGGGCATTTCTATCAATAAATGACAGAGTGCAGGGTATTTAAATGACTGTTATATTGTGTAATATTTCTGCACAAATACAAATATTTTATCCATGAGATAAAATGTATCAATATCGAAAAATGGTTACTAAAGATAATTGAAGTTATTTAGTTGTTAACAATAGTACAAAATATAATAAATGTATTACTTGCATATTAAAATTAGCTTAAAAATAGACTAGATGTGCCACAAATTAACGCACTATTAATTCTGCTAGATGATAATGTAGCAGATCTTTAGATACTGCTGTCTAACTGTATCTAACTGATACTGTGTCACCACTTGGTTGAATTTTTCTTGATTGTTTTTTGCACCAAAACTTTAGCACAATGTGGAGTATTTTTTTAAGTCACATTCATTTCCAATATGCCATACTTATAACAGAGTGCAAAAAATGCCTAGAACTAGTAAAAAATCTGGTGCACATCTGAACCAATATCAATAATGACAGTTATGGCAGTGATATCAGTAAAACTACTCATAATAGTCATGATAAACCAGTTTTTAATGTCAGTTAAAATAATTGTATCCATTTAGTTACTTTTCACGTTAAGGTCACATTTTACAATATGAAAAGAAAATGTACCAATTTTTGGCAAAATGGAGCTAAAATGAGGTAAGATGAGACAGTGTGAAATGGTTATTCTATTATCCTAGTAGATGTGTCATTTTGGCTTCCCTAACAATAAAGTTAGCGATTACATTTCTTGTCATCAGGAACGTAAATCAAGCCATATTTGGCAGCAATAAGGTGTGTACAGCTTGCCTTGACTGTGTGGCATCTAAACCTTTTTGAATTCAGAGACCTAATTTGCAAATGGTGAGAGCAGAGATTACACTTCATCTAATTTCATAAAGCTACCAGGTTCTCATACTTCTTTGTACACAATATACTTTGTTAGTTGAGACCAGTTGTCCCTCCAAGAGAATTGGGGATATTCTCGGACTATCAAAATACAGTATGCTATGAACAGTCTGAGAAACAAGCAGCCAGCAAGTACTGTGAATCAGAAGAACCATGCCAAAAACAATAAAAAAGAACAACAGATGTTAACCATACATCTAGCATTTTTTGTGAATTTTTTTTTGTGAGCTTGAGGATTGTCAAAGATTATGAATAAAATGCTCCTGCCATAACTTTGTGAACCTCCAACATTTCCAATATTACTCAGATCCTGGTAAAACTACTCTACAGTATCCAGGCTCCTTTGTGCTCTCATCAAGATTGTGTTAGTTCCAAACTTGATTTTGCAATACAATTCATCTGTTTAACAGATGCAGACATTTGGCTCAATGATTCCAGAGTATGTACAATATTGAAAGCCCTGTGAAATATTCAATGTACTAAAATTACAATTTGCATTATCAAGGAAACTGCAGGAACAAGCTGTTGCTCGTGACAGCAGAAGCACTGAAGTGCAAAAGCCCTAGGATGGACCAGCTGCATTCAAAATTCATAATTATTGTACTCATAACATGCAAAAACCCCAATTTACATAGACTTCTGGCAGTCAGAGTGTTGATGTTCACATCCTTTAAGTGGTGAACACATATGATACGATACGATACGATACGATACACTTTATTGATCCCGTGGGAAATTATGGTATCACAGCAGCACAACTTACATCATAAGAATCATAAAATGAATTACTTAATTGACATGACAGTGTAGTTGACAGGAGGACATTATACATTAGAATAGGACATACACCGCAGGTAAACTGAAAAGTAGAAGGAATAAAGCAGACATTCACCTTGATGATTTAACCCTAATGTTATTGTTGTACATTCCCATCGCAGTTGGCACAAACGATTTCCTATATTTTTCCTTCTTACACCTCAGAAGTATTAGCCGGTTACTGAAGGTGCTCTTCTGTCTCATGAATAGCTCATATAGTGGATGTGCATTATTGTTCATGATTGCCATACACTTTTTCAGAGTTCTTCTCTCCACTACCTCCTCAAGAGAGTCCAGATTGCAGCCCACAGCAGAGCTTGCCTTTTTGATAAGCTTATTCAGCTTATTAGCATCAGAGGCCCGCACACTATTACCCCAGCATATGATTGCAAAAAAGATGGCACTTGCCACCACAGACTGGTAGAACATTTCTAACATTTTCATATGAAGTGAAAGAAAAATGCGGCACTCACCCTGTAGTAGCTGTGCTTGCGTGTTCTTTATTGGATAAGAAAAAGTTAATAACAAACGTCCATTGGGACAGCAGGTGAGCGAGAGGGTGCGGGAGTGTGGACGACGGCCGTTTCGCACCAAATGTGCTTCGACGGGTCCAGGACCCGTCGAAGCACATTTGGTGCGAAACGGCCGTCGTCCACACTCCCGCACCCTCTCGCTCACCTGCTGTCCCAATGGACGTTTGTTATTAACTTTTTCTTATCCAATAAAGAACACGCAAGCACAGCTACTACAGGGTGAGTGCCGCATTTTTCTTTCACTTCATATGAATATCTAGTCTATTATTCTATGCTGAGCACCATATACCCAACCAGCTCGTGTTCCCTGCACAATAGTGGTTAATTTACTCAAGACTGAGACATTTTACACACCTCTAGTGCCGTCTGACTTTTGTCTCATGGACTGATTTCTAACATTTTGCTGCACACATTAAAAGACCTCAGTTTCCTTAGGAAATAAAGTCTGCTCATCCCCTTCTTGTAGACAGTCTCTGAGTGGCATCTCCAGTCCAGTTTGCTATCCAAATGGACCCCCAAGTATTTGTAACTATCCACCTGCTCTACCTCCTGCCCAGCAATAGTGATCGGTAAGCATTCCAACTTAATCCTGCTATAGTTGGCCACCAACTCCTTAGTTTTCTTAACATTTAGTTGTAGATAGTTACCATTGCACCAATCCACGAAATTCGACACCACCCTTCTGTATTCCTCATCCCCCTGATCTCCCCTAATACATCCCACAACCACGGAGTCATCCGAAAATTTTTGAAGGTGGCAAAGATCAGATTTATACTGAAAGTCTGATGTATACAGTGTGAATAGAAAGGGCGCAAGCACCGTTCCCTGTGGGGCACCTACACTGCTCAGTAATCTGCTTGACACAACTGCTCCCATCTGTACAAACTGTGGCCGATCTGATAGGTAGTCAGTTATCCAATTTCTCATCCCCTCCTCCACCTTCATATCAGTCATCTTTTTGTGTAGTAAAGGTGGCTGCAGGGAATTAAATGCACTCGAGAAATCAAAGAACATCGCTCGCACCATGGTTCCGTCAGTCTCCAGAAATGAATGTACACTATGTAACAGGGAAAGAATAGCATCATCCACCCCCAATCTATGTCGGTAAGCAAACTGAAGGGGATCGATAAAAGCGTTAACCCTTGGTCTTAAGTGAGCAAGCACTAATCTTTCCAAGGCCTTCATAGCGTGAGATGTTAAGGCTACAGGACGATAGTCATTTAGGGTTGCAGGAGAAGAAGTCTTGAGTACCGGCACCAGACAGGAAGTTTTCCATAACACTGGTACCCTCTGTGTTTGTAGACTTCCATTAAATAGGAGTGTAAAGACAGTACACAGCTGGTCTGCACAAACTTTAAGGACACGTGGGCTGAGTCCATCTGGTCCTGCTGCTTTACCAATATTAAGTGACTTAAACTGCCTCCTCACATCATTTTCGGATACTCTAAAATTAGTCTGCTCATCCTCCAATATTGATGTTGCAGAATTTGCACCCAATTCCCCTCCACTTCCAGTTGGCAGTACACATGTACTGCTAAATCTATTGAAATACTCGTTCATCTCATTAGCCTTGTCCAGTTTTCCTCCCCCGTGATCAGACCTTGCCTTAAGCCCAGTCAGTAATTTCATTCCTGACCAAACATCCCTGGTATTATTGTGGGACAGTTTCTTTTCAAGTTTAATTCTGAAGGCTTTCTGGGCCTCCTTTATTTTATACTTCAATTCATGCTGTATCATTTTAATTTCCTCTTTGTCGCCTAATTTAAATGCCTTTTTTTTCCTGTTGAGCAAATGCTTCAATTCCTTTGTTATCCATGGCTTGTTGTTTGCAAAACACCTAATCTTTTTAGCAGGCACCAGCATATCAGTGCAGAAGTTAATGTAGTCAGTCACTCTACCAACCACATCATTAACATTTGTATACTCGTCCATTGTCCCAAGCAACACATCCCAGTCTGTAAGATGAAAGCAATCCTGCAAAGCCTGTTCATTTGTTGGACTCCACATTCTAACTGTTTTAATGGTAGCAGGCTGTGTTCTAACAACAGGTTGGTAGACGGGTGACAATAGTATAAGATTGTGATCAGATTTCCCCAAGGGCGGCAGGGTAGACGATGAATAAGCATTCTTGACATTCGCATAGAGTAAGGGTACCGTCACACATTGAAATTTCCATCGCTACGACGGTACGATTCGTGACGTTCTAGCGATATCGTTACGATATCGCTGTGTCTGACACGCTACTGCGATCAGACACCCTGCTGAGAATCGTACGTCGTAGTAGATCGTTTGGAACTTTCTTTCGTCGCTTGATCACCCGCTGACATCGCTGGATCGTTGTGTGTGACAGCGATCCAGCGATGTCTTCGCTTGTAACCAGGGTAAACATCGGGTAACTAAGCGCAGGGCCGCGCTTAGTAACCCGATGTTTACCCTGGTTACAAGCGTAAACGTAAAAAAACAAACCGTACATGCTCACCCGTCGGTGTCCTTCAGGTCCCTTGCCGTCTGCTTCCTGCTCTGAGTGCCGGCCGGAAAGTGAGAGCAGATCACAGCGGTGCTGCGATCTGCTCTCACTGTACGGCTGCACTCAGAGCAGGAAGCAGACGGCAAGGGACCTGAAGGACACCGACGGGTGAGCATGTACGGTTTGTTTTTTTACGTTTACGCTTGTAACCAGGGTAAACATCGGGTTACTAAGCGCGGCCCTGCGCTTAGTTACCCGATGTTTACCCTGGTTACCCGGGGACTTCGGCATCGCTCCAGCGCCGTGATTGCAACGTGTGACCGCAGTCTACGACGCTGGAGCGATGATTATACGACGCTGCGACGTCACGAATCGTGCCGTCGCAGCGATGAAAATTTCAATGTGTGACGGTACCCTTAGTCCAAAATAATGTTGTCACGTGTTGTACATTTAACAAATTGATAGAATTTAGGTAGAGCAGTTGAAATTTTAGCCCGATTAAAATCCCCTGAGATTACAGTAAGCGAGTTGGGGTGTTTCATCTGGAGCCGAGCAATGACTCCTGACAGCACTTCACCTGCAGCCTCATGGTTTGCAGTTGGTGGTATGTACAACACTATTGCAATAACAAGCGAGAATTCTCTAGGAATATAGTAAGGTCTGAGGCCAACAGCTAGCAGTTCAATGTTCGGACAACAATGGCGCTCCCTCACTGTCACATGCCCCTGGTTGCACCATCCATTGTTTATGTAGAGTATAACTCCTCCGCCCTTTTTTTTGCCGCTCTTCATAGTGTCTCTATCAGCCCGGACCATGTGAAATCCTGTACTGAAACACTCGAGTCAGGGATCTCGCCGCGTAACCATGTTTCAGTAAAACACATCAAACTGCATTCCTTGTAATCCCTCTGGGTCCGTATTAATGCCAACAGTTCATCCGACTTATTTCCCAGTGATTGAACATTCCCCATGATGATGGACGGAACTACAGGTTTAAACCGTCTTCGCCTTGCCTTTAGTTTTTTGCCCGCTCTGCAGCCTCTGAAAGGTCGCCTTACCTCACTAGGGACACGTGGTCTACCCACTGCAGGAGAAGACATTAGCCTGCGCAGCTCCAGAAGTCTGCCCTTTGAGTAAGCAACACGTTTAGGAACAGACTTTGAGACATCCATCAAAACCTTGGCCATATTAGTCGCACCAAGCATGTCCGTGCAGGGTGGCATACAGTGCACGCCTCCAGACATAGCTGTGCCAATTCCCAGGCAGGTAGTGGCCACCCGGCCGTAGGTGCATATAAAAACCAGACCTAAGTTGCAAGGTGATCACAAATGCACTGTAAATCCAGATAGCTGTGGGTAGTAGCAAACATCCAAGGGAAACATTTCAAAGGAACCCAGGTTCAGAAGCATACATCCAGAAGCAGTGGGTAGCAGCATGCATCCAGGGGAAACAAATCAGAGGATCCAAGGTTTAGAAGCAAACATCCAAGGGGAAATCCAAGGGTTCAGCATAAATCCAAGGGAAGCCTTCCAGCGAATCCAAGTTCAGAAGGAGAAGGTACTGGGGAAAAGGTTCCTTAGAGTTCCAAAAACTGAGGTTCAGAAAGAAAAAAGGTTCACACATAACAAAAAAAAATTCCTAAATAAAACTAAAACTATTGCTGCTGCAATGGGCTGCCACTAGCACGGCGCCTTATTGTCCTTATCCAGCAGAGAGCAGACAGACACGTCTGCTCTCTTCAGTGTCAGGCCACAATGATACTTGAATAGTTAGTTGACAAAACGTTCTAGAAGATTTAGAAAATTGTGCACTTTATCAGAGAGGAGCTCTTTTAGGTTACATTTCTGAATTGAACAAAAATATAACTTCCATTGATAGGAAAAAGTGCAGATACAACTTAATGCAACAGCTGTTTGTATGACACCATAATTACACCATAATCGCCAAACATAAGCTTGGCACTAATATGGCAGATTCGGATTCATGATCGGAAACACGAGCAAAATTTTATAAAATCGGGAAAAATCAGCAACATTCAGTAAAAAGTGTGTGAAAATATTTGCGCTGCCACAAAAGTATTTTCAACACTTTTGCAATGATAATGGTGGTGCATCATGAGAATGGGGCACATGTTTGATAAGAGGAGAGGGTTTGTAGAGCTCAGAGGCACAGCGTGCTTGTAAACCGTAATTTTTTTCCCTAACTTTGAAATTGTTTGGAACATGTAATCAATGTTATACAGGCCTCATCCACAGGCCCCCCCAAAATTATTATTTTACTAACATAATACAGTAGGGAAATCTCACTTAGAAATTGTTTGTAGCATCTAGTTAATGTTATACAGGCCTCATCCACAAGCCCTAAAAAATGTTGTCGGTTCCTAAAGTCATAAAGTAGGGGACATCTACTTAAAAAAATTTGGAGCATATCTTCTTTGTCATCCAGCCCTTATCCACACTTAAATATTTTTTTTGTTGCTAACGTCATACAGTAGGGGAAATCTCACTTTGAAATTGTTTGGAACATGTAGTCAATGTTATACCGGCCTCATCCACAGGCCACCCCAAATTTTGCTGGTTATTAACGTCAAAAAGTAGTAGACATCGCACTTTGACATTTTTTTGGAGCACATCTTCTTTGTCATACAGGCCTCATCCACACTGAAACAATTCTTTTTTCTGTGAGTAACGTGATCCATCACGCCATATTTCACCTTCTAATTTTTTGCTGCTGAAATTCAACTGTGTGCAGAGGTTATGCAGGGTAAAAAAATCTAATTTTTATTTGCTAATAGTGTGTTCATAGCACACTATCTGAGCAACATGACTGGAAAAAGCGAGATCGTGGTGGAAGGCAGATTAGGCTTGGTGTTTGAGGTGTGTGTGGGGTAGGTGTTAATGTTTCTGAAAGCACTAGTGAACCAACATCGTGATGTCCTATCCAAAGACAACTGACAACTTTTGTTACTGAATGTTGTAGTTTTTAGTGTGCTGCTTTGTTTTCGGGTAATTGCAGTCTCTGATATCTTTAGTGGGGTTTATGTGCCTGTTGTTTCTGCTGCTGCTGGAGATGTTAATACTAATTTGCGGAAATGTGAACACTCCTGGTTGGGTGTCCATCTGCTGGGTTGGGTGTAGTGGAAGACCTGTCGGTTCCTATTAGACTATTTCTACTGTGATGAAAATGATGTCACTTTGTTGTTGTCTGCCAATACATTTTTTAAATGTGTTGGATCTCCATCATGTCATTCATATGTATTCCCAGTAGCAGTAGGCCTCTGATACCGGCCGTCCTCCAATCTCTTTGAGTCAACTACTTGTGTTACTATTAGTGTTGAGCATTCCGATACCGCAAGTATCGGGTATCGGCCAATACTTGCGGTATCGGAATTCCGATACCGAGATCCGATACTTTTGTGGTATCGGGAATCGGTATCGGATCCATATTACTGTGTAATCACAAGCCGTGACGTCATTCTCAGGCCCTAAACTCCTCATTCTAGGAATTTAGGACCTGACAATGACGTCGCGGCTTGTGATTGGTCACGTGGCGGTCACATGAGCGGCATGCGACCAATCAGAAGCCGTGACGTCATGGAAGGCCCTAAACGCGCTAATTTTAAGCAAAGAAGGCTGCCGGTTAACAGCGGTGATGTCCAGGGGCCTCCGGAGAGTTTCCTCTCCTTCAGACCCTGGGAACCATCAGGATACCTTCCGATACTTGGTGTCCCATTGACTTGTATTGGTATCGGGTATCGGTATCGGCGATATCCGATACTTTTCAGGTATCGGCCGATACTATCCGTTACTGATACTTTCAAGTATCGGATGGTATCGCTCAACACTAGTTACTATCCTTACATTTTTCTGACAATAGTAATCTACGAAACTGATATGTGTGCCATCTCATAATGTGGCTGGGTGTCATTTTTTGTCACTTATATAGCACCAATAATTCAACATTCGCTATACAGACATTTACAGACATTACTGGCACTGTTAGCATTGGGACTCACAATCTAAATTTACTATCTGTATGTCATTGCAGTGTGGGTGGAAAAATAATTACTGCGAGTAAACCCTCGCAAACACGCGTAGAGCATACAACTTTTTGTTGATGCTGTCCTTGGTGGGGTTGGAACACGGGACTGCAGTGCTGCAAGGCTGCTAACGTTTTTGCATTGACAATTGAATGTTTCTGTGGTTGAAAGGCTATCACTGCAATGCAAAGTGTGTGCTTCACTACTGTCTTGGGGAAACCACTGTCAAGAATGTCTTCCAGCATGTTTAGATACTGCAGCATGGGTGCATCCCTTTCCAGGTGGGGAAGCAACTGGCAAAATATACTTTTGTATTGTGGATAGAACACACTGGCAACCCATTAGTCAGCTCTATTTTGAATCACAACTACATGGGTATCAATCATGTCATAGATAGTGCTGCAAGAAGGTGCTCATGGGTCGATATCTTTCACGAGGTCCATCTCCACAGTATGTTGGTGGTGGGATAACACTCAAGCTTTCTTCCTCCATCCCCTTCTGACAACCACGGACAACATAGAGGGAATCATTATCGTCTTCATCTTCTAACTGTTGCGCACCCATCACCTCTTCCTTCTCATCCTTTTCATGGTCCTTCTCCATTTGTTCCTCCAATGGCAACTGCCTGTGCGATGACAGACCTGAACTTATAGATATTGTTAACCCTAAAGGTATCCACCTATGCTTCCTCCTCTTCCCCCGGGACCACCACACCACCTCCTCACCCAGACTATTTAAAGTGTGCACCAGCATGTAGATGACAGTAATAGTGATGCTGATGATGGCATCGTCACCACTAACCATCTTAGTAGCCATTAAGAAAATGTGCAAAAGGGTGCAGAGGTCCTTCATCTGTGTCCACTACACAAGTGTGAATTGCACCACATTCATACTGCATTGTGCCAGGCTATGAAAAATGTCATACTGCACCAAGTCTCGGCGCTGCTGCCAGAGTTGCTGCAACATGTGCAAAGTTTAATTCCACAGTGTGGCCACTTCACATATCATCCTGTTAACCGGTAGTCTGACAGATCTCTATACCAACTGAAGTGGAATGGTGGAAGTGAGCACACAGCAACAGTGGTTTCTACAGCAGCACATCCAGGCTGGGACAGTGGTGGAGGAATTTCTGTAACATCAGGTTGAGGAAACAAGCCATGCAAGGCACGTGTGTAAGATTGGCCTAGCATAGGACCGCCACCTGTTTTGCATCGTTATCGCACAGAGCCTTCACTGGCTCCATTTTGAGTGTAGAAATGAAAAAATCTTCAGCAATCAAAAAGAACAGTTTATTATCCAATGTTCATATGAAAGCAGAGAAGCAAATGATCCACCATATACAAAAAAGGAAACACTGATGTACACAGATATACTTCTGCTGCAACATTTGGGCAATATAATGCCTTTCTCAAGCCAAATCTGTAATGAAAATATATACAAAAGAATATAGAGTTAACAAACATAAAAACATAAAAAACTCCAAAGGAGTAGCTGAAAAACAACTAAGAAATAACTGAGGGCCAGGGGCGGACACAGATAGCTGGGGCCCCTGTGCAAGAAATGTGTCTGGGCCCTTCTCCTTTATGGTGACCAAGCTACAGATATACTGTATATACTATATATATTGCCGCCCCTTATTCAACATTACCCTCTCTTTATGAATAGCGCCATCCCTTATCACATAGTTCCCTCTTGTTATGTACAGCACCGTCACTTACATATCGGATTCTGGTTATTTTTGTTATTTATACCTCCCTGTTCTTTATTCTTGTTAGCTATAATCTGAAATGATGGCTGATGGAGCATGGGAAAGCATCTTTTGTGATGGAAGTGGCTGATAGACTGGTCCTCTGGTCAGATGCTGCTCCATCAGCTCTCATTTTACATTTTACAGAAGAGGACACTATGCAGTAAAGAGAGGGTGCTGTGAATAACAAAAATAATGAGAATACTCAATGTAAGGGATGGTGTTGTAGATGACATGAGATGATACTGTGCAATAATGTGCTCCACATATCAGGACGCTATTTAATAAAGGACGGCACCATACATAAATAGAGAGGATGTTACCTAATAAGGGATGGGAGGGTACCAGTACTGCAGACATGATTTCAGGATACGGAAACCGCTAAAGCAGTCACAGGAAGCAAGCACTAATAACAGTACACAGGGTATGGGATATGGGATACTATATCAGACTAGGGATGGTGGACCTGGCACCATACAGTTGCATACACACCAACCACCTAACATACAGTGGGGGAAATAAGTATTTGATCCCTTGCTGATTTTGTAAGTTTGCCAACCGACAAAGACAGGAACAGTCTATAATTTGAAGGGTATGTTAATTGTAACATTGAGAGATAGAATATCAAAAATAAAATCCAGAAAATCACATTCTATACAATATATATATATATATATATATATATATATATATATATATATATATATATATATAATTGTCTAAGGGGTACTTCCGTCTGTCTGTCTCCGAAATCCCGCGTCGCTGATTGGTCTCGCCAGCTGCCTGTCCTGGCTGCCGTGACCAATCAGCGATGGGCACAGTCAGGCTGAGAATTAGTCCCTCCCTATGCCCGGCGCCCGCTCCATACTCTCCTGCCGTCAGTGCCTGCTCCATACTCCCGTCCAGTCACTGCTCACACAGGGTTAATGCCAGCGTTAACGGACCGCGTTATGCCGCAGGTAATGCACTCCGTTAATGCCGCTATTAACCCTGTGTGACCAACTTTTTACTATTGATGCTGCCTATGCAACATCAATAGTAAAAAGGTCTTATGTTCAAAATGATTTATTTTTTAACCTGTTTCATATGTGGCTGGGCAATATACTACATGGGCTGTGCAATATACTACGTGGCTCTGTGCTGTATTCTACATCACTGGGCAAAATACTACGTGGCTGGGCAATATACTACGTGGCTCTATGCTGTATACTACGTCACTGGGCAATATACTACGTGGCTGGGCAATATACTACGTGGCTCTGTGCTGTATACTATGTCACTGGGCAATATACTACGTCACTGGGCAATATACTA
The DNA here is from genome assembly GCF_051348905.1 of Ranitomeya variabilis. Classification (NCBI taxonomy): domain Eukaryota; kingdom Metazoa; phylum Chordata; class Amphibia; order Anura; family Dendrobatidae; genus Ranitomeya; species Ranitomeya variabilis. The sequence continues at coordinate 833,135,533 of NC_135233.1, forward strand.
CGTAACTGGGCAATATACTATGTTGCTCTGTGCTGTATACTACGTAACTGGGCAATATACTACGTGGACATACATATTCTAGAATGCCCGATGCTTTAGAATCGGGCCACCATCTAGTATATACAGTATATATATATATACAGTGGGGCAAAAAAGTATTTAGTCAGTCAGCAATAGTGCAAGTTCCACCACTTAAAAAGATGAGAGGCGTCTGTAATTTACATCATAGGTAGACCTCAACTATGGGAGACAAACTTAGAAAAAAAATCCAGAAAATCACATTGTCTGTTTTTTTTATCATTTTATTTGCATATTATGGTGGAAAATAAGTATTTGGTCAGAAACAAACAATCAAGATTTCTGGCTCTCACAGACCTGTAACTTCTTCTTTAAGAGTCTCCTCTTTCCTCCACTCATTACCTGTAGTAATGGCACCTGTTTAAACTTGTTATCAGTATAAAAAGACACCTGTGCACACCCTCAAACAGTCTGACTCCAAACTCCACTATGGTGAAGACCAAAGAGCTGTCAAAGGACACCAGAAACAAAATTGTAGCCCTGCACCAGGCTGGGAAGACTGAATCTGCAATAGCCAACCAGCTTGGAGTGAAGAAATCAACAGTGGGAGCAATAATTAGAAAATGGAAGACATTCAAGGCCACTGATAATCTCCCTCGATCTGGGGCTCCACGCAAAATCCCACCCCGTGGGGTCAGAATGATCACAAGAACGGTGAGCAAAAATCCCAGAACCACGCGGGGGGACCTAGTGAATGAACTGCAGAGAGCTGGGACCAATGTAACAAGGCCTACCATAAGTAACACACTACGCCACCATGGACTCAGATCCTGCAGTGCCAGACGTGTCCCACTGCTTAAGCCAGTACATGTCCAGGCCCATCTGAAGTTTGCTAGAGAGCATTTGGATGATCCAGAGGAGTTTTGGGAGAATGTCCTATGGTCTGATGAAACCAAACTGGAACTGTTTGGTAGAAACACAACTTGTCGTGTTTGGAGGAAAAAGAATACTGAGTTGCATCCATCAAACACCATACCTACTGTAAAGCATGGTGGTGGAAACATCATGTTTTGGGGCTGTTTCTCTGCAAAGGGGCCAGGACAACTGATCCGGGTACATGAAAGAATGAATGGGGCCATGTATTGTGAGATTTTGAGTGCAAACCTCCTTCCATCAGCAAGGGCATTGAAGATGAAACGTGGCTGGTTCTTTCAACATGACAATGATCCAAAGCACACCGCCAGGGAAATGAAGGAGTGGCTTCGTAAGAAGCATTTCAAGGTCCTGGAGTGGCCTAGCCAGTCTCCGGATCTCAACCCTATAGAAAACCTTTGGAGGGAGTTGAAAGTCCGTGTTGCCAAGCGAAAAGCCAAAAACATCACTGCTCTAGAGGAGATCTGCATGGAGGAATGGGCCAACATACCAACAACAGTGTGTGGCAACCTTGTGAAGACTTACAGAAAACGTTTGACCTCTGTTATTGCCAACAAAGGATATATTACAAAGTATTGAGATGAAATTTTGTTTCTGACCAAATACTTATTTTCCACCATAATATGCAAATAAAATGATAAAAAAAACAGACAATGTGATTTTCTGGATTTTTTTTTCTCAGTTTGTCTCCCATAGTTGAGGTCTACCTATGATGTAAATTACAGACACCTCTCATCTTTTTAAGTGGTGGAACTTGCACTATTGCTGACTGACTAAATACTTTTTTGCCCCACTGTATATACACTGTGTTCCAAATTATTATGCACAAAGAGTTTATGAGTGATAAGGTTAGAACTTTTTTGTTTGTCATTTAAACTCATTGATGGTGATGTGTGTCAGGGCTCTTTATATCACTGAAAGCAACTGCAGATACCTGTGCAAATTAGTTTGGCAGGTGTGTCCAAATAAAGGCAAGACTACTTAAGAAGGCTGTTCCACATTATTAGGCAGCCTACATTTTTTGCCAAAATGAGAAAGAAAAAGGATGTGTCAGCTGCTGAGAAGCAACAAATTGTGGAGTATTTAGGTCAAGGCATGACTACAATCAACATTGCCAAAACACTTCATCGTGATCATCGCACAATCAAGAAGTATGTAGCTGATTCCCAGCACACATGTGTGTGTGCTGATAAGGAAAAATTGAGGACTCTTTCAAACAGGCAATTGCGTAAGGTTAAAAGACCAGCTGCAAAAATGCCTTGTCACAGCAGCAGACAAGTTTTTGAAGCTGCTGGTGCCTCCAACGTCCCCAGAACAACAAGATGCAGGGTCTTTCAGAGGTTTGCAGCTGTGCGTAAGCCATCCTGTCGACCACCTCTATCCACTGCACACAAGCAGAAACGGCTCCAGTGGGCCAAACGATACATGAAGACTGACTTCCAAACTGTTTTGTTCACCGATGAGTGGCGTGCAACGCTCGATGGTCCAGATGGATGGAGTGGAGGATGGCTGGTTGATGGACACCCCATGAAAACACGGCTAAGGCGCCAACAAGGAGGAGGTGGAGTAATGTTTTGGGCTGGAATCATGGGGAGAGAGATTGTCGGCCCCTTTATGATCCCTGAAGGGGTAAAGATGAACTCCATAATCTATGTGGAGTTTCTAAAACAACACTTCCTGCCATGATTCAAGAGGAAGAACCGTGCTTTCCGCAGCAAGATCATTTTCATGCATGATAATGCACCGTCTCATGCTGCAAAAAACACATCTGCATCTCTGGCTGCTATGGGCATTAAAGAGGACAAAGTTATGGTGTGGCCACCATCTTCCCCTGACCTCAACCCCATTGAGAACCTCTGGAGCATCATCAAAAGGAGTGTCTATGATGGCGGTAGGCAGTTCACATCTAAGCAACAGCTCTGAGAGGGTATTGTGTCCACATGCAAAACAATTGAAGCAGAAACCATCCAAAAACTGACAAATTCAATGGACGAGAGAGTTCAGAAGCTACTTTCGAACAAGGGGTCCTATGTGCAAATGTAACATCACCTAGAATAAAGTTTTCACTTGAAAACTGTTTGATTTCATTTTGTAATAAGCTGATAATGCTTATAACTTCACAATTGACCATTTTTTTGTTCAAAATAAAAAACAAAAGGTTGAAAACTCTGCTGTGCATAATAATTTGGAACATGCATTTTGAGTGTTTATTTTTTTTAAAAAAGATACTGTTTTCATAGGCAGTTTGTTCCAAAACATTGCAATTATACTAGAATAGTAGATGGCTGGAAAATAACAATGACTGCAATTCAGATGGGTAATTTAGAGAAAATATGAGGAAATATTATTTGCATAATAATTTGGAACACAGTGTGTATATATATATATATATATATATATATATATATATATATATATATATATATATATATATATACATATATATATATATATATATATATATACACTCACTGGCCACTTTATTAGGTACACCTGTCCAACTTCTTGTTAACACTTAATTTCTAATCAGCCAATCACATGGCGGCAACTCAGTGCATTTAGGCATGTAGACATGGTCAAGACAATCTCCTGCAGTTCAAACCGAGCATCAGTATGGGGAAGAAAGGTGAGTTGAGTGCCTTTAAACGTGGCATGGTTGTTGGTGCCAGAAGGGCTGGTCTGAGTATTTCAGAAACTGCTGATCTACTGGGATTTTCACGCACAACCATCTCTAGGGTTTACAGAGAATGGTCCGAAAAAGAAAAAAAATCCAGTGAGCGGCAGTTCTGTGGGCGGAAATGCCTTGTTGATGCCAGAGGTCAGAGGAGAATGGGCAGACTGGTTCGAGCTGATAGAAAGGCAACAGTGACTCAAATCGCCACCCGTTACAACCAAGGTAGGCCTAAGAGCATCTCTGAACGCACAGTGCGTCGAACTTTGAGGCAGATGGGCTACAGCAGCAGAAGACCACACCGGGTACCACTCCTTTCAGCTAAGAACAGGAAACTGAGGCTACAATTTGTACAAGCTCATCGAAATTGGACAGTAGAAGATTGGAAAAACGTTGCTTGGTCTGATGAGTCTCGATTTCTGCTGCGACATTCGGATGGTAGGGTCAGAATTTGGCGTAAACAACATGAAAGCATGGATCCATCCTGCCTTGTATGGAGCATCTTTGGGATGTGCAGCCGACAAATCTGCGGCAACTGTGTGATGCCATCATGTCAATATGGACCAAAATCTCTGAGGAATGCTTCCAGCACCTTGTTGAATCTATGCCACGAAGAATTGAGGCAGTTCTGAAGGCAAAAGGGGGTCCAACCCGTTACTAGCATGGTGTACCTAATAAAGTGGCCGGTGAGTGTATATATACAGTACAGACCAAAAGTTTGGACACACCTTCTCATTTAAAGATTTTTCTGTGTTTTCATGACTATGAAAATTGTACATTCACATTGAAGGCATCAAAACTATGAATTAACACATGTGGAATTATATATTTAACAAAAAAGTGTGAATCAACTGAAATTATGTGTTATATTCTAGGTTCTTCAAAGTAGCCACCTTTTGCTTTGATGACTGCTTTGAGCACTCTTGGCATTCTCTTGATGAGCTTCAAGAGGTAGTCACCGGGAATGGTCTTCCAAAAACCTTGAAGGAGTTCCCAGAGATGCTTAGCACTTGTTGGCCCGTTTGCATTCACTCTGCGGTCTAGTTCACCCCAAACCATCTCGATTGGGTTCAGATCTGGTGACTGTGGGGGCCAGGTCATTTGGCATAGCACCCATCACTCTCCTTCTTGGTCAAATAGCCCTTACACAGCCTGGAGGTGTGTTTGGGGTCATTGTACTGTTAAAAAATAAATGATGGTCCACCTAAACGCAAACCGGATGGAATAGCATGCCGCTGCAAGATGCTGTGGTAGCCATTCTGCTTCAGTATGCCTTCCATTTTGAATAAATCCCCAACAGTGTCACCAGCAAAGCACCCCCACACCATCAAACCTCCTCCTCCATGCTTCCCGGTGGGAACCAGGCATGTAGAGTCCATCCGTTCACCTTTTCTGCGTCGCACAAAGACACAGTGGTTGGAACCAAAGATCTCAAATTTGGACTCATCAGACCACTGGTCTAATGTCCATTCCTTGTGTTCTTTAGCCCAAACAGGTCTCTTCTGCTTGTTGCTTGTCCTTAGCAGTAGTTTCCTAGCAGCTATTTTACCATGAAGGCCTGCTGCACAAAGTCTCCTCTTAACAGTTGTTGTAGAGATGTGTCTGCTGCTAGAGCTCTGTGTGGCATTGATCTGGTCTCTAATCTGAGCTGTTGTTAACCTGTGATTTCTGAGGCTGGTGATTCAGATAAACTTATCCTCAGAAGCAGAAGTGACTCTTGGTCTTCCTTTCTTGGGGCGGTCCTCATGTGAGCCAATTTCTTTGTAGAGCTTGATGGTTTTTGCCACTGCACTTGGGGACACTTTCAAAGTTTTCAAAATTTTTCAGACTGAATGAAATTCATTTCTTAAATTAATGATGGCCGCTTGTTTTTCTTTACTTAGCTGCTTTTTTCTTGCAATAATACAAATTCTAACAGTCTATTCAGTAGAACTATCAGCTGTGTTTCCACCAGACTTCTGCACAACACAACTGATGGTCCCAACCCCTTTTATAAGGCAAGAAATCCCACTTATTAAACCTGACAGGGCACACCTGTGAAGTGAAAACCATTCCCGGTGACTACCTCTTGAAGCTCATCAAGAGAATGCCAAGAGTGTGCAAAGCAGTCATCAAAGCAAAAGTGGCTACTTTGGATGGATATTTACTTGCATTTTGCAGTGAGAAATAAGTATTTGATCCCCTATCAACCATTAAGAGTTCTGACTCCTACAGACCAGTTAGATGCTCCTAATCAACTCATTACCTGCAGTAAAGACAGCTGTATATAAATTTACATAATTTGCACAATGTGATTTTCTGGATTTTATGTTTGATATTCTATCTCTCAATGTTAAAATTAATCTACCCTTAAAACGAAAGACTGTTCATGTCTTTGTCAGTGGGAAAACTTAAAAAATCATCAAGGGATTACATACTTATTTCCCCCACTGTAACTATAGTGATTGCTCAGGCACCCTGTTGGGGACGGTGATTTTTATACAAGATATCTCCAAGCTATTGACTGGGAGTGAACATACATTTAACTAAATGCCTCCTGGCTCTTGCTGGGAGCATTTACCATGTGCCCATGCTACCCCTTTTAGAACAGGGAAGTGCGCGCACATGCACCCTAGGCATGCCATTGGGACACAGTGCAGCGTGCATAGTGGAGGTAGAAGACAGGAGCATGCTGGGGACAGTGCCATGGGCTGGTGAGTAAGCTGGCATCCCTGCATGGAAAGAGGAGGGGACACCATGCCAGGCATAGCGCTACATGCCCCTTCCTCTGATAATTTGTCTTGTTGTTCAGCAACACATGAAAAAAAACTACTCACCTTTCTCCTCACCCATGCCACACGGCATCCTCTTCTGCAACTGGTGCAAGAGCCGCCAGCTGACTTCGGCATCCCCACCATCGCTCATGTTGAAACTGTCATATGCCCCCCAGTCATAGGCACACCAAGGTCAGATCCTGGACGCAAACTGGACAGCGGCGTGTACTGCAGCAGAACTGCTGTATCACCTCTGCTGCAATATATTTCAGCTGAATGTGAGTCCCGAGGATGCAGATGGAGCTGAAATATTCGCTGGTGTCAGTGGCCGCACTCCACTTCTGAGCACGATGCAGTTGCAGCGGCGATTTGTTTGGTCCCGGAAAATCTACCTTAATTTAAGTGATTAAGTGATTTTTACCTTTACACATACTGTCTACTGTGTCTCAGGTATATGTATATATATATAACATACCTGTACAGATAACCAAAGTACACATTGATAAATGACAGTGTGTGTATATACAGTATATTATACATTATACACGCAGAGATAACTACTGTTACTCAGTCAAGTCTGCACACATATTACTTACACATGTCGTCCCTCTGGCAGGTGCATTCTTCCATCTCCAGGAGCTCCATCCTGGGGGTCTTCAGTCCTCCATCAGCACTTACTGGCCAGATCTCCAGCTGTCACCAGTCCTTCTGCCTCTTCAGGACCTCTGATAGCTGCACAGAAAAGCCTCCCAGCAGTCAGTACAGCTGACACTTCTTTTCCTTCCTGCCGAGAAGTTCTGGCAGGGGTCTGACCCATGTGAACATCAGCGATCACCTTAACTTCTCCCCTGTAGCCACTTACCACCCCTGAACTGAGGGGGCTTTATTGAGGAATGGCTGCACTGGTCCACTCAGGCAGCATTCACACTGCAGCTCCTGCTTCTGACTGGGCCAGTGCAGCGGTTTTCCAATAAAGCCCCCTCAGTACAGGTGGTGGAGGTAGCTACAGGGGGCAAGAGGGATTGATGCGGTAGCTCAGGTGAACATTAGGCAGTTCAGTTGTCAGAACTGCTCAGGAGGCAGGAGAGGTGTCAGATGTACTGACCGCTCGGAGGCTGTTCCCAGCAGCAGTGAGGAGACAGGACTGGCTGGGATCAGCCATACTTACCAGGCCTGTTCCTGCCTGCACGATGTAGAGAAGCCAAGGGTGTGTCCAGGGATCCTGGGGGCGTGTTCCGGACTCCCGGGCTACTTCACCATAGAGCAAGCGGCAGCATCAACTCAGAGGAGAGGAAGAGGCGCCTACTGATATATTCTACAGAATGCAGCCCCTCACTGACAGCAAAAGACTCAAGTACGGGCCCCCTTCCTCTCCTCTTAGTGTAGATGCAGATGCTGGCTCTATGAGAGAGCAAGTTATTTCAGCAGCTGATTGGGGGCCCCCTGTCCTCCTGGGCCCCAGTGCAGCTGCATCGGCTGCACATGTGGCATGTCCGCCCATGCTGAAGGCACCACAGGGGCCCTTCCTAATGTGAAGCTTGACCCGGATGATTTATTAATTAAATATACCTGAATATTACCTAAAGTACCACAATCTAGAACAAATGTGCAGTACACGAGAACCAATCTAATATATGTATCTGTACATGTACAGTATCTAAAGATTAAAATTAAAATAAAATAAATTGACTTAGGACCCATGTCGATAGTGTCACAGGAGGCATAATATTACCTATATATCCTATGATAAAAAGACTCAAATAGAGACAAACAGACACAGCCCAGTCCTTAGTTAGGGGATATATTTGGCGTATCTGCCTAAAATAAATGCCCATGAGATAGTCAAAGAATGACAAAGCATGAAAAAGTCATGGTGTTAAGAATATGAGCAAGATAAACTGTATGAAAATAGCTGGTAATATCGCCAGTGAGTACATGGCAAGAAACTAAGCAAAGGTATATATATTGCTGTGTGGTCAGTAGAAAGTTCATTTACCTGAATAATGCAAGTGCCTGTATGTAGTGACGGGATGCCAGTGCCTGTATATGGACACCGGAATCAGCGTACATTATACGCGCGCTAGGAGGACTGGAAGTGTTACCTTGAACTTCCGGTTCAAGGCAGCCGGGATTAAGCGTGCATGCGCGCCTGCGCGGGGAAATGCGCATGCGCAGATGTCTCTGGTTAATTCTACTGCAGAATGAGAGGCTCATTAATAAAAAATGGGTAAAAAAGTGGATGGTAGAATTCTCAGGCCATTAATTTAAAGTCGTCTTGGTTCCTTATCTCTCTTATATATACGTAGTAAGAGAACGCTGAAAGGGATAAATGAAGTAATAGTGGAAAAAATAAATGCAAAAAATGAAACCAATATGAATTAGGTAAGAAAGGGAGGGACGGTACAAAAGGAAGGGACAACAAGAACGAAAATAGAAAATAAAAAGTAAAAAATACAAGATAAATAATAAAAGATAAAAAATAAATGGGAAAATGAAAAATGAAATAGAAAAATGAGTAATGAATGAAAAAATTAAAAATGAATCAGAATCAAATAAAAATATGAAAAAAGAAATGATAATGAAAGAAAAATTTAAAAATAAATAAAATAAAACATGAAAAATAAATAAATAAAAAATGTGTAAGGACAAAAATGGCAGTTAAAGAAAAGAATAAAAAAGAATAAAAAAATGAAAAAAGGGAAAAAAAGGGAAAAAAAAGGGGGAAAAATATGAAAAACATAAACTAAAATGAAAAATCAAAAATAAAGTTTAAAAAATGAAAAGAGATACACGAGGGAGGGAAACTAATTACCTGGTCTGTTGTCTATAATGGTATCTATAAAAAAAGGAAATATGACAAGTTAGATCTTCATGGGTCCATTGTCAATAGTTGTAACATGTAAATCAATAATATTAACAAATCGGATATATATACATCCAAAAATATTGACATATTAATAATTGAACTCGTACTCTCTATTGAGCCCCAGGGGAGACAAAGTCTGTAATATATGGATCCAAAAAGATTTGCGTTGTTTTAACATCTTAATTCTATCACCTCCTTGCCTGTTGGGTGGGATGTGGTCTATTACTTGATATTTGAGTTGGGAGATGGTATGACCACTAGAAATAAAACGTGAGGGAATGGTAGCAACGTGCACCCACACCTGATTGAGGACTTATGCTCGGATGTGCTGGGTGATTTCGCCCACGTACCCTAGGTCGCAAGGGCATTTGATAAGATAAACAACATCCGTGGACTCGCATGTGCAGAATCCCTTAATCGGATAACGTTTGCCGGACTGGGGGTTTGTATGACTGAGATTCCGAAAGCATATTAATGTAAACACTGCCTGATTGCAGTGCACAGTAAGGAGGTGGGAGGGGATTCTCTCTGCAGTGTTGGAACGTGTGTTTCATTAAGGCAATGGTTGAGGGTGCAGGTGGAGACCCTAGTGGAGGTGGAAGAGGAGAAGCACTGGAGCAACAATTACATACAGAGGTTTGTTCCACAAGCCTTGGGTATTCCAAGACTTCATGTCTAGTGACACCTTGGTGTCTACTGCTTTAGTTCTCCATCCCCTGGTGTGTGCTAGTTTAGCTCTCCAACCCAAGCTGTTTAGTAGTTTAGTTCTCCAACCCCTGTTGTCTATTAGTTTAGTTTTCCACATTTTGGTGTGTATTTCTTTATTTCTGCAATCATAGCTGTTTAGTAGTTTAGTTATCCAACCCCTGTTGTTTATTAGTTTAGTTCTCCATGTTCTGGTGTTAATTTGTTTTGCTCTGCAATCATAGCTGTTTAGTTGTTTAGTTCTCCAACCCGTTTTCTATCAGTTTAGTTATCCATCTTATGGTGTCCAGTAGTTTAGTTCTACAACCCTAGCTGTTTAGTAGTATAGTTCTCCAACCCCTGTTGTCTAGTAATTTAGTTATCCATCCTATGATGTGTAGTGCTTTATTTCTCCATCCACAAGTGCACTGCAAGCCTTGGAAATTGCAAGACTTGTGTAGCAGCCCCTTCCTCGACTGCCCCCACAGCCACCAGAGTCAACCGGTGCCCAGTCATCAAGATGTAACTCCCCTGTCCATGCTTGCTTATCCAGGTGTCAGTGTTAAAATACACCCTGGCAGACAGAATTTTTCAGGGAACAGGTGATGTTGTCTGTGACTTGCTGCTGTAGCACAGGCACTTCATTCTTAGAGAAGTAAAGGTGACTGGGCAATTGTTACTGGGAGATTGCGACGGCCACCAGCTTTCAAAAATGATCTGTATCTACAAGACAGAAAGGCTGCATTTCTGTGGCCAACACATAGGAGAGGCCATGCAATAATCACAGAGATCACATGCAGAAAAAAGCACTGTGATCTTTGTAGTGAATAGCTCTCAGCTGGCCACTATCGGTCAGAAAATGACACGATTGGGCAAAGATCATCAGAGGAGGCCGCAGGCTGTTAACAATAATTAGTTCTCGGAAAAGTATTAGTGAGCATATGGCTTATCCACCTCCAGATTAGAGCACATGGAATACGTGTATATGCCACCATACAATCACTGCTAACTCCATGATAACCCTACACTCCTCACTGCGAACAGCAATCCTGTTTTTAACCAAATAAATAAATACAAGCTAATTGGATGCCATTTTTCCTTTCTAGCAGTCATACACCATTCCCCAGATTCACCCACCCACTTACTTGACCACTTTTATGCGTTGCTGCCACACTTGTCCTCAGAATTGCAACCCTTATCCTGGGAGACTTCAACAACCCCACCTACCCAACTGCATCCCAGCTTCTATCTCTAGCCGCTTCTCGTGGCCTCTCACAACTTTTAACCTCTGTGACACACAAAGACGGCAACATCCTTGATTTGGTTTTCGTCCTGCTCAGTTCAATCTCCTAACTAGATAACTCACCTCTTAAGGTACCATCACACTAAGCGACGCTGCAGCGATACAGACAACGATGCCGATCGCTGCAGCATCGCTGTTTGGTCACTGGAGAGCTGTCACACAGACCGCTCTCCAGCGACCAACGATACCGAGGTCCCTGGGTAACCAGGGTAAACATCGGGTTGCTAAGCGCAGGGCCGCGCTTAGTAACCCGATGTTTACCCTGGTTACCAGTGTAAAATGTAAAAAAACAAACACTACATACTCACCTTCGCGTCCCCCGGCGTCCGCTTCCTGCACTGACTGAGTGCCGGCCCTAACAGCAGAGCGGTGACGTCACCGCTGTGATCTGCTTTCACTTACGGCCGGCGCTCAGTCAGTGCAGGAAGCGGACAGCGAGGGACGTGTGACAGACGTCAGAGGGTGAGTATGTACTGTTTGTTTTTTTACGTTTTACACTGGTAACCAGGGTAAACATCGGGTTACTAAGCGCGGCCCTGCACTTAGTAACCCGATATTTACCCTGGTTACCATTGTAAAACATCGCTGGTATCGTTGCTTTTGCTGTCAAACACAACGATACACGCCGATCTGACGACCAAATAAAGTTCTGAACTTTAATCAACGACCAGCGATATCACAGCAGGATCCTGATCGCTGCTGCGTGTCAAACACAACGATATCGCTAGCCAGGACGCTGCAACGTCACGGAACGCTAGCGATATCGTTTAGTGTGACGGTACCTTTACCCTTTATCCGCCATGAAATTAGGAGTATAACCACAAATAAGACATTTTTAGACGCTCCCTAAAAACACATCTGTTTATGGCGGCCTATTATGTTCCCTAATCAAAATCCTTTTTACATATATAGCCTAGTCTCTACTTCTCTGAACATAATTTGCCATCAAACTCATCCTTACCCAAAAGGCTCATGCAGCCTTTATCTATCCCTCATTTCCTCAAGATGGCTGTACCATCAATGTAAATAAGCATCTGTAATTTGTGTCATCCCCACCTCATTGTAGATTGTAAGCTCTGAAGAGCAGGGTTGTCATTATTTTTGCTTAAATTGTTTGATTATCTTAAACTTGGTAACTTTTGACTGTTTTATATGAACTTCTAACTTGTAAAGCTATGTGGAATATGTTTACGATATAAATGAAGGTTATTAGTACACTGAAGATTGTGAAGTTCAAGCTCTTAGCTTTGCCATGTGTAGGAGAAAAGAATATTTTAAGTGAGCACAACTGCACAAATGAGGGCTCGCTAATGTGCTGCCACAAGGTGGAGTAGTGTAAACACAACAAGCTGCTGGACTGTGAGAGAGATGCAGACGGAAATGTTATGATGGATTGAGAAAGATGGGGTGTGCTTGGTATGAAAGATCAGTCAAAAACAGCAGGTATGTCCACTTCCATATCAGCTGACAGGCTCTCAGTCACACCAACTGTAGGGCGTAACAAGTGGAGGTTCTTCAGCCGGAGACCTGTGTGACAACACTTGCCATGGCGAGGGAGCAGGAAGAATCAGAAGATGTGGTTGATGAAGTGGAATGTGGTTGGTGAGGCCCCCTAGTCTGCATTTTAGCACAGTGACATTCCCATATTAACGTATGTTGATTGTGCATGTGTCAGTTCATGCATATAAGTAGTACTCAAATTATTTCATTTTTTTAACTCTACTATGTCGTTCTTAAAAAAGTTTATAGATAACGTGATTTTTTAGATATTTGCCTGTCAGAAAAATGACGCAAGCTAGGCAACTGCAGAACAGCAAAGACTACTTTCACACTAGCGTCGGGCACTGCACGTCGCAATGCGTCGTTGTGGAGAAAAAAACACATCCTGCAAAGTTGCCCGCAGGATGCGTTTTTTCTCCATAGACTTTTATTAGCGACGCATTGCGATGCAGTGCCACACGTCGCAACCGTCGTGTGACGGTTGCGTCGTGTTTTGGCGGACCGCCGCCACAAAAAAGTTACATGTAACTTTTTTTGTGCGTCGAGACTGCCATTTTCGACCGCGCATGCACGGCCGAAACTCCGCCCCCTCCTCCCCGGACCTTGCAATGGGGCAGCGGAAGCATCCTAAGACTGCTTCCACTGCCCCTGTTGTGCATTTTTTTCACAGTATGCATTGGTACGTCGGGCTGACGCAGCACGACGGCCCCATACCGATGCTAGTGTGAAAGCAGCCAAACGCTGATGTCCACTGCCAGACTTGATGTCAAATGGAAGAAGAAAAAAGATAGACCCATATGGTATGCACTACCACACAAAATATAAATGTATCAAAAACAACTTTATTAGCACCTTGAAAACACACATTAAAAACATTTAAAACATGAGAAACAAATCAATCCATACACCATACCCTAGGGCAAACCAAATTATAGTCATAATCAGATAGAAGCTGCTGCGGCAGCGATACGCGTGGGGTCTTTCCTCACCATACCTCTCTCATCCTTTGGGACCATTGCTCCCCCTTTGCCTCATGGGGTTTTCTCCCCGTTCGGAAGCCCTATCACATTCAATCTTGCTGCATTTTGCTGCCCTGACCTGACCGACTGACAGACAGGTTGTATCCACTATGATTGTATGTATTGTGGGACAATAGACCTGGTGTCTGCATATACTCACACATATGCACGCAGTGTAGATACTCATCTTTGCGGTCTGAGTCAGGCTAATAGGGCTACTTAGGGGTTATGCTGTTCAAGCCTTATCAGGCACCCCATGAAGGAGGATTTAGTTACAATATATAGGGCCATATGTATTGCATCTATCTGATATTGTTGGCATCATGACTATAATTTGGTTTGCCCTAGGGTATGGTGTATGGATTGATTTGTTTCTCATGTTTTAAATGTTTTTAATGTGTGTTTTCAAGGTGCTAATAAAGTTGTTTTTGATACATTTATATTTTGTGTGGTAGTGCATACCATATGGGTCTATCTTTTTTCTTCTTCCATTTGACATGCTGCCACATATAGACCTGGTATTGCACCCACGTATGGTGAACTATATATGATATTGGTGCGCCCCCTTTCTATTTAATTCTTGCACTGCCAGACTTGAGGCTCAGGATGCATTGGTTGTTGTGGTTGCATAACTCTGTGCCTATGTAACCTCTTCATCTTCCTCCTCCTCTGCTGAGCTACTCAGCTGCATGCCACAGGGTTAACAATAAGTGTGATCTTGTTCTTCTATCTCATCATCATCCTCTCAGTTCTCCCACTCCTCACTCTGAGAGTCACCCTCCTCCTCTTTCTGCCCTGACAGCACAGTACAGTCTGCAGGCGCCTCAAGTATCTGAATCTCATCATGAATGGATCACCTTCACCAAGTCTGTTGATGAGGGTTTGGATTATGCTCAGACCCAACTTTGTCCAGCTGTGGATCAAACTGAGAAACAATTTGATCATCGGCGCAGATGATTTCCTCTTCTTGACCCTGTGAAACTTTGGAGTACACTTCCAATGCCCATGGCATACAATGTGTGAACTGATTTGCAGACTCAACAGACAGTTTGGAGAGTTGTGATGTGGGGGAAAACAAAGGTAATTGGGTGCCACCACTGAGGACTGTACTGCTGTACTGTGTGTGATGTTAAGGTGGAGGAAGAGGAGCAGAGGCCACTTGATGCAGCACTTGCCATCTACTGGAGCATATGTTTTTTCTGGCCCTCATCTACAAAGTATACTGCTGTAAAGCTGCCAAAGGAAGGGAGTGGAGTAGCCAGTCCAGTAACAGAAGTCACTGCAGCAAAACAAACTGACTTCTTATCCCTCATACCATACCTGTTTCACAACCCTAAACAGCTATTCAGTACTTTCAATTCTCTCCTCCATCCACCAGCTCACCCTCCCTCTCCTCTCAACTCAGCTGAAAACTTTGCCTCACCACCTGTGAACTTGACCCAATAATGTCCCACCTCATTCCAAACCTTAGCACATTCTTCATTCCAAGCCTAACCCACCTCTTCAATCTGTCACTAACAATTTGTGTCTTCCTGATTTAAACATAACTTGATCACACCCATCCTTAAAAAGTACACTCTTGACCCATCCCCTGTATCTAGCTATCACCCCATATCATTTCTCTCCTATGCCTCCAAACTTTTGGAACAACATGTCCAACTTGAACTGCACTCCTACCTCTCCTTTTGCTCCCTCTTTGATTGCTTACAATCTAGCTTCATACACCATTCCACTAAAACTGTCCCGACAAAAGTCACCAATGACCTACTAACCGCCAAATGTTTATGGTGCACACTCCCTCCCTCTTAAAGGGACCACCTGCATCAGCCTAAGGTATTCCCAGCCAATAGATTGACGACACCTTCTATTTAAGGCTTCTCTTTCAATGTAGTTTGCCTTGTATGCTTGCTAGTTGTCAGGTTCCCCAGTTCCACCCGTCTTCTAGTCTACCCTGTACCCGTCTGCTTGTACCTGTCTGTGTCCATCTGCGCATACCTGTCTGTGCTCTTCTGTCCATCAGCCAGTCCAGCCAGCACTTGCAAGTGCTTTTCTGTTCCTAAGCCGATTTCATCTGTACCCATGGTTCCAGTGTCCCTACAGTGCCTGTCTGCATTCGTCAACCCTCCTTTAGGCCATAGCAGCATACCTGCTGTTGGGGGTCAGCTACCACCTTCTGTAGGTCTGTCCTGGAGTAGCACTAGTGCAACCTCCTTGTCCCTCCTTGGCCCACAGTTTTCATCTGCTGCCACTTATCCGAGTTGGGATTTGGTAGGCCACTTAGTTACACCCCTCCAGTCTTTCTGATGGATATGGCACAGTGGTTCCACCACCTTGCCCTTTACAGTCTACATCTGCTGGGTTGGCTGTAGTGGAAGAGGTGTTGGTCCCAGCTATACTAGTTGAACTTTATTGCAATTAATGCCACTTTGTTAGTGTTTGACACTATTTTTGTAAATGTATAGACTCCTTCATGCATGCTGCCTGTAGCAATAGGCCATCTGAGACCATCATGCCTCCACTTCCTTTCAGTCAACTACCCATGTTACTATCCTTAGATTTTTCTGACAATAGTAGTCTATGAAAATGCTATTTGTGCCACCTGAGTGTGGCTGCGCATGAAAACAGGTTGAGCTGTTGCATGTGGTATCAGGGCTCCCAGCACAGCAGGCCTACACCGATCCCTCACCCACCTCGGCTTACTTTGAAGTTCAATTCAAAGCTGTAAATGCTGGCCTAGACACCGATACCTCATGCATGGCTGATAGCTGCACTGGCATGATACAATTTGTACTGCGGGTGAATTGAGGCCACTTTCCTGGTTTCTGCCCCTTATTTGATGTGTTTTGGCAGCTATTGGGCCCGATTTAAAGTGTTGTGTATGCATTTGTTTTTGCCTTCCATTGACTGTAATGGCGTTCTGTTATGTTTGTAGTATATTCAACGAATAAATCGGACAATATTGCAAATTCGGCGATCATAATCCAAACTGAACATTGAAATATTCGCTCATCTCTAACCATAATTAGATTAACTTGTATATGATGGCATTAAGAACAAGAATCCTCGTAGTAATAATTCTATATATAGCTCGTTTGTCTTTAGAATAATAAAGATAAAAGCTGAAAATGAACTAATACTTGATGTTTAGCACAAATAATAAATTAAACATTCATAAAATCACAGAGATTAATTTAAAACCCACAGGACTATTTTTTCTACAAATCAACATAATTGAAAGCTAAAATAAAATCAAGATGAAGGCTTCTATCCTTCAGATGCTCTCATGTTACCTAAGATTTTCTAGCAATGAGTAATATGATTTGACATGCAGTCTTTCTCTAGGAGATAAACACATGCCTAAAGCTGTGCATGTTGTATTTAGGTAACGACTGTCAAAAAGGAACATGTAGAGAAAAGAAAAGACTTAAAAAAAACATTTCTGACCATTTGGGAGCACTTATTCAAGGCAGTGACAACAACAATAGTAAAGTCAATGTCATTGCTCATTGCATGATTTTTTTTTAGAGTCAAATATTATTTGCAATTATATCAAAATTAACTGTTAGAATGTACTTTAAATACAGGCAAGCTATACATTTAACCGTTAAAAAAAAATTGACAAATATTTGTGAAACTCTTATTTACTTTTCCTCAGTGTAACTGTATTTCTTCTACTCAACCGTTCCTCAAAAATCTATTGCAATGCCACCTTAACACAACCAAATGCCATATTTTCAATCTACTGTATATTCTCCACATTTTTTAAAAAGCTTTCAAAGTGTTAATTTTTTAATTCAGTACATATGTGACAGATTTTTTATACCATTTTACTATTCACATAGAGAAACATATAGGAACAAACAATACCAGACAAAATGCCATGCCGAAACTAAATTTCCTTTTCAAAATATAACCGAAAAAAATGAACTGGAGTATAAGTTGGTATGCATGCAAATTAGGAGCATGTTCACACTGGCCATTAAACAGAAAAAAACCAAGACAGAAATAAAATTAACATAAACCCTGCTGTAAGTAAATAAATAAAATCAATAGGGCATATAAATAGCATAGGGTACATAGTAAACACCATTTTTTTTATTTAAAAAATGCGTAAAAGCAATTTCAGCAGCATCAATGTATACCCAACTTTGAGATGGTCCTAATTTCTAATATTAAAATCTTACCATGTGTCAAAGTGACATCAATGTGAATAACGTCAGGTTCATTTTGTTTCTTTCTTAGGTTTTGTCTGTTTAATGGCCAATGTGAACATGCTCCTAATTTGCATGCATACCAACTTATACTACAGTTCATTTTTTCAGTTACGTTTGAGGTTTCTGACGTTAGTGCAGGTTAGGGTGTGGCTTCCCTTTCTTTAAGCTGGACATTATGTTTATATAGCTTCCCATTTTGCTGGGTGCTCATGTTCGGTTCCTGGTTCTGCTCAGCCCTTATTCACATTGACATCACTTTGACACATGGTAAGGTTTTAGTTTTAGAGGTTAGGACCATCTTAAATTTGGGTACACCTTGTTGCTTTTTGGATGGCTTTATGCTTTTTTGATAAAACAAAACAAACTATGTTTATTAAGTATCCTCCATTTTTATATGCACTATTGCTTTTTGCTTTAACTTATTTACTTACAGCAGGGGGTTTATTAATTTTGTTTCTGTCTTAGTTTTTTTCCTTTTTAAAATAGTTTGACAGTATATGATATAGACTCTGTCCAGGTCACAGCAGCCAATCATTATTTAAAACACAGGATGGACAGCATTGTGAGCAGCTTCTTCTTAACTCAGTACCTTTGGTATATCCAATATTAAGTCAGACAGACATGGTGGACAGTAGTGGTATCCGGGTCTTCTTACCTTAGAACTCCTGGCATTTCCTTTATTACATTAGAAAGATATGGTCAAAAGCAGTAAAAGCAATCTTTTCTTACATCAGCTCCCCTGGAATCTCCAGTATTAGATCATAGAGACACAGGGCCGCCATTAGGGCATTACTGCCCCTACTGGTGTATGGGGCAACAAGGGGGGCCTGTGGCAGGATTTGGGCGGTTCAGTAACTGATTGTGCATCCTCGTAAATCTATTGCTGTGCAGGAAGCCAACGGCTTCAGAGGCCTGCAGCTAACGTCCGCTGACATCCGCGCCTCAAATGGATGAGGAAGATGGTGCTGCTGGAAGATGGTCAGGTAAAGAGAAACTTTTTTTATATTTTTTGTACTGAAAACAGACATATAAGGCAAGTATGGGAGATTATATGGATTTAGGATAGAGACACATATGAAGGTATTATGGTAGTTCATATGGGGGAAGGATGGGAGATCATAGGGGGCAGGATGGAAGATCATATGGGGCAAGCATGGGAGATCATATGGGGGCAGGAAAGAGACACATGGGGCCAGGATTTGAGAACATATGGGACAGGATGGGAGAACATATGGAGACAGGATGGGATATCATGTGAGGCTAGGATGGGAGATCATTTGGATGCAGCATGCAGACACTTGGATCCAGGATGTGAGAGCATATGGGTCAGGATGGGAGAACATATGGGGGCAGGATGGAGACACATGGGGCCAGGGTGGGAGAGCATATGGGAGCATTATGGCAGTTCATATGGGGCAGGATGGGAGATCATATGGGGCACGATGGAAAATTATATGGGGAAAGGATGGGAGATCATATGGGGCAGAATAAAGACACAGGGGGCCAGGATGTGAGAACACATGGGGCAGGATGGGAGATCATATGGATGCAGCATGGAGACACTTGGGGCCAGGTTGTGAAAGCATATAAGGCAGGATGGGAGAACAAATGGGGGCAGGATGGAGACATATGGGTGCAGGATAGGAGAATATATGGGGGCAGGATGGAGACCCTTGGGGCCAGTATTGGAGAACATATGGGGGCAGGATGACACACATGGTGCCAGGATAGGAAAACATATGGGGGAAATATGAAGACTTATGGGGCCAGGATGGAAGAACATGTGGGGGCAGGATGAAGATACATGGTGCCAGGATGGGAGAACATCTAGGGGCAGGATGGGAAAACATATGGAGCCAGGATGGGGACACATGGGGCTAAGATGGGAGAAAAAAAATGACTTAGTGATCATGAGAGATTTAAACCATCCAGACATTTATTGGGAATCTCTCTAAGGCAAAAGTAACAGGGCCAGCAAACTTTGATCTAATCCTTATAAACAGGGAGGAAGTGGTTGAGGAGTTAAGGGTGCCTGGAACCCTAGGAGGCAGCAATCATGCTGTTAGGGCTGGCGGAATGCACCAAGTAAATAGAGAGATGTTATTTGGTGCATTCGCAGCCCGGGGTCCACCGTGCAGGAGAGAACCTGCTGCTGGCAAATGGCGGCCCTATATGGCAGTAGAAGCGAACTCTGTTACTTCACAGAGTCGCCTAAAGAAAGGACTGTGTCTTGTTACACTCACAGGAGAATACAGCAACTGCTGAGCAGATAGCAATTTGTGGTTACGCAATCGTACAATCTCCTCACCGGAGGTGCCGGTATTCTAGGGGCTTATTTCAGCCGGGGCCCTGAATCCATACACACGTAACCACACTGGCGCAAAGCACATAACTTAGATTTGATACTATCGCATGGCCGTGTGGCCATGCAAACCTTTTATAGCTGCAGCAAGTACAAGACCTTCCTAGAAGGACCAATGAGAGGCTGCCACAGAGCCTGAGCACCTTCAGGACCTTCCTGGAGAACCAATGGGCTTTACTGCATTATCCAAGCATGTGACCCTCAATCTCCAATGAGAGATCTTACCCTGGGCATGCTCAGAAAGGGAAAAGCAGGACTTAGTCCCAAAAGCATCTGCTCGCCACTGCCCAGTACTGGCTTCAATGGCAGAAGCTGGAAAAGCAGCAGTAACCCTTTGCACAGAATCAGACTGAGCGAGACGCTGGGACTGACGTCTCCGCTGAGCAGGCTCCACGGTGGCAGGAGAAGAATGGGAGACCACAGCAGAGATAGCCCGAGATTCCCCCTGTGCAGAGGCGGGAGCTCGACCCCTAACATTACCCCCCACCTAGGGCCCCCCCCATGGACCTCAACACACTCGAAGGCAGCAATGAGCTGCAGAGCCCGAATGTGCTCAGCACGCTCCCAGGACCTGTCCTCAGGACCATAACCCTTCCAGTCCACCAAATAAAATTTTTTGCCATGTACCACCTTGCACCCCAAAATTGCGTTCACCTCGTTATCGTCCGTAGATGAACCCGATGTCCTGGCAGATGCCTCAGAAAACCGGGACATGTATATGGGTTTCAAGAGGGACACATGAAAGGTGTCGGTGATACCCAGGTGTGGCGGAAGGGCTAAACGGGAGACCACAGGGATAACCTGTTAGAGGACCTTGAAAGGGCCCAAGTAGCGAGGTGCAAACTTAGTGGACTCAACTCGCAGCCTGATGTTACGGGTGGAGAGCCACACCAAGTCGCCAGGAGCAAAGGTCGGAGTGGGGCGCCGATGTGCATCGGAGGAGGACCTCATTCTCTCCTTGGAGGCCCGAATGTCATCCTGAGTGTGGTCCCAAATATTCTGTGCCTCCACAGCCCAGTCTGCCACCCTGGAGTCGACACGGGCATAGGCACAGGTACCCACGGATGCTGACCATAGTTAAGGAGGAATTAGGTTTGTCCAGTGGAGTCGGCTACGGCGTTGTTCAGTGCAAACTCCGCCCATGGTAGCAAGGATTCCCAGTCATTCTGCCTGGCTGAGACAAAATGTCGCAGATATGTGACCAAGGTCTGGTTGGCCCTCTCTACCAACCCATTCGTCTCAGGATGATATGCGAAAGAGAGATTCAACTCAATGCTGAGAAGACGACAAAGCTCTCTCCAGAACCGAGAAGCAAACTGGGGACCCCGGTCACTGACAATTTTGTCTGGCATACCGTGTAGGCGGAAGATGTGTTTTTTAAATAACGCTGCCAAGGCCCATGCAGAAGGTAGCCGTGGAAGCGGCACCAAATGCACCATTTTAGAAAAATGATCAGTGATAACTAGTGTTGAGCATTCCGATACCGCAAGTATCGGGTATCGGCCGATACTTGCGGTATCGGAATTCCGATACCGGGATTCCGATACTTGCCGCGTATCGGATACCGGAATCGGAAGTTCTAAGATTCAAAAAGCAGAAATTCAGCCAATGAGATTGATTCCAAGTGTGGGCACATCCTGTTTAGCATGGAGGGCATGAAACTACTGGCAAGGCTGTGATTGGCTGGTGTAATGATGTCATGATGCAGTTTAAAAGTCGCTGGCGCCATTTTGCGATCACTCTGCTGTGAATTCAGTTAGTGACAGGACGCTGTTTGCTGACTGAGGGACAGTTTAGAGATAGCGATTTGCTTCTTTGTGCTTTCCAAAGGCTAATTTAGCAACCGCTGTGTTCACCTACTATTCACCTTGCTTTTGCCTTGTAGCGCTGTTTTCACAGCGATCTGCAGGGTCTGTGTGTGTGTGTGTGTGAGTGCAGCCCAGTCTCCAGTCTGAGTGCAGCCACATAGGCCATCCATAGTTGGTTGTATTCAGTTCAGGGAGGGTGGTTCATTGCCTCATACTGTTCCTTTTTTTTTTTTTTTCCCAAGTAGTGTAGTCTGCTGCTAATTTATTCAAAAAAATCCTATTAGTGTCTTTCCACCCGTCTCCAGCTAATTTGTGGAAAAACACTACATAGGATAAAGTAGAGGAGGGTTTTTGGGCCTTGCAGCGCCGTTTACGGCCGTCTGCACGGTCTCCGTGTGACTGCAGCTCGCCCTGTAATCTGTGAGCAGCTGTAGCCTGGTTGTCTCCAGCTCAGGGTTTTTCACTGCGTCATACCGCCAAATCAATTTTCTTTTTTTTCAAAGTAGTGTAGTCTGCTGCTAATTAATTTAAAAAAATCCTATTAGTGTCTTTCCACCCGTCTCCAGCTAATTTGTGGAAAAACACTACATAGGATAAAGTAGAGGAGGGTTTTTGGGCCTTGCAGCGCCGTTTACGGCTGTCTGCACGGTCTCCGTGTGACTGCAGCTCGCCCTGTAATCTGTGAGCAGCTATAGCCTGGTTGTCTCCAGCTCAGGGTTTTTCACTGCGTCATACTGCCAAATCAATTTTCTTTTTTTTCAAAGTAGTGTAGTCTGCTGCTAATTAATTTAAAAAAATCCTATTAGTGTCTTTCCACCCGTCTCCAGCTAATTTGTGGAAAAACACTACATAGGATAAAGTAGAGGAGGGTTTTTGGGCCTTGCAGCGCCGTTTACGGCTGTCTGCACGGTCTCCGTGTGACTGCAGCTCGCCCTGTAATCTGTGAGCAGCTGTAGCCTGGTTGTCTCCAGCTCAGGGTTTTTCACTGCGTCATACCGCCAAATCAATTTTCTTTTTTTTCAAAGTAGTGTAGTCTGCTGCTAATTAATTTAAAAAAATCCTATTAGTGTCTTTCCACCCGTCTCCAGCTAATTTGTGGAAAAACACTACATAGGATAAAGTAGAGGAGGGTTTTTGGGCCTTGCAGCGCCGTTTACGGCTGTCTGCACGGTCTCCGTGTGACTGCAGCTCGCCCTGTAATCTGTGAGCAGCTATAGCCTGGTTGTCTCCAGCTCAGGGTTTTTCACTGCGTCATACTGCCAAATCAATTTTCTTTTTTTTCAAAGTAGTGTAGTCTGCTGCTAATTAATTTAAAAAAATCCTATTAGTGTCTTTCCACCCGTCTCCAGCTAATTTGTGGAAAAACACTACATAGGATAAAGTAGAGGAGGGTTTTTGGGCCTTGCAGCGCCGTTTACGGCTGTCTGCACGGTCTCCGTGTGACTGCAGCTCGCCCTGTAATCTGTGAGCAGCTATAGCCTGGTTGTCTCCAGCTCAGGGTTTTTCACTGCGTCATACCGCCAAATCAATTTTCTTTTTTTTCCAAATAGTGTAGTCTGCTGCTAATTTATTCAAAAAAATCCTATTAGTGTCTTTCCACCCGTCTCCAGCTAATTTGTGTAAAAACACTACATAGGATAAAGTAGAGGAGGGTTTTTGGGCCTTGTAGCGCCGTTTACGTCTGTCTGCACGGTCTCCGTGTGACTGCAGCTCTATCTGTTGTCAGTTCAGCCCCCAAAAAATAAATAAATAATAAAGTTCACCAAACACACCAGTTACACCACTTTACATTTCTGTAGGCCACATTAGCTCATATTAAAGTCTAGTCCACACTTTAGATAATTAGTGCTTCTTATACCTGTTAGGAGGAGTTGCTCAGGAATAAGCACACAAATCCGTTAGTACTTTTCTGCTTATCTTTATCAGTCAACCAAGATGAAGAAGGCAGTGAGTAAGGCACGTGGGCGTGGGCGTGGGCGCGGAGCAGGGAGGGGACGTGGGGATTCTGTGCCTGCTGCGGGCACCGGTGACTCATCAGCACCCACTTTCACCAGGCAACAGTCGTTCATGCGAAGCTTTGTGTCCGAGCGCCGTACACCGCTGCTGCGTGAAGAACAAATTGAAGCTGTTGTCGGATGGATGGCAGCTAATGCATCAACTTCCATTAGTGCCACATCCTCTCAGACACAGAGCACTGGAGAGCAGCCATCTGTCTCTTCACCACCTGCCAAATTGCCCAGGCAGACAGAGAGCCCAGGACAGGAGCCGTCTCTACTTCTGTTCTCTGAATCTCTTGGCTTGGAAACAGGGGGCCAGCCAAGCAGCATTGGAGAAATGGAAGAAGAGGCAGGGTGCAGTGATGCCCAACAGCTTTTTCTGTCTTCCTCTGAAGAGGCGGGTGGGCCAGTGGCTCCGGTCACCACATCGCAGGCCGCATCAGCTGATGATGACACTCAGGTGCCACTTACTGGTGCGTGCTCTGCTGCTGAGACTACCCAGGAGGAGCAGTTGGGGGCAGAGGGTAGTGTAGATGATGAGGTCCTCGACCCATCTTGGCGTGAGGGACAGGAAGGTGGTGGGAGCAGCTCTGAGGAAGAGATTCCCCGTACGGCCCAAAGAGGGAGAGGGAGGGGGAAGACTGCGGATCCTGCAGCCTCCGCTTTGGCACCCGTTAGGAGCATGTCTCTTCCAAAAGCCAAAAAGGGCGCTCCCAAGACTTGCAGTGCCTGGTCCTTTTTTGACACAGTTGCAGATGACATTTGCTATGTCAGATGCAACGTGTGTCATCAAAAAGTCAAAAGAGGGAAAAATGTCAGCAACCTCAATACCTCCAACATGTGGAAACATGTGCGCAACAGGCACCCGGCGGAGTTAGAAAAACACACTGAAGAGGTAGGCCAACCAACAGCGGCAGCTACCACCTCTTCAGCTCGTGTTGCCTCTTCCTCTACCTCACACGCAGCTGGTTCGGCGTCCTCCCAGGATCGCCGTGGAAGAACCTCTGCCCCTGTTGTCCAGAGACCCGCTGTAATTCCACCCGCAGCGCCACTTTCCCAGTCATCCACACACTCCCAGCCCAGTCTACAGCCATCGGTAGTACAGGCATGGGAGAAAAGGCGGCCTTTCTCGTCAAACCACCCACGAGCACAGGCTCTGACTGCAGGCATTGCCAAACTTCTGTCACTGGAAATGCTGTCATTCAGGCTGGTGGAGACTGACAGCTTCCGTGACTTGATGTCATTGGCAGTCCCACAGTACAATGTGCCCAGCCGCTTTTACTTCAGCAGGCAAGCCGTCCCTGCCCTGCAGAAGCATGTGGAGGGACACATAAAACACGCGCTACTGAACGCCGTCAGTAGCAAGGTCCACCTCACCACCGATGCGTGGACCAGTCAACATGGACAGGGGCGATACCTTTCCCTCACTGCCCATTGGGTTAATGTCGTTGAGCCGGGTACAGACCGTGCGAGTGGCGCAGGACGTGTCCTGCCCACTCCAAGGATTGCAGGAATCCATTCTGTACGCATTGACTCCTCCTCTTACACCAGTTCCTCAGAATCATCGCTGCAGGAGCCGTCACAGTCCACCTCCACATGGACCCGTGATGAACGTGTACCTGTTACGACCGACATGAGCACAGCCGTGGCCAAACGTCAACAGGCCGTCTTGAAATTAATTTTCTTGGGGAATCGTAGCCACACAGCGCAGGAGCTCTGGAATGCCATCAAGCAGGAGAGCGATGTGTGGTTTGTGCCAGCGAATCTCCAGCCAGGCATGGTAGTGTGTGATAATGGCCGAAATCTGGTGGCAGCTCTGGGCCTCGGCAACCTCACTCACATCCCATGTCTGGCACATGTGCTCAATTTGGTCGTGCAGAGCTTTTTGAGGGACTATCCGGATCTTGATGCACTGCTGCACAAGGTCCGCCTAGAGTGTGCTCACTTGCGGCGTTCCAGCACGGCAAAAGCGCGCATTGCGGCTCTGCAGCGCCGACACCGCCTGCCGGAACATCGCATCATATGTGACCTACCTACCAGGTGGAATTCCACGTTACATATGTTGGAGCGGTTGTGTGAGCAGCAGCAAGCTGTAATGGAGTACCAGCTGCTTCAGGCGCAAAAAAGTCGCAGTCAGCGCCGTACAGACTTCACAACCACAGAGTGGGCCACTATGAATGACGTCTGCCAGGTTTTGCGTCCCTTTGATTATTCCACGCGGATGGCGAGTGCAGATGATGCACTAGTCAGCATGACTGTCCCCCTTATCTGCCTGCTTGAAAAATCACTGCAAGCGCTAAGGGATGATGTTGTGGAAGAGGTGGAGGATGAGGATTCACCATTTCCATCATCTTCTGGACAGTCAGCGCCACGTGGTTCCTCACAAACGCGTAGGCAGGGGACCGTTTGTGAGGAGGATGAGGAGGAGTCAATGGAGGAGGAAGACATCCGTCCAGAGGAGGGAGTTACACAATTGTCCAGTAGTCAGTGTGTACAGCGAGGGTGGGGTGATGACGAGCGGGCAGAGATCACGCCTCCAGCAGGGGACAGCGTTTCTTGGGCAGTTGGCAGTCTGCAGCACATGGTGGATTACATGCTGCAGTGCCTGAGAAACGACCGCCGCATCGCCCACATTCTCAACATGTCTGATTATTGGGTGTTCACCCTCCTCGATCCTCGCTACCGGGACAACGTAGAAAGCCTCATCACACCGTTGAACCGGGAGCGAAAAATGCGGGAGTACCAAGACACACTGGTCAATTCCATCATCTTCTCCATTCCAACTGAGAGAAGTGCTGCTAGTGCATTCCAAAGCAGCTCAGTGCGTCCAGGCCGTGGTGGAGGCTCTGCACAAAGAGGGAGCAGAAGCAGTGCCTCTGCCCAAGGCAAGACCAGTATGGCCGAACTGTGGCACAGTTTTCTGTGCCCGCCACAAAAGTCTACACCATCACAGACGGCTCCAGTCAGCAGGAGGCAACGGTTCCGTCAGATGGTGACAGACTACATGTCTTGCCCTCTTGCTGTACTCCCAGACGGCTCTTCCCCTTTCAAGTTTTGGGTCTCAAAGCTGGATACATGGCCAGAGCTAAGCCAGTATGCATTGGAGGTGCTGTCTTGCCCTGCGGCCAGTGTATTATCGGAACGTGTCTTTAGTGCTGCAGGTGGTGTACTAACTGACCGTCGCATGCGACTATCCTCCGATAACGTTGACCGGCTTACTTTCCTGAAAATGAACAAGGCCTGGATCTCGCCGGAATTTGCCACTCCTCCTCCTGATTGAATAATTAGGTCACTGTATACGTTATCCAGGTCTCCTGTTGTGTTCATCTCTTTCTACCACCTGAACTTAAATTCCTGGGCTCCAACACCGCCAGTTGAGGCTCAGACGTGCCGTCTGCACAGTCAAAACATACGACCCAGTGTTATTGGGTTTCAGTAACGTCAGCTGATCCCCAGCTGTGTAGCCGGCAATGTGTCATGCGACCGCCACGCTGACACAACAACTGAAATGTAAGGGAATCTGTCCCCCCCCCCCCCAAGGCGTTTGTTACTGAAAGAGCCACCTTGTGCAGCAGTAATGCTGCCCAAGGAAAAGGTAGCTATTTTTGTTTAGCTCCTTGCACACGCAGAACTTAACACTTATAAAATGTGTCCACTGATACCGTAAAACCGTCCCGGAGGTGGGACTTTCCTTCGTAATGTGACGCAGCCCAGCCGTCATTCCTACCCCCCCGGCGCCGCGCACCGGCTCCTCAGCGTTGTTTTATTCCGTCCAGGAGCCTGCGCTGTTATGTTATCCCGTGGCCAGGCACACTTAGCGCTGCCCGTCTTCTGGCATCATTTGGTGTCTGGATGGCTGTGCCTGTGCGGCCGCGCTGGCAGAGAGCCCGCCTCGCAGTGTCTTCTGATTTAATCCCACTGGGGGCCTGGGATCCATGGACATGCGCAGTGCATATCTGAACCTCCACCTCTCACTCATTTCCCTATGGCTTCTTCAGACTGTTCGGTGTCAGCTGGTCCCTAACAGCATGCCACGGCCGTGACACCGCACAGTCTGAAGAAGCCATAGGGAGATGAGTGAGAGGTGGAGGTTCAGATATGCACTGCGCATGTCCATGGATCCCAGGCCCCCAGTGGGATTAAATCAGAAGACACTGCGAGGCGGGCTCTCTGCCAGCGCGGCCGCACAGGCGCAGCCATCCAGACACCAAATGATGCCAGAAGACGGGCAGCGCTAAGTGTGCCTGGCCACGGGATAACATAACAGCGCAGGCTCCTGGACGGAATAAAACAACGCTGAGGAGCCGGTGCGCGTCGCCGGGGGGGTAGGAATGACGGCTGGGCTGCGTCACATTACGAAGGAAAGTCCCACCTCCGGGACGGTTTTACGGTTGCAGGGGACACATTTTATAAGTGTTTAGTTCTGTGTTTGCAAGGAGCATGATGAAAAGAGCCACCTTTTCCTTTTGCATCTTTTGTGCTGCACAAGCTGGCTCTTTCAGCTACAAACGCCTTGGGGGGGGGTTAAAGGTTCCCTTTCGACTTTCTCAGGCTTCGGCCTACATTGTGTTCCTCTGCTTTTCCACCTGTCCCTGGGCTCCAACACCGCTAGTTGTTGCCTGGTAGTGCTGTACGCACAGTCCCAACAGTCGCTCCTCTGTTATTGGGGTTCAGTAACGTCAGCTGTTCCCCTGCTGTGTGTGTGGCAATCCCTCCTACCTCCTCCAACCTCCTCCTCCTCCACCTGTCCCTGGGCTCCAACACCGCCAGTTGCCGTCCAGAAGTGCTGTACGCACAGTCAACAGTCCCTCCTCTGTTATTGGGGTTCAGTAACGTCAGCTGTTCCCCTGCTGTGTGTGTGGCAATCCCTCCTACCTCCTCCTACCTCCTCCAACCTCCTCCTCCTCCACCTGTCCCTGGGCTCCAACACCGCCAGTTGCCGTCCAGAAGTGCTGTACGCACAGTCAACAGTCGCTCCTCTGTTATTGGGGTTCAGTAACGTCAGCTGTTCCCCTGCTGTGTGTGTGGCAATCCCTCCTACCTCCTCCAACCTCCTCCTCCTCCACCTGTCCCTGGGCTCCAACACCGCCAGTTGCCGTCCAGAAGTGCTGTACGCACAGTCCCAACAGTCGCTCCTCTGTTATTGGGGTTCAGTAACGTCAGCTGTTCCCCTGCTGTGTGTGTGGCAATCCCTCCTACCTCCTCCTACCTCCTCCTCCTCCACCTGTCCCTGGGCTCCAACACCGCCAGTTGCCGTCCAGAAGTGCTGTACGCACAGTCAACAGTCGCTCCTCTGTTATTGGGGTTCAGTAACGTCAGCTGTTCCCCTGCTGTGTGTGTGGCAATCCCTCCTACCTCCTCCAACCTCCTCCTCCTCCACCTGTCCCTGGGCTCCAACACCGCCAGTTGCCGTCCAGAAGTGCTGTACGCACAGTCAACAGTCCCTCCTCTGTTATTGGGGTTCAGTAACGTCAGCTGTTCCCCTGCTGTGTGTGTGGCAATCCCTCCTACCTCCTCCTACCTCCTCCAACCTCCTCCTCCTCCACCTGTCCCTGGGCTCCAACACCGCCAGTTGCCGTCCAGAAGTGCTGTACGCACAGTCAACAGTCGCTCCTCTGTTATTGGGGTTCAGTAACGTCAGCTGTTCCCCTGCTGTGTGTGTGGCAATCCCTCCTACCTCCTCCAACCTCCTCCTCCTCCACCTGTCCCTGGGCTCCAACACCGCCAGTTGCCGTCCAGAAGTGCTGTACGCACAGTCAACAGTCGCTCCTCTGTTATTGGGGTTCAGTAACGTCAGCTGTTCCCCTGCTGTGTGTGTGGCAATCCCTCCTACCTCCTCCAACCTCCTCCTCCTCCACCTGTCCCTGGGCTCCAACACCGCCAGTTGCCGTCCAGAAGTGCTGTACGCACAGTCAACAGTCCCTCCTCTGTTATTGGGGTTCAGTAACGTCAGCTGTTCCCCTGCTGTGTGTGTGGCAATCCCTCCTACCTCCTCCTACCTCCTCCAACCTCCTCCTCCTCCACCTGTCCCTGGGCTCCAACACCGCCAGTTGCCGTCCAGAAGTGCTGTACGCACAGTCAACAGTCGCTCCTCTGTTATTGGGGTTCAGTAACGTCAGCTGTTCCCCTGCTGTGTGTGTGGCAATCCCTCCTACCTCCTCCAACCTCCTCCTCCTCCACCTGTCCCTGGGCTCCAACACCGCCAGTTGCCGTCCAGAAGTGCTGTACGCACAGTCAACAGTCGCTCCTCTGTTATTGGGGTTCAGTAACGTCAGCTGTTCCCCTGCTGTGTGTGTGGCAATCCCTCCTACCTCCTCCAACCTCCTCCTCCTCCACCTGTCCCTGGGCTCCAACACCGCCAGTTGCCGTCCAGAAGTGCTGTACGCACAGTCAACAGTCCCTCCTCTGTTATTGGGGTTCAGTAACGTCAGCTGTTCCCCTGCTGTGTGTGTGGCAATCCCTCCTACCTCCTCCTACCTCCTCCAACCTCCTCCTCCTCCACCTGTCCCTGGGCTCCAACACCGCCAGTTGCCGTCCAGAAGTGCTGTACGCACAGTCAACAGTCGCTCCTCTGTTATTGGGGTTCAGTAACGTCAGCTGTTCCCCTGCTGTGTGTGTGGCAATCCCTCCTACCTCCTCCAACCTCCTCCTCCTCCACCTGTCCCTGGGCTCCAACACCGCCAGTTGCCGTCCAGAAGTGCTGTACGCACAGTCAACAGTCGCTCCTCTGTTATTGGGGTTCAGTAACGTCAGCTGTTCCCCTGCTGTGTGTGTGGCAATCCCTCCTACCTCCTCCAACCTCCTCCTCCTCCACCTGTCCCTGGGCTCCAACACCGCCAGTTGCCGTCCAGAAGTGCTGTACGCACAGTCAACAGTCCCTCCTCTGTTATTGGGGTTCAGTAACGTCAGCTGTTCCCCTGCTGTGTGTGTGGCAATCCCTCCTACCTCCTCCTACCTCCTCCAACCTCCTCCTCCTCCACCTGTCCCTGGGCTCCAACACCGCCAGTTGCCGTCCAGAAGTGCTGTACGCACAGTCAACAGTCGCTCCTCTGTTATTGGGGTTCAGTAACGTCAGCTGTTCCCCTGCTGTGTGTGTGGCAATCCCTCCTACCTCCTCCAACCTCCTCCTCCTCCACCTGTCCCTGGGCTCCAACACCGCCAGTTGCCGTCCAGAAGTGCTGTACGCACAGTCAACAGTCCCTCCTCTGTTATTGGGGTTCAGTAACGTCAGCTGTTCCCCTGCTGTGTGTGTGGCAATCCCTCCTACCTCCTCCTACCTCCTCCAACCTCCTCCTCCTCCACGTGTCCCTGGGCTCCAACACCGCTAGTTGCCGTCCAGAAGTGCTGTACGCACAGAGCCAAACACCTCGCCAATGTGTTAGTGGGGTTCAGCACCGCCAGCTGTTCCCCTGCTGTGTATACGGCAACGTGTACTGCGACCGCCACGCAGACACAACAAGTTAAATGTAAGGGAAC
The DNA here is from genome assembly GCF_051348905.1 of Ranitomeya variabilis. Taxonomy (NCBI): domain Eukaryota; kingdom Metazoa; phylum Chordata; class Amphibia; order Anura; family Dendrobatidae; genus Ranitomeya; species Ranitomeya variabilis. Next base: position 833,167,137 of record NC_135233.1, read on the forward strand.
CTGACCCCCCCCCCCCCCAGGCGTTTGTTACTGAAGGAGCCACCTTGTGCAGCAGTAATGATGATGCAAAGGGAAAAAGTGCCTCTTTTCGTGATGCTCCTTGCACATGCTGAACCAAACACTTATGAAATGTGTCCCCACACAGCGTTACACCGTCCGGTAGGTGGAACTTTCCTTTGTCGTGTGACGCAGCACAGCCATCATTTTTACCCCCTTGGCGCCGTGCGCCCCCTCCTCAGCGTTGTTTGAATCTGTCCCGGAGCCTGCGCTGTTAGGTTAGCCCTTGGCCATGCACACATGTTGCGCTGCCCGTCTTCTGACCTCATTTGGTGTCAGGCTGGCTGCGCCTGTGCGGGTGCGCTGGCCGAGATCCCGCCTCGCAGTGTCGTCTAATGTAATCCCACCGCGGGCCTGTGATCCGTGCCCGTGCGCAGTGCATATCCTCTCCTCTCACTCCCCTCCCTACGGCTTCTTCAGACTGTGCGATGTCAGCTGGTCCCTAATAGCATGCCACGGCCGTGACACCGCACAGTCTGAAAAAGCCGTAGGGAGGGGAGTGAGAGGAGAGGATATGCACTGCGCACGGGCACGGATCACAGGCCCGCGGTGGGATTACATGAGACGACACTGCGAGGCGGGATCTCGGCCAACGCACCCGCACAGGCGCAGCCAGCCTGACACCAAATGAGGTCAGAAGACGGGCAGCGCAACATGTGTGCATAGCCATGGGCTAACCTAACAGCGCAGGCTCCGGGACAGATTCAAACAACGCTGAGGAGGGGGCGAACGGCGACAAGGGGGTAAAAATGATGGCTGTGCTGCGTCACACGACAAAGGAAAGTTCCACCTACCGGACGGTTTAACGCTGTGTGGGGACACATTTCATAAATGTTAGGTTCCGCATGTACAAGGACCATAATTAAAAGAGCTAAGTTTACCTTTTCCAGCATTAGTGCTGTACACAATGGCTCTTTCAGCTACAAACGCCTGGGGGGGGGGGTTAAAGGTTTCCTTTCAACTTGCTCGAGTGCAGGCTTCGGCCTACACTCCGCTCCCCCTGCTCCTCCTGCTGACCCTGGGCTCTAACACCGCCAGTTTTTGCCCAGATGTGCTAGCTGCACAGAGAAAAACACCAGCCAATGTGTCAGTGGGGTCCAGCACCGCCAGCTGTTCCCCTGCTGTGTAGCCGGCAACGTGTCCTGCGACCGCCACGCAGACACAAGAACTGAAATTGAAGGGAACCTGTCCCCCCTCCCCCAGGTGTTTCTATGTTTTACAGCTACCTTGAACAGCAGTAATGCTGCATGTGTTCAAGGTGGCTCAGAAACTTATTCTCCTTGCCCATGTTGAAGTGAACACGTCTAAAATGTGTCCTCTGTGACCATTAAAACGTCCCTCAGGTGTGATTTGACTTTGTATTGACACACGCAACAAGCTCCTTGGTAACGCTGCCCGTCTTCTGGCATCATTGTTTGGCTGGCTGCGCTTCTGCGGCCGCCCTGACCCACACAACGCCCCTCGGTGTCTTATTTATTGGGACTGCGAGGGTGTGATTGATGGGCAGGATCAGTGCATCAGTTCGCCTGTCCCTCCTCTCCTTCCGCCTTCTTCGGACTGTGCGGCTTCATGGCCGTGGCATGCGATAAGGGATCAGATGACGCCGCACAGTCTGAAGCGGGTGTAAGGACCCGAGTGTGAGAGGCGAACATATGTGCTGCGCCAGGCCCTGAATCCCAGCCCCGCAGTGTTTTAACAATGTTAAGACACTGCGGGGCTGGGATTCATGGTCATCGCGAACCGCACCGGCCGACATTACATGATGCCAGAACATGGGCAGCGCTAACGGCGCTAGGCCAGGGGATAACACGACAGCGCAGACTCCTGTACAGCAAATAACAACGCTCGGGAGGCTGCACCCAGCACCAAGGTGGGATTCTTGACACCTGTGCTGCGTCTCATTACAAAGGGAACTCTCGCCTCCATTACACAGTTTGACTGTATAAAGGGCTAAATGTTATACGTGTTCCATTCAGCGTGTGCAAGGAGAAAAATTACAAGAGCAACCTTTGACTTGCGCAGCACTGCTGCTGCATAAGCTGTGGCTCTTCTACTTTGTAACCCCTGAGGGGGGGTTAAAGGTGACTTTTGAAATCGGTTCAATTAGGCTTCGGCCTACACTCTGCTCCACCTGCAGAGCCCGGGCTCCAACAACGCTCGTTGCTGTCCGGAAGTGCTGGCTGCACAGAGCCAAACACCTCGCCAATGTGTCAGTGGGGTCCAGCACCGCCAGCTGTTCCCCTGCTGTGTAGCCGGCAACGTGTCCTGCAAAAGCCACGCAGACACAACACACCCAAAGCTGCCGCCTGTGCAGGCTTCGGCCTACACTCCCCTCCCCCTGCTCCTCCTCCTCCTGCTCCTCCTCCTGCTGTCCCTGGGCTCTAACACACCGCCAGTTTTTGCCCAGATGTGCTAGCTGCACAGAGAAAAACACCAGCCAATGTGTCAGTGGGGTCCAGCACCGCCAGCTGTTCCCCTGCTGTGCAGCCGGCAACGTGTCCTGCAAAAGCCACGCAGACACAAGAACTGAAATTGAAGGGAACCTGTCCCCCCTCCCCCAGGCGTTTTTACGTTATCCAGCCACCTTGTACAGCGGTAATGCTGCATGTGTGCAAGGTGGCTCAGAAACGTATTCTCCTCGCACATGTGGAACTGAAAACACGTCTAAAATGTGTCCTCTGTGTGACCATTTAACCGTCCCGGTGGTGTGACTTTCCTTTGTAATGACACGCTGCAACCCCCTTGGTAGCGCTGCCCGTCTTCTGGCATCATTGTTTGGCTGGCTGCGCCTCTGCGGCCGCCCTGACCCACACAACGCCCCTCGGTGTCTTATTTATTGGGACTGCGAGGGTGTGATTGATGGGCAGGATCAGTGCATCAGTTCGCCTGTCCCTCCTCTCCTTCCGCCTTCTTCGGACTGTGCGGCTTCATGGCCGTGGCATGCGATAAGGGATCAGATGACGCCGCACAGTCTGAAGCGGGTGTAAGGACCCGAGTGTGAGAGGCGAACATATGTGCTGCGCCAGGCCCTGAATCCCAGCCCCGCAGTGTTTTAACAATGTTAAGACACTGCGGGGCTGGGATTCATGGTCATCGCGAACCGCACCGGCCGACATTACATGATGCCAGAACATGGGCAGCGCTAACGGCGCTAGGCCAGGGGATAACACGACAGCGCAGACTCCTGTACAGCAAATAACAACGCTCGGGAGGCTGCACCCAGCACCAAGGTGGGATTCTTGACACCTGTGCTGCGTCTCATTACAAAGGGAACTCTCGCCTCCATTACACAGTTTGACTGTATAAAGGGCTAAATGTTATACGTGTTTCATTCAGCGTGTGCAAGGAGCGAAATTAAAAGAGCAACCTTTGACTTGTGCAGCACTACTGCTGCATAAGCTGTGGCTCTTCTACTTTCTAACCCCTGAGGGGGGGTTAAAGGTTACCTTTGAAATTGGTTCAAGTAGGCTTCGGCCTACACTCTGCTCCCCCTGCAGAGCCCGGGCTACAACACCGCTCGTTGCTGTCCGGAAGTGCTGGCTGCACAGAGCCAAACACCTCGCCAATGTGTCAGTGGGGTCCAGCACCGCCAGCTGTTCCCCTGCTGTGTAGCCGGCAACGTGTCCTGCAAAAGCCACGCAGACACAACACACCCAAAGCTGCCGCCTGTGCAGGCTTCGGCCTACACTCCCCTCCCCCTGCTCCTCCTCCTCCTGCTCCTCCTCCTGCTGTCCCTGGGCTCTAACACACCGCCAGTTTTTGCCCAGATGTGCTAGCTGCACAGAGAAAAACACCAGCCAATGTGTCAGTGGGGTCCAGCACCGCCAGCTGTTCCCCTGCTGTGCAGCCGGCAACGTGTCCTGCAAAAGCCACGCAGACACAAGAACTGAAATTGAAGGGAACCTGTCCCCCCTCCCCCAGGCGTTTTTACGTTATCCAGCCACCTTGTACAGCGGTAATGCTGCATGTGTGCAAGGTGGCTCAGAAACGTATTCTCCTCGCACATGTGGAACTGAAAACACGTCTAAAATGTGTCCTCTGTGTGACCATTTAACCGTCCCGGTGGTGTGACTTTCCTTTGTAATGACACGCTGCAACCCCCTTGGTAGCGCTGCCCGTCTTCTGGCATCATTGTTTGGCTGGCTGCGCCTCTGCGGCCGCCCTGACCCACACAACGCCCCTCGGTGTCTTATTTATTGGGACTGCGAGGGTGTGATTGATGGGCAGGATCAGTGCATCAGTTCGCCTGTCCCTCCTCTCCTTCCGCCTTCTTCGGACTGTGCGGCTTCATGGCCGTGGCATGCGATAAGGGATCAGATGACGCCGCACAGTCTGAAGCGGGTGTAAGGACCCGAGTGTGAGAGGCGAACATATGTGCTGCGCCAGGCCCTGAATCCCAGCCCCGCAGTGTTTTAACAATGTTAAGACACTGCGGGGCTGGGATTCATGGTCATCGCGAACCGCACCGGCCGACATTACATGATGCCAGAACATGGGCAGCGCTAACGGCGCTAGGCCAGGGGATAACACGACAGCGCAGACTCCTGTACAGCAAATAACAACGCTCGGGAGGCTGCACCCAGCACCAAGGTGGGATTCTTGACACCTGTGCTGCGTCTCATTACAAAGGGAACTCTCGCCTCCATTACACAGTTTGACTGTATAAAGGGCTAAATGTTATACGTGTTTCATTCAGCGTGTGCAAGGAGCGAAATTAAAAGAGCAACCTTTGACTTGTGCAGCACTACTGCTGCATAAGCTGTGGCTCTTCTACTTTCTAACCCCTGAGGGGGGGTTAAAGGTTACCTTTGAAATTGGTTCAAGTAGGCTTCGGCCTACACTCTGCTCCCCCTGCAGAGCCCGGGCTACAACACCGCTCGTTGCTGTCCGGAAGTGCTGGCTGCACAGAGCCAAACACCTCGCCAATGTGTCAGTGGGGTCCAGCACCGCCAGCTGTTCCCCTGCTGTGTAGCCGGCAACATGTCCTGCAAAAGCCACGCAGACACAACACACCCAAAGCTGCCGCCTGTGCAGGCTTCGGCCTACACTCCCCTCCCCCTGCTCCTCCTCCTCCTGCTCCTCCTCCTGCTGTCCCTGGGCTCTAACACACCGCCAGTTTTTGCCCAGATGTGCTAGCTGCACAGAGAAAAACACCAGCCAATGTGTCAGTGGGGTCCAGCACCGCCAGCTGTTCCCCTGCTGTGCAGCCGGCAACGTGTCCTGCAAAAGCCACGCAGACACAAGAACTGAAATTGAAGGGAACCTGTCCCCCCTCCCCCAGGCGTTTTTACGTTATCCAGCCACCTTGTACAGCGGTAATGCTGCATGTGTGCAAGGTGGCTCAGAAACGTATTCTCCTCGCACATGTGGAACTGAAAACACGTCTAAAATGTGTCCTCTGTGTGACCATTTAACCGTCCCGGTGGTGTGACTTTCCTTTGTAATGACACGCTGCAACCCCCTTGGTAGCGCTGCCCGTCTTCTGGCATCATTGTTTGGCTGGCTGCGCCTCTGCGGCCGCCCTGACCCACACAACGCCCCTCGGTGTCTTATTTATTGGGACTGCGAGGGTGTGATTGATGGGCAGGATCAGTGCATCAGTTCGCCTGTCCCTCCTCTCCTTCCGCCTTCTTCGGACTGTGCGGCTTCATGGCCGTGGCATGCGATAAGGGATCAGATGACGCCGCACAGTCTGAAGCGGGTGTAAGGACCCGAGTGTGAGAGGCGAACATATGTGCTGCGCCAGGCCCTGAATCCCAGCCCCGCAGTGTTTTAACAATGTTAAGACACTGCGGGGCTGGGATTCATGGTCATCGCGAACCGCACCGGCCGACATTACATGATGCCAGAACATGGGCAGCGCTAACGGCGCTAGGCCAGGGGATAACACGACAGCGCAGACTCCTGTACAGCAAATAACAACGCTCGGGAGGCTGCACCCAGCACCAAGGTGGGATTCTTGACACCTGTGCTGCGTCTCATTACAAAGGGAACTCTCGCCTCCATTACACAGTTTGACTGTATAAAGGGCTAAATGTTATACGTGTTTCATTCAGCGTGTGCAAGGAGCGAAATTAAAAGAGCAACCTTTGACTTGTGCAGCACTACTGCTGCATAAGCTGTGGCTCTTCTACTTTCTAACCCCTGAGGGGGGGTTAAAGGTTACCTTTGAAATTGGTTCAAGTAGGCTTCGGCCTACACTCTGCTCCCCCTGCAGAGCCCGGGCTACAACACCGCTCGTTGCTGTCCGGAAGTGCTGGCTGCACAGAGCCAAACACCTCGCCAATGTGTCAGTGGGGTCCAGCACCGCCAGCTGTTCCCCTGCTGTGTAGCCGGCAACGTGTCCTGCAAAAGCCACGCAGACACAACACACCCAAAGCTGCCGCCTGTGCAGGCTTCGGCCTACACTCCCCTCCCCCTGCTCCTCCTCCTCCTGCTCCTCCTCCTGCTGTCCCTGGGCTCTAACACACCGCCAGTTTTTGCCCAGATGTGCTAGCTGCACAGAGAAAAACACCAGCCAATGTGTCAGTGGGGTCCAGCACCGCCAGCTGTTCCCCTGCTGTGCAGCCGGCAACGTGTCCTGCAAAAGCCACGCAGACACAAGAACTGAAATTGAAGGGAACCTGTCCCCCCTCCCCCAGGCGTTTTTACGTTATCCAGCCACCTTGTACAGCGGTAATGCTGCATGTGTGCAAGGTGGCTCAGAAACGTATTCTCCTCGCACATGTGGAACTGAAAACACGTCTAAAATGTGTCCTCTGTGTGACCATTTAACCGTCCCGGTGGTGTGACTTTCCTTTGTAATGACACGCTGCAACCCCCTTGGTAGCGCTGCCCGTCTTCTGGCATCATTGTTTGGCTGGCTGCGCCTCTGCGGCCGCCCTGACCCACACAACGCCCCTCGGTGTCTTATTTATTGGGACTGCGAGGGTGTGATTGATGGGCAGGATCAGTGCATCAGTTCGCCTGTCCCTCCTCTCCTTCCGCCTTCTTCGGACTGTGCGGCTTCATGGCCGTGGCATGCGATAAGGGATCAGATGACGCCGCACAGTCTGAAGCGGGTGTAAGGACCCGAGTGTGAGAGGCGAACATATGTGCTGCGCCAGGCCCTGAATCCCAGCCCCGCAGTGTTTTAACAATGTTAAGACACTGCGGGGCTGGGATTCATGGTCATCGCGAACCGCACCGGCCGACATTACATGATGCCAGAACATGGGCAGCGCTAACGGCGCTAGGCCAGGGGATAACACGACAGCGCAGACTCCTGTACAGCAAATAACAACGCTCGGGAGGCTGCACCCAGCACCAAGGTGGGATTCTTGACACCTGTGCTGCGTCTCATTACAAAGGGAACTCTCGCCTCCATTACACAGTTTGACTGTATAAAGGGCTAAATGTTATACGTGTTTCATTCAGCGTGTGCAAGGAGCGAAATTAAAAGAGCAACCTTTGACTTGTGCAGCACTACTGCTGCATAAGCTGTGGCTCTTCTACTTTCTAACCCCTGAGGGGGGGTTAAAGGTTACCTTTGAAATTGGTTCAAGTAGGCTTCGGCCTACACTCTGCTCCCCCTGCAGAGCCCGGGCTACAACACCGCTCGTTGCTGTCCGGAAGTGCTGGCTGCACAGAGCCAAACACCTCGCCAATGTGTCAGTGGGGTCCAGCACCGCCAGCTGTTCCCCTGCTGTGCAGCCGGCAACGTGTCCTGCAAAAGCCACGCAGACACTTGCTCTTGTACCTTCTGCTCCCCATCCTGGTTCCAGTACCGTCAGCTGGTTCCGGGCAGAGCCTTTGGCTTAGGTGCCTCCCTCTGGGTATCCGAGTTCCACCAACGTCAGGTGGTCCTTGGTAGTGCTTTCAGGCACGGGTACCTCCTGCTTAGTAACCGGGTTCCAGTAACGTCAGCTGGTCCTCGGTAGTTCCATTGGCTCTTGGACCTTCGGCTACCCATCCGGGTTCCAGCACCGTCAGCTGGTTCTCGGCAGTGTCTTTTGCTCTTGTACCTTCTGCTCCCCATCCTGGTTCCAGTACCGTCAGCTGGTTCCGGGCAGAGCCTTTGGCTTAGGTGCCTCCCTCTGGGTATCCGAGTTCCACCAACGTCAGGTGGTCCTTGGTAGTGCTTTCAGGCACGGGTACCTCCTGCTTAGTAACCGGGTTCCAGTAACGTCAGCTGGTCCTCGGTAGTTCCATTGGCTCTTGGACCTTCGGGTAGCCATCCGAGTTCCAGTTCCATCAGCTGGTTCTCGGCATTTTCTCAGCCTTCTTGTACCTTCTGCTACATTTCCAAGTTCAAGAGACTAAACACGATGACCCGGAAGAACACCCCTAAGATGACGACGACACCAGAGACGACAACCACCGTGATGACGACGACCCTGGAGACGATGACCCTGAAGACCACCCCGATGACGACGACCCCGGAGACCACCCCGATGACGACGACCCCGGAGACGACGACCCTGGAGACGACGACGACCTGGAAGACCGAGAAGCAGAAGAACAAGAGGCTGCAGAACAAAGAGCAGAAGGACATTAAGCATAACACAAAATATCAGAGCAAAAAAATATTATGTAAATTATAAGCAGAAGAAGACTAAGCAGTGTATGGGGGTGAGTCCGTTCCTCCTCGTGGTGCCCCTGGATAAAGCCTGATGCTGCAGGCCAAACTGAACGCGGACAAATGTAACTGGTTTGTGACAGGCAGAACGGAAGGTGTAATCTTCAAACTTTTATAGATAACAACTACGGGAATGCCTGTCACAAATAAGAATATGATGAAGAAGTTGAATATGATGAAGATAATAGTAAAATAAAAAGAATATGAACAATGTAACCCAAAAAATAATAGGTAGAAGATGAAGAAGAAGATGAATAAGGTGAAGAAGTTGATGTCAAAGAAGCTGATGATGAGGATAATTAAGAAGAAAGCGTGGGAGAAGTAAAAAAGAAGGTGAAGGGCGTGGAAGTAGTGAAACATCAATATCTGACATAAAAAAAAAAAAAAATAACATAGTCAAATTCTTTCTAACGCCGAACTTCATAAAAAAAAATTAAAAATCCTGCTATTCTATTACATTGGGCTAAACCTCTGTCCCTTTAATATCTCCGCCACGTCCCCCAATACATCCTACATTATTCTTAGTTGTTTTCCTTCATGTAGAATGAACCTACAAGTTTATAAAGGGTTTATTTTAATTCCGATATTTTCGTCCCATTGACTTGCATTGGGATCGGGTATCGGTATCGGATTGGATCCGATATTTTGACGGTATCGGCCGATACTTTCCGATACCGATACTTTCCGATATCGGAAAGTATCGCTCAACACTAGTGATAACCCAAATGATGGTACAGCCAAGAGACTTGGGCAAACCCACCACAAAGTCCATCCCGACCATCTCCCAGGGCCTGTCTGCCATCGGCAAGGGATAGAGTAACCCAGCTGGCTGTTGTCAAGGAGACTTATTTTTGGCGCAGGAGACACACGCCCGAATATAATCTCTGACATCACGGACCATATGTGGCCACCAGTACGTCCTCGCCTGCAGCTCAGATGTCCTCTTTGTCCCAAAATGTCCACCCACCCTGGACGAATGAGCCCAAGAGAGAACCTCCGGTTGCAAATTAATGGGTACAAAAGTCTTGCCCGGAGGCACAGACTCTAGTGAAACCGGAGCTATGGTTCTCAGGCTCTCAGAAGGGACAATAAGCTGAGGCTCCCCTTCCTCCTCCTCAGATGACACAACGGAGTGAGAGAGGGCATCAGCACGAATGTTCTTCTCCCCAGCCAGATAATGGAGGGTGAAGTGGAACCGGGAGAAGAACAAGGACCATCTGGTCTGATGAGAATTTAGCCGCTGGGCTGTTTGTAAATAAACCAAATTTTTGTGGTCCATGAAGACTAGGAAGGTAAAGCGAGCCCCCTCCAAAAGATGTCTCCACTCTGAGAAGGCTAACTTCATTGTAGCAACACCCTGCTCCGATGGAATAATTTCTCTCCGCTGGTCTGAAGGTCTTGGAGAAGAAGAAGCAAGGATGCTTCTGACCTTGAGCATCCTTTTGGAAGAGGACTGCTCCTACACCAACTGATGAGGCATCCACCTCCATTATAAACGGCTTATTAACATCGGGACGATGTAGGATGGGAGCTCTAGCAAAGAGACTTAATAGAAGAAAAGGCCCTGGAGACCTCTTCAGACCACAATTTGGGATTTGCTCCCTTCTTGGTGAGGGCTACCAAGGGAGCTACCAAAGTTGAGAAGTGGGGAATGAACTGGCGATAGTAATTTATGAACCCCTTAAAGCGCTGCACCGCTTTAACAGACTGGGGTTCTTGCCAGTCCATCACAGCCTGTAGTTTGGCAGGATCCATAGCCAATCCCTGGGCGGAGATGATATAGCCCAGGAAAGGTAAAGACTCCTGCTCAAACATACACTTCTCCGACTTTGCATAGAGGGAATTTGCCCGTAAGAGGTCGAAGACCCTGCCAACATCTCTCCGGTGGGAGTCAACATCTGGAGAGAACATGAGAATATCATCCAGATAGACTACGACCGAGGTGGAAAGCATATCCCGGAATATATCGTTAACAAAGTCTTGGAAAACAGCTGGGGCATTACAGAGCCCGAAGGGCATCACCAGATACTCATAGTGCCCATCCCTGATATTAAATGCCGTCTTCCATTTGTCCCCCTCACGGATGCGAATCAGGTTATAAGCACCCCGCAGATCTAATTTGGTAAATACTCTTCCTCCCCGTAGCCTATTGAAGAGCTCAGAAATCAGAGGCAATGGGTACTTATTCTTAACGGTGATGGCGTTAAGACCCCTGTAATCTGTGCATGGGCATAATTCTCCGTTCTTCTTCTGCACGAAGAAAAACCCCGCCCCAGCAGGTGACACTGACTTCCTAATGAACCCTCTTGCCAAATTCTCCTGGATGTATTGGGACATAGCCTCCGTTTCTGGGAGAGAGAGGGGATAGACCCATCCCCGAGGAGGTTCTGCTCCAGGCAAGAGATCAATAGGACAGTCATAGGGGCGGTGAGGCGGAAGAGTCTCCGCAGCCTTTTTGGAGAAGACATCTGCATGGGACCAATAGCACTTGGGAAGCGAAGAGAGAGCTGCGGGTATCTCAGTAGTGGAAACCTGAACGTACTCCCTCACACACTCCCTCACACATGAATCACTCCAACCCAATATCTTCCCTGAGGTCCACTCAATATGTGGGCAGTGGAAATGGAGCCAGGATATTCCCAGCAGAATCTCATCCATTCCCTCGGGAATAACAAGAAGGGAAATAATCTCCTGGTGGGAAGGGGACATGGATAACATAAAAGGGACAGTCTGGTGTGTGATTTGTGAGGGGAGTGTTGACCCATTCACTATTCTAACAGTCACCGGTTTGGCGAGCATCACCAGAGGTATTGCATGGCACAGAGCAAAAGCAGAGGACATGAAATTCCCCTCTGCTCCAGAGTCCACACAAAGCTCGACTGTCAGAGAGGATGAGCCAAACATTAAAGGACAACTTGGAGGAAGATGCCGCTGTGTCTAGTGAACCTCCTCCAATAGTCACTAGACGCAATCATTTTCCCGACCGCCGTGGACATTTATTGGCATAATGTCCTTGTTGTTGGCAATCTTTACAAACCACGGGTACTTGAGCGGTCCGAGACTTAGATCCCGCTCGAGAAACCTGCATGTTCTCATGGGTGTCAGACACCTGAACAGGAGATTCTAGAGGACTGGTGAAGGTAGGAGCCAGCCGAAACCTCTGCCTACACTGGGTCCACTCTAACCTCCGCTCGTTAAAACGGAGGTCAATGCGGGTAGATATAGAAATGAGCTCCTCCAGTGTGGCGGGAATCTCCCTGGTGGCCAAGGCTTCCTTCACATGGTCTGCCAGTCCATTCCAGAACACCGGAGATAGGACTTTATCCGGCCACTCCAGCTCTGAGACCAGAGTCCAGAATTGGATGGCGAACTGGCTGACAATGGACGAACCCTTTTTTATTGCCAACAATTGGAGCGCGGTATCGTGGGTGACACGAGGTCCCAAAAAGACCTGTTTCAGAGCATCCAGAAAGAGAGGAGCACTCTGCACCACACGATCATTACGCTCCCATAGCGGCATTGCCCACTCCAACGCCCTGCCCAACAAAAGGGCTAAAATAAATCCCACTATTGCCCGTTAGGTAGGAAAACATGCAGCCAGGAGCTCTAGATGTATGGAGCACTGACTCATGAATCCCCGACATAGCTTACTGTCTGGAAGTGGGAGACGAGATAAAGTCGGAGCAGGGGTGGCAGAGGACAAACTGGCTGCAGCTACATTTGCAACCTGAACAGCGACTGCCATAACATCCACAGCTGAGGTTGTGCACTCAAGAGCCGCCAACCTACCCTCCAGCTGCTGGATGTACCACGGTAAACGCTGATCATCCGCATTTACTAGCCAGACCCTGGCGCTAGTATACTGTTAGGTCTGGCACCGAGTAAATAGAGAGATGTTATTTGATGCGTTCGCAGCCCGGGGTCCACCGTGCAGGAGAGAACCTGCTGCTGGCAAATGGTGTCCCTATATAGCGGTAGAAGCGAACTCTGTTACTTCACAGAGTCGCCTAAAGAAAGGACTGTGTCCTGTTACACTCACAGGAGAACACAGCAACTGCCGAGCAGATAGCAGTTTGTGGTTAAGCAATCGTACAATCTCCTCACCGGAGGAGCCAGTATTCCAGGGGCTTATTTCAGCCGGGGCCCTGAATCCATACACACAATCTCATCACCGGAGGTGCCGGTATTCTAGGGGCTTATTGTGGGTCCCTAAACACATACACATGTAACCACACTGGCACAAAGCACATAACTTAGATTTGATACTAGCGCATGGCCGTGTGGCCATGCGAACCTTTTATAGCTGCAGCAAGTACAAGACCTTCCTAGAAGGAGAATGAGAGGCTGCCACAGAGCCTAAGCACCTTCAGGACCATCCTGGAGAACCAATGGGCTTTGCTGCATTATCCAAGCATGTGACCCTCGATCTCCAATGAGAGATCTTACCCTGGGCATGCTCAGAAGGGGAAAAGCAGGACTTAGTCCCAAAAGCGTATGCTCGCCGCTGCCCAGCACTGGCTTAAATGGCAGAAGCTGGAAAAGCAGCAGTAACCCTTTGCACAAAGTCAGACTGAGTGAGACGCTGGGACCGACGTCTCCACTGAGCAGGCTCCACTGCGGCAGGAGAAAAATGGGAGACAGCAGCGGAGATGGCCTGAGATTCCCCCCGTGCAGAGGCAGTAACTCGACCCCTAACACATGCTATCATAGAATTTTGAATAACTAGAGGAGGAAGATGTGAAAATTCAGACTTCAAGGTTGGATTTCAGAAAGGCAGATTTTAAGGGTCTCAAAAAGAGGATAGGGGAGATCCGAGGGCTGGATACCCTTAAGGTCAGAAATGTCCAGGAGGATGGGAAATTTTGAAAAATTAAACTCTCAAAGTACAATCGTTAACAATCCCTAAAAGAGGGAAGAATAGGAGGAATTTAAGGAAACAAGAATGGGTGAACACAGAATTTAAATACATGCTAAAAAGGAAGAAATACATTTCTATCAAATGGAAAGATGGAAGCATATATAAAAAAGAATATAATGCTGTTTGCAGAACCTGCAGGGCACGCATCAGGCTGCCATCACACTAGCAGTATTTGGTCTGTATTTTACATCAGTATTTGCAAGCCAAAACCAGGAGTGGGTGATAAATACAGAAGTGGTGCATATGTTTCTATTATACTTTTCCTCTATTTGTTTCACTCCTGGTTTTGGCTTACAAATAGTGATGTAAAATACTGACCAAATACTGCTAGTGTGACGGCAGCCTCAGATTAACTAAAGCTGTTAATGAATTAAGACTTGCAAAAGATGTGAAAAGCAACTAATAAAAGAGCGACACTACTCTGTCCTCCTCCTCCTCGACCTGTCGGCTGCCTTTGACACAGTGGACCATTCCCTATTATTACAGACCCTCTCATCCCTTGGCATCACAGACTTGGCCCTATCCTGGATCTCCTCATACCTAACAGACCGGACATTCAGCGTCTCCCACTCACACACCACCTCCTCACCTCACCCCCTATCTGTCGGAGTCCCACAAGGTTCAGTCATTGGGCCCCTGCTCTTCTCCATTTACACCTTTGGCCTGGGACAGCTCATAGAATCTCATGGCTTTCAGTATCACCTCTATGCTGATGACACACAGATCTACATCTCTGGACCAGATATCACCTCCCTACTAACCAGAATCCCTCAATGTCTGTCCGCTATTTCATCCTTCTTCTCCGCCAGATTTCTGAAACTTAACATGGACAAAACAGAATTCATCATCTTTCCCTCATCTCACGCGACCCCCCCAACGAACCTATCCATTACAGTACATGGCTGCCCACTCTCCCCAGTCCCACAAGCTCGCTGCCTCGGGGTAATCCTTGACGCTGATCTCTCCTTCAAACCGCATATCCAAGCCCTTTCCACTTCCTGCCGACTTCAACTCAAAAATATTTCACGAATCCGTACATTCCTCAACCAAGAATCTGCAAAAACCCTAGTCCATGCCCTCATCATCTCTCGCCTTGACTACTGCAACCTCCTGCTCTGTGGCCTCCCCTCTAACACTCTCGCACCCCTCCAATCTATTCTAAACTCTGCTGCCCTACTGATCCACCTGTCCCACCGCTATTCCCCGGCCTCTCCCCTCCGTCAATCCCTTCACTGGCTCCCCATTGCCCAGAGACTCCAGTACAAAACCCTAACCATGACGTACAAAGCCATCCACAACCTGTCTCCTCCATACATCTGTGACCTCGTCTCCCGGTACTTACCTACACGCAACCTCCGATCCTCACAAGATCTCCTTCTCTACTCCCCTCTTATCTCCTCTTCCCACAATCGCATACAAGATTTCTCTCGCGTATCACCTCTACTCTGGGACCCTCTACCACAACACATCAGACTCTCGCCTACCATCGAAACCTTCAAAAAAAGCCTGAAGACCCACCTCTTCCGACAAGCCTACAACCTGCACTAACCACCGATCGACCAAACCACTGCACGACCAGCTCTATCCTCACCTACTGTATCCTCACCCATCCCTTGTAGATTCTGATCCTTCGCGGGCAGGGTCCTCTCTCCTCCTGTACCAGTTATGACTTGTATTGTTTAAGATTATTGTACTTGTTTTTATTATGTATACCCCTCCTCACATGTAAAGCGCCATGGAATAAATGGCGCTATAACAATAAATAATAATAATAATAATAACTTTGGGAGTATGTCAAAAGTAAAAGTAAAGTCAAATATGCTATACGATCTTTACAGGATGAAAATAGTGAAGTTCTTTACAGGATGAAAATGGTGAAGTGTTAAAAATTGATGTTGAGAAGACCGAACTTTTAAATTCCCATTTTGCACCTGTTTTCTCTCAGAAAGTTAACGTAACATCAGCTAATCGTCACTGTACTATTTGAAGGAATAGAAGAATTCACACTATCTATAAACAGAGAGATAGTGAGGGAATACTTAGCTGACATATATATGAATTCAAGTCTCCAGATTATAGATGAATTACATTTTAGTGTACTGAAGGAGATTGCTCAGGAAATTATTAAACCACTCTCTGTAATCTTTTAAAATTCTTGGAGAATAGTAGAAGTCCCAGAAGACTGTAGAACATCAAATGTTGTCCCTATCTTCAAAAAGAGGAAGAAGTTGGAACGATAGGCCTGTGAGTTTGACTTCTAAACCAGGAAAGATTAAAAAAAAATTATTAATCCCTTTACCCCAAGGATTGTTTGCATGTTAATGACCAGGCCAATTTTTACAATTCTGACCACTGTCCCTTTATGAGGTAATATCTCTGGAACGCTTCCATGGATCCGGTGAATCTGACATAGTTTTCTCGTGACATATTGCTCTTAACCCATTACCTGCCAAATTAAAATTTTTACAAGTACGGATTTTTCAGAAAAGGGCGTCCCAATATTCATTTAAAAATGACAATGACATGATTTCCTATTTTGAAAACATTCATTTTACAAAGACAACACAAAAAATTGGACCTAATTATAAAAATTATAAAATCTTAGTTGCTAGAAGCTAAAGATTATGCATCCAAAAAAAGGACATTGGTAGATAATGGGTTAATGATAGTGGTAAAATTTCTTTGATATGACTTGCGTTTATTTGTGAAAAAAAAACAGAAATATGGCAAAAATTTTGAAACTTTCGCAATTTTCCAACTTTTAATTTTCATGCCCTTAAATACCAGAGATATGTCACACAAAATACTTAATAGGCAACATTTCCCACATGTCTGCTTTACATCAGCACAATTTTGGAACAAAATTATTTTTTGTTAGGAAGTTATAAGGGTTAAAAGTTGAAAAGCGATTTCTCATTTTTGCAACACCATTTTTTTTAAGGACCACATCACATTTGAAGTCACTTTGAGGGGTCTAAATGATAGAAGATACCCAAAAGTGACAACATTCTAAAAACTGCACCCCTGAAGGTGCTCAAAACCACATTCAAGAAGTTTATTAACCCTTCAGGTGCTACACAGGAATTTTTGGAATGTTTAAAAAAATGAACATTTAACTTTTTTTCACAATAAATTTACTTCAGCTCCAATTTGTTTTACTTTACCAAGAGTAACAGGAGAAATTGGACCCCAAAAGCTTTTGTACAACTTGTCCTGAGTACGACAATACCCCATATGTGGGAGTAAACCACTGTTTGGGCGCATGGCAGAGCTCGGAAGGGAAGGAGCGCCGTTTGACTTTTCAATGCAAAATTGGTTGGAATTAAGATCGGACGCCATGTCGCATTTGGATAGCCCCTGATGTGCCTAAACAGTAGAAAACCCCACAATTGGCACCATTTTGGAACCTTCCAAACCTCCAACTATGTCTATATGGTGTGTCACGATAATGCCATTGTTTTAAATGTTCTAATAAAGCCTTGGATTTTTTTACCAGAGCTGGATAGAAAATCTGAAGCAAGTTCAAAGAAGAGTGACCAGAATGGTGACCGGTTCTCAAACAATGATCTATGGGGAATGGTTAGAGGATTTGGGACAGTTTAGCTTGCTAAAGAGAAGATTGATGTCTTGGGGAAAACTATTCTTAAGATTGTCTACAATCGTTTTTTGATACTCCAGCATGAACGCGTCCATTTCCATGGGGAAGCATTTGACTAAATTTACTCTTGTATAGTGGATCTAACAGACTGGCAACTCAGTAGTCGGCACTATTTCTAAGCCTATTAATACAAGCATCATGTTGAACAAAGTGCAGCAAGAAGGCACTCGTGTTTCAGGCGCTTACACGATGTCCAAGTCCATTGTGTTTTTGTGGCGGGGAAACACTTAAGGTTGCTTCCTCTGACCCCTCATATCAACCATGGAGAGCAGAGAGGGGATCATTATCCTATTCATTTCCTGACTGTTGCGTGCCCATCACCTCTTTCTCCTCAATTTGTTCCTTGGCTCCTGCACCTTCACTAACAGTTTGTCTGGTACCATGAACCCCCCAGATGGCTGTAATCCACCCTTCCGTGGCACCTGCCTGTGTGACGAAGGTCCAGAACTTAGAGATATTGTTATAGCTTCCGCATTCTTCTCTGCTTCCTCTGGGACCAAGACCACTTCCTCCCTTGTACTATTCACAGTGTGCTCCAGCATGTAGATAACCGGAACAGTGATGCTGATGATGGTCTCATCAGTGTTAACCATCTTAGTAGACTTTTCAAAACTATGCAGAAGGGTACAAAGGTCTATGATCTGTGCCCACTCTGCAAGCATGATTTACACAACATCCATACTACGTTTTCCCAGGCTATGCAAAAGGGCAAACTGCACCAGGGCTCGTCGCTGCTGCCACAGTCACTGCAGTATGTGCAGAATGGAATTCTATTGTGTTGGAACATCGCAAATCAAACGGTTAACTGATAGGCCAAAAGACTTCTGTAGTGATGCAAGTCAATGACCTGATAGTGTTGAAACATCCAAATCCTAAGAGTATACTAAATTTTGGGAGAAATTAACAAGCTGTTTGATGAATTATGCAAACTATGAGGAGAATATACAAATTTTAAAGTGACATACTTTTATTTCTGACATCCCTTCTTGTTCCTGGATCTCACTTATGTTCCTGAATATATGTGTTAAGTTTGTGGATATTCCGTTGTTTATATAGTGAACTTGGTCCTGTTCTTGTATTTATGTAATAAGATTTGTTTCAATAACCTACCTGTGTTCTTACTCTTGATGGACTTAAAAGAACTATGTCAGCTCAGAATGACTGTTCAAGTCATGCTCGTTGTACAAAGGCATAACCATTCGTTTAAGTACAGTACATCTTTCCACCTGCTTGTTTTACATCTATATCTGCCATTGTCTGGCTCTATGAAGCCACAACTGTCAATCAATGAAGCAGTGGGTTGAAGAATGAGGGATAATAAGCATGTGGGAAGATGTATTTAAATGGTTGGCCATACCATGATACACCAAGCACCTGTGCTTGGTTTGAAATGTAATTCTCTGCTGACATTATGAAAGTATTTAGTAATTTTGGTTCTGTTGCCCTGTCTGTGTAGTAGGTTTGGTTATGTTCCTGCATGTGTAGTATTATTATTATTATTATTATTATTTATTGTTATAGCGCCATTTATTCCATGGCGCTTTACAAGTGAGGAGGGGTATACATAATAAAAACAAGTACAATAATCTTGAACAATACAAGTCATAACTGGTACAGTAGGAGAGAGGACCCTGCCCGCGAGGGCTCACAATCTACAAGGGATGGGTGAGAATACAGTAGGTGAGGATAGAGCTGATCGTGCAGCGGTTGGTTGATCGGTGGTTACTGCAGGTTGTAGGCTTGTCGGAAGAGGTGGGTCTTCAGATTCTTTTTGAAGGTTTCGATGGTGGGCGAGAGTCTGATATGTTGTGGTAGAGGGTTCCAGAGTAGGGGTGATACGCGAGAGAAATCTTGTATGCGATTGTGGGAAGAGGAGATAAGAGGGGAGCAGAGAAGGAGATCTTGTGAGGATCGGAGGTTGCGTGTAGGAAAGTACCGGGAGATGAGGTCACAGATGTAAGGAGGAGACAGGTTGTGGATGGCTTTGTACGTCATGGTTAGGGTTTTGTACTGGAGTCTCTGGGCAATGGGGAGCCAGTGAAGGGATTGACAGAGGGGAGAGGCCGGAGAATAGCGGGGGGACAGGTGGATTAGTCGGGCAGCAGAGTTTAGAATAGATTGGAGGGGTGCGAGAGTGTTTGAGGGGAGGCCACAGAGCAGGAGGTTGCAGTAGTCAAGACGAGAGATGATGAGGGCATGGACTAGGGTTTTTGCAGATTCTTGGTTGAGGAATGAACGGATTTGTGCAATATTTTTGAGTTGAAGTCGGCAGGAAGTGGAAAGGGCATGGATATGTGGTTTGAAGGAGAGATCAGCGTCAAGGATAACCCCGAGGCAGCGAGCTTGTGGGACTGGGGAGAGTGGGCAGCCATTTACTGTAATGGATAGGTTCGTTGGGGGGGTCACGTGAGATGGGGGAAAGATGATGAATTCTGTTTTGTCCATGTTAAGTTTCAGAAATTTAGCGGAGAAGAAGGATGAAATAGTGGACAGACATTGAGGGATTCTGGTTAGTAGGGAGGTGATATCTGGTCCAGAGATGTAGATCTGTGTGTCATCAGCATAAAGGTGATACTGAAAGCCATGAGATTCTATGAGCTGTCCCAGGCCAAAGGTGTAAATGGAGAAGAGCAGGGGCCCAAGGACTGAACCTTGTGGGACTCCGACAGAGAGGGGGCGAGGTGAGGAGGTGGTGTGTGAGTGGGAGACGCTGAATGTCCGGTCTGTTAGGTATGATGAGATCCAGGATAGGGCCAAGTCTGTGATGCCAAGGGATGAGAGGGTCTGTAATAATAGGGAATGGTCCACTGTGTCAAAGGCAGCCGACAGGTCGAGGAGGAGGAGAACAGAGTAGTGTCGCTTGCTCTTGGCGGTTAAAAGGTCAGTGGTGACCTTAGTTAGGGCAGTTTCAGTGGAATGGTGTGACCGGAAGCCAGATTGTAAGCGGTCAAAGAGGGAGCAAGAAGAGAGATGGGAGGACAGTTCAAGGTAGACGTGTTGTTCCAGTAGTTTTGAGGCATAGGGGAGAAGTGATATAGGGCGATAGCTAGATACAGAGGATGGGTCAAGAGAGGGCTTTTTGAGGATAGGTGTGATGGAGGCATGTTTAAAGCTTGAGGGGAAAACACCATTTGTTAGTGATAGGTTGAAGAGATGGGTTAGGGTTGGGATGAAGATTGTGGTGAGGTTTGGGATGAGGTGGGTTGGGAGCGGGTCAAGTGCACAGGTGGTGAGATGCGATCTTGAGAGTAGAGTGGAGAGTTGATCTTCTGTAATGGTGGAGAAGTTGGTTTTGGAGGTGGAGGGCTGGGTAGTTGGGAGGAAGGGCTCTGGGGCTTGTTGACCAAAACTGTCTCTGATGTTATCAATCTTCTGCTTGAAGAATGAGGCAAAGTCTTCAGCAGAGATAAGTGAGGAGGGAGGAGGTGCTGGGGGACGGAGGAGAGAATTGAAGGTGTTGAATAACTGTTTAGGGTTGTGAGACAGGGAGGATATGAGAGATGAGAAGTAGGTTTGTTTAGCTGTGGCGAGTGCAGTCTTGAAAGTAGTGAGGGACTGTTTGAATGCGATTAAGTGGTCGTTGGAGTGGGATCTTTTCCATCTGCGCTCAGCAGCCCTGGAAGCTTGCCTCAGTTCTTTGGTCAGGCTGGTGTGCCAGGGCTGTCTGTTGATTTTGCGAGCTTTGGTATGTGTAAGTGGGGCAGCAGATTCCAAAGCTACAGCTATTGTGATGTTATATAGAGCGGCAGCGTCATCCGCATTGTGTATGGAACTTATGTCTGTGAGAGGGAGGAGGGATTCAGAGAATGAATGTAGGTCAAGATGTTTAAGATTTCTGCGAGGGTGTGAAAGTTTGTGGGGTGGGGACTCTAGACATGGAGTGGGGAGAGATGAGAATGTGAGAAGGTTGTGGTCAGAGAGAGGAAGAGGCGAGTTAGAGAGGTTAGATAGGGAGCAGAGGCGGGTGAAGATGAGGTCCAGTGTGTGACCATCTTTGTGAGTGGCTGCAGAAGACCATTGAGTGAGGCCGAAGGAGGAAGAGAGAGATAGAAGTTTAGTGGCAGCTGAGAGGGAAGTGTCAATGGGTATGTTGAAATCGCCCATGATGATAGTGGGGATGTCCGCAGAAAGGAAATGAAGTAGCCAGGTGGTGAAGTGGTCAAAGAAGGTGGTGGCTGGCCCTGGGGGGCGGTAAATGACAGCCAGTTGGAGGTTGGAGGGGGAGTAGATGCGCACAGAGTGCACCTCAAAGGAAGGGAGGGTAACAGAGGGTGGCAGTGGGATTGGGGTGAAGGAGCAGTTATCTGACAGGAGAAAACCAACTCCTCCACCATGCTTGCTGCTGGGGCGGGGTGTGTGAGAAAGGTGGAAGCCACCGTAAGAGAGTGCAGCAGGGGAGGCCGTGTCAGAAGGGGTGAGCCAGGTTTCGGTGATGGCGAGGAAGGAAAGTTTGGTAGTAACAAAAAGATCATGGATGTAGGAAAGCTTGTTACAGACAGAGCGAGCGTTCCACAGAGCTCCTGTTAGTGGGACTGGGGAAGCGGGGGCTGGGCGAATGGGTATAAGGTTAGAGAGGTTACGGAAGTTTGTGATGGAGTGTGGATGGGAGGTAGAAATGACTGTGGGAATATGGTGAGGAGGACCAGGATTTGGAGAGATATCACCAGCAGTGAGAAGGAGCAGAGATAGTGTTAGCAGGTGGGAGCAGGAGAGGGCATGAGGGGGCTGCCTGTGCTTTGAGACAGAGGATTGTATGTTAAGGAACAGTTCTGAGGAGGAGGTGAGATGGATGGGGAGGATTGAAGAGGAGATGAACAGTTCCTTACTTGGTGTGGGGATTGGGGGAGGTTGCAGAAAGTGAAAGATTATAGGGGTAAAAGTGACAACAAACAGAAACATTGTTTGCAGTGACTGGCCAGTTACCTTCAGTTCCCTTCAGGTTCAATTCAGGTTTTAATTCTAATGTAATCCACACTTTTAGAACACACTTCTAGAAATCACACTGCAGACTGAAGTCATGCAGACTTGTGCTAGGCAATATATGGAAAACTAAGTGCGTTCAGGTGTGGAGCAGAGAGGAGTGGTCTCTGCTCATCTTGGTCAGAGAATTAAGGGTCGACCAGATGCATACAATCAAGACTAAGTAAACAAGGTCATAAATATCACAGAGTAAGTTGGGGGTTAGCTGAAAGGCATACCATCACAATGCTAGGAGCAGGGGAAAGTCTATGCGCAAAGCTGGGTGATGTATTATGTGCGCTTCATAGGAGATCTGGATGAACATACCATCACAATGCTAGGAGCAGGGGAAAGTCTATGCGCAAAGCTGGGTGATGTATTATGTGCGCTTCATAGGAGATCTGGATGAACATACCATCACAATGCTAGGAGCAGGGGAAAGTCTATGCGCAAAGCTGGGTGATGTATTATGTGCGCTTCATAGGAGATCTGGATGAACATACCATCACAATGCTAGGAGCAGGGGAAAGTCTATGCGCAAAGCTGGGTGATGTATTATGTGCGCTTCATAGGAGATCTGGATGAACATACCATCACAATGCTAGGAGCAGGGGAAAGTCTATGCGCAAAGCTGGGTGATGTATTATGTGCGCTTCATAGGAGATCTGGATGAACATACCATCACAATGCTAGGAGCAGGGGAAAGTCTATGCGCAAAGCTGGGTGATGTATTATGTGCGCTTCATAGGAGATCTGGATGAACATACCATCACAATGCTAGGAGCAGGGGAAAGTCTATGCGCAAAGCTGGGTGATGTATTATGTGCGCTTCATAGGAGATCTGGATGAACATACCATCACAATGCTAGGAGCAGGGGAAAGTCTATGCTTGGTTTTGTTTTTGTATCTATATAGTAAGCTAGGCTCTTGTACAGTATCTGTATATTATGCTTTGTTCTGATACCATATTTATCTAGTAAACATGTTTTTTTCTGCATCTATATAGCAAGATTGATTCTGTTCCCGTGCATTTATTATAAGCTTGGTTATGGTGAAGTATCTATGTAGTAAGCTTGCTTCTGGTACTGAATATATGTAGTAACAATGTTTCTCCTTTATCTATTTATTAAGCTTGGCTCTTTTCAGGTGTCTATGTTGTAAGCTTGTTCCTATTACAGTACCTATCTATTTATTACGCTTGGTTCTGTTCCTCTATCTATGTAGTAAGCTTGGTTCTGGTACATCATGTATGTAGCATGCTTGGTTTTGATTCTGTATCTATGTAGTAATTTTGATTCTGCTTTTTTTTATTTAGTAAGCATCATTCTGTTGCCATCCTCTATGTAATAAAAGTGGTTATGGTACAGTGCTTATGTAGAAAGCTTGGTTCTGGTCCTGTACCAATATAATATGCTCGGGTTCAGTTCCCTTATCTACATTACCTTGGTTCTTCTAGTAACCTTGGTATTGTTCGTGTATCTATGTAGTAAACTTGGTTCTGTTCCCTTATCTAGTTAAAAGGAAGTTTCTGAATCTATGTAGTAAGCTTGGTTCTGGCACAGTATCTATGTAGTAAGCTTACCTATGTTGTAAGCATAATGTCATTAATGTTAACATGTGACACAGAAAGTTATTATTGTCTATATTACTGAACTGCACACATGTGTGTGTGATCCCAATATGAAAACAACATGAACCATTGTTATTTTTAATGCCCTGTTAACTCCGCTGCTTTAATGCAGCAGCCCGAGCTAATTGGGATAAAGACATTCTGTCATAACTCATGGGCCACTGTTTTGTGTTTGCCCCCAAGATTAAAATTTGCCCGCCATTTCTCTGATTAGTAAGTACCAAATGTTTATCCATTTCACTAGAATTTTTTACATCTTTAAAGCATGCAGTTGATTTGATGTCTAAAATACAATTAAATGTGAAGTGATAACATTATTAAAGAGTACACAAACCAAAATTAATGTTTTTAATTTGTGAACCAGGCAGACAAAATGTTTTATTTGTCTCTAGATGGCTAATTCTTGTTTATAGGAAAGAACATTTTTAATGAAACATTATATATAGCCATACAGAGCACTTATTATACTTCCATTATGATTTCAGGTAAATTGCTTATATTCGCAATGAAATAAATTTAATTACCGTAATTTTCTGTATTGTCCTAACTCTCAGGGATGTTAACCGATGCTCGTAAAAAGCGGATATGGTTGGAATAAGGTGACAATTGTCATAAAAAGGTTTGTGAAGCAATATTTTTTTAAAGTACCTTTCTCCACAGTTTTATACTTTGTCTTTTCTTCTCGAGTTGTCAGGTTTTTTTGTTCTCCGTGTTCTCTATGTCGAAATCTAACTGGTTTGCTCGTTGCAATCACCTATTCAAATACATAAAGTAAAAT
Source organism: Ranitomeya variabilis (assembly GCF_051348905.1). Lineage (NCBI taxonomy): Eukaryota > Metazoa > Chordata > Amphibia > Anura > Dendrobatidae > Ranitomeya > Ranitomeya variabilis. The sequence goes on from NC_135233.1 coordinate 833,191,754, forward strand.
TATATACATTTAATACAAAGGACTTTGCATATTGGTTTAAAGTATATATGAATACCCAAGTACACTTGTTAATTTTTAGCAAGTCTTGCTTACCAAAGCAATGCAATATTTAGCACCCTATAAGAGTGTAAATACCCTAAATGATTGGGCCACTTTATTATATTCAGTACTTATGGCGACTGCTTAACACCCACCAAAAATGCTTTAGGTGATAGCACTGTTTTCTGTACAATGTAAATGTATGAAAAATGCAGTGTAGGAAACAAAATATCCTATATCTAGAACAGATAGGTTAACCTACCAATGGGCAAATTAAATATTCGGTAATCTGGTATATAAGATACTTTGAAGACTTGAATAACACAGATGTATACCAGAAAACAATTCTATATAGGGTTTCATGCAAAAATATGGAACATATAACCCACTAAAGAATGTATGACTAGGACCAAATATCACCATAAAACATAACAAGGTTTATTAGCACAAAGTAATAAAAGCATATAGAAAAATATAAATAAAAACACGCCATATAATACATTCAAAATCAAGGAGAAAAAGGGCTGAGGTGGCAGGGCAAATCAAGAACCCTAAAATAATCCAAAGTTAAAGATTACGTATGTTAATGTACAGGGGTTGGACAAAATAAAGGAAACACCTAACGTTTTGGCATCATAATCTTCGAACATAATATAAGCATGCAAACCGTGACATATGGTAATGTTTTGTAGTTGATTATTTGTGTTATGTGATTTGTGTATCTAAATTAACTGTTTGTTTTGCTGAATTGTAAGAACATTGATGAGAACCTGATACCAATGGCAGACCTCTCGGATTTTCAAAGAGGCCAAATTGTTGGTGCTTGTATGGCAGGCGTTAATGTAACAGAAAGTGCCCGAATGCTTGGCGTGTCAAGAGGTACTGTCTCCAAAGTAATGACTGCGTTTGAAAGAGAAGGAAAAACGTCCGCAGCAAAGCACAGGTCCAGCCGAAAGTTGAAGTTGACTGAGAGAGACCATCGGACTCTAAAGCGAATTGTGAGAGAGGATCGCAAGACCACAGCTCAAAAAATCACTGCTGAGCTCAATGAACACCTACAGAACCAAGTTTCCACGAAAACTGTTAGTCGGGAGCTGCACAAATCTGGATACCACGGAAGAGCTGCAATTAGAAAACCGCTGCTCTCAATGACAAATGTTTCCAAGCGTTTAGAGTGGTGTAGAAACCTCCAGAATTGGTCCCTCGAGCAGTAGAAACATGTGATATTCTTGGACGAATCATCGTTTACCCTATTTCCAACCTCCGGCCGAGTGTACGTTTGGAGACAGCCGAAAGAAGCATTCCATCCAGACTGCCTTTTCCCAGCCGTAAAACATGACGGAGGTTCTGTGATGATCTGGGGTGCTATTTTGTGGAGATCTGCCAGGCCAATGATATACCTTCATGGAAGAATTAACAGCCGAGATTATTTAGGCATTTTGGGCCACCAAGTGCATCCAATGGTTCAAGCACTGTTCCCGAAGGGAAACGCCATCTTTCAGGATGATAATGCACCAATTCATACAGCTAGAATTGTTAAAGTATGGCACGAGGAACATTCTAATGAAGTTGAGCATCTCACCTGGCCCCCACAATCCCCAGACCTCAACATTATGTTGTGAATTAGACTTTTTGGCTCCCTCTTGTGGTTACTAGTGATATGACTCTGGGATTGTCTTTCCTCAGTTTGGCACCCACCTGGGTCGTTAGTCCAGGGGTGTTGCTATATAAACTTCCTGGATCCTTAGTCCAGTGCCTGGCATCGTTGTAATCAGATCCTTTCTGTTTGCTCCTGTCTGCTGGTCCTGGTTCGTGCAAAATTAAGCTAAGTCCTGCTTCTTTGTTTTTTGGTTATTTGCTTTGCTCTTATTTTTGTCCAGCTTGTACTAAATGTGATTCCTGACTTTGCTGGAAGCTCTAGGGGGCTGGTGTTCTCCCCCCGGGCCGTTAGACGGTTAGGGGGTTCTTGAATATCCAGCGTGGATATTTTGATAGGGTTTTTGCTGACCATATAAGTCATCTTACTATATTCTGCTATTAGCTAGTGGGCCTCTCTTTGCTAAATACCTAGCTCATTCTTACGTTTGTCTTTTCCTCTTACCTCACCGTTATTATTTGTTGGGGGCTTGTATCCAACTTTTGGGGTCTTTTCTCTGGAGGCAAGAAAGGTCTTTCTTTTCCCTTCTAGGGTTAGTTAGTTCTCCGGCTGGCGCGAGACGTCTAGAACCAACGTAGGCACGTTTCCCGGCTGCTGCTATTTGTGGTGCTAGGATTAGATATATGGTCAGCTCAGTTACCACTGCCCTATGAGCTGTTTTTTGTGTTTGCAGACTTAGTAATTATTTCTGAGACCCTCTGCCATTGGGGTCATAACATTATGCCAGGCCAACATTGAATGTTTAATGCATTGCAGAAGTGGGATAATAAGAAAGGAAATTCTGAGTTTTGTTTTTTTTTTTCTTCCTCTCTTCCTCCCCTTTACCTCTGAGTGGCTTGTGCTTGCTGCAGACATGAATGTCCAGACCTTGATTACAAGTGTAGACCAGCTTGCTGCTCGTGTGCAGGGCATACAAGATTTTGTTACCAGTAGTCCAATGTCTGAACCTAAAATACCTATTCCTGAACTGTTTTCTGGAGACCGATTTAAGTTTAGGAATTTCAGGAATAATTGTAAATTGTTTCTATCTCTGAGACCCCGTTCATCTGGAGATTCAGCTCAGCAAGTTAAAATTGTTATCTCTTTTTTACGGGGTGACCCTCAGGATTGGGCTTTCTCGCTAGCGCCAGGAGATCCGGCATTGGCAAATATTGATGCGTTTTTTCTGGCGCTTGGATTGCTTTACGAGGAACCCAATCTTGAAGTTCAGGCAGAAAAAGCCTTGCTGGCTATTTCTCAGGGCCAGGATGAAGCTGAAGTGTATTGCCAAAAATTTCGGAAATGGTCCATGCTTACTCAGTGGAATGAGTGTGCTCTGGCCGCAAATTTCAGAAATGGCCTTTCTGAAGCCATTAAGAATGTGATGGTGGGTTTCCCCATTCCTACAAGTCTGAATGATTCCATGGCGCTGGCTATTCAAATTGACCAGCGTTTGCGGGAGCGCAAAACCGCTAATCCTCTGGTGGTGTTGTCTGAACAAACACCTGATTTAATGCAATGTGATAGAATTCAGACTAGAAATGAGCGGAAAAATCATAGACGTCAGAATGGGTTGTGTTTTTACTGTGGTGATTCTACACATGTTATATCAGCATGCTCTAAACGCCTAACAAGGGTTGTTAGTCCTGTCGCCATTGGTAATTTGCAACCTAAATTTATTTTGTCTGTGACTTTAATTTGCTCATTGTCTTCTTACCCTGTTATGGCGTTTGTGGATTCAGGTGCTGCCCTGAGTCTTATGGATCTGTCATTTGCCAAGCGCTGTGGTTTTGTTCTTTAACCGTTGGTAAATCCTATTCCTCTTAGAGGTATTGATGCTACGCCATTGGCGGAAAATAAACCGCAGTTTTGGACGCAGGTAACCATGTGCATGACTCCTGAACATCGGGAGGTGATTCGTTTTCTTGTTCTGCATAAAATGCATGATTTGGTAGTTTTGGGTCTGCCATGGTTACAGACCCACAATCCAGTCCTGGATTGGAAGGCAATGTCTGTGTCAAGTTGGGGCTGTCAGGGAATTCATGCTGATTCCCCGCCGGTGTCTATTGCTTCCTCTACTCCTTCGGAAGTTCCTGAGTATTTGTCTGATTATCAGGATGTATTCAGCGAGTCCAGGTCCAGTGCTCTGCCTCCTCATAGGGACTGTGACTGCGCCATAGATTTGATTCCAGGTAGTAAATTTCCTAAGGGAAGACTATTTAATCTGTCTGTACCTGAGCATGCCGCAATGCGTTCGTATATCAAGGAGTCTCTGGAGAGGGGGCATATCCATCCATCCTCTTCCCCTCTTGGTGCAGGATTTTTTTTTGTGGCCAAGAAGGACGGATCTTTGAGACCTTGTATTGACTATCGGCTTCTGAATAAAATCACTGTTAAATTTCAGTATCCTTTGCCTCTGTTGTCGGACTTGTTTGCCCGGATTAAAGGTGCCAAGTGGTTCACCAAGATAGATCTTCGTGGTGCGTACAACCTTGTGCGCATTAAGCAAGGAGATGAATGGAAGACAGCATTTAATACGCCCGAAGGTCATTTTGAGTACTTGGTGATGCCTTTTGGGCTCTCTAATGCTCCCTCAGTGTTTCAGTCCTTTATGCATGATATTTTCCGGAAGTATCTGGATAAATTTATGATTGTTTATCTGGATGATATTCTGGTTTTCTCTGAAGATTGGGACTCACATGTGGAGCAGGTCAGGATGGTGTTTCAGGTTTTGCGTGAGAATGCTTTGTTTGTTAAGGGCTCAAAGTGTCTCTTTGGAGTACAGAAGGTTCCCTTTTTGGGGTTTATTTTTTCCCCTTCTGCTGTGGAGATGGACCCAGTCAAGGTCCGAGCTATTCATTATTGGACTCAACCCACGTCAGTTAAGAGTCTTCAGAAGTTCTTGGGTTTTGCTAACTTCTACCGTCGTTTTATCGCTAATTTTTCTAGCGTTGTTAAACCTTTGACGGATATGACCAAGAAAGGTTCTGATGTTGCTAACTGGGCTCCTGCAGCCGTGGAGGCGTTCCAAGAGTTGAAGCGCCGGTTTACTTCGGTGCCTGTTTTGTGCCAGCCTGATGTCTCACTTCCCTTTCAGGTCGAAGTGGATGCTTCTGAGATTGGGGCAGGGGCCGTTTTGTCGCAGAGAGGCCCTGGTTGCTCGGTAATGAGACCATGTGCTTTCTTCTCTAGGAAGTTTTCGCCTGCTGAGCGGAATTATGATGTTGGCAATCGGGAGTTGCTGGCCATGAAGTGGGCATTTGAGGAGTGGCGTCATTGGCTCGAGGGTGCTAAGCATCGTGTGGTGGTCTTGACTGATCACAAGAATCTGATGTATCTCGAGTCTGCTAAACGCCTGAATCCTAGACAGGCCCGCTGGTCATTGTTTTTCTCCCATTTTGACTTTGTGGTCTCGTATTTACCAGGTTCAAAGAATGTGAAGGCTGATGCTCTTTCAAGGAGCTTTGTGCCTGACTCTCCTGGAGTCGCAGAACCAGTTGGTATTCTTAAAGAGGGAGTTATCTTGTCAGCCATTTCTCCTGATTTGCGACATGTGTTGCAGAGATTTCAGGCTGGTAGACCTGACTCTTGTCCACCTGACAGACTGTTTGTTCCTGATAAGTGGACCAGCAGAGTCATTTCCGAGGTTCATTCCTCGGTGTTGGCAGGGCATCCAGGAATTTTTGGCACCAGAGATCTGGTGGCTAGGTCCTTTTTGGTGGCCTTCCTTGTCACGGGATGTGCGGTCATTTGTGCAGTCCTGTGGGACTTGTGCTCGAGCTAAGCCTTGCTGTTCTCGTGCCAGCGGGTTGCTCTTGCCCTTGCCTGTCCCGAAGAGGCCTTGGACACACATTTCCATAGATTTCATTTCAGATCTCCCGGTGTCTCAGGGCATGTCTGTCATCTGGGTGGTATGTGATCGCTTTTCTAAAATGGTCCATTTGGTGCCTTTGCCTAAGCTGCCTTCCTCTTCCGATCTGGTTCCTGTGTTCTTTCAGAATGTGGTTCGTTTACACGGCATTCCTGAGAATATTGTGTCTGACAGAGGATCCCAGTTTGTTTCCAGGTTCTGGCGATCCTTTTGTGCTAGGATGGGCATTGATTTGTCGTTTTCGTCTGCCTTTCATCCTCAGACTAATGGACAAACGGAGCGAACTAATCAGACTCTGGAGGCTTATTTGAGGTGTTTTGTTTCGGCAGATCAGGATGATTGGGTGACCTTCTTGCCGTTGGCTGAGTTTGCCCTTAATAATCGGGCTAGTTCCGTTACTTTGGTTTCGCCATTTTTCTGCAACTCTTGTTTCCATCCTCGTTTTTCCTCGGGACATGTGGAGCCTTCTGACTGTCCTGGGGTAGATTCTGTGGTGGATAGGTTGCAGCAGATCTGGAATCATGTGGTGGACAACTTAAAGTTGTCACAGGAGAAGGCTCAGCGTTTTGCCAACCGCCGCCGCGGTGTGGGTCCCCGACTTCGTGTTGGGGATTTGGTATGGCTGTCTTCTCGATTTGTTCCTATGAAGGTCTCCTCTCCTAAATTTAAGCCTCGCTTCATCGGTCCTTACAAGATATTGGAAATCCTTAATCCTGTGTCATTTCGCTTGGATCTTCCGGTGTCGTTTGCCATTCACAACGTGTTCCATAGGTCTTTGTTGCGGCGGTACGTTGTACCTGTGGTTCCTTCTGTTGAGCCTCCTGCTCCGGTGTTGGTTGAGGGCGAGTTGGAGTACGTGGTGGAGAAGATCTTGGATTCTCGTCTCTCCAGACGGAGGCTTCAGTATCTAGTCAAGTGGAAGGGCTATGGTCAGGAGGATAATTCCTGGGTGGTTGCTTCTGATGTGCATGCGGCCGATTTAGTTCGTGCCTTTCACGCTGCTCATCCTGATCGCCCTGGTGGTCTTGGTGAGGGTTCGGTGACCCCTCCTTAAGGGGGGGGTACTGTTGTGAATTAGACTTTTTGGCTCCCTCTTGTGGTTACTAGTGATATGACTCTGGGATTGTCTTTCCTCAGTTTGGCACCCACCTGGGTCGTTAGTCCAGGGGTGTTGCTATATAAACTTCCTGGATCCTTAGTCCAGTGCCTGGCATCGTTGTAATCAGATCCTTTCTGTTTGCTCCTGTCTGCTGGTCCTGGTTCGTGCAAAATTAAGCTAAGTCCTGCTTCTTTGTTTTTTGGTTATTTGCTTTGCTCTTATTTTTGTCCAGCTTGTACTAAATGTGATTCCTGACTTTGCTTGAAGCTCTAGGGGGCTGGTGTTCTCCCCCCGGGCCATTAGACGGTTCGGGGGTTCTTGAATATCCAGCATGGATATTTTGATAGGGTTTTTGCTGACCATATAAGTCATCTTACTACATTCTGCTATTAGCTAGTGGGCCTCTCTTTGCTAAATACCTAGCTCATTCTTACGTTTGTCTTTTCCTCTTACCTCACCGTTATTATTTGTTGGGGGCTTGTATCCAACTTTTGGGGTCTTTTCTCTGGAGGCAAGAAAGGTCTTTCTTTTCCCTTCTAGGGTTAGTTAGTTCTCCGGCTGGCGCGAGACGTCTAGAACCAACGTAGGCACGTTCCCCGGCTGCTGCTATTTGTGGTGCTAGGATTAGATATATGGTCAGCTCAGTTACCACTGCCCTATGAGCTGGTTTTTTGTGTTTGCAGACTTAGTAATTATTTCTGAGACCCTCTGCCATTGGGGTCATAACACATTATTGAGCATTTATGGTCGATTTTAGAGATTCAATTTAGACATCGATTTCCGCCGCCATCGTCGCTCAAAGAACTTGAGGGTGTTTTAACTGCAGAATGGGCTAAAATTGCTTTGAAAACAATTCACACCTAGTATGAATCCATACTTGGGAGAATTGAGGCTGTAATCGCCACAAAAGGTGGACCTACACGATATTAAACTAACTTTTGTTGATGTTTCCAGGTGTTTCCATTATTTGGTCCAACCCCTGTATGTGGTACATATATCACACGAGAATCAAAGATACATACTATATATGCAAGTGCAGAAAGTATAGAGTAAATAGTAAGCTTAGATCTGATAGTCAAAGGTAGCAGACATACTCTAAAGCATGTATATTGTGAAACCATATACATATATAATGCAGAGTCAGAAATAATAATACTAGCCAATGGAAAGGAGGAAGTCAAGATGCCCAGCCAGCCCTACGCAGATATGGCACAACTTGCTTCATTGGGGTAAAGGTAATGGTTTGGTTTATTCTGGGTTTCTTGATTTGCCCTACAACATTAAGCCTTCTTTCTCCTGCACATTCTGTGTATTATACAACATGTTTATATATAAATGTTTTGCATATGTTTTTATTACTGTGTACTAACAAAGCTTATTATGTTTTATGGTGATATTTGGTTATAGTCATGCTTTCTTTAGTGGGTTAACCGAAGTCATATGTTTTTGGAAAGCATGAAAGGATTGAATGTAATATAGTAGAATGGCAACACTAGATACACAAGTTAGCTTGGAGAAGTCACCATCATAATCTGGGCAGATGGCAAAGCAAGTGCAATTCTCCTTTTTCAGTTATTTGTTTTTCCTAAGCTTGTATCCCAATCATCTTAATTTTATACTCTTGTATGCAAACTTCAAACATAGCATCTCTTATGTTGAGAATTCAATAGTATTGTGTGACTACGCTCTATTTACAAAAGTAGCTGCTTATTAACCTTAGCTGATGAATTGCCACACTTTGGAAAAATAGTGAGCGCCATTATTGCAATTTTTAAAACAAGTAATGCTTGCTATATCTGTGCATACGGTTGTGTGAAAAAGTGTTTGCCCCTTCCTGACTTCCTAATCTTTTGCATGTTTGTCACACTTAAATTTTTCAGAACACCAAACAAATGTAAATATAAATATTAGACAAAGATAACACAAAAATATCACAATTAAACACAAAATGCAGTTTTTTAAATGAAGGTGTTTATTACTAAAGGAAAAATAAATCCAAGCCTACAGGGACCTGTGTGAGAAATGGATTGCCCCCCCCCACACACACACACACACTTAAAACATAAATTAACTTTGTTTTATCACATCTTTGGGAAGCTGAGTTCAATTTCCCTAGCCACACTCAGGTCTGATTACTGCCACACCTGTTATCAATCAGAAAGTCACTGAAATAGGACCTGCCTCAAAAAGTGATATAGACCAAATGATCCTCAAAAGCTATATATAATGCCACAATCAAAAGAAATTCTGCAAAAAAATGAGAAACAAAGTAATTGAGAACTATGAATCTGGAAAGGGTTATAAAGCTATTTCTAAACATTTAGGAATCCAGCGAACCACAGTGAGAGCCATTATCCACAAATGGCAAAAACACCTTCCCAGAAGTGGCTGGCCTACTAAATTTACCACAAGAGCATATCGATGAATCCTCCAAAAGGTCACAAAACACCCCACAACAACATCCAAAGAACTGCAGGCCTCTCTTGCCTCAGTTTAGGTCAGTGTTCATAACTCCACAATAAGAAAGAGACTGGGCAAAAATGGCCTGCAGGGCCTGCATGGCAGATTTCCATTGTTGTAATTCAGCCACATTAGAGGGTTTCTGAGCAGGAACCGCATTTTTAAGGTCATGCTGCAGCATATCAATCGGATTAAGGTCAGGACTTTAGCTATGCCACTACAAAGTCTTTAAAAAAGATGTAAATGTATATTAATGTGGCTAATGGTCGCGTAGTCAATGAGAGGTATGTGTCACAGAGATGGCTTGTGTCTGTGATGTAACCCAGAATATTTTCCCTAGTGCATGAAAGCACTAAGAGGTTTGTTTGTTGCACCTGGGACCGTGTTGCGGGTAGCTGTGAGAAATGTGAGGGTCTAGCTATCCATATACCTCACCTCTGGGTGTGGTTAACAGCCTATATAATGGTTTGTGTGTTAGGAGGGAGAAGGCCTCCTGTGTGTTTGGCTCCAGACCGAGCCTGAATACTGGACACTACCCCAGCCTGTGTGCCCACAGGCCTGGTGGAGCTGCGCCCCACTAAGGACATTTTGTATTTTGTTTGCCTGATCTAAAAGCTTTTTCTTTTCTGCTTTTGCTTCTGGGTTTATGAAGCAATAAACTCATGAACTTTTAAAGGAACAAGCCTCCTGTTTTCCTCTCACTGCACCCGAGTGAGTAAAACCCCTACAATTGATAGTAGACATGTGGGCAGTGTTCCCAGAAGAGACATGTGACTGCTACAGGAAAGACTGCATGTCCTGAGTTAAGTCTGTCACAAACCAGCAAGCATTGCCAGACAAAATGGAGGACCTGCTGAAACACCTGGTCCAGTCGCATCAGGAACAGAAAGAGACCAACAGGCTGTTGTTTCAGAAGATCCAGCAGAGTTATCAAGAGCAGCGGCAGCAAATGCAGCTTTTGAGCGCCCTAAGCTGATGACGCCCACATCCAGAAGGCGGTAAGATGGGCTTTGCAGAAAATGACCCCGGGGATGAAGTTGAGGCCTTCCTGACGGTGTTTGAAAGGGTCGCCGAGAAGGAGAAACTTGCACCAGAGCAGTGGGCAGAGGTACTAGCGCCATACTTGACAGGAGAACCCCAGAAGGCTTACTATAACTTAGCTAAGCAGGACGCCAAAGAGTATGACAAGCTAAAAACTGTATTCTCGTGCGCTTGGGGGTGACAATGACTATCAAGGCACAGCGGGTTCATCGCTGGGCGTATCACTGGGACAAACCACCTCGCTCCCAAATGTTTGACCTGTTGCACTTGGTCCAGAAGTGGCTGCAACCATAGTGCTCTACACCTACGAAGATGGTAGAATGGGTGGTCATGGACCAGTTTGTGCCCTCCCTGCCGAGGCCCATACAGACTTGGGTTGCCCAGGGTGATCCCCATAATGCTGATGAACTGGTCGAGAGATATCAGGGGAGTGAAGATTCCTTGGGAAGGCAGCCCACTCCATACTGGGGGTCCCAACAGGGGTGGAGGCACAAAAAGTAGTGGAGCGTCCAAGGTCTAAAGGGGCGGGAGGGTGGTGCCCAATGTCCATACGGGTGATATTGCTTGCTGAAGGTGCCACAGCCCAGGCCATATTGTCCCCTGACCTCAGAGCAGATGGACTGCAGCATAGGGAACCGATCTCATATTATGCATATCCGGCCTGCAGTGTGAACTGTCACCCCAGTGAGGTGCCTCAAGCGTGTCCCGTGAAGGTGAATGGGAGGGAGGTAACAGCACTGCTAGATCACAGGAGTTTAGTGACTCTTGCAAGGGTCACCTTTCATCTCCAACTGATCCCGCGGAAAAAAGTCAGCATTCATGGTGATGTTAAGGACTACCCTTTGGCCCGAGTGGACATTGAAACAGTCCACGATATTGTGTCCCATGAGTTTGGCATCGTTCTGGACTTACTGCACCTTACAAAAAACAAGGCCTGATATGACTATATGACCAGAAAAAAATAAAAAAGTTATGGATCTTGAAAGAAGGGGAGGAAAAAACTAAAATGAAAACTGAAAACCGCCGGTTAGTGAAGGGGATATCACCTATAGTTCCAGGGCAGATGGTTCTACTGGTCTCCAATGGAAGATTTGATATCAAATTATTTGGTCACCTATCCAATGAAACCAGTAAATGGCTGCACAGTAGAATCATTGACTTACGTAAAAAACAAGGAAGCAAAACATAAAAATATGCCAGCTGATTTCCTTAGACCAGTGTTCCCTAACCTGTGACTCTCGAGCTGTTGCTAAATTAAAACTCCCATCATACCTCTACAACCTGCAGCAGGTTGAAAGACACTACCTTAAACATTAATTCTTTCCCTGCTTTGAGCATACAGATGTAGCAAAGGTTGTTTTGACTTAGATAATGCAGCAAAACGTGAAATTTGACACTTAGGTTGACATCAGTCAATGATTTGTGCAATGTTAAGTTATCTTAACACTCTTAAGGTACCTTCACACGAAACGACGCTGCAGCGATAGCGACAACGATGCCGATCGCTGCAGCGTCGCTGTTTGATCGCTGGAGAGCTGTCACACAGACCGCTCTCCAGCGACCAACTATGCCAAGGTCCCCGGGTAACCAGGGTAAACATCGGGTTACTAAGCGCAGGGCCGCGCTTAGTAACCCGATGTTTACCCTGGTTACCAGCGTAAACGTAAAAAAAAAAAAAAACAGTACATACTCACCATCTGATGTCCGTCAGGTCCCTTGCCGTCTGCTTCCTGCTCTGACTGAGTGCCGCCGTACAGTGAGAGCAGAGCACAGCGGTGACGTCACCGCTGTGCTGTACTTTCAATTTCACTTTGCGGCGCTCAGTCAGTGTGGGAAGCAGACGGCAAGGGACCTGACGGACATCAGATGGTGAGTATGTACTGTTTGGTTTTTTTTACGTTTACGCTGGTAACCAGGGTAAACATCGGGTTACTAAGCGCGCCCCTGCGCTTAGTAACCCGATGTTTACCCTGGTTACCAGTGTAAAACATCGCTGGTATCGTTGCTTTTGCTGTCAAACACAACGATACACGGCGATCGGACGACCAAATAAAGTTCTGAACTTTATTCAGCGACCAGCGACATCACAGCAGGATCCTGATCGCTGCTGCGTGTCAAACTAAACAATATCGCTATCCAGGATGCTGCAACGTCACGGATCGCTAGCGATATCGTTACAAAGTCGTTTCGTGTGAAGGTACCTTTAGGTGAGATAACCCTCTGTGACAAGTTAGCAAAATACTTGATGTAAGTCATAATAAACTTTGCTACATCTGTAAATCATACACTCTGGCTTGGAGATATTCTGTATGGGGATAGCAACATGATAATAAACAAGGCGCAGAAGATTACTGACCCGAGTTGATCATGCTGTGATCCAGTCACTTTGTGGAGTGTGGGTCGGCAGGAACACAGGATGGTGAACTCAGGTCAGTGATCCTCTTCATCCTTGTATATTTACTTGTTGCTACACCCATGTACACAGCATTATATCATGCTATTTTTGGGCATCTCATATACAATTGTTCCTATCCCTTATAGTAAGGATTTCATTTTTAGCACACTGTGACATGGTCTAGTCAATTACAGAATATTTACAGTACATCATTGCTATTATTTTGGGTGGGATTTTTACACACAACCTTGGCCATAGGACTTGTGTTTATTTTACATTTATGATATTGGATTAATAATTGCAAGGCTATTATTCATTTTTCTTTGTTGTTGATTATGTTGGTTAGTCTCCTTTATATCTGTTTAAAGGGATTTGGTTGTACATTAAATACAATTATGTTCTCATACTCATGTTTGCTATTGCTGTGCCTCTTCACCTCCTTATTTTTAGTACATTTAGTACTAAATATGTTTTTAATTTTCTGGTGTTGTCATTTGTCTTACATCTAATAAAATGAATATTATTTTAGCTATTGTTTGGTCTCCTTAATCTTAAATACGGATTTATATATTCTCATTGTTCTCTGCGTACAGTTTGAGTACTACTTGCATGTTAATAACACTATTGTGGTTCTTTACAATGAGATGTGTCCTTAGATTATAGTATTCAAAGTACACTTTAAAAAAAAAAAAGAAAATGACAAAATTCAACCCCTTCACAAAACTGTTGTAAAAAGAAATGAACAAAATATTGTGCTGCCCTGCTCCTACTTTCTAATGTATGGTAAAGACAAAAAATGTGCAGTTATAATTCAATTGCAGCAAGACACATGTCAGCCTCACCATATCACTGATCAATTACACTATCACTGCTGATGGCACCATTTCCATCTCTTTCCTATCAGTTTAATCTCGTTATTTTTCACAGATTTCATAGGAATACCTGCTGTGGACCAATCATCCGCCTCCGGTTTCCAGACTGCTCCGCAGAGCTATTGCGCACTTGAGAGGTGTGATTACTCACGGTGGTGCCTCGTGTGTGGAAGTGGTGACCAATATGGGAACAGAGGACGCTGTGCTTCCTACTTGTTTTGCGGCACTGGAGACATGGGACGCTGTGCCTCCCAGTTGCCAAGCAAAGCAGGATGCTATATTGCCTGGTGTTAGTTAATGGTGGGAATGTGTATACCCTGCTGTGCAGGTGATCAGGTAGTTGCTCCCTGGACATGTTTGGATAGAATGCATCACCTGATTATTATCCTTACATTTGTGCTGGCTATTTAAAGGGAAGGTGCCGCAATTTTGTTTTAGTATTAAAAATGATGATTTATATAAACAATTATTTTTAATACAAAATTAATCTTTTTAACTTTAATATCTTTTTTATTATTAATTATTTTTGCAGCCACTGGGCACCGCTATTTTGCTTTGCAGGAGTGTAAGAGTCCCAGCACGACACTTACACTCTGCAAATACGGCAGCCCTGGGCATAGGAGGCTGCGGTCGGACGCCGACCCTATACTTTGCACTGAGCTGCTCCCTGCTGTGATCTGGCCACGTCCCCTGGGCAGTCCACATCACAGCAGAGGGAGGAGGTCGGTGCCATCTTTCTGGAGCCCACAGTGTATCAGTGAGCTCCACTATGACGCGAGAACGGCGCTGTTATAGGAGGGGCAGGTATATCTGTCTCCCCTTTCACACGGTCAGCAGCCAGCCGTTCCCTGTCCTCTGCTCTGCTGCCTGGTGCCCTGGCTCTAATCTCTAGAATTGCTAGAGAGGATGAAGTGCTGCGGTCTGATGTCCTCTTATCAGGAGCTGCAGAGAGGTAACAGAGGGGGATGGGGGAAGCTCTGTGCTGCTCCGACCCTACCTCTCACTGCAGCTCCTCATCAGGACATCAGACCGTGTATCTATTACTATACTGTGCTGAGCCATATATCTAATCCTCTCCTGTGTAATACTGTCTGCTGAGCCATGTATCTAATCCTCTCCTGTGTGATACTGTCTGCTGAGCTGTGTATCTAATCCTCTCCTGTGTGAGACTGACTGCTGAGCCGTGTATCTAATCCTCTCCTGTGTAATACTGTCTGCTGAGCCGTGTATCTAATACTCTCCTGTGTGATACTGACTGCTGAGCCGTGTATCTAATCCTATCCCGTGTGATACTGACAGCTTACCCATTTATCTAATCCTATCCTGTGTGACACTGACTGCTGAGCTGTGTATCTAATACTCTCCTGTGTGATACTGACTGCTGAGCCATGTATCTAATCCTATCCTGTGTGATACTGTCTGTTGAGCCGTGTATCTAATCCTATCCTGTGTGATACTGACTGCTGAGCTGTGTATCTAATCCTATCCTGTGTGATACTGTCTGTTGAGCCGTGTATCTAATCCTATCCTGTGTGATACTGACTGCTGAGCCGTGTATCTAATCCTCTGCTGTGTGATACTGACTGCTGAGCCGTGTATCTAATCCTCTCCTGTGTGATACTGTCTGCTGAGCTGTGTATCTAATCCTCTCCTGTGTGAGACTGACTGCTGAGCCGTGTATCTAATCCTCTCCTGTGTAATACTGTCTGCTGAGCCGTGTATCTAATACTCTCCTGTGTGATACTGACTGCTGAGCCGTGTATCTAATCCTATCCTGTGTGATACTGTCTGTTGAGCCGTGTATCTAATACTCTCCTGTGTGATACTGACTGCTGAGCCGTGTATCTAATCCTCTCCTGTGTGATACTGACTGCTGAGCTGTGTATCTAATACTCTCCTGTGTGATACTGACTGCTGAGCCATGTATCTAATCCTATTCTGTGTGATACTGTCTGCTGAGCCATGTATCTAATCCTATCCTGTGTGATACCGTCTGTTGAGCCGTGTATCTAATCCTCTCCTGTGTAATACTGTCTGCTGAGCCGTGTATCTAATACTCTCCTGTGTGATACTGACTGCTGAGCCGTGTGTCTAATCCTATCCTGTGTGATACTGTCTGTTGAGCCGTGTATATAATACTCTCCTGTGTGATACTGACTGCTGAGCCGTGTATCTAATCCTCTCCTGTGTGATACTGTCTGCTGAGCTGTGTATCTAATACTCTCCTGTGTGATACTGACTGCTGAGCCATGTATCTAATACTATTCTGTGTGATAATGTCTGCTGAGCCATGTATCTAATCCTATCCTGTGTGATACCGTCTGTTGAGCCGTGTATCTAATCCTATCCTGTGTGATACTGACTGCTGAGCCGTGTATCTAATCCTATCCTGTGTGATACTGTCTGTTGAGCCGTGTATCTAATCCTATCCTGTGTGATACTGACTGCTGAGCTGTGTATCTAATCCTATTCTGTGTGATACTGTCTGCTGAGCCATGTATCTAATCCTATCCTGTGTGATACTGTCTGTGGAGCAGTGTATCTAATCCTATCCTGTGTGATACTGACTGCTGAGCTGTGTATCT
Organism: Ranitomeya variabilis; assembly: GCF_051348905.1. Lineage (NCBI taxonomy): Eukaryota > Metazoa > Chordata > Amphibia > Anura > Dendrobatidae > Ranitomeya > Ranitomeya variabilis. The sequence goes on from NC_135233.1 coordinate 833,207,752, forward strand.
AATCCTATCCTGTGTGATACTGTCTGTTGAGCCGTGTATCTAATACTCTCCTGTGTGATACTGACTGCTGAGCAGTGTATCTAATCCTATCCTGTGTGATACTGTCTGTTGAGCCGTGTATCTAATCCTATCCTGTGTGATACTGACTGCTGAGCTGTGTATCTAATCCTATCCTGTGCGATACTTTCTGTTGAGCCTTTTATCTAATACTCTCCTGTGTGATACTGACTGCTGAGCCGTGTATCTAATCCTATCCTGTGTGATACTGTCTGTTGAGCCGTGTATCTAATACTCTCCTGTGTGATACTGTCTGTTGAGCCGTGTATCTAATCCTATCCTGTGTGATACTGACTGCTGAGCCGTGTATCTAATCCTATCCTGTGTGATACTGTCTGTTGAGCTGTGTATCTAATCCTATCCTGTGTGATACTGACTGCTGAGCTGTGTATCTAATCCTCTCCTGTGTAATACTGTCTGCTGAGCCGTGTATCTAATACTCTCCTGTGTGATACTGACTGCTGAGCCATGTATCTAATCCTATCCTGTGTGATACTGACTGTTGAGCCGTGTATCTAATCCTATCCTGTGTGATACTGTCTGTTGAGCCGTGTATCTATTCCTATCCTGTGTGATACTGTCTGTTGAGCCATGTATCTAATCCTCTCCTATGCACTCCTCTCCCCCCTGCATGTCTTTCCCGATTGCACACACAAATCAATGCGTGCGATAACAGGAGCTGCAGGGGTCATGCTGTATTATGGCATTATGTGTGATCTATATGACGGTATTATATGTGATCTGTATGGTGGTATTATGCTTGATCACTATTGTGAGAATTATATGGTGGTATTGTGTGTGATCTATATGGCGGTATTATGTGAGATCTATGTGGCGGCATTGTGAGAAGTATATGGCGGTATTCTGTGATCTATATGGCGGTATTGTGTGATCTATATAAGCAAAACAAAGAAGAAAAAAGACTAGACCAATATTGGTATGCACACCCATGGATAGTACAAAAACATCATAGTACTTTAACCACAGAAAAAGACAAACACAGGATAAAACCATTTAAAAAAGGCCTAAATATAGGACCAGTGGCCCTCACCCCTATACAGATCATCTATAATATAACGCTGGGAGCGTCACTCTGTCCGAAGCCTTTATAGACTGCGCAAGCGCAAGCGCCGGCGCAGTCTGGACCCCACAGAGTGACGCTCCCAGGAGATCGCGGTATGCATAAGCACTGAACGCACACTGCGATCTCCAATGGAGAAACAGGGACGAGCCAGGAGGGTGAGTATGCAATATTTACTGTCCCCCATTCCACCGCTGCACGCTGCTCCATCCTCCACATCCTCTGCCTGTGACGTTCAGTTCAGAGGGCACGATGACGCGCTTAATGCATGCCGCCCTCTGACTGAACAGTCACAGCCAGAGGATGTGGAGAATCATGGAGCAGCACGCAGCACTGGAACGGGGGACAGGTGAATATAGCAAGTGCCGGGGGCCTGAGCTAGCGGCGACTCCGGCACCTGACCCCCACAGCGCGCCGGTGTCCCCGGCTGCTCAGGCCCCCAGCACTCGGCGCCCAGCACAGCCACCTGCACTCACCACAGCCACGCACAGCCGCCCGCACTCACCACAGCCATGCACAGCTGCCCGCACTCACCACAGCCACGCACAGCCGCCCGCACTCACCACAGCCACGCACAGCCGCCCGCACTCACCACAGCCACGCACAGCCGCCCGCACTCACCACCGCCACGCACAGCCGCCCGCACTCAGCACCGCCACGCACAGCCGCCCGCACTCAGCACCGCCATGCACAGCCGCCCGCACTCAGCACCGCCATGCACAGCCGCCTGCACTCAGCACCGCCACGCACAGCCGCCCGCACTCAGCACCGCCACACACAGCCGCCCGCACTCAGCACCGCCACGCACAGCCACCCGCACTCAGCACCGCCACGCACAGCCACCCGCACTCAGCACCGCCACGCACAGCCGCCCGCACTCAGCACCGCCACGCACAGCCGCCCGCACTCACCACCGCCACACACAGCCGCCCGCACTCAGCACCGCCACGCACAGCCGCCCGCACTCACCACAGCCACGCACAGCCGCCCGCACTCAGCACAGCCACACACAGCCGCCCGCACTCAGCACCGCCACGCACAGCCGCCTGCACTCAGCACCGCCACGCACAGCCGCCCGTACTCAGCACAGCCGCCCACACTCAGCACAGCTGCCCACACTCAGCACAGCTGCCCTCGGGCAGTAGAGCCAGAGAGAGAAAGATAGGAGCAACATATGGCAGAATGGAAACAGGAACAGGCCGGATGGGTGCAGCACATTACAACAGAATGGGGGCACAGGATGGGAGCAGCACATGACAGAATGGGGGTGCAGGATGGGAGCAGCACATGACAGAATGGGGACGCACACATGACAGGATGGGAGCACATGACAGGATGGGGCACAGGATGGGAGCACATGACAGGATGGGAGCAGCACATGACAGAATTGGGGCACACACATGACAGGATGGGGGTGTAGGATGGAGCAGCATATAACAGGAGGGGGGCGCAGGATGGGAACACATGACAGGATGGGGGCGCAGGATGGAGCAGCACATGACAGGATGGGGGCACACACATGACAGGATGGGGGCGCAGGATGGAGCAGCACATGACAGGATGGAGACCATATACCAATATAAATGCTCGCCACCCGGGCGTAGAACGGGTTCAATAGCTAGTGTATAATATAACATAACCAAGGCATAAAGTGCGGATACCAATCTATATAGACATAAATAATGTGCTTGGTTACGTTAGTATAAATACGCAATATCTCTTGTTTAAGTGCATCAAATAGCAAACCAATAAGCTGTAACAGACCAAAATATTGCAAATACAGAGAAAAAGAAACTAAATAATGGCACACAATGCACTGTAGTCATGTATCGACATTATAGTGGCTGCATAAATTAGCCAAAATAAGTTGCAGTGTTATATTAGCATGCTCAATACCTGAACGATGTTAGCCCCAATTTACCCATCACAAAGTGATCCTAAGCTGTCATCATAAAACCTGGCCAGGTATGTAGCGAGGCACCCTAGAAGAGGGAAGTGCTGCCAATTCAAATAAAGGGCAGTGAGCTTACGGATTTGGAAGAGATGGGACAAGAGTGCCAAGAATGAAGGCTGTAGCACCGGTGCTAAGAAATAACGCTAAAACGCAGCGGCAAAAAACGCAAATGTGAAACCAGCCTTAGCAAACACCCAGAAGGGGATGAGTGACAAATTTCAGTAGCTGCTCCCCCTAGTGTTTAAAAGTGGAAATGCCAAACCTTTTCAAATTATTTTTGATATTTTACTAAATTGTAAACAAATGATATTTTTTAAGAAAATGTAAACATTAATTCTTTACATTTTTTCAATTGCTGTAAAAAAAATGTTTTGATGGCACCTTCCCTTTAAAGCCTGCTTATAATCCAGTTACTTATGTTTATTCAGTTCCCTTGCGTAGTGGTATGGTCAGTGCTTCCTGGTTGAATTCTGGTTGCTTCTCAGTAGTTGCTAACGGTCGTTATTGGTTCTTCTTTATTAGCTACTGTCATAGGGTTTTCCTTTAGTCTTCATTTGGGTTTTATGCTGCTAGCTTTGGATTTACTCCTGTAACTGACTCTACATTGTCCGCCTCACCAGACGCCAGCTATCCTGCAGCAGCAGTCTGTAAAGGGCTCTGAAAACCCCCCTTCCCTTTTTGAGTGAGTGAAGAATATCCCGATCATTGCCTAGCAGCGGTGAGTTGTGCAAAGTGCATCTGTGACTGCACTTTTGCTGGTCCAATGCAAGTCGCTACAGAGTAGTGATTCCTGCGTAACAATAAAAGTCAGTTTGCTGACCAATTGCAAGGTCTCTTGGAAATGTTCCAGGACCTGGCTAACACTGCGAGTTTGCATAGTCAGACCCTTGCTCACGGGGTCCCCATGGTGCAGCATTTTCCTGATTCTATTTCTTCCATAAGTGGCACCCCTGTAGAATCTAAGGTTCCCCTTCCTGATTTTTTGGGGGACCATAAGCAATTTACTAATTATATGGAAAGTTGAAAACTCTATTTTCAACTCTGTCCAGTGTCTTCTGGGGATGAAAAAGCTCAGGTTGGCCTCATAATTTCTCTCCTCAGAGGAGACTCTAAGACATAGGCCTTTTCATTACCACCATACTCATTTACTCATTCATTGGTTAATTTTTTTGGCCATGTAGCGACGAACTAGACCGTGCAGCTTTAGCTGAGTATAACCTTATAGAATCATACAATGTTACAGTTGAAGGGACCTCATGGGTCATCATGTCCAACTCCCTGCTCAGTGCAGCGCAGGATTCATTAAACCATCTCAGACAGATGTCTGACCAGACTCTGTTTGAAAACTTCCATTGTAGGAGAACTCACCACCTCTCGTGTCAGCCTGTTCCACTCATTGATCACCCTCAGTATCGAAAAGTTTTTTGTAATATCTAATCTGTATCTGTTCTCCCTTTCAGTTTAATTCCATTGCTTCATGCATTTCCATGTGCAAATGAGAATAAGGATGATCCCTCTACACTGTGACATCCTTCAGATATTTGTAGGCAGCTATTAAGCCTCCTCTTAGCCTTTTTTTTTGCAATCAAAACATTCCTAAATCCTTTAACTGTAACGTGTAGGACATACTTTGCTGTCTGCTCACCTTCCAGATAGCTCTTCTCTGAACTTGCTCTAGTCTTTCAACGCCTTTTTTAAAAAGTGGTGCCCAGAATTGGAGACATTATTCGAGATGAGGCTCAACCAAGCAAGTAGAGAGGGATAATTACTTCACGTGTTCTAAACTCTATACTTCTCTTAATACATCCTAGAACTGTGCTTGCCTTTTTTCTGCTGCATCACACTGTTGACTCATGTGCAGTCTGTGATCTATTAGTATGCAAAAGTCTTTTCCACATGTGCTGTTGCTTAGTTCCATTGCTCCCATTTCGTAGATGTAATTTTAGTTTTTCTTGCCCAGATGTAGAATCTTGCATTTCTCTCTGTTAAATACCATTCTATTATCTGCTGCCCGTTGTTCAAGATTATCTAGATCTTTCTGAATCCTTTCTCTGTCTTCTCTAATGTTAGCTATCCCTACTAGCATTGCATCATCTGCAAATTTGATTAGTTAACCTTCAGTTGCCTTTTCTAGATCATTTATAAAAATGTTTAACGACACAGGGGTCAGAACAGAGCCTTGTGGTTCCCCACTTGAAACACTCCTCCAATTGGATGTGCAACCATTTATTACCACTGTTTGAGTGCAATCACTGAGCCAGTTTTGAATCCACCTAACTGTAGCCTTGTCAATCCCATACTTGGCCATTTTTTAATAAGGATAGTATGAGATACTTTATCAAATGCTTTGCTGACGTCGAGATATACTATATTTACTGTACTCGGAGACACCATCATAGAAGGAAATTAGATTAGTCTGTGATAACTTGTTTGCTACAAACCCATTGTGGCTCTGGTTAATTACTGTATTCTTATCCAAGTACTTACATACATGCTGCTTAATCATTTCTTCAAATATTATATTATTACTAGCTATTGAACCCGTTCTACGCCCGGGTGGCGAGCATTTATATTGGTATATGGTCTCCATCCTGGTATGTGCTGCTCCCATCTTGCTCTCCCATCCTGTCATGTGCTGCTCCATCCTGCGCCCCCATCCTGTCATGTGCTGCTCCACCGTGTCATGTGCTGCTCCATCCTGCGCCCCCATCCTGTCATGTGCTGCTCCACCGTGTCATGTGCTGCTCCATCCTGCATCCCCATCCTGTCATGGGCTCCCATCCTGCGCCCCCATCCTATCACGTGCTGCTCCATCCTGCGCCCCCATCAGTGCGGGCGGCTGTGCTGAGTGCGGGCGGCTGTGCTGAGTGCGGGTGGTTGTGCTGAGTGCGGGCGGCTGTGCTGAGTGCGGGCGGCTGTATGTGGCTGTGCTGAGTGCGGGCGGCTGTATGTGGCGTGGCTGTGCTGGGTGCGGGCGGCTGTGGGTGGCTGTGCGTGGCTGTGCTGGGTGCGGCGGCTGTGCTGGGTGTGGTGGCTGTGCTGGGTGCAGCGGCTGTGGGCGGCTGTGCTGGGTGCGGCGGCTGTGGGCAGCTGTGCTGGGTGCGGCGGCTGTGGACAGCTGTGCTGGGTGCGGCGGCTGTGCTGGGTGCGGCGGCTGTAGGTGGCTGTGCTGGGTGCGGCGGCTGTGGACGGCTGTGCTGGGTGCGGTGGCTGTGTGTGGCTGTGGGCGGCTGTGCGTGGCTGTGCTCGGTGCGGCGGCTGTGCTGGGTGCGGCGGCTGTGCGCGGCTGTGCTGGGTGCGGCGGCTGTGGGCGGCTGTGCTGGGTGCGGCGGCTGTGCGTGGCTGTGCTGGGTACGGCGGCTGTGCGTGGGTGCGTCGGCTGTGGACGGCTGTGCTGGGTGCGGTGGCTGTGCGTGGCTGTGGGCGGCTGTGCGTGGCTGTGCTGGGTGCGGCGGCTGTGCTGGGTGCGGCGGCTGTGCTGGGTGCGGCGGCTGTGCGTGGCTGTAGGCAGCTGTGCGTGGCTGTAGGCGGCTGTGCTGGGTGCGGCGGCTGTGCTCGGTGCGGCGGCTGTGCTGGGTGCGGCGGCTGTGCGTGGCTGTGCTGGGTGCGGTGGCTGTGGTGGGTGCGGCGGCTGTGGGTGGCTGTGCGTGGCTGTGCTGGGTGCGGCGGCTGTGCGTGGCTGTAGGCGGCTGTGGGCGGCTGTGCGTGGCTGTGCTGGGTACGGCGGCTGTGCGTGGGTGCGGCGGCTGTGGGTGGCTGTGCTGGGTGCGACGGCTGTGCTGGGTGCGGTGGCTGTGCTGGGTGCGGCGGCTGTGGACGGCTGTGCTGGGTGCGGCGGCTGTCGCCACCTGATTCATTTCCGCCGCCATTTTCTTGGTCCTGCTCCCGGAATCGACGCCTGCGCAGTCCGCGCTTTCCGGCGCCATTTTCTTGAAGACACACTGCAATGTGTCTTCAAGAAAATGGCGCCGGAAAGCGCGGACTGCGCAGGCGCCGATTCCGGGAGCAGGACCAAGAAAATGGCGGCAGAAATGAATCAGGTGGCGTAAGTAACAAATAGCTGTGGCATGAAGTGCCACAGCCTCATGGCACAGCAATTTGTTACTTGCGCTACCTGATTCCTTTCCGGCGCCATTTTCTGTGTCCTCCTGGTGCCGGAATCGGCACCTGCGCAGTCCGCGCTGTCCACTGCAATGTGTCTTCAAGAAAATGGCGCCGGAAAGCGCGGACTGCGCAGGCGCCGATTCCGGCACCAGGAGGAGCAAGACAATGGCGCCGGAAAGGAATGGCGGGCGTAAGGAACAACTTGCTATGGCGGCGGCAAGGAATGGCGTACGTTACAAATTGCTGTGGCATGAAGTGCCACAGCATAATCAGGGCGGAAATATTGGACGGTGTCCCCCTGCTCCCGACCCCCTGCTCCCGGCAGTCCGCGCCTTCCGGCGCCATTTTTTTTTTTCCTGACACTATAATGTAACGCTAGGAGCGTCGCGCCTGCGCAGTCTATAAAGGCTTCGGACAGAGTGACGCTCCCAGCGTTATATTATAGATTATTATACATTTTTATAGCACCATTTATTCCATGGCGCTTTACATGTGAAAAGGGGCAAATATAGACAAATACAATAAACATGAGCAAAAAACAAGGCACTAACAGGTGCAGAATGAGGAAGGACCCAGCCCGCGAGGGCTCACAGTCTGCAGGGGATGGGTGAGGATACACTAGGAAAGGGTAGAACTGATTGTGCGGCAGTTCAGTAGGTTGAGGATCACTGCAAGCTGTAGGCTTTTTGGAAGAGGTGAGTCTTCAGGTTTTTTGAAGGTTTCTATGGTAGGCGATAGTTTGATGTGTTGGGGTAGAGAGTTCCAGAGTATGAGGGAAGCACAGGAGAAGTCTTGGATGTGGTTGTGGGAAGAAGAGATAAGAGGGGAATAGAGAAGGAGATCTTGTGAGGATCTAAGGTTGCGTGTAGGTAAGTACCGGGAGACTGGTAGTCACAGATGTATGGAGAAGACTGGCTGTGGATGATTTTGTATGTCATAGTAAGGGTTTTGAACTGGAGTCTCTGGACGATAGGAAGCCAGTGAAGGCCTTGGCATAGGGGAGAGGCTGGGAAGTAGTGGGGAGTCAGGTAGATTAGTCAAGCAGCAGAGTGTAGGATGGATTGGAGTGGTGCCAGAGTGCTAGAGGGGAGGCCAGAGAGTAGGAGGTTGCAGTAGTCAAGGCTGTGGGGAGAAGCATCATTCCACACCGTTTCTATAGACCATCTTTCCTGGTATAGAAATAAGGCTCATTGGCCTGTAAATTCTTGGCTCCATCTCCTTGCCTTTTTAGAAGCTAGGGGCATTTTCCCTTCTCCAATCTTTTGGGACTTCTGTTTTCCAGGATTTCTCAAGATTCTGACTAGTGGATGTCAATTTACTCTGCTAACTCTTTCAGTACACTAGGATGTAATTCATTTGGACCAGGAGATTTAAATTCATTTAAATTACCTAAGTGTTCCCTCACCATATCTCTGTTTATTGATAGTGTGGATTCTTTAATTCCTTCAATAGCACTATGAAGATCAGTTAATGTTATAATTGCTTTTTTTTTTTAGAGAACACAGACGCAAAATAGGAATTTAAAAGTTTGACCTTCTCAGTATCAAGTTTTACCACTTCACCCTTTTTATACTGTAAAAATCTTATAGCATCTTTCACTTTTTTTTTTGCTTTTGACATGCCCCCAAAATCCTTTTTTACTGCTTTTGGTCTCCCTCAGGACTCTATACCAGAGAGACCTCACTACAGAGGATTATTGCTCCCAATTTCGGAGATGGTCTATAGAAACGGTGTGGAATGATGCTTCTCACCACAGTAAATTCCTGACTAATTTGAATCATCAGGTTAAAGATATGCTGATCTAATCACCCCAGGGTCTCATGAAGACGCCATGACTTTAGCAGTCCATCTGGACAGGAGAAGACGAAAATAGCTTTGGGAAAAATTATCCTCTGGACTGGATCTACCCTCTCTCCCTGTATTCCCAAAGTTCATTGGCCACCATATGCAGATTAGCTGAGTGGGTGCCTCTCAAAAGTTGAAACAACAAACATGGCGTCAGGGTTAATGTCTTTTCTGTGGCCTCCCACGTCACCTGGTCTGTGAGTGCCCACGTTTGGAGCTGGCAGCAAATAACTGCACCTAGTATGGACAGAGGCTACCTGGCTGGGGGCTCAGGTACCGCTAGATATAAAAAAAAAATACTTTTGCCAATTGTTTCTTTTTCTGATAAACATCTTGAGGATTATGCTTTTGTGGTTGTGGTGCTGAGAAGGTTTTTGGATGTCGCTGTTGTTAAAAAATTGGGGGTTCACCTGACCGTCTTAATTGCTCCTATAAAGCTGTCCTCCTTGTACAATTCTTCTCTTGATCAGATTGTTGGGCCTGTGTCCCACACTAATAGTTATTTTTACAGGGAAGAGGTATCCTTATCATCTTACAGGACCTCTCTGCTGCTGTGGTTAAGGGATGTCCATGGCTTCGTGCTCACAATCCTATAATTGACTGGGAGGGAGGGGATATTGTAAGGAGGTCTTTAAGGTGTAGGTCTCACTGTATGCCCATGCTGTCCCAGGAGGTGGGCTTCCTTGGTACTTGGCAGAGTTTCCAGATGTGTTTTATGAGTAGGCCACATGGAATCTACCGCCACATAGAACTTATGATTGCTCCATCTAACTTAATAAGGGGCAAAATTGCCTAAGGGTAGAATTTTTAATTTGTTAGAGCCTGAGAGTTTCACCATGAGAGTTTGTCTTAAGGAGAATTTGGCTAATGGGTTTATTTACCCCTCCAAATGCCCTGTGGGAGCAGGATTTTTTTTTTTGTTTTCAAGGATGGGGGTTTGCACCCTTGTATTGATTATTGGGAACTTAATCGTATTACTGTATGTAACCAGTACCCCAACCACTCATTCCAGATCTTTTTTACTAACTTATTGGGGCTAATTAGTCAACCAAGCTGGAGCTCAGGGGAGCCTATAACCTTGTTCACATCAAAAGGGGAGATGAATGGAAAACGGCCACTATGAATATTGTGACTTGCCCTTTGGGCTTTGTTTCGTCCCAGCTGTATTTCAGTTGCTGGTCAATTATGTTTTTTGGGACCTCCTGGATATCTGTGTCATCATTTACATTGATCATATCCTCATCTTTTCCAAGGACCTTGTGACACATTGAGCCCATTCATGCGCCGTTCTGAATAGATTAAAGGAACATCACTTGCATGTTAAACTAGAGAAATGTGTATTTAAAGTGCAAGAGTTGGGGTCCCTTAGGGTTATCCTCTCCCTTGGGTGGTTTTGGATGGACCCTGCGAAAGTAAAGGCGATGCTTGATTGGTCCCAACCATGCAATCTCTTTACAGCGTTTCTTAGGTTTTGCTAGTTCTCCAAGGTACTAAAAACCCTTACTAGTGTTGATACTGGTATTGGTGTTGAACCATCATTCTAACATAGCTAATCTTGTGCTTTGCTATTTCAATCAGATATATTCTGCATTTATCCTAGGGACAGTTGCAGGAGCATAGAGAGTGGCAGAATGCAGCCTCTAGGCAGGACTTAGAGCTTTGCAGTCCATTGCTAAATATATAGCTGCTGCACGTGAACACAATCTTTTTTTTGGAGATGAAAAAAATAACTATATTATCATCTATTACGTGCTTTGTGTTACATTTCAGTTGTATATAAATCTCAACAAAACACTTCAAAAAATTTTCTAGATTCAATTAGTCATCCATAGAGTATTATGTGCTTTGTGTTACATTTTGGTGGTATATAACGCTCTAAAAAAGCTTTAAAAAAAATTTGGGGTTTCAATTTGTCATGCATAGAGTGTTCTCAAATTTTTCTGGATTCAATTAGTCATCCATAGAGTATTATGTGGTTTATGTTACATTTTGGTGATATATAACACTAGAAAAAAGGGTCCTCAAATTTTTCTGGATTCAAATAATCATCCATACAGTATTACGTGCTTTGTATTACTTTTCAGTAGTATATAACACTCCAAAAAAAGTGATCAAAATTTTTTCTGGACTGATTTTGTAATCCACAGAGTATTATGTGCTTTGTATTACACTGCGGTCTTATAAAGCACTCCAAAAAACTGTTCAAAAATAATTTCTGGATTAAATTAGTAATCCATACATTGTAACATACTTAGTACGTGACAAGGTGACAAAGATGACAGAATACCGTGAGACTACCAAGGGAGCATCTAAGCTGGCACGATAATAGAGATAGTAAGAGCCTGTGGTCTGGCACTTGCCACTTTCCTAGAACCACCAAGGCCGGAAACTGAAGCCGCAGCCATCACTATTGTTTTTTTTTTTTGCTGACTGCAGATGAGAGAGCCAGGATCCAGCAACTGGTGAGTGGACTGCGGGACCTAAACTGATAGGAAAAGAGAAGGAGACGAGGATTCCTCAAGGCTTGAGACAGGGCTTCAAGGGCGTTCAAAGGTCTATGGATGACTGGATGACCCACCTTATAATATGTTTCTGGCATTGCACTGTTTGCAATGCCTTTATGAGTGTAGATGTCACACAACTTCACTGCCTTAATTTTTTATGAGACACTCTATTTGGTGTCTTCAATGGTGTATGGATGATCCTTTTTATAATTAGCTTTCTTGAAATTGTAATTAATATACTCCCACACTCACAAAGGCTTTACACAAAGCGCAAAGTCTTTGTGAGTGTGGGAGCACATAAATTTCACTTTCAAAATATTTGAATGAGACACACCAGTTGTTTCCTTCAAGGTGCCACAACTACACTTCTTTTCTTAAGTTTTTTATGAGGCACTCCATTTGGTACCTTAAATTTTTGGCAGGCTTTGCACTGTTTTATGAATGGAGGAGTACTACAACTGCAGTTTGTTCACAATATTTGAATGAGGCACTACAGTTAGTGCCTGCAAAGGTGTATGGATGACCCTACTTGTAACTTTTGGCAGACATTGCTCTATATGCAAAGCTTTTATGAGTTTATAAGTAGTGTTGAGCATTCCGATACCGCAAGTATTGGGTATCGGCCGATACTTGCAGTATCGGAATTCCGATACCGAGTTCCGATATTTTTGTGGTATCGGAAATCGGAATCGGAAGTTCCCAGTGTATGGTTCCCAGGGTCTGGAGGAGAGGAGACTCTCCTTCAGGCCCTGGGATCCATATTCATGTAAAAAATAAAGAATTAAAATAAAAAATATGGATATACTCACCCGTCCGGTGGCCCCTGGACCTTACCGATTGTAACCGGCAGCCTCCGTTCCTAAGAATGAGGAGTTTAGGACCCTCGATGACGTCGCGGCTTGTGATTGGTCACGTGCCGCTCATGTGACCGCTCACGCGACCAATCACAAGCCTCGACGTCATCGCAGGTCCTAAACTCCTCATTGAGTTTCCTCTCCTTCAGACCCTGGGAACCATCCAGGATAGCTTCCGATACTTGTGTCCCATTGACTTGTATTGGTATCGGGTATCGGTATCGGTGATATCTGATATTTTTCGGGTATCGGCCGATACTATCTGATACTGATACTTTCAAGTATCGGAAGGTATCGCTCAACACTATTTATAAGTAACATAACTACACTTTGTTCACAATATTTGAATGAGATAATGAGATACTACAGTTTTTGCCTGCAAGGGTAAATGGATGACCCTGCTTATAATTTTTGGCAGGATTTTCTCTTTGCTTTAATGAGTCTAGGAGTACCACATCTACACTTTGTTCACAATATTTGAATGAGATACTACAGTTTTTGCCTACAAGGGTGTATGGATGACATTGTTTGAAATTTTTTGCTCGCTTTGCACTGTGTGCAGAGATTTTATGAGTTTAGGAGTACCACAGCTATACTTTGTACACAATATTTGAATGAGGCACTACATTTGGTGCCTTCAAAGGTGCATGGATAACCCTGCTTGTAAATTTTGGCAGGCTTTGCTCTGTATGCAGAGTTTTTATGAGGGTAGGAGTACCACTACATGAAAATTTTGAACAGAATGTGTATGAGGTCCTCCTTTATGACTAATACAGGGTGCAATACAGGGTGTATCTGAGTCCGCCTTCCATGTAATTTTTGGCGATTCTTGCTTCCTTCATAAATTACATTGAAATTTCCAATTTTAATGAAAAAATTATATTAATGTAATACAAATTAATCACTTTCCGATGTTGGACGTAATAATACGCCCACGTCGGACTCCCTCCCTTTGATGTGGGCTGAGCCCTCATCTTTCCTGGCATACATCAGCTGTTTTGAACATGAACAGCTGACATGTGCCTCTAACAGACGTGGATGGAATCATGATCCACCCACGGCTGTTAACCTGTTAAATGCCACTGTCAATCATTGACAGCGGTATCTCACTCGTGCTTCCTGGAAGCACACCAGAAATTCCGACCATCGGTGACCCCATCACGTGATCACGGGTCACTGATGGGTTGGCATGACAACCAGAGGTCTCCAGCAGACCTCTATATGTGTCACTGCCGGATTGCTATGAGTGCCGCTCCGTGGTCGAAGCTCATAGCAAGTGAGCATTTCTGCTACATATAGGTGATCTGATCATCTCTTGAATGTAGCAGAGCTTATCGGGCAACTGCAGCTTCTAGTCTCTAATGGAGACTATTGAAGCATGCAAAAAGTAAAAAAAAAATGTTTTTTAAAATATTAAAAAAATAAAAAAATATAAAAGTTCAAATCACTTTAATTTCACCCCATTCAAAATAAAACAATAAAAAAAATCAAAAATACACATATTTGGTATTGTCTCATTCAGAATCAACCGATCTATCAATATAAAAAAAGAAATAACCTGATCACTAACCGTCGCAACAAGAAAAAAAAAATCAAAAAGCCATAATTATGTTTTTTTGGTCGCCGCTGAAATGTAATAATATGCAATAACGGGTGATCAAAAACTCATATCTACACCAAAATGGTATAAATTAAAATGTCCGCTTAGCATGCAAAAAATAAGGTATCACCCAGCCAGTCTCGGAAAATAACGCCTTTTTTTTTACCAAAGTTTGGATTTTTTTTCACCACTTAAATAAAAAAGAACCTAGACATGTTTGGTGTCTATGAACTCATAATGACCTTGAACATCATAATGGAAGGTCAGTTTTAGCATTTAGTGAACATGGTTAAAAAAAAAAAAACTGTGGAATTGCACTTGTTTTGCAATTTCATTGCACTTGGAATTTTTTCCTGTTTTCCAGTACACAATATGTTAAAACCAATGGTGTTATTCAAAAGTACATCTTGTCCAGCAAAAAACATGCCCTTAGATGGCCATATTGATGGAAAAACAAAAACAATTATGGCTCTGGGAAGAAGGGGAGAAAAACAGAAACGCAAAAAGGAAATAGGGTTCCATCATGAAGTGGTTAAAAGTGATTTGCTTTCTTCTTCAACCTTTAGTAGATCTGAAAAGAATAAATTCACGATTGCATTTTATTTTTGCCTTTTTTTTATCTCAGTAACCTTCTATTATAAAAATTCAGCAAATTCCAGGCTTATATCTGAGGTCGTAGATTTCCAAAGGATTTATACAATGACACCATTATGCTGTCACCTTGTCATCTATATCCTGCTTTATGCATGATAATATCTTATTATTTTCTGCAGCTGTTCTGTGACATTGACAGTAAGACACAGCCAGCTGCTTCTATGCACTTTCATACATTCGTTATCAGGCATTGACCTTATTGTGCCCTGCTCAGATTTAGATACAGTACATGGTTTGTTCTACTTACTAAACACCTACATTTGGAACCCATTTTAAGACCTTACACGATCACCATTATGTTTTATTACCAAATAAAATGCTTACCTTTTCGCCATAGTAAATACATTAATCCGCTGCTCCCATAGCAAAGCTACCCTGGACTGAAAGTTAGACAACAACGTTATAGCACATTAGTGCCCTTCATGTCTTTAACCCCCTTATGTAGCAACAAAGTTTGGACACAATTACTTTTTCATATATGTATTCTGAATGCACTAACACTTTTATATTTTCTAAAATACAGGTTTGTAAAGGATTGTTTATTTGGAGAAGAATTGTAGTTGTAGAATAATTGACACCATTTTGGGGGTTGGAAAAATAGTATCAATGTCAACTACAATTTCTGTCCCAATCATCAAACATCAGATCGGCATGAATGAAGGAGTCAAGTTGAAAGTCTTTACTGATATAAATGTTTCAGCTGTCAATTGAAACCAAATTCAGCAACCAGCTGAGCAACCAACCAGCAGGATTCCAAATCATCCCAAAAATCAAAATAACACAGGTTGATCCAATTTGCCTGATTTTCATCATGGTTGCTCTTTACGTTACTCAGTACTCAGTAGTGTATATGAATCCCACGTGCCTGTATTCCCAATTTAATGATATCTGGGCATGCTCCTGATGAGATGGCAGATGCTTATGGACAATGTGTGACACTGCCTAGTGACATCAGATGCACTGATATATAATTTCCAAGAGCTCATCCTTTAGATTCAGGTCTGGGGTAGCAGACCTACCATAACATCCGCATCATGGCCATGACACAATGTGAATACAGTAGTTGGTTATACTCTTACTGGACAGACTGCAATCCGAGAATTTACTTTGAATTATACTCTGATGCTTAAGTGTTTTATTACTTTTCTTGAGCAGTGTACTTACAAACCGGTATTGATATTTATTGTGGAGATATAAATGCCTGCTTTCTTCTGTAATTTCAGTTGTTTAACAAAGAAGACAATTGATGTCCTTCAAATGAACATTTTTCCCATATTTAATGATGCAAACATTTTTTTCTTGATGATCTGTGAAGCTTCTCGAAATAAAGTATGTCGTTACGCACCATTCCCTATGAATAATATGGATATCATTCAAGGGATGTAACATGATGCTTTATTCTATGTTATAAACAGATCGCTTCATTTGTGGTGACATGGTGAGCATAAAGGCATGATATCCATCATCTGAACACAACAGTATCTATACATGCTAAATGTAAAACCTTCTAATCAAATGGGCTTTTTGATATTTAAATGCACTAACCATATAAACGAAACAGCAACACAAACAGGTTTGCAATTCATATACTCCACCATTAATTACCCCAGATGTAAGAAAACATTGCAGCTTATCAATTTGCTAGATAACTATTTAGCACAGCTTCTACAGATTACACTTATAATTGCCAACGGTTGTTCAGTGTTATCAAATATTACTATTTGTTCACTTTTTTCTATGATCTTCACAATCATTTTGCCTGCTTCTTATTTTTTTTTATATTTGACTGTGATTACCTCATTTTCTCTCTTCTCTTTGTGTTTCGTGTTCCACAGACTGGTCGTTAAAAGAATAAATGTATCCTTGGCTTCCAGAAGGGAAAAGGCCAGTATCTGCCTGAGTCCAAGTAGACCTGACACTTATGCAGACACAACATTTCTTTACTGAATAAAAACCCATGGTGCTTCTATGAGGAGGAGTAGGGTGGCAGTTAAAGGTGTATTCCAATCTCGTACATTTATTGACTATCTACAGTTTATGCCATAAATGTGCAGTAGATATGGATCCCACAAATGGAGCATGTTATTATATAAAAAATGGGGTCATCATGTTCACTGCTGCCAGTGGATAGGTGGTTGCTTGGAATTCCACTTTGAGAAAGGGACCCCATTCTTGTGACAGATGTGGATCCTATTGGTATGTTACTGTCACGGTGAGCTGCAGCCGCTGATGCGGCCCAGCCCATAGATGCCCCAATGCCGACCGACCACGACGGTGTGGGGCGCGTGTCCCCTGGGGACACAATACGGACACTTTATACCACAGAGGGGGACCCGGATCTACCCGAACTAGGGAAGGGAAGAGACTGGGGTTCTGTGGCAACTGAGCATGTGGACAAGGAAAGAGACACATAGGACTGGATTACACCGCACAACTTCAGGTATAGAGAAAGTAGAGTTTACTAAAGTAAAGTCACACAGTACATAAAACCCAACATGACTATGCCAGGTTCCCGATTCCACACCTCCCAGAAGGATACCACTCAGTGGACCCCAAAGCACTAAAGGATCACCGAGGCACACATAGGCGGGACATCGAGACATCAGGACACAGGCAGGGCATCAGGGTACACGAGGTCATCAGGATGCAGGCAAGATATCAGGACACAGACAGGGCTTCAGGACATCATGGTACATCAGGTCATCAGAACATCAGGGTACAAGAGGTGATTAGGATCCAGACAGGACATCATGGTACAGACAGGACATCAGGACATCTGGACACAGGTTCACCAGCAGACATCAGACAGGAGTCATTCAGTTCCGGACATCCGACCTGACCTACAGGCACCACCACAGTCATCAGGCTCCAAGCTCCAGGCAGCTGTCATCAGGTTCCAGACTGTGGTCGTCAGACTCTGGGCATCGGACCTAGAAAAGAACTCAAGTGGGATGGTGCTAGAACCGCAGGATTGCTGGGCCTGCCAGGAGTTATCACTGCATGGTAGCCAGAGCACAGAGTAGTAGATGCTCAGCAGAAACACCGGTTACAAGAGACTCAAAGTCACTGGGTGCAAGGCTACAGACGCAGAGGGATTTCAGGAACATAACACAGCAGGCACAGTTCAGACAGGATCAGGTACAGGACAGGTACAGGATCAAGGTTTCAGGCCTGGATATACCGCCTCCAGGACAGGCACCATACAGGACATAACAGGAATCAAGGCAAGGACTTTGGTTCCAAAACATAGACAGGAGAGGGGCAGGAACACAAAACACACATAGCAAAGTTCAGGAGCTTTGTGAGTAGTTCATGCCCCAACCATAGGGCAGGGGAACTTTATATATGAGCTGCCCCTTAGCAATTGGCTTGGGACAGCATTTCAAGTACACACACTAACCCTGATAAAAGCAGGGGAGGTGTGGCCGTGCACACCCTTAGAACAAACAGAAACCATTACAGCACAATCAGTGCATGAACTGAGGCTCAGGGCACCTGGCAGCGACTGCAAACCCAGATACACGTGGAAAGTCATGCACCAGCTGCAAATTACCTCACAACCCATGGACAGCTTCCACAGCGGCAACCAGGGACCGCACATGCGGAAGGTAATGCAGCAGAGCAAAGACCTAACCACCCATGTACAGCTATGCAGCGGAGCAGGGAACGGAGCAGGCTCCATACAGGTAAGAGCCAACAGCATCCCAACTCAATTAGGGGAAAGTAGCAAAGGGTTAAAGCAAAGATATGCATTGTCACACAGAAAACCAGATAGACAGAACGGAGTGACAGTTACTAAACAATGAATGCATCAGATGGGAATTTCCCTTTAAGTGAAATGATTTAAAGAATTACAGTGAGTTGTCCCAACTTAAAAATGAAACTCTTAAGTTCATTGACTATAAGACGGCAGAAAATAGCTGAGCACTGCATTTGGCTATCTCCAGCAGTCCCACAGTAAATCAATAGAGCATTGGTGCGCATGCGCAGACAGTACTTCACTCTAATTAAGGCATTTCTGCTTCTGTTCTTTGGACAATAGTCACAGTGGTTACCCTCTACTGTGACTTAAAAAATTCTCCATTGCTCTCTCTTTATATATATACAATACATACATGCACTCTTCATCCTTGAAATTTTAACAACAATAAGGAAATCTTACAGAATTCAGAAAATCACAGGACTGATAACACAGGTCAACAAAAAAAAATTTTTTTTCTGGTGTCCAAAATATTTTAATGAATTTGGGGTATTTTTGGGGTGCTGATTCTGAATATGCTATCAGTTTTGCCAGATTGGCTCAAGTTTTTGACATTTTTGGTATCTTATTTATAGCACTTGTTGGTAAATGCGACGCATCATCTCATTAATTTCTTTGGATTAGTACTTGAACTGAGCAGTTCTCAATATAGTTTTGTGTTAATTAGTGTTCTAAAAGTTTGTTCATAGCTTGATTTTTGCACTAACTTTATGTTGTTGTCTGTTTTCCAGTGAAAAGCATGAACTCATCAAGAAGAAGTTGTCTTAACGATCCAGACTCATTCTGTTACATTTGTGGTGAATACACACTGCCAAAACATAGAAGAAACATAACAGACTTCGTAAAAAAAAGTGTATTTTGCCTATTTTGGGGTTATGCTTGGGGACCAAGACAAGTTTTGGGCACCACACATAGTGTGCAAAGCATGTATTGAATTATTACGAAAATGGAGCAAAGGACAAAGAAAAAGCTTCAAATTTGGTGTTCCAATGGTGTGGAGAGAGCCAAAAAATCATCATGATGACTGTTATTTCTGTGCAGTGCAAGTGCAAGGATTCAATAAGCATAAGAAACGAAAATGGGAGTAACATGGAATCTGCAAGAAGGCCTGTCCCTCATTGTGAAGATGTGCCTGTACCTGTGTTTACCATAAATAACAGTCATCATGATGATTTTTTGGCTGTTATGTTTCTTCTATGTTTTGGCAGTGTGTATTCACCACAAATGTAACAGAATGAATCTGGATCGTTAAGACAACTTCTTCTTGATGAGTTCATGCTTTTCACTGGAAAACAGACAACAACATAAAGTTAGTGCAAAAATCAAGCTATGAACAAACTTTTAGAACACTAATTAACACAAAACTATATTGAGAACTGCTCAGTTCAAGTACTAATCCAAAGAAATTAATGAGATGATGCGTCGCATTTACCAACAAGTGCTATAAATAAGATACCAAAAATCTCAAAAACTTGAGCCAATCTGGCAAAACTGATGACATATTCAGAATCAGCACCCCAAAAATACCCTAAATTCGATAAAATATCTTTGGCACCAAAAATGCTGTTGACCAGTGTAATATCTTAATTATATAAAAATTATGAAAATTTGAAAACAAATTTATCAGAGTATCTCAATGTATTGAGTGTTGAGTATGAGCAACTGAAATGCATGCACTTCCCCACCTTGACATGCTATTAATGAGGTTAATAATGGTTTCTAAGGTATGTTCTGCAAAGCCGAATACACTTGGGCAGCAAATCATCAAGATGTGTTCCATGCAGCTCCTTTTGCAATTGCTGACCAATGACGTCGAAGATATGCTTCATGTGAGACAAGACCAGAAACTCCACACAGGCAACTCCCACTAGCACAAGCAATACCTAAGTACATTTTGCATGTCATGTCCTGGAAACCAGTAATAACTTCATCACCATTATGGCAAGGCGTGTGAGTGAATGTATTTTTGCATGTGGCGCTCATAGTCGATACTGATTAAATCGAGATGTTTTGAAAATTGTGTTTCCATTTTTTCACCACTTGCATATAGCTAACATCTCTACCAATCCTATGATTTCCATAATTCCTATGTATTTAAAAATATTTAGGCACTTTCAGCTAAAATACCGTTGGGGCACTTAAAATATTAAAGCAACATTATCTATCATATATCTGAATTTCTTATGAGGAGACATTAATAAAAAGGATGAGCGCATGTACAACAATAAATATTTCTGACATTCACATGTTCATTCCAGTAAGTCTGGGTTGACATGAGCGAATTTCATGGACCGTATACAGACTGCAATGTAGTGGAAGTTCGGGTTGGGAGATCTATGGTCAGTCTACGAATTGGGGTCCAAAAACAGACTGTGAAATATGCTTGTGTGAACACCGCCTTAAAGAAAAGCTGCTTTGTAACACTAATCTGCAGTATTTTGTACACCTCAGTCTGTGAATGTTTACTACTCCATGAAATGCATTATTTTTTCTTATCCGTACATTGTATGTGGATTTCTTTCTTTTTTACCACCAGCTTAGAAACAGCATTATCCTTGAAGATAATATTTGTGCTCTGAAGTCTTTACAAAACTATTCCTATTATGTAAGGTGAATAAGGTGATTATTGCTCAGGCATACTGAGGCTAGCACATGAAAACCTAACAAATCTCTGCTGTCCAATAATACAATTAAACAGAGAATCCAATGTAACTAAAGGTACCGTCACATTAAGCGACGCTGCAGCGATAGCGACAACGATGCCGATCGCTGCAGCGTCGCTGTTTGATCGCTGGAGAGCTGTCACACAGACCGCTCTCCAGCGACCAACGATGCCGAGGTCCCCGGGTAACCAGGGTAAACATCGGGTTGCTAAGCGCAGGGCCGCGCTTAGTAACCCGATGTTTACCCTGGTTACCAGCGTAAAAGTAAAAAAAACAAACAGTACATACTCACCCAGCGTCAACCAGCTTCTGCTTCCTGACACTGACTGAGCTCCGGCCCTAACAGCACAGCGGCTTTCACTTTCACTTGAGGGCCGGCGCTCAGTCAGTGTCAGGAAGCAGACGCTGGGGGAGGTATGACGCTGGGTGAGTATGTACTGTTTGTTTTTTTTACTTTTACGCTGGTAACCAGGGTAAACATCGGGTTACTAAGTGCGGCCCTGCGCTTGGTAACCCGATGTTTACCCTGGTTACCAGTGTAAAACATCGCTGGTATCGTTGCTTTTGGTGTCAAACACAACGATACACGGCGATCGGACGACCAAATAAAGTTCTGGACTTTATTCAGCGACCAGCGATATCACAGCAGGATCCTGATCGCTGCTGCGTGTCAAACTAAACGATATCGCTAGCGAGGACGCTGCAACGTCACGGATCGCTAGCGATATCGTTTAGTGTGACGGTACCTTAAGGCCTTCAAGGCTGATGATATATTATCTTCCTCCCTAGGCAATAGATTACAGCTCATTAGATGTTTTGACATACAAAATGAAATAAACTAAGAAAAACGTTATTCAGCTTTTGTGTATGGTTCTCTACTCTGGAACTTATAGAATTCCCTTACAGGGGATTTTAATTTAGAAAAGTCAACCCCAACTGATTAAAAAGTAGTAAAAAAACCAAATACAGATAATACTCACCCTCCCCTGGTCCAGATGCAGCTCTTTGCTTCTGCTCCGGTATTTGTTTTGGCTGCAGCAGTGATATAATGACTACAGCACACATAGCAATACTATTCATAGGATCACTAATTTCATGTTTTTCAACTGTGGAATACATGTTAACTTCTAGGTGCAAGGAGGTTGCTTTCCCTGCTCCTTCCCTGGAACCACTTAGTCAGGCAGCTGGGTTGTCGGGGGGAAGACTTTCTGCCCTGGACAGAGGAGACCAGGTGACTGCTGGGGGCAGAGAGGAAGAGAGGGGGGTGTGGTCAGAAAAGAGCGGGAGAGCAGAGCGCGCCAGACAGAGGGGACAGCGCACCAGACAGAGAGCAGGCTGCAGTGCCGCGCTCCCCGAAAGAGAGTGCTCCCCGTGAGGGCACTGAGGCTGAGATACTAGCCATAGTGGAGGCTGGATGTGAGAGTGTGGAATTGGAAGCCTCCTTAATCAGAGAAGACATATCCCCTGACAGTGACCTGAGCGCATAGCCTCGGTGACCGCAGTGACAAGCCAGGACCCCTGAGTGTGACAAGTAAACTGCTGTGTGTGTGTGTAGCATTGCTACTGCAGAAAGCCTGCCAGCCTGATATACAGAGGCTCGCAGCAGAGTGGCTGAGTTACTTCCTGCTTTCAGCTTCACTGGAAGAAAAGACTTAACCCCGGAGTCTCCAGTTCTCAGGAGACAGAGGAGAGACTTCAGGATCTCAAGTGCTGCTGGTGACTGTACCCACGTTGGAATTAGGACCCTCCAGTCAGGACCTCCCTGGACTGATAAGTTACAAGAACACTCATTAACCCTTTTGATTCCGCTTAACTGTTTACTGTTTGATTTATCTCTATTAACCCCCTGTTTACTCCCTGCGAGGAGAATCTTACTCCTGTTAATAAATTCCCCTCAACAGTTGGTCTGTCTGTTCCATGGTGACATACTCAACCCTGCACTCTATTACACTTGGCGTAGTCGGCAGGATGTCACACGGTAGCGCAGAAAGGGCAGACCAAGCAGTAGGGGGAGGCCCCAGGTCTAGCATCTCTCTGGGAGCCATGTTGGTTAACCTGCCAAAATTCTCGGGGAGCGATGTCATGTTGTGGAGTTGGACGGAGCGCATCCGAGGGATGATGTGGATGCATCCTATGATGCTGGCTCTGCAGGCGGAAATAGCTGTGATGGCCCTAGACGCGGATGCATGGGACTCTGTTATGCTCATGCGACAGATACCCTGGACAAAGTATTACGTATACTTGAGGAGATGCATGGGGACCCCACTGACGTAGAGGAGCTGTGCATACAAAGAGGGGGAGACCGTGACGCAATATATGAATGCCCTGCAGGAGCTTCATACTGCCATCATACGGAAGGACAGCGTAGGTGTGGGGGCAGTTGACGTTGTGCTGCGAGACCAACTGGTGACAGGCTTGCGAGATGTGTTGATGAAACAGGCCCTGCGAGAGCGCATGCGTGTAAAGCCAGATATGAATTTCTCTGATGTCGGGAGTGAGGCACGCATGCGCAAGCAAGAGCAAGGGGTGGTAGTGCCAGTGGGGAAGGTATGGAGCGGGGAGGTAACTGCCTCTCAATGGGTAGAAGACTTGAAGAAGCAGGTTAAGCAGATCCGTGAGGAAGTGGCTGAATATAAGAAGACCCCTGCTGCAGAGTACAGCCCTCCGGTGCGAGAAAGAGAGACCGCCTCCCAAAGTGAGACTAGTGCCGCTCGGCGAAGAAGACTGCCTACATGCTACCATTGCGGAGCACCCAGTCAGAATGAAGAGGAGATGTCATGGACCCGGGATTCCCAGTTGAAGATAAGAAGAATCTGGGAAGAGATTGAGAGTCTGGGGAGAGCCCTTACTGCAGTCTTGGGGATCAGCGGCATATCCCGAGGTAACGTGCGAAAGCAGCCAGAAGGAGATAGAGGAGAGGTGCGCAGCATGAAGAAGACTTCAGTGGCGGCTCCAGAGTGTAACTCCATATCCTGGAGTGATGAGCAACTGCAGATGAGAGATGTCTCCCACTGAGATCGACGATCCGGATGAAAGCGCCCTCCAGACAGATGCAGGCGTGAGTGCTGGGCGTGCAGAAGGGTGGGACACCTGTCCAGAGATTGCCCTACCCGAGAAAAGCGGTGGCCGAGATTCGTTCACCCCTCTGAAGGTCCTGCTAACTGGAGGGAACATTGCCCCTGGAGGGAATGGTATGGCAAGAAGAGAAGAGTTCCACCTAGAGCAAGACAGTACCACAATGTCGGACACCAAGGAGAGGTGGAGGTGTCGAGCATCTCTTGTGGAATGACTGCGCTGTCCCGACGTGTGAAGGCGAGCCTGTTGGAACTCCAGCTGGGTCTGAAGGTTCTGTCTGTGAAACTCAGCCCAGAGGGAAGAAAGGGACATCCACTCGAGAAGACCACATAAGTGCTTTACTACCTTGCCCAGCACGAGTTCCCAAAGAAGCAGACAAAGTGCCAAGTGTTCCTGCGGCACTCGTTTTCGAAGCCCTCGTCGATGAGAAGGAGGAACCACTAATATCGTCCCCTGAGGTGAAGAGTGTGCTGGCTGTCAGCTCACAGGATCCTGATCGAACAGAGGAAATGGAACAGCTGTGTGAGACAGGGAGTGTGCCTGAGAAGCCCTGTGGAGTGATGCCCGCAGAGCCCGGCACGAATGACGAAGAGTCCGACCTGCATGATCTTAATTCATCTGACTCTAGTTTTGACAAGAATGCTCCTGTCAAAGAGAGGGGGAGCTATGGAGAAGAATTGCCTGTACTTAGCCCTCAGACTGAGGAGCCCGAGCAAGAGGCTCCTACGCAAACACTTGCTATCGGCAAGGCCAGGTAGAAGAAAAAGAAGAAGAGGACAGCAGTTGTTGATGAAGCAGAGAAAGCATATCGCAACCTGACTGATGAACAGCTCCTCAACCATTTAGTTTGGCAGTATGTGCAAGAAGAAAGGCAGAAGGAGATGCGAGAATTGCAGGTATCTGACTCCCCTCAAAAGAACAAAGAGAAGCACAAAGAATCCTCACCCGTAGAATGGCGAGCTTCAAGAGAGGGGGAATGTAAGGAGGTTGCTTTCCCTGCTCCTTACCTGGAATCACTTAGGCAGCTGGGTTGTCAGGGGGAAGACTTTCTGCCCTGGACAGAGGAGACCAGGTGACTGCTGGGGGCAGAGAGGAAGAGAGGGGGGTGTGGTCAGAAAAGAGCAGGAGAGCAGAGCGTGCCAGACAGAGGGGACAGCGCGCCAGACAGAGCAGGCTGCAGCACCGAGCGGGAAGCAGACGGCAAGGGACCTGACGGACACCGGTATGTGAGTATGTACGTTTTTTTTTTTTTACTTTTATGATGGTAACCAGGGTAAACATCGGGTTACTAAGCGCGGCCCTGCGCTTAGTAACCCGATGTTTACCCTGGTTACCCGGGGCCTTCGGCATCGTTGGTCGCTGGAGAGCGGTCTGTGTGACAGCTCTCCAGCGACCACACAACGACTTTCCAACAATCACGGCCAGGTCGTATCGCTGGTCGTGATCGTTGGAAAGTTGCAGAGTGTGACAGTAACCTTACTCAACCCTGCACTCTATTACATAGGTACATATTTGTTTTTGCTGGTTGAGTGCACATTACTGCTATGTATTTATTTATACTTATTTGATCACTCATTTTGTGTACATATTTTGCTACCATTCTATTTATTGGTAATGTTACCTTGGAGTTCCTTCAGTTACTCATCTACCCATGTATATGTGTTTTTGTATTTGCATCTTGTTTTTTTTAATTGAATTTTAGAATTTATATCTAATAAAGCTATACTTTTTAAACTCTATAATTATGACTCTTTTCTTGGCATTTATTGTTTTGGGGTTTATGTATTTTATGAACACAGATAAAAAAAAAATTCTTTTTCTAAACAGAAAAAATAGGGTGACTTGAACTTGAATATGTTAACATTTTTGTTGCTTTAATTTAGTTTTTATTCTTTTATGGGACCTGAACATGCAATTGTCCAACAACTTATGCTATGTACTGCAAACTCATATAATAGCAGTATATAATGTAAATCTATGTCCATTTTTAGAGCAGAACAATGGAAAGCAGCTTGAGACAGATTTATCATCGACTGTAAAATGTCAGACTGTATCCACTGACTATAATGAACTCTGTGCTTATCACATTTCAAACCTAAGTTCTTGTTCCTATCAGTCCACACTCAGGCCATCTCCTTTGTGCTCCTCTATAGACTTGGGTCATCTGCTCAGCACTTCTTTGTCCTCAGGTTGTTTCCTTGGTGCTCTTCTCTGCCCTCACGCTGTCTCTCAGTGCTCTTTCTGTCATTAGGCCATCACCTTGGCGCTACTCTCTGCCATCAGGCTGTCTCCTCAGCATTCCTTACTGCTCTCAGGCTGCCTCCTCAGAGCTCCTCACTGACCCCAGGCTGTCTCATCTGTACTCCTCTATTCCCTCAGGCCATCTTATTGCCATCTCTCTCTGCCCTCAGTCTGTCTCTTCAGTATTCCTCTCTGACCTCAGGTAGTCCCATCAGCATTCCTCTTGGCTCTCAAAATGTCTCCTTAGCACTACTCTCTGTCTTTGGGCCATCTCCTCAGTCTCCTCAGCATTCCTCTCTACTCTCAGACCAAAGCATGTTGAAACTTTGGCACAATGTGCCCTGGACTAAGGACAGTGATGAGAGACATTATAGGAATTATGAAGTTGCCCAGCAGCTGTACTGAAAGTTCAAAACCCAGGAAAAAATAAACTTAATTCCAACAAGGAGTGACATGCTTTCAGTCAAGCAGGTTTGCTGTTGCAGCTTCAGTCATCACTTACAGAGAAGGGGAGTGGTGCTGTTATAAACAGTAACGAACACGCTGCCACTTTAAGAAACAGCACCCCCTTGCCTGGTGTGATGGAATGTTCTGATTCCCCCCTGCAATAGACTGTGTGAATGAACTGCACTGTGCTGAGGGGAGGGGTGAAGCCTGGACAGTGTGTGTGAGCTGAAGCTAATGCAGAGCCAGAGAACTTTGTGCTTGTACCTGCAAAAGAGGACCCACAGCCTGGGACAGAGTGGACTTGTGAAATTGGACAGACTCTTCAGGCGTAGCAAGGGTGGCTGTCCTGTTCTAGTTTGAGAAACCACAAAGATACCGAGAAAGTGATTTACAATTTCCAGGAGCACCTCCCGGATCCAGAAGCAAGGAGAAGACCACGTTTCACAGAGCTGGCAGAGAGCCATGCGCACCACCTTACTGGACTGTTGGGGGCCCCCTGGGACTGGATCTGAGTCCCCAACATCACCGTGAGTCTGTCCCTGTTTTGTGCACATGTCAGGGCCTAGTGTAGGCTTCAACAGACAGAACACGGCAGCCGTGTGACCTGCTTAGTAGAGGCCAGGGAGACTGTACGTAGAGTAGCATCATTCTTTTTTTATTGCTTGCATTTGCTTGTGTGACGTATATTGATTCTGTAATAGTTGGAGCACCGTGCTAATTGATGGCCCAGCTAAAGAACACAACTCTTGTAAATTATCTTTTGCCATTGCATACCCCTGTTTGCACCTTCCTTATTCACTTCATTCCTTGCCTTCCAATAAATTTACCCTTTGTTGTTTTCACCTCATCTTGTGTACCGTAGTCTCCCTGCACCCTGGTGGTTCCCCGGCCATTGCTTCAACAGCAGAATGACTCTTGGCTGTAAGCCAAGGCACTTTGACTGTCAGCCAGCTGTACACTGATGCACTGCAGAGCCAGCTATCAGTCAAAGAGCCAGAGCCTGCTTATTGTAGCTGTGCTGGAACACCTGTATGACTGTAAGCCGGCTGTTCCTGGGAGGAGTAAAGTTCATTTTCTTCTGGGCACTTCACTTTTACTACGGCAACCTTCGTAACACTATTATCCTACAGATTATCCTTAAATCTGCAGGTAAATAGGGTTATTGACCCTGACAGGTTCCCCTTAACATATGTAATAAAATAAGACTGTGTCATACTTATTATGCTATGTTTATTTGTTTGGGGTACTTTTTTTTTTGTATAGATAGGTGGATGATAGAATAAATAGGTATGTGACAGGAGCCCCATTTACAAGCACTGTCCTGCTGGATCTAGTTAAGTTTGGTGTTATGGTCATACGTAGGTCACAAAGCATGCGTGTTAAGAAGATTCCCATAGAAGTTAATGAATCTCTGGTCTCCATTCCTTTAGTTCATGTTGCTGCTGTAATGCAAATCTCTGCTGTTAATGTAATTGTATCAATTCATAATCACTGCATTGGCTGGGATCAATCATTTGAATTGTGTATGGTGAGATAACATAATGTTATTTTTACATTGAAGATGACACTGTATAAAATAAAATAAATTAAAGAAAAATCCTTTATCATACTCAAAAAATGTGGGTTGAGCATTATATTTCAAAAGAACCTGTCAGCATTAATATAAAGTGTAGATATGGCTGTAATGATCCTGTAATACTGATTTCATTGATATATTTGGTGAAGAAATCTGCTTTGTTACTCTTCTTTTTTCACCATTTGAAGTTTTCTGCTAATTAGATTTCAGTGCACAGGGGCAGGACTGTGTCAAGGACTATGGGGAATACATTATACTATATGAAGAACTATGGGGTGCATTATACTATGGGAAGTGAATTGTAATACACGGATGACTATGGTGGTGCATTATACTATATGGAGCACTATAAGGAGTGCTACGACTTGCGGACTTACATTATCTTGGCCGCATGAAGAGACCCATATAAATGTATTTAAAATAAATTCTTTATTTAACACAATAAAATAAAACACTTTTTTAACAAGACCAAACAAAAACAGACAAAGTGTCCAAGGAATGGATAAGAACGGTCCTACCCTATGTATGTTCTCAATATTCAATCCAAATAGAATCTGTATAAATCTCACCGCCCTTGATGATGTAAATTAATGATATTCCTTTGTCAATCATAATATATTATATATAAAGGGTAATATTATTCCATCCAAAGCATCACAGTATAGCGCTATCTATCACACATGTTACCACTGGATACCCATCTTATTGCGTTCATCTACTACTGCCTAAAGCATGTATTCAACACATTGTATAAAGCAAAGGATGTGTGGATGTAGCATTGCCAATTTCTGAGATTACTTACAGATTAAATATACCCACGAGAGGCGGTGATATAGGGACAGAGCCGACCGATCCTTCCACGTGCGCCCCGACGCGCGTTTCGCCCGTAAGCTTCTTCCGGGGGCGTAACCAGGCAGAACTAATTGACATCATGGAAAATGCATTTGATCAGAATATCATATCAAAAGCTTTTTTGGATAACATTAAGAAATTCAAACCGAAACTCCCCACTCTTTATTTGATACCAAAACTTCATAAAAATCCATTGGATCCTCCCGGACGCCCCATTGTTGCAGGTAATGGTGGGCTATGTGAATTGATCTCGGATGTGGTAGACTATTTTCTGAGACCTTTGGTAGTCTCCCTCTCTTCGTATATTAGGGACACCACGTCGGCCTTACAGCGACTTGACCAGTTGTCTTTGGATGACAACATGGTGATAGTCACGGCCGACGTGGAGTCCCTGTATACATCCATCAGACATCAAGATGGTTTGGAAGCTATTAAATTATTTCTCCTTTCCAGCAATTTGGATGGTCCCCTGGCAAATTTCATTCTCACTTTGTTAGAATTTTTGTTATATCATAATGTTTTTGTTTTTAATTCACAGATTTTTCTTCAAAAACAAGGCACGGCAATGGGGGCCTCTTGTGCCCCTGCCTATGCTAACCTGTTTTTAGGGGCATGGGAAAGGAGGATTTTTCAAGATGACCTCATCCAGGAAATGAACTCGGTTCATAACTGGATGAGGTACATCGACGATATTCTGTTTTTTTTGGAGGGAGACATTAAAGGTCTACACAATCTGATGTCTAAACTAAACAACAATAACCACACATCCACACATCCTTTGCTTTATACAATGTGTTGAATACATGCTTTAGGCAGTAGTAGATGAACGCAATAAGATGGGTATCCAGTGGTAACATGTGTGATAGATAGCGCTATACTGTGATGCTTTGGATGGAATAATATTACCCTTTATATATAATATATTATGATTGACAAAGGAATATCATTAATTTACATCATCAAGGGCGGTGAGATTTATACAGATTCTATTTGGATTGAATATTGAGAACATACATAGGGTAGGACCGTTCTTATCCATTCCTTGGACACTTTGTCTGTTTTTGTTTGGTCTTGTTAAAAAAGTGTTTTATTTTATTGTGTTAAATAAAGAATTTATTTTAAATACATTTATATGGGTCTCTTCATGCGGCCAAGATAATGTAAGTCCGCAGGTGGTAGCATTTAATCTAGAAGTGCCATAACTGGAGATATGTAAGGACTATTTGGTAATATTTGCACTATAAGGAGTGTATTATACTCTATGGATGACTGAGTAGTGTATTATACTATATGGAGGGCTATGAGGAGTGTATTATACTATATGGAGGACGGAGGAGTGTATTATACTATATGGAGAACTATAGGGAGTGTATTATACTATATGAAGGACTATAGGGAGTGTAATATACTATATGGAGGACCATGGTGAGTGCATTATACTATATGGAGGACTAGGGGGAATGTATTATACTATATGGAGGACCGTTGTGCACATTATATATATATATATATATATATGGAGGACTATGGGATGTATTATTCTAAACAAGCAAAATGCTGCATATTCATCGAATGATTGGATTGTTTATTCCAGAACAGAAATCATTGTTCTCAGCAGCACATCACCCTGTAAAAACGGCAGATATACTGCTGATAACATGATACCATATGGGGACAGATTGATCTAATAGTGATTGTTCTGTTCCCATCATTCTTTCTCAGTTGGTGTAAACATGCGAACGACTTCAATATTGTCGATCACACTCGTTTAGTGGCCTGAACTCGGCGCATGTAAATACAACAGAAATGCTTCTGTGTGATGTGCAATATGTTAGCATTTGGGACCCATTTTAAACTTTTGCCTAAGGCCCCACTTTGCCAAAAACTGTCCCTGCTGCTGAGAACAATGGTGTCCCACATTTATTCCACTTTAAGAACTGACAATAAAACTTTCAAAATCGATGAGAAATTGAAGTTTACAGGAAAAAAAAGTTAAGAAACATTCTTTCCTGTATAATGACTTGTATATAAGGCGAGATTTTAAAAGAATTTTAAGGGAATAATAACCTAAGTAAATCAAAATTGAAATCTTTATTAAAAGTTGGAAATTTCAGAGTAATTTATAAAGGAACTGCCAAAATTTGATGGAAGAGAGACTCAGCTACACCCTGTATTAAACATAACAGAGAGCATCATACACATTCATTTCAAATTGTCATGTAGTGGTGCTCCTAGACTCATAAAGATTATGCAGTGCGAAGGCTGAAAAAAAATAACTGCAGGGACATCAATGCATCCTTAAAGGCACCAAATGTAGTATCTCACACAAATATTGAGTTAATAGCACTCTGTGTCTGTACTGCTACATACTTAGGCAGTTAACTGGTTCATGCAGCTTTACATGAACACCCGAGCATTACACTATAGCTGGTCCAAATAACTAAAGCAATTGTTACCATCCACCTCTCATGTCTCCCCTTTTCCTCATAGTTTGTAAGCTTGTGAGCAGGGCCCTCATTCCTCCTGGTATCTGTTTTGAACTGTGATTTCTGTTATGCTGTTATGTCTATTGTCTGTACAAGTCCCCTCTATAATTTGTAAAGCACTGCGGAATATGTTGGCGCTATATAAATCAAAATTATTATTATATTATTATTAACAAAGTGTAGTTCTGGCACTCCTACACTCATAAAGGCTTAGCACACAGAGCAGAGCAAGTAAAAAATATAGGGAGGGTAATCCATACACCATTGAAGTCACCAACTGGAGTGCCTCATTAAAAATTAAGAAAGTGAAGCTATGGCACTTCTATGCTCATAAAGGCTTTGTACACAGTGCAAAGCCAATACAAAATTATAAGGAGGGTCATCCAGTCATCCATAGACTCTTGAAGGCAAGAACCGGTGAGCCTTATTCCAATATTTTGAAAGTGTAGTTGATGCACTTCTACACTCATAAAGGCTTTGCACATAGTGCAAAGCTAGGAACAAATTATAAGGAGGGTCTTCCAGTCATCCATAGACCCTTGACATATGTCAGTAACTGGAAGACCTTATTCAAATATTGAAGATTAAAAACACTTTAGGTGCTGCTGTCATCTGGTGATGTGGAAAAGTCAGGGGTATTCAAGATTTGTTCATTTTTATCAGAGTAAGTCTGTCAGCATTAATAATATCTGGTCATCAAGGCATGGATGCTGGAGGGTGCCATGAAATTGGCCCAGGCCTTTGACAGTGCACCCCTGCCTCTGCTGTACCTGGTGTGTGACTTCCTCACCTCCCTTCCTTGGTGGGGCAAGGAAGCTTCCCTTGCCGCTAGCATTGTCTGATGAGAGCTTTTTTCAACATATTTTCCACAATGGACTATAGCACCATTTTAGTAGACCTCTCTGCCTGAGGAAGTAGAATTGCAAGCTTCTCCTTGTAGCGTGGGTCTAGTAGGGTGAACAACCAGTACTCTTTTATGGCCAAGATGAATGTAAAGCGAGGGTCACAGAAAAGGCAGCTGTACATATAGTTGGCCATATGTCCCAAACTCCCTACCATGATGATTACTCTCCATCTCCTCCTCCATCTCTTTCTCCACTATTCCCCTCCTTAGCCCATCCATGTAGGAGAGAAGCGATGAAACTTGTGTTGGTACTTGGCTCTGTTGTTCTAGCATCCAGCTTCTGTTCCTCCTCCTCAGCCTCCACCTCTTCATTGTTACCCAATCCATGCTGAGAAGATGAGATAAGAATGAGCACTGACATGGCATACCTTGACCAGGAGCTCTGGCACATCTGAGTAGGTTTTCAGAAACTGCTGAACTACCAAATTGAGCATGTGGGCCAAGCATGGTACTTGTGTGAGCTTTCCAAGCTTCACAGCCATCACCAGGTTACGGCCATTATCACATACGAACATACCTGGTTAGAGGTTCAGCGGCAAGAACAACAGATCTGTCTGGTCTGTTACTCCCTTCAATAACCCTGCCATGGCATGTGTTTTGTTTCCTAAACAAATTAGCTTCAGTAGAGGCTGTTGTCGCTTCGCTATGGCAGTGCTGTAGAGCTTCCAGCTTCTGGTTGATGTGGACGATGTGCTCTTAGAAACCAAGTAAGAGATGGAGGATGAGGAGGAGCAGGAGGGGATGCAGAAACTGATGTAGGTGGTAGAAGGAACCTTGATCGAAGTAGAACCAGCAATTCTCTGCATCAGTAGCACATCTGCCGTGCCAGGATGGGACTTGTCCCCAGCCTCTACAATGTTCACCCAGTGTGCCATCAGGGAAATGTAGCGTCCCTGGCCACAAGCACTTGTAAACATGTCAATCATTAAATGTACAATCCCAGTAACTGCATTAGTAAGGGCATGGGTGATGTTCCTGGACATTTGCCGGTATAAGACGGGGATGCCACATGGGGAGAATAAGTGGTGGCTGGCGGCCAAGAGTCAGTAGAATGCCTCCATGTCTACAAGTCTAAACAGCAAAATTTCCACTGCAAGAAGAATGTAAATGTTTCCATTTAACGTTTGTGCCTGCGGGAGGGTGGCTGGGAACTTCCTTTCTTGCTCCAAAGCCTTGGGTAGAGACAGCTGAACCAAATGTGAACCCAGGTGATTGGGCCACTGAGTCAGGTGCTTAAATGATATGTTCCTGATCATACTGGTGGTGGTTAGGCTCTTAGTGGTAAGGCCCTTGATGATCTTGGCATGGCACAGGTTGCAAATGACCACTTTTTTGTCTCAGAACTCTATTTAAAAAAGTCCCAGACTTGGAAACACTTAACTCTTTGATCAAGAAATTCATGAGTGTCGGCGTTCTGCAGAACAGATCTCCGCCTTCTCCCTCTGGTTACCCCACTGGCTCTTTCTGTTTTGGTGCCACCAATCCCTCCCCATCAGTGCTGCTGGGCTTGTTCTGCTTGCCAGCTTCCCAAGGTTGGGTTAGTGATTATGTAACCCATCACCTCATCTTCCAACGCTGCACCCTGGTCCTCCTGACTTGGTGACTTAACAACAACCTGACTTTTTGGCAACTGTGTCTCATCATCATCTTCCTCCTTAGACAAAATTTGCCATTCCCTATCATCATCTTCTTTTGACCATGGCTGATCTAGGTTTCGTGCATCACTACACATTATCTCCTACTGTCCCTCTTGGAACATGCAGGGTGAAAGGCCACAATCAAGTAATGTTGTAAAGAGCCTGTCAAAGTATCCAAGTGTGGTATCACTGGTTTCCTTGGGCTCAATATGGTGGAGGAAAGGTGGATTAAGTGATCCAGACTGTTGGCTGATTAAACTGGACAGCGTGGAAGACTGGGTGGTGCTGGCAAGCATGCTGTAAGTATTTTCTGCTTTCCAACTGACCACCTGTTCACATTGATGTAACTTCAGAAGTGTGTGCCTGTGCCTCCCTGCTAAGTGAGAAAGGAAACTATATGTTGTGGAATAGTGTGTTTCTTGTGCTCTAGCAATAGGCATAGTCGCGCCAGCCCCATGCTCTCGGCGTCTGCTGGCATCATCATCAACACTTCCACTTTTGTGTCCCTTAACACATGCCTTAAGCATTTTCTAGTTGCTAAGTCTCTGGAAACCAAGTTTTCTTTATAATTGAAACTAATTTTTTTAATGAGCCAAAAAGTTTGGTGAACTGTAGCAGATCAAAAGGTTTTTAACACTTTTAAACTACCGTAATTTTACACAAAGCAGGTTAAACTGTTTGGATGACAATAGTCAATGTTTGGAACTAAAAAATATGATCAGCTGTAGCAGGCCACGCATTTTTTAAATATTTTAAACCACCGTAATTTTATACAAAGCATGTTAAATTGTATGGATGACTAATGGAATCCAGAAAAGAATTTTACATTTTTTTGCAGTTTTATATACTACCATAATGTAACACTAACAATGTTAAACTTATACATGACTAATTGAATCCAAAATAAAGTTTCACTTTTTTTATTTATTTACCACCAGAATGTAACACTAAGCTAATAAACAGTCTAGTCTAACACTAAGGTCGGGGTCACACTGGCATCAAGTCCCGGCACTGCCACCAGCACACGGGACCGGAGTTTGCGGCTGCATGTATTTCCGTTCCCGAATGTCCGCGGCAGTGTCGGGACTTGATGCAAGAGACTCGCGCAAGTTTCTTGCTTTGAACTCGCAAGTGTGATCCCAGCCTAACACTAGTAGTCAATTTTTTCACCCCCCAAAAAAGAATGTGGTCACGTGCTACAGCTACTGTATATGTTTAGCAATGGACTGCAGAGCCCTAAGCTTTACCTCCCATACCCAATAAAGGGTGGAGGGACAATTGAATATGTTATAAGTAAATTAGAACCTACAATAATTTACCTCACTAACACAGTGGCCAATATGCGGCGCTGATATGTTGGTTTTGTGAACCTCTCAAAACTGTAGTAATAATAATAATTTATATGAATAAGGATTATTAATATCCTTATAATTTTTACAGTTCAGACTGGCGTAATCTGACAGGTCGATGCTGTAGATTGGCAGATTCTTCAGTCAGGTTTATAAGCATAATATTCATTAATTCCCTCTCCAAGATTTGGAGACAGGAAGTTTATATAATTTTTTGAAGGGGTAATTCACTAGTTTATTGCTGTTGCTGACAGATACATCCTAATATTATTTTTACCTCAGCCTTATATAATAATAAAGACTATATCTCATTTTCTCAGTATAAAATATAAAACATCAAATTTCAAATCATCATAAAATCTATTGCAAGGTCCAGACAATTACTAAATGTCAATGATCATTCCATCATTCTGTCATTTTCCGTCATCTGTAACAACTGCCACTTTTAATCAGAGATAAAGCTCTTTACTTCCATACCACCTGAAGCACAACATACCATAGTTTCTGCATGTAGACATCTTGATACACTCAGAGCTTTTCAATTTAATACACCTCAATCTATCCTTGCAAACACATGTAAAGATAATATACTGTAAATACATAAAAGATTTGAGTTGAGCCAATCTTTTGAAATTTTAATTTGCCAGGAGAGTAAAAGAGAAATGACCCCTGTGACCATTAGAACTTACATTCTTACACTGAGAGAGAGTGAGAGAGAGAAACCTGGTGAAAATAGGAGCGTACACATTACAAGAATGAAAAACAAAATAAGACCCCGTTGACCATAAGAATTTACATTCTACAGGAGAAATAGAAAGATACTTATCCTATAAATCTGAGATAGAAAACAACTCTGGAGCTCAATCAGTACTCTGCTGGGAGCTGGGACCCATTGATTTGTTATGGCCCAAGTACTGACCGTCCATCACTGTATAAGATATGACAATCCGCTAGTTGTCAAAGTTGCAGGACATTAAAGAGAATCCCACGCAGCCACGGAAAAAGACATTTGCCCATTTTTTGTTGCTCTGCTTCATCGTGTGAAATGGTCCCAGGCAAGTTTTACGTTTGTGACCAGCGCCTCAAATATCAAAGTGGTCGAATCGCATGAAATCTCTGATTTCAGGGAATTCGACTTGAACTCGTTCCTCCACAGATCGATCCACTTATGTCTACATAAGATATACAGTAGCTAGCCTAACCTGCGTATTTCAGATGGGACAAGCTGACTATAGTGTATGCAGGTTGCCAACCTTCCATCACTGCAGAAGTAATAATATGTCAGTTGGATTTGAATATGCCCAAATAT
This sequence comes from Ranitomeya variabilis, assembly GCF_051348905.1. Classification (NCBI taxonomy): domain Eukaryota; kingdom Metazoa; phylum Chordata; class Amphibia; order Anura; family Dendrobatidae; genus Ranitomeya; species Ranitomeya variabilis. Next base: position 833,244,704 of record NC_135233.1, read on the forward strand.
TTTTTCCTCACTAGAGACAGTCAGCTACTAGAGAAGTATGGCAGAATCTTACTCATTTTCCCTACTGATAATACCTGCATACTCTGTTAAGCTGCGCATACATGTGCATGAGAGGTTAGCATGTGTGTATAGATAGGTAGCTCCAACAGAGAACCTTGTAAACCCTGCATATTTTATACAGAATTTAAAAGGAATATTTGTCCTTAACCCCTTTCTGACATCTGACGTACTATCCCGTCGAGGTGGGGTGGGCCCGTATAACCACCGACGGGATAGTACGTCATACGCGATCGGCCGCGCTCACGGGGGGAGCGCGGCCGATCGCGGCCGGGTGTCAGCTGCATATCGCAGCTGACATCCGTCACTATGTGCCAGGAGCGGTCACGGACCGCCCCCGGCACATTAACCCCCGGCACACCGCGATCAAACATGATCGCGGTGTACCGGCGGTATAGGGAAGCATCGCGCAGGGAGGGGGCTCCCTGCGGGCTTCCCTGAGACCCCTGGAGCAACTCGATGTGATCGCGTTGCTCCGAGGGTCTCCTACCTCCCTCTTCGCCGCAGGTCCCGGATCCAAGATGGCCGCGGCATCCGGGTCCTGCAGGGAGGGAGGTGGCTTACCGAGTGCCTGCTCAGAGAAAGCGCTTGGTAAGCCTGCAGCCCTGCACAGCAGATCACCGATTGTAATGTCCCCCCCCGGGACAAAGTAAAAAACTTAAAAAAAAATTTTTCCACATGTGTAAAAAAATAAATAAAAAATAAATTCCTAAATAAAGAAAAAAAATATATATTATTCCCATAAATACATTTATTTATCTAAATAAAAAAAACAAACAATAAAAGTACACATATTTAGTATCGCCGCGTCCGTAAAGACCCAACCTATAAAACTGCCCCACTAGTTAACCCCTTCAGTAAACACCATGAGAAAAAAAAAAAAAAAACGAGGCAAAAAACGACGCTTTATTATCATACCGCTGAACAAAAAGTGGAATAACACGCGATCAAAAAGACAGATATAAATAACCATAGTACCGCTGAAAACTTCATCTTGTCCCGCAAAAAACGACCTGCCATACAGCATCATCAGCAAAAAAATAAAAAAGTTATAGTCCTGAGAATAAAGCGATACCAAAATAATTATTTTTTCTATAAAATAGCTTTTATCGTATAAAAGCGCCAAAACATTAAAAAAAGATATAAATGAGATATCGCTGTAATCGTACTGACTCGATGAATAAAACTGCTTTATCAATTTTACCAAACGCGGAACGGTATAAACGCCTTCCCCAAAAGAAATTCATGAATAGCTGGTTTTTGGTCATTCTGCCTCACAAAAATCGGAATAAAAAGCGATCAAAAAATGTCATGTGCCCGAAAATGTTACCAATAAAAACATCAACTCGTCCCACAAAAAACAAGACCTCACATGACTCTGTGGACTCAAATATGGAAAAATAATAGCTCTCAAAATGTGGTAACGCAAAAAATATTTTTTGCAATAAAAAGCGTCTTTCAGTGTGTGACGGCTGCCAATCATAAAAATCCGCTAAATAACCCGCTATAAAAGTAAATCAAACCCCCCTTCATCACCCCCTTAGTTAGGGAAAAATAAAAAAATAAAAAAAATGTATTTATTTCCATTTTCCCATTAGGGTTAGGGCTAGGGTTAGGGTTAGGGTTAGGGCTAGGGTTAGGGCTAGGGTTATTGCTAGGGTTATTGCTAGGGTTAGGGCTAGGGTTAGGGCTAGGGTTAAGGCTACAGTTAGGGTTGGGGCTAAAGTTAGGGTTAGGGTTTGGATTACATTTGCGGTTGGGAATAGGGTTGGGATTAGAGTTAGGGGTGTGTCAGGGTTAGGGGTGTGGTTAGGGTTACCATTGGGATTAGGGTAAGGGGTGTGTTTGGATTAGGGTTTCAGTTATAATTGGGGGGTTTCCACTGTTTAGGCACATCACGGGCTCTCCAAACGGGACATGGCATCCGATCTCAATTCCAGACAATTCTGTGTTGAAAAAGTAAAACAGTGCTCCTTCCCTTCAGAGCTCTCCCGTGTACCCAAACAGGGGTTTACCCCAACATATGGGGTATCGGCGTACTCAGGACAAATTGGACAATATCGTTTGCGGTCCAATTTATCCTGTTACCCTTGTGAAAATACAAAACTGGGGGCTAAAAAATCATTTTTGTGAGAAAAAAAAAATAATTTTTATTTTCACGGCTCTGCATTATAAACTGTAGTGAAACACTTGGGGGTTCAAAGTTCTCACAACACATCTAGATAAGTTCCTTGGGGGGTCTAGTTTCCAATATGGGGTCACTTGTGGGGGGTTTGTACTGTTTGGGTACATCAGGGGCTCTGCAAATGCAACGTGACGCCTGCAGACCAATCTATTTAAGTCTGCATTCCAAATGGCGCTCCTTCCCTTCCTAGCTCTGTCATGCGCCCAAACAGTGGTTCCCCCCACATATGGGGTATCAGCGTACTCAGGACAAATTGGACAACAACTTTTGGGGTCCAATTTATTATGTTACCCTTGTAAAAATACAAAGCTGGGGGCTAAAAAATCATTTCTGTGAAAAAAAAGAGGAATTTTTATTTTCACGGCTCTGCGTTATAAACTGTAGTGAAACACTTGGGGGTTCAAAGCTCTCAAAACACATCTAGATAAGTTCCTTAGGGGGTCTACTTTCCAAAATGGTGTCACTTGTGGGGTGTTTTAATGTTTAGGCACATCAGGGGCTCTCCAAACGCAACATGGCATCCCATCTTAATTCCAGTCAATTTTGCATTGAAAAGTAAAATAGCGCTCCTTCCCTTCCGAGCTCTGCTATGCGCCCAAACAGTGGTTTACCCCCACATATGGGGTATCGTCTACTCAGGACAAATTGCACAACAACTTTTGTGGTCTAATTTCTTTTCTTACCCTTGGGAAAATAAAAAAATGGGGGCGAAAGGTCATTTTTGTGAAAAAATGTGATTTTTTATTTTTACGGCTCTGCATTATAAACTTCTGTGAAGCACTTGTTGGGTCAAAGTGCTCAACACACATCTAGATAAGTTCCATAAGGGGTCTACTTTCCAAAATGGTGTCACTTGTGGGGGGTTTCAATGTTTAGGCACATCAGGGGCTCTCCAAACGCAACATGGCGTCCCATCTCAATTCCAGTCAATTTTGCATTGAAAAGTCAAATGGCGCTCCTTCCCTTCCGAGCTCTGCCCTGCGCCCAAACAATGGTTTACACCCACATATGGGGTATCGTCGTACTCAGGACAAATTGGACAACAACTTTTGTGGTCTAATTTCTTCTCTTACCCTTGGGAAAATAAATAAAATGGGGGCGAAAAGATCATTTTTGTGAAAAAATATGATTTTTTATTTTTACGGCTCTGCATTATAATTTTCTGTGAAGCACTTGTTGGGTCAAAGTGCTCACCACACATCTAGATAAGTTCCTTAGGGGGTCTACTTTCCAAAATTGTGTCACTTTTGGGCGGTTTCAATGTTTAGGCACATCAGGGGCTCTCTAAACGCAACATGGCGTCCCATGTCAATTCCAGTCAATTTTGCATTGAAAAGTCAAATGGCGCTCCTTTCCTTCCGAGCTCTGCCATGCGCCCAAACAGTGGTTTACCCCCACATATGGGGTATCAGCGTACTCAGGACAAATTGTACAACAACTTTTGGGGTCCATTTTCTCCTGTTACCCTTGGTAAAATAAAACAAATTGGAGCTGAAATAAATTTTGTGTGAAAAAAAGTTAAATATTCATTTTTATTTAAACATTCCAAAAATTCCTGTGAAACACTTGAAGGGTTAATAAATTTCTTGAATGTGGTTTTGAGCACCTTAAGGGGTGCAGTTTTTAGAATGGTGTCACACTTGGGTATTTTCTGTCATATAGACCCCTCAAAATGACTTCAAATGAGATGTGGTCCCTAAAAAAAAATGGTGTTGTAAAAATGAGAAATTTCTGGTCAACTTTTAACCCTTATAACTCCCTAACAAAAAAAAAATTTGGTTCCAAAATTGTGCTGATGTAAAGTAGACATGTGGGAAATGTTACTTATTAAGTATTTTGCATGACAAATGTCTGTGATTTAAGGGCATAAAAATTCAAAGTTGGAAAATTGCGAAATTTTCAAAATTTTCGCCAAATATCCATTTTTTTCACAAATAAACGCAAGTTATATCGAAGAAATTTTACCACTATCATGTAGTACAATATGTCATGAGAAAACAATGTCAGAATTGCCAAGATCCGTTGAAGCGTTTCAGAGTTATAACCTCATAAAAGGACAGTGGTCAGAAATGTAAAAATTGGCCTGGTCATTAATGTGCAAACCACCCTTGGGGGTGAAGGGGTTAAGGTACAATTCTGCATTAACCCTATATAGTGGGACTAGTTAGTCGGAATGTGGCTGAAAGAATGCAAATCGCATAACTGGGATGACAAGAGCATGAGCTTCTGGCTCTGGAACTGGGGAATCCACACAAGCTGCATTGCATGCATTGTGAGGATCCATAAGTCTGCAGACAATTAGAGTGACTGCAGACTTGTACACCATTTAATTCTATTGGTACTCAATTACAGATGTAGCAATGCTCAAGTTGTTATTTCACTCTTCGGGATTATAGTGCTGAAGAAGACTACACTTAACTAAACAATAGGAGACAAAGCATCTCCCTCTGCCCCCAGTCTGCTGCTGTCAGTTCAGGAACAAGTGCTGTTTACTCGTACAGTGCTGTCTCTTTGCTCAATGTCATATCTTCTACTGTCTAAAATTCACTGTGCTGTACTGTATTACATTCACTTAGAAAAAAAACTATGTTACAAATATTAGGTAAAGTATTTCATTATCTAGGAACTTACATGTGCTACCTACAGATTGATCTCTAAATTAAAAACTAAATGTGCAACACTTAATCTGGAGTGGATCCCTAATCAACAACTATCTATAAAAGAACAGTTTTCTTGTCATTCCTTACCCTTTAGAATACAGACTCTTAGGTTTGGTTTTGGCTCGTCTGTTTTCATAAGCAGTTATTATCCCATGCCTGTGACTAAGCTGAACGCTTCAGTGTTACCGAAGCTTTTAATGTTTGTATAACTAAATTCCTGCCTTAAATTGTCTTTTCTGACTTGGTTATATGTTATGCTATGTTATAAATGTTTTCACACTCAAAGTAACATTGAGAAGAAAAAACAATTTATCACAAAATACAGCACTATCATCCTTTTTCTTTTTTTTTTTTTTTAAATGTGTCCTCAATAGTGATTAGTGATTGTGCTCATTACTCAAGTTTTCAGAGCATGCTTGGATGTTCTCCGAGTATCTTGGGCGTGCTCCTACATTATGTTTGTGTCCCCGTATCTCGAGTAACGAGCACACTCGCTCATCACTAGTCATCAACTTAATATTTGCCATTGATCTTTTAAGAATTTTTCATACTGTGTATAACAAGAAAAGCTAAATTCCACCCAATTAAATGACCAGCAAACTGAAACCGAAGGCAGACATTTTTCTGGGCTTCCGAATTCAAATTTTTTTGGAGAAAAGTACAGTCAGAATCAGTGTGGTCCAGAAAAGCCCTCAGAAGGAACTTTAATGTTCCCCGGTACTGACATAAGCATGTTCCCTAATAGATCAGTGTCACAATGACTTTGGATACTGATTTCTTGCCTGCATGCTCCATTTTTCATACACATAATTACAAATAACTAGATTAGAGCTATTTAATGTATGCTGTACGTAACATTATAATTTCGGATTCTATTAGATATGTACATTATGAAAATATTTTCTGCATAGCTGTAGAGTGGAATTTTAGAATAATTGTCTAGTGGGCCCTTTAAATATCTTGACAGCATAAACTACCCTAATTATTGGATTTTTAGTAAAGCAATATTTTTTTTATAAACATTACTCCATTTCTTGAAAATTCTCATTAGACCATTCACAAACAGGTTTTATGTCTAATTACTTTTTAAATAACCTGGTGCTTCATATGCTAAAAATTCCCTTTTCTGATGACTGCATCGGCTATGTGCATAAACCATGGACAGATTACTAATTGCGTCTTATAATTGTGTTTTCCTTCAGTTTGCCTTATATACTGTTAATTTACTGCAACGTTGGAATCATGCTGGAAAGAAAAATAATTTGATTGAAAAACTCTAGCTGATCAATTTAATTGCAGTGTATTGAACTGGACATGCTATTATTGGTTCTGCTCATTGGTGTAGATATAGAGATCACACTGGCATGAAACAGGCTAGTTAATTGATATAATTGACTGTCAATTGATTTAGGTTTAAAATAGATTTGAAATGATGTATTGCTTTTAAAATTGTCATATAGGCAATGTCAGTCCTGTCCTGAAACATATTGGTTGTAGATTGAAATTATGTAGTTGTTACATTCCCTCCGAGACCTGCTACCATTCTGATAGTGGTGGTGGTGATTGGCGAAACATTGTGAACAGAACCTTCGGGTACCAAAGTCTCTTTCCATATACTGAAGCTAGAATGGCTGGGACCTGTTGTGGTATCCAGACTGGCAGTGTGGGTGTTGGTGCTATCCAGCTGGAGGAATCAGCTCCCTGCATTGGCCAATAGGACAGCACCTGCTTCTGTGATGTCTGCTCCTGTCACCAGGCATCACCGTATTCCATTCTGGTAGTGGCGATGGTCATGGGCAAAATGTTGAGAACTGAACCTTTGGGTACTGCAGTCTCTATCCAGCTACTGATACTAGAATGGCTTGGACCGTTAGTGGTATCCAGACTTTCAGTATGGGTGTTTGTACTATCCAGCTGGAAGAATCATCTCCCTGCATTGGCCAATAGGGCAGCACCACATCCTGGTAAAACTCTCAGTTTACTGCCGTGATTGCCAGATATACAGTAGATTTACTTCCTGGTTTACATCCCTTGATCACAGCTCCTGTTGTTATTGTGCTTTTTGCTGTGACAGAACTTCTGATGTTATACCTTATACCGAGTTCTGACCCAGCTTCCTGATTACTATTGCCAGCCTACATAATCGGCCAGCAGCTAACTCCTTGACTCCAACCCTGTGTATGTCCAGATCAATCCAAAGTAGTTAAAAAATCATGGTCATTTGGACATTGGTATTTGAACATTTTCAGTTGACAGGGATCAACCATTCAGGAATTTTGTACCAATAAAATTGTGTATGGGTCTACTGTTGACAATAGTGTTTATAGGTCTGATAGTCTCAAAGTGAAGCATCGCAGCTAAACATTTAGTACACAAGGAATGTAATAAATATAGATCAGTTTGTGAAAAAGTCTTTAATGAGAACCACTCAGTTGGAGCAGTTATCAAATGTCAGAGATATTTATAAGCTTTAGTCATATATTATTAAGACACATGGTCGTTACTATCACCATTTACCTACTAAGCTTTTTAGGATACATAAATTCCTTATTAATGAAAATATCTAAAATCATTCACATGCTATTATCCACTTTTAATGCTTATGTGGAAGAGATAAGCATGATTCGTTTAATTATACATGTCGAGTCATTACTTAAACCTTAATAAATGAAATGCATTGGCATCCGATAAACTGCATTGTGCCTAGTTGTAGGCCCTTATGGTGAATGATGCAGGGATCATTCTGTGAGTGTTCTTTGACTTCCTTTGTCAGGCACCATCCTTCTAGCTTTTCACTGGCCATAACATAGTGTATAAGCTTGGGAAATTGATGACATTTTACAAATTTTTGCAAGCTATCTTTTGGTAAAGTTTTAGCTGATGCTTTCTGGTGTCTACATCGTATGGATTATAGTACTATCTCTTATATTCACTGTGATTTTGAGTTTCTTTCTTACTCCTGCTGTAAATTCAATAAGGTGGGGTGCATATTGACCTTAATTGGCTAATGTTAACAGTTGTCTGACTGGAACTTCAGCTAGCTTTAACCATCCAGCATTCACGATCCGAGGGCAGATCATGATGTACAGATTGATCTCTGTATCTCTTAACTCAATGTTGCCAGCATAGATATCCATTTATATTGCAGTCCATACTGTCAGGTATATAAAGCTGGGCTTTAAAAATGGTTATTTATTTCAAAATCCCAAGAAAAAGTCTTGTTTATAGAAAAACACTGAAACAACATTATGAAATCTGTTAATTATTTATATAAATGAACAAAACCTAAAGTTGGATTCAACTTTTGTCACCCAACAAAAATTGAGAGAAATACACTTCCAAAGATTGAATAAATTTTAGCATTTTCATCATATAAACCACACCCTTGATGATGTTGTTAGGCAGCAACACTTGCTGAATGTACCATTCCTTTGATGATGATGCTAGGCAGTGAAACATTTTGAGGGGACATTGCTGGAGCTTTTAAAGTCAAGATCATTGTGCTGATGTATGTATTGTACATATGTAGGCCAGCTGGTCCAAACTTCTGCTCCATTACCAACATTCATACTGAAGAGCCGGTCTATCTACAACATTATATAAGTAAAAATTAATGGTACTACAGGATACAGGACATCATTCACATTTTTAAATCACTGTATCTTGAGAACCGTTCACAATGCTGTTTTCAATTATAAGGAATAAAATTGTTTCTTGATCAGCTTACAGCTTTCTAGTCTCTCTATTTCGGTAATGTCTGTCAAAGGCTACAGGCTCCAAAATGCTACCTCTGACAGACATAGCCAAAACCACTCCATCTGCCAGATTCCAAAGGAATACCAACCTTCACCCTTTGAGCACTATAAAAGGATCAGGTTTTACAATGGGATCCACTGGATTTCTTCTCTATATGTTCTTTCCCTTCCTCACCTTCCTGTCATATAATTCAACATCTTGCATTTTCACATATCCTTCTATTCTTCCTGCACTTCCTTTCTTTACTATTCCTTTCCTCCTTTATATTATTTTAGGAGGATTAAAGGAACTCCTCAGTTGTGCAGAAAATGACGTTCAATCAAATATGCTAATTAAGCTCAATGCACCACTCTGCCCACTGCTACGCATGCCCTTGTACAATCTTACCTGGAGCAAGTTCTTTCAGCAAATAAAGCTTAGGCAAGTCATCACTGTTAGTCACCAGTGTATGAGACAGTTGCATGAAAAATCAAATGGTGGAACGTTACTCTATTGGCCATACGAAGGATGCATTTAGCACCCTAATTTGTATACATGGATAAACTTCAGTTTCTACAGAATAGTAGAATTTTGAACGTTAAAGTTTTGATTCGCTATGACTGGTAGGGCCGGCATCAGCACTCGGTGCACCTCGGAAAGTGCTGGGGCCCTGAGCAGGTGGGGGTGCCCACTCGCCATCAGGGACACTGGCACGCTGTAGAGGCCTGGTGCCAGTGCCTGCAAGTGGCCCCCTGCCACTTGCTCAGGGCCGTGGTACTTGCAATACTTACCTGAATGGGAAACCACTGGGTAAATCTGACATGGAGAAGGACTTGGGGATCCTAGTTAATGATAAACTTACCTGGAGCAGCCAGTGCCAGGCAGCAGCTGCCAAGGCAAACAGGATCATGGGGTGCATTAAAAGAGGTCTGGATACACATGATGAGAGCATTATACTGCCTCTGTACAAATCCCTAGTTAGACCGCACATGGAGTACTGTGTCCAGTTTTGGGCACCGGTGCTCAAGAAGGATATAATGGAACTAGAGAGAGTACAAAGGAGGGCAACAAAATTAATAAAGGGGATGGGAGAACTACAATACCCAGATAGATTTGCGAAATTAGGATTATTTAGTCTAGAAAAAAGACGACTGAGGGGCGATCTAATAACCATGTATAAGTATATAAGGGGACAATACAAATATCTCACTGAGGATCTGTTTATACCAAGGAAGGTGACGGGCACAAGGGGGCATTCTTTGCGTCTGGAGGAGAGAAGGTTTTTCCACCAAAATAGAAGAGGATTCTTTACTGTTAGGGCAGTAAGAATCTGGAATTGCTTGCCTGAGGAGGTGGTGATGGCGAACTCAGTTGAGGGGTTCAAGAGAGGCCTGGATGTCTTCCTGGAGCAGAACAATATTGTATCATACAATTATTAGGTTCTGTAGAAGGACGTAGATCTGGGGATTTATTATGATGGAATATAGGCTGAACTGGATGGACAAATGTCTTTTTTCGGCCTTACTAACTATGTAACTATGTAACCTCTCCTTGATCCTCCTCAGCGGCAGGATCTTCCTCGCCTTCTGACTCTGTGACGTTTCAGGTCAGAGGGCACAATGACATCACTACAACATGTTCTCTGCTCACAGTGCAAAGAGCTAGAAGATGACAACACTGAGGAATTGTCATGTCGGACGCTGTTCAGACCAGGTCATCCGACAGACAGCGGTAGTTCCGCTTTTGACCACTATTTGCTCATTGGCGTCGGCTAGATTTTGTCTAGCTGTTCCGGGGTTAATTTACCTGATCCTCGGATTGGAGGCTGGGCCATGCCCATTGCCTTTTTATAGTTCTCCTGTTCATTGGGTGTCGCCGATTATAGCTTCTGTCTTGCGCATTTGTTATCTCGGTCTGGAGTGGAGAGCTGGTCGTTGGAGTATCGTTGCTGGTGGTGTATTTTTCCTTGTCTTATTTACTCCTTCCTATATTTGTGTTTATTTTGCCCTGCACATTTATAGTGTATTCCTGAGTGACTGCAGCGTGATGTATATTTTCCTTTATCCTTGTCTGTGCTAACTGTGGGTACTGGTGTATTGCATTCACTGGGTGGAGGGCGGAGGTTTCCAGCTCAGGGTTGTATCAGGAGGCAGGGTGAGGTTCGAGGCCTGAACATGCACACCATCAGTATAAACTTCAGGTAGAGGGCCAGTCAATATTTCCCTAGTCTTAGGGAAATTGCAGGGGCCCGGGTTATAAGCTCTCGCCCACCTAGTCTCCCCGTGACATTATAATCGGCCAACATTATTTCCATGGATCCCATGATTTCCATAAACCGCCAGTTGAGGGCGCTGTTCCTACAGGTCACTGAGTTGAGGGGGCAGTGCAGCAACAGGGAATAGCAGTATCTAATGTGCAAGCTGTTGTTACAGATAAAGTTGCTGAACCTAAGTATCCGTTGCCTGAAAAATTTTCTGGGGAATGCAGTAAATTTGTTACTTTTCGTGAGGCTTGCAAACTATATTTTTGGATGCGTCCGACTTCCTCCGGTAATGAGGCTCAGCGTGTGGGCCTGGTGTTAATTATTAAGCGGGGATCCCCAAGCATGGGCGTTTTCTTTGCCATCTGATTCTACTGCATTTGACTCTGTGGAGAGGTTTTTTTCTGCACTTGGAAACATCTACGACAAGCCTGACAGAATGGCTCTAGCAGAATCTAAGATACGCACTATTTGCCAGGGGGAGCGAGTAGCAGAGGATTACTGTTCTGAATTCGACACTCAGTGGAATGATTCCCCGCTGCGGAGTCATTTTATTCATGGAGTTTCTGACAGGGTTAAAAAAGCCCTCCTGATGTACGAGACTCCTATTTCACTAGATTCCGCTATGATTCTTGTTATCCGTATTGATCGCCGTTTGCGTCTGGGAGAGCATGTGACGTCATCTGTGGGAGGAGGTTTGGGTTTACGTGAGGTTGCTGCAGGTGAGCCCACGGAACCTATGCAAATCGCAGGGGTATCACATGTTAAGCATCAGGCTTCTGTACATGGGAGGCAGGGAGCCTGCTTTTTCTGCGGTAAAACTGGTCATTTTATTAATATCTGTCCTCTGCTGTCAAAGAAAAATGCAACGGCGGAAAGACTTCTAAACTCAGAGGGTGTGGAGGAGTCCAATCTGAGCTTGTGTATGTCCTCCATGATGGTATCTCAGTGCATGCTCCCTGCCAAGGTTGTTGTTGCTGGCAGAGAGCTGCCAATCACTGTTTTTGTGGATAGTGGTTATGCCACAAATCTCATTGATGAGGAGTTTGCGCGCACTGCTGGTTTTAGGATCGAAAAACTGCCTCATCCTATCCGCGTGGTCGCTATCAATTCTGCTCCTCTCCCACAGGGGGTACTGTCATTTCGGATGCTGTTCAGACCAGGTCATCCGACAGACAGCGGTAGTTCCGCTTTTGACCACTATTTGCTCATTGGCGTCGGCTAGATTTTTTCTAGCTGTTCCGAGGTTAATTTTCCTGATCCTCGGATTGGAGGCTGGGCCATGCCAATTGCCTTTTTATAGTTCTCCTGATCATTGGGTGTCGCCGATTATAGCTTCTGTCTTGCGCATTTGTTATCTCGGTCTGGAGTGGAGAGCTGGTCGTTGGAGTATCGTTGCTGGTGGTGTATTTTCCCTTGTCTTATTTACTCCTTCCTATATTTGTGTTTATTTTGCCCTGCACATTTATAGTGTATTCCTGAGTGACTGCAGCGTGATGTATATTTTCCTTTATCCTTGTCTGTGCTAACTGTGGGTACTGGTGTATTGCATTCACTGGGTGGAGGGCGGAGGTTTCCAGCTCAGGGTTGTATCAGGAGGCAGGGTGAGGTTCGAGGCCTGAACATGCACACCATCAGTATAAACTTCAGGTAGAGGGCCAGTCAGTATTTCCCTAGTCTTAGGGAAATTGCAGGGGCCCGGGTTATAAGCTCTCGCCCACCTAGTCTCCCCGTGACAGGAATCCAGATAAGTGGCCATCAAGGAGCGGTGAGTATTTCATTTTTTTTCATGTTTGGAGCAATATATGGGGCCCATTCTGTATGAAGCATTATATGGGGCCCGTCAAATACTGGAGCATTACATGGAGCCCATTATTTATGGAGCAATATATGAGGTCAATCATATACTGGAGCATTATATGGGGCCCAATATATATGGAGCAATATATGGAACCCATCATATACTGGAGCATTATATGGAGCTCATTATGTATGGAGTAATATATGGGGCTCATTATATATGGAGCAATATATGGGGCCCATTATATACTGTATGGAGCAATATATGGTGCTCATTATGTATAGAGCATTTTATGAGGTCCGTTATATATATGGAGCAATATATAGGGCCTATTACATACTGTATGGTGGATTAAATGGGGCCCATTATGTATGGAGTATTATATGGGGTTCATTATACTGTGTGGAACATTATATGGGGTCTATTATTCTGTAGGGAGCAATATATGGGGTCCATTATACTGAATGGAGCAATATATGGGACTCATTACACTGTATGGAGTAATATTTGGGGCTCATTATAAAGTATGGAGGATTATGTAGGGTCAATTATTCTGTATGAAGCAATATATGGGGCTCATTATTCTGGATGGAGAACTATGTGGTGCCCATAATACTATATGGTGCAATATATGGGGCTCATTATTCTGTATGGAGCACTATGAGGTGCCAATAATACTGTATGGAGGACTATAATGTCTGGTTTCTGAGCTATTGGATAATTTACAATAGATACCACTCATGCAATGTAAGAAGTAAGTGAAATATTTGGCATTTTACTATATCTATATTTCTCAGCCATATCTGTGCATCATGAACCGTAGTAAGTGTTGAAGGGGCCCAATGAGACTTTTTTACACAGGGCACATGAAAACCTGAAGCCAGCCTGATGACTGGCATTGTGCATGCCAATCCTACTAATGGGCATGTTTAAGAAAGAGGTGCTTAATTCATGTCCATGTTGAGTTTTTAGTGATTTTTTTACCTCAGTATTTGTAAGCCAAAACCAGGAGTGGGTTAAAAATGCAGAAGTGGTGACGTGTTTCTATTATACTCTGACTGTTCCACTCCTGATTTTGTCTTAGAAATACTGAGGTAAAAACTCACCAAATACTGAACGTGTGCACGTCTTAAAGCGCCGGTGTCCACATTCACCAGAAATTTGACTTCAATTAGGTACTGACATACCGTTTGTGGGATAAGTTAAGCCACAACTCTTTATAAAGTTATTGGATGGATTTTGCCCCAGCTTCACCCACTTTGGCAGAGCTGGCCTAAACTGGAGTGTAAATGCCAAAAATCACAAAGTTTTTGTGCAACTTTGTTACACAAAATTCTTGTTACATTTGAATGTGTTTTACACCAGAATTCTGGTGAAAACACTTTAATGATTTGGCCCTGTAATATATGATTTTATAGTTGCTATGTGCTTACTTTTACCAGTCAGTTTGTGATAAAATACTCAGTTCCCTTTTTGCTCTTAGTACTTAAAGTCCACTTGTTTATAGATGTTAATATAATAATAAGCCCTAAGTTTTTTGCAAAACCCAATGTAGATGTTAATATAATTCAGCTGTAAGTTTCTTTCAAAACCCAAATGTGTCGCATGGCTTTATGTCTTTCTACATCAACTAAGGAATGTGCTCTTCCAACCATTTGGGATCATCAGGACCATGGAGCAGGTCTCAATCACAGGACAATAAAACTTTCACACTCCTTATCTATGAACTGTTCCCGTATTTACTGCCACAACTGTTTATTCCTCTCCCATACTGATAGTTCTATTTCACGTCACTTTTCTTATCTATTGCATTATTTCTGTGCCCTGTTGTGCATAAATAGGTGATTCTTCAGATTTTGAATTATTTTATGCCTCATGAAGAGTCGTCTTGAAAGCTTGTAATTTGTTACCATCTTTTCAGTTAGCCATTAAAAGGTATCAACCAGTGAGGACTCTCAAATCTTAATATTTTTCTTTCTACTGGCTAACACGGTACAAAGATATATATCTTTCCTGATGCAAAACCCAAAAACGTAATAAAATATTTGTTGAAAATGAAATCACGTGACTTTTACAAATTTACTTACTATTCTTCTCTATAAAAACAAATAAATGTGTGTATCGTCTGTCCAGTATAATGTGTGCCTATAACATATTTCAATAATGAATATATGCCTAAATATATGTCTATTAAACGTTGCCTAAGTTGTACTGTATTACATTTTTATATTATCTATAGCAATATGCATCACTATATCTATCTTAAAATGCTTAAATATTATCATTGCCTATGCAAAACTTGTCAGTCAAATTCAATCATCTAATACGTCAAGAGAGCTATCAGAATTGCATTACATTTTACATTTCATTATATGCAGTTGTCAGACCAGTATATCGCTTTTTATACTTATTTTGCTTATTCTTAAACTTGTTCCTCTGGATGTTCACACATAATGATCCAAGTCATGGATCTCAATTTTATTTCCATTCCAAGTAAATTAGACAGCAAAGGAAGGTGTGCAATCAGCTGTCCTGAGTACTTTGCATTGTGTTATCAATGAAATATTTGATGAGTGACTCATTTTGTGAAAGGCTGAGACCACATTCTCAGATATATCACTTTCATTTTTGCTCTTTGAATGCCACCTTGAGGTCTGATTGTGCACAGCAATATGTTTTTTTACTGTACAATATATAAATATAAATTCAATATTCACTTGCAACATATGCAATAGGCTTACCTTAAAATCTTTACAAATGTAATGAAAATTGAACATTCAGAAATCATTGATATTTAAAATATTTACTTATTGAACCAAAGAAACTTATATTTAAATGTTAGACCATTGATTTACAGAGGATTAGCTGCAGTGTGAATTCTGCTCGTCTAGAAATACACACAAATAAAAGTAGTATCTTTATACATGCTAATGGATAGTTTTTTATTTCCATTTAAGTATACTGCACCAGTGTTATTTAACAAAATGAGCTACTTCAGAATGTAAAAGAACATTACGCACTTATTTTGAGAGTGACATTCTTAAAGGATTTTTTAGCTTTACCTTTTTTTTTTACTATAAAGCCTTGGTCTGCTCAAAAATAAGAACATCTGCAATACTTATCCCCAGCTATCTCTTATGTTCCAGCGCTGCCCCTGGTCTTTTTTCATAGGGCTGCAGCAGTGACATTAAAGCGGTTATCCTGGAATTTTGTTTGTTTTTTTCCCTATTGGGATAAGAACTTACAAGAAAGAAGTTGTGGCTACTCTCTCCTCCATTCAGCCGGTGATTCTACTGCTTACTTTAACCTCATGTTGACAGAGCAGCTCCTTCTCTTCCACTCTGCGCTGTTGGCAGGGTGTCATTGCTGAAATCATGCTGTTTGACAGCAGAATCCCAGCACTTAAGCAGTGGGGATCCGGTTATCAATTAGCATTACATTGGCAGTGACACCCCATCACACACAGAGCATAGCAGAAGAGAATGAGATGCTCTGTCAACGTGATGTCAGAGGAAGCAAGAGAATTGGCAGCAGGAGTGGGATGTGACCATTCTGCACGAGAAGAGGGCAGACCAGGCAGGTAGTTAGCAACAACCTGCCTGTCTCAGTAGGAGGATAATCGTGACATGTGTAGGGCTAAGTAGAAAATGTAAAAAAAGTGTTCAATTTTTTACAAATTTTTATTGGTTAAAAGTTCTCCTTGATACACTCATCAGGAGAGCTTTAGACTAGAACATTGTGGTAAGGTAAGCAAAAAGGCCAGGGAAAGCCATACAGCAAACACATACTATTCAGAACTCTGCTATTAGAAGTGGAAAGAAAGAGCAAAGACCAAAAAATCAGAATAATAAAAATACTGGAGAATGAGAAACCAATCACAAACTAAAATGTTTCTACTTGTATAGAAATGTACAAAGCATGGGCAGCAAACATGGAAAATTGGAGCTACTAGCACTGGAAAAAAATATGATGTCACTGGCATCAATAAACTTGGTGGGATGATACATATGATTGGAATACAAGGCTAGAAGGATACAACTTATTTGCAAGAAACAGATTTAATAAACGGGGAGGAGGTGTCGCATTGTATGTTAGAAAAGCATATATCTCCACAGAGATTGAATTTTCAGAGACTGGGAGTTCTCTGGAAAATGGTTGACTGAGAATGCAAGGAGAGAACAACGGAAAGGACACCATTGTAGGCGTTTACTGCAGGCCGCTTGGGCAAGCCGAAGATATGGATGAACTCTTTATGCATCAGATGGCCAAGTTATAAAAAAAATTGACGTAGTGATCATGGGAGATTTCAACTTTCCAGACTTTTGTTGGGAATGTCTCTCAGGCAAAAGTAACAGGTCGAACAAATTCTTATCCTCTTTTGCTGACAACTTTATCTTCCAAAAGGTAGAAAAAAGAACAAGGGGATCTGCTAACTTTGATATAATCCTTATTAACAGAGAGGAAATGGTTAAGGAGCCCCACAGAGATGGCAGAAGTACTGGAGACCACAAGCCCCACAATGGTAGCACAAAATAAGAGAGGGCAGCAACATGGAAGAAATAAAGACATTGCTAAAACATGCCACCTAAATCCACCACTCAAACTGTTATGTCCTATGAAAATCTTTCTCCATTATGAAGTATATCGAATAACATGATATCCTTAGTTATCAGCAGCTGGAACATTCAAGAATTTAATGTTTCAGCTTTTGGGTGCAAGATAAACGACCCAGACTTCAAGCAAAGGCTAAAGAACATTGACATCCAGATCCTCCTGGAAACATGGGTCTGAGCAGAGGAGGAATCTCTGGCACCCCTGGGATACAGGGAATTATCTGTCTCCGCTAAGAAAAAAAAGAACACCAAACAGGGCCGCTAAACAGGGGGCACACTAATATGGTACAAGGAGGAGATCAAAGAGCACATCAAAACAATTAAAAGAGGAGACAGCTATATCTGGATAAAGATAAGCAGCTCCATCCGCACCACTCAGCAGGACATCTACCTTTGTGCAACTTACATCCCTCCATCAGAATCCCCATACTTTAAGCCACACATCTACTAAGTCCTACAGAGGGAGAAATCCCAATTCCAGTCCAAGGGTAAGGTTCTCCTCTGTGGAGACCTCAATGCCAGGACGGGTACAGAAAAGGACTATCTGTCTCCAAACGGAAACACAAACGTGCTGAGAGATGAGTCCCTCCCTGCAAGCCACGAACCCCAGCAGCCTGTCCCGCCAAAGTCAGCAAAACAACCTGACAAGATCCAAAATAAAGAAGATCTCAGAGAGCTGCAAGATGCAATATATAGAGGGTTGGCAGAGTGAATTAGAGAATGCCCAGAAACTCACTATCGGTTACTGAGGAGGGTCTATACTCTGGCCCCATATCTGGAGAGGCTACATCACCCCAAAGACAGACAGATCCTGAGTCTATACCGACTGAGTGCTCACAGTCTAGAGGTGGAAACAGGGTGACACAGACAGATATACAAGCCATGGGAGAACAGACTGTGCCAGCACTGCCAGCAGGGGGCACTGGAGGATGAGGATGAGGTGCACCTTCTGCTTCACTACAACAAATACTCAGCAGTCAGGGCCTCCAACTTCAAGAGACTTTCCATTTACAACCCAGACTTCCCATCCATAAACGAGGAGAGGAAACTCTGCATCCTACTGGTGGAAGAGGAATCAACAGTGGAGATGGCCACCCAATACGCCACCATATGTCATAATCTGAGAGAAACTTAAATCCCCAATTGGACTATTACTTCCCAAATTGTGCCCCCAACACCCCATTCCCATACTCCCCAATCCCCTCCTCTGTCACATATATTTTCCTTGCTTTGGCAAACTAAATGTATTTTGGTCCTGCCAATAAATCCTATTTGAGTTTGAGTTTGAGGTAAGGGTGGCTGGGACCCTAGGAGGCAGCAATCATGCTATTATAGAATTTTGGATAACTAGAGGAGGAAGACCGGTGAAGACTCAGACTTCAAGGTTCAATTTCAGAAAGGCAGATATTAAGAGACTCATAAATAGGATAGGAGGGATCCAAAGGCTGGAGGTCCCTAAGGACAGAAAAGAGAAAGCAGTGGAAATTATTGAACCACTCTCCATAATCTTTGAAACTCTTGGAGAAAAGGAAAATTTCCCGAAGACTAGAGAAGGGCGAATGTTGTCCTTATCTTCAAAAAGGGGAGAAGGTGGACCCAGGGAACTATAGGTCTGTATATCTTGACTTCAGCAAAGCATATCATAAAGTATCTCATAACATCCTTATTGACTGGCTTAGTGATAACTGGCTTAGTGATCAGACCCAAAGAGTGGTCATAAATGGTTGCACATCCAATTGGAAGAATGTCTCAAGTGTCACATGGCTTTCTCCTGGAACCTGTGTTGTTCAACATCTTTATCAATGATTTAGATGAAGGAATTGAGAGTATGTTGATTAAATTTGCTGATGACACAAAGCTAGGAGGGATAGCTAATACTAGAGAAGAGACAGAGAGCACTCAAAAAGATATAAACAAACTTGAAGTGTGGGAAGCAACTAACAGAATGTTTTTTAACAGGTAGAAATGCAAAGTCCTACACCTGGGCAAGAAAAATGAAAAAAAGCATATATAGAATGGGAGGAATAGGGCTAAGCAACAGCTCATGTGAAAAAAGACTTAAGTATACCAATAGATCACAGACTTACATGAGTCAACATTGTGATACACAGTTCATGAATGTAGAATATACTGCTCTAAGGGAGAAAAAGTGCATACATATAACCGTTAAAAGTAGTATTTTAATTATACAGTATCTATCTATCTATCTATCTATCTATCTATCTATCTATCTATCTATATACAGTATATATTAACACCTAGAAAACCCTATAGTGGACAGCATAGGAACCGGTCTGAATAGTCAGATAGCAATAAATATATCCAACAACCACCACTTGTACTGTGTCTTTTTCTCCTTACATATTATCAATAGTGTGTCAAATGGAAAACAGATACTTATTTGAAAAGAACAGGTGTATTACATTCAGTTGTGGAGTAATATACAGTTATATGAAAAATAAAAAGTACCCAGAAAGGTTAATAAAAAAAAAGCACTGTTAGAAACAGGCATAAAACATACTCCATAAAGGATATTAGACAAAAGAAGAAAGGAGTACCAAGCAACCCGTGAAATAAAATCAGTTGTTTATTAGTAAGAAATATAAAAAGGTATCACACCATAATACAAAATAGTATGTAAAGGAATATACTGTGGACAAACAGATAAAATAGTGAAGGACAAAGACAGAAACCAAACCAATTGCATATATGTAAATAAGCCCAGGGAAAACTGACACTATATATGTTTAGGCATATAACACCAGTTACAAGGAAGATCTAGGGTGAATTCAAGCCACATAGATCACCACAATTGTGACCCCAAAATAAGGTATCCAGAACCCTATGCCGTGTGCATTAATACAACCAATAGTGTCTCACCCAGGTAAGTCCGTGCACGTGGTTGGAAGACGCAGCCCCAATGCGCGTTTCGCGTGGGCTTCCTCAGTGGGCTATGCCATCTCAAAGATTCAGTGGTCGTAACTCGTGAGTAGTGTTGAGCGATACCGTCCGATACTTGAAAGTATCGGTATCGGAAAGTATCGGCCGATACCGGCAAAGTATCGGATCTAATCCGATACCGATACCCGATACCCATACAAGTCAATGGGACACCAAGTATCGGATGGTATCCTGTATGGTTCCCAGGGTCTGAAGGAGAGGAAACTCTCCTTCAGGCCCTGGGATCCATATCAATGTGTAAAAGAAAGAATTAAAATAAAAAATAGGGATATACTCACCTCTCCGACGCAGCCTGGACTTTACCGCCATAACCGGGAGCCGTTGTACCTAAGAATGCGCGCTTGAAGGGCCTTAGATGATGGTCCGTAGCGGTCGCGTGACCGCTACGCGACCAATCACAAAGCAGTGACGTCACCTAAGGTCTTTCAAGCGCTTGAAATACCTTAGAAGACGTCCGCAGCTTCTGATTGGTCGCGTAGCGGTCGCGTGACCGCTACGCGACCAATCACAAAGCAGTGACGTCTTCTAAGGTATTTCAAGCGCTTGAAAGACCTTAGGTGACGTCACTGCTTTGTGATTGGTCGCGTAGCGGTCACGCGACCGCTACGGACCAATCAGAGCGCAGTGACCTCATCTAAGGCCCTTCAAGCGCGCATTCTTAGGTGCAACGGCTCCCGGTTACGGCGGTAAAGTCCAGGAGCCGCCGGAGAGGTGAGTATATCCCTATTTTTTATTTTAATTCTTTATTTTACACATTGATATTAATCCCGATACCGATTCCCGATACCACAAAAGTATCGGATCTCGGTATCGGAATTCCGATACCCGCAAGTATCGGCCGATACCCGATACTTGCGGTATCGGAATGCTCAACACTACTCGTGAGTGGTAAACCTGGGCATACTGTATGCCCAGGTTTACCACTCACGAGTTACGACCTATGAATCTTTGAGATGACCATATAGATACTTTGCCTGGCAGCATTGGCATTCTAGATGGCGAGGTTTTGGTGCCCCCGATCCATGGTGGGTGACCCTAAATGTCCCTGATATGCCAGATACTCTTATGGGATCCTAGCGTAAACATAAGTCAACTATCTAGTAAAGGGAGGGAGGGAAAGCCAAAGGTAATCAAATATAGCATAAATCACTTATCATTTAGTTGCTTTCACTGGAAATAGCTTCCATGCCTCTGAAAAATACCAACCATCCAAATATGCACACATAAACAACAGAGGTAAACAAAGTGGAGTTGATGATGGGTTAAACTAAAGTAGAAGAAGAAAGGGTAATGATCACACACTCAAAACCTAGTTACAGTCACAGATAAATCCAATAAATGCCTTCTCCAATAATAACCAACAACAACCTCCGGCCATGCAGCAAAAGCCTCTCTGACAATGAGTGCTAGCCAGGGCCCAGATTATATAGGAGATAGAAGTGGGTAACAGTTCACAGTTGAGAACTTAATGCAGGAAAGCTTCCAGGAGCTCTCAACTGAGCAGATTAAACCCTGTACTGCTAGGTAAATTGCTTCTAATCAGTGCAGGAGTAGGAGAAATCAGATGCTGCTGTCTTCTGGCTCCTTACTGTCATGGTAAACCAGTGACAATGAGGGTATGTGCACACGCTGCGGATTTTGCTGCGGAAACGCAGCGTTTCCGCAGCTGCGGGTCCGCAGCGGTTTCCCATGAGTTTACAGTACAATGTAAACCTATGGGAAACGAAATCCACAGTGCCCATGCTGCGGAAAAAAACACGCGGAAACGCAGCGGTTTATATTCCGCAGCATGTCAATTCTTTGTGCGGATTCCGCTGCGGGTTTACACCTGCTCCAATAGAAATCTGCAGGTTAAAACCCACAGAGGAAACCGCACTAGAAACCGCGATATATCCGCAGTAAAAACCGCAGCGGTTTTGCACTGCGGATTTATCAAATCCGCTGTGGAAAATTCCGCAATGGAATCCGCAGCGTGTGCACAAGCCCTGACAGTTTAGGAACGCTTGTTCATGTTATTTTGCTTGTTATTTTTGGAATGTACACGTGTTAGAATCAAACTTCAGGCAGCAGAAACACTTATAATAGAAACATGGGATAAAGAAAGATGTATTATACACCAGAATATGTACCAAAAAAGAAGTCCTCACTGCATCTTTTTATCACCACTGTGAGCATTGAATCCCTGAGCCTCCTCACTCTAGGCCAGAACTTCTGGCTCTGATGTGGCCCGGGAAGGTTCTGCCCAAGCACTCACAATGTCACTGTGTAATGGCATAAGGATGTGTGCTGTGTGCTTGTACACTCAGGCACAGAACCATCTTTGGGATTTCAGTGCTCACAGTGGTATTAAGAAAATGCGACAAGAACAAGACCAGTGGTACTGTGCACTTTATCAATATTAATCTTTAAATGGCCCTTTACTGTTCCGAAATTTTTTTTTTTTCAATTTTGAGTTCAATTCAATTCCATTTGAACATGATCATTTATTTCTAGTGCTGAATCTTAAACTCCTCTAAGTACTCCCCTCTTACTCTGATGACAGTTATACACACCCTTAAAATTGACTCAATGAGACTAATCACGTAGTCATCTGGACTGGCTTTCGAATAATAATAACTAGAAGTGCTGAGAACTTGTTGGCTCTCTCAATGGTCAAACTTATTTAAGATCCGTGCTGCCAAGTATCCAAAGTACGATCATAGACAGAGATGTGGTATAATTGCGGTTTATTGCATCAAAGCATTTCAAGGTTTGCAAACCTCTTCATCAGGACAAAACCACAGACAATAAACTGCAATTATACCACATCTCTGTCTATGATCACACTTTGGATACTTGGCATTGTGGATTTTGAATAACCAGATTCCTCATTCTATTACATCATACCCAACAACCTTCACCTGCTTTATACAAGAGTTGTGACCAGGGCCACCATTAGGGCATTACTACCCTTTCAGGTGGAATGGGCCCGGTGAGCAGAAGCAAAGCAGGAGGTTCCCGGACTGCCTGAGACACCCTGGCAGAATTTCTGATCTAGTCTGGGCCCATTCTCTTTTCCTTATCCTCACTGGGCCCCAGAGGCAGCATTAGTCACCCAACTCTATTTGCTAACACAGCCGCGCCCACATGTAGGATGTTTAAACACATCTGTGATTGGCTGTGAAAATTTGGAAAAAGTTGTAGAAGTTGTCAAAAGATTAAGTAATGTGTTCTGCAAGCAGTGAGCTAGAGAACCGTGTTTATTTCCTGCAAAGACAAGTTCTGGCTGGAAGATATTATGGCGGTCTGTGTTGGATGAAGAAGAAAAGCAAAGATGAAGGACATCACCTAAAGATGTCACTGCTGACTCAGTGTATTACATGTACAAACACACTATACACTGTATATTATATACAGAGCTCCTGAGTATAATGTCACCGGTGATCACTGTATTACTTGTACACTAACACTATATACAGAGCTCCTGTGTATAATGTCACCGGTGATAACTGTATTACCTGTACACTGACACTATATACAGAGCTCCTGTGTACAATGCCACCAGTGTTCACTGCATTACCTGTACACTGACACTCTATACTAAGTGCAGATTTCCTGTGCATAATGTCACTTACGGTGATATCAGTATAGTATTTTTCTATTAATGATCAGTAATGTCCCCCGTGATCACTGTATTACCTGTGTACTGAGATTATATACAGAGCTCCTGTGTATCATATCACCGGTGATTACTGTATTACCTGTACACTGACTCTATAAACCGAGCTTCTGTGTACAATGTCACCAGTGATCACTGTATTACCTGTACACTATATACAGAGCTCCTGTCCATAATGTCCCTGGTGATCACTGTATTACCTGTGCACTATATACAGTGCTCCTGTGTATAATGTCACTGGTGATTACTATATTACCTGTACACTGACACTATATACAGAGCTCCTGTGTACAATGTTACTGAGATGACTGTATTACCTGTACGCTAATACTGTATACTAAGTGCAGATCTCCTGTGCATAATGTCACTTACTGTGATATTAGTATTGTGTTTTTCTATTAATGATCAGTATTGTAGCATTCGGTCACTGTGGTGGTAATATGTGGTCTGGTCATGGTGTGGCAGTAATTGTCCCATGTATGTGGTATCATTTAGTCACTATATGGTTGTAGTATGTAGTCCCGTCATGGTGAGGCAATATTTGCTCCTTGTATGTGGTATTATTCAGTTACTTTGGTGGTAATACTGTATGTGGTCCGGCCATTGTGTGGCAGTATTTGTCTGCAGTATGTGGTATTTTTCAGTCGCTATGTGATGGTAATATGTGGACCAGTCATGGTGTGGCGGTATTTATTCCTTGTATGTGGTATTATTCGGTCATAGTGGTGGTAATATGTGGTCCGGCCATGGTGTGGTGATATTTGCTCCTTGTATGTGGTATTATTCGGTTGCTATGTAGCAGTAATATGTGGACCAGCCATGGTGTGAGGTATTTGTCCCCTGTATGTGGTAATATTTAGCTGCTATGTGGTGGTAATATGTGATCCAGTCATGGTGTGATGGTATTTGTTTCTTGTATGTGGTATTATTCGGTCACTATATGGTGGTAATATGTTGGCCGGCCATGTTGCAGCAGTATTTGTCCCCTGTATGTTGTATTATTCAGTAGCTATGTGGTGGTAATATGTGGTCCAGCCATGGTGTGGTGGTATTTGTTCCTTGTTTGTGGCATTATTCGGTTACTGTGGTGGTAATATGTGGTCTCGTCATGGTGTGGCGGTATTTCTTCCTTGCATGGGATATTATTGGTTATTTTAAAAATTGAAAAGTAAATAAAAATACACCTAAGGAGTATTGGATATTTTAACAAATGTTTAATAAGTTACAGTAGAGTAGAGCCCGGCCAGAGGAGACTACCTTGTTGTGGTAGTGGATTAAAAAAACTTTTGTCCAAAACAATCTGGTGATGGGAACTGTTAATGTGTGATTGGTGAGGATGTGGTGAAGTTTTTGTGGTGAAGGGACTGTGAAGGGACTGTGGACAGTTCTAGGGGTGGAGGCAAAGCTAGGGTAGAGCCTGGGTGGAGTTTCAAGGGGGCCCTGAAAATTTTGCAAGTATGGGGCCCCAAAATTCGTAGTGGCAACCCTGGTTGTGACTGTTGCAACCCTATCAGATGAGCGGATTTCTTAACTTCCTATACCCTTTTTGCCACCACATAAGACCCTATTTTGTGCTTCTTGGCTCTCCAGTTTTTTCATTCTTATTAAATCTGCAACATGTGCACAGGCCCTTAGAACATGCAGCATTTCCAGCAAATGATGCTGTCTCAGCAATACAATATACTCATTTCATTTCTCTTGTCCTGTCTGTGGAAGTACGGACTACTGAAAGACTGAGTTTCAGCCACGTTACATCTCACCTGTTTTAATACAGCTGTGACCAACTGTCTCCAAAAAGCTGTAGGCTTGCTCACGGCTCCAAATTATACAGAAGTTGAAAAAGGATTAAAATGTGTTCTAGCTTTGTAATATTTATTCAGTCAACATTTTATTGCAGTCCTTTTAAAAAGTATAAACTGACAATGTGGCCTCAGGCTTCAAATGTTTCTGCACCCCTGCTTTAATATGTGAATGCATTTTTATGTGTTAAATTAGATTCTATTCATCTGAAAGAAATGGGATCTGCTAAATAACCACAGATGAATGCTGCAAGCTACTTAGGCCAATATAATAAGCTGTTACTGCCAACCTGCTGGATTGAGGGAGAGCCTGCATTATGTGTTTTATACATAGCAGAGCTTATGTGTACAGTATGATACAGACTTCTACCAAGCTTTTAGTAGCTGGAAAAAACATTGTTTGCTCAGTTTCAGGAAAATGTAATGAGCTTAACAAGCGCTGCAAAATAAAGATAATTACTACAGTGTTTTCACTACTAATAGACATTTTAATTGTATGAATAAATATACAGACTTGATCACTTTAAATGTATACTTCAGTTTATTTGAATGCACTGTATACATTATTACATTTCTTAGACTTTCAATCCACGTCAGAATGGCTGTGTAATACTTTCTGACAGTTTGGGGTTTGTATTAATCTTTTTGACAATATGAGATTACAGCAGCTGGGTGGAGTGACATTGAGGAGCTTTCGGTCAGGATGTGCGAGCAGAGGTTGACTTATAGGTTGTGGCGGGCGTGCAGGATATTCGATCAAGCAGTCCTGAGTATCGCGTGATCCTCAAGTGCTCGGGTCCCGGTAAGAAGTTCATTTGAATCATTTGATCCGCGCGCTGCACTAAAGCGGGGTATTCCCGTGCCGGGAGCTCAGGAACTCCTTTGTTAGCCAGACTCTTTGCAAGCTGTAGAACTCCAAGGACAGAGAGAGAGAGACCACACAGAGGAAGAATTCTTGAGTTTCACTTTAACTTCCATTATACTCGCTACTCAAGGCCAATGTGCTCTATTCAAGTACAGAGCAGTCGAGCACTTCAGTGCTTGATAATCACTACTTATAAGCACTTTCACTTAGATTTTAGGCAAAAAAAAATCACAAGAACCTGGTCCATGGCAGCTAGACCAGAACACCAGGGCAGTGCTAACTTCCTCAAGTGGCACTCAAATACCAGAACTGTGCCTACATTTAAGGGCTGTATAAGCTGGATGAATGCTATGCGATTTTTTATCAGAGAGCACACTGACCCATGCTATTGAATGAGGCAGGACAGATGACTAATTTTTCACTGACTGAATTTGTCTGTGAAAAAAATTGCAGCATGCTGCAATTTGACTCTAAAATCAGATGAGGCTCAGACATTCAAATCTATAGATGCAAGAAAGAAAAAAATCAGATGGCACGGTATGTAATCTAATTTTTATGAATACATTGCAATTCTATGATGTAGGAAACTAACTGATCCTGTAGATGATTAATAGCTGCTGCTACTATAAAAAAAAATGGATTTCATACTAACTGCACCTTGACTGCACACAGATGACATGTAAGAAAAAAATCGTTCCACTTTTCTGGATGAGAATGGGACCAATTTTTTAGACTGTTGAGTAACCCCAGCTTACAAATGATTGGTACTGCAATGTCATGACTTCACTCCTGGATGTAGGTCTTAACATTGCATAAGGTCTCCAGGTGTTATGTGCCATCATGACATGCATTACTCCTCAACGTCAGCACGGTGGCTCAGTGTTTAGCACTGTAGCTTTGCAGCGCTGGGGTCAAAAATCCCACCAAGGAAAACATCTGCAAGGAGTTTGTATGTTCTCCCCATGTTTGCGTGATTGTTTGCTGGCTTTTTGGTAATTCCAAAAAACATACTGATAAGGAAATTAGATTGTCAGCCCCATTGGAGACAGTGATAATGTTTGTAAAGTGCTGTGGAATATGATGGCGCTATATAAGCATAGCATAATAAATGAGTCACATTTACTAAAGGCCCCGTCTCACATAGCGAGATCGCTAGCGAGATCGCTGCTGAGTCACAAGTTTTGTGACGCAACAGCGACCTCAGTAGCGATCTCGCTATGTGTGACACGTATGTCATGATCTCAATGGCAAGAGAACATAGCATCAGCATATACAGGAACTAGCTCTTGGAAGATGGGAACTGAGCTGACCATGAACTAAACCTACCGCACAACTAGCAGTGGCCGGGTAGCATGCCTACGTTGATTCTAGATGCCCAGCACCAGCCGGAGGACTAAATAAAGCTAGCAGAGGAAAATATTAGTCCTAGCTCACCTCTAGAGAAATACCCCGAAAGGAGACAGAGGCCCCCCACATGTATTGGCGGTGAGTTAAGATGAAACAACAAACGTAGTATGAAAATAGGTTTAGCAAATTTGAGGTCCACTTACTACATAGCAGAAGACAGAAAGGACACTTTCATGGTCAGCTGAAAACCCTATCAAAACACCATCCAGAAATTACTTTAAAACTCTGGCATTAACTCATAATACCAGAGTGGCAATTCCTGTTCACAAGAGCTTTCCAGACACAGTAACGAAACTACAGCTGTGAACTGGAACAAAAATGCAAAAACAAACATGGACAAGAGTCCAACTTATCTAGTAGTTGTCTAGGAGCAGGAACAAGCACAGAGAGGCTTCTGATAACATTGTTGACCGGCAAGCAACTAACAGAGCAGCAAGGTTATATAGCGACTCCCACATCTTGATGGGAACAGGTGAACAGAGAAGATGAGGACACCAGTTCAATTCCACCAGTAGCCACCGGGGGAGCCCAGAATCCAAATTCACAACAGTACCCCCCCCTCAAGGAGGGGGCACCGAACCCTCACCAGAACCACCAGGGCGATCAGGATGGGCCCTATGAAAGGCACGAACCAGATCAGAGGCATGAACATCAGATGCATTCACCCAAGAATTATCCTCCTGGCCGTATCCCTTCCACTTGACCAGATACTGGAGTCTCCGTCTGGAAACACGAGAGTCTAAGATTTTCTCCACAACGTACTCCAACTCACCCTCAACCAACACCGGAGCAGGAGGCTCAACGGAAGGCACAACCGGTACCTCATACCTGCGCAATAATGACCGATGAAAAACGTTATGAATAGAAAAGGATGCAGGGAGGTCCAAACGGAAGGAAACAGGGTTAAGAATCTCCAATATCTTATACGGGCCGATGAACCGAGGCTTAAACTTAGGAGAAGAGACCCTCATAGGGACAAAACGAGAAGACAACCACACCAAATCCCCAACACAAAGCCGAGGACCAACACGACGGTGGCGGTTGGCAAAAAGCTGAGTCTTCTCCTGGGACAACCTCAAATTGTCCACCACCTGCCCCCAGATCTGATGCAATCTCTCCACCACAGCATCCACTCCAGGACAATCCGAAGATTCCACCTGACCAGAGGAAAATCGAGGATGAAACCCCGAATTACAGAAAAACGGGGACACCAAAGTGGCAGAGCTGGCCCGATTATTGAGAGCGAACTCCGCCAATGGCAAAAAAGCAACCCAATCATCCTGGTCAGCAGACACAAAACACCTCAGATATGTCTCCAGGGTCTGATTAATCCGCTCGGTCTGGCCATTCGTCTGAGGATGGAAAGCGGACAAAAAAGACAAATCTATGCCCATCCTAGCACAGAATGCCCGCCAAAATCTAGACACGAATTGGGTCCCTCTGTCAGAAACGATATTCTCAGGAATACCATGCAAACGAACAACATTTTGAAAAAACAGAGGAACCAACTCGGAAGAAGAAGGCAACTTGGGCAGAGGAACCAAATGGACCATCTTAGAAAAACGGTCACACACCACCCAGATGACAGACATCTTCCGTGAAACAGGCAGATCTGAAATAAAATCCATCGAGACGTGCGTCCAAGGCCTCTTAGGAATAGGCAAGGGCAACAATAATCCACTAGCCCGAGAACAACAAGGCTTGGCCCGAGCACAAACGTCACAAGACTGCACAAAGCCTCGCACATCTCGTGACAGGGAAGGCCACCAGAAGGACCTTGCCACCAAATCCCTGGTACCAAAAATGCCAGGATGACCTGCCAACGCAGAAGAATGAACCTCAGAGATGACTCTACTGGTCCAATCATCAGGAACAAACAGTTTATCAGGTGGGCAACGATCAGGTCTATCCGCCTGAAACTCCTGCAAGGCCCGCCGCAGGTCTGGAGAAACGGCTGACAATACCACTCCATCCTTAAGGATACCTGTGGGCTCAGAGTTACCAGGCGAGTCAGGCTCAAAACTCCTAGAAAGGGCATCCGCCTTAACATTCTTAGAACCCGGTAGGTATGACACCACAAAATTAAACCGAGAGAAAAATAATGACCAGCGCGCCTGTCTAGGATTCAGGCGCCTGGCGGTCTCAAGATAAATCAAATTTTTGTGGTCAGTCAATACCACCACCTGATGTCTGGCCCCCTCAAGCCAATGGCGCCACTCCTCAAAAGCCCACTTCATGGCCAAAAGCTCCCGATTCCCAACATCATAATTCCGCTCAGCGGGCGAAAATTTACGGGAAAAGAAGGCACAAGGCCTCATCACGGAGCAGTCAGAACTTTTCTGCGACAACACTGCCCCAGCTCCGATCTCAGAAGCGTCGACCTCAACCTGAAAAGGTAGAGCAACATCAGGCTGACGCAACACAGGGGCAGAGGAAAAACGGCGCTTAAGCTCCCGAAAGGCCTCCACAGCATCAGGGGACCAATCAGCAACATCAGCACCCTTCTTAGTCAAATCGGTCAATGGCTTAGCAATATCCGAAAAACCAGCAATAAATCGACGATAAAAGTTAGCAAAGCCCAAAAATTTCTGAAGACTCTTAAGAGAAGAGGGCTGCGTCCAATCACAAATAGCTTGAACCTTGACAGGATCCATTTCAATGGAAGAGGGGGAAAAAATATATCCCAAAAAGGAAATCCTCTGTACCCCAAAAACACACTTAGAACCCTTCACACACAAAGAATTAGACCGCAAAACCTGAAAAACCCTCCTGACTTGCTGGACATGAGAGTCCCAGTCATCCGAAAAAATCAGAATATCATCCAGATACACAATCATAAATTTATCCAAATAATCGCGAAAAATATCATGCATAAAGGACTGGAAAACTGACGGAGCATTTGAAAGACCAAAAGGCATCACTAAATACTCAAAGTGGCCCTCGGGCGTATTAAATGCGGTTTTCCACTCATCCCCCTGCCTGATTCGCACCAAATTATACGCCCCACGAAGGTCAATCTTAGAGAACCACTTGGCCCCCTTTATGCGAGCAAACAAATCAGTCAGCAACGGCAATGGGTATTGATATTTAACAGTGATTTTATTCAAAAGCCGATAATCAATACATGGTCTCAAAGAGCCGTCTTTTTTTGACACAAAGAAAAAACCGGCTCCTAAGGGAGATGACGATGGACGAATATGTCCCTTTTCCAAGGACTCCTTTATATATTCTCGCATAGCAGCATGTTCAGGCACAGACAGATTAAATAAACGACCCTTTGGGTATTTACTACCTGGGATTAAATCTATGGCACAATCGCACTCTCGGTGCGGAGGTAACGAACCAAGCTTGGATTCTTCAAAGACGTCACGATAGTCAGACAGGAACTCAGGAATTTCAGAGGGAATAGATGATGAAATGGAAACCACAGGTACATCCCCATGAGCCCCCTTACATCCCCAGCTCAACACAGACATAGCTCTCCAGTCGAGGACTGGGTTGTGAGATTGCAGCCAAGGCAATCCTAGCACCAAATCATCATGTAGATTATACAGCACCAGAAAGCGAATAATCTCCTGGTGATCCGGATTAATACGCATAGTTACTTGTGTCCAGTATTGTGGTTTATTATTAGCCAATGGGGTGGAGTCAATCCCCTTCAGAGGAATAGGAGTCTCCAAAGGCTCTAAATCATACCCACAGCGTTTGGCAAAGGACCAATCCATAAGACTCAAAGCGGCGCCAGAGTCGACATAGGCGTCCGTGGTAATAGATGACAAGGAGCAAATCAGGGTCACAGATAGAATAAACTTAGACGGTAAGGTGCAAACGGAAACAGATTTACCAAGCTTTTTAGTGCGCTTAGAGCATGCTGATATAACATGAGTAGAATCACCACAATAGAAACACAACCCATTTTTCCGTCTAAAATTCTGCCGCTCGCTTCGGGACAGAATTCTATCACACTGCATACTCTCTGGCGACTTCTCAGTGGACACCGCCAGATGGTGCACTGGTTTGCGCTCCCGCAAACGCCTATCGATCTGAATAGCCATTGTCATGGACTCATTCAGACCCGCAGGCACAGGGAACCCCACCATAACATCCTTAATGGCATCAGAGAGACCCTCTCTGAAAGTCGCCGCCAGGGCGCACTCATTCCACTGAGTAAGCACAGACCATTTACGGAATCTTTGGCAGTAAATTTCCGCTTCATCTTGCCCCTGAGATAGGGACATCAAAGTTTTTTCTGCCTGAAGCTCCAAATGAGGTTCGTCATAAAGCAACCCCAAGGCCAGAAAAAACGCATCCACATTGAGCAACGCAGGATCCCCTGGTGCCAATGCAAAAGCCCAATCTTGAGGGTCGCCCCGGAGCAAGGAAATCACAATCCTGACCTGCTGTGCAGGGTCTCCGGCAGAGCGAGATTTCAGGGACAAAAATAATTTGCAATTATTTCGAAAATTCTGAAACCCGGATCTATTCCCCGAGAAAAATTCCGGCAAGGGAATTCTCGGCTCAGATACAGGTGCATGACAAACAAAATCCTGCAAATTTTGTACTTTCGTGGCGAGTTTATTCAAACCTGCAGTTACACTCTGAAGATCCATTACAAACAGGTGGACACAGAGCCATTCAAAGATTAGAAGGAGAGAAAGGAAAAAAAAAAAGGCTGCAGCATAGACAGACTGGCAAGAGGTCCAATTAAGAGCACACTCAAGAGGAAAAAAAAAAAAAAAAAAAAAAAAAATCTCAGCAGACTTCTTATTTCTCTCCTTTCTCAGCCAAGGATTTTAACCCTTTAGTGGGCCGGTCAAACTGTCATGATCTCAATGGCAAGAGAACATAGCATCAGCATATACAGGAACTAGCTCTTGGAAGATGGGAACTGAGCTGACCATGAACTAAACCTACCGCACAACTAGCAGTGGCCGGGTAGCATGCCTACGTTGATTCTAGATGCCCAGCACCAGCCGGAGGACTAAATAAAGCTAGCAGAGGAAAATATTAGTCCTAGCTCACCTCTAGAGAAATACCCCGAAAGGAGACAGAGGCCCCCCACATGTATTGGCGGTGAGTTAAGATGAAACAACAAACGTAGTATGAAAATAGGTTTAGCAAATTTGAGGTCCACTTACTACATAGCAGAAGACAGAAAGGACACTTTCATGGTCAGCTGAAAACCCTATCAAAACACCATCCAGAAATTACTTTAAAACTCTGGCATTAACTCATAATACCAGAGTGGCAATTCCTGTTCACAAGAGCTTTCCAGACACAGTAACGAAACTACAGCTGTGAACTGGAACAAAAATGCAAAAACAAACATGGACAAGAGTCCAACTTATCTAGTAGTTGTCTAGGAGCAGGAACAAGCACAGAGAGGCTTCTGATAACATTGTTGACCGGCAAGCAACTAACAGAGCAGCAAGGTTATATAGCGACTCCCACATCTTGATGGGAACAGGTGAACAGAGAAGATGAGGACACCAGTTCAATTCCACCAGTAGCCACCGGGGGAGCCCAGAATCCAAATTCACAACACACGTACCAGCGACCAGTCCCCTGCTGCGAGATCGCTGGTCATGTCGGAATGGCCTGGACCTTTTTTTGGTCGTTGAGGTCCCGCTGACATCGCTGAATCGGTGTGTGTGACACGGATTCAGCGATGTCTTCACTGGTAACCAGGGTAAACATCGGGTTACTAAGCGCAGGGCCGCGCTTAGTAACCCGATGTTTACCCTGGTTACCAGCGTAAAAGTAAAAAAAAAAAAACAGTACATACTTACATTCCGGTGTCTGTCCCCCGGCGTTCTGCTTCTCTGCACTGTGAGCGCCGGCCAGCCGGAAAACACAGCACAGCGGTGACGTCACCGCTCTGCTTTCCGGCCGCTGTGCTTACACAGTGCAGGAAGCGGACGCCGGGGGACAGACACCGGAATGTAAGTATGTACTGTTTTTTTTTTTTTACTTTTACGCTGGCAACCAGGGTAAACATCGGGTTACTAAGCGCGGCCCTGCGCTTAGTAACCCGATGTTTATCCTGGTTACCTGGGACCTCGGCATCGTTGGTCGCTGGAGAGCGGTCTGTGTGACAGCTCCCCAGCGACCACACAGCGACAAAACAGCGACGCTGCAGCGATCAGCATCGTTGTCTGTATCGCTGCAGCGTCGCTGTGTGTGACGGGGCCTTAAGCTTCAAGCAAGATCATAACAGGTGAAGGCAAATGGTAATTGCTAATAGTGTCTAGTATCAAACCAAAAGGAAAAAAAGTCCGCACTGAACAGCTGCATGATCAGACCTGTAGAAGCGCGGCAGCGCGAAACGGCCGTCATCTCCTGACACTACTGTTCTCCCTGTGGGACCCTGCTGTTATTTTAATGCCACAATAAAGACTAAGAATTCATTTGGACGGTGAGTGCTCTTTTTTTGCTTTTTGCATATCGTATTGGTGTCTAGTATACTGGCATTCGAATGCCAACTAAGAAAGTTTGCACTGTTCTACTTTGCCTGCCGCAGCACATAATGTGTTGGGCCAGGGTCCTGCAAATTGTTCTGCTCAACCCTACTTTCAACATTAATCCTTGTGTCTGAAATTCATACAGTCAGCCATTCTGATGTTGATTTTTAACCCCTTCACCCCAAGGAGCTTTTTTTGGTTTTCGGTTTTTGTTTTTAACTCCCCTTCATTCCAGAGCCATAATTTTTTATATTTTTCTGTAAATATGGCCATGTGAGAGCTTATTTTTTGTGGGACAAGTTGTACTTTTAAACAACACCATTGGTTTTGCCATGTCTTGTACTAGAAAATGGGAAAAAAGTTCCAAGTGCAATGAAATTGCAAAAATAGTGCAATCCCACACTTGTTTTTTGTTTGGCTTTTTTGCTAGGGTCACTAAATGCTAACACTGACATGGTGGTGAAGAAAAAAATCCAAACTTTGCTAAAAAAAAAATGGCGCCATTTTCTGATACCCATATAGTCTCCATTTTTTGTGATCTTGGGTTGGGTGAGGGCTTATTTTTTGCGCTCCAAGCTGACATTTTTAATGATACTACTTGTTCAGATACATTCTTTTGATCGCCCATTATTACATTTTAATTCAATTTTAATTTACCAAAAAAATGTAATTCTGGCGTTTCGATTTTTTCTCTCACTACGCCGTTTAGAGATCAAGTTAATCCCAATTTTTATTGTTACATACATACATAGTTATTAAGGTTGAAGGAAGACTTTAAGTCCATCTAGTTCAACCCATAGCCTAACCTAACATGCCCTAACATGTTGATCCAGAGGAATCGGGCGATTCTGGACTCGGCGAAACCAAATATGTGAATGTTTTAATTTTTTTTATTGTTTTATGTTGAATGGGCTAAAAGGGGGGGTGATTTAAACTTTTATTTTTTATATATTTTTAAAACTATTTTTCTTTAAGTTTTTGCATGCTTCAATAGACTCCATGGGAGGTTAGAAGCTGCCACAACTTGATCAGCTCTGCTACATAGAGGCAATGCTCATATCGCTTCTATGTAGCAGAATTACTGCATTGCTATGAGCGCCAACCACAGGGTGGCGCTCATAGCAATCTGGCATCAACAACCATAGAGGTCTCAAGGAGACCTCTGGTTGTTATGCCGATGAACCTATGACCCCCGATCACGTGACTGGGTCAGCGGTGCGCGTTTTTCCGGCCCGATTTATTTTATGTTGACACAGCTGCATGATTTTTGCTGCTAGACAGCTTGTGTACATGTGGGGATTGCCTAACAAACAGGCAATCCCCACATGTATTCAAGCTGTCTAGCAGCCAGAAATCATGCAGCTGCGATGACATAAACTAAATCTCCGAGCACACCGAACCCACCAGAGCATACTCGGAGAAACTTGAGTAACGAGCATACTCACTCATCACTACTACCAATCATTCTGTTATAGGCAAGATAAGTAGTCACCAAAGGAACCTAGCAGCGGCTCTCATATAGAGAACAAAGGAGTGTTCACCAAAAAGAGCACTCCTTTGCATGGAGAAGTCAAGAAAGATAGCTGTCAAAAGAAAGATTGGCCAAAGCATCATTATGGATGACACCTATCTATTGTCTTTGAATCCCTTTCTTTCATAACATAAATTCCACAATGTGGCCTGAGATTATCCCATTAGCAGTGTTTAAAGCTCCAGACCAAATGGGCTTGTAATGGTAGAATATATCTACGATATACAGTTTGCAGACAGTGACAGGAGAGCAGTTACAGCCACCGCTCACTATGCACTGAGCAGTAAAAGAAGCCACGCTTGCACACCGCTATGACTGAAAGACTCAGGATGCCAGGAAGAATGAAGCTCATTTCCATCCCAGCAGCGGAGCTCTCAGTGCGGGTGTCGGGCAGTTTCCGAATTCTATTAACATGCAAATTAACCTTATATCTGTAGACTTAAAGTATTTGTTACATGACCCTCTAATACAAGGTTTGCACCTCACTCAGCAATGGGCATGGTTGTGTGTAGAGGAGTCTTGGCTTATCTTTGACTGGTGTGGCTGAAGGTGCAACAACAAGCACCACGATTTTGAATACAAAAAAATGGTCCAAAAATAAGTCAAAATGTTTTGTAAAATTGGACAATAGTGTTCTAAAATAGTTTATATAAAAGCAAGATTATAAAAATATAGGAGAAATGATGAGCAATCTCTATTAAAATATTTGCTATGGCATGATCAGACAAGGTCCTCTGAGTAGCACACATTTAGAAATGGAGCTTTGGAAAACTTTCCTCTATATAAAGCTCTACAATACGACCCTATAAAACTATACACTTGGCTATTTCTCATGACTGTTATCTCCAAATTTTTCTTTTTACAAAATGTAGCACCCTCTATATTTATCAACTTCTGGCTTTTGAAGTGCTTTCTTTTTTAAAATGTTCCCTATTTTATCTTGCAGTCTTTCATCTTTCCTTATATTACTGAATTCTTCTCCCAAAGGTAACACTTTCTTCTCCACTATTGACCATTGCAATTTCTTTGCGAATTTCTACATTATATTTATCAAATCTCTTCTCAGTGCATCGTTCTCTGACAGCTATTTTTTTTATTACTTATTCAGTAGAATCCAGCTGCAAGAATCTGACAGAGATTAAATCTGTACTTTTCCATCACGAATTCCCTAAAAGGAACTATTGACAAAATCTCCATCATTCTTATTGAAAACACTACCCTTGTGTTCAGGCAGTATTAAAGATTCCAGCTTTTAGATGTGCTCTTTTCTATTTGAACTGTGAAATATTGCTTTTCTTAATTTATCTGTTTCTACCGCATGTGTTTGTGACAATTTGATGTGACAGTGCTGACGGTAACTTGTTTTGTCACATGCATCTATAAACACGAGAATCAGTGATGAAATGGCCTTTTTAGAGTGACTCTCTGAAATAGTTGCAATCTATACATAAAAACCTAAGAAGGGTCAGGAGAAAAGTCTCCTCATTCTCTTTTCAACATATATGTGAACAATGGAAAGTTCTATTAACAAAATATTTAACAAAAGCATTATTAAGGAGAGATAATTAAAATATGATCTTGGGTTCATGATTAGAAACATGCGGTTTCATAAACATTTAGCAACAAAAAAGCTATTTAGTAACTTGCTTCTTCATCTCTTACCGTCTATACGCTTTCATTATATGATTGTGGAACACGTGTAATAATACCATGTTGAGGACCTCACTTGCTAACAAGACTAGGTTTTTAGAGAGGGAAGAAGAGACCATCTCAAGAATGGAGAGGTGCAGGAAAAAGAAACCATAAAGTCAGATTCAGGAGAAATGGGGCATTTACCCTAGGTACAAATACATGTTTATGGCAAATGACAGGTCTTTTTTAAGTCCAGACTTAATTTCTTAGCTTCTACTGCAGAGTGTACTCTGGATGTGCTGTAAAAATATAGATCTAGACATCCTTTGAAATTATTATATAATATTCTCTGCTACTGTAAGTGCACTTAAAGCACCAGTACAGCATTTTTTTTATTGCAGCGCACCTAATCTAAGATCCCCGCACTTAGTCTTAAATTTGCCTGCTGTCCTCTTCACCTTCCATTGCCATTGCTCCTGTCAGTCACCAGTACTTTGTGATCTGCTGGATCGTTACAGTGTTGGCTGGAATGAGCTGGAGGAAACTTTTCAATGCAAGCCTATAAGAGCCTGGTTCTTCCTCTCATCGACTTGCATTGAGAGATTGTGACCATTACTTCGGTCTTCCGAACAGTCAGAAGTTGCAGTCACAAGATGCTGCCTCGGGCCCGGAGCAGCGCCGATAGAAGATAAAGACCTGCACCACACTGCCTGTGTGTCTAACAGTGATGTGGCACAGCAAGCACCCTCCTGTGTGGATGGAGCTTCAGAATGCACAGGAGCAGATTTCAGGAAGATGGGGGTAAGTGAGCAGTTAGTATTTT
This sequence comes from Ranitomeya variabilis, assembly GCF_051348905.1. Taxonomy (NCBI): domain Eukaryota; kingdom Metazoa; phylum Chordata; class Amphibia; order Anura; family Dendrobatidae; genus Ranitomeya; species Ranitomeya variabilis. The sequence goes on from NC_135233.1 coordinate 833,283,152, forward strand.
TTTTATTATCAGTCATACAGTCTGTAAGGTACATCATATAGTGTGAGTGGGCCCTCATAACGTGTGGGGGAGATATAGGGGTCCTCATGGTGGCTGTGGAGAACATCATATTGTGTGTTGGCCACGAATTGAGGCTGTGGGGACATTGTATTTTGTGTATATTACCCATTGGGTTGCAGAGGTACATATTGTGTATGCAGGCTCTGATAATTTGTAAGTAATTACATCCATATCCATTATATCCAGTATATCCATCTGCGCACGCGCGGAATCCCGCGGCCATTTTCCTGAAGCCGCGGCCAGCAGAGCGCCGCTTCTGCGCACGCGCGGCCAAAGCAAGATGGCCGCGCCCACCGATCACCAATGGAATAACGGACATCGCTGCTATTTTTACACCCCTGTGCAGGATTCGGGACCTTGGACATGCGCACACCACTACGCCACCAACGGAAAACTACGCAATATCTGGGGGAAGAAACCACGCCCATCCGACCTGACCAGCCTGATTGACAGGCGAAAACGACTACTTTGGTAACGTATTTCGGCAGCATAGGTGGGGAATCGGGGTCCACAAACTACACTATTGTAATGCACAGCTCAGGCCCTATTTAACAGTATTTTTATCTCATACAAAAAAAAACGGGGTGACAGGTTCCCTTTAAGGCTCCAACCTCACTGGAATGCTCTGGGACCTGTTCTGATCTTGTTAACCCTCTGGATGATGAGGATCCAGAAGGCGGTATGTTACCTATGTTCTGGGCACTCTGATTTGGGGGGACAAGGTCTATGTAGGCTTTCTGCCTGGGGAATAACCACACTTTTCCATCATCCTGACAGGCTATAGGTACCACTTTCCCACCATCCTGACAGGCTGTTAGTAACACTTTGCCACCATCCTGAGAGGGTGCAATAACACTTTCCTGACATCCTGACAGTGGGTAATATTTTTCCATTACCCTGACAGGCTGGGGATAACACTTTCTTACATCCTGACAGGCTGGTGACAACACTTTCCCACCACGCTGACAAGCTGTGGGTGCCACTTTTCCACTATCCTGACAAACAGTGGGTAATACTTTCCCATCATGACAGACTAGGGATAACACTTTTCAACCATCCTGATAGGCTGGTGAAAACATGTTTTCACCACCCTGACAGACAGGGGGTACCACTATCCCACCTCACTGACAGGCTGGGGATAAAAGTTTTCCAACATCCTGACAAGCTGTGGGTAACACTTTTCTATCATCCCGACAGACTGTGGGCACCACTTTCCCATCACCCTAACAGGCTGGGATGTGACACTTTCCTGTCACCCTGACAGGCTAGGGATTACACTTTCCCGCCACACTGACAGGCTGATAATAACCCTTTCCCAACCATCCTGAAAGGCTGGGGATAATACTTTCCCATCATCCTGACAGGCTGTGGGTACCACTTTCTCATCCTCCTCTCATACCTCAGAATCAGTGGTAATAATGGGACAGCTACCACTGACCAAGTTACCTTCTGTCTTGACATTGGTCAGCTGCAAATGAACACATTGCTCCTGGTCATCATGCTTGTCCCTGTTACCATTAGCACTGATCCTCATTCCTTTTAGGAGATCCTCAGCAACATTAACCTGTAGAATGACATGGCTGATTTCTCCTGTACAATGATACACATCCCCCTCATGTACAAAATTAACATCCACATTATCAATATTTGGATTACATAGTTTATCAGATCAGGAATGTATTGAACAACCAACCGTCCCAGATCGATACCCAATAAAACATTTGAGGGGAAGTTTTCGGACACTCCCACTTCCCTCAACCCAATCCATCCACCGCAGTCTAGCAATACTTGGGCATTCATCAAAGGTCAGTGAACACCCCCAATCCCAGTAACAATGTCTTCCCTGAAGATAAGGTCTTCAGGGAACACTAAATCAGGGCAGACGATGCAACACGTCAGTCTGCAGCGTGCACCATACAAGTGCATCATAGTAAGCCACTGGTTATCTCCCCCTCCATCCTCCCCATACATCTCACATACTCCCCAGAACTGTTCCTCAATATACAATCCTCTGTCTCCAAACACAGACAGCACCCTCCTGCTCCCATCTAGTAACATTCTCTCTGCTCCTCCTCACTGCCGGTGATATTTCACCAAATCCTGGTCCTCTTCACTATATCCCCACAGTCATTTCTACCTCCCATTTACACTCTACCACAAATTTCCGCAACCTCTTTAACCTTATACAGTTATATGAAAAAGTTTGGGCACCCCTATTAATCTTAAGCTTAATGTTTTATAAAAATTGTTTTTTTTGCAACAGCTATTTCAGTTTCATATATCTAATAACTGTTGGACACAGTAATGTTTCTGCCTTGAAATGAGGTTTATTGTACTAACAGAAAATGTGCAATCTGCATTCAAACAAAATTTGACAGGTGCATAAGTTTGCGCACCCTTATCATTTTCTTGTTTTAAATACTCCTACCTACTTTTTACTGACTTACTAAAGCACTTTTCTTGGTTTTGTAACCTCATTGAGCTTTGAACTTCATAGCCAGGTGTATGCAATCATGAGAAAAGCTACTTAAAGTGGCCACTTGCAAGTTGTTGCAAGTTGTTGCAAGTTTGAATCTCCTCTGAAGCATCATGGGCTCCTCAAAACAACTGTCAAATGATCTGAAAACAAAGATTATTCAACATGGTTGTTCAGGGGAAGGATACAAAAAGCTGTCTCAGAGATTTAACCTGTCAATTTCCACTGTGAGGAACATAGTAAGGAAATGGAAGAACACAGGTACAGTTCTTGTTAAGGCCAGAAGTGGCAGGCCAAGAAAAACATCAGAAAGGCAGAGAAGAAGAATGATGAGATCAGTCAAGGACAATCCTCAGATCACCTCCAGAGAGCTGCAGCATCAACTTGCTGCAGATGGTGTCACTGTGCATCGGTCAACTATACAACACACTTTGCACAAGGAGAAGCTGTATGGGAGAGTGATGCGAAAGAAGCCATTTCTGCAAGCACGCCACAAACAGAGTCGGCTGAGGTAGGCAAAAGCACATTTGGAGAAGCCAATTTCTTTTTGGAAGAAGGTCCTGTGGACTGATGAAACCAAGATTGAGTTGTTTGGTCATACAAAAAGGCATTATGCATGGCGGCAAAAAAACACAGCATTCCAAGAAAAACACTTGCTACCCACAGTAAAATTTGGTGGAGGTTCCATCATGCTTTGGGGCTGTGTGGCCAATGCCGGCACCGGGAATCTTGTTAAAGTTGAGGGACGCATGGATTCCTCTTAGTAATAGCAGATTCTTGACAATAATGTTCATGAATCAGTGACAAAGTTGAAGTTACACTGGGGATGGATCTTTCAGCAAGACAATGATCCAAAACACCGCTCCAAATCTACTCAGGCATTCATGCAGAGGAACAATTACACTGTTCTGGAATGGCCATCCCAGTCCCCAGACCTGAATATCATTGAACATCTGTGGGATCATTTGAAGAGGGCTGTCCATGCTCGGCGACCATCAAACTTAACTGAACTGGAATTGTTTTGTAAAGAGGAATGGTCAAAAATCCCTTCATCCAGGATCCAGGAACTCATTAAAAGCTACAGGAAGCGACTAGAGGCTGTTATTTTTGCAAAAGGAGGATCTACTAAATATTAATGTCACTTTTCTGGTGAGGTGCCCATACTTATGCACCTGTCAAATTTTGTTTGAATGCAGATTGCACATTTTCTGTTAGTACAATAAACCTCATTTCAAGGCAGAAACATTACTGTGTCCAGCAGTTATTAGATATATGAAACTGAAATAGCTGTTGCAAAAAAAACAATTTTTATAAAACATTAAGCTTAAGATTAATAGGGGTGCCCAAACTTTTTCATATAACTGTACTTATTCGCCCAGTCCCGGCTTCCTTAGTTTCACTAACAGGTGCTCTATGGAACGCTCGCCCTTTTTATTACTAACAAACTTTCTTTCCTCGCTATCACCAAAACCTGGCTCACCCCCTCTGACACAGCCACTCCAGTTGCACTTTCATATGGTGGATTCCACCTTTCCCACACACCCCTCCCCAGCAGCAAGAATGGTGGAAGAGTTGGTTTTCTCCTGCCAGATTACTGTTCTTTCACCCTGATCCCACTGCCACCCTCTGTTATCCTGAAAAGAAGAAGAAAGATAGACCAGATGGAGTAGGCACAACCACAAATATATAAATGTCAAAAAAAGATAGATCCTTTATTATCACCTCACAAATTACCATAAAAACATTTAAAACACATAGAAAAAACAAAGGGTCACAACCCCACTCATAAATTACAATAAACCCCTAAGCCCCCAAATAGTCATGACAAATTATGGATACATAGGCAAAACATATATATGCAATGATGTGCTGTACCCCTAAATGCACCCACACAACAATCCATGTGGTAAAAATATCAAACCCCGACAAACATTCATCTGATAGCAAAAATACAAATGTATATATATACAACCTGACTGTTATCGGGTGATAAACTCATAGCCCAGAGTCCATAGATTGTGGCTACTGAATAGAAAGAGGAAAATAAAAGGCTAAAACTGTGCATAAGGGAATGATCCAGCACAGGGCTCAGCAGAATAAGGTTCCCAAATGGGACACAAGGGTATAATGACCCTAAAGAGAGTGGGGTATGACAAGCAGGCCCTCTGTTATCCTCTCTTCCTTTGAGGTGCACTCCGTGCCCTTCTACTCCCCCACCAACCTCCAACTGGCTGTCATTTACTGCCCCCCTGGACCAGCCACCACCTTCTTCGACCACATCACCACCTGGCTACTTTATTTCCTCTCCGCTGACATCTCCGCTATCATCATGGGTGACATTCCCATTGACACTTTCATCTCAGCTGTCAATAAGCTTCTAACTCTCACTTCCTCCTTTTCCTCATTCAACAGTCTTCTGCAGCCACTCTCAAAGATAGCTACACACTGGACCTCATCTTCACCGCCTCTGCTCCCTTTCTAACCTCTCTAACTCCCCTATTCCTCTTTCTGACCACAACCTAATTACATTCTCTTCCCTCTCCTCTCCAGGTCCACAATTCCCACCCCACAAACTTGCATACCCTTGCAGAAATCTTAACTACCTCGATCCACACTCACTCTCTGAAACCCTTCTCCCTCTTACAGACATAAGTTCTCTACACAATGCGGATGCCGCTGCTGCTTTATATAACACCACTATAGCTGCAGATCTTGAATAGATTGCTGCTCTCACACATACCAAAGCTTGCAAAAATCAACAGACAACCCTGGCACACCAGCCTGACCAAAAAACTAAGATGGCCTACCAGAGTTGCCGAGCGGAGATGTAAAAGATCCCAACTCCAACAAGCTCTTTCTCACATTCAAACAGTCCCTCAATACTTTCAAGGCCACACTCGCCACAGCAAAACAAACCTACTTCTCATCTCTCATATCCTCCCCGTCTCACAACCCTAAACAGCTATTCAACACTTTCAATTCTCTACTCCATACCTCAGCACCTCCTCCATCTCCACTCTTCTCAGCTGAAGACTTTCCCTCATTCTTCAAGCAAAAGTTTGATAACCTCAGAGAAAACATTGGCCTACAACCCCCCACAATCCCTCTTCCTAGCTAATCAGTTCTCCGCCTTCAAAACCAACTTCTCCAACATCACAGAAAATCAACTTCCCACGCTACTCTCAAGATCACATCTCACCACCTGTGCATTTGATCTGATCCCATCCTACCTCATCCAAAACCTCATTCCAACCATAACTCTTCTCTTCAACCTATCACTAATAACTGGTGTTTTCCTGTCATGCTTCAAACATGCTTCAATCACACCCATCCTCAAAAAGCCCTCTCTTGACTCATCCTCTGTATCTAGCTATCGCCCCATATCACTTCTCCCCTATGCCTCAAAACTACTGGAACAACATGGCTATTTCAAACTGTCCTCCCACCTCTCTTCCTGCTCCCTATTTGACCACTTACAATCTGGCTTCCAACCACATTACTCCACTGAAACTGCGCTAACTAAAGTCACCAATGACTTACTAACTGCCAAAGCCAAGAAACAATACTCTGACCTCTTCCTCCTGGTCCTGTCCTCTGCCTTTTACACAGTGAACTACTCATTTTTACTACAGACCCTCACATACATTGGCATTACAGACTTGGCCCAATCTTGGATCTCATCTTACCTAACAGACTGGACATTCAGGGTCTCCCACTCACACACCACCTCCTCACCTCGCCCCGTATCTGTCGGAGTCCCGCAAGGTCCAGTCCTAGGGTCCCTGCTCTTCTCCATTTACACCTTCGGCCTGGGACAGCTTATAGAATCTCACGGCTTCAAGTATCACCTCTATGCTGATGACACACAGATCTACCTCTCTGGACCAGATATCACCTCCCTACTAACCAAAATCCTACAACGTCTGTTTCATCCTTCTTCTCCACTAAATTTCTAAAACTAAACATGGACAAAGCAGAATTCGTCATCTTTCCCCATCTCACTCGACTCCCTTAACAGACATATCCATTAAAGTAAAGGGCTGCTCACTCTCCCCAGTCCCACAAGCTCGCTGCCTTGGGGTAATCCTTGACTCTGATCTCTCATTTAAACCACATATCCAAGCCCTTTCCACTTCCTGCCAACTTCAACTCAAAAATATTTCCCAGATCCGTACATTCCTCAACCAAGAATCTGCAAAAACTCTATTGCATTCCCTCATCATCTCCCGCCTTGACTACTGCAACCCCCTGCACTGTGGCCTCCCCTCTAACACTCTCCCCTTCCAATCTATTCTAAACTCTGCTGCCCGACTAATCCACTTATACCACCGCTATTCCCCAGCCTCTCCCCTCTGTCAATCTCTGCACTGGCTCCCCATTACCCAGAGACTCCAGTTCAAAACCCTAATCATGGCATACAAAGCCATCCACAACCTGTCTCCTCCTTACATCTGTGACCTCGTCTCCCAGTACTTACTAGCACGCAACCTCCGATCTTCACAAGATCTCCTTCTCTACTCTCCTCTTATGTCCTCTTCCCACAATCACATACAAGATTTCTCCTGCATATTTCCCCTACTCTGGAACTCTCTACCCAACATATCAGACTCTCACCTACCCTGGAAATCTTCAAAAGTAACCTGAAGACCTACTTCTTCTGATAAGCCTACAACCTACAGTAACCACCAAATCGCTACATGACCAGCTCTACCTTCAACTACTGTATCTGCACCCATCTTTTGTAAATTGTGAGCCCTTGCGGGGCAGAGTCCTCTCTCCTCCTGTACCAATCATGACTTGTATTGTTTAAGATTATTGCACTTGTTTTTTTATTATGTATACCCCTTTTCACATGTAAAGCGCCATGGAATAAATGGCACTATAATAATAAATAATAAATAAATAATAAATGAGGGTTCATTTGGTGCCAGTGTCCTTGAGCACCACATTGACAATGTTACCCATAGTAACCGGTTACAAGCTTTCACGGGCCCTTTCAACCACCCCACCCACAAAAAGAACTGCTGCATTAAGCCCCTGAGCCTCAGATGGGGGTTCCACTTCTGCCACACCAGTCCAGCGATGCTGATGTGGTCCAGCAAAGACATCAAAGTGTGCAATGTGTCTCCAAAACAGGAAATGCACAACAAAACCAAAGAGGAAAGAATGGGTGAAACTGGAGTCAACGTCTGTGACTGAACTGTAGGAAACCGCCTAAAGGAAATGGGATTTACATACAGAAAAGCTAAAGGAAAGCCATCATTAACACTTAAACAGAAAAAAACAAGTTTACAATGGGCTAAGGAAAAGCAATCGTGGACTGTGGATGACTGGATGAAAGTCATATTCAATGATGAATCGCAAATCTGCATTGGGCAAGGTGATGATGCTGTAACTTTTGTTTGGTGCCGTTCCAATGAGATTTATAAAGATGACTGCCTGAAGAGAACATGCAAATTTCCACAGTCATTGATGATATGGGGCTGCATGTCAGGTAAAGGCACTGGGGAGATGGCTGTCATTACATCTTCAATAAATGCAAAAGTTTATGTTGATATTTTGGGCACTTTTCTTATCCCATCAATTGAAAGGATGTTTGGGGATGATGAAATCATTTTGTTAAGATGATAATGCATCCTGCCATAGAGTAAAAACGGTGCAAACATTCCTTAAAAAAGACATATAAGGTCAATGTCATGGCTTGCAAATAGTCCGGATCTCAATCCAATTGAAAATCTTTGGTGGAAGTTGAAGAAAATGGTCCATGACAAGGCTCCAACCTTCAAAGCTGATCTGGCAACAGCAATCAGAGAAAGTTGGAGCCAGATTGATGAAGAGTACTATTTGACACTCATTAAGTCCATGCCTCAGAGACTGCAAACTGTTATAAAAGCCAGAGGTGGTGCAAGGAAATTATAGTGATGTTTTGGAGTGTTTTTTTTATTTGTTTGGTTTTCATGATTCCATATTTTTTTCCTTGGAATTGAGTGATTCCATAATTTTTTCCCTATGCTTGGTTAAAAAAAGTAACCATTACTGACTACCATATTTTTTGTTCTTGATTTCTTTTAGTGTTTCTTAAAGCCAGAAAGTTGCCATTTGAAATGATTTTAGTTTTGTGCCATGTCTGTAATCTGCTTTTTTTCTACAAAATTAAACAACTGAATGAACATCCTCCAAGGCCGGTGATTCCATAATTTTTGCCAGGGGTTGTATATAAGTATAGGCAATCTGTGCTGCCATGGTGACCTCTTTTGGCAAGTGGTCCATCACAAACTGTAACTCACAGGGCAAAGATGCAACAATTGGTCTTTAACCATCAGCTCCTTCAATTCCTAGAAGGTGAAAATCATTAATCCCTGGACGCACTGCTCAAAGTTGGTTCTAAGGCCATCCACCACATCACTGTAGCTGTCGTAAAGTCTGCGTTGAAGGGTATAGAACCTATTATGGTACACTTCAGGAGTCATCTGATATTTCCCTATCAGGGTGTTTGATAGCCTCAGAATCTCCATTTAGTTCTTGAGGGAGAGTGGCGAACATCTCCAGAGCTTTGCCTCGTAGCCCTGGGGTTAAGTATCAAGCCCACTGGATATCGGGCAACTGGGACTGTCTTCAGATGTTTTTAAACCCCATGAAAAATGTGTCCAAAGAATCATAGACTCATAGAATGTTAGAGTTGGAAGGATACTCAAGGGTCATCATGTCCAACCCCCTGCTCAGTGCAGAATTCAGTAAATAATCTCAGACAGTTGTATGCCCAGCTTCTGTTTGAATACTTCTATTGAAGGAGAACTCGCCACCTCTCAAGCCAGCTTGTTCCACTCATGGATCACCATCACTGTCAAAAGGTTTTTTTGTAATATCTAATCTGTATCTTCTCCATGTCAGCTTCATTCCATTGCTTCTCGTGATTCCATGGGCAAATGAGAATAATGATGATCAATCTGCACTGTGACATCCATTCAGATATTTGTAGACAGCTATTAAGTCTCCTCTTGGCCTTCTTTTTTACAAGCTAAACATTCCCAGATCTTTTAACTGTTCCTCATAGGACATACTTTGCAGGTTGCTAATCATACGGGTAGCTCATCTCTGAACAGGACACAGTACTCCAGATTAAGCCTGACTAAGGAGTAGAGGGGTAGAGGGGGGTAATTACTTCACATGATCTAGACTGTGATTCTCTTAATACATTCTAGAATATATCCATGTCCATGATAGAAAAATGCTGGGGATGAGATTTAAAGGTGTTGACAGTACTGGGCTCACTGCTTCGTGGGATAGACTGTTGCATCTGGACTTGAGCTAATGCTAGCTGGTGCTCTCTCTCTCAGCATGTAGCTCCACAGCCTTTCACTCAGCTTATCGCTCTCACGCTGCAGCCTTGTGCTCGGCTTTGGCCTGCTGCTCTGCGGTTACTCGCTCAGCCTGGCCTGCCACTCTATTAAATCACATTCTGCTTCCTGTTCTTGTAGCACAAGTTGCATCCACATTTGAAGGTCATATATTCCCATTTGCTGTAGAATGAGTGGCAAGCAAGTGTTCATTCCACAGTTCTATAACAAAATCCACAACTAGGTATACTGGTGCTTCCCTTGACTAGGGCTTTGGGACCACATTGTATTGGGGCCTGACATCGTCCTCATCCAAGGCACAGATCGACATCTCTTTGGTTTTCTCTGTCCCATCAAGACCACTCTCCTCATACAGAGGAATCAGCACAGCTTTCTCATGCTTTTTATAAGTGGCTGCCATTTTAGCAGTCACTCACCAAATAAGATAGAACTGATAGTCAAAGAAGGTGGAAGCAGTTTAACTTCTGCAGGTACAGTAATGTAATGCATACCTGAGTGGCCAATCTACCCCACCTACTCTTTATGACCTGGCTTAACTGTGAACATGTGCTCTGGACACACACGCCCACATCCCCTCTCAGCTGCAAGCCCTTAGGTGCACATAAATTCAAAGCCATGAGTCTGACCAGACGTGTCTGACCATCTTTGAAATTCCATCTTTTAAATTACAGATTTTTAATTACTATGAATTAGACTAGAATTGGACTGGAATTGACTGGAAGGTAAAGGAATAGAAAACTACTATAATGTTTTGGTTTCTTTTAACATTCACCCCCATACTACTTTATTTCTTCCTATCTCCTGTAATCCCTCCACCCAGTAAGGAACTAGTCATTTCTTCCTCCATCCTCCCCAGCCACCTCACCTCCACCACAGAACTGTTCCTCCACATACAATCCTTTTTCTCCAGACACACATGGCCACATCATGACCTATGCAGCTCACACCTTCTAATGCTCTGTCTGCTGCTCCTCATTGCTGGCGACATATCCCCAAATCCTGGCCCTCCTCATCACACCCCCACACTCATTTCTAATCCCCTGCCATGATCCTCTACACGTCTTCGCAACCACAGTAACCTCATACCCATACATCCAGCCCCCAATCCCCCAACATCCCTACCTGGAGCACTATGGAACGCACGCTCTGTCTGCAATAAACTGTCATTTATCCATGACCTCTTTATCAATAACAAACTCTCCTTCCTCGGCATCACTGAAACCTGGCTCAACCCCTCTGACTCAGCCTCTCCAGCCGCTCTTTCCTATGGTGGATTCCACCTCTCTCACACCCCTCGCCCCAGCAACAAACGTGGTGGAGGGGTTGGCTTGCTCCTGTCCGATAACTGCTCCTTTACCCCAATTCCACTACCACCCTCTGCTACTCTTCCCTCGTTCGAGGTGCACTCCGTCCACATCTACTCCCCCTCCAATCTCCAGCTGGCTGTCATCTACCGCCCCCCAGAACTAGCCATCTCCACCTTTCTTGACCACTTCACCACCTGGCTACTTCATTTCCTCTCAGCCGACATCCCCACTATCATCATGGGTGACTTCAATATCCCCATTGACACTTCCACCTCAGCCGCCTCTAAACTTTTATTGCTCACTGTCTCCTTTGGTCTCACTCAATGGTCATCCATCCATAAAGATGGCCACACATTGGACCTCATCTTCACCCACCTCTGTTCCCTTACTAATCTCACTAACTCACCCCTCCCCCTGTCTGACCACAACCTACTGACATTTTCTTCTCTCTTCCCTCCTAGTGCGCAACCTCCACTCCACAAACTCACTCATTCTCGCAGAAATCTCAAACACCTCAATTTACAATCACTCTCTGAGTCCCTTCTCCCTCTTACAGACATAGCTTCCTTCCATGACACAGATGCTGCTGCCTCTTTTTATAACACCACAATAACAGCAACACTCGAATCGGCCACCCCACTCATGCATAGTAAAACTCGTAGAATCAACAGGCAGCCCTGGCTAACCAGCCTGGCCAAAGAACTGAGACGGGCTTCCAGGATCACTGAACGGCGATGGAAGAGATCTCGTTCTGCTGAGCACTTCACTGCATACAAGCAGTCCCTCGCCAGCTTCAAGTCCAGGCTCACTGCAAAACAAACTTACTTCTCAACTCTCATATCCTCCCTGAATCACAACCCTAAACAGCTCTTCAACACTTTCAATTCTCTACTCCATCCCTCAGCATCTCCTCCCTCCCCTCTCATTTCAGCTGAAGAATTTGCTTCTTTCTTTAAGCAGAAGATAGATAACATCAGACAAAGCTTTGGCCCGCATCCCCCAATGCCCCTCCTCTTGACTTCTCAGCCCTGTTCCAAAGCCAGCTTCTCCACCATGACAGACAATCAGCTCTCCGTCCTTCTATCAAGATCACATCTCACCAATTGCACTCTTGACCTGCTCCTGTCCCACCTCATCCCTAACCTCGCAAAAGTCTTCATTCCAACCCTAACACAACTCTTCAACCTCTCACTTACAAACGGTGTCTTCCCCTCATCCTTCAAACACACATCAATCACACCTATCCTCAAAAAACCCTCCCTCGACTCATCCTCTGTGTCCAGCTATCGCCCGATATCCCTTCTCGCTTACGCCTCAAAACTACTGGAACAGCATGTCCATCTTGAACTGTCCTCCCACCTCTCCTCCTGCTCCCTCTTTGACCGGTTACAATCTGGCTTCCGAACACATCACTGAACTGAAACTGCTCTAACTAAAGTGACCAATGACCTATTAACCGCCAAGAGCAAGCGACACTACTCTGTCCTCCTCCTTCTGGACCTGTCTTCTGCCTTCGACACTGTGGACCACTCCCTCCTGTTACAGATTCTCTCATCTCTTGGCATCACAGACTTGGCCCTATCCTGGATCTCATCATATCTAACAGACCGGACATTCAGTGTCTCCCTCTCCCACACCACCTCCTCATGTCACCCCCTGTCTGTCGGTGTTCCCCAAGGCTCAGTTCTAGGACCCCTACTCTTCTCCATCTACACCTTCGGCCTGGGACAGCTCATAGAATCCCACTGTTTACAATATCATCTCTACGCTGACGACACGCAGATCTACCTATCTGGACCCGACCTCACTTCCTTACTGACCAAAATCCCACAATGTCTGTCTGCTATTTCATCCTTCTTTTCTGCTTGTTTTCTAAAACTGAACATGGACAAAACAGAATTCATCATCTTTCCCCCACCTCACTCTACCCCTCCACCCAACCTATTCATCAATGTCAATGGCTGCTCACTTTCCCCGGTCCCGCACGCTCGGTGCCTCGGGGTGATCCTTGACTCTACCCTCTCTTTCAAGCCACATATCCAAGCCCTTGCCTCCTCTTGCCGATTCCAACTCAAAAACATTTCCAGGATCCGTGCATTCCTTGACCATGAAACCACAAAAGCACTAGTACATGCCCTTATCATCTCCCGACTCGACTACTGCAACCTCCTACTCACTGGCCTCCCCTCTAGCACTTTGGCACCACGCCAATCCATCCTAAACTCTGCTGCCCGACTAATCCACCTGTCTCCCCGTTACTCCCCAGCCTCTCCTCTCTGCCAGGCCCTTCAGTGGCTACCTATTGCCCAGAGGCTACAGTTCAAAACACTAACAATGACATACAGAGCCATTCACAATCTGACTCCTCCATACATCTGTGACATGGTCTCCCGTTACCTACCTGCATGCAACCTTCGATCATCTCATGATCTACTTCTCTACTCCTCTCTCATCTCTTCCTCCCACAACCGCATCCAAGACTTCTCCCGTGCTTCCCCTATACTCTGGAACTCTCTACCCCAACACATCAGGCTCTCGCCTACCATGGAAACCTTCAAAAGGAACCTGAAGACCCACCTCTTCCGACAAGCCTACAACCTGCAGTGATCCCCAGTCTACTGAACCACCACATGACCAGCTCTACCCTCACCTTGTGTATCCTCACCGATCCCCTGTAGACTGTGAGCCCTCGCGGGCAGGGTCCTCTCTCCTTCTGTACTTGTGTGTGCCTTGTTTTACTCATGTTTATTGTACTTGTCTATATTTGCCCCGTTCACATGTAAAGTGCCATGTAATAAATGTCGCTATAAAAATGAATAATAATAATAATAATTCTGCTTCCTGTTCTTGTAGCACAAGTTGCATCCACATTTGAAGGTCATATATTCCCATTTGCTGTAGAATGAGTGGCAAGCAAGTGTTCATTCCACAGTTCTATAACAAAATCCACAACTAGGTATACTGGTGCTTCCCTTGACTAGGGCTTTGGGACCACATTGTATTGGGGCCTGACATCGTCCTCATCCAAGGCACAGATTGACATCTCTTTGGTTTTCTCTGTCCCATCAAGACCACTCTCCTCATACAGAGGAATCAGCACAGCTTTCTCATGCTTTTTATAAGTGGCTGCCATTTTAGCAGTCACTCACCAAATAAGATAGAACTGATAGTCAAAGAAGGTGGAAGCAGTTTAACTTCTGCAGGTACAGTAATGTCCTAGGTGTAATTAAACATAATCCTCACAACTGCACAGAGTCCTTGCAGGGATAGTGCAAGTTTTTAGCAACAGGATTAATTGCTCAAATCAGATCACTGCTAATCTGTATCCTACCGCTGCCACGAGTTGTCAAGGGAACCTAATCATCATGACAATTATGCAAAATGAATTTATAGTATACACACCCCCAACACATGGCATATATATATTTATATATAATAAAATATACCCTTAAGTACGATCACTGCCAAGCTCCGTAATAACCCAATCATTTATACAAGCCAGTTGGACACCCAGTACAAATAGCGTATGGCTTCAGAATGGTTTAATAGATCAAGAGGAATGAAGCTATTAAATCTTATATATTTAATGTGAAAAGTAGGCAGTGTTTATATAAATATACAAAAGATATTACAATAGGGGACAAAACAATACAGTATAAACAATTACATAAAATAAAAATAGATAACAAAAGAAAAGTACTAGTTCTGAGGTCATGAAAATGAAGCAGATACATTTTTAAATTTTTTTTCACTGGGAAGCTCTCCTTTTAAGAAAATGTTACAGAACTACAACAAACTGTTTTCCTGGAATGACAATGACAATAATTCAAAATATGCTTTTATTATTGTCATGCTCACCAACCTCCCCATGATGACTTCAGATTGGTGTTGGTCTGCCTCACTGACTCTTGGTATTCACTACCATTTGGGTTTTCCTCCACTAGGTTCCAGCAGGTATCTTCCCTCCCTTCCTTTCTTTGACTTGACCCTGTCTTTATTCCATGTGCAATTTTGCGGGCATTATCATACACAGGGCCATCAGGATTACAAAGGAATTGGGATTTGTTTCTCCATGTGCAAACTTTTGCAATTCTGATGTTTTCACAATAGGTACAGAGACATTTAGCATAAAGAGATTGTGGACATTATTTTTTTCCTTTGGATCATTTATTATCTTTATCTCTATGCAGTTTTGGATATACCACACACACAGTATGTCTACAATTGACTGGGTCTTAGACCATGTTACACTTTCTGTAGTCCATTATGCAAATACACATGCATTTCTTTGCCCGGGTGACATTGTTGCCATATCTTATTGTGCTCTATACCTTTTGTTAGGATTATGGATACCTAATTGTATAGCACCTTGAGTATATTTTCAGGTTATAAACAGTAGATGGTGATGGCAGAGAGTTGCTCCTTTTTTTATATGGTTTTAATGTTGTCCATGTTGTTTTCTAATGAATATTGTTATGTTTTTCTAAATATTCTGGTGTGCACATTATTATGTAGTTCTTTTTTCACCTTCTTGCATAAGACGTCAAAAATAAGTCTCCCATAACTAGAGGATTTATGCGCTCATAAAAAAACCCAATATCAATAACTGGACTTTGGTGCCCTAATGTCTGATATCCATGGCCAAATGTGGCTTTGAATAGAGGAAACTTATTTCCATAGTCACGCTTCCCAGTCTTTTGTAAACGCTGAGCCCAGACTTCTTGTCTGCACTTCTGCAGATAACCCACTTCTATTACCTGTTCCTAGCAGGACGTCATAGCTGAATAACTGTCAAATGTAGTGTTCTTATAGTGCTAGCTCTTATTCTTTTTCCAAGCTATAATTAAGCCATGCTTCAGTGTTCAATATGAGGGTGACATGTCACTTACTTTTTAAGAAATGGCTTTATAGATTTTACCATTAAATTTATGACATAGCCCTATTACTGTATGGGGGGAGGGGACTGTCACGACACTCATACTGCCAGTATGAGCTGTGTAAGACAACATATTGTGTGTGGGCCCAGATAGTCCTGCTGGGGTTGTGTGGACCATAATATTGTCTGAGGGGCTATACGGACTATCATGCTGCGTGTGGGTCCCCACACTACCTGTGCGGGCTGTTTGGTGATCATGTTGTCAAAATGTGGCTGTTAGGCTATTATGCGAGTAGGGAAGGCTGTGGATAGGGGAGCTGTGGGGGCCATCATACTATGTGGAAGGTATTATACTGTGTAGAAGGTATATATGGCGATAATGGAAACTATGGAATGAGAGTAAGAATGCCCCAAATAGGACTTTTGCTACAACACCCCATCATTTCTATGTATACCACTGGTTACTAGCAAATGATTTAATATTTCCACATTGTCATATATAATATGATGTGTTTATTAGTTATCCAAATTGTAGAACATCACTGAAAATATTACCTATGTAATATTAACAACATGCAACCTGCAAGTTATACTGGAAAGATATTATAAAGCACTTCCCAAAGTTCCCAGCTCTTACAGTCTGGCAAGGAAATAATTAGCTTGCCTATTAGATGAATATAAGGCTGGGGTTATTGTACTGTATAGGCTATCATTAGATCAGGAATTTTTTAACACAGCTTAACGTGGGATTAATTCACTGACTTGATATAAGCATATTAGTGATCTGCGCCTGCAGAGCACTGATACGCTTATGATTATTCTGTAGTAATCCATTTCAGACATATGAAATTGAATTATTTGTGTGTACTCAATGGGTACAGCAGAGTATTTGCCATTTTTATTGTCTGCATGCGCAGTTTATGTAGATGTAAAATGATGATAAAATATAAACCTACATCTAAAGATATGAAAGGTTTACAAAATAGATTTGTTATAACATGACAACCCTTTTGCTGTATAATTTCCTTTTCTTTATGAGATATTTAAAGTGTAAATGTCATTTACACTTTTTTTAATTTCATAAATCAGTAGAACACATGAAAATAAGGAACTTTCTAATATATCTTATCAGAGAGATCTGCTTCTTTCTCTGCCAAAATTGATCTTTCATTGTCAAAATTCTCAATTCTGAGGTAAAATCTGTATTTAGTGAAGACCGACTTTCCCATTACGGAGAGAGGAGATGATAGTTGCTACTTATAAGATTATATGTAGATGTGAGGGCGAGAAGGAGGGAGGAGCTGTCTCTAGCTCCTCCTTCCTCACATCTACATAGAATCTTATCAATAGCAACTATCATCTCCTCTCTCCGTAATGGGAAAGAAGCAGATCTCTCTAATAAGATACAGCTCTGGCAAAAATTAAGAGACCACTGCAAAATTTTCAGTTTGTCTGATTTTTCTCTATAGGTATATTTTTGAGTAAAATGTAAATTGTTCTTTTATTCTATAAACTTCTGACAACGTCTCCAAAGGTCCAAGCAATACATTTTATATTTATTTTCTGAAAATGAGAAATAGTCAAAATAACAAAACAATGCATTGCTTGCAGACCTCAAATAATGCAAAAAAATAAATAAAACAAGTTCATAATCATTTAGAATCAACAATACTAATGTTTTAACTCAGGAAGAGTTCAGAAATCAATATTTTGTGGAATAACCATGATTTTTAATCACAGCTTTCATGCGTCTTGGCATGCTTTCCACCAGTCATTCACACTGCTTTTGGGTGACCTTATGCCACTCCTGGTACAAAAATGTAAGCAGTTCTTCTTTGTTTGATGGCTTGTGACTATCAATCTTCCTCTTGATTACATTCCAGAGCTTTTCAATGGGGTTCAGGTCTTGAGATTGGGCTGGCCATGACTGGAATTTGATGTGGTGGCCCTTTATCCACACCTTGATTGACCTTGCTGTGTGGCATGGCACATTGTCTTGCTGTAAAAAACAGTCCTCAGAGTTGGGGAATATTGCCTGGGCAGTAGGAATCAACTGTTTTTCCAGGATAACCTTGTAAGCAGCTTGATTCATACATCCTTCGCAAAGATTAACCTGCCCAATTCCAGCCTTGCTGAAGCATCCCCAGATCAACACCTGGTCATCTAATGGTTAGATGGAGACTTGGGGAGGCGTACAATCCACAGTGTCTTGCACCCACTGTGAAAGTTGGTGGAGGATCTGTGATTATCTGGAGATGCTTCAGCAAGGCTGGAATTGGGCAGGTTGTTCTTTGCGAAGCACGTATGAATACAATTCTGACCAGTGTCACTTTACGTGGTAATAAATCTAGAATATTTCAACAGATCCCACTGATTCTGAAATTGATTTTTGTGTCATATTGTACTTCATGATAGAGGTAAAATTTCTTCACTATGATTTATGTTTATTTGTGAACAAATAGGAAATTTGGAGAAAATTTTGAAATTTTCAAACTTTTAATTTTTATGCCCTTAAATTAGGGAGTCACACAAAATAGTTAATACACTACATTTCACACATACCTACTTTACATCAGCACAATTTTTTGAAACAAGTTGACCAGTGATTTTCCTTACAAAATGTTCAAAATCATTTTTTAAGGGACCACATCACAATTGAAGTGACTTTGAGGGGTCTATGTGACAGAAAATGCCCAAAAGTTGCACCATTCTAAAAACTACATCCCTCAAGGTACTCAACCACATTCTAAAAGTTTATTAACTATTCAGATGCTTCACAGGAATTAAGGCAATGTGGAAGGAAAAAATGAACATTTAACCGTTTAACAAAAAATGATTTAGACCCAATGACAATACCCCATATGTGGGGAAAAACTACTGTTGGATGCATGACAGGGCTCAGAAGGGAAGGAGCACCATTTGACTTTTTGAAAGCAAGCAAAATTTAATGGAATCATTAGCAGACATCATGTTGTGTTTAAAGAGCATCTGATGTGCCTAAACAGTGGAAATCCCCCCCAACAAGTGACCCTATTTTGGAAACTAGACACCAAACAAATAGACCCCTAAATTATAAAGTTTACTGATTAAGTTAAAAACTCAAACTCTCAAAAACATATTAGAAAATGTATACCCAAATACACATAGAATCCAAGATACAAAAGGGTCCTCCCAAAAAATATATGTATATTAATAGGGTACTATATATAGGAACAGATATGCATCAATAATTAATTATTATATTATTGTAACATAGTAACATAGTTAGCAAGGCAAAAAAAAAAGACATTTGTCCATCCAGTTCAGCCTATATTCGGTCAGAATAAATCCCCAGATCTACGTCCTTCTAAAGATCCCAATAACTGTAAGATACAGTATTGTTATGCTCCAGGAAGACATCCAGGCTTCTCCTGAACCCCTTGACTGAGTTCACCATCAATACCTCCTTAGGCAATAAATTCCAGATTCTCACTGCCCTAACAGTAAAGAATTGTCTTCTATGGTGGTTGAAAAATCTTCTCTCCTCCAGACGCAGAGAATGCCCCCTTGTGACCGTCACCTTCCTTGGTATAAACAGATCCTCGGAGAGATATTTGTATTGTCCCCTTATATACTTATACATATCCTTGACTAGTGTATATATATATATATATATATATATATAGGAATAAAGTAGGGCAGAAAAAAATCACAAACACCGGCCTGGATAAACAGTCATTTTATTTTAAATTAATGGCCTTCCTCATTTATGTAGTAATAACTCTGGAATGCTTCAATTTATCCCATGGATTTTGATACAGATTTTTCGCAAAACATCATCCTTTATGATAAAGGTTAATTTAACCCCTTAGTGACAGAGCCAATTTGGTACTTAATGACCAAGCCAATTTTTACAATTCTGACCACTGTCACTTTATGAGGTTATAACTCTGGAACGCTTCAACGGATTCTGCTGATTCTGAGACTGTTTTTTCGAGACATATTGTACTTCATGATAGTGGTAACATATCTTCGATATTACTGGCGATTATTTTTGAAAAAAAAGGAAATATGGCGAAAATGTTTTAAATTTAGCAATTTTCAAACTTTGTATTTTTATGCTCTTAAATCAGAGAGATATGTCACAAAAAATAGTTAATAAATAACATTTCCCACATGTCTACTTTACATCAGCACAATTTTGGAAACAAATTTTTTTTGTTAGGGAGTTATAAGGGTTAAAATTTGACCAGCAATTTCTCATTTTTACAACACCATTTTTTTTAGGGACCACATCACATTTGAAGTCATTTTAAGGGGTCTATATGATAGAAAATAACCAAGTGTGGCACCATTATAAAAACTTCACCCCTCAAGGTGCTCAAAACCACATTCAAGAAGTTTATTAACCCTTTACGTGCTTCACAGGAACTGAAACAATGTGGAAGGCAAAAATGAACATTTAACTTTTTTTGCAAACATTTTACTTCAGAACCATTTTTTTTTATTTTCTCAAGTGTAAAAACAGAAATTTAACCATAAATGTTGTTGTGCAGTTTCTCCTGAATACGCGGATACCTCGTATGTGGGGATAAACCACTGTTTGGGCGCACCACAGTGCTTGGAAGAGAAGGAGCGCCATTTGACTTTTTCAATGCAGAATTGGCTGGAATTGAGATCGGATGCCATGTCAAGTTTAGAGAGCCCCGGATGTGCCTAAACAGTAGAAACGCTGCACAAGTGACACCATTTTGGAAACTAGACCCTTTAAGGAACTTATCTAGATGTGTGGTGAGCACTTTGAGATGCCAAGTGCTTCACAGAAGTTTATAAAGTAGAGCCGTGAAAATAAAAAATCGCATTTGTTTACACAATAATGATTTTTTCGCCCACACATTCTTATTTTCACAAGGGTAAACGGAGAAATTAGACCACAAAAGTTGTTGTCCAATTTCTCCTGAGTACGTCGATACCCCATATGTGGGGGTAAACCACTGTTTGGGCGCACCGCAGAGCTTGCAAGAGAAGGAGTGCCGTTTTACTTTTTCAATGTAGAATTGGCTGGAATTGAGATCGGACGCCATGTCGCGTTTGGAGAGCCCCTGATGTGCCTAAACAGTGGAAACCCCCCACAAGTGACACCATTTTGGAAACTAGACCCCTTAGTGAACTTAACTAGATGTGTGGTGAGCACTTTAAACCCCCAGGTGCTTCACAGAAGTTTATAACGTAGAGCCGTGAAAATAAAAAATCGCATTTTTTCTACAAAAATGATATTTTTGCCCCCAAATTTTTATTTTCACAAGGGTAACAGGAGAAATTAGACCACAAAAGTTGTTGTGCAATTTCTCCTGAGTACATAGATATCCCACATGTGGGTGTAAACCACTGTTTGGGCGCACTGCAGAGCTTGGAAGAGAAGGAGTGTCATTTTACTTTTTCAATGTATAACTGGCTGGAATTGAGATCGGACGCCATGTCACGTTTGGAGAGCCCCTGATGTGCCTAAACAGTGGAAACCCCCCACAAATGACACCATTTTGGAAACTAGACCCCTTAGGGAACTTATCTAGATGTGTGGTGAGCACTTTAAACCCCCAGGTGCTTCACAGAAGTTTATAGCGTAGAGCTGTGAAAATAAAAAGTCACATTTTTTCTACAAAAATGATCTTTTTGCCCCCAAATTTTTATTTTCCCAAGGGTAACAGGAGAAATTAGACCACAAAAGTTGTTGTGCAATTTCTCCTGAGTACGTTGATACACCATATGTGGGGGTAAACCACTGTTTGGGCGCACCGCAGAGCTTGCAAGAGAAGGAGTGCCGTTTTACTTTTTCAATGTAGAATTGGCTGGAATTGAGATCGGACGCCATGTCGCGTTTGGAGAGCCCCTGATGTGCCTAAACAGTGGAAACCCCCCACAAGTGACACCATTTTGGAAACTAGACCCCTTAGTGAACTTAACTAGATGTGTGGTGAGCACTTTAAACCCCCAGGTGCTTCACAGAAGTTTATAACGTAGAGCCGTGAAAATAAAAAATCGCATTTTTTCTACAAAAATGATATTTTTGCCCCCAAATTTTTATTTTCACAAGGGTAACAGGAGAAATTAGACCACAAAAGTTGTTGTGCAATTTCTCCTGAGTACATAGATATCCCACATGTGGGTGTAAACCACTGTTTGGGCGCACTGCAGAGCTTGGAAGAGAAGGAGTGTCATTTTACTTTTTCAATGTATAACTGGCTGGAATTGAGATCGGACGCCATGTCACGTTTGGAGAGCCCCTGATGTGCCTAAACAGTGGAAACCCCCCACAAATGACACCATTTTGGAAACTAGACCCCTTAGGGAACTTATCTAGATGTGTGGTGAGCACTTTAAACCCCCAGGTGCTTCACAGAAGTTTATAGCGTAGAGCTGTGAAAATAAAAAGTCACATTTTTTCTACAAAAATGATCTTTTTGCCCCCAAATTTTTATTTTCCCAAGGGTAACAGGAGAAATTAGACCACAAAAGTTGTTGTGCAATTTCTCCTGAGTACGTTGATACACCATATGTGGGGGTAAACCACTGTTTGGGCGCACCGCAGAGCTTGGAAGAGAAGGAGTGCCGTTTTACTTTTTCAATGTAGAATTGGCTGGAATTGAGATCGGACACCATGTCGCGCTTGGAGAGCCCCTGATGTACCTAAACAGTAGAAGCCCCCCACAAGTGACCCCATTTTGGAAACTAGACCCCTTAAGGAACTTATCTAGAAGTGTGGTGAGCACTTTAAACCCCCAAGTGCTTCACAGAAATTTATAAAGTAGAGCCGTGAAAATAAAAAATCCTTTTTTTTTCCTCAGAAATTATATTTTAGCCTGCAATTTTTTATTTTCTCAAGGGTAACAGGAGACATTGGACCCCAAAATCTGTAGACCAGTTTGTCCTGAGTACGCTGATACCCCATATATGGGGGGGCACTGTTTGGGCATCCATAGGGGCTCGGAAGGGAAGGAGCGCCGCTTGGAATGCTGACTTTGATGGGATGGTCTGCGGGCGTCATGTTGCATGTGCAGAGCTCCTGATGTACCTAAACAGTAGAAACCCCAACAAGTGACCCCATTTTGGAAACTAGACCCCCCAAAGAGCTTATCTAGATGTGTGGTGAGCACTATGAACCCCCAAATGCTTCACAGAAGTTTATAATGTAGAGCCATGAAAATAAAAAAAATCATATTTTTTCCACAAAAATGATCTTTGTACCCCAAATTTTTACTTTCACAAGGGTAACAGGAGAAATTGGACCCAAAAGTGTATTGTGCAATTTATGCTGAGTATGCTGATACCCCATATGTGGGAGTAAACCACTGTTTGGGCGCATGGAAGAGCTCGGAAGGGAAGGAGCGCCGTTTTGGAAAGCAGACTTTGATAGAATGGTCTGCGGGCGTTATGTTGCGTTTGCAGAGCCCCTGATGTACCTAAACAGTAGAAACCCCCCCAAGTGACACCATTTTGGAAACTAGACCCCCCAAGGAACTTATCTAGATGTGTGGTGAGAACTTTGAATTCCCAAGTGCTTCACAGAAGTTTATAATGCAGAGTCGTGAAAATAAAAAATATTTTTTTTTTCCACAAAAAAGATTTTTAGCCCCAAAGTTTTTATTTTCACAAGGGTAACAGGAGAAATTGGACCCTAAAAGTTGTTGTCCAATTTATCCCGAGTACGCTGATGCCCCATATGTGGGGTAAACCACTGTTTGGGCGCACAGCAGAGCTCGGAAGGGAGGGAGCACCATTTGACTTTTTGAGCGCAAAATTGGCTGTGGCGCTTAGAGACCCCCTGATGTACCTAAACAGTGGAAACCCCCCAAATCTAACTCCAACCCTAACCCCAACGCACCCCTAACACTAATGCCAACCCGATCCATAATCCTAATCACAACCCTAATGATAATCACGACCCTAACCGCAAAACAACCATAACCCTAATCAGAACCCTAAATCCAACACACCCCTAATCCTAATCTCAACCCTAACCTCAAACCTAACCCTAATCCCAATACACCCCTAATCCCAACCCTAACCTTAACCCTAATCCCAAACCTAACCCTAATCCCAAACGTAACCCTAATGCCAACCCTAATCCCAAATCTAAGTAACTTTAGCGGCAACCTTAGTCCTAACTTTAGCCCTAACCCTAACCCTAGCCCCAACCCTAACCCTAAATTTAGCCCCAACTCTAACCCTAGCCCTAACTTTAGCCCCAACCCTAACCCTAGCCCTAACCCTAAATTTAGCCCCAGCCCTAACCCTAAATTTAGCCCTAACCCTAACCGTAAATTTAGCCCCAACCCTAACCCTAAATTTAGCCCCAACCCTAACACTAACCATAAATTTAGCCCCAACCCTAACCCTAAATTTAGCCCCAACCCTAACCCTAACATTAGCCCTAACCCTAGGCCTAACCCCAACCCTAACCCTAACCCTAACCCTAACCCTAGCCCTAACCCTAAATTTATCCCCAACTCCTCTAGCTGTCGGCCGGCAGATCATGGCGGGCACACTGCGCATGTGCCCGCCATTTTCTTACCGAAGGAAGAAGCCGGCGGCCAGGAGAGGACACAGGAGGACCCAGGGACACCGGTAAGTATGATAGGGTCCCCGAATCCCCCTATTTCTCTGTCCTCTGATGTGCGATCACATCAGAGGACAGAGAATTACACATCGCTTTTTTTTTTTTGCGGTTGCCGGTAAACAGTTAATTACCGGCGATCGCAAAACAGGGGTCAGTAAAAACCGACCCCAATCATGTTCTTTGGGGTCTCGGCTACCCCCGGCAGCCGAGACCCCAAAGATCTCCCGGGTGCCAGCCGGCGGGCCATTTTTCCGGAAGAGGATGGCGGCACCCATCGAGAGCCACGAGGAGCATTGGGGGAGACAGGTGAGTAATGGGGGGCTATTGGGGGCGATCAGGGACCCCATTTCTCTGTCCTCTGATTTGAGATCACATCGGAGGACAGAGAAATTAAATGGCAAATCGCGTTTTTTGGGTTTTTTTGCGACCGCCGGTAAACGGTTAATTACCGGCGGGGTCGGTAAAAAAACCGCGAATCATGTTCTCTGGGGTCTCGGCTATCCCCGGTAATCGAGACCCCAGAGAAAATCCGACTCTGGGGGGCGCTATTCACTTTTTCCACAGCGCCGTTAATTAACGGCGCTGTGGTTTACGTACCCTTAACTGCTGCCGTTAAAAGGCGTATCGGCGGTCGTTAAGGGGTTAAGTTCATATGTTTTGCGTTTATTCATAAAAATATCAGAAATTTGACCAAAACAAATTAAAAATGACAATTTTCAAACTTTGGATGATTATCCCTTTAATCCAGATAGTCATACCACACAAAACATTAATAAATAACAGTTCCCACATGTCTACTTTGCATCAGCACCATTTGTAAAATGTTGTTTAATTTTGTTAGCATTTTAGAAGGTTTAAAAATGTAGCAGTAATTTTTTTAGGTGCCTGTTCAATTTTGAAGTGACTTTGTAGGTGTTATATATTTGAAACCCACAAAAGTGATACCATTTTAAAAACTGTAACCCTCAATGTATTAAAAATTGCTTTCTGGTAGTTCATTAACCCTTCAGATGCTTTTCAGGAATTAATGCAAAGTGGCATAACAGGAATGAAAAAGTTTATTTTTACCACCTAAATTTTTAACAGGACGCTAATGCCGGCAGACTCTAAGGCCATTATTTGGCAGTCAACTGCCATGGCAAACATCAGGACCACACAATCAAGATCTCAGGGTGCCAATGTGGTTAAAGAGGAAGCCCCCACACTTTGTTAACTATCTATATGGCTTAGTCACTATTGACAAGAGCATTTAAGAGTTTAAACCACTCAATCAGTGCCAACACTCATCGTGGCTGATGCAGCAAGATGTCAGCTATAGTGTACGGCCGGGGTCACACCTAACGTGTCAAAATATGGTCCGTTTTTTACGGTCGAGATACACAGAAAATTTCCTGAACAGTGATCCGTATTCAAAGCGAGGATGCAATATTTTCTCCAAAAATTATCCGTGTGTCATCCATATGGCATCCGTACGGTGAGATTTTCTCGCCAGCTTGCAAAATGGACATAGAATGGATCCATGGGCGCAAATATTCGTGAGAACATTATATATATATATATATATATATATATATATATATATATATATATATATGTCAGTGAGACACACATATATATATATATATATATATATATATATATATATATATATATATATATATTTATATTTCATACAGAGCTAGATAGCAGAAAAGCCGGTAATTCAAGTGCCGGCCTTTGCTATCTCCTAATCAAACCTGACAGGATATAAGACATGGTTTACTGTTATGGTTCTCAATGGCAAGAGAACATAGCCCAGCATACATAGGAACTAGCTCTTGGAAGGATGGAAACTTAAACTGACCATGAACTAAACCTGCCGCACAACTAACAGTAGCCGGGTAGCGTAGCCTGCGTTTTATCCCTAGACGCCCAGCGCCGGCCGGAGGACTAACTAATCCTGGCTGAGGAAAATATAGTCCTGGCTCACCTCTAGAGAAATTTCCCCGAAAGGCAGACAGAGGCCCCCACATATATTGGCGGTGATTTAAGATGAAAATGACAAACGTAGTATGAAAATAGGTTTAGCAAAATCGAGGTCCGCTTACTAGATAGCAGGAAGACAGAAAGGGTACTTTCATGGTCAGCTGAAAACCCTATCAATACACCATCCTGAAATTACTTTAAGACTCTAGTATTAACTCATAACATCAGAGTGGCAATTTCAGATCACAAGAGCTTTCCAGACACAGAAACGAAACTGCAGCTGTGAACTGGAACGGAATGCAAAAAACAAACAAGGACAAAAGTCCGACTTAGCTGGAAGTTGTCTGGTAGCAGGAACATGCACAGAAAGGCTTCTGATTACAATGTTGACCGGCATGGAAGTGACAGAGGAGCAAGGTTAAATAGCGACTCCCACATCCTGATGGGAACAGGTGAACAGAGGGGATGATGCACACAAGTTCAATTCCACCAGTGGCCACCGGGGGAGCCCAAAATCCAATTTCACAACAGTACCCCCCCCTCAAGGAGGGGGCACCGAACCCTCACCAGAACCACCAGGGCGATCAGGATGAGCCCTATGAAAGGCACGGACCAGATCGGAGGCATGAACATCAGAGGCAGTCACCCAAGAATTATCCTCCTGACCGTATCCCTTCCATTTGACCAGATACTGGAGTCTCCGTCTGGAAACACGGGAGTCCAAGATTTTTTCCACAACGTACTCCAACTCGCCTTCAACCAACACCGGAGCAGGAGGCTCAACGGAAGGCACAACCGGTACCTCATACCTGCGCAACAATGACCGATGAAAAACATTATGAATAGAAAAAGATGCAGGGAGGTCCAAACGGAAGGACACAGGGTTAAGAATCTCCAATATCTTGTACGGGCCGATGAACCGAGGCTTAAACTTAGGAGAAGAAACCCTCATAGGGACAAAACGAGAAGACAACCACACCAAGTCCCCGACACAAAGCCGAGGACCAACCCGACGCCGGCGGTTGGCAAAAAGCTGAGTCTTCTCCTGGGACAACTTCAAATTGTCCACCACCTGCCCCCAAATCTGATGCAACCTCTCCACCACAGCATCCACTCCAGGACAATCCGAAGATTCCACCTGACCGGAGGAAAATCGAGGATGAAATCCCGAATTACAGAAAAAAGGAGACACCAAGGTGGCAGAGCTGGCCCGATTATTGAGGGCAAACTCCGCTAAAGGCAAAAAAGCAACCCAATCATCCTGATCTGCAGACACAAAACACCTCAAATATGTCTCCAAAGTCTGATTCGTCCGCTCGGTCTGGCCATTAGTCTGAGGATGGAAAGCAGACGAGAAAGACAAATCTATGCCCATCCTAGCACAGAATGCCCGCCAAAATCTAGACACGAATTGGGTTCCTCTGTCAGAAACGATATTCTCCGGAATACCATGCAAACGAACCACATTTTGAAAAAACAGAGGAACCAACTCGGAAGAAGAAGGCAACTTAGGCAGGGGAACCAAATGGACCATCTTAGAGAAACGGTCACACACCACCCAGATGACAGACATCTTCTGAGAAACAGGAAGATCCGAAATAAAATCCATCGAGATGTGCGTCCAAGGCCTCTTCGGGATAGGCAAGGGCAACAACAATCCACTAGCCCGAGAACAACAAGGCTTGGCCCGAGCACAAACGTCACAAGACTGCACAAAGCCTCGTACATCTCATGACAGGGAAGGCCACCAGAAGGACCTTGCCACCAAATCCCTGGTACCAAAGATTCCAGGATGACCTGCCAACGCAGAAGAATGAACCTCAGAAATGACTTTACTGGTCCAATCATCAGGAACAAACAGTCTACCAGGTGGGCAACGATCAGTTCTATCCGCCTGAAAATCCTGCAAGGCCCGCCGCAGGTCTGGAGAAACGGCAGACAATATCACTCCATCCTTAAGGATACCTGTAGGTTCAGAATTACCAGGGGAGTCAGGCTCAAAACTCCTAGAAAGGGCATCCGCCTTAACATTCTTAGAACCCGGTAGGTATGACACCACAAAATTAAACCGAGAGAAAAACAACGACCAGCGCGCCTGTCTAGGATTCAGGCGTCTGGCGGACTCAAGATAAATCAAATTCTTGTGGTCGGTCAATACCACCACCTGATGTCTAGCCCCCTCAAGCCAATGACGCCACTCCTCAAAAGCCCACTTCATGGCCAAAAGCTCCCGATTCCCAATATCATAATTCCGCTCGGCGGGCGAAAATTTACGAGAAAAAAAAGCACAAGGTTTCATCACGGAGCAGTCGGAACTTCTTTGCGACAAAACCGCCCCAGCTCCGATTTCAGAAGCGTCGACCTCAACCCGAAAAGGAAGAGCAACATCAGGCTGACGCAACACAGGGGAGGAAGAAAAGCGGCGCTTAAGCTCCCGAAAGGCCTCCACAGCAGCAGGGGACCAATCAGCAACATCAGCACCCTTCTTAGTCAAATCAGTCAATGGTTTAACAACATCAGAAAAACCAGCAATAAATCGACGATAAAAGTTAGCAAAGCCCAAAAATTTCTGAAGACTCTTAAGAGAAGAGGGTTGCGTCCAATCACAAATAGCCCGAACCTTGACAGGATCCATCTCGATGGAAGAGGGGGAAAAAATGTATCCCAAGAAGGAAATCTTTTGAACCCCAAAAACGCACTTAGAACCCTTCACACACAAGGAATTAGACCGCAAAACCTGAAAAACCCTCCTGACCTGCTGGACATGAGAGTCCCAGTCATCCGAAAAAATCAGAATATCATCCAGATACACGATCATAAATTTATCCAAATAATCACGGAAAATGTCATGCATAAAAGACTGAAAGACTGAAGGGGCATTTGAAAGGCCAAAAGGCATCACCAAATACTCAAAGTGGCCCTCGGGCGTATTAAATGCGGTTTTCCACTCATCCCCCTGCTTAATTCGCACCAAATTATACGCCCCACGGAGATCTATCTTAGAGAACCACTTGGCCCCCTTTATGCGAGCAAACAAATCAGTCAGCAGTGGCAACGGATATTGATATTTAACCGTGATTTTATTCAAAAGCCGATAATCAATACACGGCCTCAAAGAGCCATCTTTCTTAGACACAAAGAAAAAACCGGCTCCTAAGGGAGATGACGAAGGACGAATATGTCCCTTTTCCAAGGACTCCTTTATATATTCTCGCATAGCAGCATGTTCAGGCACAGACAGATTAAATAAACGACCCTTAGGGTATTTACTACCCGGAATCAAATCTATGGCACAATCGCACTCCCGGTGCGGAGGTAATGAACCAAGCTTAGGTTCTTCAAAAACGTCACGATAGTCAGACAAGAATTCAGGAATCTCAGAGGGAATAGATGACGAAATGGAAACCAAAGGTACGTCCCCATGCATCCCCTTACATCCCCAGCTTAACACAGACATAGCGTTCCAGTCGAGGACTGGGTTATGAGATTGCAGCCATGGCAATCCAAGCACCAACACATCATGTAGATTATACTGCACAAGAAAGCGAATAATCTCCTGATGATCCGGATTAATTCGCATAGTTACTTGTGTCCAGTATTGTGGTTTATTACTAGCCAATGGGGTGGAGTCAATCCCCTTCAGAGGTATAGGAGTTTCAAGAGGCTCTAAATCATACCCACAGCGTTTGGCAAAGGACCAATCCATAAGACTCAAAGCGGCGCCAGAGTCGACATAGGCATCCGCGGTAATAGATGATAAAGAACAAATCAGGGTCACAGATAGAATAAACTTAGACTGAAAAGTGCCAATTGAAACTGACTTATCAAGCTTCTTAGTACGCTTAGAGCATGCTGATATAACATGAGTTGAATCACCACAATAAAAGCACAACCCATTTTTTCGTCTAAAATTCTGCCGTTCGCTTCTGGACAGAATTCTATCACATTGCATATTCTCTGGCGTCTTCTCAGTAGACACCGCCAAATGGTGCACAGGTTTGCGCTCCCGCAGACGTCTATCGATCTGGATAGCTATTGTCATGGACTCATTCAGACCCGCAGGCACAGGGAACCCCACCATAACATCCTTAACGGCATCAGAGAGACCCTCTCTGAAATTCGCCGCCAGGGCGCACTCATTCCACTGAGTAAGCACAGACCATTTACGGAATTTTTGGCAGTATATTTCAACTTCATCTTGCCCCTGAGATAGGGACATCAAGGCTTTTTCCGCCTGAAGCTCTAAATGAGGTTCCTCATAAAGCAACCCCAAGGCCAGAAAAAACGCATCCACATTGAGCAACGCAGGATCCCCTGGAGCCAATGCAAAAGCCCAATCTTGAGGGTCGCCCCGGAGCAAGGAAATCACAATCCTGACCTGCTGAGCAGGATCTCCAGCAGAGCGAGATTTCAGGGACAAAAACAACTTACAATTATTTTTGAAATTTTGAAAGCAAGATCTATTCCCCGAGAAAAATTCAGGCAAAGGAATTCTAGGTTCAGATATAGGAACATGAACAACAAAATCTTGTAAATTTTGAACTTTCGTGGTGAGATTATTCAAACCTGCAGCTAAACTCTGAATATCCATTTTAAACAGGTGAACACAGAGCCATTCCAGGATTAGAAGGAGAGAGAGAGAGGAAGGCTGCAATATAGGCAGACTTGCAAGTGATTCAATTGAAAGCACACTCAGAACTGAAGGAAAAAAAAAAATAAAAATTTTTTAGCAGACTTCTTTTTTCTCTCCTTTCTCTGCCAATTAATTTAACCCTTTGTGGGCCGGTCAAACTGTTATGGTTCTCAATGGCAAGAGAACATAGCCCAGCATACATAGGAACTAGCTCTTGGAAGGATGGAAACTTAAACTGACCATGAACTAAACCTGCCGCACAACTAACAGTAGCCAGGTAGCGTAGCCTGCGTTTTATCCCTAGACGCCCAGCGCCGGCCGGAGGACTAACTAATCCTGGCAGAGGAAAATATAGTCCTGGCTCACCTCTAGAGAAATTTCCCCGAAAGGCAGACAGAGGCCCCCACATATATTGGCGGTGATTTAAGATGAAAATGACAAACGTAGTATGAAAATAGGTTTAGCAAAATCGAGGTCCGCTTACTAGATAGCAGGAAGACAGAAAGGGTACTTTCATGGTCAGCTGAAAACCCTATCAATACACCATCCTGAAATTACTTTAAGACTCTAGTATTAACTCATAACATCAGAGTGGCAATTTCAGATCACAAGAGCTTTCCAGACACAGAAACGAAACTGCAGCTGTGAACTGGAACAAAATGCAAAAAACAAACAAGGACAAAAGTCCGACTTAGCTGGAAGTTGTCTGGTAGCAGGAACATGCACAGAAAGGCTTCTGATTACAATGTTGACCGGCATGGAAGTGACAGAGGAGCAAGGTTAAATAGCGACTCCCACATCCTGATGGGAACAGGTGAACAGAGGGGATGATGCACACAAGTTCAATTCCACCAGTGGCCACCGGGGGAGCCCAAAATCCAATTTCACAACAGTTTACATACAGTAAAACATTTCATATTCCTTATATTTTTACATAATCCTCACTACTAATGTTAGAAGTGTCTGTGTGTAAAATTTGGGAGCTCTAGATATTAAAATAAAGGGTTAAATGACAGAAAACACTGGCGTGAGCTCTCGCGCAATTTTCTACACCAGAGTGGGAAAGCCAGTGACTCAGGGCAGATATTAATAGCCTAGAGAGGGACCATGGTTATTGCCCCCCCCCCCCCCGGCTAAAAACATCTGCCCCCAGCCACCCCAGAAAAGGCACATCTGTAAGATACAGCTATTCTGGCACTTAGCCACTCTCTTCCCACTCCAGAGCAGCAGTAGGATATTATTAATCCAATAGTGGGAGTTTTTCTGAATATTTTATAGAGTTCATATGAGTTTATGCCACCAGGGGGCGCAGCACCGCAAGTCAACAAAGCTGCATTCCATTCATTCCCCAGTTTTTACAGCCAGAGGCAGCTGCATTGGCAGGCTCCTGGTTGTAAAATTATTTAACCCCTTCAGAAGGATTTACATCGTGGGACATGACTGTACAGCAGACAGGTATGGGATATTGGTTTTTTTTATTTTTCCTTTTTTATTCAGAAGATCGACGGTCGTCAGTTGGATTGAGAGTACAATAAAGATATTAAAACCCATGTGTATTTATTTCATTAAAATACTTTATTCATAATCTGTGTGTGTTTATTTAACCCTTTATTACTATTGGATTAATAATGGATAGGTGTCTTATTGACATTTCTCCATTATTAAAATGGCTTAATGTCACCTTACATTAGCAAGGTGACATTAAACCCTCATTACCCCATATCCCACCGCTACTCGAGAGTGGGAAGAGAGTGGCTAAGTGCCAGAATAGGCGCATCTTACATATGTGTCTTTTCTGGGATGGCTGGGGCAGATGTTTTTAGCCAGGGGGGGACAATAACCATGATCCCTCTCTAGGCTGTTAATATCTGCCCTCAGTCACTGGCTTTCCCACTCTGGCGGAGAA
Organism: Ranitomeya variabilis; assembly: GCF_051348905.1. NCBI lineage: Eukaryota > Metazoa > Chordata > Amphibia > Anura > Dendrobatidae > Ranitomeya > Ranitomeya variabilis. The sequence goes on from NC_135233.1 coordinate 833,316,329, forward strand.
AGTTGCACGGGAACCCATGCCATTTTTTTTTTTTATTTAATTATTTTACCACCCAGAGCACCCAAATTTTACACACAGACACTTCTAACATTAGTAGTGAGGAATATGTAAAAATATAAGGGATATGAAATGGTTTACTGTATGTAAACCATGTCTCATATCCTGTCGGGCTTGATAAGGAATTAGCAAAAGCCGGCAATTGAATTACCGGCTTTTCTATAGAACACTGGTGCGTATTTCTCGCACGTCACATGCATGGTCCATGTGCAATCTGTATTTTTCTCGCCCCCATAGACTTTCATTGGCAGATTTTTTGCGCAATACACTGAGAAACGCAGCATTCTGTGATTTTCTCAGCTCGTAAAATAAGTCCGAGAAATATACGGCTGATGGGAGCTGCCCCATAGAGAAACATTTGTCCGTGTGCAATGCGTTGTTTTTGCGCCTCTTGCTCGTCCGTATTACTCTCTAGTGTGACCCCGGCCTACAGCTGACAGCTACAGGATTGTCACCCGTTGGAGGATGCTAGTCTCTTATATCGCAGGTCAGTAAAAAGACATATTGGTGGTCACTAAGAGGTTAAAGTGCAGTACAGGTAGTAAAAAATATCTGATCTTGAATATATCTCAATACAGTGTGCACAACAATTTGCTATTGCAGGGAAACAAAAGGTATCCAGCTCCGGAGGTAAAATAAAAAAAATTTTTATTTCACAATAATAAAAAAGGAGAAAGGTTAGCTGCTAGACATTGACCGGTATCTACCGGAGGAAAAATGCCGTTGTACTGATACAATGGCATTTTTCCTCCGGTAGATACCAGTCAATGTCTAGCAGCTAATCTTTCTCCTTTTTTATTATTGTGAAATAAAGATTTTTTTTATTTTACCTTCGGAGCTGGATACCTTTTGTCTCACTGCACCAGTTTACAGCGCCAAGCAGAAATGCCTTTCCGTGCTTGGACCTCTTTCATGGACTATGAAAGTACTTATGGGGGTGAGCTGAATTTTTCTTGTTTCTATACAACAATTTGCTGCCCATATTTCAAAGAAGAGAGGACGTAATTGCATCTAAGTAATATAATTAATTATGACTCAACCCCTAACTCCTCTAAGTATACACATAAATAAACTGGGAGAGAACAGGACAAAAATAAAGATGGAACAGCACCAGCCAGGATAAGCATTAAATATACTTATCTTAAATGGAAAACCAATCCCATGGCAAATCTCATATCCTAATGCATTTCCCTCCAGAACACTGGGGTTCATCAGGGGATCAGTAGGCGTACTGTCAATGCAGCATTGCCCTGTATTTGCAAAAAATAATGAGTGCAATTATGCATCTAAATCTGCAAGTGACATGTGGATCGCCCCCCATAGGGCAGTGGGGTACTCGGTACCGGGTCCTTCAGTTCACAAAGGGGGATGTCACGGTGGCTGACCCGGTCCGTGGCCCTAGGGACGTCCGTATTAAAAGGGGGGAAGGGTCTTTAAAGGGAAAGTGTTCGTGACACCACCTGTGGTATTCGGTCAGGGTGACCGACGCTGCTTTAAGGGGTCCGCTGGGGTGATGTTATGGCAGCTAGATGGTATACCTTCCCACAGGTGAAGTGTATCCCCAGGGCTTCCCAGTGTGTAGATGGTGGATGGTGAGGGGCGCAGTGAAGAACGAGGACACAAGGTTGCAGTCTCTTTACCTTTTTACTGAAAGCTTCAGCATTCACAGTCCAGGGTACAGACCACAGGGTAGGCAGAGTCCAGCCAGTTTGGAGGCAAATCCAGAGTCCCCTTATCCAGGTGGAAATCAGTAGTCTTCCTCTAGTGCCTGGGTGTTGTAGTACCTTACTGCTGAGCCTCTCATAAGGTCCTCACAACTGCTGTCGATGTTCTAGATGTTATGTCTCTTCCTCTGTCCCCCTGATGGTAAGGATAGGACAAACCCGTATGACCGGTGGCCTGAGGCTTTTTACAGGGACTTTAGCATGCTCCGGCCTCCACTAGTTGCCACCGTGCCTCCTGGGTATAGGGCGGATCAGTAACTTGAAATTAGCTGTCCTGCCGGTCTCTGGAGCAAGGTATAAAGGACTGTTGCGGCTACCGGGATCCTGCGCCTCAGAAGGAGGCAGCCTGTGCAGGGCAGAACTCCTTCTGGTTTCCTCTCCTTTTTGCTATGACTTCTCCTCACGCTTTACAATACAGTTCTCTGTTCGTGTCTTTTTCTTAGGGGCTGCCGCACGTGGGGCAGGCGCAGCTCCGTGGCCTTCTGTCTAGGCCTCTGACAAGATCCCACCCCTGTCAGGGACCCACTAACTGATCGGAGCTCAGCTAGCAGCTGCCTGAGTCAAGCTCAGTCAGCTCCTTTCTGCCTAACTTTCTATCCAGACCACCAGTTTTACCTAATTGTGAAGTGTGCCCTAATAAATAGGAGAATAGCTCCCCCTGGTGTACTGGAGTATGAAATGTGTTGTGTGTTGGTGTTACCTGGTAGTGAGATCTCCTTTATTGCCTTCAAACGTAGCATCACTCCCCCTAGAGGAGAACGACATTACTGCAACGACAAGGAACCTGGGGCGCTGCACATGATTCAGATGAAACCCACGAATGAGCCACTTACAATAATGAGGCAGCAGAGTGAATTTGGACTGGCCTCTGTTCAACATTTTCCTCCATTTCAGAAGTGCACAAAACTGTCGCAGACGGCGCTTTTATCCACGCCAAAAAGACTAACACCACCAGATCATAAGCCAGACATACTTCATCTGCCTCTTTATGGAGATTTTTCCACTGGGGATTTCTGAAATTTACATGGAAAAAGGTGTAAGCGCTCAGCACAGAGCGCAGGATAAATATGCAATCTTTGGGAGTCAGAATGAAAAAATCAACATCACATGAAGAATTGGTTTTATTTATTTCTTACACCATTTCTGGTGCTGCATAAGTGATAAATAGTGATGGGTGAACCTGTGGATTTTCGGTTCCAGGAGGTACGGCGGAACATTTTTAAAAAGTTCAGTTCGGGTATCAGAATGTTACCTGAAATTGAACACGGACCTCATTCAAATGAATGGGGGGTCAGAACATCCAGTATGTCCCACTCTGTCATCTGTGTGACAGCGCAAGAAACAATGGCTCTCATCGGTTGCAAGTTTGCTTTCCCTGGTCTGAGCACTGTGGTTCCCACGCTGTCATACAGATGACAGCGTGTGAGCCAGCATTTGTGACCAGCAGTGAAAAGGTTACTGCTAGTGATGAGCGAGTGTACTCGTTGCTCGGGTTCTCCCGAGCACGCTCAGGTGACCTCCGAGTATTTATGACTGATCGGAGATTTAGTTTTCATCACGGCAGCTGAATGATTTACAGCTACTAGCCAGGCTGACTACATGTGGGGGTTGCCTGGTTGCTAGGGAATCCCCACATGTAATCGAGCAGGCTAGTAGCTGTAAGTCATTCAACTGCCGTGATGAAAACTAAATCTCCAAACAGTCATAAATACTCGGAGGTCACCCGAGCGTGCTCAGGAAAACCCGAGCAATGAGTACACTCGCTCATCACTAGTTACCGCCAGTCACAGGCATCGGTTGATGAGAGTACTACTCTCATCATCGTATGCCCGGTCTCACTTATATCAGCAAGAGTAGGTGTACAATGATGAGAATACTAATCAGTTGGCTCTTGTGAAATAAATAAAATTAAAAAATGGCGTGGGAGTCTATTTTTGCTAACCAGCACAGGCAAAATCAATAGATGCGGACTGCAGCCCTCAGCTGTCAGCCCTATCTTGGCTTGTTATCAAGAATAAATTTAAATAAATAATTTAAAAAACATGGCCTCCCCCATTTTTGACAACTATTCAAGCTAAGGTAGACAGCTTGGGGCTGGTATTCTCAGACTGGGAAGGGATCATGGATATTGGCCCTTCCCAACCTAAAAATAACCTCCTGCAGCCGCCCCAGAAAAGGCACATCTATTAGATGTGCTAATTCTGGCATTTTGCCCTGCTCTTCCCAGTTGCCCTGGTGTGGTGACAAGTGGAATAATATTTGTGGGGTTGATGTCAGCTTGCTTTGTAATGTCAGCTGATATCAGGCCTACAGGTTAGTAAATGAGAGGCATCTATAAGAAACCCCCATTACTAACCCCATAGTCAAATGTAATAAAAACACAGACACAGAAAAAAGTCCTTTATTTGAAAGAAACACTCCTCACCCTCTTTTACCCATTTATGAATGTCAAATTAAAAATAATAAAACATCATATTCCTCACCTGTCCATTGATAATCCATATGTCCCACAACATGCTCCAAGTCTGCTCTATCTGGATTGAATGGCTGAGTGGTGGTATGATGCATCAGGAGACAGTGATCTGTGCCTGAGCGCGCAACCTCAGTGACCTGCGGTGATGTCATTGATGTTACTGCCGGTCACAGGCAGTGGTTCTCAGGCCCAGCTCAGTGTCGCCTGGATTCATGGCTGAGCACTCGCATCATGCCACCGCTCAGCCATGCAGTCCAGATGAAGTAGCGTTGGGTTTTTCGTGGGACAAATGGATTATCAGTGAACAGGAGAGAAATATAGTGTTTTATTATTTTGTATATTTACAGTATTACATGGGTAAAAGGGGAAGAGTTTATTTCAAATAAATAATTTTTTATGTGTTTTCATTTCAATTAAAGGACTTTTTTCTGTGTGTGTATTTAATTTTCTCTACAGGCTTAGTAATGGTGGTGTCTGATAGACACCTCTCCATTGCTAACTCCTGGGCTTGATGTCAGCGGCCATAAAACAGCTGACATCAACCCCAAACCTATTACACCACTTGCCACTGCACCAGGGCAAGTAGGAAGAGCGGAGGCTAAGCGCCAGAATTACCATCTGAGGGACAGCGATGGCTTAGGTTGATATTAAAATTCTAGGAATGGGCCAATATCCATAAAGGTTCCCAGGTATTAATATCAGCCCACAGCTATTTGCCTAGCCTTTACTGGTTAATACAGGGGAGACCCCCATAAAAATTATGTGGGGTCCCCCTATATTCAATAACCAGTAAAGGCTAAACAGACAACTGCGAGCTGATGCTAATAGCCTAGAAAAGGGCCATGGATATTTGCCCCATACTAAGAATATTAGCTCTCAGGTGGGCCAGAAATGGTGCATCCATAAGATGTGCAAATTCTAGCTCTTAGCCTCCGCTCTTCCTGCCTGCCTTGGTGTGGTGGAAAGTGGGGTAATAGGCTTCAGGTTGATGTCAGCTGTTTTATGTCCGCAGATATCAAGTCCAGAGATTAATAGGGAGGCATCGCAACCAATTACCAAGCTTTATGACTGTTGGTACTTCCTGCTGCATCACAGCCATGCCAAGTATTGGCATGGCTGTGATTGGGCGGCGCAGCACGTGAGATTGCCTGTATAAAGGCAGAAGCACATGTAGAGTTGCATTGTCAGAGTTGACAGACAGGAGAAAAGAGTGCAGTGCAGACTATTGTATAAAGCCCCTATTAATCTACTCTTTACAGCATGATTAGGGCACTTCCAGTGTCGTGTATTCTGCCTGACCAATTCATCCTGGTGCACAGTCAACTTCCAGTCTCGTGTATCATGACAGTAAATATGGGAACATCCAACAAGTGACGTGGTCATGGTGTCGCTAGTCGTGATGGTGAAGCTGCTGCATAGAGAGGATATGTTAGTTATGTACTGACCATGTCCCAAAATACAACACCTTCCTCTGGTACACACAGGTACCAGGACATTTGGCATCTTTTCTGAGCAATGCTGGCAAAATGGTGAGGCCAACAGATGTTGAAAAGGTAGTAGATTCAATGTTTAAAAGTGACTCTAGTTCCTTGGCATTGTCATCCAGCTGTTCCCATGCAGAAAGTACAATTTTGGAACCTAGATGGTGTTATAGAAGGGTTAATAGTTTGCCTTTAACTGCCTTGCCTTTAAGTGCCTTTTACCTTTAAGTGTTAGAATTATTAGAATCTGTTGACTCAGTAGTCTGATGGTCTCCTCTCCAAGGAGACTACACTTCTTATCATGTATGTTCTCAATAGTCAGTTACAATATGTTCTGAGCTATGGTAAATAGAATATGACCCTGGGTGCTGGTGGGGGCTACATGAGTTACATTGAAATGCATTGGATGTAAATGGTATAAAACATTGCTTTGGCTTTTTATAGATCAGATAAAAGTGACTTGCTCACGGGATACGTGTGAGGTGTCTTTTGTCTCCAAGCGCTTGTCAACTAAGGGCGTAAATCCACAATTAGGTCTCACTGGTGATCTGTCAGCTGACATTTGGGTCAGAATGAAAACAGCTACGACAATGGCCATTGTCATGATAAACTTTCTTGCACTTCACCCCCTTACAAAGCATCTAAGCTGTCTGATCCACAAGTCATGTAACAGTCTCTTTTGCTGTTTGAGGACTTTGCTGGCTGTGGTTCAATGGCCCATCCACCTGGCCCAGCCCCACAAGTGTAAGAGACTGAGTGCACTGATGCCAGCAACTGGTTATGCCAGACAATGAGTATGTGTGAGCGCCAGTGAACACAGTCAGTAGACCACTGCAGCACATGTCAGAGGATGAGCAAAAACACGTACCAACTGGTGCATCTTTTGTGCAGTGTGCTGACTGACAAGAAGGGTAGGGATGCAGATTGGTTTGAAGATGATGTGGGAGATGATGAGGTCCTAGACCCTGTAAGAAGAGAAAGCCATCATAGTGTCGTGATAAGTTAGGAGGAAAAGGAGGTTGTCTTGCTTCCTCAGCATGATAGCCAAAGAGGGAACTGGGTGGAAAAGCACAGCCGTTAGCCCATAGCCAGTAAGTCAGCGACTACTGCCCATTGTGCCAAGGAAATGAGCACACAAGACAGCTCAAAGAAGCTCCCTAGTGTGGGATTTCTTCAGACAATGTCCTGAAATCAAGACACGGGTGGGGGTGATTTGCTCACTGTGCCATCAGAGCCTGAAGCAAGGCATAAATCTGCTGAACCTCAGCACCGCCTGCTTGATCAGGCATCTGAAATCTAAGCACAAGCTGCAGTGGAGTAGACATGTTAAAAAAATCTGACAGATCACAACTTTCTTCTGCTCCCTCTTCTACTGCAGTCTCGGTCTCTTCCCCTGCTCACAATCAACAGTGCTACCTGCCTCCCTGCAAAGAAAGGAAGGATGTGACACTACCACCATCACCAGTGCCACCGAGCATCTCAACACTGTCTCATGGAACTGTTCAGCTTTCCATCCACCAAACCCTAGAGAGAAAGACTAAATTTGCCCCTAACCACCAAGATATGTTATAACAAAACAAGGCATAATTAGAACGGAACAATCAGAGCAATAAATAGTGCTCAGAAGACCCGCAACCAAAAAAAACAAACTCGCTCTATATAAATCATTGAAAGAAGGAGTACCAACAGAGCCGTAGAATAATGCAAAAAGTGTAAATATTTATTAATTCACAAGCATAGAAATGCATAAATCCATAATATACAAAATAGAAAAGGGAAGGTTAAAACAGAGTGAGTCCCATGCCGAGATCACACCAGATAAAAACCCCCATACATATGGTGCTACTAGGGAAGCAAATGCATGTTCAGGCCATGTCACCACTGTGGGAGACCGATGCACATACCACACTGAGTAATGAGGGTGACAAGAGGCTGCTTACCGTTACGATGCAGGGGGGCGGTGTGAACCGGGCAGGGACCGATCTGTGGAAGACCCCAACGCGCGTTTCGCAACGCGAATATTTAGCTTTCTCAAGGGGAGGTACAAAACGGCAGGTCAGGACTCTTCAAATAGTGCACAATCTTCCCACGTGACCATGTCACGTGGGATGCCTGGACCAATGACCGCCGGTGGTACGGCGCATGCGCACCCGCGTCGCCCCCATCCCACATCAGAGCTGGCGTCAGGCGTCACCACAGACGTCGCCGGAGGGTCCAGGGGCGCCTGCGCGAGACCGAGGAGACGCCGCTCCGAGCAGGAATGAGTGGAGGCGCGAGCAGCGCATGCGCACCGCGGCGGTGCCGGGCTATGGTGAGGGGATGTGAAAGAATGCATGCACATGCATGTGGATATATATACAGACTTATGTGAGTCTTCAACATACAGCGCCAAGAATAATACTATACATTAGAGGTCAAAGTAGCACCACTATCTCATACAGATGTGCAGTTTTACAGGCAGAGAGACACAAAGAGTTTTTTGCATATATAGTACATAAATGCCTATGTCACATTAATGTCAAGAATGCTTGAGGGAATAATAGCGCAAATGTATGTTGCCACATATGATGAGATCCATGTAAACAAGATGTCCTGAGAGCCGAAATGGAACAGAATGTGGTGTAAACTAAAAAGATAATAATAACACAAAAAAAAAAAAAAAAAGAGATTATAAGAGTTAAAAACAGTTTAAAAGAACACAGAAACAGTCCCTGAAAAGAGACCCACATTGTCGGGAGCCCAGATATGTAGGCTGGGCGGGGGCATAACAGGAAGTACTAAAGCCACAAATAATCTAGAGAGGAAAGTGGTATCGAAGCTGAGATAAAGTGTACCTAACCCAGAAAAGAGGAAAAGCTGAGGGATTCGTTGAGTCCATTGGGGGTCAGTGTATTGAGGCGGACAATCCAAGCCGCCTCCCGTTGTGCTAATATTTTCTTATAGTTACCGCCTCTGACCCCGAGATGGACACACTCAATCCCTCTAACCTGAAGGGACCCCGCATCACAGTTATGGAATTGTTTGAAATGACGGGGAAGTGTCTTTAGGTCAGAATCATCATCAGAGGTCCGTGCTGCACCTATTTCCCTCACATGTTCCCGAACACGTATGCGGAGCTCTCTGGATGTGAGTCCCACATAAATCAGAGAGCATCCGCATGTAGCATAGTACACGACATTAGACGTTCCACATGTAATGTGTTGTCTGATGTCGTATACTTTTGATCCATCAGAAGATTTGAAGGATGCAATTCGTGTCATATTAGCACATGCAAGGCAATGGCCGCACTTAAAAGACCCCAACAGTGGGCCCCTAGTGCCAAATGGATTCAAAGGGGGGGGGGATATAGTGGCTCCGAACTAAAAAATTCCCAAGGTTAGGGGATCTTCTGGCGGTCATTGATGGAAACTCTCCCAAAGCGGAAACTAATGCCGGTTCTGACAACAGAACAGGCCAATGCTTATTTAGAATTTGTCGGACATTTGACCATTCATGATTGTACGTCGTGATGAAGCGGACTCTATCTGCTTTAGTGCCCGTACCACGTAAATCATTTTTTGGATATAATAGGTCCCTCCGGGGTGTCCTTCTAGCTCTTTCGTACCCCCGCTTGATGGCCCTACGGCTGTAGCCTCTTGCCTCAAAACGCTCCCTCAAATCATCCGCCTGTGCGAAAAAACTATTATCTGTGGAGCATATCCGCCTCACCCTCAAGAACTGTCCGACTGGGACGGCCCCGATGGTGCTATAATTATGTGCTGAGCCGGCATGTAAAAGAGCATTAACGGATGTCGATTTTCTGAAGACGTCCGTCTGAATTCGACGGGCGTCATCGATCTTCAGAGTGACATCCAGAAAATCAATACTTGAAGTATCAGATTGATATGTCAATTTTATGTTGAGCTCGTTGTTATTAAGCCGGCCCATAAATTCATCGAGTTGCTGCGCTGTTCCCCCCCACAGAAACAGAATGTCGTCTATATAGCGCATCCAGCACAGCACATGGTCCGCGGACTGCATGCCCCCGTCGCCAAAAATTGACCTCTCCCATGAGCCCAGGAAGAGGTTGGCATACGAAGGCGCACAGGCCGCGCCCATGGCTGTGCCACGCCGCTGCAAGTAGTAGATATCTTTAAAGACAAAAAAGTTGTGGGTGAGAACAAAGCGCAGCAACTCGAGGATTAGATCGCACATAGGGCCGCCCAGGTCAGAGGCTCCCAGGAAGAGGCGGACAGCTGCCAGACCGCACTCATGATCTATACAGGTATATAATGTTTGGACATCGGCGGTAACCAGAAGGACGCCGGGGTCAACAAGGACGCCGTCAACCCGTGAGAGGACGTCCGTTGTGTCCCTGATATACGATGGTAAGACCTCCACCAGTGGCTTCAAGTAATGATCTATAAATTTGCACACTGGGTTACAGAGGCCATCAATGCCTGACACAATCGGACGTCCCGGTGGGTTGGCGGCGTCCTTGTGGATTTTAGGTAGAAGGTAAAAAGTCGGCGTCCTGGGTGATCTAACAGTGAGTCCCTCAAGCACTTTCTTATCGATAGTACCTGCTTCTAACGCCCTCCCCAGGATGGTCTGTAGCTGAGAGGAGAAGGAGGCCATGGGATTGTACGTTAGTTTAATATACGTTGAGGCATCCTTCAATTGTCGGAATGCCTCTTTCTCATATTTATCACATGGCCAGATGACGATGTTCCCCCCCTTGTCTGCCGGTTTAAATACAACATCTCTATAAGATTTTAATTCATTAACAGCTACTCTCTGCTTATATGTAAGGTTATCAAATCTACGTCTTGAGGAGAGATGTTTCAAATCCTCAGTCACTAGACGTGTGAATATATCTATTGCAGGGCATAGAGACAGGGGGGGGAACCTCGTCGATCTGGGCATGATTACAGATGGAAATTTACCTTGGGGTACGAGGGTTTGCTCCTCCAAAAGATCTTCCAAGACCTGCAAAGCCTCTCTCTCAATCTCAGCCACAGACCCATGGGGTGGGTGATCCTTCGAATGTAACTTTTTTAGAATTAATTTCCGGGAAAAAAGGTGAAGATCTTTCATGACTGTAAAGAAATCAAAAGAGTTAGTTGGAGAAAAACTTAAACCCTTACTTAACACTTCAATCTGATCCTTAGTGAAGGATCGTGTGGACAGATTTACTACCTGAAGGTCACCGCCGGTGCCAACTCCATGTCTGCCAGAAGCGTTTTTGGTTTTGGAGGTCTGGCGTGTCACAATTTTGTTAGGAGGTGGATTTAATCCGCCTTGATTTCTAGAAGGCCCAGGGTGTGGTATATTGTTACCGTCCGATGGAGCGTTTGAGGCAGTGGACCTAGATCTAGAGCGTGAGCTTGAGTAATTTCTAAAGCGCGGGCGGGACCGTTCACTTGGGTTACGCCACCTATATGTATTACCGGTCTGTTTGTCTTGAACATCACGTTTACATTTTCTTGCCTTGGAAGTTTGTATTTCTTTGACCCATTTTTGTAGGTCCACATCCACCTCATCATTAAGTTCCATCAATGACCGCCAGAAGATCCCCTAACCTTGGGAATTTTTTAGTTTGGAGCCACTATATCCCCCCCCCTTTGAATCCATTTGGCACTAGGGGCCCACTGTTGGGGTCTTTTAAGTGCGGCCATTGCCTTGCATGTGCTAATATGACACGAATTGCATCCTTCAAATCTTCTGATGGATCAAAAGTATACGACATCAGACAACACATTACATGTGGAACGTCTAATGTCGTGTACTATGCTACATGCGGATGCTCTCTGATTTATGTGGGACTCACATCCAGAGAGCTCCGCATACGTGTTCGGGAACATGTGAGGGAAATAGGTGCAGCACGGACCTCTGATGATGATTCTGACCTAAAGACACTTCCCCGTCATTTCAAACAATTCCATAACTGTGATGCGGGGTCCCTTCAGGTTAGAGGGATTGAGTGTGTCCATCTCGGGGTCAGAGGTGGTAACTATAAGAAAATATTAGCACAACGGGAGGCGGCTTGGATTGTCCGCCTCAATACACTGACCCCCAATGGACTCAACGAATCCCTCAGCTTTTCCTCTTTTCTGGGTTAGGTACACTTTATCTCAGCTTCGATACCGCTTTCCTCTCTAGATTATTTGTGGCTTTAGTACTTCCTGTTATGCCCCCGCCCAGCCTACATATCTGGGCTCCTGACAATGTGGGTCTCTTTTCAGGGACTGTTTCTGTGTTCTTTTAAACTGTTTTTAACTCTTATAATCTCTTTTTTTGTGTTATTATTATCTTTTTAGTTTACACCACATTCTGTTCCATTTCGGCTCTCAGGACATCTTGTTTACGTGGATCTCATCATACGTGGCAACATACATTTGCGCTATTATTCCCTCAAGCATTCTTGACATTAATGTGACATAGGCATTTATATACTATATATGCAAAAAACTCTTTGTGTCTCTCTGCCTGTAAAACTGCACATCTGTATGAGATAGTGGTGCTACTTTGACCTCTAATGTATAGTATTATTCTTGGCGCTGTATGTTGAAGACTCACATAAGTCTGTATATATATCCACATGCATGTGCATGCATTCTTTCACATCCCCTCACCATAGCCCGGCACCGCCGCGGTGCGCATGCGCTGCTCGCGCCTCCACTCATTCCTGCTCGGAGCGGCGTCTCCTCGGTCTCGCGCAGGCGCCGCTGGACCCTCCGGCGACGTCTGTGGTGACGCCTGACGCCAGCTCTGATGTGGGATGGGGGTGACGCGGGTGCGCATGCGCCGTACCACCGGCGGTCATTGGTCCAGGCATCCCACGTGACATGGTCACGTGGGAAGATTGTGCACTATTTGAAGAGTCCTGACCTGCCGTTTTGTACCTCCCCTTGAGAAAGCTAAATATTCACGTTGCGAAACGCGCGTTGGGGTCTTCCACAGATCGGTCCCTGCCCGGTTCACACCGCCCCCCTGCATCGTAACGGTAAGCAGCCTCTTGTCACCCTCATTACTCAGTGTGGTATGTGCATCGGTCTCCCACAGTGGTGACATGGCCTGAACATGCATTTGCTTCCCTAGTAGCACCATATGTATGGGGGTTTTTATCTGGTGTGATCTCGGCATGGGACTCACTCTGTTTTAACCTTCCCTTTTCTATTTTGTATATTATGGATTTATGCATTTCTATGCTTGTGAATTAATAAATATTTACACTTTTTGCATTATTCTACGGCTCTGTTGGTACTCCTTCTTTCAACCACCAAGATATGTGTAGCGCCCCAGAGTCCTGGTCGTTGCAGTAATGTCGCTCTTCCACCAGGGGGAGTGATATTATGTCTGATGGTACTAAAGGAGTTCATCTTTCCAGGTATCACAAAACAGACACTACACTTTACACTCCAGTCCACCAGGGGGAGCCTTGTTTCTATCTATTAGGACACTCCTCATATTAGGGTAAAACTGGTGGGCTGGATAGAAAGTTAGAGAGAAGTAGACTGGGCTTCGCCCAGGTAACATCTGGTCAGTAAGAAGCTGACTGGGCTTTGGCCAGGCAACACCTGTCAAGCAGACAGGGGGAAAGGAGGAACATCTGAGCTGCAGACAGAGGGTCCCTGTCAGGGGTGGGATCCTGGCAGAGGCCTAGCACGAGACAGAAAGACCTGGAGCTGCGCCTGCCCCACGTGCGGCAGCATCCTAAGAAAGGAAAAGAAAGGAATTGTGTTGCAGGGAGTGAGAAACGAAGTCACAGCACAAGGAGACAACACCAGAAGGAGTTCTGTCCTGTAAGAGGCTGCCTGCTTCTGAGGCGCGTAACCGGTGGCCGGAACACTGAGGGAGTAATTGACTCCACGCTTTACTTCAAAGACCGGCAGGACAGTCAATTCCAAGTTGGCTGCCCGACCTTAAAACCTAAGAAGACACAGTGGCAAATTGTGGGGGTTGGGGCATCTCTAGGGTCCCTATAAACAAGCCTCAGGCCATCAGTCATACGGGTATGTCCTATCCATACCATCTGGGGGACAGAGAGGAAGAAATAACATCTAGAACATATACAAAGGTTGTGAGGACTATCCCGTGGTGCTCAGCAGGGAGGTACTACAAGCGTTAGTAGGAAGGCTACTGATTTCCACCTGGATAAGAGAACTATGGATTTTGCCTTCGGACCGGCCAGACTCTGCCTGCCCTGTGATCTGTACTCTGGACTGTGGACGCTGAAGTCTTCAGTAAAAGGTAAAGAGACTGCAACCTTTGTGTCTTCGTTATTCACTGCACTTTACTTTGTCCACCATCACCACCTACACTTCTGGGAAGCCCTGGGGGTACACTTCACCTGTGGGAAGGTATACCATCTAGCTGCCATTCCATCACCCCAGCGGACCCCTAAGCAGCGTCGGTCGCCCTGACCGAGTACCACAGGTGGCATCACGAACATTATACAGACTTCACCTTTAATTGGACGCCCCTCAAAGGGCCACGGACCGGGTCAGGCCACCGTTACCTTCCCCTGAACCGTAGGACCCGGTGCCGAGTACTCCATTGCCCTACTCTGGGGGCGATCCATATGCTCCACAGTTACAGTATTTCAAAATTACTCATCTTCGAAATGTTTCCATTCCGGCTGGTGGAGATAGTCAGTTTTAAAAATCTGATGCCAGTGGTTGTCCCAGAGTATGATGTTCCCAGTCGCTACTACTTCTCCAGGTGGGCCATCCCTGCCCTGCACACAGATATGGTGAACAAAATCATGTGTGCACTGCTCAACACCATCAGTAGCAAGTTCCACATATCAACTGATACATGCACAAGTAAACACGGCCAGGGATGTTACATCTGGCCCACTTGGTCAATGTAGTGTCTGCTGGGTCAGAGGCAGAAGGCGCTCTAATGGATGTCCTACTACAACCAAGGATTGATGGATGTTCCTTTGGTCAGGTTGCTGCTTTCTACACCATCTCATTATCGGCTCACAGTAAGACCTATACTACCAACTTGAGCTCAGCCAAGGAGAAATGATAGTGGGCGGTTCTGAAACTGATGTATTTGGGGAACGACAGCACTCTGACCAGTGGTAATGAACTTGCCACCTATCAGATCGGGTGTCTCTTGTGCTATCACACAGATGACAGCATGGGAAACACCAGATGTTTGGGATGCCAAACCCAAACAGTAACATGGACTTCTGGGAGAAGTCCATGTTTAGGGTCCATGCACGGACACTGGGTGTTTGATACGGACCCTGAACTTCACCGTTCGGTTCTCCCATCCAACTTTACTCTTCGGGCTGGAGCGACTACAGTGATACCAGGTTTATATTGGTTTTTATGTTTGGCTGCTGTCACACAGTTAAAAGACACTTTTATTGCAAAATCAAATTTTTACATCTCCATATTAAAATACATACAATTTTTCCATATTTCGACTGACAGTCATATGAGGGCTTGTTTTTGCTGGACGAGTTGACATTTTTATTGGAACCATTTTTGAGTATATGACATTTTTTGATTTCTTTCTATTCCAATTTTTGGGAGGCAGAATAAACAAAAAACAGCAATTCAGGAATTGTTTTTTGTTTTTTTGTTATGCCGTTCCGCGTCTGGTAAAATGTATTCTTCATGCCAGTATTATTACAGCGATACCACATTTATATCTTTTTTTATGTTTTAGCGCTTTTACATAATAAAAACTATTTTATAGAAAAAATAACTAATTTTGCATTGCTTTATTCTAAGAGCCTTAACTTTTTTTATTTTTCCGCTGACGGAGCTCTATGGCGACTTGCTTATTGCGGGACAAGATGACATTTTCAGAGATACCAAATTTTATTTACAATTCATTGGTGGTTTGATAAAAAAACATAGTTTTTTTCTCTGTTTTTTACTGTGTTCACTGAAGGGGTTAACTAGTGAGACAGCTTTATAGGTCGCAGAGGTACCAAATGTGTTTACTTTTTTGTTTATTTTTGTTTTTACATAAATCAATGCATTTATTGGATTAATATTTTTTCTTTTATTTTCTGTTCTTTATTTTATGATTTTTTTCTCTATTTTGAATAACTTTTTTTTACCTTGTCCCAGAATGGGAAATCAACTTTCCCTGCCCTGATCGCTGATCTAATACTCTGCAATGCATTTGCATTGCAGGGCTTTAGATTTATGCATCACAGGCAGGAAGGAGGCATGTCAGCTCCTGCTCTGGAGGAGACCATCATGGAGACCATCAGCTCAACATGATTGCAATCGTGTTGTGCCAATGGGAGCAGAGAGAGGAGCTCCTATCAATGCCATTGTCACTGTTGACAATGGCATCACAAGGGTTAAACACCCGTAATCAGTGCTAGCACCGTTCGTGAGTGTTGCTGCAGGGTGTCAGCTCTCATATAGAGCTCACACCCGCATTTGATCGCGGTGGTGCTTAGTGTGAGCCCACGCGATTGTGAAGCAGAATAGGTATGGTGGTTTGCGGAAATTCAGCTCCCGCAGTGCCGTACATATACAGGTCCTTCTCAAAAAATTAGCATATAGTGTTAAATTTCATTATTTACCATAATGTAATGATTACAATTAAACTTTCATATATTATAGATTCATTATCCACCAACTGAAATTTGTCAGGTCTTTTATTGTTTTAATACTGATGATTTTGGCATACAACTCCTGATAACCCAAAAAACCTGTCTCAATAAATTAGCATATTTCACCCGACCAATCAAATAAAAGTGTTTTTTAATAACAAACAAAAAAAACATCAAATAATAATGTTCAGTTATGCACTCAATACTTGGTCAGGAATCCTTTGGCAGAAATGACTGCTTCAATGCGGCATGGCATGGAGGCAATCAGCCTGTGACACTGCTGAGATGTTATGGAGGCCCAGGATGCTTCAATAGCGGCCTTAAGCTCATCCAGAGTGTTGGGTCTTGCGTCTCTCAACTTTCTCTTCACAATATCCCACAGATTCTCTATGGGGTTCAGGTCAGGAGAGTTGGCAGGCCAATTGAGCACAGTAATACCATGGTCAGTAAACCATTTACCAGTGGTTTTGGCACTGTGAGCAGGTGCCAGGTCGTGCTGAAAAATGAAATCTTCATCTCCATAAAGCATTTCAGCCGAGGGAAGCATGAAGTGCTCCAAAATCTCCTGATAGCTAGCTGCATTGACCCTGCCCTTGATGAAACACAGTGGACCAACACCAGCAGCTGACATGGCACCCCACACCATCACTGACTGTGGGTACTTGACACTGGACTTCAGGCATTTTGGCATTTCCTTCTCCCCAGTCTTCCTCCAGACTCTGGCACCTTGATTTCCGAATGACATGCAAAATTTGCTTTCATCAGAAAAAAGTACTTGGGACCACTTAGCAACAGTCCAGTGCTGCTTCTCTGTAGCCCAGGTCAGGCGCTTCTGCCGCTGTTTATGGTTCAAAAGTGGCTTTACCTGGGGAATGCGGCACCTGTAGCCCATTTCCTGCACACACCTGTGCACGGTGGCTCTGGATGTTTCCACACCAGACTCAGTCCACTGCTTCCTCAGCAATCTTCCTCAGGGTCCGGTCACCTCTTCTCGTTGTACAGCGTTTTCTGCCACATTTTTGCCTTCCAACAGACTTACCATTGAGGTGCCTTGATACAGCACTCTGGAAACAGCCTATTTGTTGAGAAATTTCTTTCTGGGTCTTACCCTCTTGCTTGAGGGTGTCAATGATGGCCTTCTTGACATCTGTCAGGTCGCTAGTCTTACCCATGATGGGGGTTTTGAGTAATGAACCAGGCAGGGAGTTTTTAAAAGCCTCAGGTATCTTTTGCATGTGTTTAGAGTTAATTAGTTGATTCAGAAGATTAGGGTAATAGGTCATTTAGAGAACCTTTTCTTGATATGCTAATTTATTGAGACAGGTTTTTTGGGTTATCAGGAGTTGTATGTCAAAATCATCAGTATTAAAACAATAAAAGACCTGACAAATTTCAGTTGGTGGATAATGAATCTATAATATATGAAAGTTTAATTGTAATCATTACATTATGGTAAATAATGAAATTTAACACTATATGCTAATTTTTTGAGAAGGACCTGTACAGCACAAGTCGGGAAGGGGTTATGCCTGTGTTTACTCTAGAAAAATATTTCTAAGATCATTTTTTATTCTATTTAGAATATTTTTATACAGTTAATATATTTTAAAGGATTGTCTATTGTTAGAAAACATGGTTAATTTCCCTCAAAAAATACTAAGCAAGACCAATGCAGAAGCATGGCACGGATTCGGAAAGAATGCAGTATTAATGAATGATGGTTGTTGTATAGCTTGCCTTTTATCCTATGCCTGCTTTTGATATAGACCATTATTTTATAATATTTGCAAAGGTATATTTATCCTTTCTGCTTTGTATCTGGAATATTTCAGTTCAGTCAAAATCCTTAAAACATATGGCGGCATTATTTTGAATATCATACGATCTTTAGGCTACCAATCTTTTTAGGGCAAGTTTACAACTAAAGATAATATTCTTTGTATTAATCTGGATGCAAAAAAACCCCAAAGTATTATACCATTAACAATAGGTGGTAGCGACAGTTTGGGTGTCATGGTGGCTCACTGGTTAGCTATGCAGTGGTGGGGCTCTGGGTTCAAATCCCATCAAGTCCAACATCTAGAAGGAGTTGGTATGTCCTCCCCGTATTTGTGAGGTCCTCTCACATTTCAAAGACATAATGAGAGGGAATTATGAGCTCCAGTGGGGACAGTGATGCAGATGTTTTTTAGTCCTGTGGAATTAAATGGATGGTGCCATTCAAAAAACTTCTTCAACAATTGAAAAAATGTAAATAAATTATTATTTTATTTTAAAAAATTATAATTTGTTTTTAATTAAATAAAATATGAAAAATAATTTTAAAAGGTTTGGTATTTCCACTTTTAAACACTAGGGGAGTAGCTGCTGAATTTTTGGATAGAAATCCAGTGTACAACTTATTCACATTATGACTGCTGTAAATGTGGGAGTGGTCTGATCACATGTGTGTGGCATCTCTTCTCCTCCCCTTCTGGTGTTTACAAAAGGATAAGAGAGGATGAGGTTTAGCATCACAGTGAGGAGCCATATTGTTGGTAACTGCAAAGTGATACTGACAAATAGAGGGTGTAACCAAGGATGGCCGGCAGTGCCAATTCTGTTACTTAGTGCTGCTCATTGTATCATAATCTGAGGTTAGATACATGCAGTTTATCACATGCTGCGATTAGATATGCTTAGAGTAACACAGGCTGGGATTAGATACAATGCTTAGTGTACAGTCATGGCCAAAAGTTTTGAGAATGACACCAAAATTATATTTTCACATGATCTGCTGCCCTCTGGTTTTTATTAGTGTTTGTCTGATGTTTGAATCACATACATAGGTTATATTGACAGTTAGAATGAGTTAATGCAGCAAGTCAATATTTGCAGTGTTGACCCTTCTTCTTCAAAATCTTTGCAATTCTCCCTGGCATGCTCTCAATCAACTTCTGGACCAAATCCTGACTGATAGCAGTCCATTCTTGCATAATCAATGCTTGCATTTTGCCAGAATTTGTTGGCTTTTGTTTGTCCACCCATCTCTTGATGATTGACCACAAGTTCTCAATGGGATTAAGATCTGGGGAGTTTCCAGGCCATGGACCCAAAATGATGCGATAGATTGTTGACTGAGGTGCAATCTTTGTAGCTGCGATACTCTTCCCTGTTAGGCCATTTTTGTGCAGTGCAATGATGGCTGCACGTGTTTCTTTAGAGATAACCATGGTTAACTGAAGAGAAACAATGATACCAAGCACCAGCCTCCTTTTAAAGTGTCCAGTGATGTCATTCTTACTTAATCATGACTGATTGATCGCCAGCCCTGTCCTCATCAACACCCACACCTGTGTTAATGGATCAATCACTAAAATGATGTTAGCTGCTCCTTTTAAGGCAGGACTGCAATGATGTTGAAATGTGTTTTGGGGGTTAAAGTTCATTTTCTGGGCAAGTATTGACTTTGCAAGTACAGTAATTGCTGTTAAGCTGATCACTCTGACATTCAGGAGTATATGCGAATTGCCATTGGAAAAAATGAAGCAGTAGACTTTGGAAAAATTAATATTTGTCTCATTCTCAAAATTTTTGTCCATGACTGTAGTGTATCACATGATGGGATTAGATATTTAGCTCAGCTGAGTGTATCACATAGGATGGGATTAGACATGCAGTATCAAATCAATGTGTGACACCGCTTTGTCCACTAATATGGCAGTAAAAAAGTGACTCACCAGCAGCCTACTCCTTCTGAATCTCCCCCAAATGTTTGAATGGCCTTTTCTTAACAATGCTTTCAAGGCTGCGGTTATCCCGGTTGCTTATGCACCTTCTTCACTTTTTCAACTTTCCATTAATATGCTTGGATACAGCACTCTGTGAACAGCCAGCTTATTTAGCAATGACCTTTGTGGCTTACCCTCCTTGTGGAGTGTGTCAGTGACTGCATTCTGGATATCTGTCAAGTCAGCAGTCTTCCCCATGATTGTGGAGCCTACTGAAACAGACTAAGGGACCTTTTTAAATGCTTAGGAGGCCTTTGCAGGTGTTTTTTTTAATTATTCTAATTTACTGAGATAATGACTTTTGGGTTTTCATTGGCTGTAAGCCATAATCATCAACATTAACAGAAATAAACACTTGAAATAGATCACTCTGTTTGTAATGACTCTATGTAATATATGAGTTTCGCTTTTTGTATTGAAGAACTAAAATAAATTAACTTTTTGATGATATTCTAATTTTATGAGAAGCACTTGTATATGTGTCTGGAGTGTACCATGCAAGATAGGATTAGATACCTGTTAGGGCTGGCGGAACGCACCGAATAAATATAAAGATAGTAAAAGGTGCGTTCGCAGCCTGGGGTCCACCGTGCAGAGATGGAACCTGCTGCTGGGTAATGGCGGCACTATTTGGCGGTACTACGCCAGAATAAACACGGGTTCCGTCACCCGGTATGAACTGATGTGAACTCTGCTACTTTACAGAGTCGCAAGGAAACGCTGTGCATTGTTAGCAGTCACAGGGTGCAGCAGATGGACGCTAGTGGGATCCCTGAAATTCACCCCCACTATGCTGGTGATTAATCTCTCTCTGACCCTCGATAGCTTTTGAGCCCGCGCATGAGGATGCCCTGAGTCAGATACTGAGATCAAGCGGGAGTTCCCACCCTACACTGACCAGATGTCAGGACTAATTAAAGATTACTGCACAGAGTGCGTACAGCGCCGCTCTGGTGGACGCCACTAACCACCCTAACTAGGGCTAGGAAAGCGCACCAATTGCGCACGGCACCGCACTGGTGGTCGCTGCTGGTTTGATGCAGTAAGGATCGAGTAACCCCCGGATGAGGCACGGAGGGTCCGAAGGAGAGGGGCATGACCGGGGCAGGTAGCGAGTGACCATGTGATTGGGGATTTGGGGAAAAGGCAGGGAGAATGACAGGGAAGGGGTGGAGGAAGTAAAGGATTGACAAAGGGGGAAATGACATATGGGAAGTGACCTAGGCATGGGGGAGAAGGAGGGGTGTCAAAGAGGGATAAAAAGGACGCAGGGAGGAGCCGCAACCCTCTTTCGCTCCCAGGACGGCAGGACAACAAGCGAGGAGAGGACCCTGTCCTTACAGACTTAGATACTACAAATATTCTTATATTCTATATATAGCAGTCCCCCTATATATGTAGTACCTCCTGAGCTATAGCAGTACCCCAATATATACAGGTATACTCCGGTACATATGGCATTTCCTCTATATGTATACTTTTATTCCAGAATTTTTGCAGGCCCACAGTATATGGGTGGACTTAATAATAATAATGGTCTTTGTTTTTGTGTGGCGCTGGCATGTCCGTGGCACTTTGCAGTTTGCACACATTGTCATTGCTGTCCCCATTGGGGCGAACAATCTAAATAGTATATATGGCACTTCCTCTATAGGTATAGTCAGACCCTGAAAGTATAGTGCTACCCGGGGATATACATTATATATCTATACTCCAGAAGCCCAGTATATATGGCTATACACCTCTTGGGTCATTATAAGCCTGTATAGGGCTGTCTCCTGCATATATGGCGGCATTACGTTGCTTGAGGGCTCCCCCTAGTGGTGCTGCACTGTCATTACAGTGGGTTAGTAGTCATGCTATATACCCACCATTTGCTTATATACATTGCCTATGATGGCGCATAGGTTGTGGGGAAGAGTTTACCTAGAGCCTTACCCTATATGTAATCACATAATATAAAGAATAAGATGGGTGTGTACTTGGTAAAAAATAAATAAATAAAAGGGCTCAGTGTTTAATGGGTATAGCCTGCACTGCAACCAAGAGGCAGAGCCATAAACACACATGCCGGCATTACTGAGAGCAGACAGAGCCATGGACATAACAGTGCTGGCTATTACTAAGGGCTAGCAGAGACAGAAACAGAACAGTGTCGTCCATAACTTATATGAATTACCATAATTTAATAGAGTGGGTGAGGAATTAGTCAACACAGGACGCAGGTGACTAATGGGTATAGTCTAATGTTATGCACGGATATGGCCTGTTATACTGACCAACTCTTGTTTCTTTAAGGCTGTCTTCTGCACAAGCAGTAATCCAGTGCAATAAACAGAAGAGCAGTATACCTAATCGGGGGACCTTCATTCCGGGGGAGTGACTAAAGAAAAAAGTGATCAAGTGCATTAACACAAAGGACAATAGGCCTATTCCCAGTGCCCTCCAGCGAGGGGAAGCAGCTAAGATGAGAGCGGTTTCAGACATTGGGCCCAGGAAGCAGAAGAAGAAGAGGGCCTACCCTGCCCTCCCGGACTCTGGAGGGTGACATCAGGGCTGCCAAGCCACTGATCAAGGCATCCTTAGCAAGTAGCACGTGAACAGCTTATCTATGCACATGGCAACTGGGGGAATACTGGTTGGGACAAGGGAGGGAGGACTTGACAGAGGAAGAACAGATAGGGATGTTTTATTGATTGGAATTAGGCAGGTCGCAGTTTGTAAGTGGTCTACAGCGTAGATAAATCAATTAATTTCAGTGTTAGAATTTGGGTTTAAACTGGGGAACAGAACAGACTTGAAAAATAATTGTTTAATAAGACAGGCCATTAAAGGTGTCCGGAAAGGAAAAAGGCAGGAAGGATAACAATGGAAGAATGGCCTGTGCCATTTGGTTTATGGGAGAACCTAGGATTACATTTAGAAACGGTGTGCATGTCACGTTTTGAGGTGGGCCTGTTTAGGCTGGCATTCTCATTGGCATTTTTCAGGGCAATGAGGATAGGGGAATTGATAGCACTGGGCGGAGCAAAAAGCTGGGGGACAATTTAGCTGAAGAAATCATGGCTACGCAGAAATTATTAGAATTATAGATCAGAAGATCAAAACGGATCAAGTGGGGGAAAAGAAAAGGGTGCTATTGGAAAAGGTCAGCGTCCTTGGAAATGTTTTATGATATTCTCGGCCACCAGGCCTCAACAGGATGGACCGCTGCTATGTCACGAGAATGGGTCCTTCTTGTCCAAGTAGCAATTTATTAAAGTATTCCGGATGTGCTTGGTAAGGACAGGTGTGGATCCTGGCAAATACGCAGGCCATTTCTTTCGGTTTGGGGTGGCAACGGAGGCCGCAGGGGGTGAGCTGTGCCCGGAAGCAATAAAGCGAACTGGCTGGTGGGAGGTACAGGTCTTATGTACGACCTCAAGGTTATGAGGCAGCAATCCCTCTTGGATATAGAACGCCACACTAATTTCTCTTTGGTTTGTTGCAGGCCAAGTCCCAATCATTATCTGGATTTTAGGACATTCATATGTTTTCTGGGGAGCACAGAGGGCTGATGGATGGACAGGAGACGGTTAGGTTTTGCAAGAAAAAGGGCAGTGATTAGTTGGCTGGGGTACAGAGGTTTAATATGCGGCCGGGTACTACACGAATTTTCTCGGGCAGTATACCTCTATGGGGTACCGGATATATTAGTATTACATGCAGAGGGTAATGACTTGGGATCTAGCTCTGGAAAAGGGCTGAGTGCCAACATCAGAAAGGATGTAAGGCAGCTGGAATTGGCTTATCCAAGTGTGAGACTAGTGTTGTCTTACATGGTACCTGGAAAAAAATGGCAAGGGGCATGGTCAGTCGAAAAGATAAACAAAGCCTGGGTCAAAGTTAACAAAGAGGTATCTAAGGTTGTATCGCGGAACAGGGGGGTGGCGATATGTCACGCAGGCTTGGATTCTACAGAAAGAGATTGCTGGTCAGGGGATTGGGTGCATTTAAACACTGTGGGGACGGATTTGTGGATTGAGGGCCTGCAAGATGGGATACAGAGGGCCACAGCAGGGCTGGTTGGTGGGGTCTCGAGCACTTGAAGGGGGGTCAAGTGCTCTCGGTGTGGCGTTGGTGGGTCCTCGAAGCTGGCAAAAAAGTTTGGTAAGGGGAGGATTCTTGCATTGCGGGGACCCCCTTACAGTAGATGGTTACGGGTTGTTGGTGGTCTGGTGAGACTTGGGTGATACCCGATGAGGCAAGTCGGGGTCACATTATCATGGGACCTGGAGGGCAACCCGATGTTGGAGGTCGGGTGCGCGGTACCGATGGGTGGGTACCCGACGACGGAAGTTGGGTACAGGTTTAACGGTGCGGAGGCAACTTCTTCCCTCAATTCATGGTGCTTTAGAGCCTGGAGGAAAATGCGGCTGGAAGTAAGGCTGGGAGGGAAGAGGCAATGCTGATGGTTTAATCACCAAACCAGGATCGGGTTAGCTTCGAGGGCCCCACCAAGTGTCTTTAATTATTATTATTATTATTATTAATAATAAATTGACTGCTGTGGCCGTTATTATCCAAAAAGTACTGGTGTGGTTTGGTTATTCAAGGGAAAGGGAGAAGGTCATGGAGAGTCAAACTTGCCAAGGTCATGTTCTTGTGTTTATGTTTAGGATAGAAATGTCAGGTGCTAGGTAGCGCCAACATGCGGCCATGCGAACCTTTTATAGCTGAAGCTCTCCAGGACCTTCCTAGTGGTCCAATAGGAGCTGCCACAGAACCTGAGCATGTGACCCCCGACCTCCAATGAGAGGTCGTCCCTTGCGCATGCTCAGAAGAAGAAAAGCAGGACTTAGTCCCAGGATCACCTGCTCACTGCTGATCAGTGCTGGTTGCAATGACTGAGCCTGGAAGGGCAGCAGTAACCAAATGCACAGTATCTGCCTGAGCCAGACGCTGGGACCAATGTCTCTGCTGAGCAGGCTCCACTGCAGCTGGAGGAGAATGGGAGACCGCAGCGGAGGTGGTTCGAAATTCCCCCTGTGCAGGGTCGGGAACTCGAAACCTAACAGATACCTTTCTTCGCACAGCCCCTCATCACCAGCCCCTCATCATCATCACCCCCTTCTCTGCACAGCCTCTCATCATCATCACCCCGTCTCCACACAGCCCCATCATCACCCCCCAATAAGCAGCCCTATGCAAATAGCAGCATCCAATTCACTATGCAACCCTGCAAAATGCAGCTCCTTATACTACTCATCCATTTTTATTTGCCCCCAAAATACATCCTCAGTAGTGTTGAGCATTCCGATACCGCAAGTATCGAGTATCGGCCGATATTTGCTGTATCGGAATTCCGATACCGAGTTCCGATATTTTTGTGATATCGGAAATCGGAATCGGAAGTTCCCAGTGTGTGGTTCCCAGGGACTGGAGGAGAGGAGACTCTCCTTCAGGCCCTGGGATCATATTCATGTAAAAAATAAAGAATTAAAATAAAAAATATGGATATACTCACCCCTCCGGCGGCCCCTGGACCTTACCGATGTAACCGGCAGCCTCCGTTCCTAAGAATGCAGTGAGTTTAGGACCTGCGATGACGTCGCGGCTTGTGATTGGTCGCGTGAGCGGTCACATGAGCGGTCACGCGACCAATCACAAGCCGCGACGTCATCGAAGGTCCTTCACTCCTCATTCTTAGGAACGGAGGCTGCCGGTTACATCGGTAAGGTCAAGGGGCCGCCGGAGGGGTGAGAATATCCATATTTTTTATTTTAATTCTTTATTACATGAATATGGATCCCAGGGCCTGAAGGAGAGTTTCCTCTCCTTCAGACCCTGGGAACCATCCAGAATACCTTCCGATACTTGTGTCCCATTGACTTGCATTGGTATCGGGTATCGGTATCGGCGATATCCGATATTTTTTGGATATCGGCCGATACCATCCGATACCGATACCTTTGAGTATCGGAAGGTATCACTCAACACTAATCCTCAGACCATTCACACTGAGTCCTATTTCCATTCCAATCCCCACACATCTCCATTGTGAAACTCCTCAGTATCTCACTCTCATCTCAAATTAAAATGAGCTTTATTAGTAGGATCAAGTACACATTAACATTACCAAAGGAAGTTTAGCGCTTTAGTGCTGTACTGCCCCTTCTCACACAGTAATTAAACCAAATTTGCAATGTGGTTGAAATAATTTTTATTTGTATCTGTATACTTAGCCTGTACGCTTATGCTGAGGTTGCAATATGATCATGCTAAATTGTGTTAACATTTAACATTTTGCTAATGATACACTTATAAAGAATATTCTAGTGGGTAATCAAGGTTCATAGACTAAGGCCCATGGCTGACGTCAATGCCTATAGAAGTTTTAGTCATCACTTCATCTAAAATAGATTGAGTGTTCCTGACATATACTTTTCATGTTAGATCCATTTAAATAATTGAAGACATAAGAAAACTGAAATTAATTATATTTCTCAATGCTTATATTGAAATAGTTTGCAATATAAAGAAAAGTAAGCTACAGGCCAGAAATATCAGCTCAACTAATTTCAAAGGGTCACAATATTCACTGATTAACACAATGGCCTTAAACAAGATCTGAAAGTACATCTGTACTTTCAATAATTTAAGCGCAGGAACATGTGGAGTTCCAATGAAAATTAGCAATCCCTACGTACTGTGCCAGTTATGTGAAATTATTGCTTAAAGAGACAGCTAATATGCTTTACACAAGAGTCCTTGGTAAAATTATTCTATAATCAACATGCAAAGACACAGTTTAAATGAAACAGATGGTACTGAAACAGAATTCCTACTCTCCAAGTCACACTCTGCTTGTAGAAATGCTGAAAAGTTACCGTTATTGATCACCCTTATGCAAAGAGAGACTGTCCAAAATGGTATCATTAAAAACTTATCAGTTGCTACAGGGCTACAATTTTGTTTCTGGTGTCCTTCGACTACTCTTTGGTCTACACCATAGTGGAGTTTTGAGTGTGACTGTTTGAGGTTGTGGACAGGTGTCTTTTATACGGATAACAAGTTAAAACGGGTGCCATTACTACAGGTAATGAGTGGAGAACAGAGGCATCTCTAAAAGAAGAAGTTACAGGTCTGTGAGAGCCAGAAACTTGTATGTTTTTAGGTGACCAAATACTAATTTTCCACCATAATTTGCTAAATAGATCTTGCCAAATCAGACAAAGGTAATTTTCTGGATTTGTTTTCTCAATTTTGGCTCTCATAGTTGTGGTCTACCTATGATGTCAATTACAGGCCTCTGTGATCTTTTTAGGTGGGAGAACTAGCAAAATTGGTCACTGACTAAATACTTACCCCCCCCCCTGCACTGTATAATCAGTGTTTTCATCAAAAGGAGATTAGTACTGCAGGACTAGGCAAGGCAACCCTGGCATTTCAGCAAGTCTGCATAACTGAGCTTTATTATGTCTACACCAAGCAGTCCACAAAGTGAAATAACAATGGAATAAAGGCCCCATCTCACATAGCGATTTACCAACGATCACGACCAGCGATACGACCTGGCCGTGATCGTTGGTAAGTCGTTGTGTGGTCGCTGGGGAGCTGTCACACAGACCGCTCTCCCCAGCGACCAACGATCAGGAGAACGACTTCGGCATCGTTGAAACTGTCTTCAACGATGCCGAAGTCCCCCTGCAGCACCCGGGTAACCAGGGTAAACATCGGGTTACTAAGCGCAGGGCCGCGCTTAGTAACCCGATGTTTACCCTGGTTACCAAAAAAAACAAACAGTACATACTCGCCTTTCGGTGTCCAGGTCCCTTGCCGTCCGCTTCCTGCTCTGACAGTGCCGCCGTACACTGAGAGCAGAGCGCAGCAGTGACGTCACTGCTGTGCTGCGCTCTCACTGTACGGCCGCACTCAGTCAGAGCAGGAAGCAGACGGCGAGGGACCTGGACACCGAAAGGCGAGTATGTACTGTTTGTTTTTTTTGGTAACCAGGGTAAACATCGGGTTACTAAGCGCGGCCCTGCGCTTAGTAACCCGATGTTTACCCCGGTTACCAGTGAAGACATCGCTGGATCGGTGTCACACACACCGATTCAGCGATGTCAGCGGGACCTCAATGACCAAAAAAAGGTCCAGGCCATTCCGACACGACCAGCGATCTCACAGCAGGGGCCTGATCGCTGGTACGTGTCACACATAGCGAGATCGCTACTGAGGTCGCTGTTGCGTCACAAAACTTGTGACTCAGCAGCGATCTCGCTAGCGATCTCGCTATGTGAGACGGGGCCTTAAGGCTTTCTGCCCCTAAATCATGCAGATTACATTGTTAAACACAGTCTTGAAAAAAATCCCTTGCAAAAAACGTCAAAATACAATACTGAATACACACTACCACTTCAATAAAGTGTAGAAAAGATGATACAAGCAAATATTAAAACATGATGAATTTTATTAATTATAATTTTAAAAATACCAAAACAAGCTACTAGAGCCACCCAAAAAAGAAGAACACACTAGAGACGAGACCTATGGACAATGCCAAAAAAGTATATGTATTGCAGGTATGAAAAAAATGTGTCAAAAATCATGAAACTCACGTACGCACCTATACATGGATAAATAATCAGCCTAAAATAATAAATAATGATAATAACAATAACAATGCACCCTCTGTGCAGTCAATACTGAAAAAAGCAACGGCTGGCCAAATGCTACTAAAAGTGCCTAGTGCATAGTGCAAACAGAAAGTTTCATGTATATATACAGAAGGTGCTATGAATAATGCAAATAACAAATAAATAACTTAAAAGTTACAAAATCATGTGCGCACATATAAAAACTAGAATTAGCCTGACACAGCAGATCTGAAAATCAATAATATATAATAAGACATCCTCAATTTTCTGGGTAGCAAACCATGATTAACCCCTTCACCCCCGGAGCTTTTTCCGTTTTTTCGTTTTCGTTTTTCGCTCCCCTCCTTCCCAGAGCCATAACTTTTTTATTTTTCTGTCCATATGGCCATTTGAGGGCTTATTTTTTGCAGGACAAGATGTACTTTTGAACGATACCATTGGTTTTACCATGCCGTGTAACAGAAAACAGGAAAAAAATTCCAAGTGTGATGAAATTGCAAAAAAAGTGCAATCTCACACTTGTTTTTTGTTTGGCTTTTTTGCTAGGTTCACCAAATGCTAAAACTGACCTGCAATTATGATTCTCCAGGTCATTTCGAGTTCTTAGACACCTAACATGTCTAGGTTATTTTTTATCTAAGTGGTGAAAAAAAATTCCAAAGTTTGCAAAAAAAAAAAAAATTGCGCGTTTTCCGATACCCGTAGCGTCTCCAATTTTCATGATCTGGGGTCGGGTGAGGGCTTATTTTTTGCGTGCCAAGCTGGCGTTTTTAACGATACCATTTTGGTGTAGATACGTTCTTTTGATCGCCCGTTATTGCATTTTAATTCAGTGTCGCAGCGACCAAAAAAACGTAATTTTGGCGTTTTGATTTTTTTTCTCGCTACGCCATTTAGCGGTCAGGTTAATCCTTTGTTTTTATTGATAGATCGGGCGATTCTGAACGCGGCGATACCAAACATGTGTAGGTTTGATTTTTTTTTAAAAGTTTTATTTTGATTGGGGCGAAAGGGGAGTGATTGGAACTTTTATATATTTTTTATTTTTTTAATATTTTTAACCACTTTTTTTTAATTTTGGCATGCTTCAATAGCCTCCATAGGAGGCTAGAAGCATGCATAACTCGATCAACTCTGCTACATAGAGGTGACATACAGATCACCTCTATGTAGCAGAAAGGCAGGTGTGCTTTGAGCGCCGACCACTGGGTGGCGCTCAAAGCAATCGGCCATCAACAACCATAGAGGTCTCAAGGAGACCTCTGGTTGTTATGGCGATGCACTGCTGACCCCCGATCATGTGACAGGGGTCAGCAGTGCGAGCACTTCCTGCCGCGCGGCCGGGAGCGCTAGTTAAATGCCGCTGTCAGCGCTTGACGGCGGCATTTAACTAGTTAATGGGCGCGGGCAGATCGCGATTCCGCTCGCGCTCATTGCGAGCACATGTCAGCCGTACAGAACAGCTGACATGTCGCGGCTTTAAGGTGGGCTCGCCGCCGGAGCCCACCTTAAAGCAGGGGATCTGCCAGCTGACGTACTATTCCGTCAGCTGGCAGAAAGGGGTTAAACTAATGACTTGAAAAAAGTAATAAATAATAATATATGTAACAAACTAGCAAGTGCTTGTAAAAAGTGCCTTGTGCTCTGTGCAAAAAAAATATATAGGACATGTATATCAATACAAAAAGTACAAGTAATACTATAGTCTGCAAAAACCGGTCTAGAAATCTTTACACAAGTGTGTTAAATGTAACAAAGACCGCAGATGCGGCCACTAAATGGAGGACTAACGAGAACAACATGATCATACCTGAATGTCAGTGAGTGTATAAGGTCCCAATCTGCACGTGTGCTCTCACCCCGACAGCGCCGTTTCACTAAATGCTTCCTCTATGGGGGCGTACTTGTAACTATTTTGTAACTTTTAAGTTATTTATTTGTTATTTGCATTATTCATAGCACATTCTGTATATATACATGCAGCTTTCTGTTTGCACTATGCACTAGGCACTTTTAGTAGCATTTGGCCAGCTGTTGCTTTTTTCAGTATTGACTGCACAGAGGGTGCATTGTTATTGTTATTATCATTATTTATTATTTTAGGCTGATTATTTATCCATGTATAGGTGCGTACGTGAGTTTCATGATTTTTGACACTTTTTTTCATACCTGCAATACATATACTTTTTTGGCATTGTCCATAGGTCTCGTCTCTAGTGTGTTCTTCTTTTTGTGTGGCTCTAGTAGCTTGTTTTGGTATTTTTAAAATTATATTTAATAAAATTCATCATGTTTTAATATTTGCTTGTATCGTCTTTTCTACACATTATTGAAGTGGTAGTGTGTATTCAGCATCATGCAGATTACATAGCAATAACCTGCTCACAAATTATTTTTAATGTTAATAATACATACATAAACATATACATACCTTGCAATGAAACGGTTAAATGTACATACATACTGAATCTTTAAAATGCCTCCAGAAATCTTACATTTAAATAATCTCTGACAAAACATTATTTTAGAGAACCTGCAAAAAAACATTTCATTGAGGCATGACATCAGAAAATAAAACAAATCTGTAGTAATCTCCCTAAATGCTCATGCCACCACATGTCCATGCCCGTTTGAAGTTCACCAATGACCATCTGGATGACCCATAAGAGGCATGGGAGAAGGTCTTATGATCAGATGAGACCAAATAGAACTTTTCGGTATCAACTTCAATCTCTATGTTTAGAGGAAGAAGATAGATGAGTACAACCCCAAGAACACCTTGAAGAATTGGGGGGAAACATCATATTTTGGGACGACTGTACCATACTGAAGGGAGGATGGATGAGGTCATGTATCGCAAAAGTATGGCCAACAACCTCCTTCTCTCAGAGCATTCGAGATGGGTCATGGATGGGTCTTCCAGCATGACAATGAGCAATACACTCAGCCAGGGCAACTAAGGAGTGGCTCCGTAAGAAGCATTTCAAGGTCCTGGTGTGGTCTCCAAACTTGAACCCAATAGAAAATCTTTGGAGGGAGCTGAAACTCAATGTTGCCCACCAGTGACAGCCCTGAAACCTGAAAGATCTGGAGAAGAACTGTATAGAGGAGTGGGCCAAAATCCCTGCTGCATTGTGTGCAAATGTGGTCAAGAACTAAAGAAAACACTTGACCTCTGTAATTGCAAACAAAGGTTTCTGTACCAAATATTAAGCTCTGTTTTTCTATAGTATCAAATACTTATTTCATGCAATAAAATGCAAATTCATTGTGTAAAAATCATACAATGTGATTTTCTTGATTTTATTTTTTTTAGATTCTGTCTCTCACAGTTGAAGTGTACCTGTGATAAAATTACAGACCTTTCCTTTCTTTGTAGGTGGAAAAACTTTCAAAATATGAAGTGTATAAAATACTTACCGTATTTTCCCCACTGTATATAAAAAGAAAACACAGAACACAAGTCTTTATCCAGGATTATCAAACCTCATCAGTAGGGTTGAGCGAAACGGATCGGACATTTTCAAAAATTGCCGACTTTCGGCAAAGTTGGGTTTCGTGAAACCTGACCCGATCCCAGTGTGGGATCGGCCATGCTGTCGGCGATCTTCGCGCCAAAGTCACGTTTCGTATGACGCTTTCAGCGCAATTTCTCAGCCAATGAAGGTGGACGCAGAGTGTGGGCAGTGTGATTACATAGGTCTCGGTCCCCACCATCTTAGAGAAGGGCATGACAGTGATTGGCTTGCTTTCTGCGGCGTCACAGGGGCTATAAAGGGGCGTGCACGCCGACCGCTATCTTACTTCTGCCAATCTCAGCATAGGGAGAGGTTGCTGCAGCTTCGTCAGAAGCAGGGATATTGTTAGGAAGGAAATATTAACCCCCAAACTGCTTGTGCTGTAACGATTTCAACTGTCCAACACCACCTTTTCTTTGCAGGGACAGTGGAGGCTAGATTTCTGTGCATCAGCTCTGTAGCTTATAAGGCTCCCTGATAGCTGCATTGCTGTTTGTATGCCGCTGTGCAAACCAACTGCTTTTTTAAAAGCAAAAGTCCTGTTGCTCCTTTCTGCACAATTCTATTGTTTATTTGTCCACACTTTTGTGTGCAGCAGTCCTTTTTATTGCTGGCTGCCATACTTGTCCTGAGATCATTGTAGGGAGATTGTTATTGTAGTACAGTCCCTTTTTATATATATATATATATATATATATATATATATATATATATATATATATATATATATCTTCCAGCCACTTTCTGCCACTTATACTGTGTAGTGTAATACAGTGGGCCTGAATTTTGCAGCTGTGTCCCACACATAAAAAGGGAGATTTATATTGCCACTAAGTGCATCTGCGTCAGTTCTGTTTGGCGTATATCTGCCAGCCACTTTCTGCCACTTATACTGCGTAGTGTAATATAGTGGGCCTGAATTTTATTTGCAGGAGTCTCCCACACATAAAAAGGGAGATTAATATTGCCACTAAGTGCATCTGCGTCAGTTCTGTTTGGCGTATATCTGCCAGGCACTTTCTGCCACTTATACTGTGTAGTGTAAAACAGTGGGCCTGTTTTTTATTTGCAGCAGTCTCCCAAACATAAAAAGGGAGATTAATATTGCCACTAAGTGCATCTGCGTCAGTTCTGTTTGGCGTATATCTGCCAGGCACTTTCTGCCACTTATACTGTGTAGTGTAAAACAGTGGGCCTGTTTTTTATTTGCAGCAGTCTCCCAAACATAAAAAGGGAGATTAATATTGCCACTAAGTGCATCTGCGTCCGTTCTGTTTGGCGTATATCTGCCAGCCACTTTCTGCCACTTATACTGTGTAGTGTAATACAGTGGGCCTGATTTTTGCAGCAGTCTCCCACACATATAGAAAGGGAGATTTAAATTCACAACAAGTTTACATACAACTTCTACCTTGTTTTACAGTACTATATAATGGTTGTTAGTTTGGTTACATTTTCCCAAGAATGAGGAAGTCTGGTGGAAGAGGTCGCGGCCATGGGCGGTCATTGCCAGCTGGTAATGATGGTGGTGGTGGTGGTGGAACATCTGGTGGTAGTGGGAAAAGCAAAATAGCACCTAAGGCTCGAGTTGTTGAGCCAGCGTCATCGTCTGGCTACACAAGGCCTCGAAAGCTCCCTTTTCCGGGTGTAGGAAAACTGCTTTTAAACCTGGAGTAGCAGGAAAAAGTTTTGGCTTTCCTTGCTGACTCAGCCTCTAGCTCTTTCGTCTCCTCTTCGGAAAGTTCAAAATTTAAAAGCAGTGAGTCATCAGTGGATGCTCCCGGTCAGGAACAAGTCGCTTCCTTGTGTCCTTCACCCAGAACAACAGTGAAGGATGCGTCAGGCGACACAACAGATTACTCCATGGAGCTCTTTACACATACCGTGCCTGGGTTAGAAAGGGAAATTGTTAACAGGCCATTACAAGATGAATCGGACATGGAGTGCACAGATGCACAGCCACAGCTAGATTATTATGCTGTTCCATTGACACAGATCACAACATTGCCCTCGCAGTGTGCTGAGCCAGAACCTGACCCTGATGAGACTATGGTGCCCCGTCCCGAACGCTATAGCACCTTACACGGTGACACAGAGGAAGGTGCACAGGACATTGAAGAGGAGGTGATAGATGACCCAGTTGTTGACCCCGATTGGCAGCCATTGGGGGAACAGGGTGCCTCTGGCAGTAGCTCTGAAGCGGAGGAGTATGAGCCGCAGCAGGCATTAACATCGCAACAGCTTTCATCTGGCAGGCCCGTATCTGGCCAAAACCGTGTGTCAAAACCAAAAACAGTTTTAAGACAGTGTGGCCATCCGGTGAAAGTAGCACAGCGTGCAATGCCTGAAAAGGTATTTGATAGTAGGAAGAGTGCAGTCTGGCAATTTTTTTCACCGAGATCCAAGTGATCAGTTGAAAGTTATCTGTAAGAAATGCTCAAGGACCTTTAGCAGAGGGCAGAATGTCAAAAATTTAAATACAACGTGCATGCGTAGACATTTAACCAGCATGCACTTGCAAGCCTGGACTAACTACCAAACGTCCCGTAACGTAGGTGTACCCACTCTGCATGAAGCTAGTCAGCAATGCTACATTGCTTCCCTCACTGTAAGCCCACCGTTTAGGACACCACCTGCAGCAAATGTGGAGGTATCGTCGCAAGGCCAAAGCAGTCAGGGAATCACCAGGTTGTTGGTAGGAAACACTGTATGTAGGCCAACAGCAATAATACCCTCACCAACCCTCTCTCAATCTGCCATGTCCACCACCACCCCCGCTAGTTCCACCATATGCAGCTCTCCAGTCCAGCTCACCCTACAAGAGACTCTCGTTAGGAAAAGGAAGTACTCATCCTCTCATCCGTGTACACAGGGTTTGAACGCCCACATTGCTAGACTAATCTCATTAGAGATGATGCCCTACCGGTTGGTTGAAAGCAAAGCTTTCAAAGCCCTGATGGCCTATGCAGTACCACGCTTTGACCTACCCAGTCGACACTTCTTTGCGAGAAAAGCCATCCCAGCCCTCCACCAGCATGTCAAAGACCGCATTGTCCATGCACTCAGGCAATCAGTCAGTAGAAAGGTGCACCTCACAACAGATGCATGGACCAGTAGGCATGGCCAGGGACATTACGTGTCCATCATGGTACACTGGGTTAATGTGGTGGATGCAGGGTCCACAGGGGACAGCCATAGTGGGACAGTTCTGCCTAGCCCACGGTCTACTAAACAGTTGGCTGTAGGCGTTCGCCACCCCTCCTCCTCCTCCAGCAGAAGTGAAAGCTCGTCCACAGAGCGCAGTCGCACGACCACTCCATCCGCAGCTGCCAGTGTTGCACACGAGGTGTTCCATTATGGAACAGCTAGTGGTAAGCGTCAGCAGGCTGTGTTGGAAATGAAGTGTTTGGGCGAGAACAGACACACTGCGGACGTTCTGGCCGAGTTCTTGCAGCAAGAAACTCATTCATGGCTGGACAGTGTACATCTTGAGGCAGGCAAGGTAGTCAGTGATAACGGCAGGAATTTTATGGCTGCCATAGCCCTTTCAGAACTGAAACACATACCTTGCCTGGCTCACACCTTGAACCTGGTGGTGCAGTGCTTCCTGAAAAGTTATCCGGGGTTACCAGCCCTGCTCCTGAAGGTGCGAAGACTTTGCTCGCACATCTGCCAGTCGCCCGTACACTCCAGCCGTATGCAGAACCATCAGTGATCATTGAAGCTTCCCCAGCACCGCCTAATAATCGACGTTGCAACAAGGTGGAACTCCACACTGCACATGCTTCAGAGGCTGTGCGAACAGAGGCATGCTGTAATGTATTTGTGGGAGGATACACATACATGGGCAGGCAGTTGGATGGCAGACATGGAGTTGTCAGGTGTGCAGTGGTCGAAGCTACAAGACCTCTGTCAAGTCCTTCAGTGTTTTGAAGAATGCACACGGCTGGTAAGCATGAGCATCCCACTAATGCATCTGCTGATGCAAAGTTTGATGCACATTAAGGAGCAGGCATCTGCAGCCGAGGTTGAGGGAGGCCTTCATGACAGTCAGCCATTGTCTGCTCAGGGAACTCTCCTGGACGAGGTGACGGACGAAGAGGAAGAGGAGGAGGATGATGATGGGGATGAATAGTTATGGAAGGAGGAAGCTTCTCAGGGGGCAATAGAAACTGGTGGCGTTGAAAGGTCAGGTACAGGGTTTTTGCAGGAGACAAATGATGTTGATTTGCCAGAAAGTGCTCCTCAACCCAGCACAAGCAGTGATTTGACACCTGGAACATTGGCCCACATGACCAATGACCCCCGCATTATCAAAATGATGACCGATGACGATTACTGGTTGGCCTGCCTCCTGGATCCATGCTATAAAGGGAAATTGCAAAATATCATGCCACATGAGAACCTTGAGCAAATATTGGCTACCAAACAAGCAACTCTTGTAGACCGTTTGGTTCAGGCATTCCCAGCACACAGCGGCGGTGATGGTTCTCACACGAGCTGCAGGGGGCAACATGGTAGAGGTGTTAGAGGTGCACAAATCAGAAGTGGCGTTGGACAGAGGGGTTTTATGACCAGTAGTGTTGAGCGATACCATCCGATACTTGAAAGTATCGGTATCGGAAAGTATCGGCCGATACCGGCAAAGTATCGGATCTGATCCGATACCGATACCCGATACCAATACAAGTCAATGGGACTCAAGTATCAGAAGGTATCCCTGATGGTTCCCAGGGTCTGAAGGAGAGGAAACTCTCCTTCAGGCCCTGGGATCCATATTAATGTGTAAAATAAAGAATTAAAATAAAAAATATTGATATACTCACTTCTCCGACGCAGCCTGGACCTTACCGCTGTGAACCGGCAGCCTTCTTTGCTTAAAATGGGAATTTAGGACCTGAGGGATGACGTCGCGGCTTGTGATTGGTCGCGTGGCGGTCACATGAGCGGCACGCGACCAATCAGAAGCCGTGACGTCATGGAAGGTGCTGAACGCGCTCATTTTAAACAAAGAAGGCTGCCGGTTACCAGCGGTGATGTCCAGGGGCGTCCGGACAGGTGAGTATATCAATATTTTTTATTTTAATTCTTTATTTTACACATTCATATGGATCCCAGGGCCTGAAGGAGAGTTTCCTCTCCTTCAGACCCTGGGAACCATACACTGGAAACTTCCGATTCCGATTCCCGATACCACAAAAGTATCGGATCTCGGTATCGGAATTCTGATACCGCAAGTATCGGCCGATACCCGATACTTGCGGTATCGGAATGCTCAACACTAATGACCAGGTTGTGGAGTGATTTTGAAATGACCGCAGACACGACAGGTACTGCTGCATCAATTCAAAGTGACAGGATACAACATTTGTACAGTATGGTTACGAACTATTTTTCCTCCCTTATCGATGTTCTCCCTCACCCGTCATTCCCCTTTGATTACTGGGCATCTAAAATAGACACCTGGCCTGAATTGGCAGAATATACATTACAGGAGCTCGCTTGCCCAGCTGCTAGTGTGCTATCAGAAAGAGTATTCAGTGCTGCTGGTTCAATACTGACAGAAAAAAGGACTCGTCTGGCTACCCAAAATGTTGATGATCTAACCTTCATTAAAATGAACAAATCATGGATTTCTAATTATTTTGCCCCACCTTCCCCTGCTGACACGTAGCTTTCCTGTAAAAAGGTCTTGCTTTTGGACTCCTCCTACTGACTTCTCCAATACCTCCATTTGCAGCTGCTGAATGTCCACCATAGGCCATTTTTACACCTCCCTAAATGGGCTGACTCCCCCCAAGGGGCCGTGTTCACCACTTGGCACAAGCACCCCGTGCGAGTGCCTTTTGCCTGGACAGGTGGGTGTGCCCACTTTTGGCTGACGGCACTGGCACAGGGTCCCTCATAGTACAATGAAGTGTCTCTGGCGGTGGTGGTGCACACCCAACGTCAGACACACCATCGTAATATGAGGGGCCCTGGGCCAGTACCGCCGCCCATGAGAGAGTGTTCCCCCCAGCTCAAACAGTGCTCTACCACTTGCAAAACTTACCTCTCACTGCTCCACCACTGTTTAGTCTGTGCTGTTAAATCCTTCAATGGCACTGCCAATACAAATTTGTTGAAATGATAGATGATAGTAAAAATATACAGGGGTCCTGCCCTCCATTTAGACCTGTGAATACTGTGCGCGAACTACCACTGTCTGCTACTCAGCAGAGGAACCCACCCCTGTACCTAGCTTTGCCACCTGTTTATTTAGGAACATTTTTTTGCAGACATTTAGCCCACTTTACTATTTTGGCCAACTTACTGTGTCAGCCACTTCTTCCAGTTGTCCTCCACCGAACAAAGCAGTGCCACCAGTTTACTCCTGTTACCAGTTTAGAACTGCATTGAGCCTACTTTTTTATTTTAGGCCTACTAAGTCTGTCTGCGCCACTCCTTGCAATCGTCCTCCACTGACCAAACCAATGCTGCCTGTGTACCCCTGTAACCTATTTTAAACTGCATAGAGCCTACTTTTTTATTTTAGGCCTAGTAAGTCTGCGCCACTCCTTGCAATCGTCCTCCGCTGACCAAACCAATACTGCCTGTGTACCCCTGTAACCTATTTTAAACTGCATAGAGCCTACTTTTTTATTTTAGGCCTAGTAAGTCTGCTCCACTCCTTGCAATCATCCTCCGCTGACCTAACCAATGCTGCCTGTGTACCCCTGTAACCTATTTTAAACTGCATTGAGCCTACTTTTTTATTTTAGGCCTAGTAAGTCTGCTCCACTCCTTGCAATCGTCCTCCGCTGACCTAACCAATGCTGCCTGTGTACCCCTGTAACCTATTTTAAACTGCATAGAGCCTCCTTTTTTGTTTTAGGCCTAGTAAGTCTGCTCCACTCCTTGCAATCGTCCTCCGCTGACCTAACCAATGCTGCCTGTGTACCCCTGTAACCTATTTTAAACTGCATAGAGCCTACTTTTCTATTTTAGGCCTAGTAAGTCTGCACCACTCCTTGCAATCGTCCTCCGCTGACCAAACCAATGCTGCCTGTGTACCCCTGTAACCTATTTTAAACTGCATTGAGCCTACTTTTTTATTTTAGGCCTACTACCTGTGTCTGTCTGCGCCACTCAATACAGCTGTCCTCCACTGAACAAAGCTGAGCTTCAATCTTCATGCTTTCGGGCCTATATTTTGAATATGAAACTGCATTTGGCCTACTAGTTTGGTTGGGCCCTACTAACGGTGTCTGACGCTCCTTGCTTTTCTCCTCCACTGAACAAAGCTGAGCTAAAATCTTCAGGCTTTCGGCCTATATTTACAATATGAAACTGCATTTGGCCTACTAGTTTGGTTGGGCCCTACTAACGGTGTCTGCCGCTCCTTGCTTTTCTCCTCCACTGAACAAAGCTGAGCTTCAATCTTCAGGTGTTGTGAAATTGGATTTTGGGCTCCCCCGGTGGCCACTGGTGGAATTGAACTTGTGTGCATTATCCCCTCTGTTCACCTGTTCCCATCAGGATGTGGGAGTCGCTATTTAACCTTGCTCCTCTGTCACTTCCATGCCGGTCAACATTGTAATCAGAAGCCTTTCTGTGCATGTTCCTGCTACCAGACAACTTCCAGCTAAGTCGGACTTTTGTCCTTGTTTGTTTTTTGCATTTTGTTCCAGTTCACAGCTGCAGTTTCGTTTCTGTGTCTGGAAAGCTCTTGTGATCTGAAATTGCCACTCTGATGTTATGAGTTAATACTAGAGTCTTAAAGTAATTTCAGGATGGTGTATTGATAGGGTTTTCAGCTGACCATGAAAGTACCCTTTCTGTCTTCCTGCTATCTAGTAAGCGGACCTCGATTTTGCTAAACCTATTTTCATACTACGTTTGTCATTTTCATCTTAAATCACCGCCAATATATGTGGGGGCCTCTGTCTGCCTTTCGGGGAAATTTCTCTAGAGGTGAGCCAGGACTATATTTTCCTCTGCCAGGATTAGTTAGTCCTCTGGCCGGCGCTGGGCGTCTAGGGATAAAACGCAGGCTACGCTACCCGGCTACTGTTAGTTGTGCGGCAGGTTTAGTTCATGGTCAGTTTAAGTTTCCATCCTTCCAAGAGCTAGTTCCTATGTATGCTGGGCTATGTTCTCTTGCCATTGAGAACCATAACAGTTTGACCGGCCTTAAAGGGTTAAATTAATTGGCAGAGAAAGGAGAGAAAAAAGAAGTCTGCTGAAAAATTTTTTTTTTTTTTTTTTTCCTTCAGTTCTGAGTGTGCTTTCAATTGAATCACTTGCAAGTCTGCCTATATTGCAGCCTTCCTCTCTCTCTCTCCTTCTAATCCTGGAATGGCTCTGTGTTCACCTGTTTAAAATGGATATTCAGAGTTTAGCTGCAGGTTTGAATAATCTCACCACGAAAGTTCAAAATTTACAAGATTTTGTTGTTCATGTTCCTATATCTGAACCTAGAATTCCTTTGCCTGAATTTTTCTCGGGGAATAGATCTTGCTTTCAAAATTTCAAAAATAATTGCAAGTTGTTTTTGTCCCTGAAATCTCGCTCTGCTGGAGATCCTGCTCAGCAGGTCAGGATTGTGATTTCCTTGCTCCGGGGCGACCCTCAAGATTGGGCTTTTGCATTGGCTCCAGGGGATCCTGCGTTGCTCAATGTGGATGCGTTTTTTCTGGCCTTGGGGTTGCTTTATGAGGAACCTCATTTAGAGCTTCAGGCGGAAAAAGCCTTGATGTCCCTATCTCAGGGGCAAGATGAAGTTGAAATATACTGCCAAAAATTCCGTAAATGGTCTGTGCTTACTCAGTGGAATGAGTGCGCCCTGGCGGCGAATTTCAGAGAGGGTCTCTCTGATGCCGTTAAGGATGTTATGGTGGGGTTCCCTGTGCCTGCGGGTCTGAATGAGTCCATGACAATGGCTATCCAGATCGATAGACGTCTGCGGGAGCGCAAACCTGTGCACCATTTGGCGGTGTCTACTGAGAAGACGCCAGAGAATATGCAATGTGATAGAATTCTGTCCAGAAGCGAACGGCAGAATTTTAGACGAAAAAATGGGTTGTGCTTTTATTGTGGTGATTCAACTCATGTTATATCAGCATGCTCTAAGCGTACTAAGAAGCTTGATAAGTCAGTTTCAATTGGCACTTTTCAGTCTAAGTTTATTCTATCTGTGACCCTGATTTGTTCTTTATCATCTATTACCGCGGATGCCTATGTCGACTCTGGCGCCGCTTTGAGTCTTATGGATTGGTCCTTTGCCAAACGCTGTGGGTATGATTTAGAGCCTCTTGAAACTCCTATACCTCTGAAGGGGATTGACTCCACCCCATTGGCTAGTAATAAACCACAATACTGGACACAAGTAACTATGCGAATTAATCCGGATCATCAGGAGATTATTCGCTTTCTTGTGCAGTATAATCTACATGATGTGTTGGTGCTTGGATTGCCATGGCTGCAATCTCATAACCCAGTCCTCGACTGGAACGCTATGTCTGTGTTAAGCTGGGGATGTAAGGGGATGCATGGGGACGTACCTTTGGTTTCCATTTCGTCATCTATTCCCTCTGAGATTCCTGAATTCTTGTCTGACTATCGTGACGTTTTTGAAGAACCTAAGCTTGGTTCATTACCTCCGCACCGGGAGTGCGATTGTGCCATAGATTTGATTCCGGGTAGTAAATACCCTAAGGGTCGTTTATTTAATCTGTCTGTGCCTGAACATGCTGCTATGCGAGAATATATAAAGGAGTCCTTGGAAAAGGGACATATTCGTCCTTCGTCATCTCCCTTAGGAGCCGGTTTTTTCTTTGTGTCTAAGAAAGATGGCTCTTTGAGGCCGTGTATTGATTATCGGCTTTTGAATAAAATCACGGTTAAATATCAATATCCGTTGCCACTGCTGACTGATTTGTTTGCTCGCATAAAGGGGGCCAAGTGGTTCTCTAAGATAGATCTCCGTGGGGCGTATAATTTGGTGCGAATTAGGCAGGTCATCCTGGAATCTTTGGTACCAGGGATTTGGTGGCAAGGTCCTTCTGGTGGCCTTCCCTGTCACGAGATGTACGAGGCTTTGTGCAGTCTTGTGACGTTTGTGCTCGGGCCAAGCCTTGTTGTTCTCGGGCTAGTGGATTGTTGTTGCCCTTGCCTATCCCGAAGAGGCCTTGGACGCACATCTCGATGGATTTTATTTCGGATCTTCCTGTTTCTCAGAAGATGTCTGTCATCTGGGTGGTGTGTGACCGTTTCTCTAAGATGGTCCATTTGGTTCCCCTGCCTAAGTTGCCTTCTTCTTCCGAGTTGGTTCCTCTGTTTTTTCAAAATGTGGTTCGTTTGCATGGTATTCCGGAGAATATCGTTTCTGACAGAGGAACCCAATTCGTGTCTAGATTTTGGCGGGCATTCTGTGCTAGGATGGGCATAGATTTGTCTTTCTCGTCTGCTTTCCATCCTCAGACTAATGGCCAGACCGAGCGGACGAATCAGACTTTGGAGACATATTTGAGGTGTTTTGTGTCTGCAGATCAGGATGATTGGGTTGCTTTTTTGCCTTTAGCGGAGTTTGCCCTCAATAATCGGGCCAGCTCTGCCACCTTGGTGTCTCCTTTTTTCTGTAATTCGGGGTTTCATCCTCGATTTTCCTCCGGTCAGGTGGAATCTTCGGATTGTCCTGGAGTGGATGCTGTGGTGGAGAGGTTGCATCAGATTTGGGGGCAGGTGGTGGACAATTTGAAGTTGTCCCAGGAGAAGACTCAGCTTTTTGCCAACCGCCGGCGTCGGGTTGGTCCTCGGCTTTGTGTCGGGGACTTGGTGTGGTTGTCTTCTCGTTTTGTCCCTATGAGGGTTTCTTCTCCTAAGTTTAAGCCTCGGTTCATCGGCCCATACAAGATATTGGAGATTCTTAACCCTGTGTCCTTCCGTTTGGACCTCCCTGCATCTTTTTCTATTCATAATGTTTTTCATCGGTCATTGTTGCGCAGGTATGAGGTACCGGTTGTGCCTTCCGTTGAGCCTCCTGCTCCGGTGTTGGTTGAGGGCGAGTTGGAGTACGTTGTGGAAAAAATCTTGGACTCCCGTGTTTCCAGACGGAAACTCCAGTATCTGGTCAAATGGAAGGGATACGGTCAGGAGGATAATTCTTGGGTGACTGCCTCTGATGTTCATGCCTCCGATCTGGTCCGTGCCTTTCATAGGGCTCATCCTGATCGCCCTGGTGGTTCTGGTGAGGGTTCGGTGCCCCCTCCTTGAGGGGGGGGTACTGTTGTGAAATTGGATTTTGGGCTCCCCCGGTGGCCACTGGTGGAATTGAACTTGTGTGCATTATCCCCTCTGTTCACCTGTTCCCATCAGGATGTGGGAGTCGCTATTTAACCTTGCTCCTCTGTCACTTCCATGCCGGTCAACATTGTAATCAGAAGCCTTTCTGTGCATGTTCCTGCTACCAGACAACTTCCAGCTAAGTCGGACTTTTGTCCTTGTTTGTTTTTTGCATTTTGTTCCAGTTCACAGCTGCAGTTTCGTTTCTGTGTCTGGAAAGCTCTTGTGATCTGAAATTGCCACTCTGATGTTATGAGTTAATACTAGAGTCTTAAAGTAATTTCAGGATGGTGTATTGATAGGGTTTTCAGCTGACCATGAAAGTACCCTTTCTGTCTTCCTGCTATCTAGTAAGCGGACCTCGATTTTGCTAAACCTATTTTCATACTACGTTTGTCATTTTCATCTTAAATCACCGCCAATATATGTGGGGCCTCTGTCTGCCTTTCGGGGAAATTTCTCTAGAGGTGAGCCAGGACTATATTTTCCTCTGCCAGGATTAGTTA
Organism: Ranitomeya variabilis; assembly: GCF_051348905.1. Classification (NCBI taxonomy): domain Eukaryota; kingdom Metazoa; phylum Chordata; class Amphibia; order Anura; family Dendrobatidae; genus Ranitomeya; species Ranitomeya variabilis. The sequence continues at coordinate 833,360,392 of NC_135233.1, forward strand.
GTCCTCCGGCCGGCGCTGGGCGTCTAGGGATAAAACGCAGGCTACGCTACCCGGCAACTGTTAGTTGTGCGGCAGGTTTAGTTCATGGTCAGTTTAAGTTTCCATCCTTCCAAGAGCTAGTTCCTATGTATGCTGGGCTATGTTCTCTTGCCATTGAGAACCATAACATTCAGGCTTTTGGCCTATATTTTGAATATGAAACTGCATTTGGCCTACTAGTTTGGTTGGGCCTACTAACGGTGTCTGCCGCTCCTTGGTGTTCTCCTGTGCTTTTCTCCCGTGCTTCAATCTTCAGGCTTTTGGCCTATATTTTGAATATGAAACTGCATTTGGCCTACTAGTTTGGTTGGGCCTACTAACGGTGTCTGCCGCTACTTGGTGTTCTCCTGTGCTTTTCTCCTGTCCTTCAATCTTCAGGCTTTCGGCCTATATTTTGAATATGAAACTACATTTGGCCTGCTAGTTTGGTTGGGCCCTCCTAACGGTGTCTGCTGCTCCTTGCTTTTCTCCTCCACTGATCAAAGCTGAGCTTCAATTTTCAGGCTTTCAGCCTATATCAGATATTTAACTGCATTTGGCCTAATTGTTTGGTTGAGCCTACTAACGGTGTCTGCCGCTGCTTGTTGTTCTCCTCCACTGAACAAAGCTGAGCTTCAATTTTCAGGCTATATCAGATATTAAACTGCATTTGGCCTACTTGTTTGGTTGGGCCTACTAACGGTGTCTGCCGCTCCTTGCTTTTCTCCTCCACTGAACAAAGCTGAGCTTCAATTTTCAGGCTTTCAGCCTATATCAGATATTTAACTGCATTTGGTCTACTTGTTTGGTTGGGCCTACTAACGGTGTCTGCCACTGCTTGTGGTTCTCCTCCACTGAACAAAGCTGAGCTGCAATTTTCACCCTGTTTCGAATATTAAACTGCATTTTGCCTACTTGTTTGGTTGGGCCTACTAACGGTGTCTGCCGCTGCTTGTTGTTCTCTGTTATGGACCTGGTGGTTAGGTGCACCAGGAATGACCTGATAGTTAAACACGGAATCGGGTCGAGCTCTGGGGAGATGGGAACTCTGCTGACCGCAAACACTACTCCTATCAACACAACTAGAAATAGCCGTGGAGCGTGCCTGACTCTGCCTAGACGCCTCTTCACAGCCTAAGAGCTAACTACCCCTAAAGAAAGGAAACAAAGCCTCACTTGCCTCACAGAAATTTCCCCAAAGGTAAAAGCAGCCCCCCACAAGTATTGACTGTGAGTTAAGAGGAAATCACAAACACAGGATGAAATAGGCTTTAGCAAAGAGAGGCCAGTCTAACTAAACAGATTGAGGATAGAAAAGGGATCTTTGCGGTCAACACAACAAACTACAAAAACCACGCAGAGTGTGCAAAAAATACCCCCGCACCGACTCACGGTGCGGTGGTGCCACTCTGCACCCCCAGAGCTTCCAGCTAGCCAGGCAGTTTCATGAAAGCCAGCTGGACTAGAACTTAGCAAGAAAAATCATAAGAACAAATGAACAAGTCGGAACTTAGCTTTTGCTGGAGTAGTCAGGTCCTCAGAAAGATCCAGGAGAGATCTGAACCAGTACTAGAACATTGACAGCTGGCATGGAGTAATGATCTGAGTGGAGTTAAATAGCGAATCCAGCTTAGCCCTAAACGAGGGCAGGTGGGGATGGAATCTCAGAACCAGCAGCTCCGCTCACAGCCACCAGAAGGAGTCCACGGACAGAACTTACCGAAGTACCATTCATGACCACAGGAGGGAGTTCGAGAACGGACTTCACAACAGTACCCCCCCTTGAGGAGGGGTCACCGAACCCTCACCAGAGCCCCCCGGCCGATCAGGACGAGCCAAATGAAAGGCATGAACTAAATCGGCAGCATGGACATCAGAGGCAACAACCCAGGAATTATCCTCCTGACCATAGCCCTTCCATTTGACCAAGTACTGAAGTTTTCGTCTCGAAATACGAGAATCCAAAATCTTCTCCACCACATACTCCAACTCCCCCTCGACCAACACAGGAGCAGGAGGATCAACGGAGGGAACCATAGGTGCCACATATCTCTGCAGCAACGACCTATGGAACACATTATGGATGGCAAAAGAAGCAGGAAGGGCCAAACGAAATGATACAGGATTAAGAATTTCAGAAATCTTATAAAGACCAATGAAACGAGGCTTAAACTTAGGAGAAGAAACCTTCATAGGAACATAACGAGATGATAACCAAACCAAATCCCCAACACGAAGTCGGGGACCAACGCGGCGACGGCGGTTAGCGAAACGTTGAGCCTTCTCTTGGGACAAGGTCAAATTGTCCACCACATGAGTCCAAATTTGCTGCAACCTGTCCACCACAGAATCCACACCAGGACAGTCCGAAGGCTCAACCTGCCCTGAAGAAAAATGAGGATGAAAACCAGAATTACAAAAAAAGGCGAAACCAAAGTAGCCAAACTGGCCCGATTATTAAGGGTGAACTCAGCCAATGGCAAGAAGGTCACCCAATCATCCTGATCCGCAGAAACAAAGCATCTCAGATAGGTTTCCAAAGTCTGGTTGGTTCGTTCGGTTTGGCCATTTATCTGAGGATGGAAAGCCGAAGAAAAAGACAAATCAATGCCCATCTTAGCACAAAAGGAACACCAAAACCTTGAAACAAACTGGCAACCTCTGTCAGACACGATGTTCTCCAGAATGCCATGCAAACGAACCACATGTTGGAAAAATAATGGAACCAAATCAGAGGAAGAAGGCAATTTAGGCAAGGGTACCAAATGGACCATTTTAGAGAAGCGATCACAAACCACCCAGATGACTGACATCCTTTGAGAAACAGGAAGATCTGAAATAAAATCCATGCAAACATGCGTCCAGGGCCTTTTCGGGACCAGCAAGGGCAAAAGTAACCCACTGGCACGAGAACAGCAGGGCTTAGCCCGAGCACAAGTCCCACAAGACTGCACAAAAGAACGCACATCCCGCGACAAAGAAGGCCACCAAAAGGACCTAGCCACCAAATCTCTGGTACCAAAAATCCCAGGATGAACAGCCAACACCGAACAATGAACCTCAGAAATAACTCTATTAGTCCATCTATCAGGGACAAACAGTTTCTCCGCTGGACAACGGTCAGGTCTATCAGCCTGGAACTCCTGCAGCACCCACCGCAAATCAGGGGAGATGGCAGACAGAACTACCCCCTCTCTGAGAATACCAGTTGGCTCAGGAACCCCAGGAGAATCAGGCACAAAACTCCTTGAAAGGGCATAAGCCTTCACATTCTTAGAACCCGGAAGATACGAAACCACAAAATGGAAACGGGAGAAAAACAGCGACCAACGAGCCTGTCTAGGATTCAACCGCTTGGCAGACTCGAGATAAGTCAGATTCTTGTGATCTGTCAAGACCACCACGCGATGCTTGGCTCCTTCAAGCCAATGTCGCCACTCCTCGAATGCCCACTTCATAGCCAACAACTCCCGATTGCCAACATCATAATTACGCTCAGCAGGCGAAAACTTTCTTGAAAAGAAAGCGCACGGCTTCATTACAGAGCAATCAGAAATTCTCTGAGACAAAACAGCCCCTGCTCCAATTTCAGAAGCATCAACCTCGACCTGAAAAGGGAGCGAAACATCTGGCTGACACAACACAGGAGCCGAAGAGAAACGACGTTTTAGCTCCTGAAAAGCCTCAACGGCCGCAGAGGACCAATTCACCACATCAGCACCCTTCTTGGTCAAATCAGTCAACGGTTTAACAACACTAGAAAAATTAGCGATGAAGCGACGGTAAAAATTGGCAAAGCCCAGAAATTTCTGAAGGCTCTTCACAGATGTAGGCCGAGTCCAATCATAAATAGCTTGGACTTTAACAGGATCCATCTCGATAGTAGAAGGGGAAAAAATGAAACCCAAAAAGGAAACCTTCTGAACTCCAAAGAGACACTTAGATCCCTTCACAAACAAGGAATTAGCACGAAGGACCTGGAACACCATTCTGACCTGCTTCACATGGGACTCCCAATCATCCGAAAAGACCAAAATATCATCCAAATATACGATCATGAATCTATCCAGATACTTTCGGAAGATGTCATGCATAAAGGACTGAAACACAGAGGGAGCATTAGAAAGGCCGAATGGCATCACCAGGTACTCAAAATGGCCCTCGGGCGTATTAAATGCTGTTTTCCATTCATCGCCCTGTTTAATACGCACGAGATTATACGCCCCTCGAAGGTCTATCTTGGTGAACCAACTAGCCCCCTTAATCTGAGCAAATAAATCAGACAATAGAGGCAAAGGGTACTGAAATTTGACCGTGATTTTATTAAGAAGGCGGTAATCTATACAAGGTCTCAGAGAACCATCCTTCTTGGCCACAAAAAAGAACCCTGCTCCCAATGGTGACGATGACAGGCGGATATGCCCTTTCTCCAAGGACTCCTTTATATAACTCCTCATAGCAGCGTGTTCTGGCACAGACAAATTGAAAAGTCGTCCCTTAGGGAACTTGCTACCAGGAATCAAATTAATAGCACAATCACAATCCCTATGAGGAGGTAGGGTACTAGACTTGGGCTCATCAAATACATCCCGGTAATCTGACAAAAACTCAGGGACTTCAGAAGGAGTGGAGGAAGAAATTGACAACAATGAAACATCCCCATGTACCCCTTGACAGCCCCAACTGGACACCGACATTGATTTCCAATCCAATACTGGATTATGGACCTGCAGCCATGGCAAACCCAACAGGACCACATCATGCAGATTATGCAACACCAAAAAGCGAATATCCTCCTGATGCGCAGGAGCCATGCACATGGTCAACTGGGTCCAGTACTGAGGCTTATTCTTGGCCAAAGGCGTAGCATCAATTCCCCTCATAGGAATGGGATGCTGCAAGGGCTCCAAGAAAAAACCACAGCGCCTGGCAAACTCTAAGTCCATCAAATTCAGGGCAGCGCCTGAATCCACAAATGCCATAACAGAATAGGATGACAAAGAGCAAATCAGAGTAATGGACAAAAGAAATTTAGGCTGTACAGTACCAATGGTGACAGACCTAGCGAACCGCTTAGTGCGCTTAGGACAATCAGAGATAGCATGAGTGGAGTCACCACAGTAAAAACACAGCCCATTCTGACATCTATGTTCTTGCCGTTCAGCTCTGGTCAAAGTCCTATCACACTGCATAGGCTCAGGCCTCCGCTCAGAGGATACCGCCAAATGATGCACAGTTTTGCGCTCATGTAAGCGCCGATCGATCTGTATGGCCAAGGACATTGATTCATTCAGACCAGCAGGCGTGGGGAACCCCACCATAACATCCTTAAGGGCTTCAGAAAGACCCTTTCTGAAAATTGCTGCCAGGGCACACTCATTCCACTGAGTAAGCACAGACCACTTTCTGAACTTCTGGCAATATACCTCCGCTTCATCCTGACCCTGACACAAAGCCAGCAAAATTTTCTCTGCTTGATCCACAGAATTCGGTTCATCATAAAGCAATCCCAGTGCCAGAAAAAACGCATCTACATTACGCAATGCAGGATCTCCTGGCGCCAGGGCGAATGCCCAGTCTTGAGGGTCGCCACGCAACAAAGAAATAATGATTCTCACTTGCTGAATAGGGTCACCAGAAGAGCGGGGTTTCAGAGCAAGAAACAGTTTACAATTGTTTTTGAAACTCAGAAATTTAGATCTATCCCCAGAAAACAAATCAGGAATTGGAATTCTAGGCTCTAACATAGGATTCTGAACAACATAATCTTGAATGTTTTGTACCCTTGCAGCGAGTTGATCTACACTAGAGGACAGACCTTGAATGTCCATATCCACACCTGAGTTCTGAACCACCCAGAGTTTAAGGGGAAAAGAAAGGCAAAACACACTGCAGAAAAAAAAAATGGTCTCAGAACTTCTCTTTTCCCTCTATTGAGATGCATTAACACTTTGTGGGCCAGCTGTACTGTTATGGACCTGGTGGTTAGGTGCACCAGGAATGACCTGATAGTTAAACACAGAATCGGGACGAGCTCTGGGGAGATGGGAACTCTGCTGACCGCAAACACTACTCCTATCAACACAACTAGAAATAGCCGTGGAGCGTGCCTGACTCTGCCTAGACGCCTCTTCACAGCCTAAGAGCTAACTACCCCTAAAGAAAGGAAACAAAGCCTCACTTGCCTCACAGAAATTTCCCCAAAGGTAAAAGCAGCCCCCCACAAGTATTGACTGGTTGTTAAGAGGAAATCACAAACACAGGATGAAATAGGCTTTAGCAAAGAGAGGCCGGTCTAACTAAACAGATTGAGGATAGAAAAGGGATCTTTGCGGTCAACACAACAAACTACAAAAACCATGCAGAGTGTGCAAAAAATACCCCCGCACCGACTCACGGTGCGGTGGTGCCACTCTGCACCCCCAGAGCTTCCAGCTAGCCAGGCAGTTTCATGAAAGCCAGCTGGACTAGAACTTAGCAAGAAAAATCATAAGAACAAATGAACAAGCCGGAACTTAGCTTTTGCTGGAGTAGTCAGGTCCTCAGAAAGATCCAGGAGAGATCTGAATCAGTACTAGAACATTGACAGCTGGCATGGAGTAATGATCTGAGTGGAGTTAAATAGCGAATCCAGCCTAGCCCTAAATGAGGGCAGGTGGGGAAGGAATCTCAGAACCAGCAGCTCCGCTCACAGCCACCAGAGGGAGTCCACGGACAGAACTCACCGAAGTACCATTCATGACCACAGGAGGGAGTTCGAGAACGGAATTCACAACAGTTCTCCACTGAACAAAGCACTGCTGCCTGTTTACTCCTGTTACCAATTTTGAACTACATTTGGCCCACTTTATTATTTGGCCCTACTAACTGTGCCTGCCACTCATTACAGTTGTCTTCCACTGAACAAAGCAATGCCGCCTGTTTAGTCCTGTTACCACATTTGAACTGCATTTAGCCTACTTTATTATTTGGGCCTACTAACTGTGTTTCCTACTCATCCTGCCCATTACCCAGCCACTGCTAGATGAGTCTGCTGGTACATTGACCCAGACCACTACATTCCCCTTGCACTCTACACAGCCAGAATCTGACCCTGCTGAAAGTCAGGTTCCCCTTCCCGCATACTATACCACCTTACACGGGGACAAAGAGGAAGGTGCAGATGAAAGTGCAGGTTCCTTCATCAGGTGGGGGGGCATACTCGTTGGCGACGTCACTGGCACAGGGCCCCTCATAGCACACAAAAGTGTCTCTGCCGGTGGGAGGCGCCCCCGCCATCAAACACACCGCCGTACTTTGAGGGGCCCTGTGCCAGTGCCAATGCGAACGAGTGTGCCCCCCCTGCTTGCTCAGGATCACAGCACTTGCAAAGTTGAAATACTTACCTCTCCCTGCTCCACCACCGTGACGTAGTCCGCGTTTCCTGGGCCCATGAAAAACTTGAGCCAGCCCTACCCCCCCCACAACTTTAGCCAAATGACCCCCAATTTTCAATGCCTAACTATTATTATAAGGTAAATTAAGATTGGCAAGCTTAAGTAACAAGAATTGATGTTTTTGGCATTAAAATGGGCACTGTAGGTGTTTTCCTGTCCTCCACTCACTGCCGACTTTGCTTCCCCATTGACTTGCATTGGGTTTCGTGTTTCAGTCGGATCCCCGACTTTTTGCAATAATCGGCCGATTTCACCCGACCCGACTTTTGACAAAGTCGGGTTTCGCGAAACCCGACTCGATCCTAAAAAAGTAAAAGTCGCTCAACTCTACTCATCAGTACTAAAAAGTTCAAAGAATTATAATTGCAATGATTAAGGAGGAAGGTCCTGGAATGGCATTGTTAGATATTTTCTTTAGCAGTGTTTACAACCTGGGGAAAAAAGTCCTTAAAACACAAATTAAACCCTCATTTTTTTGTAAACTAGCATAGCATTTTTGTTATTCTAGACCCAGGAACACAGACTCTATAGGGCTTTTTGTTAGTCTTATTATTTTTGTTCTTACAGGTGGAAATCCACTGCATTCCCTTTACATCATTTCGTGAGAACAAGATGAAATAAACACACGTAGACATAGTGCCGGTTAGTTTGTGTCTTGGTGTATTAGTAGTGGACTTGTGTAATAAAAAGGACACAGATTTGCTGTGATTGAATGCAGACAAATGCATCGGTGTCTTTTTGAGTTTATTAGCACAAAGCAGGAAAAACAAAATTAGAATATTCCAATGTGGCGAAATGATACCAGCATTACAGACGTGTCATTTCCAATGATGCATAAATACGCATAATCTGATATTTGCACTCATTGATATGACAATAGCACATCTGGTAATCTTAGCTATGGGCTATGCTTGTTTCTCCTAAAATCCATGAAAGCCGTGTGCTGCTTTTCATAGCTTTATATTAAACTAAGACCAGATAAGAATAAATTAAACCTTTGAATTAAATCCACATACACATTGGGTGGCTAAGGAAAAGATTATAAAGTTTCGCACTGACAGCATTGCAATTAAGTTGATGCTTGTTTTTCTCCAGCTGCATTGGTAAAGCACAAAACTTTTTAAACTACCTCCAGAGGGTCAGGATTTATTTCCTGCCAACTATGTTTATTGGACAGCAAGTACTGTCCAGACTAGAAAGGCATTATGTTATATGTTCATAAATCAAATTCATAGCCGTTTGGATATTGAAAGGTAAAATACAAATGTTACAATATCCAAATATATTGTTAACCTATCACTTTTTAAATAACTAAACATTTTAGAAATTGTATCTGCTAATGATTTGAGAAAGTAATTGGAAATTTGTTTTGATCACGATTGTACAGATATACTTTAGGGAAGTAGTAGATATGAAATGACTGAATACAAAGCTGTTTTTACTAGAGTCAAGCGAATTTGTTCGGGTCCCCGCTTATTCGGCAAGCTATAGCGCTTACCGAATAAGCTGCAGAGGGAACCCGAATACATGGAGCGTGCCGGCTGATTGGCGCTGCAGCTGCATGTGTCGCTGCTGTGTCACTGTTACAGCACATGCATGGACAGAATGTGTATTTGGGCTATCCATACATGTGACAATGACACAGCCACGACACATGCAGCTGTGGCGCCAATCAGCTGATCAGCCGGCACGCTCCATGTGGTTTGGTTTGCATACCAAGCAAGCCTAGCACATATTAATCATGGTAATATTTTCATAATTTATTATTGGGTCTTATTTATGAAAAATAGTGTAGAGATAACTAAAGATGAAACCAACCCTAGATGTGTCATTCTAATGCGAAACAACTCAATGGTCAAGAACTCTACTTTTACTTTACACTACTTTATCATAAATATCTCACATTATTGTTGTTTTCTAAATGGTTACAACTTTACTTTCTTCCTGACTTCCCTACTTTAGAAGCAGATTTGGATTTTTCAGGTGCAGGTGCTGGTGCTTTAGCAGGTGCAGGAGCAGGTGAAGGTGCAGGTTTAGGAAGCTGGCCAGGTTTTACTTCAGGTACGTCTTCACCTAATTTGTACACACTTACAGTGACATCGACTGTTTCACCACCATACTTGTTCTTGACGTTGATGCCATATTTTCCTGAGTCCTCAGAAGAAACATCCTTAATTGTGAGACTTGCAAACTTTCCTTGTTCCAGCGAATAAGAATAATGATCACTTTTCTCTAGATCTCTGTCATTCTTCAGCCATGTTACTTCAGGATCAGGGTTTCCAAAAACTGTGCAGGTCAGACTTAAAGTCTAAAAACACAATGACAACATTAAAAATACTAGCTAGGCTTTTTTCACATTCACACATTAGTTATATTGATTTAGCAGATACAGTACCAATTTTACATGGCAATTAACAATCAGTATGGCATATTACTTATTTTGAAGATGTCAATATCATGACTGCAGACTTCATAGTTGGAAAATGTTTTTAAGTCGCTACATGGAAGAGTTAATCCAGCGGCAATTAACTCTATGAGCTTCAGTGCCAAATTCATGGAACAAGCAGGCGTAATAATAAACCTAACACTAAACTATGAGCTGGCAATATTAACCCCTTAACGACAGAGCCACTTTGTACATTAGTGATCGAGCCTCATTTTTAAAATCTTGTAGAAAACATGGCACTCAGGTAAATGGTCTAAGAAGATATTTTTATTGTGTGCAGGCAATCCAAAAATAAAGAAGATGTTTCGGTCATATAACGGCCTTCATCAGTCAGACAGATTGCAGTGTGCACAAAGATACAGGCAATGACAAACAGTCTGTACAAGCAGCATGTGCTGCGGCACACTGCAATCTGTCTGACTGAAACATTTTCTTTATTTCTGGATAGCCTGCACAATAAAATTTTCTTCTTACAACATTTTTCTGAGTGCCAAGTTTTCTAAAAGAATTGCATGGCATAGGATCCTACTTGTGCACCATCCACAGTAGTGCCATAATTACTATTCTAATTTTTAAAATCTGACAAGCGTCACTTTATGCAGTGTGCAGGCGCTGGGCCTCTCTGGCCTGTCCAGTCACCTGCGCAATGCAGTACTTTCCTCTGCCCTCAACAGGGCAGATAAGTATGCCTGCGCAGGAGCACGATTCCAGGGAGCCATAAAGCAAGCAGGAGGATGGCATTGCAATAAAATGGGAGGCGCCAGACCAGGACCTGTGACACCCATCGGACCGCCTCCAGGTGAATATATTAAAAGTTATTTTTCTTCTCTTGCAGGTCAGATCAGGGGCTTATCTACAGCATTATATAATGCTGTATATCAGCCCTGAAAGGTGGTGGCCTTAACTTCTGTTGGCCAAACCTGGTGACAGGTTCGCTTTAAGACTTTTTTGAGACAATAAACCACTTAGGTCAGGTTCACATTAGCATTCCGGGGCATTGCAAGGGCTGTGTATGCCCTCCGCTAAGCCCCACCTACTTCCACATACTTTTGCATGCGTCCTGCGTACCTATCTTTAACATGCGGATGTATGCGGATGCATCGTTTTGACGCGCCCGCCGTCCGCACAAAACGCAACTTGTTGCATTCCCGTGCGGTCGGCGGACACATCAAAACAAGTCAAAACAATGCATCCGCATACATCTGCATACATCTACATGTCCTGCGTACCCAATGTTAAAGATAGGTACGCAGGATGCATGCAGAAGTATGCGGAAGTAGGCAGGGCTTAGCGGAGGATGTACGCAGCCCTCTGCAAAGCCCCAAGACGCTAATGTGAACTTAGCCTTAGCAAATAGTTAGAAACAGAAAGATCTGGGGACTGTTTATTTTATGAGGTTCTATATATTTTTTTAGAATTGACTGCCTGTATTAGTGTACAATGTATTTTGTTATTGTTGCACGATTTGGTATTACATTTCTTTGCATTTTAAGCACAAGCTAATTCCTGTTTTCTTAAATTTCTTTTAAATATAAAGTCAAACCAAAGTGTAAAATGCAATTATTTGCATAGAATCATGCAATAAAAGGTATGTTGGTGATTGAGAACTCTGTACTTTAGCATGTTGTTTTTTCATTTTACATACTTTCTGTTTTAATGTCATTTCCATCTAGCTCAGTCTTTGTTAATACCAAAAGGTCCTATGTTCCTTAACATTGTATAATAAGCCTCGGCTGATATCTTTAAAGCTTTTACGTATGCTCACACAAATCCCCTTAAGGCAATATATTGTACAAAATAATTTAAAAGCAAGACTCAGAATACTTCAAATAAAACAGGCTTCTTCCCTTGTTACATTTCCCTGCCAAGCAAAATTTTAGAGGCAGTAAAGAATATTTCAGCACTTGAATACAAAGTCAATATGCATCAGAAATCATGAGTACATAGTTATTCCTTGTCTATATTTTTAGAAACTGTTTGTAATAACAGCTTTTATATTATTGCGTTGCAATCTCACATTGAAATTAATAAGAAAATATCTGTATCGGAGAATTTAGCTTATGCAATATTTCTAATTACGTAATTATTTTTCTACTGTGCCCCTTGTGTGGTTCATATCAGGCACACACATTCATGATGACCATGCATTTTTCTAATTAAGTATATTAATTTAACCTTCATGTTTGATGCAAATACCAAATTAAACTCAGTGATACATTGAGCTTTGTATAGCATTATTAAACTTACGATAGCCTCGGTATTAAGTTCTGTCATTTTTATTATTTTATTCTTTAAAGCATGTAGAAAAAAGGCAGAAACCATACTTACCAAAACCTGGTCACAATTACTGCACTGCAGGATGCAGCAAACCCTCATGGTAAAGGTGGAGGCAGCATAGGTGCGAAATACTGCTAAACAACCACTCACACACTTACCATTAATGGAGGATTGCTTAGTATTATGTATTTGCATGGATACGACTTCTATAATATGCCAGTCACATAGATATGTGTGGTGCACATGTCAGCTTACAAAACTTTGTTGATCCTCTTATTATTGGGTCAGGTATTGAGTAGCTAACATTTTTGTGGCACACATAGCCCTGAGCCGCACTGTCAAAAATACAGAAATTCCTCTGAAAATATGATGGACTCTGTTATAAGTCAATGGGATTTGTCTTAATTACTTTAAAAAATTGTTCCATATTAGCTGTCAAAGCTTCATTATGAGTAGAAGCCATGTTGCTAGTGTGAAACAAGAACAACAGAGCAATACTTTGGAACTTCAACCTTGATGGTCTTTCCTTCTGAGAGGCAACAGATGTATGATCACTGTGACCATAAGGTCATCAGCAAAAAAAGGCAGCTTTTTTAATTATGTGCTGATCTTGCCGCATTTCTATGGGTTGAGCTAACCAACCACAGCCTGACATATTAATTATAACTAGAAAATGGGGTGAGTTATAGTGAAGACCTATGAGGTAGAGGATATTTCAATTTTAGGTTCTGTTTTGTACAACTTAAGGTTGCGTTCCCATGATTAGTGTTTGTTGAGTTTTTGACACTACAGAATTTCTGCACCCAGGGCTATATTCACATGTTGCATTTTTTCTGTGTTTTACAAAGCCACCAAAAGCTAGGAGATTTCAGAAACCTCAGGCATACATTGTTTTTTTTCCTGACTGAATTGGAAAACTGCTGTGTTTTTAAAACTGCAGCATGTCACTACTTCCTTAGTTTTTGCACCATTTTTTCACCCATAGAAAGCAATGAGTAAGTGCAAAAGCACAGCAAAAAATGCAGGTATCAGGTTTTGATGTGTTTTTAGTAGTGTTGAGCATTCCGATACCGCAAGTATCGGGTATCGGCCGATATTTGCTGTATCAGAATTCCGATACCGAGTTCCGATATTTTTGTGATATCGGAAATCGGAATCGGAAGTTCCCAGTGTATGGTTCCCAGGGTCTGGAGGAGAGGAGCGGTCACATGAGCAGTCACGCGACCAATCACAAGCCGCGACGTCATCGAAGGTCCTTCACTCCTCATTCTTAGGAACGGAGGCTGCCGGTTACATCGGTAAGGTCCAGGGGCCGCCGGAGGGGTGAGTATATCCATATTTTTTATTTCAATTCTTTATTTTTTACATGAATATGGATCCCAGGGCCTGAAGGAGAGTTTCCTCTCCTTCAGACCCTGGGAACCATCCAGGATACCTTCCGATACTTGTGTCCCATTGACTTGCATTGGTATCGGGTATCGGTATCGGCGATATCCGATATTTTTTGGATATCAGCCGATACCATCCGATACCGATACCTTTGAGTATCGGAAGGTATCGCTCAACACTAGTTTTTAGTGAAAAAAATAGGTACAGCAGTGTGTGACATCTATTTATTTTTGCTATTTTCCCAAGTTTAATCCATAATATCTTGGCCCCCTCACATGAGAATGGCAGTTAGGATTAGTACAGTTTAATTAAATTAGTAATATAGCTGATGAAGGTCTGAAAATGAACAATACCTGACTCAAGGGCTGACCAAAGTGAGAAAGCAAACAGTGTCTTACAAACTCAATTATCTGCCAATGTCTTAGGTAAACTGTTCCTGACCAATTCAACTCCCCCAATTTTATATTTGTTATTGTGTAATTTTTCATGAACTCATGTGAACTTTTTGTACACAATAGTCACTATTTGCCAGACATAAAAATCTTTTTCCACTAAATAATTTGATCAAATTGCCATTTTTCCCAAAATGGTTTTATGGTTTCACATACGTATGTCTTGCATTGGTGACCTAACACTTTGCATTATTCATGCTTCTGTGGTGGAAGCATGTGTGGTGGATCTGTGTTGAGATCCTGAAAAGCGCAGCAAAAAACGAAGAAAAACCTGCTTCTTTACTGCCAAGAGAGCAGGTTTTACCTGCAAAAAACTCAACAAAAATGCAACGTGTGAACATAGCCTTAGTTTGCTCACATTTTTTTATTACGCTTTTGCATGTTTTATTATCGCGTGTTTGATGCTGCATTTTTTGTCTTTATTTGCTGTGTCATGTTTTCAATAAAGCTGCTTTGTTTTTAAATTTCCTTGCACTGACATTCTTAGGCGCGGATTACATGCGTTTTTTTATGCGTTTACGCCGTGTAAAAGCACTAAAAACATGTTCAGTTTTCTACCTGCGAATTTTCCGAATCTAATGCAAGTCTATGGGAAAATTCCACACAGAAAACTCAGCATACTTGCAAATGAAATTGACATGCTGCGGATTGGAAAAACACACCGCAATTAAGAAGCACAGTGAGCATGAGATTTTTATAAATCCCATCCACTTTGCTGTTACTTTAAAATGGTGTGTTTTTGCTGCAGCGAAAATTCGCAGCATCCAAAACACGATACAAGCTCATCGTGGGCACCTAGCCTTACAGTTGTATGAAAAAGTAACACAACTCTATGTAACGATTATGGGATCAATGAAATTTCTACGTAGTTCAATTTTAATTTTATTACAGTCTCTGTAGGTTAAAACTTCCTTTTTTAATTTTTACAAAATAGTATACCAAAGCTTTCTAACTAAAACAGCTTTTTGGAGTATAAGCTCTAAAAATAAAACAAAGTCCTGCGTACAGTTTTGTGCTATTCTTACCTTGCTCTCCATTATAGTTACCACATCGGGCAGTCCACCAATCACTTTACCACGATCTAGAAAAAAAAGGAGAGATCCATTATAGCAAAATCTTATCAGTATAGCTGTGAAATAAAAATAAAAGCTAGAGATTAATTTCAATTTATTATTAAACCGAAAGCCTTTGGAGTTTACTGATATTTTACTGAAAGTGGTTACATTAACAGTGTCAGATTTCTTCAAAAAAATTCCATAATCACATTAAACTTTGAGGCTACTGTTGCAAAAAAATCTTAATTGTCTTTTATGGTGCATCTTTACTTTTTAATCTTTACTTTTGATGATCAATGTAAAGCAATGTTCATAGTATCCAATTGTTCATTTAACCCCTTCCCCGGGTGTTTTTTCTTTTTTCTTTTCATTTTTCCTTCTCCTTCTTCCAAGAGCTTTTTATTTCTCTGTTCACATAGCCATATGAGGGCTTGTTTTACGGAACGAGTTGTACTATTGAATGACGCCATTCATTTTATCATGTGACGCATTGGAAAGAGGGGGAAAAACTAAGTGTGTTAAAATTGCAAAACAGTGCAACTTCACAATATTTGAGGGGAGTTTTATTTACCATGTTCACTATACAGTAAAACTGACCAGGCAATATGATTCACCAGGTCAGTATGATTAAGCAGAAACCAAACATGTATAGCTTTTTTTTTTATTTCAGTGGTGAAAAAATGGAAATTTGAAGAAAAAAAAATCGCCATTTTCCAATACCTGTTACGCTTTCAATTTTTGGGATATAGTGCTGCATGATGTATTTTTTTGTGCCCTGAGTTGACATTTCAACTGATACTATTTTGGGGTAGATACAATGTTGTGATCTCCTCTTAATACATTTTATTGCAAAGCTGCGGTCGCCAAAAAAAAGCAATTCTGGCATTTTGATTTTGATTTTTTTTCTTGCTATGCTGTATACTAATCAGATTAGTTTATTTTATATTTTTATAGATCAGACTTCCTCAAACACAGCGATACCATATATATGTATTTTTTAATTACTTTATTTTTAATGGGGCAAAAGAGGAGTGATTGAAATTTTGTGGGGGGGGTTCAAAAAATGTTTGTAACTTTTCGCTGAATTTAATAGTCCTCTTAAGGGACTTGAAGCTGCTATGATCTGATTGCTTGTACTAGACATAGCAGGGCTTCAGCACTACTATATATAAAGTCATGATCTTCCATAAACATCAGCTATAGGCTGCCTTTCACAGGATAATCATCATGACAAGCACAGAGATCTTCAGCAGACCTCTAGCTGTCATGGCAACACATTGGCACCCCACGATCACATCATGAGTGCGCTGATGAGTGCATGGAATGACGCATCTCCCTGCAGGCATGTGTTAAATGTCAGAGATTGACTGTGGCACTTAACAGATTAACAGTTATGGGCTGAACTCTGCCTGCTGCTTTCAAAGACACTTGATGGCTGTTTAAATCAGGCATCATTTGAGAAATATGCGCTTCACGTGCAAGCCTGCATCCAAGTCAGGGATACATGATGTACATTAATGTCATATGTTGCGAAAGAGTTAAAAATTGCTACATCTCTACCAGGCAACATTCAGGAACAACTCAAGATGGTCACAAAAAGTAAAATCTTAATATTTGTAAAACACTAAAAATAAGTTGCACAAAAGATCTGCCTAAACAATGGTCAACTCACTTTTTTAGCTGCTTCATGGTTAAATAAGTTAAGAGAAGTTAAGAAAGACTGAACATATGAAAAACAAGCCTATCTATTATGGTAAGCAGTATCACGATCTCTCCCTCACCTGAAATCCACTGCCTCGGAGTAACTCTCGATTCTGCCCTGTCCTACAAACCGCACATCCAAACTCTTGCCACCTCCTGTTGCCTCCAACTCAAAAATATTTCCAGAATCCATCCTTTCCTCAGCCCTCAATCTACTAAAACTCTTGTGCATGCCCTCATCATCTCCCACCTCGATTACTGCAACACCCTCCTCTGTGGCCTCCCCGCTACCTCTCTTGCACTACTCTAGTCTATCCTCAACTCTGTTGCCCAGCTAATCCACCACTCTCCTCGCTACTCCTGTTTCTCCCCTCTGCAAATCCCTCCACTGGCTCTCAATTCCCCAACGAATCCAGTTCAAACTGCTAATACTGACCTACAAAGCCATCCACAACCTGTTCCCTCCCTATATCTCTGAACTAATCTCCGAATCTCTTCCCTCACATAATCTTCGATCACCACAAGACCTCCTACTCTCCTCCACACTTATTTGTTCCTCACACAACCGCCTCCAATATTTTTCCCGAATATCCCTCATGCTCTGGAATTCCACGCCTCAGCAAATCTGATTATCCACCACCCTCGAATCCTTCAGACGGAACCTGAAAAACCATCTCTTCAAGAAAACTTACAACTTGCAATAACCTTTCTGCTGCCTCACCACCACCCGGAGCTGTTGCCTCACCACTACCCGAGCTGCCGCCTCACCACCACCCGAGCTGCTGCCTCACCACCACTGGAGATGATGCACCCCCAACCTTCTGTCTCTTCCCCATTATCCCGTAGAATGTTAGTCCGCAAGGACAGGGTCCTCTCTCCTCTGTACCAGTCTGTCATCTTAAATTTGTTTACTGTAAACGATAGCTATAACTTTGTGTGTAACCCCTTCTCATGTACAGCACCATGGAATTAATGGTGCTATATAAATAATAATATGTTCAATCTTTTTAACATTTTTAAAGTGCATTTTAAATTAAAAAAAAATGGTTCACATGCCATGAGGGTTTGGGGACACTGAGTTATTTAAAGAGTTTTTGAACAAAACTTAGCAGCAAATCTACAAACCCTACTCAAAAGCATTTGGTTTCTGCTCGGTTTCAACTCCAAATACTCAGCAAAAAGAATCTCTGTGTACATAACCATAGTAATTAAGCCACTTCATGAAAGAGTGGTCTTTTTTCTGAAAATAATTCACTGGCAGTTTTCCCATCATTCTCACAACTGTTTAGATGCCAGCATCTTTTTTAACTAGCAAGCTTTTTCGGATCCAGAAGAATGACCTTGCTAAAAATGTTTAACCACTTCACGGTTTTGGGAGTGGTTGAAAGAAATAACAAAATACTTGACATGTGCACAGCAATGTCATTTTTACATTCCTTTGCATCATGTCCACTTTTTGTGGTGTTCTTGTGATGTTTTTTCAGGCAATGTACAGGCAGAATCCATCTGAAAAAAGACATTATGTGTACATACCCTCAGGTAATGCGCACATGAATCTTTAAGATGCTGGCACACACACCAAGGTTTTCTGAGACAAAACTGCTTCAGAAAAAAATGGTAGTTATAACAGATTCAGAGGCAGTTTTCCCATATTTTTTCTGGTATGTTTTCTGTGATTTTAACTGTAACTGAGGGGCAGCTATCTAACAGAATGAAAATGCTACTTCATTTAACTGCTTCATGGTTTCCAAACTCTGAAGATTTTTAAAGAAGTAATAAAAGCTTAACATATGGATAGCATCATCTTTTTTACATTGTTGTGTATTATCATCACTTTCTGCGGTAGTTTTCCAACACTTTTTGAGGCAGGTCTCAAGCGAAATCTGCAGCTCCGAAAAGAGTTTTGGGAGAGTTGTTGTTTAAGTGAATTGTTTTTTGTATCCTTTTATTTGACAGTCTCCATTTCTTTTCAGGATCCACAAATTTCCCACATTCATCCTACCAAACCAGTAATATCAGCAGAAAGCGTAGCTCTTGATGACATTGGCGTCCAATAAATTAATACAAAATTATTTTTGAGGTACAGTTACAAGTTTCAAGCTGTTCTCCTTGATCCACCTAACAAAAAAGCTTTGCCCAAACCAGACATCCACTATCTACTGTATATGCTCACACTGTGGGAATTGTGTATGCAAGCATTCTCCTGCAAAGAGCTTTTATTCATTTTTTATAAATACTTACTCTTTTCAGCAAAGGCTGCAGCCCTGTGGGAGGAAAAGAAAAGTAATTGTTTAATATAATATTTTATGCATCTTATTTTGCATACACAATAATGAACTTCAAACTTACTTTAGTCTCTGGAATTCTGCAAAGGCTTCATCAAAAGCTGAAATTAAAAAAGAAGATGTGTCATTCAGTTTCCATAACAACACTGGAACTTCTCAAGACTAAAAAGGTTAAAATATCAGCTCATAAATGAATTTGTTCTCGGAGAGCTGATAAAATCAATCAGTCTTCTAAAATGCCTCAGATTTATAAGTGTTACCTTGTCCTGATAAATCAACAGTTCTTTTATGGGAAGATTTGGCATCAAATATCTCAAATGTATATTTTCCTTTGTCCTTTTCTGTGGGTTCACAAATCTGCAACCAAGCAAATTCATCTGTGCCTCCAATTCTCATCTTTTCACTTGAAGAAACCTTTGTCTCCCTTTTGTATACAAAGAAAATATACAAAATTATGAGATTTTTTTATTTTATTTTACTGGTACGTATTCAAAGATTAAAGCTTTCAAAAAGTTTGTTTCAAAAAAATCATAAATGTTGAAATTAAAGTCTTGTAAACTTAAAGTAATAAACATGAATTAGTAAAAATTGAAAGCAAAAAAAAATGGTTCCCAATAAAACGACATAAAAACAGCATAAAGAAAGGACGGAGGTGAAGAATACATGAAGGACAACTAAACTTTTATGTACTGTATTCCTGAATCATTTCTCCGACTACTATTCATACTGTATTTTTAACATGAAATGATGAATGCAAAGATGCATACTCTTCACTGACCTGATGGCAGAAGTCATTTGTGAAGTAGTCTGCGAGCTATGCATAGTTACTGACTGAAGATGAGTGAAGCTTTAGAAATTTCGAATTTGACAGCTTTTCTGACTTTTCCCAAATAATTTGATTTACAGTGAATAAGTTTGCCACAAATCTCAGTACTACAAAGTCTCTAATTGCCCTAAAAGATGTGTATAAGACGGTCTCTTAGGACTATATTGTATCCCTTTTGAGCTCCTTATGGCAAACACAGCTTTTGTAAAGTCTGAGTGACCTTGTTAGATGAAAATGAATGATAACTGGTGGTAACCTACAGCAGTATTCGGGTGGAATGCACGTGTCTATTATTGGACTATTATAACAAAGGAGCAAAAAATATATATTTTTTAAAACATGCACACTGTGTGAGCTAGAAAGTTCCATATACATTTTTACAGTAAGAAAATTTTACTTTTGTCTTTTAAATAAAAAATAATTATGACTTATCCATCTGACAAACCAAGAAATAACGTTCGGTTGCACACAAGTCTTGGTTTCAAGATTTTTCTTTAGTACCAAAATTAGGAAATGCTATTAAGTAGATGTTACTGAAGTTTATTACACATTAATCAATTCACAGTTACAATGACTATGCAGGTACAATAACTCCTTATCACTTGAATCTTTGGAATATTATTCACAGGCTAACACTACCACTCCCATTTTTAATGTGCTTCAGCACTGCAGTAGTACAACACGGGCAACCTTAGGCTCTTTCTATCCCTATGTGTAATGTATATTTTTAATAATAATCCGTATGTGTAATGAAGTGCGCGCTCTGACCTCTATCTATCCTTAAGCTGTAAAATGGTAAAGTTGAGCTGCTTGGCTGGCCTTCATCTTTTATAGTGGTTGTCAAAGTTCCACTTGATTGATTGTACTAGATGATGTGATATGATAGCTACAACACATTATGCAAAAGCATCATGAGCCAGCTTTCTACCTGCCACAGGAGTCAGCAATGTGTAATATGGTACTGGGCACTTTCTTCCTTCCAAAATGATTCACAAATTGTTCGATTTTGCTGGGACTTAACTCGAATTCAAACCACAGTGACTCGATTTGCTCATTTCTATTACTGACTACTGCAGACTTGCATTACAAGCAGCTCCTCTATAAATAGTGACTTCACTGCTCTAAAAAGTAGATTTTTAAATTCTAGCTACTACCTAACATGCAACAGATCAGTGGGTGATCAGTTCTTGAGCACTGAACTTCTGCCTGGTGCATGAGCACAAAGCAATGTGTGTGCTCAGTAGTAAATCTAACAGTCTTTTCTCCATTTTGTGAATAGCATAAGAGACTTTCTATTGATCCCACAATCACATGTTTCAGAGGGGCTATTGGAGCAGTTGTTGGGGTCTCAACAACCAGACTCCCATTGCAAAGCATATGAGGTAGCACCTATCATATACATATACTGTATATACAGTACAGAGCAAAAGTTTGGACACACCTTCTCATTTAAAGATTTTTCTGTATTTTCATGACTATGAAAATTGTAAATTCACACTGAAGGCATCAAAACTATGAATTAACACATGTGGAATTATATACTTAACAAGAAAGTGTGAAACAACTGAAATTATGTCTTATATTCTAGGTTCTTCAAAGTAGCCACCATTTGCTTTGATGACTGCTTTGCACACTCTTGGCATTCTCTTGATGAGCTTCAAGAGGTAGTCACCGGGAATGGTTTTCACTTCACAGGTATGCCCTGTCAGGTTTAATAAGTGGGATTTCTTGACTTATAAATGGGGTTGGAACCATCAGTTTTGTTGTGCAGAAGTCTGGTGGATACACAGCTGATAGTCCTACTGAATAGACTGTTAGAATGTGCATTATGGCAAGAAAAAAGCAGCTAAGTAAAGAAAAACGAGTGGCATCATTACTTTAAGAAATGAAGGTCAGTCAGTCCGAAAAATTGGGAAAACTTTGAAAGTCTCCCCAAGTGCAGTTGCAAAAACCATCAAGCACTACAAAGAAACTGGCTCACATGAGGACTGCCCCAGGAATGGAAGACCAAGAGTCACCTCTGCTTCTGAGGATAAATTTATCCGAGTCACCAGCCTCAGAAATCACAGGTTAACAGCAGCTCAGATTAGAGACCAGGTCAATGCCACACAGAGTTCTAGCAGCAGACACATCTCTACAACAACTGTTAAGAGGAAACTTTGTGCAGCAGGCCTTCATGGTAAAATAGCTGCTAGGAAACCACTGCTAAGGACAGGCAACAAGCAGAAGAGACATGTTTGGACTAAAGAACACAAGGAATGGACATTAGACCAGTAGAAATCTGTGCTTTGGTCTGATGAGTCCAAATTTGAGATCTTTGGTTCCAACCACTGTGTCTTTGTGCAACGCAGAAAAGGTGAACGGATGGACTCTACATGCCTGGCTCCCACCGTGAAGCATGGAGGAGGAGGTGTGATTGTGTGGGGGTGCTTTCCTGGTGACACAGTTGAGGAATTATTCAAAATTGAAGGCATACTGAACCAGCATGGCTACCACAGCATCTTGCAGCGGCATGCTATTCCATCCGGTTTGCGTTTAGTTGGATCATCATTTATTTTTCAACAGGACCATGACCCCAAACACACCTCCAGATTGTGTAAGGGCTATTTGACCAAGAAGGAGAGTGATGGGGTGCTTCGCCAGATGACCTGGCCTCCACAGTCACCAGACCTGAACCCAATCGAGATGGTTTGGGGTGAGCTGGACCGCAGAGTGAAGGCAAAAGGGCCAACAAGTGCTAAACATCTCTGGAAACTCCTTTAAGATTGTTGGAAGACCATTCCCGATGACTACCTCTTGAAGCTCATCAAGAGAATGCCAAGAGTGTGCAAAGCAGTCATCAAAGCAAAAGGTGTCTACTTTGAAGAACCTAGAATATAAGACATAATTTCAGTTGTTTCACACTTTTTTCTTCCACATGTGTTAATTCATAGTTTTGATGCCTTCAGTGTGAATGTACAATTTTCATAGTCATGAAAATACAGAAAAATCAATAAATGAGAAGGTGTGTCCAAACTTTTGCTCTGTACTGTATATAAAGGTGCATCTCACAAAATCAGAATATCATCAAAAAGTTAATTTATTTTAGTTCTTCAATACAAAAAGTGAAACTCATATATTATAGAGTCATTATAAACAGAGTGATCTACTTCAAGTGTTTATTTCTGCTAATGTTGATGATTATGGCTTACAGCCAATGAAAACCCAAAAGTCATTATCTCATTAAATTAGAACACTTTATAACTCCAGCTTGAAAAAGTTATTTTAAAATCCCAAATGTTGGCGTACGGAAATGTATGTTCAGTAAATGCACTCAATACTTGGTCAGGGCTCCATTGGCATCAATTGCTGCATCAATGCGGCATGGCATGAAGGCAATAAGCTTGCGACACTGCTGAGGTGTTATGGAAGCCCAGGTTGCTTAGATAGCAGCCTTCAGTCCATCTACATTGTTGCGTCTGGTGTCTCTCATCTTCTTCTTCACAATACCCTATAGATTCTCTATGGGGTTAAGGTCAGACGAGTTTGCTCGCCAATCAAGCACAGTGATATTGTTGTTTTTCAACCAGGAATTGGTACTTTTTGCAATGTGAACAGGTGCCAATTCCTGCTGGAGAATGAAGTTTCCATCTCCAATCAGCTTGTCGGCAGAGGGAAGCATGAAGTGCTCTAAAATTTTAAGGTAGACGGCTGTGCTGACTTTGGTCTTGATAAAACACAGTGGACCTACACCAGCAGATGACATGGCTCCCCAAACCATCATTGATTGTGAATACCAACCAAGTATTGAGTGCATTTACTGAACATACATTTCAGCAGGCCAACATTTCAGATTTTAAAATCATTTTTTCAAGCTGGTGTTATAAAGTATTCTAATTTACTGAGAAAATGACTTTTGAGTTTTCATTGGCTGTAAGCCATAATCATGAAAATTAACAGAAATAAACACTTGAAGAAAATATGTGTAATTGTAATTTAAATGCAATAAGACAAATGCAAGCTACACCATCTTACTGGTCAATTAAAGTGAGCTTAGTACTACTGGTGCTGGCACCACTGCTGTCTCTCTTTGCTCCCATCAATTGAATATCTGTATTACTCACCAACTACTGCACTTATCTTTTTTAATGCTGCAGTTAAACAACACAGTACTGTCTGGAGTATTTGTCCAATGATTTAGGGCTCTCTCTTCCAAAATTTATTGATGAGCTGTGAGCTACTCTTAAAATCGACTGAATTACCTACTTGGGCTTTTATGCAGGCTACAAAAGTCTCTCATGATTGGCTGCACTATATCATGTGATATAATAGATGTAAGGAATTATGCACAATCCTAGGGTAATGATAGCCTTTTTGGACTTTTCCCATCTTCTGCGATGTATAAAAAGGCAGCAAGTGTTGTTTTAGCAATTCAAGCAAATCAAATCATAAATTGTTTGAATTTGCAGGTACCTATGATTCTAATAAAATTTTATTTGAATTTTATATGCATCAAATCAATCTGATCATCTCTAATAGGTATCTTTAAGCACTCAGTGCGACCATAGGACTTGTAGATGAACAGCTATACAATAATTAATCAAATATAACTAGTCAATGTTCAGTTTGAGCTAAAACTACTCTTTTACCTACATCCTACATCCTACATTACCTACGTCCTAAAATAAACTTTTTGCCAATGTCTTCCTAGTCACCCATATGTAGACGTGATCATTTTTAACAACAGTCTATGGCTACAGTTCTTCCTGAGTGTATTCTCGTGCATTGTATGCTGCACAGTGTGAACTCTAGTGTGTGCCCCTCTCTTCTCTCCCGCAAGCTTATAAAGCTGACAACTGTTTTGATTTACATTTACGTTATTTGGCTGTAACTGTAAATTTTCGTTCAGGTGAGCCGTGAGATAGGTTACAAGACCAATCCATCAGAGGACTCATCTGTTGCATTTCTCACTGAAAAGGACTGAGCAGCTTGAAATGTATGTGAAAACATGCAAGCTACAGAAGACTAACCATTTAAAATTCTCAGAACTCAATTTAAAAAGACGTTTTTGAGAACAAAAAAAAAGTGCATGCATTTCCATACAAAAAGACCCCAAAGGAATCTATAGGCTTCAGGAAACTTTTTGCTTCCAGAAAGAAAAAGGTCGAAACATTGGTTTATTACACTTCTGCTTGTACCTTATTCATGGAATATGATATTGTACCTTCTGCTAGTCCAGTTACTTACATAATAATATCCTTTGTATTGCAATGGAGAATAATTCATGTACATTTGCAATTAATTGAAACTTTTAATAATGATAAATGATATCGTTAATTATATAACTAAAGCAGTAGGGCCCACGATATGATTTCATCATTCCAGCATCGACAGAGTTAATCAGCAAAAGCATAAAATTGCTGCTTGAAAACAAAATCTCGCCCCTGCAGTCATTTCCTCCCTAATTGGCAGTGCTGTGTTCAGCGTTCAGCAGTGCCATAATGGCAGACTTTGAAAGAGATGATCTGAACCTATCATCATTTTGTGAGATGAGAAACCACAAACTCTTGTAAATTAGTGAACCTAGCACAACTAAGGCTTCAAGAAATAACCAGGGTATTCGGGAAAGGAAAGGCCTAAGTTATTGTGTAAGCAGATGATTTATTTATTATTCTAATGAAATAACCAACATTAAAATATGTTGTACGTGATCCAATAAGTAACAGGTTAATAACCTGAGCTGTCATGCTAATGTAAAAAACTGCAGGACAAACATGTACCTATTACAGTAATATTTGTGAGGCTTCCGGATCATTGGCACTTTTGGTCTAGCAGAATTCCGGAGCCGCTGAGCCCAACTTTGTGCTCTCCCAAGCTGAAAGCAGAGGAAGCTTTGCCTCCGCAGCACCAGAGAAACGCAGTAAGGCTATGTTCACACGTTGCGCTTTTGCTGCTTTTTTAATGCAAATTTTAAGCTGCGTTTTACAGTACCAGCAAAGTCTATGAGATTTCGGAAATGTCATGCGCACACATGGGATTTCTTTTCCTGACTAATTTGGAAAACTGTTGTGTTTTTAAAAACTTTCAGCGTTTTTGTGCGAATTTACAGCGTTTTTTTACCCATTGGAAACAATGGGTAAGTGCAAAAATGCAGCAAAAATGCAACAAAAAACGCAGGTGTCAGTTTTTGCTGCGTTAAAGGGAATCTGTCACCCCCCTGGGACACTTTTAAGCTGTTATTATGGGCATGCAGTTAGCAGAATGGATAAAATAGTCTTACCTGTATGCCTCTAGCTGCCGTCTAATTGCTGAGAAATTGAGTTTTAGTAATGTTTATGGTACTGATTTCCTCCGGGCCCCAGGGTGTGAGGTGCCTGACAGGAATCTCTGCCTCCTCTCTTTATTATCATACCACCTCCCTCCCATGCATGGCACACTGGCCTGTGACATGCAGTTGTGGCACCGTAATCCTGCGCCTGTACCCTTCACTCGCGCTATTATCTGAACCGTCTCTGCCCTTCTATGGGCAGGGTCTTCATCCTTTTCCTGCGAGTCACAAGTTTCTTGTTTTAACAGGCACTTTCCAAGTTTGCACAAGTAAAGGGAATATGTCCCCAAGTATTTGGCAACTGATCTGAGAATAGCATAATATAGAGACAGAAACACTGATTCCAGTGATATGTTACTTCCTAGGCTATTTGCTGGAGTTTTAATAAAATAACTCCAGGCGATGATCACTGCAGGACTAATAAACCTACTGCCATGTAGTCCTTCGTATCCATATTCATGAGTTATGTATAAGCCAACACTGATTGGCAGCTTTCTGCCTATGCACAGTAAACACAAAAAAGTTAATTTATGATGTGCGTGGGGTTGTACAGAGCTCAGCATTCAGAGAACTGGTTGCTATAAACCAGTTCTTATCAAACTACAACAAGGGGACCAGAAAGTGATGGATAGCTGGAATCAGGGTCTCTGTACATACATCATGCTGCTTTTAGATGGGGTGGCAAAAACCTGGTAAGAGATACATTGTTTTAAAAAGATGAGACAACCACTTTAAGCTTATCATCAAAGTAGAAACAACAATTTAACTGTTTAAATTGCTAATTTAATCACTTTAGTTTAGGTATCCAATATACTATGCCTCTATCACTATTTCAATTTCATTGTAATTTTGTATATATTATGGTATATATTCAGTGACCACTTTCTAAAGTACTCGTGTACACAGACAATTAACCAATCAGACAAACATACGGCAGCAACTCAATTTATAAAATCAGAAAGAGCAGGTCAGAGGTCAAACTAGAATATATTAGAATGTGAAGTGATTTTACCACTTTCCACCATCAAATTATTTTTGACTTTGGACAAGCTGATTTCAGGATCTTACAATCCTCAGATGTTCTTATATTATACAAAGCCATCTCTATAGCTTCTAGAAATGTTGCTAAAAACATAAAACATCCTGTCCAACAGATAAAATATCAGCACTCCACAAAAACATATTATTCAGTAAACTTTTGTTGGTGCTCAGCAATAAATATATAGAAAGTTTATAAGTATTGTAGAAGAAAATAAATTGTGGCACTCACCCATGCATAAAATTCAGAGACTTTATTTCCAGATAGATAAAAGTAAATGTAACAGCGTGGTAGTGAATGGCATACTCCAGGGTATGAACAATAGCCATTTCTCACCAAGCAGGAGCTTCTCCAGGGTCCATGAAGAAGCGCCTGCTCTGCGTGAAACAGATGTTGTCCGTACAAAGGAGCAAAGCATCTGAATTTTATGCATCAGTGAGTGCCACTATTTCTTTTCTTCAGTGCTTAGATTTTGCTTGCCAATAAAAGGTAGTATAGTTAAGCCAATCCAAGATGACAAAAAGATGATAATAATAAACCTGACATATTTCAACAGTATGTTGATGGTCTAAAATAGTAGAAGTTGACTTTCACACCTATTAGCCTATTACCTAATTTTGTGCAGGGGTGCATTCGTGCACTATTATTAGTGTACATTTATTCAAAGTACTTTTTCTAAGTACTGGCAGTTTTAACATGGATGAATATAACAAGTATCTCTTTTCTCTTCATACAGGTAAACTTATCATTCATTCTCTGAACTGAAATACCCTGCATGTCTATTGCTCCAGTACCTGACAGCAAGCAGCTTGAATGGTAAACTTATCATTCATTCTCTGAACTGAAATACCCTGCATGTCTATTGCTCCATTCCCTGACAGCAAGCAGCCCGAATGGTAAACTTATCATTCATTCTCTGAACTGAAATACCCTGCATGTCTATTGCTCCATTCCCTGACAGCAAGCAGCCCGAATGGTAAACTTATCATTCATTCTCTGAACTGAAATACCCTGCATGTCTATTGCTCCAGTCCCTGTCAGCAAGCAGCCCGAATGGTAAACTTATCATTCATTCTCTGAACTGAAATACCCTGCATGTCTATTGCTCCAGTCCCTTACAGCAAGCAGCCTGAATGGTATCTGAGTCATTCTATCTTCGGCTTTGAATCCTGCATATATCTATATATGTTAGCCATCTTAGTAAGCAATTGTTTTTGTTTATAGATATTTAACTCACTTCTACTTGTCTTCATGCAGAGAGATCACATAACTGTTTCAAAGTTGTTTATGATCCATGTAGACCTGGACATTTGTTTATCTGTTTACTACATTTATTGTGTCCTGCTGTCTCAACTGAGTTAGATTGATTGCTAATGAGAGGGAAAAAAAGTGAGATCTAGCTTTCTATAAATGTAGACATACTTTGGGAACGCATTTGTGCACTATTATTCGTGTACATTTATTCAAAGTACTTTTTCTAAGCACTCGCAGTTATAACATGGCAGTTAGACAGGGCAGGAGACAGGTAAGATAATCTAAATCTATTCCCTGTTCATTTGGAACAGAACAAATACTCACCATATGCATTTGTATAATCTATATCCTGGTCGCTGCATTCACTCACATTCACTGCCCTTGCATTAACTCTTTAAACTCCATCCATATCGGCCCCTCTGTCCTTTCCTCTCCTATGAACAGCACTCACGCTCTGTTCACATTGCTTAATAGCGCAGATCCATTATTCAGTCCGACCATCCAACCCAAGAGACGCTCTCACAAATCACTTAACCATCTGCTCACTCTTTCTATCCTCCTTCTCCTAGTCGCTGGAGACATCTCTCCCAACCCTGCCCCCCCATGTTATAGCCAGTCAAACCTCCCAACTGCTACACTCAGAAACCCCTCTAACCTTATTAATATTCCCTGCATACCTTCTGTCTCTGTCAACTGTGCCCTTTGGAAATCTCGCTCTGTGTGTAAAAAACTCTCCTTCATCCATGACTTCTTCCTTTCTAATTCTCTTAATCTCCTGGCTCCTACTGAAACCTGGATCCAGCAGTCAGACACCACCGCTGCTGCTGCTCTTTCATATGGTGGACTACACTTTTCTCATACCCCAAGATCAGACAACAGAGCAGGTGGAGGTGTTGGTCTGCTCCTTTCACCCAAATGTACCTTCCAAGTTATCCCCCAAGTACCCTCACTTGTACTCCCTTCCTTTGAGGTCCATGCTGTCAGACTCTACATCCCCTTCTCCATGTGAGTGGCGGTGGTGTATCATCCTCCCAGCCCCTCTCATCAGTTCCTGGATCACTTTGCTACCTAGCTTCCACACTTTCTCTCCTGTGACACCCCCACCCTCATCATGGGTGATTTCAACATCCCCATTGCTTCTCCCCTCTCCCCATCTGCTTCTCACCTTTTATCTCTAACCTCCTCCTTTGGCCTCTCACAGCATACTAACTCTCCAACGCATGAAGATGGAAACTCCCTCGACTTGGTCTTCTCCCGGCTTTGCTCAGTGGATGATTTCACAAACTCCCCTCTCCCGCTCTCTGACCACAACCTTCTTTCATTCTCTATCAAGAACTGCCATCCCACTCAGGTCACCCCCACTTTCCACACTTATAGAAACATACAGGCCATTAACACCCAGAAACTTATGAAGAACTTGCAGTCCTCATTGGCCCCAATCTCCTTCATCTCATGTCCTGATTCTGCTCTGAAGCATTACAATGAAACTCTGCAAAGTGCCCTGGATGAAGCACCTCCTATACAAAGAACAACTCAGCACAGACGGCGACAACCGTGGCACACGCTGCAAACACGTTTCCTGCAGCGGTGCTCCAGGTGCGCCGAACGTCTGTGGAGAAAATCTAATCTACCCGAAGATTTCATCCATTATAAGTTCATGCTAAAAACATACAACTCTGCCCTTCACCTCTCCAAACAAACCTATTTCAACACCCTCATCACCTCGCTGTCCAACAACCCTAAATGTCTCTTTGACACTTTCCAGTCCCTACTCAACCCAAGAGTGCAGGCCCCAACCACGGATCTCTGCGCTGATGATCTGGCCAATTACTTCAAAGAAAAAATTGACCACATTCGACAGGAAATTATCTCTCAATCCCTTCATACCATGCACTGTCCTCCCTCCCCCACTGCATCTAGTTCACTTTCTGACTTTGAACCAGTTACAGAAGAAGAAGTAATCAGGCTTCTTGAATCTTCTCGCCTAACCACTTGCACCAGTGACCCCATTCCATCACATCTCCTCCAGTCCCTTTCCCCAGCTGTCAAGCTGTCACCTCTCACCTAACAAAAATATTCAACCTTCCTCTCACTTCCAGTATTTTTCCCACCTCATTTAAGCCTGCCATCATACATCCATTACTTAAAAAACCATCCCTCGATCAAAACTGTGCCACTAATTATAAACCTGTCTCTAATCTTCCATTCATTTCTAAACTCCTCAAACGGCTGGTCCACTCCTCTCTTCTCGACCCTCTTCAATCTGGTTAACGCTCTCTACACTCTACTGAAACTGCCCTCATTAAAGTCTCTAATGACCTACTATCAGATAAATCTAATGGTCACTACTCCTGTCATGTTCCCAATGGCAGGGAATTTGTCAAAATAACACGGGCAAAAACAGGACGAGCTCTAGGGTGATGGAACCTGAGCTGACCGCGACCCTGAACCTCAACACTCAACTAACAGCAGCCGGGGAACGTTCCTGGGGGGACTCTAGACGTCTCGCGCCAGCCGGAGATCTAGCTTCCCCTATCAGAAGAATAATAGACCTCTCTTGCCTCCAGAGAAATATTCCCACAGAAATAGTAGCCCCCCACATATAATGACGGTGAAATGAGAGGAAGGCACAAACGTAGTTATGAAAACAGATTCAGCAAAATGAGGCCCGCTTAAGCTAGATAGCAGAGGATACAAAAGGTGAACTGTGCGGTCAGCTTAAAAACCCTTCAAAATACCATCCTGAAATTACTTGAACTCATGTGCCAACTCATGGTACATGAGTGGTAATTTCAGCCCACTAGAGCAACCAGCAGCAGAGAGTTACATATCTGCAAGCTGGACTAAAAACATTAAAGCAAACATGAAACAGGGAAATCCAGACTTAGCTTGTCTTGAAGGCTTTAGAAGCAGGTAACAAAGGTAACAGAGACACACTGATACATTGATAGCCGGCAAGGGAATGACAGGAAAGCCAGGTTAAATAGGAAACACCCAGCCTCTGATGGACAGGTGGAAACCAGAGACCGCAACCCACCAAAGTCACCCAGTACCAGTTGTAACCACCAGAGGGAGCCCAAAAACAGAATCCACAACATACTCCATGCTAATTCTCTTGGGTCTCTCCGCAGCATTCGACACTGTGGATCATCAGCTCCTCCTCACTATGCTCCGCTCCATCGGCCTCAAGGACACCATTCTCTCCTGGTTCTCCTCCTATCACTCTGACCGATTCTTCACTGTATCTTTTGCTGGTTCCTGCTCCTCTCACCTTCCCCTTACTGTAGGGGTTCCTCAAGGATCAGTCCTAGGCCCCCTCCTCTTCTCTTTGTATACTGCCCCTATTGGACAATCAGTAGATTTGGTTTCCAGTACCATCTCTATGCTGACGACACCCAATTATACACTTCTTCTCCTGATATCATGCCGACCTTTTTAGAAAGCACCAGTGATTGTCTTACCACTGTCTCTAACATCATGTCCTCCCTCTATCTGAAACTGAACCTGTCAAAAACTGAACTCCTCGTGTTCTCTCCCTCTACTAACCTACCTTTGCCTGACATTGCCATCTCCGTGTGCGGTTCCACCATCACTCCAAAGCAACATGCCCGCTCCTTTGGGGTCATACTTGATTCCGATCTTTCATTCACCCCCCACATCCGATCACTGGCTCGCTCTTCTTATCTGCATCTCAAAAACATTTCTAGAATTTGCCCTTTTCTTACTTTCGACTCTGCAAAAACTCTTACTGTTTCACTTATTCATGTTCGTCTGGACTATTGTAACTCTCTACTAATCGGTCTCCCTCTTACCAAACTCTCCCCACTCCAATCTGTCCTGAATGCTGTTGCCAGGATCATATTCCTCACCAACCATTACACCGGTGCCTCACCCTTGTGCCAGTCATTACACTGGCTACTAGTGTTGAGCGATACCGTCCGATACTTGAAAGTATCGGTATCGGAAAGTATCGGCCGATACCGGCAAAGTATCGGATCTAATCCGATACCGATACCCGATACCAATACAAGTCAATGGGACTCATGTATCGGACGGTGTTCCTGATGGTTCCCAGGGTCTGAAGGAGAGGAAACTCTCCTTCAGGCCCTGGGAACCATATTAATGTGTAAAATAAAGAATTAAAATAAAAAATATTGCTATACTCACCTCTCCGACGCAGCCTGGACTTCAGCGAGGGAACCGGCAGCGTTGTTTGCTTAAAATTCGTGCTTTAACTTCCTTACTTGAAGTCCCGGCTTGTGATTGGTCGCGCGCCGCCCATGTGACCGCGACGCAACCAATCACAACGCCGGAACGTAATTTTAAAATCCTGAAGGACCTAAAATTACGTCACGGCTTGCTGTGATTGGTCGCGTCGCGGTCACATGGGCGACGCGACCAATCACAAGCCGTGACGTCACGGGAGGCAGGACACGCGCGCATTTTAAAATGCGCGCGTCTCCTGCCTCCCGTGACGTCACGGCTTGTGATTGGTCGCGTCGCCCATGTGACCGCGACGCAACCAATCACAACGCCGGAACGTAATTTTAAAATCCTGAAGGACCTAAAATTACGTTCCGGCGTTGTGATTGGTTGCGTCGCGGTCACATGGGCGACGCGACCAATCACAAGCCGTGACGTCATGGGAGGCAGGACACGCGCGCATTTTAAAATGCGCGCGTCTCCTGCCTCCCGTGACGTCACGGCTTGTGATTGGTCGCGTCGCCCATGTGACCGCGACGCAACCAATCACAACGCCGGAACGTAATTTTAAAATCCTGAAGGACCTAAAATTACGTCACGGCTTGCTGTGATTGGTCGCGTCGCGGTGACATGGGCGGCGCGCGACCAATCACAAGCCGGGACTTCAAGTAAGGAAGTTAAAGCGCGAATTTTAAGCAAACAACGCTGCCGGTTCCCTCGGTAAGGTGCAGTGTCATGGTTCCCAATGGCTGGGGATCGCACTGGACAAGCAAAATGACATAAATAACGGACGAGCTCTAGGGTGATGGAACCTGGGCTGACCGCTGCCCTACTCCTGACAAACACAACTAGAAATAGCCAGGGAGCGTGCCTACGTTGATTCTAGACGCCACGCGCCAGCCTAAGAGCTAACTAGCACTGCAGAGGAAATAAAGACCTAGCTTGCCTCCAGAGGAATGAACCCCAAAAGGTATAGTTGCCCCCCACATGTATTGACGGTGAAATGAGAGGAAGGCACGCACATAAAGATGAAAATAGATTTTAGCAAAATGAGGCCCGCTATAACTAGAAAGCAGAATGATACAAAAGGGGTCTGAGCGGTCAGCAAAAAACCCTAATCAAAAACCATCCTGAGATTACAAGAACCCATGTGCCAACTCATGGCACATGGGGAGCACCTCAGCCCACTAGAGCTACCAGCTAGCATAGAGTCATAATTAGCAAGCTGGACAAAAAAACCAAACAACTGAAAAACAAAACTTAGCTTATCCTGAGAGATCTGGGAGCAGGTAGTCAGGAACCAAACTGAGCACATCTGAGTACATTGATAGCCGGCAAGGGAATGACAGGAAAGCCAGGTTAAATAGGAAACACCCAGCCTCTGATGGACAGGTGGAAACCAGAGACCGCAACCCACCAAAGTCACCCAGTACCAGCCGTAACCACCAGAGGGAGCCCAAAAACAGAATCCACAACAGTACCCCCCCCTTGAGGAGGGGTCACCGAACCCTCACGAGAACCCCCAGGGCGATCAGGATGAGCTCTATGGAAGGCGCGGACCAAATCAGTCGCATGAACATCAGAGGCGACCACCCAGGAATTATCCTCCTGACCAAAACCCTTCCACTTAACCAAATACTGGAGTTTACGTCTGGAAACACGAGAATCCAAGATCTTCTCAACAACATACTCCAATTCTCCCTCCACCAGCACCGGAGCAGGAGGCTCAACCGAAGGAACAACGGGCACCTCATACCTCCGCAATAACGACCGATGGAACACATTATGAATAGCAAACGATGCTGGGAGATCCAAACGAAAAGACACAGGGTTAAGAATCTCCAAGATCTTATAAGGACCGATGAACCGAGGCTTGAACTTAGGAGAAGAGACCTTCATAGGGACAAAACGAGAAGACAACCACACCAAGTCCCCAACAAGAAGTCGGGGACCCACGCGGCGACGGCGATTAGCAAACTGCTGAGTCTTCTCCTGAGACAACTTCAAATTGTCCACCACCTGATTCCAAATCTGATGTAGCCTGTCCACCACCACGTCCACTCCAGGACAATCCGAAGGCTCCACCTGACCAGAGGAAAAACGAGGATGAAACCCCGAATTACAAAAGAAAGGAGAGACCAAAGTAGCAGAACTAGCCCGATTATTAAGGGCAAATTCGGCCAGTGGCAAAAAGGCAACCCAGTCATCTTGATCAGCAGAAACAAAACACCTTAAGCAAGTTTCCAAGGTCTGATTAGTTCGCTCCGTCTGGCCATTCGTCTGAGGATGGAATGCAGACGAGAAATACAAATCAATGCCCATCTTAGCACAAAACGTCCGCCAAAATCTAGACACAAACTGGGATCCCCTGTCAGAAACGATATTCTCCGGAATCCCATGCAAACGAACCATGTTCTGAAAAAATAAAGGGACCAACTCAGAGGAGGAAGGCAACTTAGGCAAGGGTACCAAATGAACCATCTTAGAAAAGCGGTCACACACAACCCAGATAACGGACATTTTCTGTGAGACAGGGAGATCTGAAATAAAATCCATGGAAATGTGCGTCCAAGGCCTCTTCGGGATAGGCAAGGATAACAACAACTCACTGGCCCGAGAACAGCAAGGCTTAGCCCGAGCACACACTTCACAAGACTGCACAAAGGTGCGCACATCCCTTGACAAGGAAGGCCACCAAAAAGGCCTGGCCACCAAGTCTCTAGTACCAAATATTCCAGGATGACCAGCCAACACAGAAGAATGGACCTCGGAGATGACTCTACTGGTCCAATCATCCGGAACAAACAGTCTTTCTGGTGGACAACGATCAGGTTTATCCGCCTGAAACTCCTGCAATGCACGTCGCAAGTCTGGGGAGACGGCGGACAATATTACCCCATCCCTAAGGATACCAGTAGGCCCAGAGTCTCCAGGAGAGTCAGGCACAAAACTCCTGGAAAGAGCATCTGCCTTCACATTCTTTGAACCTGGCAGGTATGAAACCACAAAATTGAAACGAGAAAAAAACAACGACCAACGAGCCTGTCTAGGATTCAGACGCCTGGCAGACTCAAGGTAAATCAGATTTTTGTGATCAGTCAAGACCACCACACGATGTCTAGCACCCTCAAGCCAATGACGCCACTCCTCAAATGCCCACTTCATGGCCAAAAGCTCCCGATTACCCACATCATAATTGCGCTCGGCGGGCGAGAATTTTCTAGAAAAGAACGCACATGGCTTCATCACCGAGCCATTGGAACTTCTCTGTGACAAAACCGCCCCCGCTCCAATCTCGGAAGCATCAACCTCAACCTGAAAAGGAAGTGAAACATCTGGTTGACATAACACAGGAGCAGAAGAAAACCGGCGCTTAAGTTCCTGAAAGGCCTCCACAGCCGTAGGAGACCAATTAGCAACATCAGCACCCTTTTTAGTCAAATCAGTCAAAGGTTTAACAACACTGGAAAAATTAGTAATGAACCAACGATAAAAATTAGCAAAACCCAAGAACTTCTGAAGACTCTTAACAGATGTAGGTTGTGTCCAGTCACAAATCGCCTGAACCTTGACGGGATCCATCTCAATAGTAGAAGGAGAAAAAATGTACCCCAAAAAAGAAATTTTCTGGACTCCGAAGAGACACTTTGAGCCCTTCACAAACAGAGAATTGGCCCGCAGG
Source organism: Ranitomeya variabilis (assembly GCF_051348905.1). Classification (NCBI taxonomy): domain Eukaryota; kingdom Metazoa; phylum Chordata; class Amphibia; order Anura; family Dendrobatidae; genus Ranitomeya; species Ranitomeya variabilis. The sequence goes on from NC_135233.1 coordinate 833,396,762, forward strand.
ACTTGAAACACCTTCCTGACCTGTAGAACATGAGACTCCCAGTCATCAGAAAACACCAAAATATCATCCAAATACACAATCATAAACTTATCCAGATATTCACGGAAAATATTGTGCATAAAGGACTGAAAGACTGAAGGAGCATTAGAAAGTCCAAAAGGCATTACCAAATACTCAAAATGGCCCTCAGGCGTATTAAATGCGGTTTTCCACTCATCACCCTGTTTTATCCGCACAAGATTATACGCACCGCGAAGATCTATCTTAGTGAACCACCTAGCCCCCTTAATGCGAGCAAACAAATCAGTCAATAATGGCAATGGATACTGATATTTGACTGTAATCTTATTCAGAAGGCGATAATCTATACAAGGCCTTAGGGAACCATCTTTTTTTGCCACGAAAAAAAAACCTGCTCCCAGAGGGGACGAAGATGGACAAATATGTCCCTTTTCCAAGGACTCCTTAATATAATTCCGCATAGCAGTATGCTCTGGCACTGACAGATTAAATAAACAACCCTTAGGGAACTTACTGCCAGGAATTAATTCTATAGCACAGTCGCAATCCTTATGAGGAGGGAGCGAATTGAGCTTAGGCTCCTCAAAAACATCCCGATAGTCAGACAAAAACGCAGGGACCTCAGAAGGAGTAGATGAAGCTATTGAAATCAGAGGTGCATCATCATGAACCCCCTGACATCCCCAGCTTAACACAGACATTGTTTTCCAATCCAGGACAGGATTATGAGTTTGTAACCATGGCAGACCAAGCACTAGTACATCATGTAAATTATACAGTACAAGGAAGCGAATCACCTCCTGATGAACGGGAGTCATGCGCATGGTCACTTGTGTCCAGTACTGCGGTTTATTCATAGCCAATGGTGTAGAGTCAATACCCTTCAAAGGAATAGGAACTTCCAGAGGCTCCAGCCTAAAACCGCAGCGTTTGGCAAATGACCAATCCATAAGACTCAGGGCAGCGCCCGAATCCACATAGGCATCGACGGAAATGGAAGACAGTGAACAAATCAGAGTTACAGACAAAATGAACTTAGACTGCAGAGTACTAATGGCAAAAGATTTATCAACCTTTTTTGTGCGTTTAGAGCATGCTGATATAACATGAGCTGAATCACCACAATAAAAACACAATCCATTTTTCCGCCTATAATTTTGCCGTTCACTTCTGGACTGAATTCTATCACATTGCATAGTCTCAGGTGCCTGTTCAGAAGACACCGCCAACTGGTGCACAGGTTTGCGCTCCCGTAAACGCCGATCAATCTGAATGGCCATAGCCATAGACTCATTCAGACCTGTAGGCGCAGGGAACCCCACCATAATATCCTTAATGGCCTCAGAAAGACCATCTCTGAAGTTTGCAGCCAGGGCGCACTCATTCCACTGAGTAAGCACCGACCATTTCCGAAATTTTTGACAATATACTTCCGCTTCATCATGCCCCTGAGAGAGGGCTAATAAAGCCTTTTCAGCCTGAATCTCCAGGTTAGGTTCCTCATAGAGCAATCCCAGTGCCAGAAAAAACGCATCCACACTGAGCAATGCAGGATCCCCTGGTGCCAATGCAAATGCCCAATTCTGAGGGTCGCCCCGCAGGAAAGATATTACAATCTTAACCTGCTGAGCAGGGTCTCCAGAGGAGCGAGATTTCAAAGAAAGAAACAATTTGCAATTGTTCCTGAAATTCAGGAAGGTAGATCTATCTCCAGAAAAAAACTCTGGAATAGGAATTCTAGGTTCAGACATGGGAGTGTGAACAACAAAATCCTGTATGTTTTGAACTTTTGCAGCAAGATTACTCAGGCTGGAAGCCAAATGGTCAGAGCCATTCAAGGGTTAAGAGGAGGTAAGAAGCAGCTAGACAGCAATTAAGGGCTAGGCAGCAAAACTCTGAGGGGAAAAAAAAAAAATTTCCCTTAAACACTTCTTTTTCTCCTGCTTCAGCCCAAACAATTAACACTTTGTGGGCCGGCTATACTGTCATGGATCCCAATGGCTGGGGATCGCACTGGACAAGCAAAATGACATAAATAACAGACGAGCTCTAGGGTGATGGAACCTGGGCTGACCGCTGCCCTACTCCTGACAAACACAACTAGAAATAGCCAGGGAGCGTGCCTACGTTGATTCTAGACGCCACGCGCCAGCCTAAGAGCTAACTAGCACTGCAGAGGAAATAAAGACCTAGCTTGCCTCCAGAGGAATGAACCCCAAAAGGTATAGTTGCCCACCACATGTATTGACGGTGAAATGAGAGGAAGGCACGCACATAAAGATGAAAATAGATTTTAGCAAAATGAGGCCCGCTATAACTAGAAAGCAGAATGATACAAAAGGGGTCTGAGCGGTCAGCAAAAAACCCTAATCAAAAACCATCCTGAGATTACAAGAACCCATGTGCCAACTCATGGCACATGGGGAGAACCTCAGCCCACTAGAGCTACCAGCTAGCATAGAGTCATAATTAGCAAGCTGGACAAAAAAACCAAACAACTGAAAAACAAAACTTAGCTTATCCTGAGAGATCTGGGAGCAGGTAGTCAGGAACCAAACTGAGCACATCTGAGTACATTGATAGCCGGCAAGGGAATGACAGGAAAGCCAGGTTAAATAGGAAACACCCAGCCTCTGATGGACAGGTGGAAACCAGAGACCGCAACCCACCAAAGTCACCCAGTACCAGCCGTAACCACCAGAGGGAGCCCAAAAACAGAATCCACAACAGTGCAGGCTGCGTCGGAGAGGTGAGTATAGCAATATTTTTTATTTTAATTCTTTATTTTACACATTAATGTTGTTTCGATACCGATACCCGATACCACAAAAGTATCGGATCTCGGTATTGGAATTCCGATACAGCAAATATCGGCCGATACCCGATACTTGCGGTATCGGAATGCTCAACACTACTGGCTACCCATCCACTCCAGAATCCAGTACAAAACTACTACCCTCATCCACAAAGCTATCCATGGCTCAGCACCACCCTACATCTCCTCTCTGGTCTGTCTATCATCCTACCCGTGCCCTCCGCTACGCTAATGACCTCAGGTTAGCACCCTCAATAATCAGAACCTCCCACTCCCGTCTCCAAGACTTTACACGTGCTGCGCCGATTCTTTGGAATGCACTACCCAGGTTAATACGATTAATCCCCAATCCCCACAGTTTTAAGCGTGCCCTAAAAACTCATTTGTTCAGATTGGCCTACCGACTCAACGCATTAACCTAACTATCCTTGTGTGGCCTATTAAAAAAAATAAAAAAATAACGTAAACCATGATCAGGTTCCTCGCATCATGTTCTCATACAGTTTATACAGTTAATAGCCCTCTGTGTCTGTACTGCTACATACTTAGGCAGTTAACTGGTTCATGCAGCTTTACATGAACACCCGAGCCTTACACTATGGCTGATCCAAATAAACTAAAGCAATTTTTACCATCCACCTCTCATGTCTCCCCTTTTCCTCATAGTTTGTAAGCTTGCGAGCAGGGCCCTCATTCAATTGGTATCTATTTTGAACTGTGATTTCTGTTATGCTGTAATGTCTATTGTCTGTACAAGTCCCCTCTATAATTTGTAAAGCACTGCGGAATATGTTGGCGCTATATAAATAAAATTATTATTATTATTATTATTAGCTAATTATAGTAACTGGTGATGACAATAGAATAGTATACAAACAATTCACCAGCATAGATTACATCCTTTATTACCAAATGAACAATATTATAATGCTCAAACTCGTCATGAGATTAGCTCCATTCCACAAAGGAAGTAACTGTACATCCGGATTGCAGATAAATTATCACAATTATTCATGCTCGTCTGGACTATTGTAACTCTCTACTAATCGGTCTCCCTCTTACCAAACTCTCCCCACTCCAATCTGTCCTGAATGCTGTTGCCAGGATCATATTCCTCACCAACCATTACACCGGTGCCTCAACCTTGTGCCAGTCATTACACTGGCTACCCATCCACTCCAGAATCCAGTACAAAACTACTACCCTCATCCACAAAGCTATCCATGGCTCAGCACCACCCTACATCTCCTCTCTGGTCTGTCTATCACCCTACCCATGCCCTCCGCTACGCTAATGACCTCAGGTTAGCACCCTCAATAATCAGAACCTCCCACTCCCGTCTCCAAGACTTTACACGTGCTGCACCTGAATGCAGAATTAGGCATACAGGACCTGAAATTACGTCACGGCTTGCTGTGATTGGTCGCGTCACGGTCACATGGGCGGCACGCAACCAATCACAAGCCGTGACGTAATTTTAAAATGCGTGCGTTCCCTGCCTCCCATGAAGTCACGGCTTGTGATTGGTCGCGTCGCCCATGTGACCGCGACGCGACCAATCACAAGCCGGATCGTAATTTTAAAATCCTGAATGCCTAGAATTAGGCATTGAGGACCTGAAAATTACGTCACGGCTTGCTGTGATTGGTTGTGTCGCGGCCACATGGGCGGCACGCGACCAATCACAAGCCGTGACGTCACGGAAGGAAGTAAACGCGCGCATTTTAAGCAAAGAACGCTGCCAGTTCCCTCGGTGAGGTCCAGGCTGCGTCGGAGAGGTGAGTATAGCAATATTTTTTATTTTAATTCTTTCTTTTACACATTAATATGGATCCCAGGGCCTGAAGGAGAGTTTCCTCTCCTTCAGACCCTGGGAACCATCAGGGATACCGTCCGATACTTGAGTCCCATTGACTTGTATTGGTATCGGGTATCGGTATCGGATTAGATCTGATACTTTGCCGGTATCGGCCGATACTTTCCGATACCGATACTTTCAAGTATCGGACGGTATCGCTCAACACTACCGATAACCTGAATGTGGGGGAAAGCCATTGTTTGGACGCATGGCAGGGCTCAGAAGGGAGGAAGCACCGTTTGACTTTTTGAAAGCAAAATTGGCTGGAATCAATGGCGAGCATCATGTTGCGTTTGGAGACCCCTGATGTACCTAAACAATGGAAACCCCCCAATTCTTACTCCAATCCTAACACAGCCCCAACCCTAACCCCAAGAGAACCCTAACCCTAATCCCAATCCTAACCATAACCCTAACCACAACCTTAACCCCAACACCACGACCCTAATTCCAATACAACTGTAACCACAATAAACCCTAACCCTAGTTCTAACCCTAGCTCCAACCCTAACCCTATCCCAACCCTAACCCTAGCTCTAACCCAACCCTAACTCTAAACCTAGCCCCAACCCTAACTCTAGCTCTAACCCAGCCCAAACACTAACCCTAGCTCTAACCCCAACCCTAACCCTAGCTCTAACCCCAGCCCTAACCCTAGCCCCAACCCTAACCCTAATGGAAAAATTAACAAAAAATTCATTATTTTTACCTAACTAAGAGAGTGATAAAAATGGTTTGATTTCCTGTTTTTTATTTTGATCACTGTGATAAGGTCTATCACAGTGATCAAAATGAACCAATAGGAAAAATCTCCTATTGTTGTGCCCGGCATTTTCTTCCCGGAAGAAGATGCCGAGGGCTGGCGGACAGAGCCGGAGGGACCTAGGGAGGCTCGGAGAACCACATTTCTCTCTCCTCTGATCATATCAGAGTAGAGAGAAATGAATGGGAAAGCAGACCCTTTTTTTGGCGGTTGCCATAAAAACATTGGGGACTGTAAAAATACGACCTGAATTATGTTCACAGGGGTCTCAGTTACCCCCGGTAGCCAAAACCCCAAAGATTTTCCGACACTGAGGGGTGCTATAACCTTATTTCTCAGCGCAGTTAAAAGCGGCGCTGAGGAATAAGTACCCTTAACTGCCACCATTAAAAGGAGCATCGTTGGTCGTTAAGCTGTTAATAAACTAAAATGTACAATAACTACATGACAATGCATTTGAAAGCTCATCAGATGATTCCACTCTAGTTCTAAGGTAATTATTTTTACTTTTCCTTATCTTGTATAGCTTAGTATATCCTCTTTTGTTTTGATACAGGCTGGATTACCAATGTGAAGGACTATAATTTCCACAATTATTGCAAGCCCCTATAAATTGTGTATTTCACATTCAACACAGATCACCTATTGATAAATTGCCCAATTATTTGCCTTCTAACTTGAACCTGCGCTATTTGCTGCTAAGCATGTGAAACATGATCCCTCCTGAGACAGGAAGAGAGGGAGAAGAGTCAAGGAGCAATGGAGTTAAGAAATAATTTGTGACAATTCTTACTATAGGGAGGGTAGAGTGGAGATAATCAACTATTCAAGATGTCACATGAGCAGACAAACATTAAGATCATGATCATGTGACTATATGTGAGACTAGCTTATAAACACATTACAGTTATAGCCAGTGCCTTAGTATGTCATAGAAAAAGTGTGTGGCATATTGCAATATATCTTATTAGAAAAATATAAAAAATATTGTGCAAACAGCTTGTGACTTTGGGGGAGCAGAAACACATTTGCAAAGTGTTTCAAACATGCTGGTTCTTCTTTCATAGGAATAAGTGTATTTGAAATGTGTTGGAGAGGAAGCTTTTTCCCTCATAGTCACAACCTGTTTACACATAATTTTTTATATTTTTTAATAACTGTTTAAACTTTTATCTGGAATTCACCACAAACTTTTTTTAATCACAATGTCTTGGAGGTTTTCATGCTATGACAGCTTTTATCTTACAATGTGCACAGCTTGTTGCCAAGGAGATCAACCACCAGAATCTGGTTAAGTACACCTAGAAGCTACATTCCAGACTGTGGCATTAACTCAAGAGATAACAGTCAGATTTTTCCAGCTCATTAATTTATATACAGTAGTTAGATGCTCACCTTAGGGTACCGTCACACAGTGCCATTTTGATCGCTACGACGGTACGATTCGTGACGTTCTAGCGATATCCATACGATATCGCAGTGTCTGACACGCAGCAGCGATCAGGGACCCTGCTGAGAATCGTACGTCGTAGCAGATCGTATGGAACTTTCTTTCGTCGCTTGATCACCCGCTGACATCGCTGGATCGTTGTGTGTGACAGCGATCCAGCGATGTGTTCGCTTGTAACCAGGGTAAACATCGGGTAACTAAGCGCAGGGCCGCGCTTAGTAACCCGATGTTTACCGTGGTTACCAGCGTAAACGTAAAAAAAACAAACAGTACATACTCACATTCCGGTGTCTGTCCTCCGGCGTCTCAACTTCTCTGCACTGTGAGCGCCGGCCAGCCAGAAAGCGAGCACAGCGGTGACGTCTGACGTCACCGCTCTGCTTTCCGGCCGCTGTGCTTACACAGTGCAGAGAAGCTGAGACGCCGGAGGACAGACACCGGAATGTAAGTATGTACTGTTTGGTTTTTTTACGTTTACGCTGGTAACCAGGGTAAACATCGGGTTACTAAGCGCGGCCCTGCGCTTAGTAACCCGATGTTTACCCTGGTTACCCGGGGACTTCGGCATCGCTCCAGCGCCGTGATTGCAACGTGTGACCGCAGTCTACGATGCTGGAGCGATAATCATACGATGCTACGACGTCACGAATTGTGCCGTCGTAGCGATGTAAATGGTACTGTGTGACGGTACCCTTACCCTCCCTCTCAGCTCCTAATCTGATATTAGTCCTGCAAAGCCACAATCGCCCAAACCTCACTATTGATCATTTCTCACTTGAGTTGTGTACTTGTTCAAATGCATTTTATCTGTATATGCAAATAAAGTGATAACAGTGTATAGTTCAGATAAAACACTGATTGATCATTAATGTGTCAAAGTAGCAGGAGGAATCTCAGTAATAGAACATAAATACTGATTTAGAACTGTCACTTAAGGAGGAGGGCCTGTCCCAAGTAACAAGGGAGTGAAAGAGAATACATTTTGAGAATAGCTCTCTAAATTTAACAGCAATTAAACTATTTGGAAACAATATTTAAAGATCAGGTAACGCGAATAAACTTTAAAATTGAAATATGGCAGTTTCTTCTCATAAAATTTTATGGAGAGGGATAGTGGGAGGAGGAGAATGGATAAATCAAAAGCAAAACAGGCAAAATCACTTAAAAATCACTTAAAGATGACAGTTATACATCATGTTTTAAAATCAGACCTAAAATATTAATAATGTGCATTGCTATATTTATAATGCCTGATACTAAAAATAATAGTGACAGCCACAAAAATTTATAAGAGTTAATCAATAACTTATATGTATTCTAAAATGATGCCACTAAAAACTACAACTCATTCAGCTTATCGAATAGACATTAAAGGGGTTTTATGGAACATTTATATTAATGACCAATCTTTGGGATAATCATCAATATCACATGACATCACATATTATAATATCACATAGTACCCCCACAAATCGGAGGATTGACTCATTGTGCCTTTCTTTGCTTACCATATATTGACAAATTGCCCATAAGACAGCTAATAATTATTTAAAGCTTTATACGTATTTTATACAACAAATCCTTTAATTATAATAGCAAGATTGAAAATAAATTTAATCTCTATCTCACTTAAGAAGTGAAATTTAAAATCACAAAGTGTGGGCAGTCACAAATACATTGTATAGAGTTTGTGCAAATCGCTATTATCCTGTTAAATTGAAAAAATTGTGGTCTGCAATATCCACTTTACTTTTGGAAACTTTCACTCTCCCAGTCAAACTACAGTTTCCAATCTGGCCATCTTTAGATATGCTGCACACTGGTATGTAGACACAACTAAAGTTAAAAAAAACTTTTGAAGTGAGACTAAAATATTTTTGAACAAGTCTACCAGTGGAATAAAAATGTTCTTCCAAGCTCGGACTGGCACATAGGGGAACAGGTGAATCCCTGGTGGGCCCTTGCCCAGGCATTGACCCCGTATATGAACAGTAGTTGGCACAATATACTTGATTTACTATGTAAATTCAAAGGCAGTATCTCATCATTCATTTAACAAACTAACTAATTTATGATGATATAGAAATATAGGTAAATTTTTGAATGAGGGTAATGTAATATTTGCATGTAGCTGAACAGTGGACCCCTAGAATCAACGTTACTGGTGGGCCCTTGGCACCCTAGTCCATCACTGTACATATCTACTCAACATTATACCATTGATTTCATACCTTTGATACCAGGAAACTTTCATTTCTTCAGAGAAGTACTTCATGTAACAATGGAATCGAATTCCTTCAGGTGTGCACTGTATCTTCAGTTCAGAAGCAGATGACCCTGTAAAACAGAAGGAGAGCATATTCTACTTGAGCTTGTTTGCCAAGCACAGGTTAAATTTTTTTCTTTGACATAGCAGAAAAATATAGTTGTTCTTCAGATCTGTACAAAAAGAAAATTTATTTTGGATACTATTGAGACATATTATCTGGAAGCTTCAGTTATATATGAAATAGATTGAATTACTGACTTTGATGCATTTTTATGACAATCCTCCTACAAGGATGCAGACAGCTATAATAAGACATTATGGGTTTTTGGTCTTCAAGGGTATTTTTCTGTCGAAACAACCTAGTTTTACTTTAGTATTTTCACAATGAGCTCTTAGACAAAACATATCTTGATGCATTTTTCTCTTCAAATGATAAACACTCAGTAATTTCAGTAATTATCTTTATAATAGACTCTTCACTTTATCTAGTGAGAGCTAAAGCCCGATATTTCAAACTGTACTGTCTGGTGCAAAGACTTTATTAGCATTATATATCACTATAGACTAAATGGATAGACTGTAATTGTGTTTACGCAGAATGTACTTATGTGTTGCTCCTCACTTATATTGCTTCAGACTTTGCAATACCAAAATGGTCACTCTGTATTTTAGCTGTAAACAATGAATAGAGGTAAATTATATTTTGTGTTCATTCATTAGGTTTTAAGGATAAAGTAAAGGCTTTACTGATGGGGATAGAAAATGTTATCATCTTATAATGGTCTCGCTGTCATAGAAATACCAGACAGTTTGAAAACCTGAATAATCCTTCAGCTGAAGGATTTCAAAAAGCAAGCAAGACAATGGAAAGTTTATATATTTATATTTCACCTACATTATGTCAAAAATATAGAACTTAGATTTACTTTATCGGACTTCAGCTCGATCTCAAGCTTAGGTGACTTGGTGGATGAACGATCTGTGGAAAGATCAATCTTGTACAAGCCTAGATAGGTCCCTCAGAGTTTTCTCTGCCGTTATCTTGATAGCATCAACCATCCAGGTTGCTGGTTTTCCTCTTCTTCTTGTTCCTTCTATTCTTCTGATCATGATCTTTGTCTCTAGTGATTGCCATCTTCGTAAGATCTGTCCAAAGTAGGCATGTTGTAGTTTGGTGATCCTTGCTTTGAGTAATATATCTGTCTTGATTTGTTCCAAAATTGATTTATTTGTTCTTTTTGCCATTCATGGTATTGATAAGATCCTTCACCAGCACCACATCTTGTAGGTGTTGATTAGTTTTTCTGTATTATTTCTTTTTCGTCCAGGTTTAACACCCATACGTAACCACAGAAAAGACCAAACTGTGTATGAGCCGTGTCATCGTCACCAATTAAATTTTGCTCGATATGAAAAACGTGTCTAGTAACTTCACTGTTGATTTGCCCATAGCTATTCTCCTATTGACTTCCGGTATCATCGCTGTATCTTGAGTTTTCATCGATCCAAGTAGGTTGAAGTCCTTTACAACTTCCTCTTCATCAGCATCCACCTCAAATGAATCCCCATCTTACCTGTCAGTATTCAAAATCTTTGTTTTCTTTATAATGAGTAGCAGTCCCATGCTCGAACTTTCATCTAGACATTCCATAATAAGTCTTTAAATCAATCTACGCTTGTTGCAATTAATGTTGTATCATCATTGTCTGCATATTTAAGATTGTGATGATTCGTTCAGTAATTTTGGTTCCTTCTTCTTTTTCAGCAAGTTTAGTCTTCCTGAAAATAGCTTCTATAGTATCATATAGAAACATAGAACTGTAGAAAATATATAGCATACAGAAAATATGAAACTTTAAATAGTTCTATATTTTTGCAAAGAATTAGTATTATTTGGGAAAAAATAAAGCACCTCGAGTAAAATAGGCTAGGAGTATTCATTATTCCAAATGTCGGTAGTGCTTTTGACAGATGCGGCATCCCGTTAGTTACATCATGTACAAGTTATACTCCTTACGATCATTTAGGAAGAAGGCTATGACGGCCAAATTGCCCAAAGCTGTTGGCAAATGAACCTGGAGTAAGAGACTTGATTTTGACAGTGAGGTGATTAATGGTGCGCATTTGGCAGGGAGACAGTGTTCAATTCTGTTCAGTTGATATTGAGGGTATTTTGTCAGAAATAATGACTCTGAAATATGAAGAAAATACTCTGCGTACAAGGGGAAGCTGCAGACCGAAGCTCCTGTTGTATCTGAGCATTGATTCCATTAGTTACTCTGAATCAGTTAACTGGGAAATCAATCTAGGGTATGAAAAGGCAATGTCACCATGAAAAGCTAAATTGTACTAGCATTGTAGTAGCTGGAATGCTGTGTTTAACAAAATTGTAATGTATTGGTTATTAATATGGTAAAAAGAAGACAATGCTCCACTAACAAGACAAAATAACTCATATGACCAGATTCGATTTTTCAGCATTTGCAAGAAATAAGAGCAAACAAACTGAGAGTTCCCTCCATTGATTTTCTTCTGCAGGCATACCTTGAGTTTTATATTTAATGATGTAGTTTTTATTTTCATAACGGCAATATTTTCTACTTTTAACAGGCAACCAATGATATACAGGTCCTTCTCAAAAAATTAGCATATAGTGTTAAATTTCATTATTTACCATAATGTAATGATTACAATTAAACTTTCATATATTATAGATTCATTATCCACCAACTGAAATTTGTCAGGTCTTTTATTGTTTTAATACTGATGATTTTGGCATACAACTCCTGAAAACCCAAAAAACCTGTCTCAATAAATTAGCATATTTCACCCGTCCAATCAAATAAAAGTGTTTTTTAATAACAAACAAAAAAACCATCAAATAATAATGTTCAGTTATGCACTCAATACTTGGTCGGGAATCCTTTGGCAGAAATGACACTTCAATGCGGCGTGGCATGGAGGCAATCAGCCTGTGACACTGCTGAGATGTTATGGAGGCCCAGGATGCTTCAATAGCGGCCTTAAGCTCATCCAGAGTGTTGGGTCTTGCGTCTCTCAACTTTCTCTTCACAATATCCCACAGATTCTCTATGGGGTTCAGGTCAGGAGAGTTGGCAGGCCAATTGAGCACAGTAATACCATGGTCAGTAAACCATTTACCAGTGGTTTTGGCACTGTGAGCAGGTGCCAGGTCGTGCTGAAAAATGAAATCTTCATCTCCATAAAGCATTTCAGCCGATGGAAGCATGAAGTGCTCCAAAATCTCCTGATAGCTAGCTGCATTGACCCTGCCCTTGATGAAACACAGTGGACCAACACCAGCAGCTGACATGGCACCCCACACCATCACTGACTGTGGGTACTTGACACTGGACTTCAGGCATTTTGGCATTTCCTTCTCCCCAGTCTTCCTCCAGACTCTGGCACCTTGATTTCCGAATGACATGCAAAATTTGCTTTCATCAGAAAAAAGTACTTGGGACCACTTAGCAACAGTCCAGTGCTGCTTCTCTGTAGCCCAGGTCAGGCGCTTCTGCCGCTGTTTATGGTTCAAAAGTGGCTTTACCTGGGGAATGCGGCACCTGTAGCCCATTTCCTGCACACGCCTGTGCACGGTGGCTCTGGATGTTTCCACACCAGACTCAGTCCACTGCTTCCTCAGGTTCCCCAAGGTCTGGAATCGGTCCTTCTCCACAATCTTCCTCAGGGTCCGGTCACCTCTTCTCGTTGTACAGCGTTTTCTGCCACATTGTTTCCTTCCAACAGACTTACCATTGAGGTGCCTTGATACATCACTCTGGGAACAGCCTATTTGTTGAGAAATTTCTTTCTGGGTCTTACCCTCTTGCTTGAGGGTGTCAATGATGGCCTTCTTGACATCTGTCAGGTCGCTAGTCTTACCCATGATGGGGGTTTTGAGTAATGAACCAGGCAGGGAGTTTTTAAAAGCCTCAGGTATCTTTTGCATGTGTTTAGAGTTAATTAGTTGATTCAGAAGACTAGGGTAATAGGTCGTTTAGAGAACCTTTTCTTGATATGCTAATTTATTGAGACAGGTTTTTTGGGTTATCAGGAGTTGTATGCCAAAATCATCAGTATTAAAACAATAAAAGACCTGACAAATTTCAGTTGGTGGATAATGAATCTATAATATATGATTGTTTAATTGTAATCATTACATTATGGTAAATAATGAAATTTAACACTATATGCTAATTTTTTGAGAAGGACCTGTATATATATTAGATTACTTTCTGTCGTTACTGAGCAAAATTTATTTGCAACACTTCCTTAAGAATCATTCCACTATCTATCATGTACCCCTGTCCATATCCCTTATACATGAATATATAAAGGGGATTCTATATAGTGCCACATATTTTCCCAGTTGTTTGAATAACTGCATGTAATACACTTTTCTCTTAAAGAGGAAATATTCAAATCTTCAACGTTAACAACTATTCCACAGGCACTAGAGCAACAAGGCATTTATGAGACAAATTATTGAATACTATCTTTGATTACTTTGAAAGATCTAAATGTCATGTTAAAACATTCAATGGATTTCCTAATTTTTATTAATAAACCAATCAATTTTGACTATTTTTGGCAGTTGGAGTGAGAGAGAAAGAAAGAAAGTTTGAGAAGATACTTTGTAGAATCTCAACTAAGGTCCCTATTCCGGACATAAGGTACCGTCACACTAAGCGACGCTGCAGCGATACAGACAACGATGCCGATCGCTGCAGCGTCGCTGTTTGGTCGCTGGAGAGCTGTCACACAGACCGCTCTCCAGCAACCAACGATGCCGAGGTCCCTGGGTAACCAGGGTAAACATCGGGTTGCTAAGCGCAGGGCCGCGCTTAGTAACCCGATGTTTACCCTGGTTACCAGTGTAAAATGTAAAAAAAACAAACACTACATACTCACCTTCGCGTCCCCCGGCGTCCGCTTCCTGCACTGACTGAGTGCCGGCCCTAACAGCAGAGCGGTGACGTCACCGCTGTGCTGTGCTTTCACTTTACGGCCGGCGCTCAGTCAGTGCAGGAAGCGGACGGCGGGGGACGCGAAGGTGAGTATGTAGTGTTTGTTTTTTTACATTTTACACTGGTAACCAGGGTAAACATCGGGTTACTAAGCGCGGCCCTGCGCTTAGTAACCCAATATTTACCCTGGTTACCATTGTAAAACATCGCTGGTATCGTTGCTTTTGCTGTCAAACACGACGATACACGCCGGTCTGACAACCAAATAAAGTTCGGAACTTTAATCAACGACCAGCGATATCACAGCAGGATCCTGATCGCTGCGGCGTGTCAATCACAACGATATCGCTATCCAGGACGCTGCAACGTCACGGATCACTAGCGATATCGTTTAGTGTGACGGTACCTTTAGGGTGGGTAAAATAAGTATTTGATGCACTTTGATTTTTTACCACTTCCAAATCTGGAGAAGTCTGTAATTTTTATTGTAGGTTGGTTCATTTTAGCTGTGAGAGACAGGATCGAACAATAAAAAAACAGAAAATCACATTGTATGTTTTTAAATAATTAAATTGCATTTTATTGCATGGAATAAGTATTTGATCACCTACCAACCAGCAAGAATTTGGCTCTCACAGACCTGTTAGTTTTTCTTTAAGAAGCCCTCCTACTCTGCACTCATTGCCTGTATTCATTGCACCTGTTTGAACTTGTTACTTGTATAAAAACACCTGTTCACACAATAAATCAATCAATCACACTCCAACCCCTCCACCATGGCCAAGATCAAAGACCTATCTAAGGACACTATAGACAAAATTGTAGACCTGCACATGGCTGGGATTGGCTGCAAGACAATATGCAAGCAGCTTGGTGAGATGGGAACTGTTGGCACAATTATTAGAAAATGGAAGAAACACAAGATGACTGTCAATCTTCCTCGGTCTGTGGCTACATGCAAGATCTCACCTTTGTTTGGCATAAATGCAATTTTCCAGACAATACCAACATCTTTTAATAAAGCTTATATGGATAAGACAATGTATATATTACTAAGAATCAACAGTGATATGTAGGTATCAGTGCACTAAGTTTTCATGACATGGAGCATGCATGGACAAGTATGACAATATTGTCTTCAATAAAATGGTGTTTGCCAGTGGCATGCAGAGATTAAATGTTATTAAAGGTTGCTGCTCTATGTACTAAATGTCTAGAGCATGCGCAATGTTTCCGCAAATGGCATGGAAACCTAAGTACTGAATGATGGGGTGAGTCATAATAATGAATTATTTGCACATGTGTTCATTATGATCAATTAACATATATCATAACTTTATACACTTTTTGCAATATTGCATATGTATTTTTTGATGGAATTAATATATTTATGCACATGGACTGTGCTCTATGCACTTTATACATATATGAATTTGAATTTTATGAATTTGCATTTTAATTGTCATGTAATTGGAACATCTATTTATATATCAATTGTATAATACTGCACTGCTTGTAAAAGTTCCATAATTAGAACGAAATGTCGCCCTGGCATGGTGGGTCAATAAACCACTATATTTTGGACTTTTTGAACGCTACCTTCATCTTTTCTAGATAGATAGATAGATAGATAGATAGATAGATAGATAGATAGGTCAACTATTCATTTTAAACTTACTTTTCTCAGTTGGATTACATCCTAATTCGGATTAACATGTCTATGGAGTTTATCATAAATTGTATTCTAAAGACCTTTCCAACAGCATCTCAGAGCACTATTTTTTCTGCAATTTATGTGTGCTTTCCGTGGCTTCTGAGCACTCACATGTGTATATCTCATTGAAATATATAAATGATCATAAAAATACACGTTAGTCAGCAAGACTTTTAGAGCACAGATGAGCTAAAAGGCATTAGCATATTCATTTTTAGACCCAGTAAAAAAATAAAATAAAGTGAGGTGAAACACTTTAAAATGCATTTTGAGGAAGAGCTTTGAAATTACTCAGGGGAGGTTGGGAGTAGAAGAGAGGAAAATTAAAAAGATAAGATACAGTTTATATTCCAGAGTCTACAGAACCGCTGTAGCAATAAAGGTTTGTCTTCTAAAATTGCATGCAGACTGAAAAGCATTACGGTGCTTTAAAAACTGTTATGTAATATCAAAGTTGCACATATTGCTCTTGATGTAGAAAATGTCATAGTTAGTAGAATACAACATGGAATGACAATTTGAATAGAAAGCATACATTCTGAATATTTGATACTATGTGAATATGGCATATAATTTAACCCCTTTCTGACCTCGGACGGGATAGTACGTCCGATGTCAGAAGCCCCGCTTTGATGCGGGCTCCGGCGGTAAGCCCGCATCAAAGCCGGGACATGTCAGCTGTTTTGAATAGCTGACATGTGCCCGTAATAGGCGCACGCAGAATTGCGACCTGCCTGCGCCTATTAACTAGTTAAATGCCGCTGTCAAACGCAGACAGCGGCATTTAACCGGCGCTTCCGGCCAGGCGGCCGGAAATGAGCGCATCGCCGACCCCCGTCACATGATCCGAGGTCGGCGATGCTTCTACATTGTAACCATAGAGGTCCTTGCGACCTCTATGGTTACTGAACCACGGTAGCTGTCAGCGCCACCCTGTGGTTGGCGCTCACAGCACACCTGCATTTCTGCTACATAGCAGCGAACATCAGATCGCTGCTATGTAGCAGAGCCGATCGCATTGTGCCAGCTTCTAGCCTCCCATGGAGGCTATTGAAGCATGGCAAAAGTTAAAAAAAAGTTACAAAAAAATGTGAAAAAAATAAAAAAAATATAAAAGTTTGAATCACCCCCCTTTCGCCCCAATCAAAATAAATCAATAAAAAAAAATCAAACCTACACATATTTGGTATTTCCGCGTTCAGAATTGCCCAATCTATCAATAAAAAAAGCATTAACCTGATCGCTAAACGGTGTAGCGAGAAAAAAATTCAAAACGCCAGAATTACGTTTTTTTGGTCGCCGCAACATTGCATTAAAATGCAATAACGGGCGATCAAAAGAATGTATCTGCACCAAAATAGTATCATTAAAAACACCAGCTCGGCACGCAAAAAATAAGCCCTCAACCGACCCCAGATCATGAAAAATGGAGACGCTACGAGTATCGGAATTTTTTTTTCACCACTTAGATAAAAAATAACCTAGTCATGTTAGGTATCTATGAACTCGTAGTGACCTGGGGAATCATAATGGCAGGTCAGTTTTTGCATTTAGTGAACCTAGCAAAAAAGCCAAACAAAAAACAAGTGTGGGACTGCACTTTTTTTGCAATTTCACCGCACTTGGAATTTTTTTCCCGTTATCTAGTACACTACATGGTAAAACCAATGATGTCGTTCAAAAGTACAACTCGTCCTGCAAAAATAAGCCCTCATATGGCCAAATTGACAGAAAAATAAAAAAGTTATGGCTCTGGGAAGGAGGGGAGTGAAAAACGAACACGGAAAAACGGAAAATCCCAAGGTCATGAAGGGGTTAATACTTATTTTATCCTATGTAGTAACTAAAAAAAACTTGGTTTAACTCATGTTCGGTTACACATATAATGAGTGAGAGACCACTACATCTACGGAAGTAGCAAAGGATATCTTGACTCACAACCAGGGATACACATTAAAAATCACCGGGACCCATAGCAAAAGTTTGAATTTGGCCCCCTCTGTCTACCCAAAAAATATTCAGCAGAGTAGGTGAAGTCAGTTTTTATAAACAGGGAAAAGAACATGTAAAATGTATTATGGCACATACATAGTGTCATTTACACACTTCTCGGAACGTGACGCGGAGTACGCCTGCATGGGTTAATTTATTCTCTCTCACTCAATCCAGCACTCAACCTCTGTTTCACATTCATCACACTCTGGTTACGTAAGGCTGCCACCAGTCATTAAACACTCAGGGTAATGAGGCCCCAAAATGCGTTACTCTCAATCAAAAGGTCACACACTCTCTGAAGGGCTGTAGATTCTTTTAGAGTACAAGGTCAAAATTATTAAAGATTTTAAGCTTTAATATAAAAATATACAGTGCTTACAATAAATATATAAAAAGGTAAAAATAAAATGACACACAAATATACAAAACAGTTATAAAATAAAAAGGGAGAAATAAGAGAAATAACTAAACATTTCCGTCTACAGTTATTGTCTGTTTGCCTGAGGGAATGAGAAGGGAATCATGGATCGCACCAGCCCTTAGGCAGCCCTCACATGTGAACACCTTCTCTTTGTAATATAAGAGAGGCTAAGCGGCACACAACATATATACTGGGTACACAAATAGGAATCCACTCCGTAGTTTATAGAAAAAAAATCTTCTTTTCACCTTCTCTTTGTGTCACCCAACTTTTTATAGCCCTTATCATAGGCTCATATTTCCAGGATGACCCGGATTGGCTTATTCAAAGGTTGCTGTCTGTGAATGGACGATGAGCCAAGCTGTAGCATTTCAAATATCCTGTGTCTTCCCTCCCTTACTCTTTATATATAGACAATAAGAATGAATCCTTCTAGTTACAACCATCTGCTAGCTTTGTGAAGCTGCCATGTTCTGACACTTCTACATGCTCCCAGGAGATTCCCCCTGTGGCTGAGTTCCTGCAATAATAGCAGGCAGATGCTGTGTCCTTTGTGCAGAGACCATATATGGATGTAGCCTTGACCATTTGTTCTATTGGCATTAGTCTACCTTACAGTTATATATGTCCTTCACACATAGTAATATTGCTCCTTACTGATGCCCTTTAGTATTTTTATACAAGATCTCAAAAAGGCCCCCTACATTCTGTTTTCATTCTGCAGCAATTTTTTACTGAGCGTTTTCAGCCTACCCTTTGCAGTCCTCTCTTCTCCGCACACAGCGTACATGGATTCCTCAGTGGTATCCCAGTGCGCTTGCACGATGTGTCTATCGCCGGTGATTTGGCAAGAGGCCCATCGGAGCCTCTGCGCATGAGCTATATGAAATAAACTTTGGCACTCAACTTGCAATGATATGAAATTTTAATGGCAGCCACTTGTACAAACGTTTCGGTCAGAGACTTTGACCTTCTTCAGTGTACTTGGTCCCTAAGACACTATTAGTGTGTGGCTGGAGGTCAGGATAAGGTCCTATGCATGGATCCCATGCATCCGTGTGGATGAGGATACGGTGGCGAGGGACGGTACCAAAGTTTATTTCATATATCTTCGGGTTTTGGAACCCTCTTTGTGCACCATCACAGCTGTGCCACGATATACCACACCATCTGCGCATGAGCTGTCATCATGACGATGCACCTGTGCTTGTGTTCCACTAGACCACAAGCAGAAGCGTCCATTACATGGCAATAGATTTACACCGCGCATGCGCCTCTATCATGGGATATGCCACTATCCCTTCCACGCCTGCAGTGACAATCACCGCTCACATTACAGCTGATACATATGTGCTCTCATTGGCCAGTCTGGTCTATTTAAGCACTGATCTCCCCTCCCCATCACACGTCTCCTGAAGAAGTTATCTCAACAAACATGCATTGGGACATTAGGAGAACCCTTATTACACCCTGTTCAGCTCATGTATGTCCTTGTTATTATTCTGTTTGCTATACTGTCATGCACGATTTTTTGTAGCACTTTATACTTGATGCACTTTTTACTTGATGCACTTTAGCAAAGATGGTCTAATCCTAGTATTCATATCTATACAAACTTGCTTGTAACTTTACTGTGGCCTAATATTAAGCAGGATCTCCTGCTTAAGATCCTGCTTAATGCATGCATGGAGAGCCCAACAAACAGGCTCTCCATGCATGTGTCATGACTGTCACACAGCCATGACACGTGCAGCTGCAGAGCAGAACAGCTGACCAGCCGGAGCGATCCAGGAAGCCAGGTTCCCAATGCAGCTTATTCACTAAGAGGTATAGCTTGCCGAATAAGCCCTGACCAAATCAAATTCGCTCATCTGTAATCATGACCCCCACACAAGTGTGATGGCACCCATTAATTATGATGCCCCACAGCCCTCATTTAGTATGATGGCCAACACTCAGTATAATAACCCCACTGCCCCCACACACACAGTATCATGGCCTCCACAGACCCACACAAAAGTATAATGATCCCTCAGTATGATTCTCTCCCAGACCCCACTCAGTATGACCTCCACAGTCCCTCACTAAATGTGATGGCTCCCAAACACTCCCAATATGATGACCGTATGACATGTTAATATGATGATAATATGATGTCATGAAGTCTGAAATGTGCTGAGCCTCAGACTTTCAAACACAGACTGAATGGTAGCTCAGAGAAGCATTAGCTTCCTAATGCACCATTCTATTCAATGGTATATGCAGATTCCACTAAAATTGTGAACAGCATTAGGCCCCCTGACTCATTGGACACATAGCAGCTGCATAGTCTGCCATTAATGGATAGTACACCTCTGCTCACAACACATCTTTATCATTTTTCACAGAACATTATCTCACATAAGACGATTAAGATACTTAAAAGGGATGTCTCAAGAGAGACATTTATGGCATATCCACCATAAATGTCTAGTAGATTCAGGTCCCACTTCTGGGATATCTCCAAAATTGAGGTCTTTCAATTCCCAATTTATAGGTAGCTTCCAAACCATGGTGAGTGAAAAGGTGATGGTTTGTGTGCAGGCTCTCTCCATTCACAGCTGTGGGAGTTCCAAACATAACCAAGAGCATTCACTTAGATCTATTCTGAACTTCCATAGCAATGAATTGAGCAAGCCAGGACGTGCACAGCCACCTCTCCACTAACTAATAGTTGAAAGCCTTCAGGAGGTGGCACTGTACTTGAAATAGGTGTAGATCACATAGATCTTCATCTATTAGGCATGGAAAGCCTCTTTAACCCCTTCATGACCCAGCCTATTTTGGCCTTAATGACCTTGCCATTTTTTGCAATTCTGACCAGTGTCCCTTTATGAGGTAATAACTCAGGAACGCTTCAACGGATCCTTGCGGTTCTGAGATTGTTTTTTCGTGACATATTGGGCTTCATGTTAGTGGTAAATTTAGGTCGATAATTTCTGAGTTTATTTGTGAAAAAAATGGAAATTTGGCGAAAATTTTGAAAATTTCGCAATTTTCACATTTTGAATTTTTATTCTGTTAAACCAGAGAGTTATGTGACACAAAATAGTTAATAAATAACATTTCCCACATGTCTACTTTACATCAGCACAATTTTGGAAATAAATTTTTTTTTTGCTAGGAAGTTATAAGGGTTAAAATTTGACCAGTGATTTCTCATTTTTACAACAAAATTTACAAAACCATTTTTTTTAGGGACCACCTCACATTTGAAGTCAGTTTCAGGGTTCTATATGGCCGAAAATACCCAAAAGTGACACCATTCTAAAAACTGCACCCCTCAAGGTGCTCAAAACCACATTCAAGAAGTTTATTAACCCTTCAGGTGTTTCACAACAGCAGAAGCAACATGGAAGGAAAAAGTGAACATTTAACTTTTTAGTCACAAAAATGATCTTTTAGCAACAATTTTTTTATTTTCCCAAGGGTAAAAGGAGAAACTGGACCACAAAAGTTGTTGTCCAATTTGTCCTGAGTACGTTGATACCTCATATGTGGGGGTAAACCACTGTTTGTGGGCACGGCAGGGCTCGGAAGCGAAGGAGCGCCATTTGACTTTTTCAATGAAAAATTGGCTCCAATCTTTAGCGGACACCATGTCGCGTTTGGAGAGCCCCCGTGTGCCTAAACATTGAAGCTCCCCCACAAGTGACCCCATTTTGGAAACTAGACGCCCCAAGGAACTTATCTAGATGCATAGTGAGCACTTTAATCCCCCAGGTGCTTCACAAATTGATCCGTAAAAATGAAAAAGTACTTTTTTTTCACAAAAAATTTTTTTAGCCTCAATTTTTTCATTTTCACATGGGCAACAGGATAAAATGGATCCTAAAATCTGTTGGGCAATTTCTCCTGAGTACGCCGATACCTCATATGTGGGGGTAAACCACTGTTTGGGTGCACGGCAAGGCTCGGAAGGGAAGGCGCGCCATTTGACTTTTTGAATGAAAAATTATCTCCATCGTTAGCGGACACCATGTCGCGTTTGGAGAGACCCTGTGTGCCTAAACATTGAAGCTCCCCCACATG
Organism: Ranitomeya variabilis; assembly: GCF_051348905.1. NCBI lineage: Eukaryota > Metazoa > Chordata > Amphibia > Anura > Dendrobatidae > Ranitomeya > Ranitomeya variabilis. The sequence goes on from NC_135233.1 coordinate 833,419,127, forward strand.
TGACCCCATTTTGGAAACTAGACCCCCAAGGAACTTATCTAGATGCATAGTGAGCACTTTAATCCCCCAGGTGCTTCACAAATTGATCCGTAAAAATGAAAAAGTACTTTTTTTTCACAAAAATTTTTTTTAGCCTCAATTTTTTCATTTTCACATGGGCAACAGGATAAAATGGATCCTAAAATCTGTTGGGCAATTTCTCCTGAGTACGCCGATACCTCATATGTGGGGGTAAACCACTGTTTGGGTGCACGGCAAGGCTCGGAAGGGAAGGCGCGCCATTTGACTTTTTGAATGAAAAATTATCTCCATCGTTAGCGGACACCATGTCGCGTTTGGAGAGACCCTGTGTGCCTAAACATTGAAGCTCCCCCACATGTGACCCCATTTTGGAAACTAGACCCCCCAAGGAACTTATCTAGATGCATAGTGAGCACTTTAAACTCTCAGGTGCTTCACAAATTGATCCGTAAAAAATGAAAAAGTATTTTTATTTCACAAAAAAAATTTTTTAGCCTCAATTTTTTCATTTTCACATGGGCAACAGGATAAAATGGATCCTAAAATTTGTTGGGCAATTTCTCTTGAGTACGCCAATACCTCATATGTGGGGGTAAACCACTGTTTGGGTGCACGGCAAGGCTTGGAAGGGAAGGCGCGCCATTTGACTTTTTCAATGGAAAATTAGCTCCAATCGTTAGTGGACACCATGTTGCGTTCGGAGAGCCCCTGTGTGCCTAAACATTAGAGCTCCCCTACAAGTGACCCCATTTTGGAAACTAGACCCCCCAAGGAACTAATCTAGATGTATAGTGAGCACTTAAAACCCCCAGGTGCTTCACAGAAGTTTATAACGCAGAGCCATGAAAATAAAAAAATATTTTTCTTTCCTCAAAAATGATTTTTAGCCCGGAGATTTTTATTTTCCCAAGGATAATAGGAGAAATTGGACCCCAAATGTTGTTGTCCAGTTTGTCCTGAGTACGATGATACCCCATATGTGGGGGTAAACCACTGTTTGGGCGCACGGCAGGGCTCGGAAGGGAAGGCATGCCATTTGGCTTTTTGAATGGAAAATTAGCTCCAATCATTAGCGGACACCATGTCGCGTTTGGAGAGCCCCTGTGTGCCTAAACATTGGAGCTCCCACACAAGTGACCCCATTTTGGAAACTAGACCTCCCAAGGAACTAATCTAGATGTGTGGTGAGCACTTTGAACCCTCAAGTGCTTCACAGAAGTTTATAACGCAGAGCCATGAAAATATAAAATTATTTTTCTTTCCTCAAAAATGATTTTTTAACCCACAATTTTTTATTTTCCCAAGGGTAAAAGGAGAAATTGGACCCCAAAAGTTGTTGTGCAGTTTCTCCTGAGTACGCTGATACCCCATATGTGGGGGTAAACCACTGTTTTGGCACACGTCGGGGAGCGGAAGGGAAGTAGTGACGTTTTGAAATGCAGACTTTAATGGAATGCTCTGCGGGCGTCACGTTGCGTTTGCAGAGCCCCTGATGTGCCTAAACAGTAGGAACTCCCCACAATTGACCCCACTTTGGAAATTAGACCCCCAAGGGAACTTATCTAGATGTGTGGTGAGCACTTTGAACCCCCAAGTGCTTCACAGAAGTTTATAACGCAGAGACGTGAAAATAAAAAATGTGTTTTCTTTCCTAAAAAATATTTTTTTAGCCCAGAATTTTTTAATTTTCCCAAGGGTAACAGGAAAAATTTGACCCCAAAAGTTGTTGTCCAGTTTCTCCTGAGTACGCTGATACCCCATATGTGGGGGTAAACCACTATTTGGGCACATGGCGGGGCTCGGAAGGGAAGTAGTGACGATTTGGAATGCAGACTTTGATGGAATGGTCTGCGGGAATCATGTTATGTTTGCAGAGCCCCTGATGTGCCTAAACAGTAGAAACCCCCCACAAGTGACCCCATTTTGGAAACTAGACCCCCCAAGGAACTTATCTAGATGTGTGGTGAGCACGTTCAACCCCCAAGTGCTTCACAGAAGTTTACAACGCAGAGCCGTGAAAATAAAAAATAATTTTTTCTTTCCTCAAAAAAGATGTTTTAGCAAGCAATTGTTTATTTTCACAAGGGTAACAGGAGAAATTGGACCACAATATTTGTTGCCCAGTTTGTTGTGAGTATGCTGGTACCCCATATGTGGGGGTAAACCACTGTTTGGGCGCACGTCAGGGCTCGGAAGGGAAGTAGTGACATTTGAAATGCAGACTTTGATGGAATGGTCTGCGGGCGTCACGTTGCATTTGCAGAGCCCCTGATGTGCCTAAACAGTAGAAACACCCCACAAGTGACCCCATTTTGGAAACTAGACCCCAAAAGGATCTTATCTAGATGTGTGGTGAGCACTTTCAACCCCCAAGTGTTTCACATAAGTTTATAACGTAGAGCCGTGAAAATAAAAAATAATTGTTCTTTCCTCAAAATTATGTTTTAGCAAGTAATTTTTTATTTTTGCAAGGGTAACAGGAGAAAATGGACCCCAATAGTTGTTGCCCAGTTTGTCCTGAGTACGCTGGTATCCCATATGTGGGGGTAAACCACTGTTTGGGCGCACGTCGGGGCTTGGAAGGGAGGGCGCACCATTTGACTTTTTGAACGCAAGATTGGCTGGAATCATTGGTGGCGCCATGTTGCGTTTGGAGACCCCTGATGTGCCTAAACAGTGGAAACCCCTCAATTCTAACTTCAACACTAACCCCAACACACCCCTAACCCTAATCCCAACTGTAGCCATAACCCTAATCACAACCCTAACCCCAACACACCCTAACCACAACCCTAACCCCAACACACCCGTAACCCTAAATCCAACCCTAATCCTAACCCTAATCCCAACCCTACCCACAACTGTAACCCCAACACAACCCTAACCCTATCCTTAACCCTAACCACAAGCCTAATCTTAACCCTATTTCCAACCCTAGCCCTAATTCCAACCCTAAGGGTACCGTCTCACATAACGATTTACCAACGATCACGACCAGCGATACGACCTGACCGTGATTGTTGGAAAGTCATTGTGTGGTCGCTGGGGAGCTGTCACACAGACCGCTCTCCAGCGACCAACGATGCCAAGGTTCCGGGTAACCAGGGTAAACATCGGGTTACTAAGCGCAGGGCCGCGCTTAGTAACCCAATGTTTACCGTGGTTACCAGCGTAAAAGTAAAAAAAAAAAACGTACATACTCACATTTTGGTGTCCTTCAGGTCCCTTGCCGTCTGCTTCCCGCTCTGACTGAGCGCCGCCGTACAGTGAGAGCACAGCACAGCGGTGACGTCACCGCTGCGCTCTGCTCTCACTTTCCAGCCGGCAGACAGTCAGAGCGGGAAGCAGACGGCAAGGGACCTGAAGGACACCGAAATGTGAGTATGTACGTTTTTTTTTTTTTTAACTTTTACGCTGGTAACCACGGTAAACATCTAGTTACTAAGCGCGGCCCTGCGCTTAGTAACCCGATGTTTACCCTGGTTACAAGTGAACGCATCGCTGGATAGCTGTCACACACAATGATCCAGCGATGACAGCGGGAGATCCAGCGACGAAAGAAAGTTCCAAACGATCTGCTACGACGTACGATTCTCAGCAGGGTCCCTGATCGCTGCTGCGTGTCAGACACAGCGATATCGTATGGATATCCCTGGAACGTCACAGATCGTACCGTCGTAGCGATCAAAGTGCCACTGTGAGACGGTACCCTAACTCTAATTCCAACCCTAACCCTAAGGCTATGTGCCCACTTTGCGGATTCGTGTGAGATTTTTCCGCACCATTTTTGAAAAATCCGCAGGTAAAAGGCACTGCGTTTTACCTACGGATTTACAGCGGATTTCCAGTGTTTTTTTGTGCGGATTTCACCTGCGGATTCCTATTGAGGAACAGGTGTAAAACGCTGCGGAATCCGCACAAAATTGACATGCTGCGGAAAATACACAGCGTTTCCGCACGGTATTTTCCGCACCATGGGCACAACAGATTTGGTTTTCCATAGGTGTACATGGTACTGTAAACCTGATGGAAAACTGCTACGAATTCGCAGAGGCCAATCCGCTGCGGATCCGCTGCGGATCCGCGGCCGATCCGCTGCGGATCCGCGGCAATCCGCTGCGGATTCGCAGCCAAATCCGCACTGTGTGCACATGCCCTAACCCTACCCCTAACCCTACCCCTAATTCTAACCCTAATTCTAACCCTAGTTCTAACCCTAACCCTAGCAGAAAAAAAATATATATATTTTATTTATTTTTATTATTGTCCCTATGGGGGTGATAAAGGGGGGTCATTTACTTTTTTTTATTTTGATCACTGTGATAGGCTATATCGCAGTGATCAAAATACTTCTGAAATGAATCTGCCAGCCGGCAGACTCTGCGGGCGCAGTGCGCATGTGCCCGCCATATTGGAAGATGGCGGCGCCCATGGAGAAGCCGGACGGACATCGGGAGGCCCGGTAAGTATGAAGGGGGGGTGATCGGATCACGGGGGGGGACCGGAGCACAGGGGGGGGGACCGGAGCACAGGGAGGGGGCACCGGAGCACGGGGGGAGCGGACAGGAGAACGGAGGAGCGGACAGAACGAATTAGGGGGGCGGACCGCGCACCGGAGCACTGGGGGGGCGATCGGTGGGGTGGGGTGGGGGCAGATTAGGTTTTCCAGCCATGGTCGATGATATTGCAGCATCGGCCATGGCTGGATTGTAATATTTCACCGTTTTTTGGGGTGAAATATTACAAATCGCTCTGATTGGCAGTTTCACTTTCAACAGGCAATCAGAGCGATCGTAGCCACGGGGGGTGAAGCCACCCCCCCTGGGCTGAAGCACCACTCCCCCTGTTCCTGGAGATCGGGTGAAATTGGAGTTAACCCTTTCACCCGATCTGCAGGAGCGCGATCCCTCCATGACGCATACGTTGCGTCACAGGTCGTGAAGGCACCGACTTTCATGACGCAGCGTATGCGTCAAAGGTCGTTAAGGGGTTAACATTGTACAATCCATTGAACAATGTCACATAAGGTATTAAATTACACTGTTTTTGAGCTATGTTAACCAAATTCTGTATTATCTGCATCAATTTACCATTGCTAGATCTAAACCATGCTTATCCTCCTCAGACCAAGAAGTCCCAGAACCCAGAAACCGTTGTACACTGCAGTGTACACGAGGACTAATGTGGTCAGCTCGAAAGATGGACAATGTTGGAATGTAGATCGAACTTTTTATAGTTTCAAGCTCCATCTGAGGAATGTCTGTTTACTGTTTTTTGAGTATTCAGATAAAAGCCCTCCACAGAGTTATGAATGGGTAGCCAAATTAAATGTGAACCCAACCTAAAGAATTTTAAATATTGACAGCAAAGGCATATTATAAGGTTGTTCCACTATAGACACTCACTGTATCTCTTATCTACAGCAAAGGTGATAAATCTCTGACTCAGAACCCCACAACCAGCAACATGGTTTAAGGTACCTTCACACGAAACGACATTATAACGATATCGCTAGCGATCCGTGACGTTGCAGCGTCCTCGCTAGCGATATCGTTTCGTTTGACACGCAGCAGCGATCAGGATCCTGCTGTGATGTCGCTGGTCGCTGAATAAAGTCCAGAACTTTATTTGGTCGTCCGATCGCCGTGTATCGTTGTGTTTGAAAGCAAAAGCAACGATACCAGCGATATTTTACACTGGTAACCAGGGTAAACATCGGGTTACTAAGCGCAGGGCCGCGCTTAGTTACCCGATGTTTACCCTGGTTACTAGCGTAAAATGTAAAAAAAACAAACAGCACATACTCACATTGCGTCCCCTGCAGTCTGCTTCCTCCTCTGACTCAGCGCCGCAAAGTGAAAGTGAAAGCAGCACAGCGGTGACGTCACCGCTCTGCTCTCACTGTACGGCGCTCAGTCAGTCAGGAAGTGGACGCAGGGGGACGTGAATGTAAGTATGTGCTGTTTGTTTTTTTTAGATTTTACGCTGGTAACCAGGGTAAACATCGGGTTACTAAGCGCGGCCCTGCGCTTAGTTACCCGATGTTTACCCTGGTTACCAGGGGACCTCGGCATAGTTGATCGCTGGAGAGCGGTCTGTGTGACAGCTCTCCAGCGACCAAACAGCGACGCTGCAGCGATCGACATCGTTGTCGCTATCGCTGCAGCGTCGCTTCGTGTGAAGGTACCTTAACTCATCTCTGATATGTACCATTCACAGTGTGCCTGCAGTGTACACTTGCTGTAAGCACTGAGAAAACTCATAAAACACACTCTAAAGGTACCTTCACACGAAGCGACGCTGCAGCGATAGCGACAACGATGTCGATCGCTGCAGCGTCGCTGTTTGGTCGCTGGAGAGCTGTCACACAGACCGCTCTCCAGCGATCAACTATGCCGAGGTCCCCGCGTAACCAGGGTAAACATCGGGTAACTAAGCGCAGGGCCGCGCTTAGTAACCCGATGTTTACCCTGGTTACCAGCGTAAAATCTAAAAAAAACAAACAGCACATACTTACATTCACGTCCCCCTGCGTCCACTTCCTGACTGACTGAGCGCCGTACAGTGAGAGCAGAGCGGTGACGTCACCGCTGTGCTGCTTTCACTTTCACTTTGCGGCGCTGAGTCAGAGGAGGAAGCAGACTGCAGGGGACGCAATGTGAGTATGTGCTGTTTGTTTTTTTTACATTTTACGCTAGTAACCAGGGTAAACATCGGGTAACTAAGCGCGGCCCTGCGCTTAGTAACCCGATGTTTACCCTGGTTACCAGTGTAAAATATCGCTGGTATCGTTGCTTTTGCTTTCAAACACAACGATACACAGCGATCGGACGACCAAATAAAGTTCTGGACTTTATTCAGCGACCAGCGACATCACAGCAGGATCCTGATCGCTGCTGCGTGTCAAACGAAACGATATCGCTAGCGAGGACGCTGCAACGTCACGGATTGCTAGCGATATCGTTATAATGTCGTTTCGTGTGAAGGTACCTTAAATTAATCAATAGGCTTTTGTTCACCAACCATAGACCATAAGGGTCCATCTTTGCCTAGCCGGGGGTTTCTCTCTTTTTTACTGTACTATGGAAGCCTATGTGTAATTCTCTTTCTGAGGTTTGTGTTAGCTACTAATAAAAATGCAGTGTCAATGAAACCTAATATCAGTTATCAAATATCACTCTGCTTTCATGGTGTTTGGTATTTTTTGCTCAAATGGTAGAAATTTTGAAGTCAGATTTGCTAGTAACTGTATTGCTTTTGTAGGCGGTATATTTATTGTGTCCCACGTGGTTTAATACTTTTATTTGTACATATACTTCTGTCTAGAGAACGCACTGGAGTAAGTAGACAACTTTTTGTTACAACATTTCAAAATATTTGCTAGTCATGTATAAGGTTAAAACAAGGAAAATGCCAGACACTTGTCTTTTTTGATGAGTTGAGAATAACAATTACTAACAAAATTGGTTAAAAATGCTACACAAATGTATCTAATAATTAACAAAATGCACCCAAAAAACAGGTGCAAAACAAGTGATACATCTTCCCTAGAAATTCATAAAAGTTTACTCAATTTCTTAAACTCTGAAACTCTTATAATGAATAAAGAAAAGATAAACTTACCGCTGACTTTGCTCATTCCTAGGACAATATCTTCATAAACTAGTGATAAAAGAAAACATTCCATCACATACAAGTGAGAGCAAATATAATATATTCCATTTTACAATGAAAATAACCATAAGTAAGAAATATTGCATATCTACAGAAGGAACATTTCTGTTTTAGTCAAGCATGTGATGACATGACATGCAAAAAAAAAGTTATGCATTAATCTTTCTCAATGAATTCGTAAGAAAAAAGTGCAAGATTTCTTATTGGACTTTGTTTACACAGCAAAACCCTAATTGCTGTTTCAAGAAAAATGTTTAGTCAGGTAAATGTCAACAAAAAGATAATTCTTCATAGAGTGGATGGTTATTACTGTGCTGCAAAAACAGTTAAGCTGGAAATTGAACACGAGATAGAAATACATAAATGAATATTTTTATAGGAAGTGACATGATGCGTGCTCTGATAAATAAAGTTTCCTGAGATCAGCTATGAAGTGTTCAACAAAATTCTGGAGAAAGTGCACCCATGGTATGTATTGTATGTGTACTGGTAAATATGTATCTGGTGTATCCAATTTTTAATGCTCATTTTTTTTTTACTTTATTTTTTATGTTGCCATTCTCCCAGATTCAGAAATAAGAATTACTAGTGGTATGGATAAACTGGTCCACGCACAGGAACTTATGGCTGACCTGGAAGAAGACAACCACTTTCCATACTGTATGCTCAATTAAGTCATTAGAGCTATAATGAATCTGTAGTTCAGGACACCGCTTTGTTAGACAGTGCTGCAAAGATCATCATCTGCTCTGGAGGACTTAACGTGACCGTGCATTCAACTATTCACAGCTCTATAGTATTTCATGTGTGGTCACCTACATCTTCTCTTGCTTCTGTCAGCAGATCATCTGGAATATTAGTAGCCTAACCCATAGCCATGCAATGATTAATGGTGGTTTTGTCCTTTCAGAGCAAACCATTCAAGCTCAAAATGATCTTTTTAACTTCAGCCTCATAAAATCTCCTAAAAGACATCACCGTTTGACAAGAATAAGGTCTGTGGTACATGTCAATTTACTGCCTCCGGTCTTGCAGCAGGCAGAATCGCTGTGTTCGCATTGGAAGCAGATTACTGTACTGCGGCAGGACAATTATTTGTATCACTGCTGCTTCCAGCTGCATATTGAGCAGTTCAATATTATTGAATGGACTGTGATGTGCTACAATGACTGCACAGGTGCGGAAGTTGTGCATGCTTCATAATGCGCCATTAGTCCGAACCTAATCTATAGGTCGACCTTTAAACTGCTTTCCCCACTAAATTGATGGCCATCCGAGAGATACTAAATAACTAAAGTCCTAATACAAATACACTCTCTAAATTTCAGTGAGTGAATAATAATCCCGCTGAATTACCACTGCCAAAATGTTTTATTTTATTTCCGTGTCAGTGTATATAATGAATAAGAGACTAAATGATGTTCTTGGACAAAGGTGTGTCCTTGTGTGCTTGGGCATTTGGCCATAATCAATGTACAGTCTATAGACCAAGGTGAGCATTATACATGGTAGAATTAAGTAGTACATCTCTGTCCTCTACCGTCAGGATTATTTAGCATCACTTGGCTATTTTCTTTTCCAAAGAATGTTGCAGTATCTCTAGCAGTAAAGAAAAATGTGTCTGCTTACCTTTTCCAGAGAGATCAAGAGTAGATACATCTTGACCTCTGTCATCTTTCAACGTAGCCTTATATTCAGCTTGATCTTTCTTAGTAAGCTATAAATAATAAATAGAATAGAATATTTAGACACTTTTACATTTAAATTAAAAATAAATAAATGTGTTGGAAAAATGGTAAAGAAAAGCGTGAAAATGATTATGACATGGAACATCACAGTGGTTTACTGCAGTGCAAATGCATTTCCTTTAAATCACTTTAGAGTAATTGCCTTTGTGGACATTTTTTTCAGTTGATTTAAAAAAATGGTGTATTGAATTAACCTCTTCAACCCCCGGGCAATTTTACACTTTTCGTTTTCATTTTTTGCTCCTTGCTTCTCAGAGCCATAACGTTTTGATTTTTCCATCATTATGACCATATGACGCTTATTTTTTGTGGGACAAGTTGTACTTTTGAATCTCACCATTGATTTTACCATATAGTGTACTAAAAATTGGGTAAAAAAATTCAAGTGCAGTGAAATTGTAAAAAAAAGTGCACTTCCACCATTTTTTTACCTCACCATGTTGTCCATGTTCTCCATGGTATTATGAGTTCACAGATACCAAACATTTGTAGGTTAATTTTTATTTAAATAGTGAACATAAAATATCCAAAGTTTGTAAGAAAAACAAGTTGCCATTTTCCGAGACTCATAGCGACTCATAGCGTCTCAATTTTTTAAGATATGTGGTTGGGTCAGGGCTTATTTTTTGCATCCTGATCTAACATTTTTATTAATACCATTTTGAGGTAGATATGATATTTTAATCTTCCGCTATTGCATTATATTGCAAAGTCACGGCAACCATAAAAACACAATTCTGGCGTTTTTCTTTTTTTCTCATTACGCCTTTTACCAATCAGATTATTTTAATTCATATTTTTATAGATTGGACATTTATGAACACAGCGATACCAAATATGTGGGGGGGTAATTGTTTTATTTTGAATAGGGGAAAAGGGGGATGATTTGAACTTTTGCTTTATTTTTTAATATTTTTTAAAACTTTATTTTTTTTTTACTTTTTACTTACTTTAATAGTCCCCTTAGGAGACTTGAAGCTGTGATCATCTGATCCTCTATGCTATACATAGTAGGGCTTCAACCCTGCAGGCGTTCATAGGAGATTTACAATGACAGGTATGGGGGTTTTCGGCTGTCAAGACAACCCATTCATGAGCGGGTCTTGTGACACACTTCCGACCAGCGCTTGTTAAATGCCACTGTCAGAGATTGACAGCGGCATTTAACTTGTTAACATCCGCAGGTGGATCTCTTATCTACCCACGGCTGTTAGATGCACATGAAAGCTGATCAGATTAGCTGTCATATGCAGGGAAAGATGCTGGCTCAGCACTGGAGCCCTCAACAAAAATAAAGGAAATGACCGCTGACATACCTATATGTCATAGGTGGTGAAGGGCTTACAGACCTCCATTACTGGTTTTATGTGATAATTGTTTAGAAATAAATTGAAATTAATTCTAAAGCTGAGAATTTTTCTAAAGCTTACAAAGTTTATGTCTCAAAGTAAAAATGTAATACATTATGACATCATGCTGCAAAGAGCTTATCGGGCTGCAATTCACGTCACAACCGCCATGAATAGTATAAATAACTATGAATAGAGAAATGCAAAATCAGATAGAATTTTTTTTCAGAGCTTGTCTTCTTGCTATACTCATCTGAGGATGTTGACAAGCCTTTTACATAAAAATTTGAATAATTCCAGATTGCTCCATACAAGAGTAAAGAAATCAAAAAGTAACCATATATGTTATTCCCACTTCTGCAAAAGTCCAATCTAGCAAAATATTAAATTATTTAACTGACATGGTAAATAGTGTAAAGAAAAAAAATCAAAACAACAGAAATTTTTTTTAGCTACTAAGACCATATTCACCTTGTCATGTTTACCACACAATGAATTAGGTAAAAATGAAACAAGAAAAACAGTGTTGGAATTTTTTTTTTTTTTTTTTTAGCATTTTATTGCATTTGAAACTTTTTCCCTTTTATTCACTATACTATATGGTAAAATGAATATTGTAATTCAAAACTATAAATCATCCAGCAAAAGAAAACAAACATTTATATGGCTATGAAGACAAAAAATGAAAAAAAGTTATGGCTCTTAAAGAAGGAAAGACAAAGCGCAAAAATGAAAATTCATCTGGTCTAGAAAGAATTATCATGGTATTAAAGGGATGATCTCACATTTGGAAATTATCCCCTAACCATAGGATGGGTATAACTTTCTGATTGCTGGGGGTCTGACCGGTTAGGCCCCCATTGATCTCAGGAACTCTTCAGAAGCCCATGTGAATTGAGTGGTTGTCAATCGTAAGCACTACTGCTTCATTCACTATTAAAGGGAACATCGGAGATTACCGAGGTCAGAGCTGTCATTAGAATAAATTGAGCAGCACTGCGAATGATCAACCTCCTCTACCTTCATCTGGGGCTCTTCAGAGCTCTGATATCCTGGATCGCTGAGGGTCTTGCTGGGGGCGGTCTGACCCCCAGCGATCAGAAAGTTATCTGTTTTAAGTAAAAACATCAGATAATTTACCATTTAATTTGTAACCTACTGCAGATTAAATGATATAAGTATGTACCTTTGGAATGCGGAATATGCACACTCCTTGCTGCAGATCTGGGACATCTAGAGCTTCAACTGGTACTTCAGCTTTATACCACTTAAACACTGTTTCCTTCTTAGTGTTTGCTACCTGTAAAAGCAATTGCATTAATAATGAATTTCTAAAAGTACAATTACACTCAATTCTAGCCAAACTTTAAAAGATTCATTTATTTTTTAATTCATTCATTCCATTTTTGGTATTACTAATTGTAAGGCTAGGTGCAGACGACCGTGTATTCTCTCATCCGAGAGAATCTGGTCGAATCACGCTCTGATTAAACTGTTATCAGAGTGCGATCACATTGTGAATCGATTCTCTCGGATGAGGAGAAGATGGAGAAAAAATGTTTCCATCTTCCTTTTTCTGTTGGATGTCATTCGAATGCAGTTCAATGATTTCCACAGACTTGATGACTTTCATGGCCGACTGCAATCCAAACATCGGATCAAACTCGGACATGTAGTGATTTTTCTGACATGTGCATGGCCGCATAGAATAACATCGGTCCAAGTGCAATCTGATGTTTGCGGCCATGTGCATGAGCCCTTATAATATTTTCAGGTAGATAATTTCCTCAAGAAAGGATAACATAGCATCAATATTAAAGTTAGAAGGGAATGGCCAGAGCAAGTAAAGGACTCAACCACTATTTTGGACGTCCATCTCATTTAATCTCTGAGCACACTAATGACAATTGTGTTAAGGAGCATTGTTATTTATGTTCAGGTACCTTCATGAGAGAATAGTCTCATCCTGCTGCTTTCACTTTTTATGTGAATATGGTCACAATGTTTCTTCTCACATAAAGAGTTGCTTTGAGCTCATCATCCTAACTAGCATCTCTCAGGCATCCCTTCTTTTCTGATGGCATGGGACAGGGTTGAGTCTGCTCTTGGTGTCTTTTACAAGTCAAAACACCAAATTCTACTGCTTTTCTTGTAACCGGTATGGCCAACAACCCTGCATAGCCATGCACCAGAGCTGGACAATAGTGATGAGCAAGTGTGCTCGTTACTCAAGTTATCCGAGCATGCTCGAGTCTCAACCGAGTATTGGTGGTGCTCGGATGTGATGCTCGGATCCATGCCTGCATGTTTCATGGTTGTAGTACAGCCAATAAACATGGCTACAGCTTAGTGAATGACAGGCAATCCCTGCATCTTACTTTAAGCCCCACAACATATGTGGCGGGGATCTGAGCATCTCATCCGAGCACTGCCAATACTTGGCTGAGACTCGAGCATATCGGATATCTCGAGTAACGGGCACACTCGGTCATCACTACTGGACATCTTTCAGGTATACAGCATCAAATACCCATAACACTATTTAGCTGAATTTTTAGTCTTGTGGATTCCTTAATAAGTGTCAGACTTTTAGCATTAAAACTGTAATCAATTTCATTATAGAAATATATTTGACTTTGAAATTAGAAATAATTTAGTAGCCAGATAGTGGCCGCTAATTAACTTTGGCATCTCGCAAATAAAAGAAGTAAGCAAGGGTGAGAAAATGAATATCTCAACTCCTTATATGATTGATGATTAGTATACTATACAATTTCCCTAGTAGACAATGATTTAATAGATATGTACCTTGCAAACAAGCAATACTTCACATTCCTCCGTAACATCCCAATACAAATATTCCAAGAAATGAGGACCTGCAGATTACACAAAGACATCTAATATTAACATTTTTGATGTATGCTCATAATAATTTGCATTAATTGTATTCTACAATAAGTGGTAAGAGCTGAGGGAGTAATTTGGAGTAGATAGAGATTACCGAGTACTTCAAATCGTGAGAATAGAGTCGTATATGATGAAACATCACCTAATAATGGGAAGAGGATTGATTTCAAATGAATAACTGAGATAACTATTCTCCTAGGACATTAACACAATATTAAATTGAAATAATCATTCTCTACTAAATCCAAGTATTCCCGTTTCCAAGCCTTTTATATGGGCTTTTCTGTTTTGTGTAAAAGAATGTAGCTATTATATACCGTACTTTATCTCTTACTGCTTATATGGTGCTATACATATTGTCCCCAGTGGGACTTAGCATCTAGTTTACATATCTCAGACACGCAGTACGTACTGTACGACACATCACATGGAAGTCTAATAACCTATCAATATATTTTCACAGTGTAGAAATTAAAAGTACTCTGACTTAAAAAAGGAACTTTATCTGTCTTTTTTTCTCATCTTAAACTCAGTAACTCCTCGAATTGTCGTTAGTCCATTGATTCTGGAACATTTCTTTTTTTCCTTTGTGCCCCTCCGTTCCAAAGTTATGCGCCAAAAAAATAAAGATGCAAATTATCCATTCAACCAACTTGGTGTGTACCACAGAATGTTTCTGTGACCATTTACTTTTTCTCCTCTGACGCTGAACCATCAAAACATGCCCGCACCCACATAAAAGTCCCAGTTAGTTCAAGGGAAAATGTGCACTTTTATTAGCGGATGGCATAATTTTGATAGGGGCACAGAAGAAAAGGAAAAACTGTTTGGACCCCACAGAATGTGAAAGTGAAGTAGCCACATCTCTTGTGCAATGCTGCACACCTTTCACTGGTTGTATCTGCACTATGATGTCTTGGCACCACGTGTGCTGGAAATGGCAGCATGGCTTTATTTCTTGTCCTTCAAACCAAATATTCAAGCATTTACTGCCCCTTGCTACATCCAACTCAAAAACATTTCCAGAATCGGCTCTTTTTTCAAGTTTCAACCAAGAAAAATCTAACTGCCTGCCCTTACTATTATCTCTCAACTAGAATATTACAACATCTTCATCTGTGACCTTGTATCTTGCACTCTTGTACCCTTCCAATCCATCTTTAACTCTGCTGCCCAAATACTCCACCACTCATCTTATTACTCCTCTACCAATTCCTTCACTGGCTCCCCATTACCCAGAGAGCTCAGTGTCAACTATTAACAAGACCATGCATAAACGTCCACTTCATACATCTCTGACCTAATCCCCGATACCTCACTCACGTAATCTCCAATCCTCACAAGAAGATATTCTCTGCTTTTGTCTTTTGTGTTTCTCGCACTACAATATCCAGGATTTCTCTTGTGCTTTACCTCAAATTAATAGACACAACCAAACTCTCTTCAAACTTTGAAACCTTTCCAACATGGAAATCCACCTCTTCAACAAAGCCTATAACTTGCAAGAACCCTGCTGTCATTACATAGCCGAAACAGCAGCTTCCACCCTCACCTGTCTCCCT
Source organism: Ranitomeya variabilis (assembly GCF_051348905.1). Classification (NCBI taxonomy): domain Eukaryota; kingdom Metazoa; phylum Chordata; class Amphibia; order Anura; family Dendrobatidae; genus Ranitomeya; species Ranitomeya variabilis. The sequence continues at coordinate 833,434,388 of NC_135233.1, forward strand.
CTGCCTACCCTGTAGATTGCATGCCTCTTCATCCAGGGTCCTCTCTTCCACTGTACCTCTCAGTCACTCCCTTAACCATGTTTAGATATACTTTTCATAGTTATGTATTGCTAATTGATTGCTATCTATTGTAAATATTGTTTTCACATGTATAGTGCCCTCAGATTAAAGGGGTTTAAAAAACCTTCACCCCCAGCTGTAATTGGTTTAAAAAAAATTAACTGTATTTTTCTCACCCTCCCCTGTCTTGAGCTGAATCTCTGCTGCTGCTCTCAGTGTCTGTTACTGGTGTTACATTAGCGCTGCAGACAATAATTCAGCTCAGTGGCTCAGTTGACAGAATAGCCACTCAAAGTTATCATGCTCACTGTCTGACTGCAGTACTCTCTGTGTGATGTTAATGCTGCAAACAATAACAGTGTTAAAATCTCAGCTTTGGACCTGGGGAGGGTGCGTAAAACTCAGTTGTTTTTTAAAACAAACTTTAGCTGTGGGACACGAGATTCCAAAACCAGAAAGGAATGCTATAAATAATATTAATTCAAGTGAATAGGGCTTGATGTAGTTCTCTGCACAGAGGAGTGAATCGATGCTGTGCATGAAAAACTACTACAGTGCTCTTTTTTTTCTAGATATTTCTAATGACAACTTGTCATTGTGTGATTGCATGGCAGCACCTGCTGAAACTTAACACAGAAGAGGTTGTGAGATGACCTTTCAGTTTGTGACTATCAGGGCTCATACTCACTTGCGAGAAACTCGGATGAGTCTCTCATGTTTTACCCGGCACTGCACCCAGCACTCAGGAGCAGAGCGTGCGGCCGCATGTATTCCTATGCGGCCGCATGTATTCCTATGCGGCCGCACGCTCCGAACTTAGTGCCGGCATCAGCGCCGGGTATTAACATGAGAGACTCATCCGAGTTTCTCGCAAGTTAGTATGAGCCCTTAGGCCATGTTCGCACGTTCAGTGTTTGGTCAGTATTTTCCATCAGTATTTGGAAACCAAAACCAAGGAGTGGGTGAAAAACTCAGAAGTATTGCATGTGTTTCTTTTGGGCCACGGTCACATGTTCAGTATTTAGTCAATATTTTACATCAATGTTTGTAAGCCAAAATCAGGAGTGGAACAATCAGTGGAAAGGTATAATAGAAGCATTCTAAGTGTCACAACCAACCAGTTTTCATGGACCATACTGTAATCAGGCCTAAATTGGCATTTTCTTTCCTGAATCTAGTGGAGGAATGTGTGTCTTTGTTTCTCTCTACAGGGGGGCTTCCATAATAATCAATCCTGCAGACAAGCTGGAGACTGGGCTTACGGAACCTTCTTCATCTTTTGAGCTATCTGATGAATATAACCAATAGACAAAATAGACACCGCGCTTAAGGATCCCAGGACAAATAACACTGAGGTGGAAGATTTAGAAACGAGAAATCCACAGGGTCTCCACTTGGATTCCTAGTACAGAGAACCCCTCAAAACCCTCAAAAATAATAGCGAGTTCTTACTCAGACCCCCTGACACAACACAAACCTACATTAGCCACACAATGCATTTGACTAGTCATGTGCCAATAAACACACGCTTACCTCTTGTGTGGTTGCAGCGACTGAGTGTGAGCCTTTGCTAGATGTGTATTCTCGCCCACCCGGTAGGTGCAACTGGGGGCTTAGGCGCAGTACGCACCAGATGGCAGAGTGCAGTATATACCCAGGGAAGCCCCGGCCGGTAGCGTTCCCTGGATACCGCATGCAAAAAAAGATGGCTGCTAAGCTCCTCCTACTTCGTGACATCACCTGTAGTACAGAGCACTGGAAGACTCAAAAAGGGGAAGAGGATCAACCAATGCGTTTCGAAGAGCAGCGCTCTTCTTCCTCAGGGCTCTTCTTTCAGCGCTCCATACTACAGGTGACGTCACGAAGTAGGAGGAGCTTAGCGGCCATCTTTTTTTGCATGCGGTATCCAGGGAACGCTAACGGCCGGGGCTTCCCTGGGTATATACTGCACTCTGCCATCTGGTGCGTACTGCGCCTAAGCCCCCAGTTGCACCTACCGGGTGGGCGAGAATACACATCTAGCAAAGGCTCACACTCAGTCGCTGCAACCACACAAGAGGTAAGCGTGTGTTTATTGGCACCTGACTAGTCAAATGCATTGTGTGGTTAATGTAGGTTTGTGTTGTGTCAGGGGGTCTGAGTAAGAACTCGCTATTATTTTTGAGGGTTTTGAGGGGTTCTCTGTACTAGGAATCCAAGTGGAGACCCTGTGGATTTCTCATTTCAAAATCTTCCACCTCAGTGTTATTTGTCCTGGAATCCTTAAGCGTGGTGTCTATTTTGTCTATTGGTTATATTGCTATACAGGGGGCACTACCCTGGTTGACTCCAGCAGCTGAGGATCACTAATTTCTGGGTGAGCGCCAGTGTCATTTTTTTAGTCTATTTTTTTAGTCTATCTGATGAATATGTTTAAGGGGGTGGGGTGTAAACATCTCTGTCCAACCAGGGGGCTGATTCAAAGAGAGGTAAAACAATAAGCCACAAGTTTGATTTAATAGTTGATGCTGAGTCTTGTGAAAGACTAGGATCTGCTGCTGCGGCCAGGTCCTGGGGCCCCATTTATGGACTATTGGAGATTGGGGATCAGTTGCTACATGGTATTGTGATGTCTTACCCACCCTTTTGGATTTGAGCAACTAGTCTAAGGACTGTTGTTGCATTTTCCTTTTGTCAGATAACTGAATGGCGCCCCCAAATTTGTTTATTTTGCAGACTCTAAGGAATCATATCTTTGTTCAGTGGAATATTCTTTCAGTCCCAATAAAGGTCTTTTAAATTGTTCACCGGTCTGCTGTCCCTGTCTGCTCTGTCATGCACCCCGTCACAGACATATTCGCCACCTCTGCATTTTTCACCCTCTCCTGGTTTTAGCTTACAAATACCATTGTAAAATACTGACCAAATACTGAACGTGTGAACATGGCCTTAGTGAAAACAGCAACTAAAATCATAAAAGCTATGACATTTGTTTCAAATTTTTATCCATATATTGGTAGATCTTGGTGTCCGTTTAAGGGTACCCCGGAGTAGCTCATATTTAATGTTGGCTGGATTCTCCAAAAGTAGAAAAGATTTTATACCTTTTTCAGAAACAGAGCCATTTCTGCCCATAGTCCGTATCTTGTATTGCTGCTGATATCTGTTTAAGTGAATAGAGCTGAACTGCAATACTATGCACCATACATCAAAACATCTGATTGCCTAGTAAAGTGGCAGCTTCTTAGAAAAAGCACATCCAAAAGAAAAAGGAAGCTATATGCCATAAAAATGTGAATTTTTACTGAAATATAAAGTTTAAAATCATGTTTTCTTATTTATATTTGTATTTTTGAATTTTAGTTATGATTTTAATACTATACACCAGAAGAGGACACAGTCAGGAGAGGGCTCTTGTGCAAGAACATTATGTTGGTGCTTTGCAGTCCAAAAGTTCATCACAATGCACAAGTCCACAAGGGTGATAGTGGGCCCCTTAATCTCTCGGGCCCCTGTTCAGCTGCACAGTTTGCACCAATGGTATGTGATCCTGTTAGACACACAGATTGACGTGGTAATGATTAGTGTTGAGCGATACCGTCCGATACTTGAAAGTATCGGTATCGGAAAGTATCGGCCGATACCGGCAAAGTATCGGATCCAATCCGATACCGATACCCAATACCAATACAAGTCAATGGGACTCAAGTATCGGACGGTATTCCTGATGGTTCCCAGGGTCTGAAGGAGAGGAAACTCTCCTTCAGGCCCTGGGATCCATATAAATGTGTAAAAGAAAGAATTAAAATAAAAAATATCGCTATACTCACCTGTCCGACGCAGCCTGGACCTCAGCGAGGGAACCGGCAGCGTTGTTTGTTTAAAATTCGCGCTTTTACTTGGTTACGTGAAGTCCCGGCTTGTGATTGGTCAGGGCGGCCATGTTGCCGGGACGCGGACCAATCACAGCAAGCCGTGACGAAATTACGTCACGGCTTGCTGTGATTGGTCCGCGTCCCGGCAACATGGCCGCCATTAACCAATCACAAGCCGGGACGTCACGGGAGGCTGGACACGCGCCCATTTTAACCCCTCTGTGACCTTTGACGTACTATCCCGTCGAGGTGACCTGGGCCTATCTGACCCTTGACGGGATAGTACGTCATAGCCGATCGGCCGCGCTCACGGGGGGAGCGCGGCCGATCGCGGCCGGGTGTCAGCTGCATATCGCAGCTGACATCCGGCACTATGTGCCAGGAGCGGTCACGGACCGCCCCTGGCACATTAACCCCCGGCACACCGCGATCAAACATGATCGCGATGTGCCGGCGATGCAGGGAAGCATCGCGCAGGGAGAGGGCTCCCTGCGGGCTTCCCTGAGCCCCCCGCAGCAACGCGATGTGATCGCGTTGCTGCGAGGGTCTTACCTCCCTCCCTGCCTGCTCCAGACCCGGATCCAAGATGGCCGCGGATCCGGGTCCTGCAGGGAGGGAGGTGGCTTCACAGAAGCCTGCTCAGAGCAGGCACTGTGAAGCAGCCTGCACTTCAATCAGATCGGTGAGCTGTCAGAGTGCTATGCAAACTGGCAGATCACCGATCTGTATTGTCCCCCCCTGGGGCAAAGTAAAAAAGTAAAAAAAAAAATTTCCAAATGTGTAAAAAAAAATAAAAAAAAATATTCCAAAATAATGAAAAAAAAAAAAAAATATTATTCCCATAAATACATTTCTTTACCTAAATATAAAAAAAACAAAACAATAAAAGTACACATATTTAGTATCGCCGCGTCCGTAACGACCCGACCTATAAAACTGGCCCACTCGTTAACCCCTTCAGTAAACACCGTAAGAAAAAAAAAAAAAAAACGAGGCAAAAAACAACGCTTTATTATCATACCGCCGAACAAAAAGTGGAATAACACGCGATCAAAAAGACAGATATAAATAACCATGGTACCGCTGAAAGCGTGATCTTGTTCCGCAAATAACGAGCCACCATACAGCATCATCAGCAGAAAAATAAAAAAGTTATAGTCCTGAGAATAAAGCGATGCAAAAATAATTCTTTTTTCCATAAAATAGTTTTTATCGTATAAAAGCGCCAAAACATAAAAAAATAATATAAATGAGATATCGCTGTAATCGTACTGACCCGAAGAATAAAACTGCTTTATCAATTTTACCAAACGCGGAACGGTATAAACGCCTCCCCCAAAAGAAATTCATGAATAGCTGGTTTTTGGTCATTCTGCCTCACAAAAATCGGAATAAAAAGCGATCAAAAAATGTGACGTGCCCAAAAATGTTACCAATAAAAACGTCAACTCGTCCCGCAAAAAACAAGACCTCACATGACTCTGTGGACCAAAATATGGAAAATTTATAGCTCTCAAAATGTGGTAACGCAAAAAATATTTTTTGCAATAAAAAGCGTCTTTCAGTGTGTGACGGCTGCCAATCATAAAAATCCGCTAAAAAACCCGCTATAAAAGTAAATCAAACCCCCCTTCATCACCCCCTTAGTTAGGGAAAAATAAAAAAAAAGTATTTATTTCCATTTTCCCATTAGGGCTAGGGTTAGGGCTAGGGTTGGGGCTAGGGTTAAGGCTACAGTTAGGGTTGGGGCTAAAGTTAGGGTTAGGGTTGGGGCTAAAGTTACGGTTAGGGTTTAGATTACATTTACGGTTGGGAATAGGGTTGGGATTAGGGTTAGGGGTGTGTCAGGGTTAGAGGTGTGGTTAGGGTTACTGTTGGGATTAGGGTTAGGGGTGTGTTTGGATTAGGGTTTCAGTTATAATTGGGGGGTTTCCACTGTTTCGGCACATCAGGGGCTCTCCAAACGCGACATGGCGTCCGATCTCAATTCCAGCCAATTCTGCGTTGAAAAAGTAAAACAGTGCTCCTTCCCTTCCGAGCTCTCCCGTGTGCCCAAACAGGGGTTTACCCCAACATATGGGGTATCAGCGTACTCAGGACAAATAGAACAACAACCTTTGGGGTCCAATTTCTCCTGTTACCCCTAGGAAAATACAAAACTGGGGGCTAAAAAATAATTTTTGTGGGAAAAAAAAGGATTTTTTATTTTCACGGCTCTGCGTTATAAACTGTAGTGAAACACTTGGGGGTTCAAAGTTCTTACAACACATCTAGATAAGTTCCTTGGGGGGTCTAGTTTCCAAAATGGGGTCACTTGTGCGGGGCTTCTACTGTTTAGGTACATTAGGGGCTCTGCAAACGCAATGTGACGCCTGCAGACCATTCCATCTAAGTCTGCATTCCAAATGGCGCTCCTTCCCTTCCGAGCCCTCCCATGCATCCAAACGGTGGTTCCCCCCACATATGGGGTATCAGCGCACTCAGGACAAATTGGACAACAACTTTTAGGGTCCAATTTCTCCTGTTACCCTCGGAAAAATACAAAACTGGGGGCTGAAAAATAATTTTTGTGGGAAAAAATTTTTGTTTTATTTTTACGGCTCTGCATTATAAACTTCTGTGAAGCCCTTGGTGGGTCAAAGCGCTCACCACACATCTAGATAAGTTCCTTAGGGGGTCTACTTTCCAACATGGTGTCACTTGTGGGGGATTTCTACTGTTTAAGTACATTAGGGGCTCTGCAAACGCAATGTGACGCCTGCAGACCATTCCATCTAAGTCTGCATTCCAAATGGCGCTCCTTCACTTCCGAGCCCTTCCATGCGTCCAAACGGTGGTTTCCCCCCACATATGGGGTATCAGCGCACTCAGGACAAATTGGACAACAACTTTTGGGGTCCAATTTCTCCTGTTACCCTCGGGAAAATACAAAACTGGGGGCTGAAAAATGATTTTTGTGGGAAAAAATTTTTGTTTTATTTTTACGGCTCTGCATTATAAACTTCTGTGAAGCCCTTGGTGGGTCAAAGCGCTCATCACACATCTAGATAAGTTCCTTAGGGGGTCTACTTTCCAACATGGTGTCACTTGTGGGGGGTTTCTACTGTTTAGGTACATTAGGGGCTCTGCAAACGCAATGTGACGCCTGCAGACCATTCCATCTAAGTCTGCATTCCAAATGGCGCTCCTTCCTTTCCGAGCCCTCCCATGCGCCCAAACAGTGGTTCTCCCCACATATGGTATATCATCGCATTCAGGACAACTTGGACAACAGATTTTGGGGTCCAATTTCTCCTGCTACCCTCGGGAAAATACAAAACTGGGGGCTAAAAAAATAATTTTTGTGGGAAAAAATTTTTGTTTTATTTTTACGGCTCTGCATTATTAACTTCTGTGAAGCCCTTGCTGGGTCAAAGCGCTCAAAACACATCTAGATAAGTTCCTTAGGGGGTCTACTTTCCAAAATGGTGTCACTTGTGGGGGGTTTCAATGTTTAGGCACATCAGTGGCTCTCCAAACGCAACATGACGTCCCATCTCAATTCCTGTCAATTTTGCATTGAAAAGTCAAACGGTGCTACTTCCCTTCCGAGCTCTCCCATGCGCCCAAACAGTGGTTTATCGCCACATATGGGGTATCAGCGTACTCAGGACAAATTGTGCAACAACTGTTGGGGTCCAATTTCTTCTCTTACCCTTGGGAAAATAAAAAATTGGGGGCGAAAAATAATTTTTGTGAAAAAATATGATTTTTTATTTTTACGGTTCTGCATTATAAACTTCTGTGAAGTACTTGGTGGGTCAAAGTGCTCACCACACCTCTAGATAAGTTCCTTAGGGGGTCTACTTTCCAAAATGGTGTCACTTGTGGGGGGTTTCAATGTTTAGGCACATCAGGGGCTCCCCAAACGCAACATGGCGTCCCATCTCAATTCCAGTCAATTTTGCATTGAAAAGTCAAACGGTGCTACTTCCCTTCCGAGCTCTCCCATGCGCCCAAACAGTGGTTTATCGCCACATATGGGGTATCAGCGTACTCAGGACAAATTGTACAACAACTTTTGGGGTCCAATTTCTTCTCTTACCCTTGGGAAAATAAAAAATTGGGGGCGAAAAATAATTTTTGTGAAAAATATGATTTTTTATTTTTACGGTTCTGCATTATAAACTTCTGTGAAGTACTTGGTGGGTCAAAGTGCTCACCACACCTCTAGATAAGTTCCTTATGGGGTCTACTTTCCAAAATGGTATCACTTGTGGGGGGTTTCAATGTTTAGGCACATCAGGGGCTCCCCAAACGCAACATGGCGTCCCATCTCAATTCCAGTCAATTTTGCATTGAAAAGTCAAATGGCGCTCCTTCGCTTCCGAGCTCTGTCATGCGCCCAAACAGTGGTTTACCCCCACATATGGGGTATCGGCGTACTCAGGACAAATTGTACAACAAATTTTGGGGTCCATTTTCTCCTGTTACCCTTGGTAAAATAAAACAAATTGGAGCTGAAGTAAATTTTTTGTGAAAAAAAGTTAAATGTTCATTTTTATTTAAACATTCCAAAAATTCCTGTGAAGCACCAGAAGGGTTAATAAACTTCTTGAATATGGTTTTGAGCACCTTGAGGGGTGCAGTTTTTAGAATGGTGTCACACATGGGTATTTTCTATCATATAGACCCCTCAAAATGACTTCAAATGAGATGTGGTTCCTAAAAAAAAATGGTGTTGTAAAAATGAGAAATTGCTGGTCAACTTTTAACCCTTATAACTCCCTAACAAAAAAAAATTTTGGTTCCAAAATTGTGCTGATGTAAAGTAGGCATGTGGGAAATGTTACTTATTAAGTATTTTGCATGACATATCTCTGTGATTTAAGGGCATAAAAATTCAAAGTTGGAAAATTGCAAAATTTTCAAAATTTTCGCCAAATTTCCATTTTTTCTGCAAATAAACGCAGGTAATATCAAAGAAATTTTACCACTATCATGAATTACAATATGTCACGAGAAAACAATGTCAGAATCGCCAAGATCCGTTGAAGCGTTCCAGAGTTATAACCTCATAAAGGGACAGTGGTCAGAATTGTAAAAATTGGCCCGGTCATTAACGTGCAAACCACCCTTGGGGGTGAAGGGGTTAAAAAGCGCGCGTGTCCAGCCTCCAGTGACGTCCCGGCTTATGATTGGTCACGGCGCCATGTTGCCGGGACGCGGACCAATCACAGCAAGCCGTGACGAAATTACGTCACGGCTTGCTGTGATTGGTCCGCGTCCCGGCAACATGGCCACCATTAACCAATCACAAGCCGTGACGTCACGGGAGGCTGGACACGCGCGCTTTTTAAAATGGGCGCGTGTTCAGCCTCCCGAGACGTCCCGGCTTGTGATTGGTTGCGCCGCGGTCAACCAATCACAAGCCGGGAGGCTGGACACGCGCGCATTTTAAAATTTTAAAATGGGCGCGTGTCCAGCCTCCCGGCTTGTGATTGGTTGATCGCGGCGCAACCAATCACAAGCCGGGACGTCACGGGAGGCTGGACACGCGCCCATTTTAAAATGCGCGCGTGTCCAGCCTCCCGTGACGTCACGGCTTGTGATTGGTTGCGTCTCCCATGTGACTGCGACGCAACCAATCACAAAGCCGGGACGTAATTTTAAAATCCTTAAGGACCTGAAATTACGTCACGGCTTGCTGTGATTGGTTGCGTCGCCCATGTGACTGCGACGCAACCAATCACAACGCCGGAACGTAATTTTAAAATCCTGAAGGACCTGAAATTACGTCACGGCTTGCTGTGATTGGTTGCGTCCCGGTCACATGGGCGGCACGCAACCAATCACAAGCCGGGACTCACGTAAAGGAAAGAAAAGCGCGAATTTTAAACAAAGAACGCTGCCGCTTCCCTCGGTAAGGTGCAGGCTGCGTCGGAGAGGTGAGTATAGCAATATTTTTTATTTTAATTCTCTCTTTTACACATTTTTACATTAATGTTGTTTCGATACCGATACCCGATATCACAAAAATATCGGATCTCGATATCGGAATTCCGATACAGCAAGTATCGGCCGATACCCGATACTTGCAGTATCGGAATGCTCAACACTAGTAATGATACTTTTTTTTGGCCTGGAAACGTCCAAATGATTTACATGAGTAATGTTTTACAGCTACTAACAAAGTAATGTATTGCACGGCACCAGCATCGCATTAAAATGATCAACTGTGTTATATTAAATATGTGAATTGTATGAATGATTATGTCCTATAAAACGACATGAAAATAATTTTCAATGCCTTGATATGATGAGATTGTAGGAAACACTTTAATCAGAGCTATTTGCATAAAGGAATGAATAGACACTACTTTTCCACTTTTTGTTAAGTGTAATGGTGTGTGTTCAAATTCCATTTCAAATGATGAATTTCTGCAATTATTGAATGAGAAATTTATAGGATAATTTTTTGCAATTTACTGCCAATTTTACCATGTTAATGAACCCGCTTTTAGAAAGCAGGTATAATATGGGTAACAACTTAACCCATGTAACTCTATAAAAAAAAAGCTCATTTCCTGCTCAGAATTCATTAATATTTATACAGATTTACAACGGCATTTGCTTTTGTCTGCAAATTAATTTTCCAATTAGCATAAGACAGATTTATCTAGTTTTTAGGTGTAAATACACTGAAATATACAGCATTTCAGCTGAAAACCACATTTGTGAAATCCTTTTCTCTGACACGTAACACCTTTGTCATAGACAATAACAGGGTATTCCCTTTTGGCAGACATTGCATGAGGGGTGAAAATTGGTGAACTTCTCACACAATTTGCCAATATTAATACATCTTTGAGATTGAATGCTTAATTTTCAGATTTTGGACTCAACTACCTATTATACTTTACCTTGCTTTCTGATATATTCCTGTCTCTGAAATTCAGCTTCAGCCAGAAGTGCCTTAAATGCTGCAAATATATAAATAAAATAAAATGCAATAAATCATGTTATCACTGCTGTTATAAAAAGTAGTGACCGTGCTAAAAAAAATCTGGCCTTCTGATTTAGCACTGAAACACAGTTTTAGCACAAAATAGTTAAATATTATGTACAGGGTGGGCCATTTATATGGATAGACCCGTGTGGGCCATTTATAAAGTTTGATCCAAAATGGCCGACTTCAAAATGGCCACCATGGTCACCACCTATCTTGAAAAGTTTTCCCCCTTCCATATACTAATGTGCCACAAACAGGAAGTTGATATCACCAACCATTCCCATTTTATTTATGTGTATCCATATACATGGCCCTCCCTGTATATTAGATTCTGAAGAACAAATATAACATTATATGGCATCGCTGTATTAAAGTTTCCTGTGAATCATATGAAAGCCAGCAACTTACCATCTCCAATGAGAACTAATGAGGACTGGTTCTTGGCTTTCCCGTCATGAATTTGTACTGTATAGGTACCCTCATTTTCTACTGTAAATCGGTCCATTACCATTTCAATAGTGCCAGCAGCTCTATCAAACTTAATACGGTGATTCTGCAAAAGGTAAAGTATTAGAATTCAGCTTCCCATCATGTCGGCATATCGTAACGCTGTATGGCCAGATGAAGCACACAATAGGGCGAAACTATGGTCACCTGAATGCACCAGCATTCTCCTATATAATGTGAGCTATTATTTTTTATCTAATAAAGTTTTCAAGATACTTACGTTGAGTGCTGCCTTTCTTAAAGAATTCAATGATTATACAAATCATAGGAAGTCATATAATGCTCACGTGTAAAATCCTTAAAAATAGGTGATGCCATATGCAAACTTTATGGCTTTGGCTAATAATATTGACCTGAAAGAGCAAACCCTTTTGGCTCCCTCTAGAGTTCCAATCCTGCAGTATTTTTGTAGCATATTAAAAACAACATGGACATTTTGCTATGTAACAAGCACTGTTCCATTTTTATGGTGGGGTCCTTCTAGCATTGTTTCTGTTCATGTGATATTGTGCTATGGTTGGAAAATTCTAATTGTTAAACAAACACATTTCAAGATTAAAAAAAGCTAAAAAAAAACAGCTTTATATGTCCCTTTCATCTTGAAGTTAAGGTTTGGCTGTAGCACCAGGAAAAAAGCTATATGTTTCTAAAACCCCTCTGAGGCTATGTTCCACAATGAGTATTTGGTGAGTTTTTGTACAGTAGTTGCAGAATTTCTGCACCTCTACAGTACTAAGTAAATTAGTTTACTTGCTTTTCATTTTATTTTTCAGTGCTTTTTTACAAATGGTTTTATCTTCTTTCTAGCACTGCGTTTTGTGCCTCTTTTTGGTATGTTGTGTTTAAAATAAAGCTGTTTTGTTTTTGATGCTTCATGGTATCTGGCTTTGACAGAACTTTATTGGTACATGTAGTTTTTGTGCATATTCATAGTGGAAACAAACTAAATACGAATATATGCATTTGTTCCTAATTTTCTTCATCTAATGCAAGTCTACAAGGAAAATCTTCACATAATTTTCTGCGTACTTGCAAGAGAAATTGATATGCTGCGGATTTGAAAAACAAACCACAGTTCAGTTTACACTGAGAGATAAAAGCACAGTGGTCATGGGATTCCTATAACTCCCATTCACTTTTCTGGAAGTATAACCAAAAACTTATCGCGGGAACACAGCCTTACAGTTATTTTCCGGTTTGTCTTCTGTGTATTTATCCAACTCTTTATCCTTTTTTTAAGGTACCTGATTTAGAGAAAAACTGCATTGCTCATGGATATTTCTTCATAAACATTGATTTTTCTACCCTAACAATACCCAGAACAAGTAGAATAACAGCTTAATAGCAAAAGTAGTGCATGATCCCCTGACTCAGTTATTATTATTAGGCTATGGAATCTTATAAAGCTTTTTTTCTGCCATTAAATCTGTTGATCTCACTGACAAATGTATTTTCAAGAATTGGAAAGCTTTTAATCTATTGTGGAACACAATAGGACTTTCAACCAATCCACTGCACAAGAAACTCCTGCTGTTATGTTACAGAAACATTGCTTTAGTGTGAAGGAAAAACAATAATTGCATCTACTCCTTGCGGGGAAAACACAAATATATTTAGAGATTATGTAGCAGATCAATACGAGTTGTGGATTTCTATACAGGTCAATATCCAAATTCCCACACATTTCATTTCGGCAATAGGAAATATTACAATAATCTTATGTTGATACTGATGTATTTTAGTAGTTTATATTGTGGCAAAAAAAAGACATTGGGTTTTGGAAGATTGGATTAATTTGCTGCTAGCACTATGCAGCTGTGTTCTGAATCATATTATTATATTGAACAGCAATTGGCGTAATTCTTCTTAAGGGACCCATCTTCCATTCCATTGCAATAAGCTATGATATTAAGAAGTAGCAGGGAAAGTGTAGAGGAACATATTTTTTTATAACATTATACTAAAACTCTTACAAAACAAATCCAGCAGGGAAAAAGAAATCTACAAACCTCACTGTCTTTAATCTCCAAATCGTTCACAACAAATCTAAAGCTCGCGTCTGCAGACAAGTTGTGAGCTTCCAACCAGAAACGCACTCTGCCTTTCTCCAAAATTTCATAGGTCAATTCTGACTTCAGAGGAATGGCTAAAAGTAAATACATATGATGGAGGTCAAGGAAGCGATAAGAACACAAGCGTAAATATTACCAATATTCAAGATTCCCATACATTAACATGTCTTTTATTGATCAGTGAAAATGCCCCACAATGGATTGTATGAGATTAGAAAAGATGGTCTGTATTTTTTCCAGAAACTGCACCACTTAGGTCCTTGGTATCTGTCTGGCATTGCAGCTCAATAACATTCACTTAAAAAAAAAACTACCATTAGGTCACAAGTGGCCAGTTTTAGTTCCTATTTTATTTCCTCTTCTTCCCTAAATATTCCGGATTTGTTTTTATTTAATCCATCATAATGTTCCAGAGATAATGGCCTTTTTCTTTAGTGCTGATTGTTATTGTCTTTACCAAGGGTGATGTGTCTCATCAATTTCTCTGGGGGCATGACCTTAGGCTGCCCAGCATTAATATTCTGAGCCATGACCCCTTGGTTAAGACCATAAAAATGCTGGGTGATGTAGCTTGCTCTCATCAGATGAATACAAGCTGGCACTTTCTTAGGCTCTGTTGTCAAAAACAGACTTGCAGTCTTTTTTTTTCAAGGTCCTGTACATATGAAAGAATTTAGCAACTTGACTTTTCAACAGTATCAGAATACTAAGTCTATATATTTTCCTGAAAGGTAGGTTCGTCGGTTGTGTCTGTTTTGCTGCTTGATACGATTTAAAACAATCAAACTGCAATACCAGAAATGGCCTATGGACTGACCTTATTTTCTTACCTCAATCAATCTATACAACTACTTTAAGGTTGATACAGTGCCATGCAAAAGAATTCGGCTCCCTGGAACTTTTCAACCATTTCCCACATATCATGCTTCAAACATAAAGATACCAAATGTACATTTCTGGTGAAGAATCGACAACAAGTGGAACACAATTGTGAAGTTGAATGAAATTTATTGGTTATTTTAAATTTTTTTGGAAATTCAAAAACTGAAAAGTGGGGCGTGCAATATTGTTTGGCCCCTTTAACTTAATACTTTGTTGCGCCACCTTTTGCTGCGATTACAACTGCAAGTCACTTGGGATATGTCTCTATCAGTTTTGTACATCGAGAGACTGAAATTCTTGCCCATTCTTCCTTGGCAAACAGCTCGAGCTCAGTGAAGTTTGATGGAGATCATTTGTGAACTGCAGTTTTCAGCTCTTTCCACAGATTCTCAATTGGATTGAGGTCTGGACTTTGACTTGGCCATTCTAACACCTGGATACGTTTATTTGTGAACCATTCCATTGTAGATTTTGCTTTACGTTTGGGATCATTGTCCTGTTGGAAGACAAATCTCCTTCCCAGTCTCAGGTCTTTTGCAGACTCCAACAGCTTGATTTACGATTTGATCAACAGCTTGATTCTTTACGAATGGTCCTGTATTTGGCTCCATCCATCTACCCATCAATTTTAACCATCTTCCCTGTCCCTGCTGAAGAAAAGCAGGCCCAAACCATGATGGTGCCACCACGTTTGACAGTTGGGATGGTGTGTTCAGGGTGATGAGCTGTGTTGGCTTTATGCCAACCATATCTTTTGCCATTGTTGCCAAAAAGTTCAATTTTAGTTTCATCTGACCAGAGCACCTTCTCCCACATGTTTGGTGTGTCTCCCAGGTGGCTTGTTGCAAATTTAAAAAGACACATTTTATGGATATCTTTGAGAAATGGCTTTGTTCTTGCAACTCTTTCATAAAGGCCAGATTTGTGCAGTGTACAACTGATTGTTGTCCTATGGACAGACTGTCGCACCTCAGCTGTAGATCTCTGCAGTCCATCCAGAGTGATCATGGGTCTCTTGGCTGCTTCTCTCATCAGTCTTCTCCTTGTTTGAGATGAAAGTTTAGAGGGATGGCTGTCATGATCTCAATGGCAAGAGAACATAGCATAAGCATATATAGGAACTAGCTCTTGGAAGATGGGAACTGAGCTGACCATGAACTAAACCTAACGCACAACTAGCAGTGGCCGGGTAGCATGCCTACGTTGATTCTAGATGCCCAGCACCAGCCGGAGGACTAAATAAAGCTAGCAGAGGAAAATATTAGTCCTAGCTCACCTCTAAAGAAATACCCCGAAAGGAGACAGAGGCCCCCCACATGTATTGGCGGTGAGTTGAGATGAAATAACAAACGTAGTATGAAAATAGGTTTAGCAAATTTGAGGTCCACTTACTACATAGCAGAAGACAGAAAGGACACTTTCATGGTCAGCTGAAAACCCTATCAAAAACCCCATCCAGAAATTACTTTAAAACTCTGGCATTAACTCATAACACCAGAGTGGCAATTCCTGTTCACAAGAGCTTTCCAGACACAGTAACGAAACTACAGCTGTGAACTGGAACAAAAATGCAAAAACAAACATGGACAAGAGTCCAACTTATCTAGTAGTTGTCTAGGAGCAGGAACAAGCACAGAGAGGCTTCTGATAACATTGTTGACCGGCAAGCAACTAACAGAGCAGCAAGGTTATATAGCGACTCCCACATCTTGATGGGAACAGGTGAACAGAGAAGATGAAGACACCAGTTCAATTCCACCAGTAGCCACCGGGGGAGCCCAGAATCCAAATTCACAACAGTACCCCCCCCTCAAGGAGGGGGCACCGAACCCTCACCAGAACCACCAGGGCGATCAGGATGGGCCCTATGAAAGGCACGAACCAGATCGGAGGCATGAACATCAGATGCATTCACCCAAGAATTATCCTCCTGGCCGTATCCCTTCCACTTGACCAGATACTGGAGTCTCCGTCTGGAAACACGAGAGTCTAAGATTTTCTCCACAACGTACTCCAACTCACCCTCAACCAACACCGGAGCAGGAGGCTCAACGGAAGGCACAACCGGTACCTCATACCTGCGCAATAATGACCGATGAAAAACGTTATGAATAGAAAAGGATGCAGGGAGGTCCAAACGGAAGGAAACAGGGTTAAGAATCTCCAATATCTTATACGGGCCGATAAACCGAGGCTTAAACTTAGGAGAAGAGACCCTCATAGGGACAAAACGAGAAGACAACCACACCAAATCCCCAACAGAAAGCCGAGGACCAACACGACGGTGGCGGTTGGCAAAAAGCTGAGTCTTCTCCTGGGACAACCTCAAATTGTCCACCACCTGCCCCCAGATCTGATGCAATCTCTCCACCACAGCATCCACTCCAGGACAATCCGAAGATTCCACCTGACCAGAGGAAAATCGAGGATGAAACCCCGAATTACAGAAAAACGGGGACACCAAAGTGGCAGAGCTGGCCCGATTATTGAGAGCGAACTCCGCCAATGGCAAAAAAGCAACCCAATCATCCTGGTCAGCAGACACAAAACACCTCAGATATGTCTCCAGGGTCTGATTAATCCGCTCGGTCTGGCCATTCGTCTGAGGATGGAAAGCGGACGAAAAAGATAAATCTATGCCCATCCTAGCACAGAATGCCCGCCAAAATCTAGACACGAATTGGGTCCCTCTGTCAGAAACGATATTCTCAGGAATACCATGCAAACGAACAACATTTTGAAAAAACAGAGGAACCAACTCGGAAGAAGAAGGTAACTTGGGCAGAGGAACCAAATGGACCATCTTAGAAAAACGGTCACACACCACCCAGATGACAGACATCTTCTGAGAAACAGGCAGATCTGAAATAAAATCCATCGAGATGTGCGTCCAAGGCCTCTTAGGAATAGGCAAGGGCAACAATAATCCACTAGCCCGAGAACAACAAGGCTTGGCCCGAGCACAAACGTCACAAGACTGCACAAAGCCTCGCACATCTCGTGACAGGGAAGGCCACCAGAAGGACCTTGCCACCAAATCCCTGGTACCAAAAATGCCAGGATGACCTGCCAACGCAGAAGAATGAACCTCAGAGATGACTCTACTGGTCCAATCATTAGGAACAAACAGTTTATCAGGTGGGCAACGATCAGGTCTATCCGCCTGAAACTCCTGCAAGGCCCGCCGCAGGTCTGGAGAAACGGCTGACAATACCACTCCATCCTTAAGGATACCTGTGGGCTCAGAGTTACCAGGCGAGTCAGGCTCAAAACTCCTAGAAAGGGCATCCGCCTTAACATTCTTAGAACCCGGTAGGTATGACACCACAAAATTAAACCGAGAGAAAAATAATGACCAGCGCGCCTGTCTAGGATTCAGGCGCCTGGCGGTCTCAAGATAAATCAAATTTTTGTGGTCAGTCAATACCACCACCTGATGTCTGGCCCCCTCAAGCCAATGGCGCCACTCCTCAAAAGCCCACTTCATGGCCAAAAGCTCCCGATTCCCAACATCATAATTCCGCTCAGCGGGCGAAAATTTACGGGAAAAGAAGGCACAAGGCCTCATCACGGAGCAGTCAGAACTTTTCTGCGACAACACTGCCCCAGCTCCGATCTCAGAAGCGTCGACCTCAACCTGAAAAGGTAGAGCAACATCAGGCTGACGCAACACAGGGGCAGAGGAAAAACGGCGCTTAAGCTCCCGAAAGGCCTCCACAGCATCAGGGGACCAATCAGCAACATCAGCACCCTTCTTAGTCAAATCGGTCAATGGTTTAGCAATATCCGAAAAACCAGCAATAAATCGACGATAAAAGTTAGCAAAGCCCAAAAATTTCTGAAGACTCTTAAGAGAAGAGGGCTGCGTCCAATCACAAATAGCTTGAACCTTGACAGGATCCATTTCAATGGAAGAGGGGGAAAAAATATATCCCAAAAAGGAAATCCTCTGTACCCCAAAAACACACTTAGAACCCTTCACACACAAAAAATTAGACCGCAAAACCTGAAAAACCCTCCTGACTTGCTGGACATGAGAGTCCCAGTCATCCGAAAAAATCAGAATATCATCCAGATACACAATCATAAATTTATCCAAATAATCGCGAAAAATATCATGCATAAAGGAGTGGAAAACTGACGGAGCATTAGAAAGACCAAAAGGCATCACCAAATACTCAAAGTGGCCCTCGGGCGTATTAAATGCGGTTTTCCACTCATCCCCCTGCCTGATTCGCACCAAATTATACGCCCCACGAAGGTCAATCTTAGAGAACCACTTGGCCCCCTTTATGCGAGCAAACAAATCAGTCAGCAACGGCAATGGGTATTGATATTTAACAGTGATTTTATTCAAAAGCCGATAATCAATACATGGTCTCAAAGAGCCGTCTTTTTTTGACACAAAGAAAAAACCGGCTCCTAAGGGAGATGACGATGGACGAATATGTCCCTTTTCCAAGGACTCCTTTATATATTCTCGCATAGCAGCATGTTCAGGCACAGACAGATTAAATAAACGACCCTTTGGGTATTTACTACCCGGGATTAAATCTATGGCACAATCGCACTCTCGGTGCGGAGGTAAAGAACCAAGCTTGGATTCTTCAAAGACGTCACGATAGTCAGACAGGAACTCAGGAATTTCAGAGGGAATGGATGATGAAATGGAAACCACAGGTACATCCCCATGAGCCCCCTTACATCCCCAGCTCAACACAGACATAGCTCTCCAGTCGAGGACTGGGTTGTGAGATTGCAGCCAAGGCAATCCTAGCACCAAATCATCATGTAGATTATACAGCACCAGAAAGCGAATAATCTCCTGGTGATCCGGATTAATACGCATAGTTACTTGTGTCCAGTATTGTGGTTTATTATTAGCCAATGGGGTGGAGTCAATCCCCTTCAGAGGAATAGGAGTCTCCAAAGGCTCTAAATCATACCCACAGCGTTTGGCAAAGGACCAATCCATAAGACTCAAAGCGGCGCCAGAGTCGACATAGGCGTCCGTGGTAATAGATGACAAAGAGCAAATCAGGGTCACAGATAGAATAAATTTAGACGGTAAGGTGCAAATGGAAACAGATTTACCAAGCTTTTTAGTGCGCTTAGAGCATGCTGATATAACATGAGTAGAATCACCACAATAGAAACACAACCCATTTTTCCGTCTAAAATTCTGCCGCTCGCTTCGGGACAGAATTCTATCACACTGCATACTCTCTGGCGACTTCTCAGTGGACACCGCCAGATGGTGCACTGGTTTGCGCTCCCGCAAACGCCTATCGATCTGAATAGCCATTGTCATGGACTCATTCAGACCCGCAGGCACAGGGAACCCCACCATAACATCCTTAATGGCATCAGAGAGACCCTCTCTGAAAGTCGCCGCCAGGGCGCACTCATTCCACTGAGTAAGCACAGACCATTTACGGAATCTTTGGCAGTAAATTTCCGCTTCATCTTGCCCCTGAGATAGGGACATCAAAGTTTTTTCTGCCTGAAGCTCCAAATGAGGTTCGTCATAAAGCAACCCCAAGGCCAGAAAAAACGCATCCACATTGAGCAACGCAGGATCCCCTGGTGTCAATGAAAAAGCCCAGTCTTGAGGGTCGCCCCGGAGCAAGGAAATAACAATCCTGACCTGCTGTGCAGGGTCTCCGGCAGAGCGAGATTTCAGGGACAAAAATAATTTGCAATTATTTCGAAAATTCTGAAACCCGGATCTATTCCCCGAGAAAAATTCCGGCAAAGGAATTCTCGGCTCAGATACAGGTGCATGACAAACAAAATCTTGCAAATTTTGTACCTTCGTGGCGAGATTATTCAAACCTGCAGTTACACTCTGAAGATCCATTACAAACAGGTGGACACAGAGCCATTCAAGGGTTAAGAGGAGGTAAGAAGCAGCTAGACAGCAATTAAGGGCTAGGCAGCAAAACTCTGAGGGGGAAAAAAAAAAAAAAAAATTTCCCTTCAACACATCTTTTTCTCCTGCTTCAGCCCAAACAATTAACACTTTGTGGGCCGGTCAAACTGTCATGATCTCAATGGCAAGAGAACATAGCATAAGCATATATAGGAACTAGCTCTTGGAAGATGGGAACTGAGCTGACCATGAACTAAACCTAACGCACAACTAGCAGTGGCCGGGTAGCATGCCTACGTTGATTCTAGATGCCCAGCACCAGCCGGAGGACTAAATAAAGCTAGCAGAGGAAAATATTAGTCCTAGCTCACCTCTAGAGAAATACCCCGAAAGGAGACAGAGGCCCCCCACATGTATTGGCGGTGAGTTGAGATGAAATAACAAACGTAGTATGAAAATAGGTTTAGCAAATTTGAGGTCCACTTACTACATAGCAGAAGACAGAAAGGACACTTTCATGGTCAGCTGAAAACCCTATCAAAAACCCCATCCAGAAATTACTTTAAAACTCTGGCATTAACTCATAACACCAGAGTGGCAATTCCTGTTCACAAGAGCTTTCCAGACACAGTAACGAAACTACAGCTGTGAACTGGAACAAAAATGCAAAAACAAACATGGACAAGAGTCCAACTTATCTAGTAGTTGTCTAGGAGCAGGAACAAGCACAGAGAGGCTTCTGATAACATTGTTGACCGGCAAGCAACTAACAGAGCAGCAAGGTTATATAGCGACTCCCACATCTTGATGGGAACAGGTGAACAGAGAAGATGAAGACACCAGTTCAATTCCACCAGTAGCCACCGGGGGAGCCCAGAATCCAAATTCACAACAGATGGCCGGGTCTTGGTAAATTTGCAGTGGTATGATGTTCCTTCCATTTCAATATGATCGCTTTCACAGTGCTTCTTGGGATGTTTAAAGTTTTGGAAATCATTTTGTATCCAAATTTGGCTTTAAACTTCTCCACAACAGTATCACGGACCTGCCTGTTGTGTTCCTTGGTCTTCATGATGCTCTCTGTGCTTCAAACAGAACCCTGAAACTATCACAGAGCAGGTGCATTCATACAGAGAGTTGATTACACACAGGTGGATTATACTTATCATCATTAGGCATTTAGGACAACATTGGATCATTCAGAGATCCACAATGAACTTTTGGAGTGAGTTTACTGCACTGAAAGTAAAGGGGCCGAATAATATCACTCCACTTTTCAGTTTTTGAATTTCCATATAAATTTCACTCAACTTCACGATTGTGTTCCACTTGTTGTTGATTCTTCACCAAAAAATTACATTTGGTATCTTTATGTTTGAAACATGATATGTGGAAAAAGGTTGAAAAGTTCCAGGGGGCCGAATACTTTTGCAAGGCACTGTAAATAATGCCAACATTTGAAAATGTATCATATACATTGGCAGCAGACCCCAAATACTTTGATTATACTTGGTGACAAATATGAGCCTCTTCCGTCTGCACTCTTTAGTGGTACTGGTCTATGTGTCATGGAATATCAAATGTGTATGTTATTTGCTGAGATACTAAATATGTTCTTTTTGTGCTTATTACATTTTTTATAGTTACTTTATTTAATAGGAGAGGTAAATAATTCAGGCAGCAAGATTAGAAGAAGAGAAGGACTTGGAGGCTAGGTGAGAGCCAACTAAATAAAGTGCCAGAAAGAAGTGGATCAATACAACCTGGAGATTTGGAAATCATTTCCTGTCAAACGTCAAGCATAATCTTTATAATGGAGGAATTAGGCTGACACGTGATTTTCTCCATATACATTCCACATACCTAGAACAGTACTGAATCTGTTAAAAAGTGTGTGAATGTTCCCATTAAGTTTGAAAAGTAGGGGGTTCTTCCACATCCAGGACTATTTTAAAAGTTTTATTGTGATATCAGTAGCCAGATTGGGATATAAGAGGGAATAGCTTGGGGTGGGGACAACGATGACTGTAATGTATCTATAAATTGCTGGTTGTTCATTGCACAGAGCAGGAGAGGAAGTAATAAAGTCAGAAACGTACATTTTGAAAATAATTTAAAGGGATTTCCATTCTTCAATCATCAGGAGCGCACCACTCCCTACATCACAACTTCCTGCTTGCTGGATGATTGACAGTTTGGGTCGGTGGCATAGTTGGCACTATTTGTATAGTTTGAGCCAGCTTTGCCATTTAAGCATCAGGAGAGCACAGAGGTACTGAAGGTGGCTGTATCCAGTGATCTGGCCAGCTTCAGAGCAAGGCTTACTACCAGTATAGTCGCAAATTGTTTAGGTGTATGGGCAACATAATGGCTCAGTGTTTAGCATTGTTGCTTTGCAGCATTGTGATCCTGGGTTCAATTTCCACTGAAGTCAACATCTGCAAGAGTTTGCATGACTTTGAGTGGGTATCTCACACTCCAAGGACATACTGATAGGGAAGCTAGATTGTGAACCCCAGTGGGGGCAGGTATGATAATGTCTGTAAAGTACTGTGGAACATGATGGTGTCATATAAACAAAGCATATTAATTAATAACAAATAATAAACTAGTTTGGACACCTCTGAGGTGACTAGTAACTTTGACAGCGAGCTGTGAGTTGTCAAATCAAAAATCCCTCCATACTTGAGAGGTAACTTGTTTTGACAAATGTTTTTTCAATTTTATCTATTTCAGACGAAGAGACAACTCCTTCAAATGATATTTGTTAGTTATTGAGATGCGCCATTGTCCCTTCCAAAAATGTTAACTAAGAGGCATCATAACTTATTACATCTATTATACATTGTCTTTAGCTTTTATGTCATAGAAAGTTAATCAAGTCTATGTTGTATTACACCAGCGAGAAGTGAACACACCACTTGTATAACCTTGAAATTGCTGTACTGGAATTGATATGTACCGTATTTTTCGGACTAGAAGACGCACTTTTTTTCCTCCAAATTTGGGAGGAAAGTGTGGGTGCGTCTTATAGTACGGATATAGCATGTGGGGAGGGGGGCAGCAGTGAGTGGGATCGCACTGTTATCCCACTTCAGGATGTCCCCGCTGCCCGGAATCAGCTGCTGGGGAAACCACATGGCCCCGCTGATTAAGTGCAGTGAATATTTATTAGCTGCTCCCCGCCCACCGATCAGCTGAGCGGTGAGCCGGGAGCAGCAAATGAATACTGCACTTAAGCAGCGACACACATGGCTTCCTCAGCTGCTGACTCCTGCAGCAGCTAGGGAGATTTGTGTGTCCTGGGGAGGAGGCAGCAGCAGGGGCCAGAGGAGAGAGGAGATCGCTGCGTACCTGCCTGTCATGCTTGGACGCCGAGTGTTGTGCACAAACAGGACCTGTGATGATGTCAGAAGTGGCGGGCTGGAGCATCACATGGCAGCTCAGAGCCCTCCCTCTTCTTGACATCATCACAGGTCCTTCAGGCTCTCCACTAGAATCTGCAGCTTCCTCATAACCTGTGCTGTGGAGAGGCAACAAGAGGGAGGGCTCTGTGTGTGCAGTCATGGGATGCTTTTACCTCACCACAGTGTGGCTGGCTGCCACAATTAAGAGGTTAGTCTTTACAATACACAATAAAGCACTCTGCCACTCCTGTGGTGAACTATAACTCCCAGCATGTCATAGGATCTGCAGGACATGCTGGGAGTTATAGTTCTCCCATGGGATTTTAAAGCAGCACTCCAGTGTTATTTTACAGTGCTGGAGTGGTGCTTTCAATATAAGCCCTGTGCCCCCATTCTTATACTCACCCTCCAGTGTCTTCATATAGTACATTACAGACACCACACTGGTCCCGCAGCTTCCAACATAATAACGTACTATTATGGATAACAACACCACATATAATAGTATGTTATTTATGTTATTAAATATTTTACCACATTTTTTTGCTTCAAATATTTTTTTTCCCTATTTTCCACCTCTAAAACCTGGGTGCGCCTGATAGTCCGGTGCGTCCTATAGTCCGAAAAATACGGTATCTCTTTTGCAAAAAGAGATCAGACTTTCTAGTGCATATCACAATAACTAATGGGAATTTGACCATCTAAATCATCAAAACTAACTTAGATCACTTTTTTAATAACACTAATGCTAATGGACACTTGACCTTTTTTATGAATTGAGAAGGAAGGGAGACAGAAGTAACCTTGAAAAATCTATATTAAGTTCGGTGATCAGGCTGCTTCTATCTCAGGTCACTGCCGTTTATCAGAGAAATGTCATGTTCCTGATTTAGTGAGTTATACACTGTTACATGCTTTCCATTAAAGAGAACCCTGCCATATATCACTATATCATATTAATTTATTAAAAGTGGTAGCAAGTGCAGAATAGAATGTATGATCATTCTCCTCAATGTAATTAGCTATACTATGTATGTGTTATTGCGATTTATCTATGTAGCTAGCTTTGCATTTGTTCCATAGACTGGGAATGGAAAACAAGAGGAAAAAACAAACTATTTAAGATTATGTAATGAAAAAGGTCTACTTACTAGGATTCCTAATTTCATAGCTCAGAGTCATCAAACGTTCAAGTTCTAGAAAGTTTAAAAAAATCAATGAATTATTAATTATTCATATTATAATCTAGGTATGATAGATAGATAATTTTATATTTTAAAGACAAATGAAGCACAGATGTCCTGATATAATTAATGCCTTTGATGGCAATTTAGCAGGAAGTAGTTTGTTGAAGAGTAGACAAGCATGTGATTTATTGAACGAAGTCGCTAATCACATGCATCCTTCTTCAGTTCCTAGCCAATTATTTTTTGGCTGTGCATTCACCATGCAGCCATCATCAATTCCATTCTTTTAAAAACTTTTCCTATGCCCTGCTGTCAAAGGCAACAATCAGACATCAACAAAAGCAGATCATCAGATCATACATCTTCATGAACGTTAGATTTAGCTTTGTAATATTTTGATAAAAAATAAAATAGTTCTCCTCTTCCGTCTTACCATCTGCATCTAGCACATAGCTGGATGAAATGCCATCAGTATCACTAACTGCCACCGAGTATGTCCCCAAGTCAGCCTTATCAGGGTTCTTAAAGTATAGCTTGGAGCTAAAACAAGGAAGAGGTCAACAAAGTTATACATAAATGGATACATCACAAATGTTTGCCCATGAATCAAGTATATCACAATAACTACTTACTTTTCTCCAATAGATTCTGCCCTGAATTTTTGGTCATCAGTGATTTCTTCATAAGCTTTGCACCATGTGAACTGAGAGGCTTCAGAAATTTCAGTACAGTTGTAAGCAAGGTAAATGTTCCCTTCTTCATCCACTCCTGCAGTAATCTCCTGAACGCCTACAATTTATCAAAACTAGTTTCAACAATTATGCTTCTTTTCATTATAGTGGTAAGTGTAGGCAAATATATTTTCTTGAATTTAAGAAACTGTCCTAGCAATGGTAACTAGTGATGAGCGAGTATACTCGGTACTCGAGATTTCCCCGAGCACGCTCGGGTGTCCTCCCAGTATTTGTAAGTACTTGGAGATTTAGTTTTCAGCGCCGCAGATGAATGATTTACATCTGTTAGCCAGTATAAGTACATGTGGGGATTCCCTAGCAACCAGGGAACCCCCACATGTACTTATGCTGGCTAACGGATGTAAATCATTCAGCTGCGGCAACAAAACTAAATCTCCGAGTACTTACAAATACTCGGAGGACACCCAAGCGTGCTCAGTCAGGAAATCTCGAGTACCGAGTATACTCGCTCATCACTAATGGTAACCCATTTTTTTTCTTTGTCCTTGCATGAGCACAGCTAATCTGTTCTCTGGGGGCAGGCATCCATTTTGTGGTCACTGAATTATTGAACTGCAGTCATCCTCAATAAACTTCATCAACATTTATCCTCAATAATAGGTTATCTCTACACTTTTTACAGCTTCTAAGTCGCTAAAACCACTACTCAAGTGTTGTGCTTTGTTTCTTTTTTGACTTTACCCCCGGAATGGAGTCACAAATATACGTTCCCTGCATTTGGTACTAGCCACTGTCTTTTTCTTTTATCGGCGTAGCTCCAGTTGGCTTTTGCAAATTGTGACCTGTTGAATCTCTGGGCGAGCTGGCAGTCACTACCTAATGCAAGTCTGTGAGAGCCATCAAGACCAGAACAAGGCTCTTATAAACCTACAATGAAATCTTGTGACCATTGCCTCTGACTTCCTGTTGGTCAGAAGGATATAGCATAATTCTTGATCAATGAAGGTCTGACCACTGAGACCTCCATCAATCCCAAGAGCAGGTCTATTCAGAATGTTCACCTCAATCCATTCATTCGCTATGAAACTACTGGAGATAGCTGAGAGCTCTTCAGAAACTCATTCTATGAACTGGCGAAGATCTAGTCAGTTGGACCCCCAGGGATCAACAACTACAGCACTCGGCTATCTCAGGTAGTCCTATGAATAGTAAATTGGGGGAGTTGAGCATAGTTGACCTTTACTCCGTTCAGATGGGCTTTTTCAAAGACATATTCTACAGCTTGGTGGAGGTCCCAGTAGTCAGATTGTAAGTTATAAATCTAATATCCTCTGTCATTTTGATGGGGGGGTACACTAGTAAACTTGGACAAAGCCTTTTGACGTGACTGGGTTCTTGAGATTTCGCTTAAAGTTTATCTATTAAAGGGGTTGAACCATGTCACACACTTGGCAGTTAAAAGCTTCTAAACAGGTATAAATGTTAAGAGAAAATGTTTAACTTGAATAATAAACCCTTTTTTCTATGTTCTCTTCTTCAATTTCATCCCCTTCGTGTCATAGTCAATAGGAGAGATTGCGGGAGGGATTGCAAGAAGACCCATGTGACAGCAGGTGCCTCTCCTTTATTGGCTCAGCTGCCATATGGCCTTTATCGTCACCTTCCCCACTGTAGTGGTCAAATAGTACCCTACTACATTCCAGCTTCACAGTAATCCACCTTTTTTGTTTGTGTGCCTTACTTCATCCCTGAAAAACACTCTCCTGTCTAACTCTTACTCTACATATGCTTGAATATGAGATTATATATATATATATATATATATATATATATATATATATATATACTGTATATATACAGTGTATACATTGTACACAAGCTCCATCTCTGAATGTCACATTCTGAGTAGAGATTCCTGACCCAAGGTGTACACTTGCAGGTATTTTTACCACTTGGCTTATAGTGTGGTGCAGATTTTAAAATATGCAGCATCTTTATGCATGCACGCAATGGCATAGCGTGGGATGCAGGCACTCGGTCATGTCAAGTATTTTGTGCCCTCTAAAAGCACATTTACACAAGTTGCAACAAGCATTCCTAGGAACATTTGTTTCCCGATTATTACCTTTTTAAAGAGGCCACCAACCAACAAATGAACAAGTTAAATCTATCATCAGGCTAAATAATTTTTAAAGTTGCTGAAAAATCAGCATTCTCAGGCCTCATACACATTGGGAATCTTTCACACATCAGTGTTTCCGGTACGTGTAATGACAGTTTTCCGGTACGTGTGATCACAGTTTTCATATGTTCTAGAGACACTAACACACAGACACCCATTATAATCTATGGGTCTTTGCACATGTCCGTGTGACCCACACATCGACATGTCTATTTTTCCCGCTGGCACGAACATCAACACATCCAGCATACATTCACAAGGATGACATAAAGTGTGACATCCGCGTGCCCTCCATATGGCACATAGTAACATAGTTATTAAGGTTGAAGGAAGACTTTAAGTCATACCGGAATAGAATGCAAAAAAGAAATTACAGATGTTTAGGTGTTAGATGTGCAAAGATATAGAGATGGCTAGATAGATATCCATGAGATACTGTATATAATTAGTGTCTTATGTGTGTAGTTTACTGTTATGTGTGTAGTTTAAATGCATGAAAAAAATGACATAGGGTCCGCCCATTTTTGATAACCAGCAAAGGTAAACCCAAAATGTTGCCATGCAGGCTAGGTGTAATCCACGTTCCTCGGAATCGGTCTCCGGTGTCTGTGAATAGCAGTAAAGTGATCGCTAGTGAGGGCTAGATGGAAGGACATAGATACCAGTAATGCTATCACTAGGGAGCGACATGCTGACCATGCTGTACATATGTTTTGAATGGGGCATAATTTGTAATAGGTTTAGTTTACAAAAGCATTTCTTTACATGATTTCTACAGCGTTACCTATATATTCTATGGTGGCACAACCCCTTTAAGTAGTTATTACATTTTAATGATATTTTTTATTTAAATCTGTTATGTTATGTTTGATATTATTATGGGCATCTCTTTATATTTTATGACGTCATTCATTGCTCCTAAAATGACTTTTCAGTTACTTAAAATGCATAGGGTTATTTAAGAATAATTTTAGGAGATACAAAAAAGATAGAATCCTGAATGAAACTGCCTTTCCACTTAGATAATGACAGTGAGCCTAGCTTTCCTAAACTTGGCAAACAGCTCTACTAGGGGAAGCTCCATGCACTAGATATATTATTATAGCACCCATTATTATGTGCCCATTCAATTGAATGTTGGCTGTGTAATACAGATTCTTATATCTTACACTGAAAAGGTTTAACACGTTTAATGGATAATGTTTAGTTTCAAATAAATAGCTGTATAACCTTAAGAGATATATGTGCTTTACAACACCATTCCTCGGTCAATGATTTACAAAAGTAGTAGAAAACAATGTATATAAAATAAAATGTATATAAATGTATAATATTTGCATTGGTTTATTACCAGTAATTTAAAAATAAGAAACCTTGTCAGAATTTAGATAGAATGGTATACAAATAAGTCTTATTTAAGAAAGCAAAACTGTTCGCCATAATTTTTGCTTTTCTACATCCTTACCTGGTCTTGCCTGGACAAGTACCGGCTCTGAAATGTCAGATGCTTTACCAATGCCTGATGCATTCACAGCACGGATTTGGAAAACATATGTTTTGCCTTCTTCCAGTCCCTTGACCTTCACATCAAAATAAAAACATGACATTTGAATCAATATGATAGAAAAGATTTACTAACTTCAAAATGTTATCAACAGTTATAGTCAGGCCTCATCTGTTACCTAAAGTTTCCTTGTTGGTGACTCATATAATGCTTATTGAAAGTCAGGTATAAATTATGATATATGTTATGAATGCAACATGGATGTTCATTTCTATAATATTTTGTGTGGCTAGTTATTTATACATTGTTTATTACTGCAAAGACTGATCTGAATTTGTACCTTTAGGTAACGGCTGGCTGTTGCAGTCTCATTCACTCTTGTCCATTGTTCTCCATCAATTTCTCTGTATTCTACAAGATAGCCCACAACAGGGCTAGTCCCAGAGTAAATAGGTTCCTTCCAGAGTATGACCAGGGATGTGTTCCTGACCTCACAGAATGTAAGGTCATATGCTGGTCCTAATTAAAAAATATATATATATATTTTATTGTTCAGTCAATAATGTGATTTATAAGGAAAAGTGGGGGTCAGGTCTCTAAGGGAAATAGCTTGTGAGCAAGGGAGGAAAGGAACATTGGGTTTTTTTTTAAGTACTTTAATCAGAAATAAAGGGAATCAGAAATGGAAAGATACAATAGTGGAATGCAAAATAAATAACAAGATATGATAGTGGTATGCAAAATAAATAACAAGATATGATAGTGGTATGTAGAAGAAATAAGATACCATAGTAGCTTGTAGAACAAATAAGACGTAATAGTGGCATGTAGAATAAATAATACGATTTACTAGTGGTATGTAGAAGAAATAATATGATACAATAGTGGTATGTAAATTAAATAATAAGATACAATAGTGGTATATAGAAGAAATAATAAGATACAATAGTGGTGTGTAAAACAAATAAGATACAATAGTGGTAGGTAGAACAAATAAGATAAAATAGTGGTAAATAGAAGAAACAATAAGATACAATAGTTGTATGTAGAACAAATAAGATACAATAGTGGTATAAGGAAGAAATAATAAGATACAAAAGTGGTATAAAGAAGAAATAATAAGATACAATAGTGGTATGTAGAAGATAAAATAAGATACAATAGTGGTATGTAGAAGAAATAAGATACTATGGTGATATGTAGAATAAATAACAAGATGCAATAGTGGTATGTAGAAGAGATAAAATAAAATAATAAAATGGTGTGTAGAAAAATAGTCAGCTCACCCTGCTAGTATGTGGGCCACATGGCCAGCATCAAAACCAGCAAAATTCAGAAGAAAAATTTGCCCACATTCCAAATAAGGTAAAATCAAGATCTTTATTATATCTTGTTAAAATAGCAATGAGCAGAAAGAGGACAAATACACTGCTCAAAAAAATAAAGGAAACACTAAAATCCCACATCCTAGATATCACTGAATGAAATAGTCCAGTTGTAAATCTTTATTCATTACATAGTGGAATGTGTTGAGAACAATAAAACCTAAAAATGATCAACGTAAATCACAACTAATATCCCACGAAGGTCTGGAGTTGGAATGATGCTCAAAATCAAAGTGGAAAATGAAGTTACAGGCTGATCCAACTTCAGTGGAAATGCCTCAAGACAAGGAAATGATGCTCAGTAGTGTGTGTGGACTCCATGTGCCTGCATGACCTCCCTACAATGCCTGGGCATGCTCCTGCTGAGGCGGCGGATGGTGTCATGATCTCAATGGCAAGAGATCATAGCATCAGCATATATAGGAACTAGCTCTTGGAAGATGGAAACTGAGCTGACCATGAACTAAACCTAACGCACAACTAGCAGTGGCCGGGTAGCATGCCTACGTTGATTCTAGATGCCCAGCACCAGCCGGAGGACTAAATAAAGCTAGCAGAGGAAAATATTAGTCCTAGCTCACCTCTAGAGAAATACCCCGAAAGGAGACAGAGGCCCCCCACATGTATTGGCGGTGAATCAAGATGAAATAACAAACGTAGTATGAAAATAGGTTTAGCAAATTTGAGGTCCACTTACTACATAGCAGAAGACAGAAAGGACACTTTCATGGTCAGCTGAAAACCCTATCAAAACACCATCCAGAAATTACTTTAAAACTCTGGCATTAACTCATAACACCAGAGTGGCAATTCCTGTTCACAAGAGCTTTCCAGACACAGTAACGAAACTACAGCTGTGAACTGGAACAAAAATGCAAAAACAAACATGGACAAGAGTCCAACTTATCTAGTAGTTGTCTAGGAGCAGGAACAAGCACAGAGAGGCTTCTGATAACATTGTTGACCGGCAAGCAACTAACAGAGCAGCAAGGTTATATAGCGACTCCCACATCTTGATGGGAACAGGTGAACAGAGAAGATGAAGACACCAGTTCAATTCCACCAGTAGCCACCGGGGGAGCCCAGAATCCAAATTCACAACAGTACCCCCCCCTCAAGGAGGGGGCACCGAACCCTCACCAGAACCACCAGGGCGATCAGGGTGGGCCCTATGAAAGGCACGAACCAGATCAGAGGCATGAACATCAGATGCATTCACCCAAGAATTATCCTCCTGGCCGTATCCCTTCCACTTGACCAGATACTGGAGTCTCCGTCTGGAAACACGAGAGTCTAAGATTTTCTCCACAACGTACTCCAACTCACCCTCAACCAACACCGGAGCAGGAGGCTCAACGGAAGGCACAACCGGTACCTCATACCTGCGCAACAATGACCGATGAAAAACGTTATGAATAGAAAAGGATGCAGGGAGGTCCAAACGGAAGGAAACAGGGTTAAGAATCTCCAATATCTTATACGGACCGATGAACCGAGGCTTAAACTTAGGAGAAGAGACCCTCATAGGGACAAAACGAGAAGACAACCACACCAAGTCCCCAACACGAAGACGAGGACCAACACGACGACGGCGGTTAGCAAAAAGCTGAGTCTTCTCCTGGGACAACCTCAAATTGTCCATCACCTGCCCCCAGATCTGATGCAATCTCTCCACCACAGCATCCACTCCAGGACAATCCGAAGATTCCACCTGACCAGAGGAAAATCGAGGATGAAACCCCGAATTACAGAAAAACGGGGACACCAAAGTGGCAGAGCTGGCCCGATTATTGAGAGCGAACTCCGCCAATGGCAAAAAAACAACCCAATCATCCTGGTCAGCAGACACAAAACACCTCAGATATGTCTCCAGGGTCTGATTAATCCGCTCGGTCTGGCCATTCGTCTGAGGATGGAAAGCGGACGAAAAAGATAAATCTATGCCCATCCTAGCACAGAATGCCCGCCAAAATCTAGACACGAATTGGGTCCCTCTGTCAGAAACGATATTCTCAGGAATACCATGCAAACGAACAACATTTTGAAAAAACAGAGGAACCAACTCGGAAGAAGAAGGCAACTTGGGCAGAGGAACCAAATGGACCATCTTAGAGAAACGGTCACACACCACCCAGATGACAGACATCTTCTGAGAAACAGGCAGATCTGAAATAAAATCCATCGAGATGTGCGTCCAAGGCCTCTTAGGAATAGGCAAGGGCAACAACAATCCACTAGCCCGAGAACAACAAGGCTTGGCCCGAGCACAAACGTCACAAGACTGCACAAAGCCTCGCACATCTCGTGACAGGGAAGGCCACCAGAAGGACCTTGCCACCAAATCCCTGGTACCAAAAATGCCAGGATGACCTGCCAACGCAGAAGAATGAACCTCAGAGATGACTCTACTGGTCCAATCATCAGGAACAAACAGTTTATCAGGTGGGCAACGATCAGGTCTATCCGCCTGAAACTCCTGCAAGGCCCGCCGCAGGTCTGGAGAAACGGCTGACAATACCACTCCATCCTTAAGGATACCTGTGGGCTCAGAGTTACCAGGCGAGTCAGGCTCAAAACTCCTAGAAAGGGCATCCGCCTTAACATTCTTAGAACCCGGTAGGTATGACACCACAAAATTAAACCGAGAGAAAAATAATGACCAGCGCGCCTGTCTAGGATTTAGGCGCCTGGCGGTCTCAAGATAAATCAAATTTTTGTGGTCAGTCAATACCACCACCTGATGTCTGGCCCCCTCAAGCCAATGGCGCCACTCCTCAAAAGCCCACTTCATGGCCAAAAGCTCCCGATTCCCAACATCATAATTCCGCTCAGCGGGCGAAAATTTACGGGAAAAGAAGGCACAAGGCCTCATCACGGAGCAGTCAGAACTTTTCTGCGACAACACTGCCCCAGCTCCGATCTCAGAAGCGTCGACCTCAACCTGAAAAGGTAGAGCAACATCAGGCTGACGCAACACAGGGGCAGAGGAAAAACGGCGCTTAAGCTCCCGAAAGGCCTCCACAGCATCAGGGGACCAATCAGCAACATCAGCACCCTTCTTAGTCAAATCGGTCAATGGCTTAGCAATATCCGAAAAACCAGCAATAAATCGACGATAAAAGTTAGCAAAGCCCAAAAATTTCTGAAGACTCTTAAGAGAAGAGGGCTGCGTCCAATCACAAATAGCTTGAACCTTGACAGGATCCATTTCAATGGAAGAGGGGGAAAAAATATATCCCAAAAAGGAAATCCTCTGTACCCCAAAAACACACTTAGAACCCTTCACACACAAAGAATTAGACCGCAAAACCTGAAAAACCCTCCTGACTTGCTGGACATGAGAGTCCCAGTCATCCGAAAAAATCAGAATATCATCCAGATACACAATCATAAATTTATCCAAATAATCGCGAAAAATATCATGCATAAAGGACTGGAAAACTGACGGAGCATTAGAAAGACCAAAAGGCATCACTAAATACTCAAAGTGGCCCTCGGGCGTATTAAATGCGGTTTTCCACTCATCCCCCTGCCTGATTCGCACCAAATTATACGCCCCACGAAGGTCAATCTTAGAGAACCACTTGGCCCCCTTTATGCGAGCAAACAAATCAGTCAGCAACGGCAATGGGTATTGATATTTAACAGTGATTTTATTCAAAAGCCGATAATCAATACATGGTCTCAAAGAGCCGTCTTTTTTTGACACAAAGAAAAAACCGGCTCCTAAGGGAGATGACGATGGACGAATATGTCCCTTTTCCAAGGACTCCTTTATATATTCACGCATAGCAGCATGTTCAGGCACAGACAGATTAAATAAACGACCCTTTGGGTATTTACTACCCGGGATTAAATCTATGGCACAATCGCACTCTCGGTGCGGAGGTAACGAACCAAGCTTGGATTCTTCAAAGACGTCACGATAGTCAGACAGGAACTCAGGAATTTCAGAGGGAATAGATGATGAAATGGAAACCACAGGTACATCCCCATGAGCCCCCTTACATCCCCAGCTCAACACAGACATAGCTTTCCAGTCGAGGACTGGGTTGTGAGATTGCAGCCAAGGCAATCCTAGCACCAAATCATCATGTAGATTATACAGCACCAGAAAGCGAATAATCTCCTGGTGATCCGGATTAATACGCATAGTTACTTGTGTCCAGTATTGTGGTTTATTATTAGCCAATGGGGTGGAGTCAATCCCCTTCAGAGAAATAGGAGTCTCCAAAGGCTCTAAATCATACCCACAGCGTTTGGCAAAGGACCAATCCATAAGACTCAAAGCGGCGCCAGAGTCGACATAGGCGTCCGTGGTAATAGATGACAAAGAGCAAATCAGGGTCACAGATAGAATAAACTTAGACGGTAAGGTGCAAATGGAAACAGATTTACCAAGCTTTTTAGTGCGCTTAGAGCATGCTGATATAACATGAGTAGAATCACCACAATAGAAACACAACCCATTTTTCCGTCTAAAATTCTGCCACTCGCTTCGGGACAGAATTCTATCACACTGCATACTCTCTGGCGATTTCTCAGTGGACACCGCCAGATGGTGCACTGGTTTGCGCTCCCGCAAACGCCTATCGATCTGAATAGCCATTGTCATGGACTCATTCAGACCCGCAGGCACAGGGAACCCCATCATAACATCCTTAATGGCATCAGAGAGACCCTCTCTGAAAGTCGCTGCCAGGGCGCACTCATTCCACTGAGTAAGCACAGACCATTTACGGAATCTTTGGCAGTAAATTTCCGCTTCATCTTGCCCCTGAGATAGGGACATCAAAGTTTTTTCTGCCTGAAGCTCCAAATGAGGTTCGTCATAAAGCAACCCCAAGGCCAGAAAAAACGCATCCACATTGAGCAACGCAGGATCCCCTGGTGTCAATGAAAAAGCCCAGTCTTGAGGGTCGCCCCGGAGCAAGGAAATCACAATCCTGACCTGCTGTGCAGGATCTCCGGCAGAGCGAGATTTCAGGGACAAAAATAATTTGCAATTATTTCGAAAATTCTGAAACCCCGATCTATTCCCCGAGAAAAATTCCGGCAAAGGAATTCTCGGCTCAGATACAGGTGCATGACAAACAAAATCTTGCAAATTTTGTACCTTCGTGGCGAGATTATTCAAACCTGCAGTTACACTCTGAAGATCCATTGCAAACAGGTGGACACAGAGCCATTCAAAGGAGAGGAAAAAAAAAAAAAAAATTTCAGCAGACTACTTATTTCTCTCCTTTCTCAGCCAAGGATTTTAACCCTTTAGTGGGCCGGTCAAACTGTCATGATCTCAATGGCAAGAGATCATAGCATCAGCATATATAGGAACTAGCTCTTGGAAGATGGAAACTGAGCTGACCATGAACTAAACCTAACGCACAACTAGCAGTGGCCGGGTAGCATGCCTACGTTGATTCTAGATGCCCAGCACCAGCCGGAGGACTAAATAAAGCTAGCAGAGGAAAATATTAGTCCTAGCTCACCTCTAGAGAAATACCCCGAAAGGAGACAGAGGCCCCCCACATGTATTGGCGGTGAATCAAGATGAAATAACAAACGTAGTATGAAAATAGGTTTAGCAAATTTGAGGTCCACTTACTACATAGCAGAAGACAGAAAGGACACTTTCATGGTCAGCTGAAAACCCTATCAAAACACCATCCAGAAATTACTTTAAAACTCTGGCATTAACTCATAACACCAGAGTGGCAATTCCTGTTCACAAGAGCTTTCCAGACACAGTAACGAAACTACAGCTGTGAACTGGAACAAAAATGCAAAAACAAACATGGACAAGAGTCCAACTTATCTAGTAGTTGTCTAGGAGCAGGAACAAGCACAGAGAGGCTTCTGATAACATTGTTGACCGGCAAGCAACTAACAGAGCAGCAAGGTTATATAGCGACTCCCACATCTTGATGGG
The DNA here is from genome assembly GCF_051348905.1 of Ranitomeya variabilis. Taxonomy (NCBI): domain Eukaryota; kingdom Metazoa; phylum Chordata; class Amphibia; order Anura; family Dendrobatidae; genus Ranitomeya; species Ranitomeya variabilis. The sequence goes on from NC_135233.1 coordinate 833,470,915, forward strand.
AACAGGTGAACAGAGAAGATGAAGACACCAGTTCAATTCCACCAGTAGCCACCGGGGGAGCCCAGAATCCAAATTCACAACAGGATGGTCTCCTGAGGGATCTCCTCCCAAACCTGGACTAAAGCATCCGCCAACTCCTGGACAGTCTGTGGTGCAACGTGACGATGGTGGATGGCGCGAGACATCATGTCCCAGATGTGTTCAATTGGATTCAGGTCTGGGGAATGGGCGGGTCAGTCCATATCTTTAATGCCTTCATCTTGCAGGAACTGCTGACACACCACTCCAGCCACATGAGGTCTGGCATTCTCCTGCATTCGGAGGAACCCAGGGCTAACCGCACCAGCATATGGTCTCATAAGGGGTCTGAGGATCTCATCTCGGTACCTAATGGCAGTCAGGCTAACTCTTGCAAGCACATGGAGGGCTGTGCAGCCCTCCAAAGAAATGCCACCCCACACCATTACTGACCCACTGTCAAACCGGTCATGCTGAAGGATGTTGCAGGCAGCAGATCGCTCTCCACGGTGTCTCCAGACTCTGTCACATCTGTCACATGTGCTCAGTGTGAACCTACTTTCATCTGTGAAGAGCACAGGGAACCAGTGGTGAATTTGCCAATCCTCATGTTCTGTGGCAAATGCCAAGTGTCCTGCACGGTGTTGGGCTGTGAGCACAACCCCCATCTGTGGACGTTGGGCACTCAGACCATCCTCATGGAGTCGGTTTCTAACCGTTTTTGCAGACACATGCACATTTGTGGCCTGCTGAAGGTCATTTTGCAGGGCTCTGGCAGTGCTCCTCCTGTTCCTCCTTGCACAAAGGCTGAGGTAGTGGTCCTGCTGCTGGGTTCTTATCCTTTGGTTCCCTCATGTCTCCTGGTGTACTGGCCTGTCTCCTGGTAGCATATCAAGCCTCTGAACACTATGCTGACAGACACAACAAACCTTCTTATCATAGCTCGCATTGATGTGCCATCCTGGATGAGCTGCACTACCTGAACCACTTGTGTGGGTTGTAGAGGCCATCTCATGCTACCACGAGTGTGAAAGCACAACCAACATTCAAAAGTGACCAAAACATCAGCTAAAAAGCATCGGTATTGAGATGTTGTCTGTGGTCCCCACCTGCAGAACCACTCCTTTATTGAGTGTGTCTTGATATTTGCCAATAATTTCCATCTGTTGTCTATTCCATTTGCACAACAGCATGTGAAATTGATTGTCAGTGTTGCTTCCTAAGTGGACAGTTTGATTTCACAGAAGTTTGATTTACTTGGAGTTATATTCTGTTGTTTAAGTGTTCCCTTTATTTCTTTGAGCAGTGTATAACTATCTGGGACACTACCGTATTATCAAATTTTAGAAGAAATAGTGTTATATAGAAGGAATAACAAAATACAATAGTGGTGTGTAGAAGAAAAAAGTGAAATGTAGAAGAAATAAGGTACAATTCTCGTGTCAAGAAGAAATAATGAGACACAACAATGGTGTGTAGAAAAAAAACAAGATATAATAGTGGCATGTAGAAGAAATAACAAAATACAACAATGGTATGTAGAAGAAATAAGAAGACATAATAGTGGTGTGTAGAATAAATAAAATAAAATAGTGGTGTAGAAAACATTACAAGATACAATAGTGGCATATATAGGAAATAAGATACAGCAGTGGTGTGTAGAAGAAATAGTGGCATGTATAAGAAATTAGATAAATAGTGATATGTAGCAGATGCAACAAGATACAATAGCGTTATGTTCAAGAAAGATAAAAATACAGCGGTATGGGGAAAAAACAAGACACATTAGTGGTGAGTAAAAGAAATAAGAAATATTAGAGGTATGGAGAAGAGATAGTGGTAAGATATGCATGAATACCTTAGACTGTGCATGTCCAGAAAATGATTTCACCGCCTCCACCATGCGCATAAAAAACGCAAACGCATGCACACACAGTGTTTTTGTTTGTGTCATGCACAAGATGATGCGCAGGCATAAGCATGCTTTTGCATGCATTTTGGCATGAGTTTGAGCATACGCTGCGCACAGAAACGTTAATGTAAACCGAGCCTAAGTGAGCATATTTTATTGTTTCTTTACCCGTGCCTGACTGTCATATTGCTCAATTTGCAAAAAAAATTTATTTTATGTAAATTTGACTTTGATAAAATACGTCAATTTTGGTAAATGTGAAATGAACTTACGGTAATTTGTTTAGAATTAATTTGCTCTTCCTCATTAATAATGACCTCTCTAACAGCTTATTGCAAAAGGTGTTTTAATTAAGGCATTGAGATTGGAAATCTGACTTTCACAAGTGCTTTGCCCTATAAATAATCACCTAAAGTCTGGTTACTGATAAATCTCTTCTAAAGAAATATTGGTTAGTGTAAACTATTCCTTGAGGCAAATAAATTCTAGAATATCCCAGAAAAATTGGTACATAGAAGCTGAAGCTAGAAAAGGCTATGAAAGCATTGATAAAGACATGAGTTTACATTAGTCCATGATAATCTATTAACCCCTTACTGACCTCCACCGTACTAGTACAGCAGAGGTCAGATCCCCTGCTTTGATGAGGGCTCCGGCGGTGAGCCCCCATCAAAGCCGGAACATGTCAGCTGTTTTGAACTGCTGACATGTGCCCGCAATAGCGGCGGGTGGAATCGCGATTCACCCGCCACTATTAACTAGTTAAATGACGCTGTCAAACGCTGACAGCGGCATTTAACTGCCATTTCTGGCCATAGGGCCAGAAATGAGACCTTCGCCGACCACCATCACATGATGATGATGATGATGATGATGATGATGATGAAAATGCAAAACTGAAAAAGGGCAAGGTCTTGAAGGGGTTAAATAACATGGATAAAATTTAGGACTACTGCCACTCTCTATAGTAATCAGAATCTCCAAGATGACAAAAAACAATTCTGAAAGAGATAATAAGGAACTAAATGGTAACAGTAAAAGACTTCCTCGAGACTCAACAAAATGCAATAACCTCTATTCTGGTGTTACCTATTAGGAGAAATATGAAAAAGAATGCTTCTTGTCACCACGGTAACCTACATGCATTCTGTGCCACCATGGTCACTGTGCAGCTTCTCCCCTCATCAGAACAGTTCGCTGAGGTTTTGTTTCCTGCTGCACTCTTTTGCACAGCAAAAGCATGCTGGTTCATCTGGCCTTAGGGGAGCATGGTCAGTCTCTAGAGAAAATTAACCCTGTTGTGTCCTGCAGAAATTTGGTTTTACGACCAATCCCATACGAGTATGCTCTATTTAAGGCAGTTCTTCTCTCCACACCTGGCTTGAATGTGGTTTCTGCTCTGCAAGCCTATGGGCATGCAACCAGCTTTCTGTTTATTGGAGATATTGAATCTAAGGCAGAGCTCAGATTCCGTAGCGCAGTATGCCTTGCGCTTCCAAATCTTGGTGGCGGAGTTGGTTTGGAATGAAGGGGATCTGCTGGCAACCTTCTGGCAGGGTCTCTCCAGTCATATTAAGGATGAAGTTGCTGGCATAGACTTATCCTTCTCGCTTGACACCATGATATATCTGGCCAACAGGATTGATGTACACTTCCATGAAAGAGCTCTGGAACAAGCTTCAGAGCCTCCTTTTACCAGAAATCCTCCCAGGCTGGCTCCAAACTTCCACAATCCTTTGCCTCCAAAAGTGTCACCATTGCCTTCTGAACCAATGCAGCTTAAGTGCAGTACGCTTTCTGCACAGGAACATCTGCGGAGATACAGGGAGAATGTTTGTGTGTATTGTGGAGGCAAGAGACACTTTGTTCACCAGTGCTCTGTGAGACAAGGGAAACTGCAGCACCAAGGGTTGCCAGGAGAGGTGACCCTAGGTGAGAGTGATTGCTCTCCAAGACTAATGTCCAAAGTTACCGGAATTTGGCAGGAGAGGTTCCTCGCCATCTCTACCCATCTGGATTCCGGCTCTGGAGACAACTTCATCATTGGGATGTGGTCCGTCTAATTCAGCTCCCTACACAACAGATGGATCAGACCCAGACTGTTGCCTCCATAGACAGACAACTCCTGGCTGAACCTGTTTGTTTCATTATGCTGCCAGTTACGTTGCATATCAGTGTGCTGCATAACAACAGGATCTCCTTCTACCTGCTTTGCAGATCCATGAATTCTGTTCTTCTGTGCCTTGCTTGCCTGCACATGCCAGTTATTGACTGGTCCTCCAGGCAGGTCCTTCACTGGGGATTGCACTGTGCTTTTAACTGCCTGGCCAAGGTTATGCCCAAGACTCCACCTCATGTGTTTTCGAACCTTGTTCATTATCAATTCAATATCGTGCCTTTGCAGATGTCTTCTGCAAAAAGAAGACTGAGGAATAGAGACATCTATTGGAGGGTGCCAGCTCTCTTGTAGTAATTTACACAGACCATAAAAATCTGACCTTCCTGCAGTCCACCTAGTGGCTGAATCCACGCCAGGCCAGCTGGGCACTCTTCTTTGCTCGTTTTAGCTTAGAATTGTACTTCCATCCCGCAGAGAAGAATGTCAAGGCAGATGCCCTGTCTCGATCCTTTGATGTAACCGATTCAATGGAGAACACCCGAGCATGCTCGGGAAATCTCGAGTAACGAGTATATTCGCTCATCACTATTCATAACTGCTTGTTCACAATGCACCAGAAACAAATATTACAGGGACAAGCCTGCTGGTCTCTCTCAGCCTCTACTGGTTCCTTCAGATCCCTGGCAACATATCACTCTGGATTTCTTCACGAATCTGCCTCTCTCTAAGGGTTGTAACACCATCTGGGACATGGTGAATCGCTTTTCTAAGCTGGCTCATTTCATACCTCTGGCTGGCCTTCACTCCGCTCCTAAACTCATCACAAAGTTCTTTCAGCATGTATTCCATCCCCATGATCTTTGTCTTCACATAGTCTCTGATTGTTGAGTCCAGCTCATTTCTAAGTTTTGGAGAACCTTGCGCAAGCTACTGATTGTCCAGCTGGACTACTGCTGTGTGTACCAGGTGTTGACCAATGGGAAGGTGGAACTGGTAAACCAGATCTTCGAGGGCTACCTTCACCATTTCATCTCTGTCCATCAGGATGACTGGGTGCAGCTACTCCACTAAGTCCATACCCACCAGTGTTACACTGCTCACAGAAGAATACTATGAAGGAATCAATGCAATGTTGTCGAAAAATAATAATATTGCACATCTTGGGTTTACTGAAAAACACCTGGAAGTTCTACAATGCTTCTGGGAAAATGTTTTACACACAAAGGAGACTAAATTTGAACTTTTTAGCCCAAATGGGCAGCACTATGTTTGGAGGATAAGAAAAATACACACTAACACCAAAATTTTATCCGAACTTTAAAGCTTAGTGGAGCATCATGATTAAGGGTTGTTTTGCTTTGTAAGGACCTGGACACTTTGCAATCATTAAGGGAACAATTAAAAAAAATGGCAGCAGTAGATAACCTCAAGCTGACTAGTCAATGAATAATGCTACAAGACAATCATCTGAGTCAACTAAAGAATGGTTAAGAATGATGAACGCTTGTTTTTTGGAATGGCCAAGTTGAGTCCTGAGCTTAAAAACATCAACAGCTCTGAACAACAGTCAAAAAATATTACAATAATTTTTTCTTGCATCTTAACATGTATTTCATAAGTCATCCTTGATCATGTAGGAATGTGCTGTGAAGAGAAGGAATATAAACCAGCTCACCCGTGATGCATAAGCTGAGTTTCGAGAGCACGGACCCGCTGTGTCCAGGCGTGTAGAATCCAAAACAAGAAAATGTCCAATGTCATGATTAACGGAGCTTAGTCTCCAGAAACTCGTTGAGATTCTTACCCATATGGTTTGTGCTGAAGTTTGTATCCTTCGTGTTTAAGTTTGTGAGTAAAGAACACTTTTTTTTCACGGATTCGGTGAAGCTGGACATTTTCTTCTTTAGGAATGTGCTGTGCCTTCACAATGACACATATAAATTAGACTGTGATTGACCCTTACATTCTTTCACTAACTAATGTTCTGACCAAAGCCAGGGAGCTTCCTTTTTCCAGTCCTTAGCCTACTAATAAAGGTGATAAATGAACTTGTGGATAAGACAGAGATTAGATAGATAGATAGATAGATAGATAGATAGATAGATAGATAGATAGATAGATAGATAGCAGTAGTATGTTTCACCATACAAACAATATGTTTATGTTTAAAACAGAAAAACTATTCTAGATTTTGATAAAAACTTTGAATGAGAATCACTCTTAGCTTTCCTTCCAGTATCACAGTCACATTTCTTTGAGATACTCAAAGTTAGATAGTGCAGCCTTTCTCAAGGATGTAATATATCATATAACATATACCAGTTTCTTATAAAGATAAGAACAGACTATTTACATTATTCATTTATGCACAATAGAGGATTTTACAATCATATGATGTCAGGTGTAAGATAAAACTTGTTCGTAATGAATTGAATTGCTCTATTTTAAATTCAGTACAACCACAAGTCATTCCATATCCCTGCAATATTGTTCCTCTTGTGTGTTTTTGCTATGCATTTTAACACTGTCTTCTAAGTCAACAAAATATTCTAAAAGTAAAAGAGCAGTTTATTATTTTTTATAAGTGGCTCCATTTACAGCATGATTCAGAATTGACCTTGAAGCACCAAACATAAATTTCAGTCCTCAGTGTGTCAAGGGTAAGCCTCCTGTCTATAACTTTGACTGTACAGTAACTATCGTGTTTTGGAAAAGTAAAAAAAAAAAAGGTACAAAAAGGCAAAAGTTCTGGTAGATATAAATCTAATTTTTGTTCATAATAAATCTATAGAATAACTTTTTTATAGAAATTGCAAAAATGTCCAGAAATCGGTGATAAACTGTAGAGCAACAAGTGCGCATTTGCTCTGCAAAACTCAGACACGTTACAGGTAACAAGTCATCAGAAACTGACCTACTTTTATGTTACATGTATGTTTTAAAAATGTTTGGTAATGTTTTCTTTATTTGTCATCTGCACTAGAGGGAATTTGTCAGCTGCTTCTACACCTATCTCTGTCGAACCAATTACATGTATGTGTAGTTTATAAGAACACAAGAGAATTCATACCTTTATTAAACAAAAAGGTTGCTCTGTTGAAGAGGAATCCACTTTGGAACTCAAATGCGAATGAAGCTGGACGTGCTCTGGGTGGGAGAGAGCACTTTCACCACACTGTCTTCTCCATTGCTAAATTTGCTCTCCACCAGGTGATTAATAGCTACCACTGCTACAGAATGTCAGTCACATAGTGTAGGGAGGAGTAAGGATTAGTGATGAACGAACGTGCTTGCCACTGCTCATTACTCGCCCAAGTATCACTATGCTCGGTGTACTCGCCGAGCACCGAGCATTTCCGGGATTATTCGGTGGTAACTGGTGTCTCCACCCAGCATTTTTTAGCACTTTAGAGACCCAATCACTCTGCAAGGATTGTCTGCCAGGCCATGAAATGCCGCAGCCATCTTTGTTGTGGTCATGCAGTGATTGGCTTGGACAGACAGCATCATCCTGAGGATAAGAGACCTGACGCTGCCCTGCTCGCCGCATTCAGCTCCAGATTCAACGAGAGTAGAGAGAGCTGCTGCCGAGATAGGGTCAGAATCGTGGTTTTTATAGTTAGTGTAGGTCTGCAACTGTTAAATCCACATCTCCTGAGAAACCAACAGTCTTTTTAGGGCTAATTCGTGGGTCCAGATAATGCAGCGCTAGGTAGACAGGGCACAGCATATCCACATCAGTGCAAGGCCTGCAGGCACTGTATGTACGTACATTGCTCCCAAAGCTTCATAACTGTCTGCTGCTGCAGCTTCTTTGCTATATACCTAGATGCATTCTTTTTCCTAAAAATTCACCCCCCCAAAAAAAAATATACAGCATGTTATGTCAGACTGACATAGTTTGTCAGGCATACGTAGCAAAGTTGTGTGTGCTAGCCTTGTGCCACTGTTTTTTTTGTGTGTTTTAAATTCACCAAAAAAGGCATCATATCTGCGTGCTCCAAGTTTGGGCATTTTAGGCCATTTTGCCACTGTTTCGCTGTCTGTTATGCTACTTATATACATCACTATTTTGCATTTAAAAAATACAGGCCACATATTTGGCAGTGTGGTATTTCTGTGACAGGCCTCATATATCTGCGGGCTCCAGGTTTGGGCATTGTAGGCCGGTTTACCACTTTTTTTCCTATCTGTTACTCTAATTACATACAGCACTATTTTGCATTTTAAAAAGACAGGCCACATATGTGGTATTTCCGTGACAGGCCTCATATATCTGCGGGCTCCAAGTTTGGGCATTGTAGGCCAGTTTACCACTTTTTTTCCTGTTTGCTACTCTAATTATATACAGCACTATTTTGCATTTTTTTAAAAACAGGCCACATACAGTATTTGGCAGTGTGGTATTTCCGTGACAGGCCTCATATATCTGCGTGCTCAAAGTTTGGGCATTGTAGGCCGTTTTGCCACTGTTTTTGCTGTCTGTTACTCTACTTACATACAGCACTATTTTGCATAAATTAAATTCACAAAAAGCCCCAAAAAATAGAACACAGTCTGTTAAGTCAGGCTGAGGACTGCCTGGTGTCTCTGTTTGAAAAATCACAGATTTGCAGGCATACTGATAAGATATTATTTCACTCCTAATAAATACATGTGTGTTGAGCTTTTGAAATAGTGCAGTAGTCCATTTAAAATGGGCAAGGCAAGGGGCAAGGGACGGGGAAGTGGATGTGATGCTGATGGTGCATGCAGAGGACGAGGCCGTGGCCAAGGTGAAAGTGGGCCACAACAAAGACCCACATCTTCTCGCTCGACCTTCTTGTCCCAGTTTCTAGGGGACGGCAGCACACCACTATTGAAGCCAGACCAGTGTGAAATGGTTGTTGGTTGGATAGCGGATAATGCTTCCAGTCACTTAGCCACCACCACGTCTTCCACATGGTCAAGTCTGAGTAGCCATGAGTGTGGCCTGGATATTCCTCACCCTGATCCTCTTTCCTCCCACCATGCCGAGTGCCCTGAGACAACTGATCCCATACTTGGACACTCTGAAGAGCTGTTCAGTTTTCCATTTCAAGATTCCAGACTCTCGGCCGGTCAACTCGAAGTGGTGACAGCTGAGATTGCATGTAGAGATGTCCAAAGCTTTGACCAGCCCCTGTCACACAAAGGCGATGGTGGGAAAGTGCCAGAAGAGGTGGACGATGATGAGACACAATTGCCAGAAAGTCAGGAGGAGGAGCAGGGTGCGGATGTGGAAGACGAGGTGGTGGATGACTATGTGACTGACCCAACCTGGCAGGAGGACATGCACAGTGAGGGCAGCAGCACACATGGGGAAGGAGGCATATCACCCCAACAGGCAGGAAGAAGCAGTGTGGTGGCCACAGACAGAAGGCGTGCATCTGTTCCTCGTAACACCCACATGAGGGAAGTTGCCATTCCAACTGTTAGATCTTCCCGAGTCTGGTTATTTTTTAAAGACTCTGCCAATAACCACAAACAGGCCATTTGCAGCACCTGCCATGCTCTCATCAGCAGGTGTAGCAAAACAACCAGCCTGAACACCACCAGCATGATTTGGCACATGGCAGCAAAGCACCCGACTTTGTGGGCTGAACCCCAGGCTCCAGGACCACAGTCTGCAGGTCACACCGCTGCTTCTTCCACTCTTTTGCATAGAAGCCAGTCACCAGCCCACAGTGCATGTGAAGATGCCTCTAGCTCTGCACCTATTGTTGCCCACAGTCAAGCAGCACCATCATAATCAAGCCCATACACGTCCTTGTCCCAGCACAGCCTCTAGTTGTCTATACCCCAGTCTTTGGAACACAAGCGGAAATACCCAGCCAATGCTCCACAGGCTACAGTCCTAAATTCTATCATTTCTCTTCTGCTTGCGCTCGAAATGTTGCCTTTTAGGCTAGTTGAGACGGAAGCTTTCTGCAACCTGATGGCAGAGGCCATCCCAGGTACTCGGTCCTCAGTCGCCACTATTTCTCCCGGTGTGCCGTACTGGCATTACACAGCATGTGTCCCACAACATTACCCGTGCCCTCAGCAATGCGGTTACAGGGAAAGTCCACCTAACCACAGACACATGGACAAGTTCTTGTGGGCAGGGATGGTATGTCTCACTGACGGCACACTGGGTTAACATAGTGGAAGCCGGGACCCAGTCGGACCTTGAGATGGAACACATCCTCCCCATGCTGAGGATTGCTGGCCCTACATCAATCAGGGTTGCCCCCACAGTCTACAGCTCCTGCACCTCCTCCTCCTCTTCATCCTCCATCTCTGAAATCAACACATCATTCAGAAGCTGGAAGCACTGCAGCACTGCCTCAGCCAAGTGGCAACAGGCTGTGCTGAAGCTAATCTGCATAGGTGACAAACCGCACAATGCAGAAGAGTTGTGGACAGCGCTGAAAGAGCAGTTAGATATTTGAATGACACCGCTGAACCTACAGCCAGCCAATGGCCGTAACCTGGTGGAGGCTCTGAGGCAAGGTGAGCTCACACACGCACCTTGCTTGGCCCATGTGCTCAACCTCGTGGTTCAACGTTTTCTGAAAAGCTACCCAGAGCTGTCGGATCTGCTAATGAAAATACGCCATCTGTCTGCCCATTTTAGAAAGTCAGCTACAGCTTCAGCCGCCCTTGCCGTGCTTCAGCATTGTTTACAGCTTTGAGCTCACCGACTGGTGTATGATGTCCCCACGCACTGGAACTCTACGCTGCATATGTTGGAAAGGATTTGTGAGCAGAAGAGGGCAGTTGTTGACTACCAACATCAACAAGGCCCTCAATATTCAGTTCAGACTCCACACATAAGACCTCAGGAGTGGACATGGATGTCAGAGATATGTACCATCCTCCAAAACTTTGAGAACTGCACCAAGATGGTGAGCGTCGATGAAAACCTCTCTGCTCACAATGAAAGAGGATGCATTGCAGGCAGAGCACGAGGACGCAGAGCAAGGAACCATACAGGGGGATTACACTCAGCCCAGTCTCATGTCTTCTCAACGTGGATTGGTAGGCAATGAGGAGGAGGAGGAGGAAGAACAGGAGCTACTTTCATACACTATAGATGGTACTACAAGCACAGCTGTCGTACCATCTGTTCAGCATGGATGGCCTGAGGATAGGGAGGAGGAGGATGAGGAGGAGGAGGACAGCATGGTCAGCTGTCCTGTTGGTGAGGACATGGAAGTCTTGCCTGTTAGCAGTCTGGCATACATGGCTGACTTTATGCTGCACTGCGTTTCACGTGACCCTCGCATTATAAAAATTTTGGGTGACACTCATTACTGGTTGGTGACACTTCTAGACCCACACTGCAAGGAGAACTTTCAATCTCTTCTGCCAGAGGCAGAGAGGTGTACTAAAATGTTGCAGTACCAGAGGGCCCTTGTAGCGGAATTACTTAGAAAATTTCCATGTGAGAATGCTGGCAGTAGACGTCAGAGTTTGTTGTACAACCAAGGAGTCCAAGCGAGAGAGACAGAAGTACAATCCAGCTCAGGCAGGGCAACAATGGCAAAGTTTTGGGACAGTTTTCTCAGACCCTCCCATCGTGACGGCACAGAGGCAAGGGGTGCTGTCACAAGAAGTACAATGTTTGGGAAGATGGTAAGGGAGTACCTTGCCGATCGTACAAACATCCTCCGTGATTCCTCTGTGCCTTTTAATTATTGGGTATTCAAGCTGGACACGTGGCATGAACTGTCTTTCTATGCCTTGGAGTTCCTGGCCTGCCCTGCTGCTAGTGTTCTGTCAGAGCGGGTTTTTAGTGCCGCTGGTGGAATTATAACAGATGAGCGCATCCGCCTGTCAACTGAAAATGCTGACAGGCTGACTCTTATAAAAATGAACAAGTGCTGGATTGGGAAAGATTTCTGTACACCACCAAGTGAAAACAGTGAAATATAACCTCAAATACATTCTCTGTTTTGGGGAAGTGTATTCTCATTCACCTCCTCAAATCCACACATGGGTATACGCTTCCAGATTTGGTCTGTTTGTTCTTATCCTCCTCCTTATCCTCATCCTCATCATCCAGAACCACTAGATGACCAGGGTGAACGTGCTCTGTACTGTTATAGGCCGGTGAATGTAGGGCAAGGGGGCTGTGATGGCTGTATTTTATTTAGTAAAAAAAGGACCCCACATTGGGGAATTGGGCATTACATTACATTGGGCCTACTTCTTAACTCTGTCTCCTGCAATGTGTCCTTTAACTGCCACTAGATCACCAGGGTGAACGTGCTCTGTATGGTGAATTTTGGGCAAGGGGACTGTGATGGCACTATTTTATTTAGTAAAAAAACGACGTGACCTGGGTGAACGTGTTCTGCACTTTTATAGGCCCAAGAATTATGAGCATGGGGGCTGTGATTCCAATAGTATATTTTTAGAAAGGTACCCCCATTGGTGAAACAACATCCTTGTTGGCAAAGACTTCATAACATTTCTGTACCTTAAAGAGCTCACTTGAAAAGCTCCTTTTTGTGTTGCCTGGTTGCTCACATTGGACACAATACACTTCAAATAAATTTGATAAAGCAAGGCTATTAGTTTGGCTCAGTAGTTCATTACAAATATTTCTTTGTCGACTATATTAGTTTCTCTCCTTGAGAGCCATAACTTTGGCTGCCTCAAATGTACAAATGGCGAATATACAAATGGCGATTTGGAATCCAGATTAAAATACTGTATACCGAATGCATTCAGACAACCACATAGCTGCATTTCTTGTAAAACATTTACAGATGTGACAGACAATGCTCATCGTGACGCAATCTTGAGAAATGTTTGTTTATTCACTTCACAAACAGTTATAAGCCTCTATATGTTTGCTGTTTGTCATTGTAAAACATTAAGGTTTACTGAAACTCTGGCTGTGGTGGTTTGATCTAAAACCTTGTGGCTTTTATTTTCTAGTGGTTTATGGCCCATCGTCTCATGACTCCATGATATCTCAGTTTCATACAACCTTGAAAGCTGGCCACTTGAAGGGCTGGGTGAAACTAGAGTTACTACATAGTGTAAATCACTATATAAGACCAGAGAAACATGACTAAGAAAGATGCCAAAACTGGGTACCAGTACATGCACAGTGTGCTGATACTTGCATAATTGGGGACTCCCATGCAGTGTAGGTAATCCCCCAGGGATTCTCTGTCTTGGTGTTGCTTCTCTGATATTCCAGACAGATGATGTTTAAAAGCTTCTTGTGGATGATGTAAGTATACTGTATGTAGTTAATCTTTATATATACGTAATCACTAGGGTTGAGCGACTTTCATTTTTTTAAGATCGAGTAGGGTTTTGGGAAACCCGATTTTGTCCAGAGTCGAGTCGAGTGCAGTCGGCCGATTATCGCTAAAAGTCGGGGATCGACCGAAACACGAAACCCAATGCAAGTCAATGGGGAAGCATAGTCGGCAGTGAGTGGAGGCCAGGAAAACACCTACAGTGCCCATTTTAATGCCAAAAACATCCATTCTTGTTTCTGAAGCTTGTCAATCTTAATTAACTTTATAATAATAGTTGGGCATAGGGAATTGGGGGTCATTTGGCAAAAGTTGTGGGGGGAGTAGGGCCGGCTCAAGTTTTTCGTGGGCCCAGGAAATGCGGACTACGTCACGGCGGTGTTGCAGGGAAAGGTAATTATTTAAAAGTTGCAAGTGCTGTGATCCTGAGCAAGCAGGGGGGGGGCCCACTCGTTCGCATTGCCACTGGCACAGGGCCCCTCAAAGTACGGCGGTGTGTTTGCATGGCGGGGGCGCCTCCCACCAGCAGCGACACTTTTGCGTACTCTGAGGGGCCCTGTGCCAGTGACGTCGCCAACGAGTATGCCCCCCCACCTGATGAAGGAACCTGCACTTTCATCTGCACCTTCCTCTTTGTCCCTGTGTAAGGTGGTATAACATGCGGGAAGGGGAACCTTACTTTCAGCAGGGACAGATTCTGGCTGTGTAGAGTACAAGGGGAATGTAGTGGTCTCGGTCAATGTACCAGCAGACTCATTTAGCAGTGGCTGGGCAATGGGCAGGATGAGGAGGAAACAGATATAGGGCCAAAGAATAAAGTAGGCTACATGCAGTTCAAAATTGGTAACAGGACTAAACAGGCGGCATTGCTTTGTTCAGTGGAGTAGCAAACCCAAGAGCAGCAGACACTGTTTCAAGGGCCTAACCACACTAGTAGGCCAAATGCAGTTTAATATCTGATAGTATAGGGCGAAAGCCAGAATGTGGAAGCTCAGCTTTGTTCAGTTGAGGACAACACCAGGGAGGGGCAGACACCTTTAGTAGGCCGGAAAAGCCTATTGCATTTTTTAAAATGGTAATTTGGAGCAGAAGGTTGAAGCTCAGCTTTATTTAGTTGAGGGCAACACCAGGGAGGGGCAGAAGCCGTTAGTAGGCCCTAACCACCATTTTTTTTTTAAAACCACTTAATGAGAGCCGGAAGGTTGAAGCTCAGCTTTATTTAGTTGAGGACAACACCAGGGAGGGGCAGAAGCCGTTAGTAGGCCCTAACCACCATTTTTTTTTTTTAAAACCACATAATGAGAGCCGGAAGGTTGAAGCTCAGCTTTATTTAGTTGAGGACAACACCAGGGAGGGGCAGAAGCCGTTAGTAGGCCCTAACCACCTTTTTTTTTTTAAAACCACATAATGAGAGCCGGAAGGTTGAAGCTCAGCTTTATTTAGTTGAGGACAACACCAGGGAGGGGCAGAAGCCGTTAGTAGGCCCTAACCACCTTTTTTTTTTTTAAAACCACATAATGAGAGCCGGAAGGTTGAAGCTCAGCTTTATTTAGTTGAGGACAACACCAGGGAGGGGCAGAAGCCGTTAGTAGGCCCTAACCACCATTTTTTTTTTTAAAACCACATAATGAGAGCCGGAAGGTTGAAGCTCAGCTTTATTTAGTTGAGGACAACACCAGGGAGGGGCAGAAGCCGTTAGTAGGCCCTAACCACCTTTTTTTTTTTTAAAACCACATAATGAGAGCCGGAAGGTTGAAGCTCAGCTTTATTTAGTTGAGGACAACACCAGGGAGGGGCAGAAGCCGTTAGTAGGCCCTAACCACCTTTTTTTTTTTTAAAACCACATAATGAGAGCCGGAAGGTTGAAGCTCAGCTTTATTTAGTTGAGGACAACACCAGGGAGGGGCAGAAGCCGTTAGTAGGCCCTAACCACCATTTTTTTTTTTAAAACCACATAATGAGAGCCGGAAGGTTGAAGCTCAGCTTTATTTAGTTGAGGACAACACCAGGGAGGGGCAGAAGCCGTTAGTAGGCCCTAACCACCATTTTTTTTTTTAAAACCACATAATGAGAGCCGGAAGGTTGAAGCTCAGCTTTATTTAGTTGAGGACAACACCAGGGAGGGGCAGAAGCCGTTAGTAGGCCCTAACCACCTTTTTTTTTTTTAAAACCACATAATGAGAGCCGGAAGGTTGAAGCTCAGCTTTATTTAGTTGAGGACAACACCAGGGAGGGGCAGAAGCCGTTAGTAGGCCCTAACCACCATTTTTTTTTTTAAAACCACATAATGAGAGCCGGAAGGTTGAAGCTCAGCTTTATTTAGTTGAGGACAACACCAGGGAGGGGCAGAAGCCGTTAGTAGGCCCTAACCACCTTTTTTTTTTTTAAAACCACATAATGAGAGCCGGAAGGTTGAAGCTCAGCTTTATTTAGTTGAGGACAACACCAGGGAGGGGCAGAAGCCGTTAGTAGGCCCTAACCACCTTTTTTTTTTTTAAAACCACATAATGAGAGCCGGAAGGTTGAAGCTCAGCTTTATTTAGTTGAGGACAACACCAGGGAGGGGCAGAAGCCGTTAGTAGGCCCTAACCACCTTTTTTTTTTTTAAAACCACATAATGAGAGCCGGAAGGTTGAAGCTCAGCTTTATTTAGTTGAGGACAACACCAGGGAGGGGCAGAAGCCGTTAGTAGGCCCTAACCACCTTTTTTTTTTTTAAAACCACATAATGAGAGCCGGAAGGTTGAAGCTCAGCTTTATTTAGTTGAGGACAACACCAGGGAGGGGCACACAGACAGACTCCTTTAGTAGGCCTGAAAAGCCTATTGCATTTTTCAAAATGGTAATTTGGAGCAGAAGGTTGAAGCTCAGCTTTATTTAGTTGAGGGCAACACCAGGGAGGGGCAGAAGCCGTTAGTAGGCCCTAACCAAAGTTGAAGGCCAAATGCAGTTTAATTTCTGATACTATAGGCCGAAAGCCAGAAGGTGGAAGTTCCGATTTAGACAGTGGAGCACAATTTGAATTAGGGACTGCAGACAGACTTAGTAGGCTGTCCCCTGTGGACCATGCATCCACCACATTAACCCATTGCGCCGTAATGGACACGTAATCTTCCGTGGCCATGCCTACAGGTCCATGCGTCTGTTGTCAGGTGCACCTTTGTACTCACAGATTGCCAGAGTGCATGGACAATGCGGTCTTCTACATGCTGGTGGAGGGTTGGGATGGCTTTTCTCGCAAAAGAAGTGTCGACTGGTTAGCTTGTAGCGTGGTACAGCGTAGTCCATCATGGCCTTATTAATAGTAAATAAAATATATAACTAGGCTCTATGAACTTTTAAATAGGTTCCAGGGGTACACGGGCAGCATTGGTGTGGTCAGTGGAGGAGTATTGCAAGTAGGGGCTGCAGACAGGCTATCAAAGGCCTAAAATAACAAACAGTAGGCAGTCATGGCAGTTTTACATCGGTTACATGGATACACAGGCAGGCACTCCAGGCAGCATTGTGGTCAGTGGAGGAGTATTGCAAGTAGGGGCCGCAGACAGGCTATCAAAGGCCTAAAATAACAAACAATAGGCTCATTGCAGTTTTACAGCGGTTACATGGATAGACGGGCAGGCAGCTTGGTGGTGGTGAGTGGAGGAGTATTTAAAGTAGGGACCGCAGACAGGCTTCAAAGGCCTAACATAAGAAAATGGGCTGGCTGTAGGCACTTTATAATTGGTTCCAGGGGTACACGGGCAGCAGTGGTCTGGTCAGTGGAGGAGTATTTAAAGTAGGGACCGCAGACAGGCTTCAAAGGCCTAACATAAGAAAATGGGCTGGCTGTAGGCACTTTATAATTGGTTCCAGGGGTACACGGGCAGCAGTGGTCTGGTCAGTGGAGGAGTATTTAAAGTAGGGACCGCAGACAGGCTATCAAAGGCCTAACATAACAAACAATAGGCTCATGGCAGTTTCACAGCGGTTACATGGATACACGGGCAGGCAGCTTGGTGGTCAGTGGAGGAGTATTTAAAGTAGGGACCGCAGACAGGCTATCAAAGGCCTAAAATAACAAACAATAGGCTCATGGCAGTTTTACAGCGGTTACATGGATACACAGGCAGCTTGGTGGTGAGTGGAGGAGTAGTGCAAGGAGTGTCTGTCCCAGTACTCCCAAAATATAAATAGATGTTAATGTCTCGCAAAACAACCAAAACAAAAAAAAAAGGTGGCATACTTAGGTACAGGGGTGGGCTCATCTACTGAGTTTCTGACATTGTAATTTGGCAGTAACTATTTAATGGTGCCAATATAGGACACAGACACAGACTACTTTAAGTTGCATCATAGATGTCTACAAATTTGTATTGTCAGTGCCAGACATTGAATGATGTCAGCGAATAGACTAAAGATTGGTGGAGCTGTGCGACATAATTTTGCACGTGGTAGAGCACATTTTGAGCTGGGGTAGGGGGGAACTCTCTTGAGGCCGGCGGGACCGCCCCAGGGCCCCTCATGTTACAACGGTGTGTCTGACGTTGGGTGCGCACCACCACCGCCAGAGACACTACATTGTACTATGAGGGACCCAGTAGCAATGCCGTCAACCAAAAGCGAGCACACCCACCTCTTCAGACAAACAGCAGTCTCACGGGTGCTTGCGCCAAGTCGCGATACCACGGCCCCGTGTGGGGAGTTTTGCCATTTAGGGAGGTGTAAACATGTCGTATGCTGTACAATCAGCTGCAGCAAATTAGACATTAGAAAAGTAATTCACAGGCAAGAGCTTTTCATAGGAAAGCTAGGTGTCGGCCGGGCAAGGTGGGGCAAAAGATTTCGAAATCCAGTTGTGGTTCATTTTAATGAATGTTAGATCGTCAACATTTTGGGTAGCCAGACGAGTCCTTTTTTCGGTTAATATTGAACCTGCAGCACTGAATACTCTTTCTGATAGGACACTTGCTGCCGGGCAAGCAAGCTCCTGCAATGCATATTCTGCCAATTCTGGCCAGGTGTCTAATTTGGAGGCCCAGTAATCAAATGGGAATGACGGTTGAGGGAGAACATCGATAAGGGATGAAAAATAGTTAGTAACCATACTGGACAAATGTTGTCTCCTGTCACTTTCAATTGATGCAGCAGTACCTGTCCTGTCTGCGGTCATAGCAAAATCACTCCACAACCTGGTCAGAAAACCCCTCTGTCCAACGCCACTTCTGATGTGTGCACCCCTAACACTCCTAGTCTGCTGCCCCCTGGAGCTTGTGTGAGAACGATCACGTGCGCTGTGTGCTGGGAATGCCTGAAGCAAACGGTCAACAAGAGTTGATTGTTTGGTTGCTAATATTAGTTCCAAGTTCTCATGTGGCATAATATTTTGCAATTTGCCTTTATAGCGTGGATCAAGGAGGCAGGCCAACCAGTAATCGTCATCGTTCATCATTTTCGTAATGCGTGTGTCCCTTTTTAGGATACGTAAGGCATAATCCGCCATGTGGGCCAAAGTTCCAGTTGTCAAATCTCCGGTTGTGATTGGTTGAGGGGCAGTTGCAGGCAAATCTACGTCACTTGTGTCCCTCAAAAAACCAGAACCCGGCCGTGACACGCAACCAATTTCCTGTGCCCCCGTGAAAGTTTCCGCATTAAAAATATACTCATCCCCATCATCCTCCTCGTCCTCCACCTCCTCTTCGCCCGCTACCTCGTCCTGTACACTGCCCTGACCAGACAATGGCTGACTGTCATCAAGGCTTCCCTCTTCCTCTGGTGCAGACGCCTGCTCCTTTATGTGCGTCAAACTTTGCATCAGCAGACGCATTAGGGGGATGCTCATGCTTATTACGGCGTTGTCTGCACTAACCAGCCGTGTGCATTCCTCAAAACACTGAAGGACTTGACACATGTCTTGTATCTTCGACCACTGCACACCTGACAACTCCATGTCTGCCATCCTACTGCCTGCCCGTGTATCCTCCCACAAATAAATAACAGCACGCCTCTGTTCGCACAGTCTCTGAAGCATGTGCAGTGTTGAGTTCCACCTTGTTGCAACGTCTATGATTAGGCGATGCTGGGGAAGGTTCAAAGACCGCTGATAGGTCTGCATACGGCTGGCGTGTACAGGCGAACGTCGGATATGTGAGCAAAGTGCACGCACTTTGAGGAGCAGGTCGGAGAACCCAGGATAAGTTTTCAATAAGCACTGCACCACCAGGTTTAAGGTGTGAGCCAGGCAAGGAATGTGTTTCAGTTGGGAAAGGGAGATGGCAGCCATGAAATTCCTTCCGTTATCACTCACTACCTTGCCTGCCTCAAGATCTACTGTGCCCAGCCACGACTGCGTTTCTTGTTGCAAGAACTCGGACAGAACTTCCGCGGTGTGTCTGTTGTCGCCCAAACACTTCATAGCCAATACAGCCTGCTGACGCTTGGCAGTAGCTGGCCCATAATGGGACAACTGGTGTGCAACAGTGTCATCTGCCGATGGAGTGGTTGGCCGACTGCGTTCTGTGGAAGAGCTGTAGCTTCTGCAGGAGGACGAGGAGGAGGAGGAGGGGGTGCGAACGCCTACAGCCAACTGTTTCCTAGACCGTGGGCTAGGCACAACTGTCCCTAAATTGATGTCGCCTGTGGACCCTGCATCCACCACATTCACCCAGTGTGCCGTGATGGACACATAACGTCCCTGGCCATGCCTACTGGTCCATGCATCTGTAGTCAGGTGCACCTTTGTACTCACAGATTGCCTAAGTGCATGGACGATGCGCTGTTTAACATGCTGGTGCAGGGCTGGGATGGCTTTTCTGGAAAAAAAGTGTCGACTAGGTAGCTCGTATCGTGGTTCAGCGTACTCCATCAGGGCTTTAAAAGCTTCGCTTTCAACTAAACGGTAGGGCATCATCTCTAACGAGATTAGTCTAGCTATGTGGGCGTTAAAACCCTGTGTACGCGGATGCGAGGATAAGTACTTCCTTTTTCTAACCAGAGTCTCATGTAGGGTGAGCTGGACTGGAGAGCAGGAGATCGTGGAACTTTCGGGTGTGCCGGTGTACATGGCAGACTGAGAGACGGTTGGAGACGGTATTGTTTCCGCCGGTGCCCTAGATGCAATATTTCCTCCTACTAAACTGGTGATTCCCTGACCCTGACTGCTTTTGGCTGGCAAAGAAACCTGCACAGATACTGCCGGTGGTGCGGAAAATGGTGGCCTTACAGTGACGGAAGGGATGTTGCGTTGCTGACTAGCTTCATTGGCCGAGGGTGCTACAACCTTAAGGGACGTTTGGTAGTTAGTCCAGGCTTGAAAATGCATGGTGGTTAAGTGTCTATGCATGCAACTAGTATTTAGACTTTTCAGATTCTGACCTCTGCTTAAGCTAGTTGAACATTTTTGACAGATGACTTTGCGCTGATCAGTTGGATGTTGTTTAAAAAAATGCCAGACTGCACTCTTCCTAGACTCGGATCCCTTTTCAGGGATTGCAGACTGAGCTTTAACCGGATGGCCACGCTGTCCTCCAACAGGTTTTGGCTTTGACACGCGTTTTGGGCCAGATACGGGCCCGGCAGATGGAACCTGTTGCGATGTTGATGCCTGCTGCGGCCCCTCCTCCACCTCCGCTTCTGAACTACTGCCGCCTGCACCCTGTTCCCCCAATGGCTGCCAATCGGGGTCAATAACTGGGTCATCTATTACCTCCTCTTCGAGCTCGTGTGCAACTTCGTCTGTGTCACTGTGTCGGTCGGTGGTATAGCGTTCGTGGCGGGGCAACATAGTCTCATCAGGGTCTGATTGTGGATCTGTACCCTGAGAGGGCAATGTGGTGGTCTGAGTCAAAGGAGCAGCATAGTACTCTGGCTGTGGCTGTGCATCAGTGCACTCCATGTCAGAATCTACTTGTAATGGGCATGGCCTGTTAAATGTTTCACTTTCTAAGCCAGGGACGGTATGTGTAAAGAGCTCCATGGAGTGACCCATTGTGTCGCCTGCTGCATCCTTCTCTCTTGTTGTAGTTTTTGCTGAGGAGGACAAGGAAGCGACTTGTCCCTGACCGTGAACATCCACAAGCGACGCGCTGCTTTTACATTTACCAGTTTCGGAAGAGGAGGCAAAAGAGCTAGAGGCTGAGTCTGCAATGTAAGCCAAAACTTGCTGTTGCTGCTCAGCCTTTAAAAGCGGTTTTCCTACTCCCAGAAAAGAGAGCGTTCGAGGCCTTGTGTAGCCTGACGACGAAACTGGCTCCACAGCTCCAGACTTAGGTGGAATATTTTTATCCCCACGACCACCTGATGCTCCACTACCACTACCATCATTACCAGCTGACAATGAACGCCCACGACGACCTCTTGCACCAGACTTCCTCATTGTTTAAAAATCGTAACCAAACTAACTTTATTTGTTGCTGTCAAACAACTTACACGGTGAGCTATAACTTCAGTATGATTTCAATATCCCTTAACAGGTTGGTGAGACCACAAGGAAAATCAGGCACAATGTTACACACTCTGTTTTCTGTGACACCAAATCACAGAGATGACACACACGCAGGACTGTCACTCAAGCACTAATGTCAATATTAATCTCCCACCTAATTTATTTTTTTTTTTTTCTCTGTGAGACTTTAGAAACCAAATAATATTTAAAAAAAAAACAAAAAAACAAGGCTTTCTATGGCCCACTGAATGAGAGATGGCACGCACAGGAGTGGCACACAAGCCCTGACTGAGGCCAATATTTTTCTCCCACTGATTGATGTAGTGTTTTTGTGTTGAGGTTGATTTTAAAACACAAATGAAGGAAAAAAATAAAAAGGCTTTCTATGGCCCACAATTAGAGAGAGAGGTGGCACACCCAGGAGTCAAGACTGGCACACAAGCTGAAATGGCAATATTACTCTCCCACTGTTTTTTTATGTATTTTTTTTTTATTTTCAGGGAGACTTTAGAAACCAAATAATATTTAAAAAAAAAAAAAAAAACAAGGCTTTCTATGGCCCACTGAATGAGAGGGACAGAGGTGGCACACCCAGGAGTCAAGACTGGCACACAAGCTGAAATGGCAATATTACTCTCCCACTGTTTTTTTATGTATTTTTTTTTTTTATTTTCAGGGAGACTTTAGAAACCAAATAATATTAAAAAAACCAAAAAATAAATAGGCTTTCTATGGCCCACTGAATGAAAGGGAGAGAGGTGGCACACCCAGGAGTCAAGACTGGCACACAAGCTGAAAGGGCAATATTACTCTCCCACTGTTTTTTTATGTATTTTTTTTTTTTATTTTCAGGGAGACTTTAGAAACCAAATAATATTAAAAAAACCAAAAAATAAATAGGCTTTCTATGGCCCACAATTAGAGAGAGAGGTGGCACACCCAGGAGTCAAGACTGGCACACAAGCTGAAATGGCAATATTACTCTCCCACTGTTTTTTTATGTTTTTTTTTTTTATTTTCAGGGAGACTTTAGAAACCAAATAATATTAAAAAAAAAACAAAAAAACAAGGCTTTCTATGGCCCACTGAATGAGAGGGAGAGAGGTGGCACACCCAGGAGTCAAGACTGGCACACAAGCTGAAATGGCAATATTACTCTCCCACTGTTTTTTTATGTATTTTTTTTTTTTATTTTCAGGGAGACTTTAGAAACCAAATAATATTAAAAAAACCAAAAAATAAATAGGCTTTCTATGGCCCACAATTAGAGAGAGAGGTGGCACACCCAGGAGTCAAGACTGGCACACAAGCTGAAATGGCAATATTACTCTCCCACTGTTTTTTTATGTTTTTTTTTTTTATTTTCAGGGAGACTTTAGAAACCAAATAATATTAAAAAAAAAACAAAAAAACAAGGCTTTCTATGGCCCACTGAATGAGAGGGAGAGAGGTGGCACACCCAGGAGTCAAGACTGGCACACAAGCTGAAATGGCAATATTACTCTCCCACTGTTTTTTTATGTATTTTTTTTTTTTATTTTCAGGGAGACTTTAGAAACCAAATAATATTAAAAAAACCAAAAAATAAATAGGCTTTCTATGGCCCACTGAATGAAAGGGAGAGAGGTGGCACACCCAGGAGTCAAGACTGGCACACAAGCTGAAAGGGCAATATTACTCTCCCACTGTTTTTTTATGTATTTTTTTTTTTTATTTTCAGGGAGACTTTAGAAACCAAATAATATTAAAAAAACCAAAAAATAAATAGGCTTTCTATGGCCCACAATTAGAGAGAGAGGTGGCACACCCAGGAGTCAAGACTGGCACACAAGCTGAAATGGCAATATTACTCTCCCACTGTTTTTTTATGTTTTTTTTTTTTATTTTCAGGGAGACTTTAGAAACCAAATAATATTAAAAAAAAAACAAAAAAACAAGGCTTTCTATGGCCCACTGAATGAGAGGGAGAGAGGTGGCACACCCAGGAGTCAAGACTGGCACACAAGCTGAAATGGCAATATTACTCTCCCACTGTTTTTTTATGTATTTTTTTTTTTTATTTTCAGGGAGACTTTAGAAACCAAATAATATTAAAAAAACCAAAAAATAAATAGGCTTTCTATGGCCCACAATTAGAGAGAGAGGTGGCACACCCAGGAGTCAAGACTGGCACACAAGCTGAAATGGCAATATTACTCTCCCACTGTTTTTTTATGTTTTTTTTTTTTATTTTCAGGGAGACTTTAGAAACCAAATAATATTTAAAAAAAAAAAAAAAAAACAAGGCTTTCTATGGCCCACTGAATGAGAGGGACAGAGGTGGCACACCCAGGAGTCAAGACTGGCACACAAGCTGAAATGGCAATATTACTCTCCCACTGTTTTTTTATGTATTTTTTTTTTTTATTTTCAGGGAGACTTTAGAAACCAAATAATATTAAAAAAACCAAAAAATAAATAGGCTTTCTATGGCCCACTGAATGAAAGGGAGAGAGGTGGCACACCCAGGAGTCAAGACTGGCACACAAGCTGAAAGGGCAATATTACTCTCCCACTGTTTTTTTATGTATTTTTTTTTTTTATTTTCAGGGAGACTTTAGAAACCAAATAATATTAAAAAAACCAAAAAATAAATAGGCTTTCTATGGCCCACAATTAGAGAGAGAGGTGGCACACCCAGGAGTCAAGACTGGCACACAAGCTGAAATGGCAATATTACTCTCCCACTGTTTTTTTATGTTTTTTTTTTTTATTTTCAGGGAGACTTTAGAAACCAAATAATATTAAAAAAAAAACAAAAAAACAAGGCTTTCTATGGCCCACTGAATGAGAGGGAGAGAGGTGGCACACCCAGGAGTCAAGACTGGCACACAAGCTGAAATGGCAATATTACTCTCCCACTGTTTTTTTATGTATTTTTTTTTTTTATTTTCAGGGAGACTTTAGAAACCAAATAATATTAAAAAAACCAAAAAATAAATAGGCTTTCTATGGCCCACTGAATGAAAGGGAGAGAGGTGGCACACCCAGGAGTCAAGACTGGCACACAAGCTGAAAGGGCAATATTACTCTCCCACTGTTTTTTTATGTTTTTTTTTTTTTTCAGGGAGACTTTAGAAACCAAATAATATTAAAAAAAAAAAAAAAAAAAAAAATAGGCTTGCTATAGCCCACTGAATGAGAGATAGCACACACAGCAGTGGCACACAAGCCCTGACTGAGGCCAATATTTTTCTCCCACTGATTGATGTAGTGTTTTTGTGTTGAGGTAGATTTTAGAACACAAATCACGGAAAAAATAAATAGGCTTTCTATGGCCCACTGAATGAAAGGGAGAGAGGTGGCACACCCAGGAGTCAAGACTGGCACACAAGCTGAAAGGGCAATATTACTCTCCCACTGTTTTTTTATGTATTTTTTGTTTTTTCAGGGAGACTTTAGAAACCCAATAATATTTAAAAAAAAAAATAAATAGGCTTTCTATGGCCCACTGAATGAGAGGGAGAGAGGTGGCACACCCAGGAGTCAAGACTGGCACACAAGCTGAAAGGGCAATATTATTCTCCCACTGTTTTTTTAGGTTTTTTTTTTTTTTTTCAGGGAGAATTAGAAACCAAATAATATTAAAAAAAAAAAAAAAAAATAGGCTTGCTATAGCCCACTGAATGAGAGATAGCACACACAGCAGTGGCACACAAGCCCTGACTGAGGCCAATATTTTTCTCCCACTGATTGATGTACTGTTTTTGTGTTGAGGTAGATTTTAGAACACAAATCACGGAAAAAATAAATAGGCTTTCTATGGCCCACTCAGTGAGAGATGGCACACACAGGGATGGCACTGTAGCAGAAATGCCAATCTTAATCTCCCACAAAAAAAAAAAAAAAAAAAAAAAACTGTCCTACAATTACTATCTCCCTGCAGTAATGTAAGCCAGGTATGGCAGGCAGCAATAGGAGTGGACTGATGCACAAATTAAATAAAAAGTGTGGAAAAACAGAAAAGATAGCTGTGCAGAAAGGAAGGAACAAGAGGATATGTGCTTTGAAAAAAGCAGTTGGTTTCCACAGTGGCGTACACACAGCAATACAGCTATCACGGAGCCTTCTAGGGCAGCCCAATGAGCTACAGCGCTGAGGGGAAAAAAAAAAAAAAATAGCTTCCACAGTCCCTGCACACCGAAGGTGGTGTTGGACAGTGGAAATCGCTGCAGCACAAGCGGTTTGGTGGTTAGTGGACCCTGCCTAACGCTCTCCCTGCTTCTGATGAAGCGGCAGCAACCTGTCCCTAAGCTCAGATCAGCAGCAGTAAGATGGCGGTCGGCGGGAACGCCCCTTTATAGCCCCTGTGACGCCGCAGACAGCAAGCCAATCACTGCAATGCCCTTCTCTAAGATGGTGGGGACCAGGATCTATGTCATCACGCTGCCCACACTCTGCGTTCACCTTCATTGGCTGAGAAATGGCGCTTTTCGCGTCATTGAAACGCGACTTTGGCGCGAAAGTCGCGTACCGCATGGCCGACAAGCACAGGGGTCGGATCGGGTTTCATGAGACGCCGACTTAGCCAAAAGTCGGCGACTTTTGAAAATGATCGACCCGTTTCGCTCAACCCTAGTAATCACTATATGTATTTAATCCTTATATGTACTTATTAACCTTTATATGTTAACATATACAAAAGTGTACGCACTCATACTATTCAATCATACTATTCCTTGAATTTTGTAGTTTGCAATAAAATTGTGGTGTATTGCAAGTATTAGCCTTATTTAAAGCCATATCTGAAACTTAGTGTTAAAAACATGGCAAATAAAATTGCCAAATTCTCCAAAGAGGGAACCATCATACCATTAAAAAATACAAGTTGAGTTTCATGGGCTCATCCAGTATGTGAGTTCCAAGGCGTAATGGGGTGCATATGACTATGCAGCAGGGCTGGCCTTGCTGCCAATGTGTAAAATCAAGAAGTACGGGAGTACAAAATGAATATTTTGAAGTGGATTTTCATGGGCCCATCCAGTATGTGGGTTACAAGGAGTAATATGGGGTGCATATGACTGACTATGCAGCTTCTGGCCTTGCTGCCAATGTTTAAAACAAAGGAGTACGGGAGTACAAAATGCATATTGTGAAGTGGGTTTGCATGGGCACATCGAGTATGTGGGTTCAAAGGCTTATTGGTGTGCATATGAATTGGTAGCAGGGCAGGCCTTGCATTCAATGCAACATTTTTTTCAAGGAGGCCCTCCTGGACATCTTATGAAAGGGGTATTGTGGTATGTTGTAATTCTTTGCAGCTCATCCACTCACAGCATAGGCTACAACAGTTTAGGAGACCCACTGTTTAATAATGGCCCTTTAAGAAGATTAATGCCGCCTGATGCACAAGTAAAAATAGGCTCTGTGACTTTAAGAGGCCCTCGTTCATAAATGAAACAAGATGGGTCTGCTTATGTGTCACACACCACATGGCCAGCTAGGGTTGTTAAATGTTACAATCACATTTCCCAGTGAATGCATTTGTAGTGGTTGCAAGCAATGTTAAAGTTGAAAAATGCTTCAAAAACACTGCGTCTGAACTAAGCCTAAATGGGGGAGGAAATTTTAGGTCTGGGGTTAATTATTTGGCCATACAGGCAAGTCAATAACCTGCAAAGGATGTACCTTAATGTATTTCCCATCAAAATTAATTTCTGTTTATTTTTAGTATGTTTTTTGTTGCACCGGGAAAAATGTCATGAATATCGGAACAAAATGTTTACAGCTGTGAACTAGGAGTCAGGAATGGTTCCAGGGGCGATCCCCATGATGTTCCTGTGTCATTTGAGCAGTGTTTCCATGATTTTTAGACGTTTTTAAACCTTAACCCCTTCACCCCCAAGGGTGGTTTGCACGTTAATGACCGGGCCAATTTTTACAATTCTGACCACTGTCCCTTTATGAGGCTATAACTCTGGAACGCTTTGACGGATCTTGGCGATTCTGACATTGTTTTCTCGTGACATATTGTACTTCATGTTAAAGGTAAAATTTATTCGATATAACTTGCGTTTATTTGTGAAAAAAATGGAAATTTGGCGAAAATTTTGAAAATTTTGCAATTTTCCAACTTTGAATTTTTGTGCCCTTAAATCACAGACATATGTCACGCAAAATACTTAATAAGTAACATTTCCCACATGTCTACTTTACATCAGTACAATTTTGGAACCAAAATTTTTTTTTGTGACGGAGTTATAAGGGTTAAAAGTTGACCAGCAATTTCTCATTTTTACAACACCATTTTTTTTTAGGGACCACATCTCATTTGAAGTCATTTTGAGGGGTCTATATGATAGAAAATACTCAAGTGTGACACCATTCTAAAAACTGCACCCCTCAAGGTGCTCAAAACCACATTCAAGAAGTTTATTAACCCTTCAGGTGTTTCACAGGAATTTTTGGAATGTTTAAATAAAAATGAACATTTAACTTTTTTTCACACAAAATTTATTTCAGCTCCAATTTGTTTTATTTTACCAAGGGTAACAGGAGAAAATGGACCCCCAAAGTTGTTGTACAATTTGTCCTGAGTACGATGATACCCCATATGTGGGTGTAAACCATTGTTTAGGCGCATGGCAGAGCTTGGAAGGGAAGGAGCGCCATTTGACTTTTCAATGCAAAATTGACTGGAATTGAGATGGGACGCCATGTTGCGTTTGGAGAGCCCCTGATGTGCCTAAACATTGAAACTCCCTACAAGTGACACCATTTTGGAAAGTAGACCCCCTAAGGAACTTATCTAGATGTGTGGTGAGCACTTTGACCCACCAAGTGCTTCACAGAAGTTTATAATGCAGAGCCGTAAAAATAAAAAATCATATTTTTTCACAAAAATGATCTTTTCGCCCCCAATTTTTTATTTTCCCAAGGGTAAGAGAAGAAATTGGACCCCAAAAAATGTTGTGCAATTTGTCCTGAGTACGCTGATACCCCATATGTGGGTGTAAACCATTGTTTGGGCGCATGGCAGAGCTTGGAAGGGAAGGAGCGCCATTTGACTTTTCAATGCAAAATTGACTGAAATTGAGATGGGACGCCATGTTGCGTTTGGAGAGCCCCTGATGTGCCTAAACATTGAAACTCCCTACAAGTGACACCATTTTGGAAAGTAGACCCCCTAAGGAACTTATCTAGATGTGTGGTGAGCACTTTGACCCACCAAGTGCTTCACAGAAGTTTATAATGCAGAGCCGTAAAAATAAAAAATCATATTTTTTTCACAAAAATGATCTTTTTGCCCCCAATTTTTTATTTTCCCAAGGGTAAGAGAAGAAATTGGACCCCAAAAAATGTTGTGCAATTTGTCCTGAGTACGCTGATACCCCATATGTGGGTGTAAACCATTGTTTGGGCGCATGGCAGAGCTTGGAAGGGAAGGAGCGCCATTTGACTTTTCAATGCAAAATTGACTGGAATTGAGATGGGACGCCATGTTGCGTTTGGAGAGCCCCTGATGTGCCTAAACATTGAAACTCCCTACAAGTGACACCATTTTGGAAAGTAGACCCCCTAAGGAACTTATCTAGATGTGTTTTGAGAGCTTTGAACCCCCAAAGTGTTTCACTACAGATTATAACGCAGAGCCGTGAAAATAATTTTTTTTTTTTTTCTCAAAAATGATTTTTTAGCCCCCAGCTTTGTATTTTTACAAGGGTAACAGAATAAATTGGACCCCAAAATTTGTTTTCCAATTTGTCCTGAGTACGCTGATACCCCATATGTGGGGGGGAACCACTGTTTGGGCGCATGACAGAGCTCGGAAGGGAGGAGCGCCATTTGGAATGCAGACTTAAATGGATTGGTCAGCAGCCGTCACGTTGCATTTGCAGAGCCCCTGATGTACCCAAACAGTACAAACCCCCCACAAGTGACCCCATATTGGAAACTAGACCTCCCAAGGAACTTATCTAGATGTGTTTTGAGAACTTTGAACCCCCAAGTGTTTCACTAAAGTTTATAGCGCAAAGCCGTGAAAATAAAAATTCTTTTTTTTTTTCACAAAAATGATTTTTTAGCCCCCAGTTTTGTATTTTCACAAGGGTAACAGGATAAATTAGACCCCAAAAGTTGTTGTCCAATTTGTCCTGAGTACGCTGATACCCCATATGTCGGGGGGAACCACTGTTTGGGCGCATGACAGAGCTCGGAAGGGAAGGAGCGCCATTTGGAATGCAGCCTTAAATGGATTGGTCTGCAGGCGTCACGTTGCATTTGCAGAGCCCCTGATGTACCCAAACAGTACAAACCCCCCACAAGTGACCCCATATTGGAAACTAGACCTCCCAAGGAACTTATCTAGATGTGTTGTGAGAACTTTGAACCCCCAAGTGTTTCACTACAGTTTATAATGCAGAGCCGTGAAAATAAAACATCTTTTTTTTCCCACAAAAATGATTTTTAGCCCCCCAAATTTTTATTTTCCTAAGGATAACAAGAGAACTTGGACCCCAGAAGTTGTTGTTCAATTTGTCCCGAGTACGCTGATAACACATATGTTGGGGTAAACCCCTTTTTGGGCGCACGGGAGAGCTCGGAAGGGAAGGAGCACTGTTTTACTTTTTCAACGCAGAATTGGCTGGAATTGAGATTGGACGCCATGTCGCGCTTGGAGAGCCCCTGATGTGCCTGGACAGTGGAAACCCCCCAATTCTACCTGAAACCCTAACCCAAACACACCCCTAACCCTAATCCCAACGGTAACCCTAACCACACCCCTAGCCCTGACACACCCATAATTCTAATCCCAACCCTAATCCAAACGTAAATGTAATCCAAACCCTAACCCTAACTTTAGCCCCAACCCTAACTTTAGCCCCAACCCTAACTTTACCTCCAACCCTAGCCCTAACCCTAACCCTACCCCTAACCCTAACCCTAAACGTGACTGAAATACGTGGCACTGAAATACGTGGCACTGAAATACGTGGCACTGAAATACGTGGCACTGAAATACGTGGCACTGAAATACGTGGCACTGAAATACGTGGCACTGAAATACATGGCACTTAAATAAGTGGCACTGAAATATGTGGTATGTGGCACTTAAATACGTGGCACTAAAATACGTGGCACTGAAATACGTGGCACTGAAATACGTGGCACTGAAATACGTGGCACTGAAATATGTGATACGTGGCACTTAAATACGTGGCACTGAAACACGTGGCACTGAAATACGTGATACGTGGCACTGAAATACGTGGCACTGAAATACGTGGCACTGAAATACGTGGCACTGAAATACGTGCAACTGAAATACGTGGTACTAAAATATGTGGCACTGAAATACGTGATACGTGGCACTGAAATACGTGGCACTGAAACACGTGCCACTGAAATACGTGATACGTGGCACTGAAATACATGGCACTGAAATACGTGGCACTGAAATACGTGGCACTGAAATACGTGGCACTGAAATACGTGGCACTATGACTGTCAGAAAATGTTCATTAAACGGTTAGGGGTGAGGTTAGGGGTAGAGTTAGGGTTAGGGTTTGGATCCCTTTATCACCTTGATGGTGGTGGGTGGCTTTTCAGTGTGTTTTCTGTTTTTTTCGATAAAAATGCATGCGTTTTTAACGCAAACAAACGCATGTGCTTAAAAACGCAAGAAAATACTGCAGGTTGTATTTCTGAAAATGAACGCATGCAGAAAAAAACCGCATGCGTTTGAAAACGCGACCAAACGCGTACAAAAAAAACGCATGCGTTTTCAATGTTAAATATAGGGAAAAAACGCATGCGTTTTTTTGTGCAAAAAACGCTGCAGACAAAAACGGAAGTGTGAAACCAGCGACGCTTTTTATAGCAAAAAAGTTTTTGCGTCTCCACATTTTGAGACCTATAATTTTTCCACATTTGCTCCACAGAGTCATGTGAGGTCTTGTTTTTTGCGGGACGAGTTGACGTTTTTATTGGTAACATTTTCGGACACGTGACCGTTTTTGATCGCTTTTTATTCCGATTTTTGTGAGGCAGAATGACCAAAAACCTGCTATTCATGAATTTCTTTTGGGAGAGGCGTTTATACCGTTCCGGGTTTGGTAAAATTGATAAAGCAGTTTTATTCGTCGGGTCAGTACGATTACAGCGATATCTCATTTATATCATTTTTTTTATGTTTTGGCGCTTTTATACGATAAAAACTATTTTATAGAAAAAATAATTATTTTGGTATCGCTTTATTCTCAGGACTATAACTTTTTTATTTTTTTGCTGATGATGCTGTATGGCGGCTTGTTTTTTGCGGGACAAGATGACGTTTTCAGCGGTACCATGGATATTTATATCAGTCTTTTTGATCGCGTGTTATTCCACTTTTTGTTCGGCGGTATGGTAATAAAGCGTTGTTTTTTGCCTCGTTTTTTTTTTTTTTTTCTTACGGTGTTTACTGAAGGGGTTAACTAGTGTGGCAGTTTTATAGGTTGGGTCGTTACGGACGTGGCGATACTAAATATGTGTACTTTTATTGTTTTTTTTTTTTAATTTAGATAAAGAAATGTATTTATGGGAATAATATTTTTTTTTTTTTTCATTATTTTGGAATATTTTTTTTTATTTTTTTTTACACATTTGGAAATTTTTTTTTTTACTTTTTTACTTTGCCCCAGGGGGGGACAATACAGATCGGTGATCTGTCAGTTTGCATAGCACTCTGACAGATCACCGATCTGATTGAAGTGCAGGCTGCTTCACAGTGCCTGCTCTGAGCAGGCGTCTGTGAAGCCACCTCCCTCCCTGCAGGACCCGGATCCGCGGCCATCTTGGATCCGGGTCTGGAGCAGGCAGGGAGGGAGGTAAGACCCTCGCAGCAACGCGATCACATCGCGTTGCTGCGGGGGGCTCAGGGAAGCCCGCAGGGAGCCCTCTCCCTGCGCGATGCTTCCCTGCATCGCCGGCACATCGCGATCATGTTTGATCGCGGTGTGCCGGGGGTTAATGTGCCGGGGGCGGTCCGTGACCGCTCCTGGCACATAGTGCCGGATGTCAGCTGCGATATGCAGCCGACACCCGGCCGCGATCGGCCGCGCTCCCCCCGTGAGCGCGGCCGATCGGCTATGACGTACTATCCCGTCGGCG
Organism: Ranitomeya variabilis; assembly: GCF_051348905.1. Lineage (NCBI taxonomy): Eukaryota > Metazoa > Chordata > Amphibia > Anura > Dendrobatidae > Ranitomeya > Ranitomeya variabilis. Next base: position 833,503,796 of record NC_135233.1, read on the forward strand.
GTCATACGGGCCCACCCCACCTCGACGGGATAGTACGTCAAATGTCGGGAAGGGGTTAAAAGGACCCCCGGGGGATCGCAATAAAAATACTCGGGTCTCCCATAGACTTACATAGGACTCGTTGTTCTGGCCGAGCACCTGAGTATTCCAATCTGCTCGACCCAAGCAACGAGCTCCCGAGCATTTTAGTGCTCACTCATCACTAGTAAGGATGAGAATAGAGTTCAGGACTTTATAGAGCCTCTTTTTGCGGCAATTACAGCTGTAAGTCACTTTGAGTAAGTCTCTATGTGCTCTTCACATCTTGTCACTGGGATTTTTGCCCATTCCTCAAAATAAAAACTGCTCCAGCTAGTTAGATGGTTTCCTCTGGTAAAAAGCAATCATCAAGTCTGACCACCGATTCTTAATTGGATTAAGGTCTGTGTTCTGACTAGGCCAATCAAGAACATTTACACTTTTACCCTTGACCCTCTCGAGTGTTGCTTTATCAGTATGGTTTGGGTCATTGTCTTGTTGGCAGGTGAACCTCTATCCCAGTCTCAAATCACTGACAGATTGAAACAGGTTTTGCTCCAGAGTATCTCTGTATTTTACGCCATTCACCTTCCCCTCAACCATTCATTTTCCCTGTCCCTGCTGCTGAAAAAAATCCCCACAGCATGATTGTGCCACCACCATTTTTCACTGTGGGTATGGTGTTCTTGGGGTGATGAGTAGAGATGGGTGAACATGAACAGCAAAGCACGGACCCCAAACTCAGAATTCTGTTACTGTTTGGGTTCGGCACTCCAAACATCGGGTGTTTCCCATGCATCTGCATGACATCATGAGCTACACCGGCAGCTCTGATAGGTGGTAAGATCATTACCGCTGATCAGAGAGCTGTGGTTCCCATGCTGTCAGATGACAGCATGAGCCAGCAGCTGTGACAGGTAGTCAGAGGTGTATTTAGCCTTTCCTGCACCCTGGGCAAAGGATCAGTTTGGCGCCCCCCAACCTCCCCCATTCGAACCTTAACTCTATTGAAACTGTATGACCAAGCCAAGGTACATTCCTGAATCCCCATTATGTTAAAATAGATACCAATAAAAGTAAAATTAATTGAGACAGCGGTAGGTTAAGTGTTTTTGAATATCCATATTGAATCAGGAGCCCCATATAATCCTGCATAAAGGTTAAAATGGCCCCATAAGATGCTCCATAAAGATATTTGCCCCATAAATGCTGCACAAACGTTAATTATGGCCCCATAAGATGCTCCATAAACATATTTGCGCCATATAATGCTGCACAAACGTTAATTATGGCCCCATAAGATGCTTCATAAATATATTTGCGCCATATAATGCTGCACAAACGTTAATTATGGCCCCATAAGATGCTCCATAAATATATTTGCCCCATATAGTGCTGCAGAAACGTTGATTATGCCCCATAAGATGCTCCATAAATATGTTTGCCCCATATAGTGCTGCAGAAACGTTGATTATGCCCCATAAGATGCTCCATAAATATATTTGCCCCATATAGTGCTGCAGAAACGTTGATTATGCTCCATAAGATGCTCCATACAGACACTTGCCCCATTTGCTGTTGCTGCGATAAAAAAAAAAAAAATCACATACTCACCTCTCCGTCGCTCAGGCCCCCGGCACTTTCAATATTCACCTGCTCCTCGTTCAAGGCACCGCTCCATCTTCAGCACTGACGCTCAGGCAGAGGGCACGCACTAACCACGTCACCGTGCCCTCTGACCTCAGCGTCACTGCTGAAAATGGAGCGACGCCGGAACGAGGAGCAGGCGAATATCGCACAGCACAGCGCTCCCCCACCCCATTATACTCACCTGCTCCTGGCTCGGTGCAGTCCCTGCTTCCCCGGGGCAGCGCTGCAGCTTCTTCCTGTATTGAGCGGTCACCCTTACTGCTCATTACAGTAATGAATATGCGGCTCCACCCCCATTGGAGGTGAAGCAACATATTCATTACTGTAATGAGCGGTACCATGTGACCGCTCAGTACAGGAAGAAGCTGGGGCGCCAGGGAACTGGAGACCTGCAGGGACCGCGCCGCCAGGAGTAGGTGAGTATCTCAGTGTGGGGGTGGCAGAATGCCGCAGACGAGGAGCCTCCTTGGACCGCCGTATCATCAGGCAGCCCGCTGGCGCCCCCTGTGAGCTGCGCCCGGGGCACATGCCCCGGCTGCCCCCCCTGGATACGCCACTGCAGGTAGTACAAAGGTTACAGCTGGTCACAGGCATCGACTGATAATAGAGTACTACTCTAATCAGTCTACGCCTGCTGTCGTTGATAACAGCGAGAGCAGATGCCACTGATGGAAGTATTCATCAGCTGGCACCTGTGCGCTATAAATAAATAAATTTTTTAAGATTATTATTATTATTATTATTATGTAATGAATTCAACTCAAATATAGCAAAGTAATTGTATTTTTCCTTAACTTAAAATAACAATAATATGTTAACCAGCAATAAAAAAAAACTTAAAAAAAATATTTTAATGTATTAAAAATGAAAATGATTTGAAATAAATGGCCTTTGTATTTGGGAAGTAAGAAATGTGTATTCTCATAGTAAATATGGCAACCTACAATGGATTTACTGCCCAAAATGTCAGTCATATGATTTGTTTAAAAGTCAAATAATTTAAAATTAATTAAAAATGAATTTAGAGAGTGTAGGCATTTAGATTTGGAAAGTTGGACTTTGGCAATGCAATATCTCATGGTATAAAGGGCAACCAGTATTGAATCCACTTACTAAAAATGTCAGTCAAATAGATTAGTTGCAAAAAAATCAGCAATTATCGTTAAATAAACATTTGCATTTTGTATCATTTTATATTGTGTTACTGTAGATAAATAATAAAGCAACTTTCATTCTGATGGGAATGTTTTATGTGTTAATTATACTGTTGAGCATTGAGTGTTAAATGGTTTTGAAAATGTGCCCATTCTGATCTGATGATTTGAAATTTAAGGTTATTTCTAGATTCCCATTGCAGAATTTCATGTTATTGACCCCACCTATCGAATCTGGAAACACAATTGTCATTTCTCTACTCTCTATTCTTCATACTTCGACCCCTTTGTCATTTTCCATGCTATACAATTAGAACTGGTTTACGTTATGGGGGTTTTCAAATGTGTTTGATACAACTGTTGCTTCCCGTTCAACATTCCTTCTTCATTTTAAAAAGAGATTGTAAAAGAAAAATAAATTTCAAAATGTTTTTTGTGTTTACCTTTTATACAGCTTTATGTGTCTCATTGGTAAAAAACAAACAAACCCTACGTAAGCTAATTCTGTAGTCATATAGTATTGTAGAAAAAAAGAAATTGCGGCACTCACCCATGCATGAATTTGTGAGATTTTAATTCCAAATAGAAAAAAGTAATAGCATGGGAGTAAATGGCATTCTTCTATATTGGGGCAACAGCCGTTTCTCGACGAGCAGGCGCTTCTTCCTGGGGACCATATTTTTGGAAATAAAGTCTCTGAATTTTATGCACAAGTGAGTGCCACAATTTATTTTCTTCTACAATACTACTGGACTTTCTATAGATTCATTGCTGAGCATCAATCAAAAGTGAATGGGATAACATGTTTTGTGGAGTGCTGATATTTTTTCTTTCTATTGGATCATTTTGTAGTCATACTTTACATACGAAGTTTATAAATGTGAGTTATGTTAGCAGAAAGAAAAGTTACATATGAATGGCAATGTCACTGAAGAATCTGACTACAAAACATGTTTATTTGTAGTCTATTACCATGGAGACACACAGATTTTTTTGTTGCAATTTTTTTTTTAGCATTTTTTTTTTCAACAAATGACCACAGCAATAATGCCTTGCAGAATATCCATTTCTGGCATCTAAGTAGTTTTGTACATTGTAATTCTAAGAATGTCTTGTGATTTGTTACATTGAAATTGTGCATAATTAAGAGTCACTTTAACCATTTCATGACCTTGTGATTTTCCGTTTTCGTTTTTTCCTCCTCTTCTTCCAAGAGCCATAACTTTTTGTTTTTCCATTCCCATAGCCATATGAGGGCTTGTTTTTTTCGGTACGAGTTGTAGTTTTGAATGACACCATCCATTTTAATATGTAATGTACTTGAAGCTGGGAAAAAAGTTCCAAGTGCATTGAAGTGCATTGCCGATGGGTGGGATGTATGACGTGCTTCATGACTTCCTGCCAGTGATTGACAGCAGGATTTAACTGGTTATCAGACACAGACGGAACACTGCTCCACCCACAGCTGTTAAAAGCACATGATAACTAATTAAATCAGGCATCATGTGCAGGGAAAGATGTGGGCTCGGCGTGCGACATGGACATGACCTTTGATATAAATATACATCAAAAGTCATGAAGGGGTTGATTACCCATTTGACTTGTATTTCTACAGCATTCATTTTCCTTTAATAATACTTATAAACTCATTAAAAAAATGTTCTTCTGTAGACAACAGCATTTTATCTATACTACAGTGATATTTATAGAAATGCTAAACTATGGTGTTGCAATCAATTTATTTTCCCTTGAGACCTGAAAATTATACTGGAATTATCAAGATAATGGCCTACTGCATGGCAGAGCAACGGTTTGTAAATTGTTCGGTATGATCATTTCCCAATGTACTCCTGCTCAGAGATATCCAAAAAATGAATATACAATTGTTTGTCATATAGCATCTTTTATCTGGGGAACACAAATGATCACTTCTAGGTTGCACATTTCCTCTTATAATCAAAGAGAACGTGTTACAAACAGTAATACAGCATGTATTAGAGGAAGGGGAACAAATGATCATTCACAGAAAACACCCTTGAGATAATTGCTATTTTAAAATTAAATCAGTTTATCTGCTTGTTAAAGATCCCTTAGGGTACCGTCACACAGTCACACTTTGATCGCTACGACCATACGATCCGTGACGTTCCAGCGATATCCATACGATATCGCTGTGTCTGACACGCAGCAGCGATCAGGGATCCTGCTGAGAATCGTACGTCGTAGCAGATCGTATGGAACTTTCTTTTGTCGCTGGATCTCCCGCTGACATCGCTGGATCGTTGTGTGTGACAGCGATCCAGCGATGCGTTCGCTTGTAACCAGGGTAAACATCGGGTAACTAAGCGCAGGGCCGCGCTTAGTAACCCGATGTTTACCCTGGTTACCAGCGTAAAAGTAAAAAAAAAACAAACAGTACATACTCACATTCCGCTGTCTGTCCTCCGGCGTCTCAGCTTCTCTGCACTGTGAGCGGCGGCCAGCCAGAAAGCGAGCACAGCGGTGACGTCTGACGTCAGACGTCACCGCTGTGCTTTCCGGCCGCTGTGCTTACACAGTGCAGAGAAGCTGAGACGCCGGAGGACAGACAGCGGAATGTGAGTATGTACTGTTTGTTTGTTTTTTTACTTTTACGCTGGTAACCAGGGTAAACATCGGGTTACTAAGCGCGGCCCTGCGCTTAGTTACCCGATGTTTACCCTGGTTACCCGGGGACTTCGGCATCGCTCCAGCGCCGTGATTGCAACGTGTGACTGCAGTCTACGACGCTGGAGCGATACTCATACGATCGCTGCGACGTCACGGATCGTGCCGTCGTAGCGATCAAAGTGTGACTGTGTGACGGTACCCTTAGACTATGGCTAATTTGTTTTGTAACCGGATTTTTTAATTTGTCAAGTGATAGCTGTATTACAAAGATATACATAGACTTGTTTACAATTCACAATTCAGTAAACTCCTGAAGCTCTCTCGACAGTAAAAACTGACCAATCTTTCTACATAAAGTCTACATCTTCCTAAAGGCTCAAATGATTCAATGTTTTGCATCCCAAAGACTCCATACTATAAAACATGTGACTCACCTGGCTCAGGAAATGTCCAAGCCTCACACTTAAAGTGCTCACTAGGTTCAGAAGGAAGACCGAGGCCAGCAAGGTTACTTGCAATAATTTTATATTCATAAAATGCTCCTTCTTCTAGGCTCTCGACCTGTAGGCAATAATTGGAAAGAAGTTTGGATATGAATAAGAATAACGTAAGAGAGAAGTCACAGAATCAGGGGAATACTTATACAGCCTTAAAAGTAAAATGCTCTATAAAAATGTAGTGATTTTGCAATATACCCCTTATCATCCAATGAGTCATGAGTTTCATAAAGCTAATGGGATTTACTGAAGAAATGTGCAGCAAAGTACAATACTTCAATAGGCTACAGATTTCCTTGGGAGCAGATTTCAAAACCATCTACGCTCAAGTCGGGGAACAAAGAAATGTTTGTCATCATTATTCTTACAAGGTTTTGTATTCAAAGAACACTGAATTGAGGATGGCAGCGGAAAAATCAAATAAGATTCCTAATGAAGCCCATAAGTTTCTTTGTCTTCCTCCTCAAGGTGTTTTCAACAAATATGACTCAAAACAGTAATGTATTATTCATTCTAAAGTACTTAAAGAGATTTGATAAAGAGATTCAATAAAAGGATGCCTGATGTGGAACTTTATAAAAGACAAGACTTGGACAGGACTTTATGTCGACATCAAAGCTGAAAATATTCCAAACATAAGACATTTCTTTCTAGAGATTTCCATTGTGCTGGTTTATGTATATTAAACACACATAATTTAAGATCAGACAGTTTTTCCTGTTCAACAACATACCTACAGAATGTTTTCCTTATTACGCCTACACAAATACACTGATTAATTGCATAATTAGATTTCCCCTATAATAAGACACCAATGATGCAGTCAACAATTGTAGGTTGTTTTATGTCTTCTTGTATCTACTTCACAGAATATAAGCTGCTATTATGGTAATCTGATACCATATTCAGAGGGCAATAGGAGAAAATCTGATCTTCATATATCTTTTCTCTGCAATATCAGAATATTTCTGTTACTAAAGGGAATAATGCTACCTAGATAGGTTTAAAGAAAAACTGTTATATATATATATATTACTGTTGTGAAGGCAACAGTGATTCCAGTGGTGATACACTTGGAGCAGTGACCCCCTAACTTGGGAAAATGGCTACAACAGATCCCAGGAGCAACATCTGAATAGCAATGCTGGGAACAACTAAGATTCTGCGCAGAACCCTCAAGCAAAATGTAAATTTTCATTATTATCATTATTTCCTGATGGTTGTAGAGTACGCAAACAACCATCAGGCCTTAATGAAAATTTAAATTATGCTCCATTTCTCTGATCTCCAGTTCCATATATTGTATGTATATATATTATATATATATAATTTTACTTATTTTATATTCTATGTATTGTATTTTATCACATTATTTTATCGAGGTCTTAATTTATCAGGCCAGCTATTTCATGGATCTATTGTTACATAAACTTACTTCTTATTCAGTGAATCATCATCTATTCAATCTACATATGTATACATATATATAATTTATTTGTTTTGTTACTTTTTGTCTGTTTTTTTCTTTTATTCAAGTATGCACAAATATTATATATATGTGTATTTTTTATTATATATATACTTATATATCTGTTTTTAGCACTGTCACTTTAATAAGCAGTTTTTAGCATTGCCTTATGTAGCAGTGTTTCCATACATTTATTGTGCACTGTCACTTTAATTATACCTCAACTATTTTTGTTTATGTTTTATTTATATATATATATATATTATGTATTGTTATTTCTAATATATTTGGTTATTGTTTTATGTAATAATATTATTATTCATATATTCACTGAGTATTGTCATTTTAAACATTTTTTATTCATTCAGCATATGCTTTTGTTATATATACTATGCATTGTAACTTTTAATATGACCTGATCATCTTTGTATATACAGACTCTATTAATATGGGTCATAACAGTTACCCAGTTTCTCTACACATTATTTTTGTTTGCTGGTCCTTGCTCTAAGTTGAGTGCAGTCCGGTGTGCGCACGCAGGCTCGCTTTCCCCTCTCTTACATATCCGATGCGTCTCATTGGTGATGTAGCGGTCTGCTACCTGGATCGCGCTCGCGTGATATGTTGGCGTGGTTTCGGGTCACATGACCGGGATGTCTCTGTGACGCTCTGGCGGATGGGGGCGACAGGTTCGGTGAGTGTCCGCATGTGCCGCATTAACCGGCACACCTGTAAGCAGTTTTTGATACATCTTTTCATTGGTCACACACTTATATATAGATGCTAGCTTAGACTTTTAAGACACTCCCCCGGAAGAAGGCAATCACTGCCGAAACGAACGTAGGGACGCCTGGCGCCGCAGCACACTGAAAGGAATAAACCTTATCACTTTTTTTGCACATTTTTTTCTCATGATTTGCTTTATTTGCACACTTCTAGCAACTATAGGGGTCTATTATGAGATTATAGATTACACATTTGCACATGTTTTATCTATTTATTTATATATGTTTCTGGTTTTACCTCAGGTTAATGCAATTTTGCCAGTCATTTTGCTGTAGTGCCATCTTATGGCTAATTTTGGAATATTACCATGAAGTTTTGTTATTATATTTATATCTCAGGAAAGGAGAGAGAAAAAGAAGCAAGAGGAGCAGAGTTGGGAAAAGAATAACCAAGTGCATAGAAAGCATAGGCAGCGCTGCTGCTTTCTACTAGGATTTTTTTCTCACCCCATTACTGGATTTACAACTGCAAAACTTTATACTATTGTCCAATGCCCTCCATGCTGCTTCTGAACATGTGCTGCATAGATACAACACAACAGGAATTGCTAATCTTTTTGTGTGTACTGTGTATGGGAGACATTTCAGACGCTGGACTCCACCCACTAGCTCAAGGACAACTAAAGAATAGAGAGAGCCTGCAGAGGGTAACCAAATGAAAAATGCAGAACAGAAGTCATATAATTATTCCTAATGTACACACACACTTAACAGCATTGAGATCTACAGTTGAAACCAGAAGTTTACTTACACTATGTATAAAAAGACACATATGTATGCTTTTCTCAATATATTTGAAAGCAAAAGGGAGACACAAAGTGCAAATAGGGTCTTATCTCACAAAAAGAATAGAGGAATCACCAAGAAAATTGCTCACCTGATGAAACTGAAAGCAGGCATGTGAAGATTTTGGCTGCCGCAGATCCACAGGCCGGTCACCGACCATATGAAGCAGTATACTATAGGAAATGTGTATGTGGTAATTCCTGAAGAAGGGGCCATAGGAGCCCTGAAACGCGTTGAATAAACCACTGTTTTAATTCTACTATCAACTGGAACCTCATCATTATTGCGGCAGCACGGATTTAATCCACATTTCCTATAGTATACTGTTTCTCAATATATGACATGCAATCAGAATAAACCTTTACCGTTTTTGGTCAATTAGGATTACCATAATTATTAATATTTGCCAAGTGCCAGAATTATGAGAGAATGTTTCAAGGCATTTATATTACTTACTACGAAGTCAAAAGTTTATATACATTTCATTAGTATTTGGTACCATTGCCCTTAAACTGAATGACTTAGGTCAAATGTTTGGGATATCCTTCCAGAAGCTTCTCACAGTAGTTGATCGGAATTTGGGCCCGTTCCTCCTGACAAAACTGGTGTAACTGATCCAGGTTTGTAGGTCACCTTGCTCGCACCTGCCTTTTCAGCTTTGCCCATAAATTTTCAATAGGATTGAGATCAGGGTTTTGTGACGGCCACTCCAAAACATTGACTTTATTATCCTTAAGCCACTTTGTTACCATTTTGACAGTATGCTTTGGGTCATTGTCCATTTGGAAGACCCATTTCCGCCCAAGCTTTAACTTCCTGACTGATGTCTTGAGATGTTGCTTCAGTATTGCCACATAATCTTCTTTTCTCATGATGTTATCTATTTTGTGAAGTGCACCAGTCCCTCCTGCAGCAAAACAATCCCACAACATGATGCTGCCACCTCCTTGTTGCACAGTTCGGTGTTCTTAGGCTTCCAAGCTTCTCCTTTTTGCTCCAAACGTAACGATGGTCATTATGCCCAAAAAGTTCAATTTTAGTTTCATCAGACCACAGGACATCTCCAAAACTTAAGGTCTGTGTTTCTGTGTGCATTTGCAAACATTAATCTGTCTTTTTTATGTTTCTTTTGGAGTAATGGCTTCTTCCTGGCAGAGTGGCTTTCAGCCCATGTTGATATAGTACTTGTTTCACTGTGGATATTGACACAATCTTACCAGCTTCCGCCATCATCTTCACAAGGTCTTTTGTCCTTGGGTTGATATGCACATGTCGGAGCAAAGCAAGTTCATCGTTATGATGGCTGGACATTACCACCTTGTTTGTACTTGCATATAATTGTTTGTACAGATGAACGAGGCACCATCAGGTATCTTGAAATTGCACCTAAGGATGAGCCAGACTTACGCAAGTCCACAATTCTCTTCCTGATATCTTGGCTGCTTTCTTTAGACTTTCCCATGATGCTACACAAAGAAAAAGTGTGTTTCAGGTGTGCATTAAATTACATCCACAGATGTGTCTCTAATTAATTCAGATGTTGCCAAACACATGACTGTTGTGAATTTGCTTTTTGCTCCCTCTAGTGGTTACTAGTTTTTTGACTCTGGTTTTTCTGTCATTCCTTTTATCCGCACCTGGGTCGTTAGTTAGGGGTGTTGCTATATAAGCTCCCTGGACCTTCAGTTCAATGCCTGGCAACGTAGTTATCAGAGCTAGTCTGCTGTGCTCTTGTCTACTGATCCTGGTTCCAGTTATATCAGCTAAGTCTGCCTTTTGCTTTTTGCTATTTGTTTTGGTTTTGTATTTTTGTCCAGCTTGTTCCAAATCTATATCCTGACCTTTGCTGGAAGCTCTAGGGGGCTGGTGTTCTCCCCCCGGACCGTTAGACGGTTCGGGGGTTCTTGAATTTCCAGTGTGGATTTTGATAGGGTTTTTGTTGACCATATAAGTTACCTTTCTTTATTCTGCTATCAGTAAGCGGGCCTCTCTGTGCTGAACCTGGTTCATTTCTGTGTTTGTCATTTCCTCTTACCTCACCGTCATTATTTGTGGGGGGCTTCTATCCAGCTTTGGGGTCCCCTTCTCTGGAGGCAAGAAAGGTCTTTGTTTTCCTCTACTAGGGGTAGCTAGATTCTCCGGCTGGCGCGTGTCATCTAGAATCAACGTAGGAATGATCCCCGGCTACTTCTAGTGTTGGCGTTAGGAGTAGATATATGGTCAACCCAGTTACCACTGCCCTATGAGCTGGATTTTTGTATTCTGCAGACTTCCACGTTCCTCTGAGACCCTCGCCATTGGGGTCATAACAGTTTGCCAGGCCCGTATTAAATGTTTAATGCATTGCAGAAGAGGGATTATAAGAAAGAAGATTCTGAGTTTTTTTTTTCTCCTTCCCCTTTACCTCAGAGTGGCTATGCTTGCTGCAGACATGAATGTCCAGACCTTGATTACAAGTGTGGACCAGCTGGCTACTCGTGTGCAGGGCATACAAGACTATGTTATCAGAAATCCTAGGTCAGAACCTAAAATACCGATTCCTGAACTGTTTTCCGGAGACAGGTTTAAGTTTAGGAATTTCGTGAATAATTGTAAATTGTTTTTGTCCCTGAGACCCTGTTCATCAGGAGATTCTGCTCAGCAAGTAAAAATTGTTATTTCGTTCTTACGGGGCGACCCTCAGGATTGGGCTTTTTCGCTGGCGCCAGGAGATCCGGCATTGGCTGATCTTGATGCGTTTTTTCTGGCGCTCGGTTTACTTTATGAGGAACCCAATCTTGAGATTCAGGCAGAAAAGGCCTTGCTGTCTATGTCTCAGGGGCAGGACGAGGCTGAAGTGTATTGCCAAAAATTTCGGAAATGGTCCGTGCTGACACATTGGAACGAGTGTGCACTGGCCGCTAATTTTAGAAATGGCCTTTCTGAAGCCATTAAGAATGTTATGGTGGGTTTTCCCATTCCCACAGGTCTGAATGATACTATGGCACTGGCTATTCAAATTGACCGGCGGTTGCGGGAGCGCAAAACCGCAAATTCCCTCATGGTGTTGTCTGAACAGACACCTAATTCGGTGCAATGTGATAGAAAAACCGCAGATTCCCTCATGGTGTTGTCTGAACAGACACCTGATTTGATGCAATGTGATAGAATCCTGACTAGAAATGAGCGGAAAGTTCATAGACGCCGGAATGGCTTGTGCTACTACTGTGGTGATTCTACACATGTTATCTCAGCATGCTCTAAACGTATAGCTAAGGTTGTTAGTCCTGTCACCGTTGGTAATTTGCAACCTAAATTTATTCTGTCTGTAACTTTGATTTGCTCACTGTCATCTTATCCTGTCATGGCGTTTGTAGATTCAGGTGCTGCCCTGAGTCTCATGGATCTCTCATTTGCTAAGCGCTGTGGATTTACTCTTGAACCATTAGAAAATCCTATTCCTCTTAGGGGTATTGATGCTACACCATTGGCAGCAAATAAACCGCAGTATTGGACACAGGTTACCATGTGCATGACTCCTGAACACCGCGAGGTGATACGTTTCCTGGTTTTACATAAAATGCATGATTTGGTCGTTTTAGGGCTGCCATGGTTACAGACCCATAATCCAGTCCTGGACTGGAAGGCTATGTCAGTCTCAAGTTGGGGCTGTCGTGGTATTCATGAGGATTCCCTGCCTGTGTCTATTGCTTCTTCTACGCCTTCGGAAGTTCCGGAGTATTTGTCTGATTATCAGGATGTCTTCAGTGAGTCTGAGTCCAGTGCACTGCCTCCTCATAGGGACTGTGACTGTGCTATAGATTTGATCCCAGGCAGTAAATTTCCTAAGGGAAGACTGTTTAATCTGTCGGTACCTGAACATACCGCTATGCGTTCATATATCAAGGAGTCTCTGGAAAAAGGACATATTCGTCCGTCTTCTTCCCCTCTTGGTGCGGGATTCTTTTTTGTGGCAAAAAAGGACGGATCTTTGAGACCTTGTATTGATTATCGGCTTTTAAATAAGATCACTGTCAAATTTCAGTATCCTTTACCGCTGTTGTCTGACTTGTTTGCCCGGATTAAGGGTGCCAAGTGGTTCACCAAGATAGACCTTCGTGGTGCGTACAACCTTGTGCGCATTAAGCAAGGTGATGAATGGAAAACCGCATTCAATACGCCCGAAGGTCATTTTGAGTACTTGGTGATGCCTTTTGGGCTCTCCAATGCGCCTTCAGTTTTTCAGTCCTTTATGCATGACATTTTCCGGAAGTATCTGGATAAATTTTTGATTGTTTATCTGGATGATATTTTGGTTTTTTCTGATAATTGGGATTCGCATGTGGAGCAGGTCAGGTTGGTCTTTAAAATTTTGCGTGAAAATTCTTTGTTTGTCAAGGGCTCAAAGTGTCTCTTTGGTGTACAGAAGGTTCCCTTTTTGGGGTTCATTTTTTCCCCTTCTGCTGTGGAGATGGACCCAGTCAAGGTCCGAGCTATTCTTGATTGGACTCAGCCCTCGTCAGTTAAGAGTCTTCAGAAGTTCTTGGGCTTCGCTAACTTCTACCGTCGTTTTATCGCTAATTTTTCTAGCATTGTGAAACCTTTGACGGATATGACCAAGAAGGGCTCCGATGTAGCTAACTGGGCTCCTGCTGCCGTGGAGGCTTTCCAGGAGTTGAAACGCCGGTTTACTTCGGCGCCTGTTTTGTGCCAGCCTGACGTCTCACTTCCCTTTCAGGTTGAGGTGGATGCTTCGGAGATTGGGGCAGGGGCCGTTTTGTCGCAGAGAGGCCCTGGTTGCTCTGTTATGAAGCCTTGTGCCTTTTTCTCTAGGAAGTTTTCGCCTGCCGAGCGAAATTATGATGTGGGCAATCGGGAGTTGTTGGCCATGAAATGGGCATTTGAGGAGTGGCGTCATTGGCTCGAGGGTGCTAAGCATCGTGTGGTGGTCTTGACTGATCACAAAAATCTGATGTATCTCGAGTCTGCTAAACGCCTTAATCCGAGACAGGCCCGCTGGTCATTGTTTTTCTCCCGCTTTGATTTTGTTGTCTCGTATTTACCAGGTTCAAAGAATGTGAAGGCCGATGCTCTTTCTAGGAGCTTTGTGCCTGATGCTCCTGGAGTCGCTGATCCTGTTGGTATTCTTAAAGATGGAGTTATCTTGTCAGCTATTTCTCCGGATCTGCGACGTGTGTTGCAGAGATTTCAGGCTGATAGGCCTGAGTCTTGTCCACCTGACAGACTGTTTGTCCCGGATAAGTGGACCAGCAGAGTCATTTCCGAGGTTCATTCCTCGGTGTTGGCAGGTCACCCGGGAATTTTTGGCACCAGAGATCTGGTGGCCAGGTCCTTTTGGTGGCCTTCCTTGTCAAGGGATGTGCGGTCATTTGTGCAGTCCTGTGGGACTTGTGCTCGAGCTAAGCCTTGCTGTTCTCGTGCCAGCGGTTTGCTCTTGCCCTTGCCTGTCCCGAAGAGACCTTGGACACATATCTCCATGGATTTCATTTCTGATCTTCCGCTATCTCAGGGCATGTCCGTTATCTGGGTGATATGTGATCGCTTCTCCAAGATGGTCCATTTGGTTCCTTTGCCTAAGCTGCCTTCCTCTTCCGATCTGGTTCCTGTGTTTTTCCAGAACGTGGTTCGTTTGCACGGCATCCCTGAGAATATTGTGTCAGACAGAGGATCCCAGTTCGTTTCCAGGTTCTGGCGATCCTTTTGTAGTAGGATGGGCATTGATTTGTCGTTTTCGTCTGCTTTCCATCCTCAGACTAATGGACAGACGGAGCGAACCAATCAGACTTTGGAGGCTTATTTGAGGTGTTTTGTCTCTGCTGATCAGGACGATTGGGTGACATTCTTGCCGTTGGCTGAGTTTGCCCTTAATAATCGGGCTAGTTCCGCCACCTTGGTTTCGCCTTTTTTCTGCAACTCTGGTTTCCATCCTCGCTTTTCTTCGGGTCATGTGGAGCCTTCTGACTGTCCTGGGGTGGATTCTGTGGTGGATAGGTTGCAGCAGATCTGGAATCATGTGGTGGACAACTTGAAGTTGTCACAGGAGAAGGCTCAGCGCTTTGCCAACCGCCGCCGCGGTGTGGGTCCCCGACTACGCGTTGGGGATTTGGTGTGGCTTTCTTCCCGCTTTGTTCCTATGAAGGTCTCCTCTCCCAAATTTAAACCTCGTTTTATTGGGCCTTACAAGATATTGGAAATCCTTAATCCTGTATCTTTTCGTCTGGATCTTCCTGTGTCGTTTGCTATTCACAATGTATTTCATAGGTCCTTGTTGCAGCGGTACATTGTGCCTGTAGTTCCTTCTGCTGAGCCTCCTGCTCCGGTGTTGGTTGAGGGCGAGTTGGAGTACGTGGTGGAGAAGATCTTGGATTCTCGCCTCTCCAGGCGGAGGCTTCAGTACCTAGTCAAGTGGAAGGGCTATGGTCAGGAGGATAATTCCTGGGTGGTCGCCTCTGATGTTCATGCGGCCGATTTAGTTCGTGCCTTTCATGCCGCTCATCCTGATCACCCTGGTGGTCGTGGTGAGGGTTCGGTGACCCCTCACTAAGGGGGGGGTACTGTTGTGAATTTGCTTTTTGCTCCCTCTAGTGGTTACTAGTTTTTTGACTCTGGTTTTTCTGTCATTCCTTTTATCCGCACCTGGGTCGTTAGTTAGGGGTGTTGCTATATAAGCTCCCTGGACCTTCAGTTCAATGCCTGGCAACGTAGTTATCAGAGCTAGTCTGCTGTGCTCTTGTCTACTGATCCTGGTTCCAGTTATATCAGCTAAGTCTGCCTTTTGCTTTTTGCTATTTGTTTTGGTTTTGTATTTTTGTCCAGCTTGTTCCAAATCTATATCCTGACCTTTGCTGGAAGCTCTAGGGGGCTGGTGTTCTCCCCCCGGACCGTTAGACGGTTCGGGGGTTCTTGAATTTCCAGTGTGGATTTTGATAGGGTTTTTGTTGACCATATAAGTTACCTTTCTTTATTCTGCTATCAGTAAGCGGGCCTCTCTGTGCTGAACCTGGTTCATTTCTGTGTTTGTCATTTCCTCTTACCTCACCGTCATTATTTGTGGGGGGCTTCTATCCAGCTTTGGGGTCCCCTTCTCTGGAGGCAAGAAAGGTCTTTGTTTTCCTCTACTAGGGGTAGCTAGATTCTCCGGCTGGCGCGTGTCATCTAGAATCAACGTAGGAATGATCCCCGGCTACTTCTAGTGTTGGCGTTAGGAGTAGATATATGGTCAACCCAGTTACCACTGCCCTATGAGCTGGATTTTTGTATTCTGCAGACTTCCACGTTCCTCTGAGACCCTCGCCATTGGGGTCATAACACATGACATCATCATATAGGCAGTCCAGAATTGTTAAAAGGCATAGTAATCTTAGTGTATGTAAACTTTTGACTTTGCAGTAAGTAATAAAAATGCCTTAAATATTCTCTCTCTCATTATTCTGGCATTTGTCAAATATTAATAATTATGCTAATCCTAATTGACCTAAAAAGGGAAGGTTTATTCTGATTTCATGTCAAATATTGAGAAAAACATGCGTATGTTTCTTTTTAAATAGTGTATGTAAACTTCTAGTTTCAACTATATATCCATCCCTGGAGGTTTTTGGGGTTTTTGTAAAATTGAATTTTAAAGATAAAAAAAAATCTAGAAAATAACTATTCATATCCCCCTCTCAACACTCCTGGATATATTTAGAGATATGTGCATGTTAAATTAATCGTATCAGGTAGTCTTGGACATTTTATCATTTAAAGGGATGAATCGTGATCAAAAGATCATAATTATTAGCTACTAGAAATCCATAAAGTATTGGCCCTAAGTCAAGTCAGGAAAAGATCATATTTTTAGATTCTGATGATTTAAAAACAATGTAACTATTGCATTCTGCCTAATTCTTACAATCACTTCATTTGAAACCATGAAAGAGAAATATAATCAATAATAACATGCTGGTTCAGTGGTACTTTTATGATACTATAATGAGCTTGTAAACAATTGCAGCAATTATGAACAAATACCATTTACACAATTCATTTACTGTGGGAGCTCTCACAATGAGTGATATCTTATTTGTGAATTTACTGTCTTAATAATACCAAAATCATCCTTTAATTCCAGCAAATAGTGGTGGAGCTTATCATGCTTCTGTGCACTCACATGTATTCTTTAGTCACTATAGCATGGCATTCTACAGAATAGAAAAATCTAAGGATTTTACATAAAATATATTTATAGTGAGACCAGGTTTCTTGTGGACTTCAATACTTAGTGTGAGATAACAGGCTATATTTCATTATTGTATTCAGTAATCAAAATTGAGTGAACGTGTCTCCACAAATTCTTTGAAAAGCAGATTAATGTTGGCTGAGAATTCTGATATTTGAGAAAAAATTCTACCACACTTATTTGAAAATAAAACTTTAGTGGTTGGATCACAAAAAGTCAGATGCCTAAAGATTGTGGAAAACACTATTATTATATGAACTAGGAAAAATTTGCTTCGTTAGTCAAAACTTTCAAGTTTCCAAATTTTCCTAGCCACAACTCTTGTGGTCACATTAAATTCGGTATCAGATAGGAACTATCGGACTGTAGATAAATGTGTACAATATTTACAACACATAGAGAAATTTACTATATGAAAATGTATGGGATATTCTCTTCTCAAATACTGATGGCATGTTCCCATAACATGCTATAAATGCATACGAGATGTGGGGGACCCACATTTAGGGCCCCACAGCATGCAGATGACATTCAAGAGGTGGTTTGAAATATCATACAAATGACTGGGAATTCTGACAATCTCTCCTTGAAACATATACAGATCTCATTGAAGGAACCCACGTCTATTAAACGTGTATGGCATATGATATAGACATGTCATAAATCATATTGGTAGAATACCTTTTAATTTTCATTACTACAAACATATTTGCAAAATTGGACACCATCCTACAAACAAAAGGGTGTATAGGCCATTTATCATAATAAAACACTATTAATATCACAGTTAATGGATCCAAAGAAGAAAGAGTTAAACGATGGAAATGTGGCTACTGACTGAGATATTTCTCTTTCAAATAACTTTTATTAACTTTTTAACATAAGGGAAGATTAGGGATAGAGGGTAGGGATAATAGGGAAGGGGGAAAGGAAAGACCCCATACAATATGGGGAAAGGGAAGGAGACTGAGATATTTCAACTCCATACTCACAGTACATAAATCCCCCACGCACAAATCAGGATAGCTGAGCATCCATATTATCAAAGCTGTAAATTCTTAATTAACATTTCCAATAGCGCTAATATTCCACTGCTATTATAATATAATATTATTATATGTATTTCATCCAATAACACTGGACTACAAAAAAAAAAAATTCTTGCATGAACTTTAAGAACAGTTTTAGACTAATTCGAGGGTGCTGAATTCAAATCTGATCTTATAATTTCTCTATCACATCATGATGCAGATGGTGTCACTGTGCATCGGTCAACTATACAACGCACTTTGAACAAGGATAAGCTGTATGGGAGAGTGATGCGAAAGAAGCCGTTTCTGCAAGCACGCCACAAACAGAGTTGGCTGAGGTATGCAAAAGCACATTTGGAGAAGCCAATTTCTTTTTGGAAGAAGGTCCTGTGGACTGATGAAACCAAGATTGAGTTGTTTGGTCATACAAAAAGGCATTATGTGCAGCGCCCCAGAGTCCTGGTCGTTGCAGTACTGTGGCTCCGCCACTATGGGGAGCTATGGTGCGTCCGATGGCACTGAAGGAGTTCATCTGATCAGGTATCACAGACACCAATACATTTCACAGCCGGGCCTCCGGCGGGAGCTAAGGGTGCTATTCATTAGGCCACTCCCCACCATAGTGGGTAAACTGGGGGTCAGGCAGGAAGTTAGATCAGAAAGCTGACTGGGTTGGAACCAGGCAACACCTTGTGGCAGAGGGTGTTGTAGGGGAAGATACAGTAGGGTCTCTGTCAGGGGTGGGATCCTGACAGAGGCTTGGCAACGAGAACGAACGTAACGGGACCGTGCCTGCTCCGGGTAGCGGCGGTGCCCAAGAAAGGATTAGAAGAGAGATAGATTGTGCTGAGTGAGAAACGGGATCACGCAAAGGAGAAATACCAGTAGGAGTCGTGCTGTAAGACCGAAGCAACATCCTACTGAGGCGCACTACCGGTGGCCGGAACGCCGAGGGAGTAGAATAACATTCAGCTTCAAGCAATACTCCAAACAGCGGCAGGGCAGTCAGTCTCAGGCGGGCTGTCTAACTCAAATCACCTATGAAGTCTTGGGAGGCAATTGCGGGAGAGGGGCGTCTCTAGGGTCCCGGAAGAACTCCAGGCCTACCCGTCAAACGGGTGCCGTTCCTACCCGAACCTCAGGGAGGGACGGAAGATTAGCAGAACATCATCTAGTCGAGTTGTGAGGGAACATCAGAAACAGACACAACAGTTGTGGGGTACTTTCCGTAAGCACAGCAGGGAAGGACTACAACACATAGCGCTAGGGGGAAGGCACAGATTTCCTCCTGTGAAGAGAACTCTGGAAGTGCCATTGGACCGGCCGGACTTGCGCAGCCTGGTGAACCGTATTCTGGACTGAGGACTCAGAGATCTTCAGTAAAGAGGTAAAGAGACTGCAACCTGGTGTCCTCATTATTTACCGCGACCTGCACCCCACAACTGCACCGTTACAACACCACTTATTGCACCGGACGTCCCCCACTGACAGACAGGGCCACGGACCGGGTCTAGCCACCGTGACAACCCCAGGACTGAGACCCAGAGGCCCGGCTCCGGGTACCCCTCGGCCCTGCGGCGGTGTGGGGGCGCTCCAAACTTGGCGTCACGAACAGGATCTACTTAAGCCTGAAGAATCAGGTTATGTGTGCCTTGGAACTGTGATTTATCGTGCTTGGACTGTGCTTTATTACAAGGACTGTGTGTTGCCACTTGCCGCCAAAAGTTCCCGCCAAAACCGCCGCCATTACAGCGCTAAGGAGAGCGCAGGAGAAGAAGAAGGGCGTGGAAGTGGGCGTGAACAAGCTGAAGAGCGGGAAAAACAATGGCCGCCCAGTCTAAATATCTCGGCCCCTTGAGGACGTGTCCATCAGCAGCTGAGATCCGCCTCCTGATCCTTAATGGTGGGCAGAGACAACGAAAACGAAACCGCCCACGAAGAAGAGAGCGGGAAAAGGACCAGGAAGAAGAAGCGAGCAATATGGAGGACGCCATGGCCAGCCGCCCGGAGCCGGAGCGTGGGGTCGGAGCCGAGGACTCCCCCAGCTACCCGGAGAGGCACCGCAGCCAGACCTCCACAGTTGGCGCTGACCTCCTGCAGACCGGAGCGGACGAGCTGATCCACCAACCCCGGCGGATGCAGCTGAGCACTGAGGCCGGGTGGAAGAAGACCATCATCGGGAGCCTCGCCAGACGTCTGTCGGCAGCCTCATCTGGTCCGAAGCCAGAAAGCAAGGCCCTGCCGGAAAGCGAGGTGCTGCAAGCAGAGATGACAACGTCGCAGCACAAGGCCCTGCAACCAGCGTTCCAGACCCCAGCGCAGACGGAGCAGACCGGCACCGGAGGGACCGCATTTGAAGCAGGTATGAAGGACGACCCTGCCCTGATGACTGACACCACTCCCGTGACTGCTGGTGCCACAGCTGCTGACTCCGTTCCAGTGACAAATCTTGCAGCATCCGCTGCCTCTGCTGCCGCAAATGCCCCTACTCAAGCTGCGCAGACCTCCTTCGCTGTGCATGACCTAACCGTACATGAGAGACGGATTAACGGCGTTTGTCCAGCACTGGGTGCAACCCTGGACTTCACCCTTCCCGGGCCAAGAGGGATTAAGTGCCAGGTGCAGCCCTGGAAGCCGTCCAACTAAGCCTCGGAAACCTGAAACTGTAAATAGTTAACTGTTTATTTCCTTGCTGTTTTGCTGCTAAAACCCGTCCTGGGTTAACTCTTAAAGGGATCCCTTTGTTTACCCGGGATCCCTATTGCTTTTTATTTTTGCTTTCACTTTCATTTTTGCTTTTTTGTTCCACAATGTTATAAAAACTGCTGAATCATGAACAGTGCATGATACAAACTGCTTGTAAATAGTTTGCACCTTCTTAAAGGGGCTCCCTACTGGTTTTACTTCAAAAAGGACTCTTTGTGAAGATACCACACTGGAGCCTTTGCTGAGTATGGACTGGTAGCTAGAGAACAAATGCTACCTCCTAAAGACTTGGTCCCTTCTTAAAGGGGACCTCCATGTTTTACATTTGTAGAACCGTATTGCTTTAAGATTGATGGATAGCAATAATGTCTTGATGAGCGAAAGTGATGATAATTCTTACATGTAAAAGTTATATGTATTTGATTGGTTAAATGTAAAGAAATGCGGATGATGTTTCCAGAAAGAAAGTAGCAATGAGGTGATAATGTTGATAAGAAACTGGGGATAGAAGGTAAACCCTGAGTCCTCCATAGTAAGTCAGTTATTGCAAAGAAAGAGTTAATAATGTGTTGCAGAGGACAGAAAGTGAACCCGTAGGGGTTAGGTAGTGAGTCCTCCTAGGAGCTATGCGTAAATGGCTCAGTGCTTCTAAAACTGAAAGTAATGTTATGATCTGTACTGTGTATAGAAGTTGAAAAGGCAGTAGGCCCTGGCTGAACGGGGCGGTCCTGTATCCGACAGGAGAGGCAGTAGGTCTGGTGCCGATAGGACAGGCGGTCCTGCAGATTTAAAGAAGGAGAATGAAAAGTTAACTTACCTTATAATGTGATTATAGGAAGGCCTTTGGTGGATACGGAGTGTATGTCCTTAAGGGCAATGTTAAAGTACTGTTCAGCAATTTTTGCACTTAGTAGAATACCCGGTTGGGTAACAGGAGTTATTATTAGCCTGCAATTTATAATGTTTAATGTTTAACCATGTGTTTGTAACGTTCAAGTGTCCTCACCTCCCATAAAGGGAAGCTTGTTCAAGTATACGTATTGTTATTTGCACTCAACAAAATTGTATGTCTTTTTGCTAAACTTGTATTGTTGTTTTCTTCCCAGTCCCGGAGTACTGTGTTTAACCAGGGGGGAGTGCAGCGCCCCAGAGTCCTGGTCGTTGCAGTACTGTGGCTCCGCCACTATGGGGAGCTATGGTGCGTCCGATGGCACTGAAGGAGTTCATCTGATCAGGTATCACAGACACCAATACATTTCACAGCCGGGCCTCCGGGGGGAGCTAAGGGTGCTATTCATTAGGCCACTCCCCACCATAGTGGGTAAACTGGGGGTCAGGCAGGAAGTTAGATCAGAAAGCTGACTGGGTTGGAACCAGGCAACACCTTGTGGCAGAGGGTGTTGTAGGGGAAGATACAGTAGGGTCTCTGTCAGGGGTGGGATCCTGACAGAGGCTTGGCAACGAGAACGAACGTAACGGGACCGTGCCTGCTCCGGGTAGCGGCGGTGCCCAAGAAAGGATTAGAAGAGAGATAGATTGTGCTGAGTGAGAAACGGGATCACGCAAAGGAGAAATACCAGTAGGAGTCGTGCTGTAAGACCGAAGCAACATCCTACTGAGGTGCACTACCGGTGGCCGGAACGCCGAGGGAGTAGAATAACATTCAGCTTCGAGCAATACTCCAAACAGCGGCAGGGCAGTCAGTCTCAGGCGGGCTGTCTAACTCAAATCACCTATGAAGTCTTGGGAGGCAATTGCGGGAGAGGGGCGTCTCTAGGGTCCCGGAAGAACTCCAGGCCTACCCGTCAAACGGGTGCCGTTCCTACCCGAACCTCAGGGAGGGACGGAAGATTAGCAGAACATCATCTAGTCGAGTTGTGAGGGAACATCAGAAACAGACACAACAGTTGTGGGGTACTTTCCGTAAGCACAGCAGGGAAGGACTACAACACATAGCGCTAGGGGGAAGGCACAGATTTCCTCCTGTGAAGAGAACTCTGGAAGTGCCATTGGACCGGCCGGACTTGCGCAGCCTGGTGAACCGTATTCTGGACTGAGGACTCAGAGATCTTCAGTAAAGAGGTAAAGAGACTGCAACCTGGTGTCCTCATTATTTACCGCGACCTGCACCCCACAACTGCACCGTTACAACACCTCTTATTTCACCAGATGTCCCCCACTGACAGACAGGGCCACGGACCGGGTCTAGCCACCGTGACAACCCCAGGACTGAGACCTAGAGGCCCGGCTCCGGGTACCCCCCTAGGCCCTGCGGCGGTGTGGGGGCGCTCCATATGCATGGTGGCAAAAAAACACAGTGCGTTGTATAGTTGACCAATGCACAGTGACACCATCTGCAGCAAGTTGATGCTGCAGCTCTCTGGAGGTGGTCTGAGGATTGTCCTTGACTGATCTCACCATTCTTCTTCTCTGCCTTTCTGATGTTTTTTGTGGCCTGCCACTTCTGGCCTTAACAAGAACTGTACCTGTGTTCTTCCATTTCCTTACTATGTTCCTCACAGTGGAAATTGACAGGTTAAATCTCTGAGACAGCTTTTTGTATCCTTCCCCTGAACAGCTATGTTGAATAATCTTTGTTTTCAGATCATTTGACAGTTGTTTTGAGGAGCCCATGATGCCACTCTTCAGAGGAGATTCAAACAGGAGAACAACTTGCAAGTGGCCACTTTAAGTAGCTTTTCTCATGATTGCATACACCTGGCTATGAAGTTCAAAGCCCAATGAGGTTGCAAAACCAAAAAAAGTGCTTTAGTAAGTCAGTAAAAAGTAGGTAGGAGTATTAAAAACAAGAAAATGATAATGGTGCCCATACTTAGGTACCTGTCAAATTTTGTTTGAATGCAGATTGCACATTTTCTGTTAGTACAATAAACCTTATTTCAAGGCAGAAACAATACTGTGTCCAACAGTTATTAGATATATGAAACTGAAATAGCTGTTGCAAAAAAAACAATTTTTATAAAACATCAAGCGTAAGATTAATAGGGGTGTCCAAACTTTTTCATATAACTGTATTTTATAGTTTAATTCTGTAAGTATATTTGATTTGCTGTACACAGACTTTGTAATCTTTGTTATTCGTTGATTAAAAATATACAATGTAGTATCAAAAATCATGTGTTTTTATCATAAAACATTAGATAGGAGTCATTTTCATCAAAAATTGAAAATATCTCGAAATCCTGATGTGATAGCCAAAAACGGAGTTCATATTCATAATCAGCAGCCAAAATTGACTTAAAATATGTTTTAAAATGTTTTTCTAGAAAAATTGCATTGACCAGTGTAATGAAACAACATCCAAAATAAAGGGCAATAAATATAAGCCAATGTCACGTACCCGCTTCTCAGCACGTGACTTGGGGTTGCACCTGCAAGGGTTAATCTATCTTCCCTCACTCAGTCCAGCATTCAACCTCTGTCCTATGCTGAAATGGGAGCATAAATCACACCCCCAACACAGACCACCCACCCCGCTCATAAATGCTGCCACCACTCACTGAACACACAGGCGATGAGTCCCGGAAATACTACTGCTACTGTCTGCCAATCAGCAGGGTCACACACTGTAAGGCTATGGATTCTTTAGAGCATACAAGGTTCAAACTTATTAAAGTTTTAAGCTTTAATAGAAAAAATACAGTGCTTACAATAAAAGATATCAAAATATGGAAATAAAAAGTGACATACAAATATGCAAAACAGTTATAAAAATAAAGAGAGAAAATTGCAGAAATATCTGAACTTTGCAGTCTGGCATTCTGCTCCCTGAGGTAGGGAGTATGAATATGGAATGGCTCACATCAGCTTGGCTGCCTCTCAATCTGTGAACAACTTTCTATGTGTAAAGGCCTAATTTATAGAGTCAACCTGGAGGTCAAATTTGTAGACCAGCTTCTCAGGTTAATATTCTAATCCTTGGTTTGTGACTGGATCCTGGCTATTTTACCTATGAATACATTATTTTTCGTTGAACCTATTTGTGTGACCTTTCTCATAGTAAATAGTGTAATGCTGCTATTGGCATGTCTGTTCAAAAGAGTCAGAAGGTGTGAAATGTTTCCAATAGGTGTGTGTTCAGGACATCCCCCCTGGAGTGAGACTAGGAAGGCTGTCTTTTTCTCAGGATAACATAGGTCATGACCTTTGTGAAGAGCTGCAACCTAGAACAGATGCTAAAGGTACCTTCACACTGAACAACTTAACAACGATATCGCTAGTGATCCGTGACGTTGCAGCGTCCTGGATAGCGATATCGTTGTGTTTGACACGCAGCAGCGATCAGGATCCTGCTGTGACATCGTTGGTCAGAGCTAGAAGGCCAGCACCTTATTTCGTTGCTGGATCTCCCGCAGACATCGCTGAGTCGGCGTGTGTGATGCCGATTCAGCGATGTCTTCACTGGTAACCAGGGTAAACATCGGGTTACTAAGCGCAGGGCCGCGCTTAGTAACCCGATATTTACCCTGGTTACCAGTTTAAATGTAAAAAAAACAAACACTACATACTTACATTCCGGTATCTGTCGCGTCCCCCGGCGTTCTGCTTCCCTGCACTGTGTCAGCGCCGGCTGGCCGTAAAGCAGGGCACAGCGGTGATGTCACCACTCTGCTTTACGGCCGGCGCTTACAGTGCAGGGAAGCAGAACGCCGGGGGACCCGACAGACACTGGAATGTAAGTATGTAGTGTTTGGGTTTTTTTACATTTACACTGGTAACCAGGGTAAACATCGGGTTACTAAGCGCGGCCCTGCGCTTAGTAACCTGATGTTTACCCTGGTTACCTGGGGACTTCGGCATCGTTGGTCGCTGGAGAGCTGTCTGTGTGACAGCTCTCCAGCGACCACACAGCGACGCTGCAGCGATCGGCATCGTTGTCTAGATCGCTGCAGCGTCGCTAAATGTGACGGTACCTTAAGTTACTGCTGTTCATATGTCCGTACATATACATATTCCACTACAGCCACCATTAATATAAAATCCTAACCAATAAAGTGAAAATAGTAAACACAAAAAATGATTTCGTCTTAGATACAATGTAAAGCATAATTCGTCAATGGACATGTTTTCCAGGATTTGGGTGGGGTCCTGAGACATATCTTGGACATGCTGTTACCATACCAATAAAACTTTGGCAAGATTTAATGTATATAAAGAATAGGGTGCTTTTTAGGTAAAGATAGGAGAGATATGCAACATGCAGAAATCATAAGCACACCTATGTCATTATGTTGTGACATTGAGGAGGAGGCACGTAGTGTGCACAATTACCCAAGTAATAACCAGATTGTCAATAGTGAATAATCCTGGAATAACCGGCCAGAATCAAAGCAGACCTTGTCTTTGGTCAGTGCTATTACCAACTGATAAATCTGGAAATCCTTACTGATTTGTAAATTTCTAATATAACACTGTAAGAAGTAATCAACACAGCCAGATACAAAAGGGTGTGCAAGGCACCACTAAGGCCTGTGGCATCAAACATTCAAAATAGCTCTTCAAATATAGTTATTAAAACTGCAAACAGAATTGAAACATATTTAGAGTTGAGAGTCCTCAGTGGTTGATACCTTTTAATGGTTAACTGAAAAGATGGTAACAAATTGCAAGCTATACCAAGATACCAAGGTACCAAGATATATATCTTTCCTGAAACAGAATTGAAGCAACATCTGTCCAGTAGATGTACCTGAGTTTTGGACTCTTTTCCTCAATATTTACCTTGTACAGTATAGTACTTTAGTAAATCTGAGTCGCAGAGGTTAGACAGCAAAAAGCCCCATCAATTTTCCACTAGGGGTCAATCAGCCAGCCCTGATGTTACTTATAGTATATAAATCCTTGCTTGATTCCTTCAAGTTAACCCCTACAATGGGTTTTATTGGGGTTCTACCTGTACTTATGAAGTGTTTCTTAATATACATAAGCAACTGGCAGGAATAGGGTATTCTTCATATGAGATTCATAATATAGTAAATTCTAGACAACTTTAATGGGTTGTCTAACTGTAACATGAAAAAATTGCACTAGCAAGAAATGGGTAAAAAAAAATTAAAATTACACACTCACTGTTCTATCCCCTATGGCTCATGTACAGATGCTCCAGTGGTCTCCATTGGGACAGGAAGCATTTGATATCCATCAGCATTAGAGGTTGTCAGACACACTTGGCAGTAATTTATGTTCCATAGGAGCAAAGAGCAGGGACTGAAAATTCAAAATGCCTGATACTTCTTTCCTCAGTTATCTGCCAGGAAGAGTTGGGAGACCGCCATACCTATTGAATTGATGGTCAATCCCAATAGCAATGAGTTTAGCCAACAATTATTTCATGTGTTTGGCTACCTTAAAAGGTATATCCAGGACTTTGTGAAAAACAAAAAATGTGCCTAAGCGCTAACAGGCAGTTACCTGCATGTTGTGACCAGCATTGTTCTGCCCTGGCACAGAGAAGTCACAGACCAATCCTGCTGGGGATTCAGCTGCCTTTGCTGATGTCACATGACTTCGGAGGTCATTTTGATTGACAGTTAGGCAATGGGAATCTGGCTGTCAATCAGATTAATGTCAACAGAGTGGAGCTGAAACGATGTTGACGTGATGGTAGCAGAGGCAGCTGAATTGCTGGCAAAAGCGGTCTGTGACCACTTTGTGCCGGATGATGATGAGGTAGGTAGCAACTATTTGCCTGTTAGTGCTTAGGCACATTTTTTGTTTTTCCTGGATATATCCTTTAATCCACTCAACACTAAATGTGTCTATATACACGTTTGATAGCTGTAGGTTTTTTCATCCAATGTCTTTGTCTTTTTTGATGGCCACATACACATGAAAACTCATCTTGGTTGAGCATTCTTATGTTTTCAATGGGTAGAATGGACTAAGACACTGCCAGAAGGACTAATGGATACGATGTTTCACGAATAAACAGATTGATCCTTATCTCATCCTACAACATCTGTAGGGGACAGTTCAGAGACAACCAAATGCATTATAGTGTTGGCCTATCCCACTCAAATCACCTAACTTGAATTTGAATGGGTTTTATTAGGGCGGGAAATTTAACAAACTAGGACATGAATATGACCATTGCACACATAGTTTGATTGAACGTTTTCATGCATTTTGATATCTAAAATGCAGTGTGCCATTTACCTTTTTGGGAATTTTATATGATACTGTATGCTTACGGGCTGTAACCAGTGGGTTGGCACATATGATCTATTTTTTAAAGCTTGTATTGCCTCAATTCATTTTTCAATAGATAGATAGATAGATAGATAGATAGATAGATAGATAGATAGATAGATAGATAGATAGATAAAAATGGAGGCAGCACACCAGTTCAAGGTGAAAAAGTGCTATTTAATAAATAGCACTTTTTCACCTTGAACTGGTGTGCTGCCTCCATTTTTAATCTTCTATATTGAAGGATTGGTATCTGCCTGGGGAGCACGGCACCCAGGTATGCTTTTGCCTGTTGCTGCTTTTTGTTTTTTCTTTGTAGATAGATAGACGCATAGGCAGAAAATGTCAGTCTTACAAAGGATGTGTTAGAATAAAAACTGTCTTAAAGACATTTAGTGACTTGTATCAATATGTAACACAAGAATGTCTTCACATTATCATGTATAATATTATAATTCAATTTACTTCAAAATGAAATAGGGAAGAAGTAGAAAATTAACCCAGACCCTTGCAATTTATAGTATATACCATTACAATAATGCATAATTATAGGAAAAACTTGAAAGGATTGAAAACTAAGGAAACCATTCCATTAGCTAAGAGCTGTTGAAGAGATAAAGATTCATCACTAGGAGATGGAGTAAGCGCTAAAATAATTGTCTGAAAGTACCATTAGATCTGCTTTGTCCAAATCACTTGCAGATGTAATTTGTTTCATGAACGTACAATGGTATATTATCTCATTGAGTTCTGACAGATTGATGACTATTAAAATCTACTAGTTACAGTATTGCTGGCATGTGAACTCTAAATGCATCAGTCTGTCATCTAAAAAGAGTGCCACAATTATACTAAATCCCATTAAACTTCAAGTGCTATTTCAAGCTGCCTACAGTTTTATATTGAGCAGAAATACTTCTCAAAAATGTGTTTGATACTATTTATTTCCCGTTGCTCATCTAATATTCTGCAGCCCCGTAAACAGATTGTAGTCCCTCACAGTGGTCCCTGTCTAATATTTCCGACACACGCTCAATAATATTGTAGCCATGGTTATTAATCAGTCTATACTTTTTGAGCTTATGAATGAGGCCCAAAAAATACCCCATTAACATTAATTGAGGACAGATTTACTGGAGACAAAAACACACAATGTATGAACATGGCTTATATCATACAAACATACACATACAGTATACTGTATAGATACACTTGGCAATATCAAGTAGTAATAATCAAAAGCAGTGCTTTATATTGACACTGTTGTCCGCTGCTTTAGTCTTCGAATTTGTACAGTCAATCAGACCTATGAATACATTTCAAAATACATAAAACATACAGTAAAAGTGTTCCCATTTGAGTGGAATTTAAAGACTATAGTATTTTTTCATATGCACATTCAAATTAATTGGAGAATAGGAATTATTCTTATATGGGTAATCCTATTATAGAAAATGTTCCATAATGAAGAGTAATAAAGGGTTATTCCCAAAAATATTAATCCCTATCTATTGGCTAGGGAATAACTCTTTGATCATTGGATGTCTGACAGCAGGGATTCCAGCCATCCTGAGATCGGGGCTCTGGAACTCCAAGAATGGGTTTTGAAGCCCATTTTTGGGTATGTGCGCACATTGAGTATTTGCTTGCAAAAATTTCTACAAGGTTTCTTCATCATTTGGTAAAAAAAATACTGCGGCACAAATGTGCAGTTTTGCCTTGTTTTTGTTTAGTTTTTTTATGCGTTTTTGTACAGCAATGAATACTTTTTGGAGCTAAATATAGATATTTGAAAAAAGGAAAAAAAAGTTTTGTGGTGTAATTTTCTTGTTCAACACTTTCTTTTTCATGCTTATTTTCCACATCCCAGGCTATAAATACCAGCACTCAGCTGCCCAAGAAATGGCACTTCATATTTGAAGCGCCAATTCTGGCACTTAGCCCAGGCTTTTCTGGATGCCCTGGTGCAGTTGCATTAGGGTAGTGGGATTAGGGGTTGGTGTCAGCAGCTGTCACTGACACCAAGCCCTAGGTTTTGTAATGAAGAGGTGTCAGCCAGACACCCTCATTACTAAACCTGTAGGTAAAGAGTTAAACATACATCAAGAATATAGAATCATAGCATGCTGTGGATTTTCCTCATATATTGGACAAGACTCGCCAATGCAAGTCAATGGCTGTGAGAGAAAAAAATCGCACATCACCCGGACCATGCGAGTGCCGTCCGATTTTTGCACACCCATGTCCTTGAAAACTTGACATTTCTTCTGCCGCTTACAGTAAAATCACAGCGTGAATCGACAAAATAGAACAGATAAATTATATATATTCACTTAGAATAGATAGATATAAAGATGTCAGTGACATTATTAAAGTGCATGTGCAACTTACTGTACATGTATTTAATTAATGATTATTTTTCTGGAAAAAATGGCTTGGGCTCCTGTGTAAATTTCATAGCCAGCAGAGAGAAAGCTGACAGCTGGGGGCAGATGTTTATAGCCTTGGAAGAGGGTAATACTCGTGGAGCTTCCCAGGCTATTAATATCAGCTCACAGCTGTATACTTAGCCTTTCCCGGTTATTAAATGAGGGACCCACACCAAAAAATTATGTAAGGTCCCCCTATATTTAATAACCAGCAAAGGCTAGGCAGACAGCTGCAGATTGATATTAAAATCCTGGAAAGGGGCCATGATATTGGTCCCATCCCAAAGTAAAACCATCAACTCTTAGCCGCCCCAGAAAATGCGCATCCATAAAATGTGCAAAATCTGGCACTTAGTCTCGCTCTTCCCACTTGCCCTGGTGCGGTGGCAAGTGGGGTGATAGTTGGGGGGTTGATGTCACCTTTGTATTGTCAGATGACATCAAGCCCAGAGGTTAGTAATGGAGAGGCGTCTATAAGATGCCCCAATTTCTAACCCCATATTGATATAAGAAAACACCCAGAATAAAGTCCTTTATTTGAAATAATGACAAAGACTCCTCTATTGAATCTAAATGAAACCATACTCACATCATCACTCAATCCATTGAAGCCAGCATCTCCTGTAATTGAATTAAAATAATAAACAACAATATTCCTCACCTGCCCACCAAAAAGATAATAATCCATATTGTCCCATGACGATCCTGATGACTTTGAGTGACTGCTCTCAAGGGCAGCAGGCCCACACTGACACAAGAGTGTGTAATCACTCCTGCAGTGTGTGTGCCAAGCTGCGGTGAGAAAGTTCACAGGAGTTCATCAGCTGATGAGCCCTGGTGATCTCACGGCACCTTAGCTGCATGAGAACTTTCTCAAGCAGCAATGCCATAAATGAGGTCACCAGGGCTCATCAGCTGATGAACTCCGGTGAACTTTCTCACCACAGCTCAGTGCACACACAATGCAGGAGTGATTACACGCTCCTGCCAGTGTGTCACCGGCTGCGGAGTAGAGAAGTTGCATCAGCTGATGTGACTGCTCTACAAGTGATCTGAATCGTCATGGGTCATTATGGATTACAGCGGATAAGTGAGGGATATGGTTTTTTATTATTTTTTCCCTTTTCCTGGTAACATGAGCATTGGGGATTAAGCATTAAGGTGAGTATATGGTGGAGTTTTTTCTTTGTTCTTTTACAGGAGACAAAGGACTTCAGGGATTAGGTGTAAGCTGAGTATGAGTATACTGTGCTTTTTTATTTTCTGTCAATTTTTTTATTTGAAAGTTTTTTTAACTTTGAGCACAGGCGCTGGCTGATGACTATGCCCACCAGCCATCGCCTGCTCCCGCTGTAATCAGTGACACAAGGAATTGGCTGATGGGAGTAGTAGTCTATCATCAGCCAATGCCGGTGACCTGCAGTACGCTTTTTACTGCTGGCCACAGTCACAGCTGTGAGCTCATGCTGACATCTGACAGAGTGACCCTGCAACGCTCTTATCAATGGTAACAATCTACCAGTCAGTAACGTTACCGCCAATCAGAACCACCGGACTGGTGTTTCTCACTCTGTCACACAAATGCCAGAGTTGGAAACACGTTGCGTTTTTGCTGCGGATTTAACTAACTCAATTGAAGTCAATGGGTGAAAAATGCAGCAAAAATGCATAAAAGAATTGACATGCTGCAGATTTAAAAGCAGCACAAATCCGGAAAGGAAAATTACTGATAATGTGCACAGCACTTCAGGATTCTCATTAACTTTGCTGGCATAAGGATTACTTAGTGTTTTTTTGACCAATTTTTTGTGTAAAAAACGCTGCAAAAACACCCAAAAACTCACCGTGTGCACACAGCCTTGTACTTTCGGAGTTTTTTTAAGTTGAAGGTAGACATAAAACCATTGAGTTGAACCCATAGCCTATTAATCCAAATTAAGGCACAAACTCCATGAGGCAGGTGCTAATAGCCCCATATTACAGGAAAAATTCCTTTCTGACTCTATATATGGCAATCAGACTAGTTTCCTGGATCAATGCCCCATTACAGAATCAAGTGCACATAACTTGTAATATTATATTTTTCAATAAAGGCATCCAGGTTCCTATTAAATAATGGTGAATCAGCTATTACAACATCATGAGGCAGACAGTTCCACAGTCTCACTGCTCTTACAGTAAGGAATCACCTTCTGTGATTATGAATAAACCTTCTTTCCTAAAGACGTAGAGGATGGCCAATTGTCATCATTGAAACTCTAGGTGTAAAAAGATCATTAGAAATCTCTGTATTGTCCTGTCATATATTTGTACATTGTACATCCCTAAGCTTTTCTTTCCAAACTGGACAACCCCAAGTTTTATAACCCGTCTTGGTACTGCAGTCCACTTATTCCCTTAATAACCTTGGTTGCTTTTCTGCATACCCACTTTAGTTCAGCTATGTCCTTTTTATACAATTCAGCCCAAAATCGCACACCATATTCTAAATGACTTTTATAGACGCAAACTATGTTCCTGTTATGACCATCTATGCATCTTTCAATGTATCCCATCATTTTAATTGCCTTGGCATCAGCTGCCTAGCACTGGTCGCTAAGGTTGAGTTTCTTGTCCACCCATGCATCCAAGTCTTTTCAGTGACAGTTTTACCCAGTGTTTTACAATTTAGTACATAATTATACATTTCATTTCCTCTGCCCAAGTGTATGACCTCACATTTATCCACATTAACCCCTTCATGACCCCAGCTTTTTTCGGTTTTGCGTTTTCAGTTTTTGCTCCCCTCTTTCCCTGAGCCATAACTTTTTTTATTTTTCCATCAATATGGCCATCTGAGGGCTTATTTTTTGCAGGACAAGTTGTACTTTTTAACTACATCATTGGTTTTAGCATGTCATGTACTAGAAAACGGGAAAAAAAATTCCAAGTGCGGTGAAATTGCAAAAAAGTGCAATCCCACACTTGTTTTTTGTTTGGCTTTTTTTTTTGTAAATTCTTTATTTTTGAATAAATGAAAAACAATGAACAAATGTCACATAGTATAAGCATGAATACTCGAAGTCAGTAAAACAAAATTTAGTGACTACGTTGGTAGAAGGTGGGGAGTGGGAACTGTCATGATTCTCAATGGCGAGAGAACATAGCCCAGCATATATGAGAACTAGCTCTTGGAAGATGGAAACTATACTGACCATGAACTAAACCTGCCGCACAACTAGAAGTGGCCGGGTAGCATGCCTACGTTTTTTAACCCTAGATGCCCAGCGCCAGCCGGAGAACTACCTAATCCTAGCAGAGGAAAAGACAGTCCTGGCTCACCTCTAGAGAAATTTTCCCAAAAGGCAGACAGAGGCCCCCACATATATTGGCGGTGATTTTAGATGAAATGACAAACGTAGTATGAAAATAGGTTTAGCAAAATCGAGGTCCGCTTTCTAGATAGCAGGAAGACAGAAAGGACACTTTCATGGTCAGCAGAAAACCCTATCAAAACACCATCCAGAAATTCCTTTAAGACTCTAGCATTAACTCATAACACCAGAGTGGCAATTTCCGATCACAAGAGCTTTCCAGACACAGTAACGAAACAGCAGCTGTGAACAGGAACAAAATGCAAAAACACACAAGGACAAAAGTCCAACTTAGCTGGGAGTTGTCTAGTAGCAGGAACAAGCACAGAAGGCTTCTGATTACATTGTTGACCGGCAAGAAACTGACAGAGGAGCAAGGTTATATAGCGACTCCCACATCCTGATAGGAGCAGGTGAACAGAGGGGATGATGCACACAAGTTCAATTCCACAAGTGGCCACCGGGGGAGCCCAGAATCCAATTTCACAACAGTACCCCCCCCTCAAGGAGGGGGCACCGAACCCTCACCAGAACCACCAGGGCGATCAGGATGAGCCCTATGAAAGGCACGGACAAGATCGGAGGCATGAACATCAGAGGCAGTGACCCAAGAATTATCCTCCTGACCGTATCCCTTCCATTTGACCAGATACTGGAGTCTCCGTCTGGAAACACGAGAGTCTAAGATCTTTTCCACAACGTACTCCAACTCACCCTCAACCAACACCGGAGCAGGAGGCTCAACGGAAGGCACAACCGGTACCTCATACCTGCGCAACAATGACCGATGAAAAACATTATGAATCGAAAAGGATGCAGGGAGGTCCAAACGGAAGGACACAGGGTTAAGAATCTCCAATATCTTGTACGGGCCGATGAACCGAGGCTTAAACTTAGGAGAAGAAACCCTCATAGGGACAAAACGAGAAGACAACCACACCAAGTCCCCAACACAAAGCCGAGGACCAACACGACGACGGCGGTTGGCAAAAAGCTGAGTCTTCTCCTGGGACAACTTCAAATTGTCCACCACCTGCCCCCAAATCTGATGCAACCTCTCCACCACAGCATCCACTCCAGGACAATCCGAAGATTCCACTTGACCGGAGGAAAATCGAGGATGAAACCCCAAATTACAGAAAAACGGGGACACCAAGGTGGCAGAGCTGGCCCGATTATTGAGGGCGAACTCCGCCAAAGGCAAAAAAGCAACCCAATCATCCTGATCCGCAGACACAAAACACCTCAAATATGTCTCCAAGGTCTGATTAGTCCGCTCGGTCTGGCCATTAGTCTGAGGATGGAAAGCAGACGAAAAAGACAAATCTATGCCCATCCTAGCACAGAATGCCCGCCAAAATCTAGACACGAATTGGGTCCCTCTGTCAGAAACGATATTCTCAGGAATACCATGCAAACGAACAACATTTTGAAAAAACAGAGGAACCAACTCGGAAGAAGAAGGCAACTTAGGCAAGGGAACCAGATGGACCATCTTAGAGAAACGGTCACACACCACCCAGATGACAGACATCTTCTGAGAAACAGGCAGATCCGAAATAAAATCCATCGAGATGTGCGTCCAAGGCCTCTTCGGGATAGGCAAGGGCAACAACAATCCACTAGCCCGAGAACAACAAGGCTTGGCCCGAGCACAAACGTCACAAGACTGCACAAAGCCTCGCACATCTCGTGACAGGGAAGGCCACCAGAAGGACCTTGCCACCAAATCCCTGGTACCAAAGATTCCAGGATGACCTGCCAACGCAGAAGAATGAACCTCAGAGATGACTCTACTGGTCCAATCATCAGGAACAAACAGTCTACCAGGTGGGCAACGATCAGGTCTATCCGCCTGAAACTCCTGCAAGGCCCGCCGCAGGTCTGGAGAAACGGCAGACAATATCACTCCATCTTTAAGGATACCTGTGGGCTCAGAATTACCAGGGGAGTCAGGCTCAAAACTCCTAGAAAGGGCATCCGCCTTAACATTCTTAGAACCCGGTAGGTACGACACCACAAAATTAAACCGAGAGAAAAACAACGACCAGCGCGCCTGTCTAGGATTCAGGCGCCTGGCAGACTCAAGGTAAATTAAATTTTTGTGGTCAGTCAATACCACCACCTGATGTCTGGCCCCCTCAAGCCAGTGACGCCACTCCTCAAAAGCCCACTTCATGGCCAAAAGCTCCCGATTCCCAATATCATAATTCCGCTCGGCGGGCGAAAATTTACGGGAAAAAAAAGCACAAGGTCTCATCACGGAGCAGTCGGAACTTCTCTGCGACAACACCGCCCCAGCTCCGATTTCAGAAGCGTCGACCTCAACCTGAAAAGGAAGAGCAACATCAGGCTGACGCAACACTGGGGCGGAAGAAAAGCGGCGCTTGAGCTCCCGAAAGGCCTCCACAGCATCAGGGGACCAATCAGCAACATCAGCACCCTTCTTAGTCAAATCAGTCAATGGTTTTACAACATCAGAAAAACCAGCAATAAATCGACGATAAAAGTTAGCAAAGCCCAAAAATTTCTGAAGACTCTTAAGAGAAGAGGGTTGCGTCCAATCACCAATAGCCTGAACCTTGACAGGATCCATCTCGATGGAAGAGGGGGAAAAAATGTATCCCAAGAAAGAAATCTTTTGAACCCCAAAAACACACTTAGAACCCTTCACACACAAGGAATTAGACCGCAAAACCTGAAAAACCCTCCTGACCTGCTGGACATGAGAGTCCCAGTCATCCGAAAAAATCAGAATATCATCCAGATAAACAATCATAAATTTATCCAAATAATCGCGGAAAATGTCATGCATAAAGGACTGGAAGACTGAAGGGGCATTTTTTCGTCTAAAATTCTGCCGCTCGCTTCTGGACAGAATTCTATCACATTGCATATTTTCTGGCGTTTTCTCAGTAGACACCGCCAAATGGTGCACAGGTTTGCGCTCCCGCAGACGCCTATCGATCTGAATAGCCATCGTCATGGACTCATTCAGACTCGCAGGCACAGGGAACCCCACCATAACATCCTTAATGGCATCAGAGAGACCTTCTCTGAAAATCGCCGCCAGGGCGCACTCATTCCACTGAGTAAGCACAGACCATTTGCGGAATTTTTGGCAGTATATTTCAGCTTCATCTTGCCCCTGAGACAAGGACATCAAGGCCTTTTCCGCCTGAAGCTCTAAATGAGGTTCCTCATAAAGCAACCCCAAGGCCAGAAAAAACGCATCCACATTGAGCAACGCAGGATCCCCTGGTGCCAATGCAAAAGCCCAGTCTTGAGGGTCGCCCCGGAGCAAGGAAATTACAATCCTGACCTGCTGTGCAGGGTCTCCGGCAGAGCGAGACTTCAGGGACAAAAACAATTTGCAATTATTTTTAAAATTTTGAAAGTGAGATCTATTCCCCGAGAAGAATTCAGGCAAAGGAATTCTAGGCTCAGACATAGGTGCATGAACAACAAAATCTTGCAAATTTTGTACCTTTGTGGCGAGATTATTCAAACCTGTAGCTACACTCTGAAGATCCATTTGAAACAGGTGAACACAGAGCCATTCAAGGATTAGAAGGAGAGAAAGAGAGGAAGGCTGCAGTATAGGCAGACTAGCAAGTGATTCAATTAAGAGCACACTCAGAACTAGAGGGAAAAAAAAAAAAAAAAAAAATTGTAGCAGACTTCTTTTTTCTCTCCTTTCTCAGCCAGTAATTTAACCCTTTTTTGGGCCGGTCAAACTGTCATGATTCTCAATGGCGAGAGAACATAGCCCAGCATATATGAGAACTAGCTCTTGGAAGATGGAAACTATACTGACCATGAACTAAACCTGCCGCACAACTAGAAGTGGCCGGGTAGCATGCCTACGTTTTTTAACCCTAGATGCCCAGCGCCAGCCGGAGAACTACCTAATCCTAGCAGAGGAAAAGACAGTCCTGGCTCACCTCTAGAGAAATTTTCCCAAAAGGCAGACAGAGGCCCCCACATATATTGGCGGTGATTTTAGATGAAATGACAAACGTAGTATGAAAATAGGTTTAGCAAAATCGAGGTCCGCTTTCTAGATAGCAGGAAGACAGAAAGGACACTTTCATGGTCAGCAGAAAACCCTATCAAAACACCATCCAGAAATTCCTTTAAGACTCTAGCATTAACTCATAACACCAGAGTGGCAATTTCCGATCACAAGAGCTTTCCAGACACAGTAACGAAACAGCAGCTGTGAACAGGAACAAAATGCAAAAACACACAAGGACAAAAGTCCAACTTAGCTGGGAGTTGTCTAGTAGCAGGAACAAGCACAGAAGGCTTCTGATTACATTGTTGACCGGCAAGAAACTGACAGAGGAGCAAGGTTATATAGCGACTCCCACATCCTGATAGGAGCAGGTGAACAGAGGGGATGATGCACACAAGTTCAATTCCACAAGTGGCCACCGGGGGAGCCCAGAATCCAATTTCACAACAGTACCCCCCCCTCAAGGAGGGGGCACCGAACCCTCACCAGAACCACCAGGGCGATCAGGATGAGCCCTATGAAAGGCACGGACAAGATCGGAGGCATGAACATCAGAGGCAGTGACCCAAGAATTATCCTCCTGACCGTATCCCTTCCATTTGACCAGATACTGGAGTCTCCGTCTGGAAACACGAGAGTCTAAGATCTTTTCCACAACGTACTCCAACTCACCCTCAACCAACACCGGAGCAGGAGGCTCAACGGAAGGCACAACCGGTACCTCATACCTGCGCAACAATGACTGATGAAAAACATTATGAATCGAAAAGGATGCAGGGAGGTCCAAACGGAAGGACACAGGGTTAAGAATCTCCAATATCTTGTACGGGCCGATGAACCGAGGCTTAAACTTAGGAGAAGAAACCCTCATAGGGACAAAACGAGAAGACAACCACACCAAGTCCCCAACACAAAGCCGAGGACCAACACGACGACGGCGGTTGGCAAAAAGCTGAGTCTTCTCCTGGGACAACTTCAAATTGTCCACCACCTGCCCCCAAATCTGATGCAACCTCTCCACCAC
Source organism: Ranitomeya variabilis (assembly GCF_051348905.1). Classification (NCBI taxonomy): domain Eukaryota; kingdom Metazoa; phylum Chordata; class Amphibia; order Anura; family Dendrobatidae; genus Ranitomeya; species Ranitomeya variabilis. The sequence continues at coordinate 833,542,791 of NC_135233.1, forward strand.
AGCATCCACTCCAGGACAATCCGAAGATTCCACTTGACCGGAGGAAAATCGAGGATGAAACCCCAAATTACAGAAAAACGGGGACACCAAGGTGGCAGAGCTGGCCCGATTATTGAGGGCGAACTCCGCCAAAGGCAAAAAAGCAACCCAATCATCCTGATCCGCAGACACAAAACACCTCAAATATGTCTCCAAGGTCTGATTAGTCCGCTCGGTCTGGCCATTAGTCTGAGGATGGAAAGCAGACGAAAAAGACAAATCTATGCCCATCCTAGCACAGAATGCCCGCCAAAATCTAGACACGAATTGGGTCCCTCTGTCAGAAACGATATTCTCAGGAATACCATGCAAACGAACAACATTTTGAAAAAACAGAGGAACCAACTCGGAAGAAGAAGGCAACTTAGGCAAGGGAACCAGATGGACCATCTTAGAGAAACGGTCACACACCACCCAGATGACAGACATCTTCTGAGAAACAGGCAGATCCGAAATAAAATCCATCGAGATGTGCGTCCAAGGCCTCTTCGGGATAGGCAAGGGCAACAACAATCCACTAGCCCGAGAACAACAAGGCTTGGCCCGAGCACAAACGTCACAAGACTGCACAAAGCCTCGCACATCTCGTGACAGGGAAGGCCACCAGAAGGACCTTGCCACCAAATCCCTGGTACCAAAGATTCCAGGATGACCTGCCAACGCAGAAGAATGAACCTCAGAGATGACTCTACTGGTCCAATCATCAGGAACAAACAGTCTACCAGGTGGGCAACGATCAGGTCTATCCGCCTGAAACTCCTGCAAGGCCCGCCGCAGGTCTGGAGAAACGGCAGACAATATCACTCCATCTTTAAGGATACCTGTGGGCTCAGAATTACCAGGGGAGTCAGGCTCAAAACTCCTAGAAAGGGCATCCGCCTTAACATTCTTAGAACCCGGTAGGTACGACACCACAAAATTAAACCGAGAGAAAAACAACGACCAGCGCGCCTGTCTAGGATTCAGGCGCCTGGCAGACTCAAGGTAAATTAAATTTTTGTGGTCAGTCAATACCACCACCTGATGTCTGGCCCCCTCAAGCCAGTGATGCCACTCCTCAAAAGCCCACTTCATGGCCAAAAGCTCCCGATTCCCAATATCATAATTCCGCTCGGCGGGCGAAAATTTACGGGAAAAAAAAGCACAAGGTCTCATCACGGAGCAGTCGGAACTTCTCTGCGACAACACCGCCCCAGCTCCGATTTCAGAAGCGTCGACCTCAACCTGAAAAGGAAGAGCAACATCAGGCTGACGCAACACTGGGGCGGAAGAAAAGCGGCGCTTGAGCTCCCGAAAGGCCTCCACAGCATCAGGGGACCAATCAGCAACATCAGCACCCTTCTTAGTCAAATCAGTCAATGGTTTTACAACATCAGAAAAACCAGCAATAAATCGACGATAAAAGTTAGCAAAGCCCAAAAATTTCTGAAGACTCTTAAGAGAAGAGGGTTGCGTCCAATCACCAATAGCCTGAACCTTGACAGGATCCATCTCGATGGAAGAGGGGGAAAAAATGTATCCCAAGAAAGAAATCTTTTGAACCCCAAAAACACACTTAGAACCCTTCACACACAAGGAATTAGACCGCAAAACCTGAAAAACCCTCCTGACCTGCTGGACATGAGAGTCCCAGTCATCCGAAAAAATCAGAATATCATCCAGATAAACAATCATAAATTTATCCAAATAATCGCGGAAAATGTCATGCATAAAGGACTGGAAGACTGAAGGGGCATTTTTTCGTCTAAAATTCTGCCGCTCGCTTCTGGACAGAATTCTATCACATTGCATATTTTCTGGCGTTTTCTCAGTAGACACCGCCAAATGGTGCACAGGTTTGCGCTCCCGCAGACGCCTATCGATCTGAATAGCCATCGTCATGGACTCATTCAGACTCGCAGGCACAGGGAACCCCACCATAACATCCTTAATGGCATCAGAGAGACCTTCTCTGAAAATCGCCGCCAGGGCGCACTCATTCCACTGAGTAAGCACAGACCATTTGCGGAATTTTTGGCAGTATATTTCAGCTTCATCTTGCCCCTGAGACAAGGACATCAAGGCCTTTTCCGCCTGAAGCTCTAAATGAGGTTCCTCATAAAGCAACCCCAAGGCCAGAAAAAACGCATCCACATTGAGCAACGCAGGATCCCCTGGTGCCAATGCAAAAGCCCAGTCTTGAGGGTCGCCCCGGAGCAAGGAAATTACAATCCTGACCTGCTGTGCAGGGTCTCCGGCAGAGCGAGACTTCAGGGACAAAAACAATTTGCAATTATTTTTAAAATTTTGAAAGTGAGATCTATTCCCCGAGAAGAATTCAGGCAAAGGAATTCTAGGCTCAGACATAGGTGCATGAACAACAAAATCTTGCAAATTTTGTACCTTTGTGGCGAGATTATTCAAACCTGTAGCTACACTCTGAAGATCCATTTGAAACAGGTGAACACAGAGCCATTCAAGGATTAGAAGGAGAGAAAGAGAGGAAGGCTGCAGTATAGGCAGACTAGCAAGTGATTCAATTAAGAGCACACTCAGAACTAGAGGGAAAAAAAAAAAAAAAAAAAATTGTAGCAGACTTCTTTTTTCTCTCCTTTCTCAGCCAGTAATTTAACCCTTTTTTGGGCCGGTCAAACTGTCATGATTCTCAATGGCGAGAGAACATAGCCCAGCATATATGAGAACTAGCTCTTGGAAGATGGAAACTATACTGACCATGAACTAAACCTGCCGCACAACTAGAAGTGGCCGGGTAGCATGCCTACGTTTTTTAACCCTAGATGCCCAGCGCCAGCCGGAGAACTACCTAATCCTAGCAGAGGAAAAGACAGTCCTGGCTCACCTCTAGAGAAATTTTCCCAAAAGGCAGACAGAGGCCCCCACATATATTGGCGGTGATTTTAGATGAAATGACAAACGTAGTATGAAAATAGGTTTAGCAAAATCGAGGTCCGCTTTCTAGATAGCAGGAAGACAGAAAGGACACTTTCATGGTCAGCAGAAAACCCTATCAAAACACCATCCAGAAATTCCTTTAAGACTCTAGCATTAACTCATAACACCAGAGTGGCAATTTCCGATCACAAGAGCTTTCCAGACACAGTAACGAAACAGCAGCTGTGAACAGGAACAAAATGCAAAAACACACAAGGACAAAAGTCCAACTTAGCTGGGAGTTGTCTAGTAGCAGGAACAAGCACAGAAGGCTTCTGATTACATTGTTGACCGGCAAGAAACTGACAGAGGAGCAAGGTTATATAGCGACTCCCACATCCTGATAGGAGCAGGTGAACAGAGGGGATGATGCACACAAGTTCAATTCCACAAGTGGCCACCGGGGGAGCCCAGAATCCAATTTCACAACAGGGAACAATATAGGGGAGGAGGGGAAGGGGAAAGCAGAAAAAAGGTTTAGGGGTGGGAGGATTGAAGTAAAGGGAAGGGGAAGAGAGAACAAAGGAGAAATCAAGGGGAGGGGTAGGGGGGGATTTAAATTGGTTCAACCTGCAATGGTACTAAACATTGAGACATGTTCAATAACAAATGAAAACTGTATAAATACAACCAGTCATAACTCAGAACACCGTAGGCATACATTGAGAGGTAAAAGTGAAATTAAAATGAATTAATTAATTAAATTAAATTAAGTGGCCATTCATTTCCCAACTGGACAATTCTTCGAACCTAGAGATATGGTCAACTTTGGAGAACCACTCAGCTATGGTAGGAGGGGAAAACTCCTTCCAATGTAATGTGATTAATAGTGTTGAGCATTCCGATACCGCAAGTATCGGGTATCGGCCGATACTTAGCGGTATCGGAATTCCGATACCGAGATCCGATACTTTTGTTGTATCGGGAATCGGTATCGGGATCGATATAATGTGTAAAATAAAGAATTAAAATAAAAAATATTGCTATACTCACCTCTCCGACGCAGCCTACACCTTACCGAGGAAACCGGCAGCCTTGTTTGCTTAAAATGCGCGCATTTACTGCCGTCCGTGACGTCACAGCTTCTAATTGGTCGCGTACCGCCCATGTGACCGCGACACGACCAATCACAACAAGCCGTGACGTAATTTTCAGGTCCTGAATGCCTAATTCTAGGCATTCATGACCTGAAAATTACGTCACGGCTTGTGATTGGTCGCATGTCGCCCATGTGACGCGACCAATCACAAGCCGTGACGTAATTTTCAGGTCCTGATTGCCTAATTCTAGGCATTCAGGACCTGAAAATTACGTCACGGCTTGTTGTGATTGGTCATGTCGCGGTCACATGGGCGGCACGCAACCAATCAGAAGCCGTGACGTCACGGAAGGCAGTAAACGCGCACATTTTAAGCAAACAAGGCTGCCGGTTTCCTCGGTAAGGTGCAGGCTGCGTCGGAGAGGTGAGTATAGCAATATTTTTTATTTTAATTCTTTATTTTACACATTAATATGGATCCCAGGGCCTGAAGGAGAGTTTCCTCTGCTTCAGACCCTGGGAACCATCAGGGATACCGTCCGATACTTGAGTCCCATTGACTTGTATTGGTATCGGGTATCGGTATCGGATTAGATCCGATACTTTGCCGGTATCGGCCGATACTTTCCGATACCGATACTTTCAAGTATCGGACGGTATCGCTCAACACTAGACTGATTAAGTGTTCGGCGGCGCTTATTAGAAGTGGTAAAAGTCTATGTTTTCTTAGGTCTGAAATTAATAGATGGGCAGGAGAGTAGGGCTTCAGAGGCCTGCAAATTAGTCTTAATTAATTTTAGTTTCTTAAGGAACCTATTGATCACTCCCCAAAATTTTGATAAATTGGGACAATCCCAAAGAACATGCGTGTGGTGGCCCAGAGAACCATGGCAACGCCAACAGGAGCTATCTTCTGTCAGGCCTAGATGAGATAATTTTGCAGGAGTTAAGTGCCACCTGGTCAAGATTTTATAGGAGTTTTCCTGGAGTAGTATGCAGCGGGAGAAACCCTGTGCAAAAGCTAAAATGTTTGAAATTTGAGTCTCTGTGAAAGAAACACCTATCTCCATTTCCCAGGAATGAATAAATGCAGGCTTCGATTGAATGTTGATGGAGTTGAGTTGAGTGTAGACCCGAGAGACGTTTTTCATTTCGGGGTGGGGGATTTTAGACATTATATCTAACCATGACCAATTAGATTAATTGGTGAATGTTAATTATGGGGAAACCTTTTTTTAAAATTAAGAAGCGTACGTTTGATATGCTGTATTTGCTAAACGTTTTTGGGTTGCGTCAAGGAGTTTGGGGGCCAGGAACCTCTGTATAGGATTCTATCCTTATAGAAGTTCTTCAATGGTTCCTTGGGAAGAGAGGACCACAGTCCGTAGGGGTCTCTATAACTCGGGTCTAGGAGATATGGTATAGAGCAGATCGGAGCAAGCGTAGAGGGGAAGGAATCTAAAGGAAGTTCCTTATTTAATAGGCGTCTGACTTTGAGTGTTGTTAGAGATACCTCATCCAGTCTGGATTCATTAGGGGGCTTAGCCAGTGACCAGAGACAAGGTAATCCCCTTGGTCCCAACAGCGCTAAATCAATGTTATCATGGTTACCTCCCTCATAGCTAGCTACGATCTTAAGCCATCTACATATGTGGACTGCTCGGAAATATAGGGCCGGGTCAGGCAATTTCAAACCGCCAGCCAAGGTTGAGCGAGAAAGAAATTTATATGCTATTCTGGCTGGTTTCTGCTTCCAGATAAATTTGGCTATTAAAGATTTTAGATTTTTAAAATAAGTTTGTGGGACGCTAATCGGGACCATGTTCAATGTGTATAAGATAATTGGCATAATGTACGTCTTGAAGACGTTAATACTTCCCAACCATGACAGTGTGGGCAAATTGTATTTTTTCAACAAACCCTGCACCTTTTTGGTTAGAGCGGAAAAATTCGTTTGGAAAAGGTGACTAGGGTTCCTTGTGATATCTATACCTAAATATTTTATAGATTGCGTAGCCCAAGAGAAGGGACATAGTGTTATGATAGGGCTAGCGGAACGCACCTAATGAAAGTATATGTTTTATTAGGATAGATGCGTTCGCAGCCCGGGGTCCACCGTGCAGGAGAATTTGCTGCTAGTAAATAGCGGAACTAATGGCAGTGTTAGCTAACTCTGTTACTTCACAGACCAGCCGTGAACTCAAAGCGCTGCGCCCTGTTAGACTCCACAGAGGCACAGGCTAACTGTCTAAACAAGAGCAGTCAGTGGTCTTGCACGCACACGAAACTCCTCGCCGGAGGTGCCAGCATTCTAGGGGCTTATTTCGGCCAGGTCCCTGAACACACAAGCATACGAACTCCTCGCCGGAGGTGCCAGCATTCTAGGGGCTTATTTCAGCCGGGTCCCTGAACACACTCATACAAGACCACACTGGTGCAAAGTACAGAAATGAAAGCAATACTAGCGCATGGCCGTGCGGCCATGCGAGCCTTATATAGCTGCAGCAAGTAAAAGACCTTCCCAGAAGGACCAATGAGAGGCTGCCATACCTGAGCATGTGACCCTAAATCTCCACTGAGAGATCTTGCCCTGGGCATGCTCAGTGTGTGCCAAACAGGACTTAGTCCTAGCACCTACATGACCTTCCTGAAAGGACCAATGGACTTAGCTGCAGTATCTGACCATGTGACCCTCGATCTCCACTGAGAGATCTTACTCAGGGCATGCTCAGAACGAGAAGAGCAGGACTTAGTCCCAGAAGCGTCTGCTCGCGGCTGCCCAGCACTGACTTCAATGGCAGAAGCAGGAAAAGCAGCAGTAACTCTTTGTACAGAGTGGGACTGAGCAAGACGCTGGGACCGACGTCTCCGCTGAGCAGGCTCCACTGCGGCAGGAGAATGGGAGACCGCAGTGGAGGTGGCCCGAGATTCCCCCTGTGCAGAGGCGGGAACTCGACCCCTAACATTACCCCCCTCCTTGGGCCTCACCACGCTCGAAGGCAGCAATGAGCTGCGGAGCCCGAATGTGCTCAACAGACTCCCAGGACCTGTCCTCAGGACCATGACCCTTCCAATCCACCAAATAAAATTTTTTGCCACGTACCACCTTGCACCCCAAAATAGCGTTCACCTCGTAATCGTCGGTAGACGAACCTGATGTCCCAGCAGATGACTCGGAAAACCAGGACATGTATATGGGTTTCAAGAGGGACACATGAAAGGTGTCGGTGATACCCAGGCGTGGCAGAAGGGCCAAACGATAGACCACAGGATTAACCTGTTCGAGGACCTTGAAAGGACCCAAGTAGCGAGGTGCAAACTTAGCGGACTCCACTCGCAGCCTGATGTTATGGGCGGAGAGCCACACTAAGTCGCCAGGAGCAAAGGTCAGAGCGGGGCGCCGATGTGCATCAGCAGAAGACCTCATTCTCTCCTTGGAGGTCTGAATGGCATCCTGAGTGTGGTCCCAAATATCCCGTGCTTCCACAGCCCAGTCTGCCACCCTGGAGTTGGCAGAAGACACGGGCATAGGCACAGGTACCCGCGGATGCTGACCATAGTTGAGGAGGAATGGGGTTTGTCCAGTGGAGTCGGCAACCGCATTGTTCAGCGCAAACTCTGCCCACGGTAGCAAGGATGCCCAGTCATCCTGTCTGGCTGAAACAAAATGTCCCAGATATGTGACCAAGGTCTGATTGGCCCTCTCTACCAATCCATTCGTCTCGGGATGATATGTAGAGGAGAGATTTAACTCAATGCTGAGAAGATGACAAAGCTCTTTCCAGAACCGAGACGCAAACTGGGGACCCCGGTCACTGACAATCTTGTCTGGCATACCGTGTAGGCGAAAGATGTGCTTTATGAACAACGCTGCCATGGCCCGTGCCGAAGGTAACCGCGGAAGTGGCACCAAATGCACCATTTTGGAGAAGTGATCGGTGATAACACAAATGATGGTACAGCCCCGAGACTTGGGCAAACCCACCACAAAGTCCATCCCGACCATCTCCCAGGGCCTGTCTGCCACCGGCAATGGATAGAGTAACCCAGCTGGCCGTTGTCGAGGAGACTTATTTTTGGCGCAGGAGACACACGCCAGAATATAATCCCTGACATCACGGACCATATGTGGCCACCAATACGTCCTCGCCAACAGCTCAGATGTCTTTTTTGTCCCAAAATGTCCACCCACCCTGGACGAATGAGCCCACGTGAGAACCTCCGGTCGCAAATTGGGTGGTATAAAAGTCTTGCCCGGAGGCACAGACTTTAGCGAAACCGGAGCTACGGTTTTCAGGCTCTCAGTGGGGACAATAAGGCGAGGCTCCTCTTCCTCCTCCACAGATGACACCACGGAGCGAGAGAGAGCATAAGCACGAATGTTCTTCTCCCCAGAAAGAAAATGGAGGGAGAAATGGAACCGGGAGAAGAACAAGGACCATCTAGCCTGGCGAGAATTTAACCGCTGGGCTGTTTGTAGGTACACCAGATTTTTATGGTCTGTGAAGACTTGGAAAGGGAAATGAGCTCCCTCCAAGAGATGTCTCCACTCCGAGAAGGCCAATTTCATGGTCAGCAACTCCCTGTCCCCGATGGAATAATTCATCTCTGCTGGTGAAAAGGTCTTTGAAAAAAAAAAAGCAAGGATGCTTCCGACCTTGAGCATCCGTTTGGAAGAGGACTGCTCCTGCACCAACAGATGAGGCATCCACCTCCATGATAAAGGGTTTATCTACATCGGGGCAATGTAAGATGGGAGCGCTAGCAAAATGTGACTTTATGGAATTAAAGGCCTTGGAGACCTCCACAGACCACAATTTGGGATTTGCTCCCTTCTTGGTAAGGGCAACCAAGGGAGCTACCAACGTTGAGAAGTGTGGAATGAACTGTCGATAGTAGTTAATGAACCCCATAAAGCGCTGCCCTGCTTTAAGAGAATGGGGTTCCTGCCAGTCCATCACAGCCTGTAGCTTGGCAGGATCCATAGCCAAACCCTGGGCAGAGATGATATAACCAAGAAATGGCAAGGACTCCTGCTCAAACACACACTTCTCCAATTTGGTGTAGAGGGCGTTTGCCCGTAAGAGGTCAAAGACTTTGCGAACATCTCTCCGATGGGAGTTGATATCTGGAGAGTAGATGAGAATATCATCCAGATAGACTACGACCGAGGTGGTGAGCATATCCCAGAAGATGTCGTTCACAAAGTCTTGGAAAACGGCTGGGGCATTACAGAGCCTGAAGGGCATCACCAGAAACTCATAGTGCCCATCCCTGGTGTTAAAAGCCGTCTTCCATTCGTCCCCCTCACGGATGCGAATCAGATTGTAAGCACCCTGCAGATCTAAGTTTGTAAATACCCTTGCTCCCCGTAGCCTATCTAAAAGCTCAGATATCAGGGTTAATGGGTATTTGTTCTTAACGGTGATGGTGTTAAGACCCCTGTAGTCAATACATGGACGCAGTTCCCCATTCTTCTTCTGAACAAAGAAGAACCCAGCCCCAGCAGGCGACACTGACTTCCTGATGAACCCTCTTGCCAGATTTTCTTGGATGTACTGAGACATAGCCTCCGTCTCCGGGAGAGATAATGGATAAACTCGACCCCGGGGAGGCTCAGCACCAGGCAAGAGGTCAATAGGACAGTCACAGGGGCGGTGAGGCGGAAGGGTCTCCGCCGCCTTTTTGGAGAACACGTCCACATAAGACCAGTATTGCTTGGGGAGAGAGGATAGATCTGCGGGTACCTCAGTAGTAGCAACCTGAACGCACTCCCTTTGACACCTATCCTCACAAGACAAACCCTATCCCAAAATTCTGCCAGAAGACCACTCGATATGTGGAGAGTGGTACCGTAACCAAGGTATCCCCAACAGGACCTCATCAATACCCTCAGGTATGACGAGCAGAGATATTGCCTCCTGATGGGATGGCGACATGGACAGAGTAAAAGGAATGGTCTGGTGAGTTATCTGTGATGGTAGTGTCGACCCATTCACCACTCGTACCGTAACTGGTTGCGCTAGCATAACCAGGGGTATTGCGTGACATTGGGCAAAGGTGGAAGACATGAAATTGCCCTCTGCCCCAGAATCCACGCAGAGCTCTACTGAGTGGGAAGATGAGCCAATGTTAATTGTCCCCTTAAAGGACAATTTTGAGGCAAACGTCGCCGTAGCTAGTGTACCTCCCCCGACTACCACTAGAGGCTGACGTCTCCTCGACCGCTGAGAACATCTGGTGGCAAGATGTCCAGACTGCTGGCAAACATGACGAACCTTGGATGCCCAAGCGGTCCGGGACTTAGAACCCACTCGTGACACCTCCCTGGCCAAATGTGACTCAGGAACCAGGACCGGAGATTCCAGAGGTCTGGCGAAGGTGGGAGCCAGCCGAAACCTCTGCCTACACTGGGCTCACTCAAACCTCCACTCGTTAAAAGGAGGTCAATGCGGGTAGAGACAGTTATTAATGCCTCCAGTGTGGCTGGAATCTACTTAGTGGCCAGAGTGTCCTTAACGTGATCAGCCAGCCCCCTCCAAAATATGGGGATAAGGGCTTTATCCAACCACTCCAGCTCTGAAGCTAAAGTTCGGAGACGGATGGCGAATTGGCTGACCAAGGACTCACCCTGAGTTAATGCCAGCAGTTGGAGCGCCGTATCATGGGTGACTTGAGGTCCTAGGAAGATCTGTTTCAGAGTGCTCAGAAACAACGGAGCACTCTGCACCACATGATCGCCATGCTCCCACAGCGGCGTAGCTCATTCCAACGCCCTGTCCGACAAGAGGGACACAATAAATCCCACCTTAGCCCGCTCTGTGGGAAAACGTGCAGCCAGAAGTTCAAGGTGAATAGAGCACTGACTCATGAATCCCCTACAAGATCTGCTTTCTCCAGAAAATATTTCTGGAAGCGGGAGGCGCGAAAATGTCGGAACAGGGGTGGCAGTGAACAAAGTTGCAGCAGCCACGCTAGCAGCCTGTACAGCAACTGCGGAAATATCCACAGCTGAGGTTGAGCTCTCGAGAGCTGCCAACCTACCCTCCAGCTGCTGGATATACCACAAAGATTGCTGTATGTCCGCCATTTACTAGCCAGACCCTGGCGCTAGTATTATGTTATGATAGGGCTAGCGGAACGCACCTAATGAAAGTATATATTTTTTTAGGATAGATGCGTTCGCAGCCCGGGGTCCACCGTGCAGGAGAACCTGCTGCTAGTAAATAGCAGAACTAATGGCAGTGTTAGTTAACTCTGTTACTTCACAGAGCAACGGTGAACTCAAAGCGCTGCACCCTGTTAGACTCCACAGAGGCACAGGCTAACTGTCTAAACAAGAGCAGTCAGTGGTCTTGCACGCACACGAAACTCCTCGCCGGAGGTGCCAGCATTCTAGGGGCTTATTTCGGCCAGGTCCCTGAACACACTCATACAAGACCACACTGGCGCAAAGTACAGAAATGAAAGCAATACTAGCGCATGGCCGTGCGGCCGTGCGGCCATGCGAGCCTTATATAGCTGCAGCAAGTAAAAGACCTTCCCAGAAGGACCAATGAGAGGCTGCCATACCTGAGCATGTGACCCTAAATCTCCACTGAGAGATCTTGCCCTGGGCATGCTCAGTGTGTGCCAAGCAGGACTTAGTCCTAGCACCTACAGGACCTTCCTGAAAGGACCAATGGACTTAGCTGCAGTATCTGACCATGTGACCCTCGATCTCCACTGAGAGATCTTACTCAGGGCATGCTCAGAACGAGAAGAGCAGGACTTAGTCCCAGAAGCGTCTGCTCGCGGCTGCCCAGCACTGACTTCAATGGCAGAAGCAGGAAAAGCAGCAGTAACGCTTTGTACAGAGTGGGACTGAGCAAGACGCTGGGACCGACGTCTCCGCTGAGCAGGCTCCACTGCGGCAGGAGAATGGGAGACCGCAGCAGAGATGGCCCGAGATTCCCCCTGTGCAGAGGCGGTAACTCGACCCCTAACACATAGTGAGTGCAACGCGGTGAGACGTGAGTGGGGAAGAGAAATGTTTACCGCTAAAGATTTTGTAGTGTTAATTTTAAAATTGGATAGTTGCCCAAATTGTAATATAATGTCTAGAATTTCTGGAAAGGCTTGAGAGGGGTTAGTGATCAAAAAGAGCAGGTCATCTGCAAAGGCCAAAGTTTTTAGCTCTATTGAGCCAATCCTCAGACCTCCGATCGATGTTTCCTGTCTTATTTGTTGAATTAATGTTTCTATGACCAGAATAAATAAAGACGGGGATAGTGGGCATCCCTGTCTCGTGCCGTTGTGGATATGAAAGCTATCCGACAGGGTGCCGTTTATTCGTACCTTAGCCGTAGGTTGTGAGTAAAGGGAGAAGATTGCGCCGATGAATTGTGGTGGAAAGCCAAACTTCAACAAAGCTTGTTCCATTAAGCACCAGCTCACCCTGTCAAATGCTTTCTCAGCATCTGTTGATAAGAGGACCAAGGGGATCCCTCTGTTCTTAGCAAAGGTGATGGACTGAATAATTTTAGTTGAGTTATCTTTTCCTTCCCTTCCATTCACGAATCCCACTTGATCTGTGTGGATCAGTTTAGGTAAAAAGGAGCTCAGTCTATTTGCTAGGATTTTAGCCCAGAGTTTAATGTCAGAGTTAAGAAGGGAAATAGGTCTATAGTTAGAACAGGCTGTAGGGTCTTTACCTTCTTTAGGGATTACTGAGATAAAGGCCTCCAGAGACTGCCTACGAAAGGGATGACCTTCTAAAAGTGAGTTGAACAGAGAAACTAAATGGGGTAGAAGTTGTTTAATAAATTTTTTATAATAAATGATAGGCAGTCCATCTAGGCCTGGGACTTCCCATTGGGAATCAAAGCTAATGTGTCCAGTATCTCTTTCGAAGAGATAGGTGCTAGTAATTTCTGGTGTCCTTCTACTGAGATTTTAGGGAGCTTAAGGGGCGCAAGAAAATCTCTTATTTTGGTGAGAATATTAGATGGATCCCCCAATTGTGGCGCAGTGGGTAAGTTGTAGAGGCCTTCGCAAAAAGATCTAAACTCTTCTGCAATATCAGAAGTTCTATATTTAAATGACTTATCAGTAGATAAGATGCGGTTTATAAACTTCTGTTCATTGCATTTTTTAAGTAGCGAAGTCATTAATTTACTACCCCTATTTCCATGCAAGTAGAATTTTTGTTGGCTCCTCATACAGATTTTAGCTGAGTGTATATTAAGAAGATTTTTCAGCGCCCCCCTCAAGTCCAATAACTCATTTTGAATTAACTTGCTTTGGGATTTTTTATGGAGTTTTTCGAGGGTGTTAATTTGTTGTATTATTCAGATTATTTGTTTTGATCTTTCTTTTTTGACGAATGAGCCTAGAGCTATGAATTCGCCCCTAATAACGGCTTTGTGCGTTTCCCATATAACAGCGGTAGGAGGACCTGAATTGGAGTTTACATAGAAAACGTAATTGAGGGTATCTGATAGTTTAGTTGTATGGGTTTCAGAATCTAACAAAGTTTTGTTAAGGGACCAAGTCATTGTCCGTCTGGGTAAGGATGAAATGCTCATTTCTAGAAAAATGGGAGCATGATCTGACAGAGTTATGTTGTCAATTGTAGCAGATTTAATGGATTGGAGGTAAGTCATCAGGGTTAGCAGGTAGTCGATTCTATGGTAAGTGCTGTGGGGGGATGAATAAAAGGTGTAATCTCTATCTGCGGGGTGTAGAGTCCTCCATGTATCAATTAAATTTAGTGATTGTAGGGAGAAGTGTAACTTTCTGAGGGCTTTTTGGGCCAGGTGAGTCTTCCCAGACAATGTGTCCAAGAACGGATTGAGAGGTAGGTTAAAGTTGCCTCCAACCACCATTACTCCTTCAGAGAATAGTTTCAGGGTTTGTAGAGTCTTACATAGCCAGTTTACTTGATCACGGTTTGGAGCATAGAGGTTACATAAAGTTACTTTTGTATTAGCAATAAGACCTTTAAGAAAAAGAAATCTCCCCTCCGAGTCCGACAGAGAGTTCTTCAGTGTAAAAGGTACATTTTTACCTATGATTATGCTGACACCTCTAGAAGCAGAAGTACCAGTGCTATGAAACCAGTGAGGGAAGTAAGATCTAGACATATCCGGGACTCTGTTATGTTTAAAGTGTGTTTCCTGAAGGAAGGCAATATTTGTCTTTTTGGAGTGCAGGAGTCTCAAGATTTGACTTCTTTTATTTGGTGATCGTATGCCTTTAACATTATAAGAGGCCAAAACTATGTTGGCCGGGGAATTACATTTAGCCATGACTGGGTGGGTGGAGCAGCTCGGGATGTTCTATGAAAGTGTTGTATATGTACCAAAACCAATGGAACAAGGGAACATAGACTAACTGGGGGAAAGAAAGGGGGACAACCATATACAAACAAACAAACTGCCCATCTGCCGCAGAGGTGGGGGCCAGGAGTCCTCGCATCACAGACAGGGCAGGTGACATCTCATGCACGAGCGGCGATCTGTCAAATAGAAAGAACAATTTACTAACATCCAAAAACATTATATAACTGTTACTAAAGATAACCATAACGGTAAAAGACATATGTGGTCTACGTGAACATCAGGACAATGGTGTGGAGGGTGAGAAGCTCACGGGGGGGCTTCTTTTTATTTCCCGATTTTCCCTGTCTGGGAGAAGCCACTCTCTTAACTGTAGTCCAGTCACCATGTACTCCAGAAATAGATCTCAAGGGGGACGGCGAATGTGGATCCATGTCCATGGGAAGCCAAGAGGGAATCTCCACAGGAGTAAGGTCGAAGGCCTCCCACACTCTAGGGAGATCATCAGGGCTTTTGACGATTATCTGCTTCCCGCCTCCATGGATCGCCAGGTCAAAGGGGAAAAGCCACCTATAGAGGATTTTTTTTGAGTGTCAAGCAGTGGCTTCAAAACCCTACGTTTCATTAAGGTGGATGGAGCCAAATCTTGGAAAATCTGTATGGGAGAACCTTCATAGCAGAGATTTTTTTATCCCTAGAAGCCGTCATCAAGGCAGCAGTATCAAGGTAGTTTAGCAATCCACAGATAACGTCTCTCGGTGGGTCCGTGGACTTAGGCATTGGTCTCAGTGACTAGTGGACCCTTTCGATGATGATTTGATTGCTTTTTTCCTGTGGTAACAACAAAGCAAAAATCTCTTTAGTAGCCTTCTCAAGTACCTCCTGGGACAAACTTTCGGGCAAGCCCTTAATTCTAATGTTCTTTCTCCGGCTCCGGTTCTCCTGGTCCTCTAGTGCTAGAGCCGTGTTGTTTAGCTGATGTCTGTGGAATTCCAAGTGGTCCTTCATCAAATTTGATTGATTGACAATAGTGGAATGAGCATTTTCCAGCGAGTCAACTCTGTTTCCTATTTGTGAGAGGTCTGCCCTCATACCAGCGATTTCAGCTATTAAGGGTTTCATGGCCTGTGACAGGGACTTCCTAAGGAACGATCTGGAAAGTTTTCCTGAGTCAGATTGGGGGAAGTCGCCCTCAGACGTCACCTTGCTGGAATCGGAGTCCTCCACCCGATCCTCAGTGCCAGTATTCGGAGTAAAGTTTTTAAGCATAGCTTTGGTTGTTGTTTTATGTTTGAGGAACTTCTCCATCTCTCCCTGTTTTCCTTGGTAGAGGGCTGGAGTTAAACTTTTAGAACGTTCTTTACTTGTCTTCACCATTATAATCGTTCAGACTTTGAGATGTCTGCTTCTAGAATCATCGCTCGTTCATGCAGGTTTAGGTTACTTTAAACATAGCATAGAGTGTGCACGGCTCCGGGACTTATCATGAGAACCAGGTGTCACTACAAGATCAGTAAGGACGATTGGTGACCTAATGAGTCTATGCTGTGTATTATAACAATTTAGCACCAGTTCTTGCTTTGTGCACTAGGTGTCGCTATACAGCTGTCTTCCAGGACACCCTCTCTGTCCCAATGTATATGAATCAGCAGTGGAACAGTGCACAGAGGTCAAATAAGAATGTTTTTAGTGAGACTGTCT
Organism: Ranitomeya variabilis; assembly: GCF_051348905.1. Taxonomy (NCBI): domain Eukaryota; kingdom Metazoa; phylum Chordata; class Amphibia; order Anura; family Dendrobatidae; genus Ranitomeya; species Ranitomeya variabilis. The sequence continues at coordinate 833,558,820 of NC_135233.1, forward strand.
TTATCTCTAAGCAGCCACAGTGTAACTGTATTATTTCACTATGTGTCCCAGGGGGACACAGATGCCACAGGGGAGCTATATAAACTTGGAAGAAAATGAGTGTCACATTTCAGTGTGTTAGCATTGCTTTAAGCCTCCTCCAGTGTGACCCAGAAGTTGGTGGGTATAAGGCAGCAGCAGGGGTGCAGCGCTGTGCCGTGAAGGAGGGGTGGGTACAGTCCGACTGCGGCTCACAGACACGCTTCCCAGCCCCCTGCAGGGACAACAACATGGTGCCGGGAGTGGCGGGAAATCCCCGGGGTCGTTACGGCCAGCCAAGTCTCACCACCACAGCCACAAAGCTGCCGGAGCAGTTGAGGTACAGAGTGCCACAGCTGATAGCGGACTCGCTCAGCTCCCTCTCCAACACGCGCGATTTCTCCTCAGTCCGGCTGTGCCAACAGGGGGCAGCGGCTGGAGCTCAGTGGCGCACAGGCTCGCACCGCTCAGAGGACCGCGGGGCGCACCGGAGCGCAGGGGTATCGGCACTGGCCAGCGGCTGTTCGTTCAGCTGAGTGTGGAAAGCTGGGGTGGAGGTGTAGTAGCCAGGGAAGGGGTGTGGAATGTACCTTCCCGGCGTCTCAGCAGCCCGCGGCACTCTCAGTCTGTGCAGCTCCCAAGATGGCGGCGTCTGTACCGCTTCTCTGTCCCTCCAAGGGGAATTGCTGGTCTTGCGTTGGGGCAGAAAGTTCTTATTGCCCTCCGGGTCGTCCCTGAGTAATTGCAGCACTCTTCGCTGGGTAGAGGAGTTTTTAAAAGCTCGATGGGGCAACAAAGATCTTATGGGAAGCAGTCTCAGAGCAGGAGCTCATGCTTACACCATCAGGCCACGCCCTCTTTTTGTTTGGCTTTTTTGCTAGGTTTACTAAATGGTAAAACTGACCTACCATTATGATTCTCCAGATCATTATGAGTTCATAAACACCAAACATGTCTAGGTTTTTTTTATCTAAGTGGTAAAATAAAATTCCAAACTTTGCTAAAAAAAAAATTAAAAATGCGCAATTTTCTGATACCCATAGCGTCTCCATTTTGCCTGCCGAGCTGACATTTGTAATGATACCACTTTTGATACGTTCTTTTGATCGCCAGTTATTGCATTTTAATGCAATGTTGCAGCGACCAAAAAACTTAATTCTGGCGTTTCTAATTTTTTCTCGCTACGCCATTTAATGATCAGGTTAATCCTTTTTTTATTGATAGATCGGGCGATTCTGAATGCAGCAATACCAAATATGTGTAGGTTTGATTTTTTTTATTGTTTTATTTTGAATGGGGCAAAAGGAGGGGGGTGATTTAAACTTTTATATTTTTTTATTTTTTTCATATTTTTTAAAACTTTTTTTTTTACTTTTGCCATGCTTCAATAACCTCCATGGGAGGCTAGAAGCTGGCATAGGCTGATCGGCTCTGCCACATAGGAGTCATGCTCAGATCGCTCCTATGTAGTAGATTTACTGCATTGTTATGAGCGCCAACCACAGGGTGGCGCTCACAGCAATCCAGCATCAACAAACATAGAGGTCTTCAAAAGAACTCTGGCTGTCATGCTGACACATCGCTGACCCCGATCATGTGACGGGGTCAGCGATGCGCATTTCCAGCCCGATGGCTGGAAGCGCTAGTTAAATGCCACTGTCAGCGTTTGACAGTGGCATTTAACAAGATTATAGCGGGGTGGATCGTGATTCCACCGGCTGCTATTGCGGGCACATGTCAGCTGTACAAGACAGCTGACAGGTCTTTGCTTTGATGCGGGCTCACCGCCGGAGCCCACATCAAAGCAGGGGATCTGACCTTGGAGGTACTATCCCGTCCGATGTCAGAAAGAGGTTAAACTTCAGGTGCTGTTTTTCATCCCAAACCTACAGACTATAGTAATTCCTCTTTAATATTAAATTATCCTCCTCTTTGTTGATTAAAATGCAAAGTTTAGGATCATCTGCTTATATTGAAATTCTGCTTTATATTCCTCCTACAAGGTCATTAATAAATATGTTAAAAAGAAGAGGACCCAATACTGACCCCTGTGGTGCTCCATTGTTAAATGTGACCCCATCTTAGTGTGTTACATTAATAACCACCCTTTGTTTCCTATTACAGAGCCAGTTGTCAACCCAATTACACATATTTTCCCCTAGTCCCATTTATCTCAGTTTATGTAGCAACATTTTATTTGACACTGTGACACTTTTAATAGTGCAGATAGACAACATTCTCAGAGAGACCCTGTTCCAGTCTGGAACTTACAACCTCATTGAGGCTAATTAGATTAGTTTGACAGGACAAATCCCTCATAAACAACACATATGTTTATGCTTGGTCATGATATTATCCTTATTGAGATACTCCAGGGTAGCATCTCTAAACGCTCAATGTTTTTACCCACAATAGAGGTTAAACTTATCTGCCTATAATCTCCAAGTTCAAATTTTGGACCTCTTCTTGATTATTGACACCATATTTGCTATGTGTCAGTCCTGTCGTACAGGCCCTGTTATTATTTATAAATTAAGCATAGATGTAAATGATCAAACTCCATTCTATTTAGTGTCTGTATTTGGATATTTCTGGCAGTTTAATTGACAATGATTAAAGGGGAGGACAGCATTGACACCTACACTCCATTCAAGATGAAACTGCAGAAACTGTCATCTGGGTTCCAATGACCTAATTTTGGGATCACTGTGGGTCCGAGCAGTTGGACCACTAACAGTAATCAAGTTATCTGCTATTATATTGATAGGTGATAACAATCTTTTGTGAGTATTCCTTTAAAGCTCTTCTACAAGTCTTCAAAATATTGCAGAAAAGTTATTACAATTATTATTATTATTATTATTATTATTTACCCTTTGTGTGGATGCTGCCCTCTATTTTTTTTCAGTACCCTACTTCTATTAAGGAATCTATAACAATGTTTATAATGAGATGCAAATTCATAATTTAAGTGCTAGGATTATACTTCCTGTGAGAAGATATCCCAGGAACATATATTTTCATTTTGGAGGATGTGGAGAGGACAATAATAAAAAATCGATTTTTGGCAAAATACATAGAACTTTACTTGAACCCTTGAACTGACACCTGATACATGCTGCGTAATCCGTGGGTAGCATATATCAGGCTCTGGCTGTGCTTTCTCAGACAGGTATGTTTGACTCTGAAAAAAGAGAAACATATTTTTAATAGCAGCCGGGGACCGAGCCGCAGACTAGTCAGACAGTCGTGTGCCCAACGTCTTCCAGGTCTTTCCCAGGTCTCCGCCTACATGCGTGTATAGGCAAAGACCTGTCAGTCACTGTCAGCCGGTGGGAGGAAGTCGCAAGAGACCAGCTATCTGACTAGTCTGACTAGTCTCTATCGTGGCTCGGTCATCGGAGGCTGCTAAAAGTATGTTTTTTTCTCTGAAACACCACAGCAATTCAGAGTCAAACATACCTGGCTGAAATAATACAGCAAGTTCCTGTTACATGCTACCCACAGATTAGGCAGTTTGTATCAGCTAACCCATTTAATTTAAATATACATGGTATTAGCTTATAAGAGTAAATCCTGCTAACTAGTTCTATTTTAAGTCATTAGTTATACATTAACCATACCTGGAACAGTAAAGCTCTAACATGGGGTATATTAAGCACCATTTTCTGAAATATGAACACTGGAGTTACAGGACAACCTAAGAAGAACTTTAAATGAGTTTAATGTACTTTTCGCTACTCCAGTTACTTTTTGCAAGAGAGCTCATAAAATTGAGCTGGGGGCTAACTGTAATAACAGAGAAAATATCTGTCATTTGGAAGCCATTATTAATCGACAGTAGCTTGCAATATGAATACTAATATTCTTATGACAATGTTCCACTGCTTTGATCTTAGAAAATGTAATTTAAAGGACCTTTTGTTTAGATTAAAGATGGTCCACGCACCATAATATAAGTTGGCACCTGCTATCTCATTTATATTGCAATCATCATTATTGAAGTATTTCACATTAAATAAACATGGTTTATTGGGAGTGTATGGGTATATTAGAATTGTAGATAAACAGATAGATATACAGTGCTGTGCAAAAGTTTTAGACAGGTATGGAAACAATGGTGCAAAAAAAGAAAGCTTTTAAATAAGCGAGCGCTAAAAGTTTATTTTCATCAATGTACAAAATACGCAGTCAATGAACAAAGGAAAAATCTAAATCAGATCAATATTTGGTGTGATCACCCATTGCTTTGAAAATAGTATCAATTCTTCTAAATACATTTGCACATAGGTTTGAAGGAATACGGCAGGAAAATTGTTACAAACATCTTGGAGAACTAACCACAGATCTTCTGGATGAAGGCAGAAATATTTCTATCTCTTCAAGTAATCCCAGACAGACTTGATGATGATGAAACATGTCATCACTTCCAAGACTCCTTGTTATTCTTTATGCTGAAGACGGTTATTGATGGCACTGGATAGATATTTGGGGCTGCAGAATACATTTTGAGCCAATAAGACACCTCCCTAGTGGTATTGCATCATGGATAAGCCTCTGTAATTTTCAGCATTGAGGACACCACTAATACTGACCAAATCACGAACTCCATTTCACTATTTGCTGCAGGCATTCATTTTTATACCACTCTTCAGCACTTTGGTGAACAAATTTTAACTCATCAAGTCCGGGTCACCTGCTACCATTTTCCTGCACCCATTTTTCTATGTTTCTGTGCATAGTTGAGTTATTTGCCTTCTTTCTTCGTGAAATGTATGACTTTTTGGCACTAATTCTTCTAGAAACACTACTTCTGGCCAGATTTCTCCAAACAGTAGTTGGGTGTAGCTGGGTTCCACTGGTCACTGCCAGATGTGATCACTGATGGCACTGATAAACAGCTTCTGTTTTTTAAGGAAAGTAAGCATGATGTGTCTTTTATTTGCTGCACTAACTTTTCTTTGCTGATCACTACGTTTTTGGTTCTCAACATTGATTATTTCTTGTTGCTTCTTCAAAAGAGTTAGAACAGAGTTCAAAAGAGTTGGAACAGCAAAACTTGAAACTCCAATCTACTTTGAAATCATTTTGCTGGAGAGACCTTGCCAATGCAGGATACCTACTGTCATGCTGCTGCAGTGCAGTACAGCGCAACCTCCACCAGGGGGAGTTTGAGAGGGAAGTGAGACTACACATAGAGAGCAGCAGAACAGATACCACCAAGTGGCGAGACAGTGGTCAGACAAGCCGAGTCAAAACACAAGATAGCATGACAGTACAAAATTACAAAATGGATTAGACAGAACGGATAGTCAGGATGTAGCAAGAGATCAGTAAACCAGAACGGGCAATATACGGTACAATAGGGACAAACAGTAACGGAGTCAATAGCCAAGCCAGGAGGTCAGAACCGGAGAATCAAGCAGATAAACAGAGAAACGATGGGAAAAGGGCAGACAGAGGGAGTAAACAGTTACCAGAGTCAGGTTCACACGCCGAAGACATAACTATAGCTGACACCACCAGCAGGATACCTGGAAGCTAAACAGCAAACCTGAGCCCAGAATGAGGCAGAGCAAAGTTAACCCTTGACATGATCCACCTGGAAAAAGAGCAGACAGGACTAAACTCTGGAACGGATCATGACACCTATCTTATGTATTGTTTCTGTGTTGCCACAGTGTATGTCCTGAGACCTGCCACTATCTTCTATAAAATCACCTTTGTGGCATAGTTTGCCTGTTCATTACCCAGTTTTAAGCCTTCTTCTGTCTCTGTTTCTGCAAATGACTGTATTTCAATCTACATATGAAAATGATGGTCATTACCACCTGTTTGATATAATTTTTTACTTGTACATCTGACTATAATCCTACAAAATTTCTGACTTTATGCAAGTGCACCTAGAAGAATTTATGGTGTTTTCAAGGCAAAGGGTGGTCACACCAAATAATGATTTGATTTAGAAGTCTAAATCTTTTGGTCATTCACGTTGCATTTTGTTAATTGATAAAAATGAACTATTAACACTTGTGTTTTAAAGCAATTTCCAACATTTTTCTACACCTGCCTGATAGATAGATAGATAGATAGATAGATAGATAGATAGATAGATAGATAGATAGATAGATAGATAAGAAAATATAATATACATTGGATATAAAAAGTTTACACACCCCTTTTTACAATGTCAGACTTTGTCATGTACAAAATCATACCAATAAGTATCATTTCCGAACTTTCTCCAGCTTTAGTGCCACCTATAATCTGTACAAATCCACTTATAAAAAATGAAAATATTTTGAGGGTAAAAAGAAAATAACAAAATTAAAATACTGTGGTTGCACAAGTCTGAACACCCTCTTATAAATTGAGGATGTGGTTGTGTTCAGAATTTGCCAATCATATTTGAATTCATGTTAAATAGTAGTCAGTACACAGCTGCAATCATTCAAAATAATTCTGATTAATTCTGAATGTATGTGAATAACCACATACAGTGGGGAAAATAAGTATTTGATACACTGTCGATTTTACAATTTTTCCCTCTCCTCCATACAGATCTTCTCCAGATCTTTCAGGTTTTGGAGCTGTCGCTGTGCAACATTGAGTTTCAGCTACCTCCAAAGATTTTTTGTTGTGTTCAGGTCTGGAGACTGGCTAGGACTCCAGGCCCTTGAAATGCTTCTTACGGAGCATCTCATTAGTTGCCCTTGCTGTGTGTTTTGGGTCATTGTCATGCTGGAAGACCCAGCTACGACCCATCTTCTACGCTGTTACTGAGGGAAGAAGGTTGTTGGCCTTTTACATGGTTAACAAGTTCAAACAGGTGCAATTCATACAGGTAATGAGTGCAGAGAGGAGGGCTTCTTAATGTCAAAAAAGTAACAGGTCTGTGAGTGTCAGAATTCTTGCTGGTTGATAAGTTATCAAATACTTATTTCATGCAATAAAATGCAATTTAATTATGTAAAAATCATACAATGTGATTTTCTGTTTTTTATTGTTAGATTCTGTCTCTTACAGTTGAAGTGTACCTAATATAAAAATTACAGACCCCTCTATTCTTTAAAGGTGGGAAAACTTGCAAAATCGGAAGTGCATCAAATACTTATTTTCCACACTGCAAAGTTTACTATTTTTTTGCTCTAGGAGGATTTTCCTGACACTTTCTTTGTTGTATCTTACGTTAAAAGTCATAGTCCGATAACAAACATATAACACAGCAAAAGGTTTTCATTGTAGAAAATTTGTCAGGCAGGTTTTGAGGATGGCTACAGTAACATTAAATGATCTGCAGGAATTTCTGGCATGTACTGGTTGTGTATTCTATATAACAAAAATCTCCCATAGTATTCATATGTCTGAGTTCTGGAAAAGGCAAAATGGTAGCCTTTTTATAACAATGAAAAACATTCCAGCTACAACTATGCTTTGCTTAAACCTACATCCAGTCTGCCACAAGTATGTGGGGAACATGTTATTGTCTGATGAAACCACGGTTGAACGTTTTGGAAATAATTTCTTAAGGTATGTTTGGCACAAAGCCAACACTGGTTATTGCCTAAAGTAAACTATGCCCACAGTGAAGCATGGGGGAGGCAGCATTATGCTTTGGGCTGTTTTTTGGCAGTTGGAACTGGGGTTTTAGTCAAGGTGCAGAGAATTAACAACTTTTCCAAATCAGTTAATTTTTCATCAAAACCTCTAGGCTTCTGCTATAAAGATGAAGATGAGGAGGAATTTAACTTTTCAGCACAATTATGACCCCAAATCAACAAAAGAATGGCCAAAAAATTACCACAGTTTTTGAATTGCCCAGCCAGTTTCAGTTCCATCTGTTGGTTGACTTGAAAAGTAAAGTATACAGGAGATGCATTCAAAAACTGACTGATTTGGAGCCCTACTGGAAGGAAGAATGGGCAAATACTGAATTCTGTCATACATTCTAAAGGTACTTCAGCAAAGTAGTAGTTTAAGGGTGTGCATAATTCTGCAACATTATTTTAGTTCTTTATTTTTTTCACCCCAAAAGATTTGTTTGCTTTTCAATTGAATTGTGTAGAATGTAGGTGTCATTAAAAGTGAAAAAAGCTCTGAAATAATTGTTCTTAGTGTGATTTTTTTTTACATGACAAAAACCTGGTATTAACAGGGGTGTGTAGACTTTTTTTTTATATCCACTGCATGTGTACTTATGAAACAACTGGCTACAGCAGTAACCTCCTGGCTGTGCTCTGCATGCAGTAAAATAATACTAATAGCCGCCCTCATTCCCAAGGCAACAGGCCTTAGATAATTTACCAGCCAAAGATAAAACTGATCAGCAGAACATTAACAATAGAATTTTCTACAGGATTTCTATAAAATAAAAAGTGTCCAAACAGCACTATGAGTCAGGAGAGATGTGCAAATATAAAGTCCATTTAGAGCTGACCCTATGGACAGATACAGATAGTGCTAATACAATCAAGGTGTAGCAGAATAAATGTACATATTGTGTTACTAGATGAGGTATAATTTCCAGAAAATCACTATGGTGTATAATAATTACTAAATTATTCTTAAATTATAAAGGACTGGAAAATGAAATTAGTCCCTGTATGTGGGGAGAAAAGTAGAATGTACAGTTGGTACTGATTAAGGTTAGTGTCTCTGAGGAACAAAACAGAATTGGCCTGCTATATAATAACCTGAGTAGTGTGGTTAATCCCCAATAGTAGAGGGAAATTAACAGGTGCAGTTTATTACTAACTCTGAGTTATTAGTGATAGAGATGGTGTATAGAAATCTATCTATATAATCATCTAAGGTCCACTTCCGTCTGTTTGTCTGTCATGGAAATCCCGCGTCGCTGATTGGTCATGGACGGCCGGCCGCGACCAATCAGCAACAGGCTTAGTCCGGCCGCGAATTGGCCCCTCTCTACTCTCCTCCAGTCAGTGCCCCCTCCCTACTCCCCTCCAGTCAGAGCCAGTGTGTCGCCCCATCCCGGACCAACTTTTTACTATTGATGCTGGCTATGCAGCATCAATAGTAAAAAGATATAATGTTAAAAATAATAATAAAAAAAAAAAATCATGCTATTCTCACCTTCCATCACCTCCGCAGCTTTCCCGCTCCTTGCAAGCTCTCGGCAGCTTCCGTTCCCAGTGATGCATTGCGAAATTACCCATCACGGGTTATGGGTCGGGATTTAAACACCGCTTCCATGATTGGTTGCGGCAGGCCGGGCGCGACCAATCAGCGACCATCCCGGACCAACTTTTACTAATGATGCTGCCTATGCAGCATCAATAGTTAAAAGGATATAATGTTAAAAATAATAAAAAAAAATTAAAATTGTGATATTTTCACCATCCGGCATCCGCGGCAGCTTTTCCTGCTCCTCGGCCGGCCGTGACCAATCAGCGACATTGGTGCTGGATTTAAACACCGCTTCACTGATTGGTCGCGCTCGGCTGGCCGCGACCAATCAGCGACATTGGTGCGGGATTTAAATCACACTTCGCTGATTGGTAGCGCCCAGCCGGCCGTGACCAATCAGCGACAGGCGCTGTCTGGCCGCGAATTGGCGCTGGATTTAAACCACGCTTAGCTGATTGGTTGCACTCTGTGTGGCAAGTCAGTAGTAGAGCAGCCCAGCCGTGTGCAGCAGAAGAGAGCTGGTACCTGCTGTTGTCTGCAGAAGGTGTATGGCGTTCATACAGCGTTACCCCTACATCATGTTGCTCTCAGAATATATAGCAAATACCTGCTGACAGATCACATTTAAGATTCATTTGGGAAGGTAAATATTAGATTTACTGAAACATTCTGAGATCTCATATTTGACTTTACATATGACATTAAAGTTTATCTTCTAACAAACCTTGTAGATCCTTTCTTGAACTTGTCTGCTATTCACTTCATGCCAATTCAGATGGTTAGCCTCTCGTTTATCAATATAATATCCAGTGATATTGGATCCTCCAGTGAATTTGGGCAATTTCCAACCTAGGGTCATGGATTGGCCATCACAACTCAGGAGAGTAATTCCATATGGATGTGAAGGAGTGGCTGACAAGGGAAAGGACACACATTTAATAAACTTTATAAATTTAGGCAGTTCATTTTGATACTGCAAAAAGTGATGAAAGGGAATCTGTTATTTAAAAAAAACTAGTAACCTGTAGATATGGGGTTCTGAAGCTACTCACCACCCCCGCTGGGAGCCCTGCTGCCAGGGGGAAATGAGTTTTATTCATCCCAGCAACTTTGGTCTTTCAGTCATAGTTGGGGGCTGGCAGGGCTTCAGGCACTGCTCAGTGCATAGTGAGCGGTGGCTTTAATGGGCACTGATTGACAGACTGCTCTAATGCCCCAACTTCAGAACACTACAGTGTGTCCATAAAGTCATGGTGCACTTTTGAACAGTCACTGGAAAGCAACACAAAACGATAGAAATGTGAAATCTACTCCAAATAAAAGAAAAACTTTCCCAGTTTCATACCTATTCAGTGCAATTCAATGTGGGCTCCATTTGTTGCCCTACACAAATCCAAACGATAGTGAAGTTCTTGCCACACACAGGTAAGGACATCTGGTGTAACAGAGTGAATAACGTCTGTGATTCTCTGTTTTAAGTGATTAATGTAGTTCATACATTCAATGTACACATGTTGCTTCACATAACCCCAAAGGTAAAAGTCTAAGGGCGTCAGATCTGGGGATCGTGGTGGCCATGGCTTGACAGAACCCCTGCCTATCTACCGCCGGGGGAATGTTCTATCCAGAAACTCACGAACAATGGTGGCGTAGTGTGGAGGAGCACCGTCCTGTTGAAATATGACACCTTTTGGAAATTGTGGCCCTGCATACAATTCCAACATGTCACGATACGTGTTTGCCATCACAGACCGCTCCGCGAAAAAAATGGCCTATCACCTTATTATGCATCAGGCCACGCCACACATTCACTTTAGGGGTGTTACGTTCGTACTCAGCGTAGGCATGAGGATGTTCAGCAGTTCATATTCGGACGTTATGGTGATAAACATTTCCACAGATATGGCAAGTCGCCTCATCGCTAAACACAATCTTCTGCAAAAATCTTGCATCATTGTTGATCTCATGAAGCATATCTGTAGCAAACACGCATCGTTTGGGTCTATCCGCCGGTTTGATAGCGTGCAACAGCCGCAATTTGTACCCCGTAAAACAGAGACATTTCTTTAGCACCTCATGAACTGTAGTCTTGCTTAGGTGTAATTGTCGAGCACACACATGCAAAAAATTTTACGGCTCCTTAGGTAGCTATCCCGTATAGCCTCTACAGACTCGTCACTGACTGATGGCCTACCAAAACTAGGTTTCTCCAAACTGCCGATTTCCTTCAACTGCTTATCGCACCGAGTAATGTTATTCCTATGTGGTGGAGATTCATTATAAACGTGAAAATATTCACGTAGCACTTTGGTCATGGATTCGAATTTAGTGAGCCACAGAACACACTGAACTTTCCTCTGTACCATCCACATCTCGACTGGCATGGAAAACCACACAGCTGGCATAAGCTTGTGGTTGCATGATGTCTCAGACCTGGCAGTGTATTAATCAGAGTTCAGTTTATCAGGGGTTAATCTGACTGGGGGCTCAGCAACAGCTTAAATGAGTTTGTGTTGTTTGATTAGTTCTTGCTATCTCTCCTCATGAACAGGTCTGATTTGATTGGGCCAGAGAAAGGGTGCTAAAATGTAAACTATAAATAGTTCCTGTGACTGGTCAAAAGTGCACCATGACTTTACGGACACTGTATAAACCTGCAGAAAAACCCTATATCTGTAAGTTAATAGCATTTTTTTACATGAAAGGTTCCTTTTAAAGTGACTGTACTGATATTGCAGCTCAGCATTACATAAAATGACCCTTCACCCTGGCAGTGAAGAGTTACTAAACATTTGTCATGTACTGTATAGTCACCCTACCTGGTGACCTATATTTGCCGCCCACACACTCCTCAACTGAAACCAGCATTTCAGTCCTTCTGCATCCAAGATGGCTGCCAATTTGGCATGGGGAGCTCATTTTTAAGCTTGAACCATGCCTCCCTTACCTCAGTTGTGCTGTGGAGATGAGGTTCAGGCTTGCCACTACTACCTATGCCAATGCAGTGGCCATCTTGGATGTTTCAGATTCAGGTAGTGCGATTGTACATGAGGCAGGCAGGCTCCTCTCTCCTACTGTACAAGTAGTGACTTGTATTGTTTAAGGTTATTGCACTTGTTTATATTATGTATACCCCTCCTCACATGTAAAGCGCCATGAAATAAATGGCACTATAATAATAAATAATAATAGTAAGACAGAGCTGCAATACCACACTCAATCTTAGGAGAGGTAAGGTGCAATATTAGGTGCCATATTCTTGTACATCATCTTCATTCTTCATTCTGCAGTCTTACTGATCATCATATTCTGTACATAAGGAATATGCTTTGAGTAAATCTTTAACATAACTGTGTTGTTGATGGCATTATGGCCATTGAAGGTGATTATAAGGTGACTTGTGATCGAAAACACCCAGTGACAGTGAATTGTGCATGTGATCCCACACTAGTTTAAAACACCTACCATGGGGAACACCTCCTCCTAAAACAAAGGAAGTAAAGTTACTATGTAAAACACAGCAGTACAATGGAAAATTACAATGTTTTATCAACTGCTAGTGATGGCTTTAGACATAAAATAGTTTCTCCAAGCAAATTCCTTCTTTACTACACCCATTTGGTTCTGCCAAACCGCATGTTCTTTTTATGGAATTCAAATAAGAATACAAAAGACTATAGATGAGAGACCACAAGGGGAAAATAAGATTGGTAGCAGATACTGACAAAATCGGCGGTGGCCTACCAGACAAGGGTTATTGCTTCTGTTTGAATTTGGAGTGTCCTAATTTGAAATCTGATGTGCAAAATCATGCAAAAATTGTTCCAAATTTTTTTCATTGCATGACTGTCTAGTCTTGAGCACCCAGACATGATAGATAGCTGATCGTCAACAAAACAATGGTTTGGATGATCGAAAGGCTGACAACCAGCTCTCATCCTACTCTATACAAAGGAACACTCTCCCAGCGGTGCCCTCCTGAGTTCCAAATTCTTCTGGTGGCACCATATCCTAATTAAAACAAAATGATCCTCAGTCCGAAATTGGACATGCCAGATCCTTGCCTACCTCGACATCATATGTCAGGGAGTGTTGGGAGACCTACACTCACGTTAGACTGTCAGTCGGATATCAGCGTGTGTGACTGATATTAGTTTAATGTGCACATGGGCTTTTATTTTGCACCCACTAAAAGGAATTTCTCGCTTTGCGTATTTAGTACTGATTTTCTGTAGCTTAGCTGCAGAAAAAAATTCATTGCACTGCAAAGGGCAAAAATCCACACTAAATTCCACACAAAGAATTAGCACTCTGACAATTTTACCGGTCAATTTTTGTGCAGAAATTGTCTGCAACTTGTAGATGAGAGCTATTGAATTATAACTTACTTCTCTAGAATAGGGTTATGCTGCAGATTTTATGCATACAAATACAATTTGAAAAGCTCCAAATAAGCAACATATAAACTTACCCTAAAAGTTAGACAGTTTTAGTAAATCAGCTCCAATATTTTAAAAAAATCCACATTTCTAAAAGAGGCCAAACTCACCTATGATTTCCTAGACTGGATACAATTTTGGCAAACATCTGCAACCAGGGAGAAACTCTCTACTGCCCATTACCTTCCTGATCTTTTTTTCAGTATAGAGGTTAGGTCCTTACCAATGCTATAACTTCTTTTTAACAAAAACAAGCAAAATGCACAAAGCGCAAAAAAGACACTAAATCTGAGCTATAACAAGATTTATGAGTGTGAAATATCCAATTTTTATCTAGTTTTTAATGTTTCGTTTTGGATTCCAAAACTTGTATTTGATCAATGCCAAGCCGCCTTGTGATTTAATAACTTCTCTAAAATTGACAGAAAAAAAGCTTTAAAGGACAGAGATACATTTATTACTGGATACTTACTTAGAGCAGCTTTAACAGTTATGGCTTCAGATTCTTGCGAATTTTCACTGACACCGACGGCATTAACGGCCTTCACTCGGAAAATATACTGTTCTCCACTTGTTAGACCGTGAACTACGAATCTGAAGAAAGGCATTTGGTAATATTATCACAAGCTCGTTGAGCTGCTCAATTTTTCATGTAACTGCCTTATTATAGTCTGAATTTGTCAAATATTTTATTAAAAAGTACGGTTTAAATGCAACTAATTTCTCGGATATCTTCTCAAAGTCTGCGGGTGAGACAGCACATATCTGTGTCAGGAGCCTAAGAGACTGAGCCAATCTCACATTTCTCCTCCAGGAACTACAATCTAAAATAATCAAAGCAATATTCAGCATAGTGTCATAGGCACAGTTAGATGCCTGGGGTGTCAATGAAACTCCGTGCCAATTACCTCACACTGTCATGTATTGTATAATGAGACTGTGCCGGATAGCATGTATATTATCTAGAAAGTTATTTCTTTATCTAATGAAATGTATCTTTTTAATTGTATCATAAGGTCATCAGGATCATTGTGGAAGAAAACCATCTTTTGCAGAAGTTTTGTTGTGCTTTTTGTATAAATCACAGTAAAACAGTTTCTTCTCATTTCGAAAGTAAATCATGCCTTTAGATTAAGTCATCTTATTAGGGTATGTGCACACAGAGGTTTTTTTTTTAGGTGTTTTTTAAAGCAGATCCGCTCTAAAAGACATCAGAAAAATCGCTCAAAAACAGCTTCCTATTCAATTAATGCAAATCGACTTGGTGCTCACAAGCTCAGTCTTTGAGTCTTTTAAGAGTTTTTCTTCTGCTTCAGGTTTTGACAAAAAAAAAGCCTGGTGGGAGAAAAGAAAGTGGAGGTTGCAGCTTTGAAGTTTATCCAGATGGAAAACACTCCAAATTAGGCATTGTCCAATCAGAAGGCTGCAAAAAAAACACTTCAGGAAAAATTTGTCCAAAACCCTTGAAAAACTTTTCAAAACTGCTTCAAGAAGTATATTTTTGACCATCTTGAAAAAGAACATATAGCCTTATACTGTTGTAAAAAAAAAGGGTGAAGGAGAATTTTGATGAAGGGAAGGGTATGAATACATTTTAGAATGCTTCCTTTTCAATTATGAGCAACTCTGCCCTGAAAGAGAACATTTTCTCAACTGACCCCAAATGAAGTATCGATCATACTCGATAAACATTCAATCACTCTTACTAAACATTCACGGGTTCCTTATTTTGTGCTAAGGAATCATCATTCCTTGAAATCATCAACTATAACTTCTATGATTGAATCTTTAGGTACAAGTTTATTCCATAGATTTACAGCTGTTGTGGTAAAAAAAAAGGCTGACAGATCCCATCATTGTTTACCAGGAACCATAAGTCTTCCACTTTGATCATCCATTAATTAAGGGAATCTGTCAGTAGGATTTTTCTATGTCATTTGAGAGCAGAATAATGTAGGGGCAGAGACCCTTATGCCAAGGATTTGCAACATGCTTAGCAGCCTGATGTAGTTTCAATGCAAACAGTGTTTTATCATCAGGAGATTATCACTTCAGCCATGTAGTCCAGCTAATCTGTGTAACCGCACCCCCACCACTGATTGGCAGCTTTCTGCCAATATACAGTGTGTACAGGAAGCCGCCAATCAGAGATGTGGGCAGGGTTATGCACAGTTTAGCATTCACAGCACTGTTACATCTACAGCAAAGAAAACAGGGATTTTATAGTAACTGCATCAAACAATAAAGTAAGTGATACATAACTTAAATCAGGCTCTTTGCCCCTACATCATGCTGCTCTCAGATTCCATATTTTATATTTGCTGACAGATTCCCTTTGAAATCATATCCATCATTGTAGCTTTTATGGCTTTTTGAACAAAGCCTGTGTAGATGTTCTTCAATTTTGTTTTCAAGATTTGTGATTAAGAGATGGTCTCCAACCATCAATGTAAATTTACGAAGCAACTTCCACAACTCCTATGGCTGTGCCTTTTATAATAATTCTAGCCCGACATGAAGTACTGGTTATCTCAGAGGAAAGGTTCACATACTAACCAGCCCAAAATAATTGCTCATATGTTGCCAAGTTAAGAGTCTAACTTTCTTTGTAGGAGGCCTGTGGGAACTTACTTCATTCTAAACTCAACCGTCAGCATTGCCTACAAGAGAACATCACATTTCCTATCACCATAACTTTAACTCTTTCACTCCCCTTCTTCCAAGAGATATAATTTTTTTTTGTTTATTTCTCCACCAATATAGCCATATAATAGCTTGTTTAAAAGGAGATTCTGACATTGTTCTTTGGGTTTTGTTTTTATGGTACATCTAAGTAGTGAAAAAAAATCTGAATTGTGTAAAAAAAATAATTTCATTTTTCCATCAATTAAACTGAGTTTTTATTTTTTGCTTCACTAACTGACATTTTATGCAACATTTTGATCGCTTTTTATTGTATTTTTTTTTCCTTATGATGTTTACTATCTGGGTTAATTTTGAGAGCTCAGACTTTTATGATGTGGTGATAGCAAATAGGTTTCTTTTTATTTTTTTATTTCTTTATTAATTATTTGAATTTTTTTTTTCATAGGGCAGCTGATCGACGGGTGTGCCAGATCTCAGACCCTGACTGATGAGACATTGATGGCCTATCCTAAGGATAGGCCATCAATGAAAAAGTAGTGGACAACCTCTTTAACTGCAATTGCGCAGCCATGCTCTGATGCACGCTGCCCTTGGTTAGGGTAGCAAAAATATAGCAACGGGTTTCCCTTAGCACAAAAATGAAAAATAAAAATAAGCAAAACAAATATTTTTCTTTTTCTTGAGTAACATACATACTAAATAAGTAAGCAGTTTACCTGTTATATTTAATGGGCTTGTGGTTGCAATGATCCCAATGATTAGAGCCCACCACAGATGAGTCTATGTAGTACCCGAGTAATTCTTCCTCTACCTTAGGTTTATCAAACTGTACAACAACTGATGTTCTAGTGTTTCTAGTAGCCAAAATACGTCCCGGAGCAGATGGCACAGCTTTAAAAGAAAAGACAAGCATATAAATCTGGAGTAAATAAACTAGAGCACATAACAACTCGAGGCAAATAAATCAGGAACTAAGAGCGCTAAAGCCCTGTATGTATGCATGTTAAATGACTCATTTATATACAGATGTAGCAGGGCTGTTTTTTATTTAAGTTTTTCCTTTGTGCTCAGTAATAGCGTTCTCAGGTAACATTACTCAATAGATTTATATATGGTCTTATAGAAGAAAAAAGACAATAATCCCCTCTGCTAAATCTGCATATGCGTATACTGCAGTAGCTTACACTTGTAATGTAATATCAATAAAACAACATTTACAACATCAAAAGTGCGTTCTTTTACCCAGACGTTCCGCTGCTTGTATTGGTGGGGTGACTTCAGAAGGCTCACTGACACCATGTTTGTTGACAGAAATAACTCTGAAATTGTATGATTTTCCATCCACTAAATCAAACACTGCATAGCGGGGTGAGCGGACTGGGATCTGTGAGTTGACTCTCTGCCAGCTCCCACTGCCAACCATTGTCTATGAAAAAGCAAGAACCGATTAACTCTTGCCAGATTTCAGATACAGACAACTGGATGCATTTTTATTGAACCTAAGCCATTGTTTTCATACATAACACAAATAAATAGTCACAGTCGTTTCACCAAACTTTACATAAATCTATTGTTCAAAAAACTTTTCAATATATTATTTCTTATTTCTTATATTATTTACTTTTTTTAAAATTTATGAGGCACACCTCCACCTTGCCAAGTTTTTTTTTTTTTTTTATGTTGATGTTTATTTAAAATTCTATATCTCAATATTTGAAATAGACCTCCAATTTAAAAGAAGAGCTCTCATCAAGTTTTTATCCTCTTAATATATTGCAGTCATCATACTATATAGCACTGCGTACTTACAATTGTTCATTTTGTTTTTCTACCCAGTTAATTCTTCTCTTTTATCTGCTCTATATAGAATCAGGAAGTATCTTTTCCCTGCATTTATCATTCCTCATCTCCTGACCCAGCTGCTCCACCCATCCCCCCTATCAGGGACTTTTGCAGTGACTCATGACTCATACAGGGAAAATTGACCTCCTGGTTCTGCATAGAGCTTAGAAGGATTTAGCAAGTCAGTTTTTAATCACATGATGCCATAGACCTAATGGAAGAGAGAGGAATTAGCTGGCTAGAGGGGCAAAATGAGCAATTGTAAGTACACAGTGCCATATAATATGATGATTGCAATATAACAAGAGGGCAGTCAAGTTTAGAATAGTGTATGCCAGAAAGCTCTTGTACATTGTAGCTGATTAGAGATGAGCGAACTTGAACTTAAGAATTTGGGATTTCATACCAGGCAGTTAGCGTCGGTGCTAAACGTTGAACACGTACTTTTCCCAGAAGTCCATTGCAATGTTCAGAGTCCCAGGGAAAGGAGAGAGAGAGATTTTCCAGTTCCAAAGTTTGGGTTCCCTTTGTTTTCAATGGGGTTCAAGTTCTGGTTCAAATTTGGGTATAGTTCTGGTACCAGATCCGATCTTTGGAACAAGAACTTCCACAGGTCCGCTCATCCCTATGGCTGATATATGTACCAGCTCTTGGTATTTCAGATTTTCTGCCACCCAGATAACCCAGAAGATGTGCTAAAGTTATAAACAGGCACTCACACCTTTATAAATTTGGCACTTCTTACTCTTAGCAGACTTTAGGTTCAAGATGGGCGCGTGAAATGGAAATCTTTATACATTCCATCCATGGAGTTGCAGCCTGTCAATGAACGTCTATGGATATCCTTTAAAATAATATCTTAAAATGCTGTTAACTAATGCTCAGACAAAATGGCTGTCCCCATAATCATTTACAGAAAATAAAAAAATTAAATCTATAATCAAAAAGTTAAAAAAATAAGAAAAATTAATATATTTCACTAACTGCTTTTAAATGTTAAACTAAAATAACTGATACATTCCTTTTCATATACCACAGCTAGAAGTATATTTGCCCCTCTCCTGTTTCTTCTATGTAAAAAGAGAAAATATAAAATTCCATCTGGGCATCAAAAGATTTCAATGACAATAAAAAAACATTATCTTAATTAACTGATGTTTCTGGAAGTACAGTATGATTTCTAATTCAAAGTGTTTCCATTCTTTAGTCTATTTTTATCTTGCTTTAGAGCAAGTACAATATTCAAAATCACTGATACAACAAGAGAATTACAATTCCAAATATAAGAAATTGTGAAAAATTATGTTGGAACAATATTTCACTATTTGGATTTATGCCGTCATTAGTTTCAGTTCTCATGAATTGTAATTGTACTGTGCATTTATCTGTAAATGAGAAAATCTATAGTTTTAGAAATTAAAGGGCTTGCCTGATCAATGTAAATCTTCTAAATTCCTTTTTGATTAGTTCTTGCTGGCATTTTGGTTGCAGGCGAAGAAGAAGTGTTGTGATACATGCAGGCCTTGGCTATACATGTTATCTATTGGTAGCATTGGTTCAAGTGAACAATTGCTTTATTTACTTTTCTTCATTTTTTCCAACCAGACAATCACACAAGTATCAAGGGGATACAGTGACAGAAGGGCCAGAAGATTGCAACGTCTGATTTCACAAACTCCTGCATTGGTTAGAAGTACTTCATCATCTTTTTAAACAGTGCAGTTTTTTTCTTGCTGGCAGTGGACAGGTCAATCTGTTCAGTTGAATCTCCTGGAGCTTTCCTATATGGACTGTCTCAGCTGTTCAGTGTTGGCCACTGCCCTCAGCTACAGTGCCTTGCGAAAGTATTTGGCTCCCTGGAACTTTTCAACCTTTTCCCACATATCATGCTTCAAACATAAAGATACCAAATGTACATTTTTGGTGAAGAATCAACAACAAGTGGAATACAATAGTGAAGTTGAGCGACATTTATTGGTTATTTTAAATTTTTGTGAAAATTCAAAAACTGAAAAGTGGGACGTGCAATATTATTCAGCCCCTTTACTTTCAGTGCAGCAAACTCACTCCAGAAGTTCACTGTGCATCTCTGAATGATCTAATGTTGTCCTAAATGCCTAATCATGATAAATATAATCCACTTGTGTGTAATCAAGTCTTCATATAAATGCACCTGCTCTGTGGTAGTCTCAGGGTTCTGTTTGAAGCACAGAGAGCATCATGAAGACCAAGGAACACAACAGGCAGGTCCGTGATACTGTTATGGAGATGTTTAAAGCCGGATTTGGATAGAAAATGATTTTCAAAACTTTAAACATCCCAAGGAGCACTGTGCAAGCGATCATATTGAAATGGAAGGAGTATCATACCACTGCAAATCTACCAAGACCCGGCCGTCCCTCTAAACTTTCATCTCAAACAAGGAGAAGACTGATCAGAGATGCAGCCAAGAGGCCCATCATCACTCTGGACGAACTGCAGAGATCTACAGCTGAGGTGGGACAGTCTGTCCATAGGACAACAATCAGTTGTCCACTCCACAAATCTGGCCTTTATGGAAGAGTGGCAAGAAGAAAGCCATTTCTCAAAGATATCCATAAAAAGTGTTGTTTAAAGTTTCCAACAAGCCAACTGGGAGACACACCAAACATGTGAAAGAAGGTGCTCTGTTCAGATTAAAACAAAATCGAACTTTTTGGCAACAATGCCTAACAATATGTTTGGCGTAAAGGCAACACAGCTCATCACCCTGAACACACCATCCTCACTGTCAAACATGGTGGCAGCATCATGGTTTGGGCCTGCTTTTCTTCAGCAGGGACAGGGAAGATGGTTAAAATTGATGGGAAGATGGATGGAGGCAAATACAGGACCATTCTTGAAGAAAACCTATTGGAGTCTGCAAAAGACCAGAGACTGGGACGGAGATTTGTCTTCCAACAAGACAATAATCCCAAACATAAAGCAAAATCTACAATGGAATGGTTCACAAATAAACATATCCAGGTGTTATAATGGCCAAGTCAAAGTCCAGACCTCAATCCAATCGAGAATCTGTGGAAAGAGCTGAAAACTGCTGTTCACAAATGATCTCCATCAAACATCACTGAGCTCAAGCTGTTTGCCAAGGAAGAATGGGCAAGAATTTCAGTCTCTCGATGTACAAAACTGATAGAGACGTACCCCAAGCGACTTGCAGCTGTAATCACAGCAAAAGGTGGTGCAACAAAGTATTAAGTTAAAGGGACCGAATAATATTGCACGCCACACTTTTCAGTTTTTGAATTTCCACAAAAATTTAAAGTAACCAATACATTTCGTTCAACTTCACAATTGTGTTCCACTTGTTGATTCTTCACCAAAAATTTACATTTGATATCTTTATGTTTGAAGCATGATACGTATGTGGGAAAAGGTTGAAAAGTTCCAGGGAGCCGAATACTTTCTCAAGGCGCTGTATATATGCTTGTCTCTGGCACTTAGGAATTGCCAGTGTTAGTTCTTACTTCCTAGTTTGGAGTTGGAGGTGTAGTCCATTGTTGAAGTTAGCATTAGGAAATTTGTTCAAGAGATTGGTGCTTGGAGTTTTGCTTGTGTACACATCTTCATCCCCTAGTATGTGGTTCATCCTTCTTTTAACTACACTGTGTTCGATTATGTTGTTTGGTGAGTGTATCCCTGCCTGAAAGGGACAGATATGGATTGATTTAAGAGAATAGTAAGAACCTGGTGTCTCCACCTTCAGGAGTAATCCAGGGGACAGGGATAGACTAAGGCTCCCCTAGTTCTAGTTCGCTCACAAGTTCAGCATGGGTCCAGAATTTAAATCCCCGCACCAATGCCAAGTACGGATATTTGAAATTTTACATTCTACACAATGCACTCTAAGAGGCAGGTAAGGGAGAATTTTCTACTTAGTTGTTTTTAGTGCATACCACGGTATATGCATTTACCATTGTTATAAGGCCTAAGGCCTAAGAATGTCAACAACTGTAGCATGTCTTTTGTTATAAGGCCTATGACTGTCAACAATTGCTGCACATCTCTAAAAATATACTAGTGGAATGGAGTTATTCTTATCATGCAGTCATTTACCTTCTCAATGTAGTAAACAAGTGGATCTCTGCCACGAGGAACAGGTGGATCCCAACTGAGAACAACATATGTTTTACTGGTTTCCAGTGCTTGGACGTTTGTAGGTGGGCCAGGAATTTTAACATCACCTAAATGAAAGACAAAGTTAAATAGAACATAGTTTGTACTTGCTCTATTATCAAAGAGTGATTCTTGTTTTCCCCTCATCGCTCTAGTGGATTATCAGGTTTCATTCACATGAGCACATCGGGGGAGACCTGTTAATCAATTAGAGTGGTGTGGGGAGAAGCTAGACAGAGGTGGCACCAGATAAGTGCCATGCTGCCTGTAGTTTGGAAAGCATGAATTGACTGACAGGTTCCTTCTAATCTCCTCTTTTTAAATTTTTTTTACATTTATTTCAATATTAAAAGGGTTGTGCAATCTGTTTGCTTTTTTTTATTGGAGCGCACTCTCTCCTTTTCCCAGGTTCCTGTTTGCTGATGAATGGTGTTCTAATGACCGATGTGCACTCTGTGTAAGCTTTGCCTCTGCATCATTGTAGGAGCACAGGGGCACTGAAGCTGGCAATCATAGACTGCAGAGGTGTCCAGTAGAGATGAGCGGATGTTTTGAGATTCAATTTAATTGGCTTTGCCAAATTTTTCCAAAAAATGTCAATCAATTTAAATGAATGAATCTCAATACTGGAAAGCTACTGTATTAATTACTTGGAAAATACACCTGTGGGAAAAGAGAGAGAACCTCACTGACCATAAGAGCTTACATTCTCCAGAGAGAGAGGACCCGGCTGATCATAAGACCTTACACTCTAGAAGAGAGAGAGAACCCCTCCACTGACCTTGAGAGCTGACACACTATGGGCAAGAGAGAGAGGAACCCGCTGTTCATAACAGCTTACACTCTATAAAAGAGAGGACTCTGTTTAGCATAAAAGTCTAGACTCTACAGAAGAGAGAGAGAGGACCCCGCTGATCATAAGAGCTTACACTCTATAGAAGAAAGAGTAAGAGATGACCCTGCTGAACATAACAGCTTACACACTACAGAAGAGAGAGAGCAGGAGAGAGATGACCCTGCTGACCATAAGGGCTTACACTCTACAGGAGAGAAAGATTTACCCAGTGACTGAACAGATAGGAAATGACTAAAATATACAAACTATGCTCCACTGAAAACTGCTGATCTTTGATGGCCTAGGTACTGACCAACAGTTTACAAGATATGATAATACGCTATATGTCATAGCTTCATGCATTATGGGGAGACCCACATGGCAATGCAAAATGACATTAGTCCACTCACTGATGCTTCAGCAGTGTGGGAAACAGTGCGGTTAAGGTTTTAGTTTGCTTGTGAATCGAATGACAAAATGTTTGAATATGCGTGAATCCGCAAATTTTAGGAAATTCCTCTCAAACTTAATCCTCCACGCATTGATCCGCTCATCTCTAGTAGCCAGTAACATAGGCAATGAGGCGTACACTTGTAAAGTTAAAATTCTCACCACTGTTAAAATGCAGACGATTTTTTAATAGAACTTTGCATTTTTTTGCTGTTTAAGAAGTTAATAGAACCCCTTTAACATTACAGTATATCCATCCAAAAATATTTTAGGCTTGGCTGTTACCATCTACCATCTCTTAGATTTTTGTACATTATTGATAATGGCACCTGGAAGGACCTGAAATGTGTTATGTCAATGACATGAATTACATGATATGGATGACATTAATGGCATAATTCAATTATATCAACTATAAGTCACAGTTCCTTGAGACCCACCTGACTTTATATGGTGATTACAATACTTCCTACAGTGAATGACACTTTAGTTGAAAAAAAGACTCACATGAAGCCTATTGAAATCAATATGCATAAGTTGTCTGGAGCATGCTTTTAAATCATTCTAAAGGGAACTGGCCTAATCTAAAAACACAATTTACCTTCAGATATCGGGCTAATCTGAAAGAAAATAGTGTTTTGATTCAGTTTATATTACAGGAGCAGCAGCTACAGGGAGAAAGTGAAATTTTGCTCTCCCTGCAGCTGCTCGTACAGTCATCGGAGAAGTGCAAGGAGCTGTTACAGTCACAGCTCACTATGATATGAGCATATTGTAATCACTCCCTGGCACAGTGTTTGTCAGCCTCCTCTGTACATATATACTGCACATACACTGAAGAGCAGGCTGTCAATCAAGGTGCTGGGGAGAGATCACAGCTATGTTCCCTATATAGAGAGAGAAGACTGTAACAGTGTCCTGCACCACCCCAATTAAAGGAAGCGATTTTCTGCAGATTTCATATTCTCCTTGTTGCAGCTACTCTTGTTTGATGGCTAAACAGGGCTTACACACTATTTACATGCAGATTACCCCTATATCTGATGATAAATAGTGTTCCTGAATGTCACAGATCATTTTTAAGTTCTTGTCTGTAGATAATAGAAGTAAGTCTCAAATAAAGGAAGTTTATTAGCATAACATACTTTAATAGGTTAGAGTGCGCCTGAGCACAAGTGTGCAATTTGCATACATGCAGTCAACAGCAGACTAGACATGCCTCACTTAATTCAAGTGTATTGAGCAAGGCTGGACACGTCTAGTCAGAATGTGGCCCGAAGTAAGCAAATTGCATAATTGTGGTCTCATGATTGCCAGCTATGGAGAAACCTCATAGCATGATGTACATCACATGGAGTGACTGCAGACTTGTAGCCTAAGGCCAGACTACACCTTTAAGGGTGAAATCCCACGCTGTAGATTTTGTTACCAAAATATCAGTTCTATTTATCTCAATGGGGTTGCTTCAGATTAATGGAACAGTTGCAGGAAAAAAATCTGCAGCAAATATGCAATGTGTTAATATACCATAAGAGATCCAATAAACCCGATTATAACTTTTAATGTTACAGATCAACGCATAAAGGAAGCAACTGCCTGTCTTCTCTCAATGTTTCATGAAAAAAAGAAAACCGAACATTACTTGTTATTCAGATTCTTGATTCAGATTATTAAGGTTATTATACCTTCTAGGTCATCCTGACAGATGACAATACTTCGCCCTCCGTCCAGATGGATTGCTGTAAAGACAGAATAATTTATATCATATTATACAAAGTCACATTGTTTTATAAGTTCTATTTCTGCTGTGTATATTGCTTTGACTGGGTATGAAAGAGATTTTAGCTTTACATTTTTATGTTGCGTTATCTTTGTTTTGTGTATTATTTAACTAGATCTCTAGCTAAAATTGCATTTTAGTAGCATAAAGAACAAAGCCTTCTGTGCTCTTGCCTTTAGATAGAGCCCTTTGATTTATTGACATAAAGGTATAACAAGGCTTTTTTATGTTCTACTGTGCTGGAATATACTCTGACATCTGTTTTTAGATTTTAGTCTTGTGGGAGCCGTGTTCAATATATTTTTCATCTTTCTGCAGTAAGTGGTAGTAAAGCAGTATATTGATTAAATGTTCAATATGGCACAAGGATTTAAACACATAAATATGCATAGGTGTTAAGAAGACAGAATCTAATGATAATCTGGATTTTTTAACAAAATTTACAATACCTATCACCTTCATTTAAAAAATGTATAATGATTACTTACTCTGTTCGACTATCTGCAATCATTTATTTGTATTATCCATCAGAAGGTCCCCATATGCACTAGTCTAATGGTATTCAAACCTGCTGATTTTTGCATCTGATATACTGTATATAGGGGGCCTTCGAACGCACTACCTAGTTCCCTTCTGTCAGATGAGAGAGAAAGAGAAGAGGAGGAAGAAGAGGAAGTGGTAGATCTTAGTGATGAAAGAACAAGCTCAGATAAGGTGCTATCCGAGCATGCTCGGGTGTTAACCGAGTATCTTCGGCGTACTCGAAAAATATGTTCAAGTCGCCGCTGCTGCATGTCTTTCGGCTGTTAGACAGTCACAACACATAAGAGGTGGACATTCCGCTGGTGCACCCGCACCAGGGCCGGAGGTGGAGGGAGGGCCTTGCAGGGCAGCTAATAATGAGGGCAATCTGGCCTGTTTCTTAGAGCCCGAGGCTCTGTGCTGGCCCACGGCAAGATTGTCCTCATCATACGCGGCAATTTATTTATTGGGTGATGGAGATTATAGTTAATGGGGGTCACAGTGCTGCTTATCACTTTGATTTGGTGCGTCGCTAATAGTATGCTAATGGTGGCATACATATCTGTAGTCAGGGCCGCAGTGCAAGGGAGACACATGTATGCATACAATTTATGTGACCTTGCTATTCTTAGGACTGCGACGATCATCGTGACAAGTGTTGTGGCTGGGAGATATTGACATGAAGGTCTGACCAGATGGAGAAGAAACAACAGAAAATGGTTCTAATCAGATGAGACGTCAGCGGTAAGTACCTGGATGTAAATAATGTTATTTGTAAAATCCTTTAGGCCACGTTCTCACATTTGTGTGAAGTGTCCGTGTGCTGCCAGATTTTTTGAATCATACAGCACACAAACTTGTAGAGTTTTATAGGTCCATTCACACATCTGAGAAAATGACAGATCTGAAAATGAGATCTGTGAGAGTCAGAGAATGTCATGTTCTAATCCGATTTTGAGGACCAGAATAGGATATGCTCAATGCATCTATAAAAGCACACAGCACACTGACACTGCAAATCGAATGCGGAATATAGCCCTATTATGTACAGCACAGTCCCTTAGTATATAGTGTTTTCACTTATTATGTATATCACAGTCCCTTAGTATATAGTGTATTCTCTTATTATGCAGAGCACAGTCCCTAATTATATAGTGTACTCACTTATTATTTATAGCGCAGTCCCTGAGTGTATAGTGTATTCACTTAATATGTATAGTACAGTCCCTTAGTATATAGTGTGCTCACTTGATACTCTATGTATAGCGCCATTGAGGTTGTCCCTTACATAGCGTATTATTACATAGTCGTCTGTTAGAATATAAAATGAATGCTGATGGAGCAGCCGGTGACCTGACGACCAGTCCATCAGCTCATCCATTAGAAAAGAAGCTTTCTCATGCTCCATCAGCCATCATTGCATTATATACCTAACAAAAGAGGGCAGTATGTAATAAAGACAGGGGGCGCTATAAATAGTCTGATATGTAAGGGTCGGAGCTGTACGCAACAAGCGAGGGCACTGTGTAATAAGGGACGGCAATATACATAATAAAGGAGACTATGTAAGATATATGTCTGTGGCTATATATAAATATCTGTAGCTTTACCGCTATAAAAGTAGGGGCATGTGTTGCGGCTGTCTAACAGCTGCGAGACATGCAGCCCCGGGGTCTCAAACATATTTTTCAAGCATGCCGAAAACATTTGGTTAGCACCCGAGCATGTTTGGATAACACCTTATCCCAGCACGTTCGCTCATCACTAGAGATCTATCTGACAATGCCATTCTCTGCTCTCCCTACTGAAAATATATGAACATTCGGTTGAACTGAGCGTGCGAGTCCTTGGGCAGTTGAAATATATAATTGTTGATTACCGATAATTTTGAATTCAAGAAATAGAATATTTGTAATCTCTTATAATGCATTTCTTAGCTACAATTTACATTACGTATATCAAAGAAAGTAGTGTTTGCAACAAAGCAGAGATTTTGTATATTGAGCTCGAATATTCATTATAAGATTTAAAATCCAGGTTTAAACACATAAGGCTTTCTATCTAGTTTATTTCTTTTATCACGTGTGCTACATTCTTGGATACACACCGTCCTGCTGTGTCTTGGCAAGATTTCCTCTACATTATATACACCCACGTAAACCAATTATGCAAAAGAATAAAACATTAAATAATTCACAACTGCTTAATGAGAATGTGTGCACCTACTTTGAAGTCGTGACAGATCAGCAGGGTCTAGAGCAGCAACAGCAATTGAGACCCTTGATGGTCTACTGATTCCGGCTTTATTAACTGCTCGAACACGGAAAAAGTATGACCGTCCTTCAAACAGACCAGTCACAGGATATTTGCAGATTTTAACAGGAGAATCATTACACTGAATCCAGTTTTCAGTGCCCACTTCACATCTGGGAGGAAAAACAATAATTTCATCAATGTATATACCAAATTTACTGGTACCGTGACATAAAAAGTGGACATATAGAGCTATATTAACATTCTAAAGTGTAACCAATATTATTTGTAATGTAGCTGTCACTACAAACAATATAAACTGCACAGAATGAAGAAAATAATTGTTAATATCTAATTATACAAAAAAATAAAACATTAACAGACGTATTATTAATTCATTTTATTACATGCGTTAATAAAAAAGAAGCATTAATCATGTAAATATGGATGTTTTTGTTACGTACTGTACTTACACAAGCTATAACAAAATATGTGCAAAATAATACATTTAAATCTCAGCCCTACGGTCTTTGAGAAGCAACAATATAGGTTATCATAATGCTGAAGCCAATCCAACTGTCAATCCAAAAGGAACTGCACCTAAAGCCGAAGGGTAAAGGTACCTTCACACTGAACGATATCGCTAGCGATCTGTGACGTTGCAGCGTCCTGGATAGCGATATCGTTGAGTTTGACACGCAGCAGCGATCAGGATCCTGCTGTGCCATCGTTGGTCGGAGCAGAAAGTCCAGAACTTTATTTCGTCGCTGGACTCCCGCAGACATCGCTGAATTGGTGTGTGTGACGCCGATTCAGCGATGTCTTCACTGGTAACCAGGGTAAACATCGGGTTACTAAGCGCAGGGCCGCGCTTAGTAACCCGATGTTTACCCTGGTTACCAGTGTAAATGTAAAAAAAAAACAAACACTACATACTTACATTCCGGTGTCTGTCCCCCGGCGCTGTGCTTTCCTGCACTGTCAGCGCCGGCCAGCCGTCAAGCAGATTACAGCGGTGACGTCACCGCTGTGCTTTCCGGCCAGCGCTCAGTCAGTGCAGGAAAGCACAGCGCCGGGGGACAGACACCGGAATGTAAGTATGTAGTGTTTGGTTTTTTTTACATTAGCACTGGTAACCAGGGTAAACAACGGGTTACTAAGCGCGGCCCTGTGCTTAGTAACCTGATGTTTACCCTGGTTACCCGGGGAGCGGCATCGTTGGTCGCTGGAGAGCTGTCTGTGTGACAGCTCTCCAGCGACTACACAGCGACGCTGCAGCGATCGGCATCGTTGTCTAGATCGCTGCAGCGTCGCTAAATGAGACGGTACCTAAGGCCGGGGACACACTTAACGTATAAAAAAACGGTCCATTTTTCACGGCCGAGAATCACACAAATGTTTCAAAAACAGTGATCCGTGTGCAGTGCGAGGATGCGATTTCCTCGCATCAAATGATCCGTGTGACATCCGTGTGACATCCGTATGGCATCCGTATGCCGAGATTTTCTCGCAAGCTTGCAAAACCGACATCTAATGGATTTATGTGCTCAAATGTTCGGGAAAACATATATACAGTATATATATATATATATATATATATATATATGTCATTGAGACACATATATATATATTCTGTATTTATATTTCATTCAGCGCGATATCTGTGAACAGCCGGTAATTCAATTGCCGGCTTCTCATTTCTCCTGCACAAACCCGACAGGATATGAGACATGGTTTACATACAGTAAACCATCTCATATCCCCCTTTTTTTTGCATATTCCACACTACTAATGTTAGTAGTGTGTATGTGCAAAATTTCAGCGCTGTAGCTGCTAAAATAAAGGGTTAAATGGCGGAAAAAATTGGCGTGGGCTCCCGCGCAATTTTCTCCGCCAGAATGGTAAAGCCAGTGACTGACGGCAGATATTAATAGCCAGGAGAGGGTCCATGGTTATTGGCCCCCCTGTGGCTAAAAACATCTGCCCCCAGCCACCCCAGAAAAGGCACATCTGGAAGATGCGCCTATTCTGGCACTTGGCCACTCTCTTCCCACTCCTGTAGCGGTGGGATATGGGGTAATGAAGGGTTAATGTCACCTTGCTATTGTAAGGTGACATTAAGCCAGATTAATAATGGAGAGGCGTCAATGATGACACCTATCCATTATTAATCCAATTGTCTGAAAGGGTTAAAAAACACACACACACATTATTAAAAATTATTTTAATGAAATAAACACAGCGGTTGTTTCAGTATTTTATTGCTCTCTCAATCCATCAGCAACACCCTCGCTTGGAAAAATAATAAACGCACAAGATACATACCCTCAGCTGAACCGTCACGTCCCACGAGGTAA
Organism: Ranitomeya variabilis; assembly: GCF_051348905.1. NCBI lineage: Eukaryota > Metazoa > Chordata > Amphibia > Anura > Dendrobatidae > Ranitomeya > Ranitomeya variabilis. The sequence goes on from NC_135233.1 coordinate 833,589,264, forward strand.
TCCATGATCTGAAGGGGTTAAAATATTTTACAGGCAGGAGCCCTGCAAATGCAGCTGTGCTCCGTGCCTGTAATCCCCGGCGAATGAATGAAATGTAGGTCATTGACCTACATTTCCTACAGTCGCGGTGATGCGCCCCCTGGTGGATGTCCTCATATGACCTGGAGCGTGGGAAAAAGTTCCCAGGCTGCAGTTCATGAGAACATCCAGCAGGGGCGCATCAACGCGACTGAATGTAAGTACAGATCCAGCTTTCCTTTCAGCACCCGGGGATTACAGGCACGAGCGAGTGGTTTATCGCAGCTCGTGCCTGTAATATTAGTTAACCCCTTCAGATGGATTACCTCGTTGGACGTGATAGGACATCAGAAGGTATGTATCTTGTGCGTTTATTATTTTGCCAAGCGAGGGTGTTCCTGATGGATTGAGAGAGCAATAAATTATTACAACAACCACTGTGTTTATTTCATTAAACTACTTTTAAATCATGTGTGTGTGTGTTTTTTAACCCTTTCCAACAATTGGATTAATAATGGATAGGTGTCATCATTGACGCCTCTCCATTATTAATCTGGCTTAATGTCACCTTACAATAGCAAGGTGGCATTAACCCTTCATTACCCCATATCCCACCGCTACAGGGAGTGGGAAGAGAGTGGCCAAGTGCCAGAATAGGCGCATCTTCCAGATGTGCCTTTTCTGGGGTGGCTGGGGGCAGATGTTTTTAGCCACGGGGGGGCCAATAACCATGGACCCTCTCCTGGCTATTAATATCTGCCCTCAGTCACTGGCTTTACCATTCTGGCGGAGAAAATTGCGCGGGAGCCCACACCAATTTTTTCCGCCATTTAACCCTTTATTTTAGCAGCTACAGCGCTGAAATTTTGCACATACACACTACTAACATTAGTAGTGTGGAATATGCAAAAAAAAGGGGGATATGAGACGGTTTACTATATGTAAACCATGTCTCATATCCTGTCGGGTTTCTGAAGGAGAAATGCAAAGCCGGCAATTGAATTACCGGCTTTTCTATAGAACACCGCTGCGTATTTCTCGCAATGCACACGCATGGTCCGTGTGTAATCCGATTTTTTCTCACCCCCATAGACTTGCATTGGCGAGTCTCGGCCGAGATACGCTGACAATCGCAGCCTGCTGCGAGTTCCCTCGGATCCGAAATACGGTGGAGAAAATATCGGATGATGGGAGCTGCACCATAGATTAACATTGGGCTGAGTGCTATGCGATTTTTTATCGCATAGCACTCATCCGTATTATGGTCTAGTGTGACCCCGGCCTTAAGCCTGGCATAAAAGAAAGTGGAGGAATTTTTTTTTTACTCCTACTCCTTAACTAAATTGGAAATCTCTCATCACTGATAGAATGCAGAATCAGGGGGTGGATATATGCCAATGTTTAAATACTTACTTATCAACAAAGTATCCAATTACCGGAGCTTCACTGGCTGTGTTTGGAGGCTTCCAAGAGACAATCACATAATCTTTATTTGCATCATGACATTCCACATCCATTGGAGCTCCTGGTGCACCTGCCACCAGGGCTGCGGCATCTGCAATGAAGGAATTTAAGTATTATAAAAAGAATAAAGATATAAGAAGAGTGTTGTGTATTCCTGAGTGAGCAATCCCCTTTACATATTAATCCTACTACTTTTTTCAATATTAGTATTCTGAATTTCTTTTACTTAAAGGGAACCTAGCTGTCACGAGTGAGTCACATCCTCCTGGGAGATCTGGGATTAGAAGATCACTACGGATTGTGAATTGCAGATCTTCCATTTTGCCTGTGTGTTTATGTTTCATATTAAATGGATTTCATTTCCTTTGGTGCTGAAGAGGTTAATGATCCTTTCTATGCTGGTTAGAATCTTGCAGCACCATCTCACAGCTGTTCCTGACCTGGCCATTTCCTCTCACTATAAAATCTATCCAGACCTTCTCTTCCTTGCCAGTGAAAGTTTTACTTCCTAGCTCTTTGGAGCTGCTGTGCTAAGTTTTAGATCATTGTTGCTGCTGAACATTATTGCATGCTGTTTTGGGGTGTATACTTTCCTCATTGTCCAATTCCAATTTGGCTTGTACATTCCTACCCTTCACTATATACTTTTCTTTGGGTGAGTGTTTTGTATTTTAGTTGCTTTCTGTTATCCCTGTGTGTCTTACGTGTTTTATACACTAACACTTCTGTCCATGGCCTCCTGAGGAGAGGGAGGAGACAGCTTATAGTATAACAGGAGAACAGTAAGTCAGGTGGCCCGAACCTCACTTTTAGAGATACCTTTGGGAACAGACAGGTATAATTAGGGTCCCAGCCTTAGGGACAGTGCTGGGCCCTTTTCCCTATTTATGTACAGTCACAGTGTGACACTGTCAGACAATTTCTGCTGCCCAAACCGTGGTCATCATGATTGAATCCTGATATATTATTCTTTGAAATGCTCCAATGCCTCAGAGAAAGTATATGTTGAAGATCCATCTGGGAATCACAGTCAGGGATGGGACTAGGCTGACTCCACCCCTGGCTGGCGCTTCTAGAGATAATTGACAAGTTTCTCCTTATGTACACACGATGGAGAGACCTGTCAATTATCTGCAACAGTGCTGAGAAAAGTCAGCCTGGTGTAGTAGCAGATTTGCCTGGTCTCCGAGTATAGTTCTCTGGATCTTCAAAGTATATTTTCTCTGAAATGATGAAGCATTTTAGAGACTAATATACCTGGCTGCAGCCAGGATTCAATTCATGCTGCCTGTGTTTTGTATTGCACCATGAATCGCATGACAGGTTATCGTTAAGAAAGCTCAGTCAATTAATTCTTCAGATCAGGGCTTCTCCGTCTTTTTCTACTGGGGCTTCACCATAGACAGGATGGTGATGTCTGCACTTCACCACCCATGGACAAAAAACCCTGAAAATTAATACTGTTGCTCAATTTACCTATTTATCCTTTGTATAATAATAAAGTAAAACCAAAAGGAATCAATTATGTTGAGAAAACAGAAATTCCTGTGTCTAAATAAAAGCACGTGATTACTTTTGTAAAATCTTGGCAGGCTCCCAGTTTGACAAGCAATGCTCTTGATCTATAGTTATGTGATATGGAATGATTTAGAATCCTTGCACTCTAGAAAACTATCTGTATTTTCTAAACCAGATAAGTGCAAAAATAATTCCTTAGCGGCTTTTATGATCCACTTTGTAAGGGGTCCTTATAAACTTCAGTGCTTATTATGGTTGTAGCTTTTTTAGCTGTTGATCAATTACACAAGAAAACAGTAGACGCATGCAAACTTATGCACTGGAACAAATAACTGCACTCACACTATACAAAAATCCTACTGGATTGTAACATTGAGGCATTTAACCCCTTCATGACCCCAGCTTTTTTCTGTTTTGCGTTTAAGTTTTTCACTCCCCTCCTTCCCAGAGCCATAACTTTTTTATTTTTCCATCAATATGGCCATGTGAGGGCTTATTTTTTGCGGAACAAGCTGTACTTTTGAATGAAATCATTGGTTTTTGCATGTCATGTACTAGAAAACAGTAAAAAAAATTCCAAGCGCAGTGAAATTGCAAAAAAAGTGCAATCTCACACTTGTTTTTTGTTTGGCTTTTTTGCTAGGTTCACTAAATGCTAAAACTGACCTGCCATTATTCTCCAGGTCATTATGAGTTCATAGACACCAAACATGTCTAGGATCTTTTTTATCTAGGTGGTAAAAAACAATTCCAAGCTTTGCAAAAAAAAAATTGCGCAATTTTCCGATACCCGTAGCGTCTCCATTTTTCATGATCTGGGGTTGGGTGAGGGCTTATTTTTTGCGTGCCAAGCTGACATTTTTAATGATACCATTTTGGTGCAGATACGTTCTTTTGATCGCCTGTTATTGCATTTTAAAGCAATGTTGCGGCGACCAAAAAAACTTAATTCTGGCATTTCAAATTTTTTTCTCGCTATGCCATTTAGTAATCAGGTTAATCCTTTTTTTATTGATAGATTGGGCAATTCTGAATGTGGCGATACCAAATGATTTGTATGATTGGGGTGATTTAAACTTTTATATTTTATTTTTTTCATATTTTTTAAAACTTTTTTTTTTACTTTTGCCATGCTTCAATAGCCTCCATGGTAGGTTAGAAGATGGCACAGCCTGATCGGCTCTGCTACATAGGAGCGATGCTCAGATCGCTCCTATGTAGGAGAATTACAGCATGGCTATGAGCGCCGACCACAGGGTGGCATCAACAACCATAGAAGTCTTCAATAGACCTCGGTTGTCATGTCGACTGTTATGATCCGGTGACTTTGGAGCCGCATGAACTTTCTCTGGAGTAGGTGGAAACTGTACTGACCGCAAAACCTGAACTAACACCGCAACTAGAAGTAGCCGTGGGGTGTGCCTAACAAACCCTAGACACCTCAACACAGCCGGAGGACTAAATACCCCTATAGATGGAAATAGGAATACTACCTTGCCTCAGAGCAGAACCCCAAAGGATAGGCAGCCCCCCACGAATATTGACTGTGAGTAGGAGAGGAAAGACACACGCAGGCAGAAAACAGGATTCAGCAAAAGAGGCCACTCTAGCTAAATAGGGAAAGATAGGACAGAATACTAAGCGGTCAGTATTAAAACCCTTCCAAAAATATCCACAGCAGATAATACAAAAAGTTCCACAATCTAACTAAAGACATGGAATGTATATCTGCCACTCCAGAGAATCCAACAAGACTGAGAAAATACTGACACAATCTAAGCTGGACAAAAAAACACTGAATAGCACAGAATTATTGAGCACACAGCATGTGTGCCACAGAAACAAAACCAGACACTTATCTTTGCTGATTTGGCAGAAGGCAGAAGGAACCAACCAGGACCAAAACCTCCCAACAACCATGGACAACTGGCAAGGACTAATGAATCCTGCACGCCTAAATACCCCAGTCAGAACTGCAATCAGCAGATACACCTGACCAGGACTGCAACTCAGGGACAACTGCATTACCACCTACAACCACCGGAGGGAGCCCAAAAGCAGAATTCACAACAGTCGACGCATCGTTGACCCCAATCACGTGACGGGGTCAGTGATGCACTCATTTCAGGCCCTATGGCCGGAAGCGCTAGTTAAATACCGCTGTCAGCGTTTGACAGTGGCATTTAACTAGTCGATAGTGGTGGGTGGATGGCGATTCCACCCGCCGCGATTGCGTGCATATGTCAGCTGTACAAAACAGCAGACATGTCTCGGCTTTGATGCAGGCTCACCGCCGGAGCCCGCATCAAAGCGGGGGTTCTGACCTCGAACGTACTATCCCATCCGAGGTCAGAAAGGGGTTAAAGGCTATTTGTTAGAAATAAGTCTGGATATTTAAATCTATTAAAAAATGTGGGCTTGGAAGCAATAGCAAGAATTCTCATGTCCCAGTGGAAGGAAAGAAGAGTTAACCCCTTTATAACCGATGAAGTATAGGTTCGTGATTGGTCATGTCCCTGCCTTTGATGTGTGCTCTGGCGCTGAGCCCGCTTCTTTCTCTGCACATGACAGCTGATCTGCTCAGCTGTCATGTGTCTTTACCAGCCGCAGGTGGATCTGCGATCCACTCTCGGCCATTAACAAGTTAAATGCCACTGCTGATCTCTTACAACAGCATTTAACATGCGCTGACCAAAAGGGCATCACAAGACCCACCCAACGGTGCACATGTCACGTGATCGCGAGGTTCCGATGGGTTGTAATGACAGTCTGAAGTCTGCAGGAGACCCCCATGTCTGTCATTGCAAATCTCCTATGAACGCTGGCCATTGCCGGCATTCATAAGAGATCATGATTTTTGAAACAGATGATCGCAGTTTCAAGTCTCCTAAAGAGACTATTGAAGCCAGTAAAAAGTTTAAAAAAGTTTTAAAAAATATAAAAATAAAAAAACACAAAATTTCAAAACACCCCCTTTTGCCCCATTCAAAATAAAACAATTAAAAAAAATTAAAAATAAACATATTTGGTATCATTGCATTTAGAAATGTCCGATCAATCAAAATATAAAGTAAATTAATCAGATTTGTAAACGGTGTAACAAGAAAATAAATTGAAACTTCAAATTTACTTTTTTCTACAAAAAACTGCAATAGAAAGCAATAATAGGCTATAAAAACATAATATCTGCCCCAAAATGGAATTAATAAAAACATCAGCTCAGAGCACAAAAAATAAGCTATCACCTTAACCAAGATCCTGAAAATGGAGACACTACTGGTCTCGGAAAGTGGTGACATAAGCAATTTTTTTTCATACAAATTTCGGATTTTTTGACCCTTTAAATAAAAAAGAATCTATATATGTTTGGTATCTGTGTGCTCATAATGACCTGGAAAATTATATTAGTAGGTTACTTTTAGCATTTAGTGAGCATGGTAAATTAAAAACATTAAAAAAATTGTGGAATTTCAACTTTTTTGCAATTTCACCGCACTTGGAATTTATTTCGTGATTTAAAGTAGGTTATATGGTAAAATCAATGGTGTCATTCAAAAGTACAACTCGTCCCACAAAAAACAAGCCCTCATATGGCCATATTGATAGAAATATAAAAAAGTTGTGACTCTTGAAAGAAAGGGAGGAAAGAAAGAAAACGAAAAATGGAAAATCGTCCAGGGGTGATACTAAATTTAAATCCCATAACATTTGATTTTCATGGGAATGTGTCAGCAGGTTTTTGCCTTGCAATCTGAGTGCACCATGATGTAGTAGAAGAGACCCTCATTACTGGGATGGGTCACTTACTAGGGTGTGCTTTGCTGTTTCAATCAGTGTTTCATCAGCAGGAGATTATCACTACAGGACAACTGGCCTTGAGCATTGATTAGCAGGTTTTTGTCACTATATACAGTTATATGAAAAAGTTTGGGCACCCCTATTAATCTTAAGCTTAATTTTTTATAAAAATTGTTTTTTTTGCAACAGCTATTTCAGTTTCATATATCTAATAACTGTTGGACACAGTAATGTTTCTGCCTTGAAATGAGGTTTATTGTACTAAGAGAAAATGTGCAATCTGCATTCAAACAAAATTTGACAGGTGCATAAGTATGGGCACCCTTATGATTTTCTTGTTTTAAATACTCCTACCTACTTTTTACTGACTTACTAAAGCACTTTTTTTGGTTTTGTAACCTCATTGAGTTTTGAACTTCATAGTCAGGTGTATGCAATCATGAGAAAAGCTACTTAAAATGGCCACTTGCAAGTTGTTCTACTGTTTGAATCTCCTCTGAATAGTGGCATCATGGGCGCCTCAAAACAACTGTCAAATGATCTGAAAACAAAGATTATTCAACATAGTTGTTCAGGGGAAGGATACAAAAAGCTGTCTCAGAGATTTAACCTGTCAATTTCCACTGTGAGGAACATAGTAAGGAAATGGAAGAACACAGGTACAGTTCTTGTTAAGGCCAGAAGTGGCAGGCCAAGAAAAACATCAGAAAGGCAGAGAAGAAGAATGGTGAGATCAGTCAAGGACAATCCTCAGACCACCTCCAGAGAGCTGCAGCATCAACTTGCTGAAGATGGTGTCACTGTGCATCGGTCAACTATACAACGCACTTTGCACAAGGAGAAGCTGTATGGGAGAGTGATGCGAAAGAAGCCGTTTCTGCAAGCACGCCACACAGTCGGCTGAGGTATGCAAAAGCACATTTGGAGAAGCCAATTTCTTTTTGGAAGAAGGTCCTGTGGACTGATGAAACCAAGATTGAGTTGTTTGGTCATACAAAAAGGCGTTATGCATGGCGGCAAAAAAAACACAGCATTCCAAGAAAAACACTTGCTACCCACAGTAAAATTTGGTGGAGGTTCCATCATGCTTTGGGGCTGTGTGGCCAATGCCAGCACCGGGAATCTTGTTAAAGTTGAGGGATGCATGGATTCCTCTCAGTATCAGCAGATTCTTGACAATAATGTTCATGAATCAGTGACAAAGTTGAAGTTACGCAGGGGATGGATCTTTCAACAAGACAATGATCCAAAACACCGCTCCAAATCTACTCAGGCATTTATGCAGAGGAACAATTACACTGTTCTTGAATGGCCATCCCAGTCCCCAGACCTGAATATCACTGAACATCTGTGGGATCATTTGAAGAGGGCTGTCCATGCTCGGCGACCATCAAACTTAACTGAACTGGAATTGTTTTGTAAAGAGGAATGGTCAAAAATACCTTCATGCAGGAACCAGGAACTCATTAAAAGCTACAGGAAGCGACTAGAGGCTGTTATTTTTGCAAAAGGAGGATCTACTAAATATTAATGTCACTTTTCTGGTGAGGTGCCCATACTTATGCACCTGTCAAATTTAGTTTGAATGCGGATTGCACATTTTCTGTTAGTACAATAAACCTCATTTCAAGGCAGAAACATTACTGTGTCCAACAGTTATTAGATATATGAAACTGAAATAGCTGTTGCAAAAAAAACAATTTTTATAAAACATTAAGCTTAAGATTAATAGGGGTGCCCAAACTTTTTCATATAACTGTATTGTACAAAGAGAGCTATGGTGTGGGTGGGGTTTTACACAGATCAACATCCCAGTTCTGCTAGATCTACAGAGGATAAAACTGTGACTATCATAATGTCTACACTATTTGACACATTGTTGGAATCAAGGTCTTTGTCTCTACCTCATGATGCTGTCAGATCTCATAGCAAAAACCTGATGACAGATTCCCTTTAAAGGTAACCTGTCAGCAGGATTTGAACCCTAAAACTATTTATATGCACATGTAGCTCTTTCACTTTCTTTACTTGGTCAGCCCATTTCTTCAAGACTTAGAAATTATCATTTGAATTTATGTGCAAATTAGGCTGAAAGACTGTGGTAGATCTGAAGCCTCTGTCACCCAAGCTCTATTCCCTACACAGTTCCGCCTCCTCCTGCCTGACTGAAGGCCTCTTTACCATGTGACTTTAGGCATAGGAGACATGAGTCAAGCTAAAGGATGTGGTGGTGGGTAGTAGAGCTGGAATGACAGAGGTTTCAAACCTACAGCCTCATTTGCACATCAATTCAAACACTGATTTCTCAGCATGAGAGAAATGAACTGACCATGTACAGGTATTGCTGGACTTGTCTTTGAAAGAGCTACATGCACTTTTAAATATTTCACTGTCTGAAATCCTGCTGATAGATTCCCTTTAAGGGAACTTTTTCAAGTAGATTCACCCATCTGAAAAAGTGATAAATTACTCCAAACAGAATGAACATATGCACAGTAATGTCAAAACAACTTGCAGTGCCTATGTTCTCTTCCTTGTAACTTCTTTTAACCAATTTTAGATTCAAAAGCTATGAAGTGGCTTCCACTTGGAAGCAACACTGTCATATATGGAACAAAAAAAAAGTTGCTTCAAAAATGAAGCAAAAGATGTCAAGGAAAATACTTCAGTAATAACAGTGCCAGCATTTTCTTAAAGTGTCTTCCTATAGCAAAAACTATTTTAGTTGTTATGGCGGTAGCACGTAAGTCTGTTACACTAGTGTGCCCCATGCTTGTGGCATTCATTAGCCCTAGGGGGGACGTGGCCGCTCTCTGCAGGAATTTAACCCTGGCAGGTGCTGCAGAGATTAGGTTCCCCTGCCTATCCCGTTATATAAGGCCATTTATTAAGCAGCTCCACCTACCACTTCCCATCGAACGTTTGTTCCTATGCCGTTAGCATCCATTCATGCGTTCCTCCTTATTCCACTTACCGTTAATGACCAGTTTGTTTACCCATCCTGTCTTACCTCACTACTCCTGACCTCGACTATGTTTACTGATCCTGTGCTTCCTGCTTCTACCTCAGGCCGTTTGGCTATGCTTCTGTTTCGCCCCTCTGTACCTTGAAACTGCACCTCTGACCCTCCAGTTTGCTGCTGCAGACCCGAGAAATACTCAGGAGTGGTACCTGATGACTATTGGTACTGGTCACTTCGTTACGACCCTCTTAGGTAAGTCCGACCTGTGGTGTAGTTCACACCCACAGACGTTACATGAGTACACCAGCTTCTAAAAGATGCCATGCTCATATATCCTAAGAGTTCTCTCCAATTTTCAAAAATTGGAGCAGATATCAAATGTCTCTTGCTCTCTCTGTTTCCAAAATACTGTTCTTTTAGTTCCTGTTGTTTAACATGTCTTCTATTACTAAAAATTCCACAACATCTTCAAGTACATTCTTGGTGGACTATATTTATGGTAATTACTGGAAAAAAGTACAATAATGATTTAAAAAATACTTTGTCATGTATGTTCATGTTATATATAAACACAAAAGTATGACTGAATGACTGTATGACTAAATACCAGCTACGAAGAGAAATCCACTGTGCTGGTTGACTCCTGCTCTGGTGACCATTCTTACAGTATACAATCCTTCATCATCCTTATTCAAATGTGTCAACGTCAGGGAAGCACGTCCCTCTCCAAAATGCAGCTGGTGCCACTTGGTTTCTTTTATCAGGACATCTGAAAAGGAAATTCAATTGCAAACAAAGTCAAGAGCTATTCGCGTGGTGCGTGCCAATATTCAAGAATGTGAAAAATAAATCATATCACACCAGAAAAGAAAAGAACCTTGGCCAAGCCATTCCCATGGACTAAATATATCATCTCATTCATGCTAACAGTGAAACGTTATTTCTCATATACTTTTATTTATATTGATCCATTAGAGATTTTGGCTGGGCATTCAGTGTTATCTATGTAAGATTTGGGGCATAACGCCCTGACTACATTGTGAATTGCATTCCTCTTGCAAAATGGTTAGGCAAAGTAAGTCACAAACTAACAATGTACCTTAAAGTTCAATGTATAGCATTAGATATTAGTTACATTTGTTATAGTATAGCATATTTGTCTAGTAGAGTGTTAAGCTATATCATACAACACACATGGCACCAAGTGAAAATACTGAATGCCGACGTGTGATGGGTATGTTGGGTCATATGCACTGAACAACTCAATCAGCAGTTATAGAGATAGCCAAGGTGTCAATCGCACATGGAATCCAACAAAATGGGGAACCCTTGGAATACGCAAAGTAACAAGGTAGTGCTATAGTGTTACACTTTCCTTTAAAGGGTTTGTCTAGTATCCATGACCTATCCCTAAAGAAGTTCCTCAATATCAGATCAGTCGGGGTCTATGAGCTGTTATCATCTCTATCAGCTATGATGTGAACATTGTATAGAGTATATATTGTATAGTGAACACTGTATATTGTAAAGCTCCCGATGTATTCCTAGTAATTATGTAAGCTGACATCACTGATTGTCTGAATGGCACAGACCTTAATAAACAGTGCAACACATACTAGGTTTACAAGATATAATTTTTACAAATATTGTGAATAAGTCCTGCCATGGCCCTTGGTCCATAAGAGATTACATTTGGAAGTTCAAGACTGGTCAAAGAAAACAATATTTAGCCTTACTTGGTCCACATTGCCAAACAAAGAGACAATGGACATTGATTAGATCAGTTAAAACATATCTGCCAAATACATTCTCCATATAGTTTACAGTTCTGGAGTTCCACATAGTCACTTGTAATATGACCCAAAAGAACAAGCTTTACTGTATGGTTAGGGTCACATGACCGTATTTTATCTCATCCAGAAAAAATCGGTGTGATTACGCTAATCACACTCTGATCAAATTCTGAACACAGTTTGATCAGAGTGTGATCTGATTTTCTCTGGTGATGAGATAGAAAAAAATGTCTTCATCTTCTCCATTATGTCAGTCTGTGAAAATCGGATTGCACTCGGATGTCATCCAAGTGCACTCTGACGTTTTTGACAGACTTATTAACTCACAAGGCCGAATGCAATCAGATCTACGGATGCAAATTCTGCATGCTGCGATTGTTCCTTGGACAGACTCGTCCAAGAAAAGATCGGACATGTGCACGGCCCCATAGAATAATCATTTGTTTGAGTGTGATTCAATGTTTTGTTGCATTGCACTAAGTCCGAAAATATGGTCGTCTACACGAGCCCTGAGAAGAATCAGATCTCTTAGATGCCATCATGACCTCACCAATATAATAATATTTCCAATCAAGTCAGTGTTATCTCTATAAAAGTAGGATTCGGTACGGCCCAGTGATAGGGAATAGCAATGCTTTCTTCTCTTGGACTGTTAGTGCCGAAATATCTATGCCCATGACACACTGCGCATCTTAACACGGAAGCCTAGACAGTGGCAATTTATCTGGTTTTAAGTTGTCGCAAGTTAAACATTTTCCAACGATTGTAAATGAGGAAAGTTCAACAGAGGACATTCTGATGTTTAAACTCTGATTCATTTAATCTGCAGTTGTCAGAATATGAAATTGGACATTTAACATTTAATATGATCATTTGATTAGAAGTCACTCACCGTCTCTGTACCACTCAGCCTCAGGTCGCAGTCTGCTGAGGTCAGGAGTTAAAAGCACAGCACAAGACAAAGTAACTGTGTCACCTTCTACTCCAAATGTTACACCAAAGGTCTCCAGGAATTTGACTTCAATATGGGTGAAAGAAATTGCTGCTGTCAAAGGCACTGTAATTACACCGAAAGGAATATTAGTGATGGAAACACCAGAAACATTTATTTTCCAATCGATCTGATCATAATTGATTGATTAGTTGAATAACTAGATAGAATTGGAATGTTTAATCCCTATATGAAAAGTGTCCCGATTAATTATTTTTCATGTATTGTAGTAATGTTCTGTAATGTCATTTTGACGCTTTGAATTTTGAGATCTACAGTACATGGGGACAAAGTGTACATACTATTTGTTAGTCCATTTGGATCCATTTATTTTTCAAATCTGCTTTTGTATCATTTTTACGGCGTACACACAGGCAATTTTCTCACTAGTCTTTTTGAGGGGGCACACAGCTCTTAATGAATCGCTGCGTCTGAGAAGTGTTGTGTGCCTCCATGTGCCTCACCACTAATCTTACTCCAGTCATGACTGGCGTAAATTACACTATAGCTCGTCATGAATAAGAAACCCTCTGGCATAACACTTCCGTTCTGCCCCTGTCCTGCCACAGCTCTGTCCATTTTGAAACTTGACAGAAAACACCACATTTTTTGGCCAACTCCACGTTGCACAAAAATGTTGCGACTTTTCAAAAGGATTTATACCAAATAACTGCTTTGATGTCTCTAGGCCATAGGGTCTATCATTAATTAAATAAGTTGAAGAGTAACTGTGGTTTTGATTTTTATTTGGCAAATTAATAGCACACATGAGAATAAGTAACTTTCTAATATATCTTATCAGAGAGATTTGCTTCTTTCTCTGCAAAAATTGGTCAGTCAAAAGTCTCATTTCTGAGGTAAAATCTGTATTCAGTGAAGACGGACTTTCCTATTACTGAGATAAGAGATGGCAGTTACTACTGATAAGATTCCATGTGAAAGAAAGGAGGGAGGAGCTAGAGGCAGAGCTCTGCCCTCTTCCTCACACTGCACGCCCGGAGGATTCGCCGGTGCCATAAGCGGTGGGCACGTGACTGAAAGTATATTATTTGCATACATGCGGTCATGTGTTGACTAGGTGGGCCTGGTCTCAATCAATGCAAGTGTATAGAGCCAGGTTGGGCGTGTATATCGGAATGTGGCCGGAAGTATGTAAATCACATACTTTTGGTCACATGACCGTCAGCTCCTCCTCACAAAGATTGACTGCTGACTTTTACCCTAGAGCTGGACAACCCCTTAAATTTTGTTTAGAAATCGTTCTGTGTTCTGAAAACCTTCTCAATCAATACAATGTCTATTTGCTACAGCATTTTAGTATGTTTTATTACACATTACAAATGTCCTAAGACTTCTAAAGATAATTTTCAGTACAGCCTTAAATGTCTGCATATATTTTTCATAAAATTGTTGAAAGAAGAGTTACTTACAGTGTGGCATGATACCAGGATACAGAGGTTCATCTTCTGATCGGAATCCTAAAAAAAATCAATCTCATCAGGGGACATTTTAGGACACTTTTTCCATTTTTCCTGTATTTCCATATTTTGCAATCAGTAAATGAAAATAACAAATGTATTTTCTTCAACATATTTGCAGGGTTTAACTTTTAAGAACATGTCAATAGAGCTTGGAAATGTTGGCTAAGAGACATAATGCCCCTTATAGCATTTAGCTGGCCAGCCCTGACCTATGATCTGGTACACATAGTGTATAATTTTAAGGCTGTGATGCCACGATGAGCTTTGGTGAGTTTTTTATGATACAGATTTTCTGCAGCATTTCTGCACCCATAAAGTAAAATAGGTTACTTTTATTTTTTGGAAAATCGCAGCATAAAAAACTCATCCAAAACCCATTGTGAGAAAGAAAAATCACTGCAACACCAAATATATAATTCAATATGAGATCAGTTGGGATCTAACACCGGGCACCCACCACAAATCAGCTGTTCGCAGCTCTGACACCGGCTGGATGGAAATAGTGTATGGAGCCAAACAGTGCAGCTGCCGGATATTACAGATCAAATGAATAATAGGACCTGGTCTGCAGTACCTGGCAGCAGCCACTAGCTGGAGCAGTGTTCATTCACTCTGTACAGTGTTTTACATCTGGCCGCTGCCGGGCTGGTATCAGTGGGATTGTTGGGTGTCAGATCTCCATTCACCTGATTTTGATTATATAAGCTACGAGTAGTTCATCAGTATAATATTAGTGGAATACCTCATTGTTATTGTTCCAGAGATGCTTAACATCTTGTATTTTGAGATACATACTTGATGTTATACATTGGCATGTAAAAGTTTGGGCACCCTTGGTCAAAATTACTGTTATTGTGAACAGTTAAAGGGAACCTGTCACCCCCAAAATGGAAGATGAGCTAAGCCCACCGGCATCAGTGGCTTATCTACAGCATTCTGTAAGATTTCGGAATTTTTCAGAAATTAGAAAACAACAGACTGCTGCTGTTTTATAATGCATTAAGAATAAATAGGAAAATGTATAACTGTATTTTAAATGCAGCAAAACAGATGCCAGCTGTGCCAAATTACTGATAAATAGTGTTGAGCATTCCGATGCTGCAAGTATCGGGTATCGGCCGATACTTGCTGTATCGGAATTCCGATACCGGGATTCCGATACTCTTGTGGTATCGGGTATCGGGTATCGGAACAACATTAATGTTAAAATGTGTAAAATAGAGAATTAAAATAAAAAATATCGCTATACTCACCTGTCCGACGCAGCCGGGACCTCAGCGCAGGAACCGGCAGCGTTGTTTGTTTAAAATTCCCGCTTTTACATGGTTACGCGAAGTCCCGGCTTGTGATTGGTCAGGGCGGCCATGTTGCCGGGCCGCGGACCAATCACAGCAAGCCGTGACGAAAATACGTCACGGCTTGCTGTGATTGGTCCGCGTCCCGGCAACATGGCCGCCATTAACCAATCACAAGCCGTGACGTCACGGGAGGCTGGAAACGCGCTCATTTTAAAAAGGGCGCGTGTCCAGCCTCCCGTGACGTCACGGCTTGTGATTGGTTGCGTCGCGGTCAACCAATCACAAGCCGGGAGGCTGGACACGCGCCCATTTCAAAATGAGCGCGTCCAGCCTCCCGGCTTGTGATTGGTTGATCGCGGCGCAACCAATCACAAGCCGTGACGTCACGGGAGGCTGGACACGCGCCCATTTCAAAATGAGCGCGTCCAGCCTCCCGGCTTGTGATTGGTTGATCGCGGCGCAACCAATCACAAGCCGTGACGTCACGGGAGGCTGGACACGCGCCCATTTTAAAATGAGCGCGTGTCCAGCCTCCCGTGACGTCCCGGCTTGTGATTGGTCAGGGCGGCCATATTGCCGGGACGCGGACCAATCACAGCAAGCCGTGACGTAATTTCGTCACGGCTTGCTGTGATTGGTCCGCGTCCCGGCAACATGGCCGACCTGACCAATCACAAGCCGGGAATTCACGTAACCAAGTAATAGCGCGATTTTTAAACAAACAACGCTGCCGGTTCCCTCGCTGAAGTCCCGGCTGCGTCGGACAGGTGAGTATAGCGATATTTTTTATTTTAATTCTTTCTTTTACACATTTATATGGTTCCCAGGGCCTGAAGGAGAGTTTCCTCTCCTTCAGACCCTGGGAACCATCAGGGATACCGTCCGATACATGAGTCCCATTGACTTGTATTGGTATCGGGTATCGGTATCGGATTGGATTCCGATACTGTGACGGTATCGGCCGATACTTTCCGATACCGATACTTTCAAGTATCGGACGGTATCGCTCAACACTACTGATAAACCATACTGAAGCTGGCACTGCTGCTGGCTCCTCACCAATCAATTGAATCACTGTATTACGGTATTTACAGACTAATATTCTCGTCTTCTTTAGTGGTGCAGTTGTACAATCACATTACTGTCCGGAATATTTGCCCAATATTTGAAGACTTCTTCTTCCTATTGCTGTTACTGAACTGTGAACTTTGACAAACTTTCTGAACAAAAAATCTGCCTAAAATTACTTCTGAATTTCCTGCATAGGCTATTATACAACCTATGCTAATCCCTACTGATTGGCTAAACTAAATATATATATATCTGTAGTGAGATATTCGCAAGGCACGTTGTGGAAGCCCATTTTTCTAATTTCTGAAAAATTCTGAAATCAATGTCATATAGTGTGCTTGCTTGTCACAAGGAACTGCACAGCGTTTTTGTATTTGTTATGCAATCATTTTTCGGAAGATGAAGTTGGGAATAATTGATTTTAAAAAATGCAAAGGAAAATTCCCATTTAAACTGTAACTCACCAAGTGTGAGTGTTGCAAATGTTCTGTTTTCTTTAGTATATCTGTTTTACTAGTAAAATTTAAATTTTACATCTGTGAATGCCACAGCAATACAGCGCCCTGTTACAGGTGCTTGATTTTGGATCATGAACCTACCTAGCATTATTTTGTTACTTTTGGGAAGGGTTTTTTTGGAAAAAAAATATTTATATGTTTTTGCACACCTGTTTACTAGTCCAATTTGTACCTAGTATTTATTAAACGTTATTTTAGGCAAGGATTGGATAATTGGGGCTGAAAAGATTAACAAAAGTCAATTAAAGTGTTGTACAAAATTTATGGTAAAAGAATAGTGGCAGTGGACATGGAAGGGGTTGTGTAACAGAAAAAAAAATTAAACTGCAGCTTATACTGTTGGACCACCATGTCTGGCACAAGTCAACCAGGCAGTAGTATCACCAAATGTAGGTCACAACTGACCGCCTTTAGCTTATTATTATCACTAACATATAAATATCAGACCTAATATTGCTGTCAGTCATTTTCAGAAAAGCAGCATCAAAACTTAATAAATGAGTGCCAGAATTAGAAAAGAAAGGTTTTCATAAATGGAATTTAATCTGAATGTCATATGTAAAAAGAAACTGTAAAAAAATATGCCCCATCATTAATCCAGGTTCTTGGAGTTGAGAAAGATAACCTAGGTGAGTACTGGAGATGAGCAAACATGTTTGAAAAACGTTCACCATTCTCAAATTCGGCACGAACATAGCTCGTTTGAATTCCCTAGCAGTTTTCCTAAAAATTGGCAAAAGTCGACCAAAGTTCAGTAAATGACTGAGTTCACTAAGGGCTCTTTCAGACGTCAGTGTTTACAGTAGCATCACGATCCACAAAATGTTCCTCACACATTCACACTGATGGCACACGGATGACATTTCTGGCACTTTGCCCGGCCGATCCCACTTATGTCGGTGGGATCCCGGCTGATCCCACTTGTGTCGACACACTGTGTCGGTGGCAAGTGGGGCTCATATTTGTGGGGTTGGTTTCACCTTTGAACCTTGAAAGGTTTGCTCATCTCCAGTGAGTACCTGTGTACCATGTTTAGAACACTGTGCAAGAGTTTTGTCTTTTACAAATGCAACTGGAACTCTTTACCATTACTGCTCCACTTACGTTTCACAATCACAGCAGAATTGGTGGATGACTGTCCATGTACATTTCTAGCCACTGCCGAGTATGTAGCGGTGTCATCAGTATTAGTCCTAAAGAGAACATTAAAATAACATTACTAATGTATAGAATCATAAATGATATGTTAAATCTTTACTTTCCACAAAGCATCTAGTACTTTAAGAACTCACCTTTTTAATCCTTAAAATACAATAATTTGATTAAAAAGCTACCACTTATACATCATGTATATATTATTAGGAAATAAAATCAATATAAAAGCTTTATTGCAGGGGGCATGGCCTGGACATGTCACCAAGAAGACGCACACACTGAGAGCTCTCTCTTCAGAGAATTTTCTTAGGGGAATAAAAAGCTATTTACAGCTACTACATGCCATCCATTAGGGGAAAGAAAGACAAAAGATCAGAGGTTAATTTGAGGTACTTCACCTCTGTCTGCACATCCTGTATGCAGCATTTCTTATCAAAGGGCTCCTCTTCCAGCTCAGCAGCCAGCACCATTACTGCCTCACCTCAGGGTGGAACAAGAACCAGTTTTAACCTTCATGATGCCAGACAGCTCAAGCCTATAAGTCCTGTATCAACTTCAACCATAAGGTGCAGTCAAAAGGCCGTATAACATGGACTACGATCGCATCACAATACACAGACTGGCCGATGGCTGTCCTGACCCGAGCATGAAAGTTGCATAGAATTACAGGCCGCCGGCCTGTCCAAGCATTGTGATGTGATTGTTGTTCGTGTTTTAAGGCTGTGTGACTTCACCCTTAATGTTGGCCTTACAAGAAAACAGCTGTACAAGCCTCTCTGTACTTTTATTGAAGCCCACATACTCAGCAGCACTTGCATCACGGGAATTTACCCCCAAGCCACAGGGAATCCTGATATGGGGAACGCCATAACTGATTTGAAACATCATACTGTGCCTATCCCTACTAAACCAGTCAAGGAGCAATATATGCAGAGGCTGGAGACCACATGCAAAATGAAATACAGTCCCTCACTTCTAGCCTGTCACACCGTACTGACAAGGTACAGGGATTAGAGGATGATGTCATACAAGTTGTGGCCATCATAATGCTCATAAACAAACACTGGATCTTCACAGCCAGCCAATACAAAGTCTGTTTAATATGGTTGTTGGCCAAAAGAAATCACAATTGCAGCAACAATATCTGGATAAGGGGTATACTTGAAAGCATTAATGCACAAGTGCTTATGCCAAAACCGCACTGCTGACATTATTCAATCTTATCCTTGGTGATCCTATTGATAAGGAACTGGAGGTCGACACGGTGCACCGTACACTAGGCCATTGTGGCCCAGATCCTAAGCATCCAAGAAACATTATGCATTTTTTCTCAATGTAAAAGAGGCTATTATAAGGTAAGCAATGGAGTTGGGTTCGCCTGATGTACTCCCAGAGGTACCCATTCCAGCTGTAGGTCAGAAAAATTGAATATTGTATACTTTGAAATATCCAAGTGACATATGAGATCATTCTATGATGCCCTGGATATTCCCAGAATCCATATATCTGACTGGCCACCTGCTCTACCATTGAAACACAGAGTTTCAGCACGTCACACGCTCAATGGATCAGGAACTTGAGGGTGATGCACCTAGACGGGAAAGAAAACTGCCTATCATATGAGCTCCTGAAATGAGCTTTTCTTCCCTGATGAGAGAGACAGTTTGCAGATGTTTCATTCTTTCTTTAAGTATATAATTAGATATAGCTAAATTGCTTTTTAAGTGTGACTTTTACACTATATAGAATGTCTCAGTTCATATAATATCTTAGAACAACATTTAAGTTGAGTTCATATTATATTATTATAATATTAAGCTCTATTACTTTACTCGCTATATATTCCATGTTTTCCCCTAATAGGAACCCCATGTCTGAAAGTTTGACTCACGCCTGTAACGACAACTCCCAGTAAGGGATTTGTATTGGGACCAGCTTGTTTTGCAGTTTCCTAGTGTTTGATTTATTCATAATTTATACTGTACATCTTAGATTAGATGCTGAGAGGTAGACATTACTATGTAACGTCCTCATTGGTCTCTACTCGCCATCATTTTTTCCTTTCCTTCCCATGTGTGACATCTAGCTAGAGAGCATCATTGATGATGAATGCCATGTAATATAACCCAAATCCAATTACTATTAAATGAGAAGTGCCAAACAAAAGAACTTCAGTTGTAGTGCCGCTTGCTCCAGAGCGCATGCGTGGTTTGTCTTCTCATAGATGCTCGGGCAAGTGGCCGATTCATACATCCGTGCACGCATTGTCTCCATGATGGCAATGGAGCGCTTGCGTGTTACGGGGTCGCAAACTGGAACGTCCTTTGGATTAGCTACGTTAACTGCGCATGCGTCATACAGTGGGTGATTCATTGGAAAGCATGATTTGGAAACATGTGATGCACACACCCTCTCTATTGAGCACCTTCATTGGCTGGCCTCATTGTTATAAACCATACCTACCCTCTCCCCAATACATGGCTCCTGATGAAGATATAATGAAACATGTCTTGACACAGTGGGAACACTACAGCAGATGGTGTCATATACATGTAAGTGTAACATTGTATTTTAGCCCTTTTTCTTTCATATATCTCTGGGAAAAGTGTACCCAATATTACTGCTACACATGAGGGCATATGCTTTATTTATTTAAAAAAGGTTTTTCCGTCTTCAAGATGTCTCTATCCTCATGTGCAGGCATTGCAGGACCTTTGGTATCCGTGGTTACAACCACTGATATAGTGACAGTTAATTAGCTAATAGTCATAACCATGGATACGTAAGGTCCTGCAGTGCCTGCATATGAGGAAAGAGACAAAGCGAATCAGAAAAACTATACTACATTTCTAATTGGAGGTAAATGCTAATATTATTATTACACCGACTACATATTGGGATAGGATCTTGGCGATGGGAATACCACTTTAAACACGTATAATTATCCCCATCTGTATATGGTAGTGTCCTTTCGCATCAGTGCTTAGCAGCCTCAGATTTATTGAAAAGTTTGTCTTTGTTTTTGTTTTAATCAATAAAATGTATTTTATACTCTGTAAGTTTTTTCCCTACTCTTTTTTGCTTGCCTTCCCCCAATTAGGCCTATTTTCCATTACTTCGGATTCAATCTCAAAGGCAAAGAAATATATCCTAAGGCACTTTCAAACAGCCATTAAGCCAAATATTCCACGACACTGTCAATCCTCAAGAACTCCCACTTTTGGTGCATGGGTGGAAAACGATAACAATATTATGAAAATGGAAAACATGATTGCACATGATAACAAATGCCTCAAAGCTTTTCATCGCCAATAGACATGATGGATATTATTCAGAGAGGGGAATGACCTGGCAATCTGGTTGTCAGAAAATAAGTACTTAAAATAAAATGTTGTGGTAGATGTGGTCTCCGAAGTGCTGGGTTCAATAAGTAGTGTTTTTTTTTGTTTTTGTTGTTGTTTCCTCCCCACCTCCTTTCCCTTCCCCTTCTTTCTCTTTCTGCCCTCCTTTACTACATTCCTCTAGCACCCACATAATTATTTGGTTCATGTAAGAGCGTATATTAATACCTCATCAAGTTATTGTTTAACGATAACCTA
This sequence comes from Ranitomeya variabilis, assembly GCF_051348905.1. Classification (NCBI taxonomy): domain Eukaryota; kingdom Metazoa; phylum Chordata; class Amphibia; order Anura; family Dendrobatidae; genus Ranitomeya; species Ranitomeya variabilis. The sequence continues at coordinate 833,610,930 of NC_135233.1, forward strand.
ATATTAACAACAGTCAACTATTTTTATTGTTATCATTGAACATATTTAGAATATTCTATTTTCCTATCAATGTTGTTAAAACCCCATCAAGATATTTAAAGTAAAAAAAGTTTTATTACAAAGTTTTCTATTAAAAACACGAATAGCTGCAATCACTGTGAATTCCACATGGTGGCACTGCATGGAAATGAATAATTTCAAAGTTTTCCAAGTAAGAAAGAGACAGACTTTTACCACCAAGAAGTAAGAGTGTTCTTATAATGTAGCTTAACAACATATTTAAAAAGCTGCAATATTGTAATAGGTATCCATACATTGTGATCTGTGTTTACCAGGGGTATTACATAGTAAGTGTTAGGGTTTGGGCAGAAAGTGAATCGTTGATATTTTAGAAAAGTAACATTATTTTTTTACAAAATGACATTATGTTGAAATCGGCTTGTTTTGGAAATTATAAAAGGTCCTACCATAGCCAAAAAATATATATAAGCTCAGAATCAATGAAGAACCCAAGAAAGTAACGACATGTGAAAAAATGTGTACATCTTATTGGCTCTTTGTATGGTATTTTGGGGCTTGGTAGAATTATTAGTTAATTGTAATGGGCACTGTTGTTTTAACAATAAGTCAATTGTGCACAAGAACATTAAAAAAAATTGTAATACATCGTGTCAGTGGAATATGCCTTTTTCTCCACTCGAGAGCCATTTCTTTCCCTTACGCTGCCACCTGAACGCAGCGTTTGCTCTGATAAAAAAAAGTCTCAAATCCGAAATATCAGGTTATAAAGCATATTAATTTCTATAGAGATGGGAGAGGGAGAATTAATGGGGAGCAGGAAAAGGCACTGACACAGGCAGAGAAACAGATCTGTGCTGCAAATTCTATCAAATTATTTCATTTCAGTTTAGAGCTGGATTCAGAGCTACACCGCTCAGTACTGTTGTATAATATCCTCCATGCTGCTTCTGAACATACAGTAAACTACACAGAAAATAAAAGCAGGAATCTTTCTTTCTCTGTGCATTGTTTATAGGAGGCATCATGACAGTTAATCACCACCCACTGGCTCAGAGACGACTGACAATTAAAGAAAGGTAATGCAGAGTGGAAAAGTAGTGAAAAATACAAGTTACTAGTCATATAATAACCAGAATTAATGTTACTGGTCAGTCTACTGAGTGCTGGGGTCCTGGGAGGGCAAAAAAAGTAATTACTAAAAGAACATCCCCACAAAGGGGCAGTTCCTTATCAAATACTCTCCACTTTATTACGAGATTGAAAAAAAAGAAACAGTGCTTTTTACAGTATAAAAGATTTTATAGCAGAAGAGTTTATTACACAGCGCTTGTACTTTACTGACTATAAGCTGAGCTGTAATAGAAGACATAACAGACAGGTGCAGCACCGTATCTGTAAGAATTCAGACATGTTTTCTAATCCTGGACATTCCTGTAAACTCCGTTTAATTTTACTACCTTCTTATCAGTACATTATTTCATCTATGTGAATACAGTAAATAACCTGTTGGGCACTATGCAAAGACACATTCAAACCAAAAAAAGGGAGAACCTACTTATGAATTTCCAATAATTGGCTGTAGTAGTGCATATCTCCTTTTCTACTTACATTCCATTCTCTTTTTCTTCTCACTTTTTTCCTATCTGTTTTTTTCTTTTGTCTCTCTGCTACTTGATTCAAGATCGTTTAGTTCTCTTTTCATCTTATACTTTTATTCATGAATTTATATAATTAGCATATTATATTGGTAATATTTTTCCTAACACATTTACTGTAATATACCTACTAAAATATAGTGCTGAAGAAGCAAATACATAGACTGTAGGGGACATTAGGATTGACGTTTAAAATTAAATATGATGTTCTCATCTTGGCACCATGAATATTTTCCAAAGATTGCCAAGTATATACAGATAGACAAATGTCACCAGGGAAGAGCTCCCTAACACAGTACGTTCAAGATGACAGCCAAGAAATTCCAAGCTGTTTTAAGAAGCAGCAGATCAATTTGCAGAGAGCTCAGCAACATGGTATGAACAGCTGAGAATACTAGAGCTGTACAGAGACGCTATCATCCAAAGGATCAAAATTAACAAGTGCTTCTACCCTTAAGATTCATTCACATACTAGAGGTCCTACTCTGAAACCAGAATGTCTTAGGTAGTTTCTATAGTCAGTTGGTTAAATTGAGCAGTGTGTATGCCGTTCACTCTACTACTCTCAAGTATGAATGATGCTCAAACACTGTATCATTTACTCTCTGCAAATGTAACAATCTACGTACACTGAATGGCTACTATATTAGAGACACCCATTTGGTAGTGTGTTGGACCTTCTTTGGTCTTCAAAACCACAGCAATTTATCATACCATAGATTCCACAAACTGCTGAAATCATTCTGAAATAACAGTGGCCAGAAGAGCTTCTAGCAGCTAAAGCAAATTGGACGGAAGTAGTGACAGCTCGTTCTCCTTCATCCCTGTGCTGCTCTATAGCATTAAATCTTAACCAAAAATGACGCAAATGTAGCTTAGACCTGGGGTCACTGAAAGAAGAGGGGGCTCAGGAGATGAGCTCCCTCCACAAGTGGTAGCTGGCAGTTTTGTTGTATAACTGGCATCTTCCTCTAACTTCAGCAGTTATCACTGCTGTTAACCATTTAGTTTTTCTGCCTGACCTCAGACTTTGCCTTTGACTATTCGTTTGCCTAGCCCTTTTGTCTGGATCCTCACATTTTGGACTGCACACCATGACCTGGTTACTCTTTTGTCTTGCCCCTCTGCCTTTTGATGTACACTCTTGGTGTTTGACCCCCAAACTTTTTTATTCCCCTGCCTCACATAAATGTTCATGGGAAGTGATGATAGTCAGCATCACAACAGGCATCAGAGGACACAGAGTGTTCCAAGAAAGCATTCCTGACACCATTAACCCACTTCTATCAATCTGAACTGTTGATACATAACAGGAATCTTATGCACACACTACCATCTATTCACACAGTAGCTCATGGACACCAAATCTAGTAATCAATGGGGGTCCGAGCGGTTGGATGCCAAGTGGTCATGCATTTCTCACCTATTCATTTGACAGATTATTTAAAGGTGAAACACATGTTAAAGGAGTATAAATTATTTATTCAGGTGATTAAATACATGGGCGGCACGCGACCAATCAGAAGCCGTGACGTAATTTTCAAATCCTGAATGCCTAGAATTAGGCATTCAGGACCTGAAATTACGTCACGGCTTGTTGTGATTGGTCGCGTCGCCGTCACATGGGCGGCACGCGACCAATCAGAAGCCGTGACATCACGGAAGGCAGTAAATGCGCGCATTTGAAGCAAAGAAGGCTGCCGGTTCCCTCGGTAAGGTGCAGGCTGCGTCGGAGAGGTGAGTATACCAATATTTTTTATTTTAATTCTTTATTTTACACATTGATATTAATCCCGATACCGATTCCCGATATCACAAAAGTATCGGATCTCGGTATCGGAATTCCGATACCCGCAAGTATCGGCCGATACCCGATACTTGCGGTATCGGAATGCTCAACACTAGGTACAATATGTTATTAATTTTTTATTTTTATTATTGTGTGATTTTTTAAAAAAATATTTGGAAAATTTTTTTTTTTTACTTTTATTTTAACGTTTTTACTTCCCTCTATGGGACTTTCACTTTCACCAGTCTGATTGCTAGTATAAAGCATTGGCATTCACTAGCATTGCAAAAGCATTTACATGTCAGTTCTGCACTGACTCAAGCCCCTTAGACCATGCCCTACGCATGGTCTAAAGGGCTTGCCATAGCCTGGTGACCTCATGACAATGTCAGTTCACCATGGCAACGATCGGGCCCTTGTGATGAAGTAGCGGGGGCCCCGATGGAAGTGCAGAAGGAGCCCTCTCCCTGCCTTCATGTGTGCTGATGGTTATTTCTCATTCAGGTTCTTCACATTTTGCTATTTGTACGTACTAGCCAGTATTTTAGAGGTGAAAAAAGAACAATACATTTTAAATTACTATGTTGTTGCAGAGTTTAAATATGAAAATATGAAATAAAAAAAAATCTTTACCTCCCACTACATTTATTGAGAGTTTCCTCTCCTTCAGACCCTGGGAACCAACAGGGATACCGTCCGATACTTGAGTCCCATTGACTTGTATTGGTATCGGGTATCGGTATCGGATTAGATCCGATACTTTGCCGGTATCGGCCGATACTTTCCGATACCGATACTTTCAAGTATCGGACGGTATCGCTCAACACTAATTGTACCCATAAATAATTATTTTTATGTAAAAAAATCTACAAAAAAGAACACGTATTTACTATTGCCACATCCAGACCGATCTGACATATAAAACTGTCACACTAGTTAACCTCTACAGTGAACACTGTAAAAAAAAAGTAGGCAAAAAAACAATGCTTTTTCATCATACCGCCAAACAAAAAATGGAATAAAACGCAAACAAACACGAATGTAAATAAAAATATTACTGAAAACGTCATCTTCTCCCACAAAAAACAAGCCACCATACAACTCAATCTGCAGAAAAATAAAAAAAAATTATAGCTTTCAGAATAAAGCCATGGAAAAATAGTTACAGTGCCTTGCGAAAGTATTCGGCCCCCTGGAACTTTTCAACCTTTTCATACATATCACGCTTCAAATATAAAGATACCAAATGTAAATTTTTGGTGAAGAATCAACAAGTGGAACACAAATGTGAAGTTGAACGAAATGTATTGGTTATTTTAAATTTTCGTGGAAATTCAAAAACTGAAAAGTGGGGCGTGCAATATTATTCGGCCCCTTTGCTTTCAGTGCAGCAAACTCACTCCAGAAGTTCATTGTTGATCTCTGAATGATCCATTGTTGTCCTAAATGCCTTATCATGATAACTATAATCCACCTGTGTGTAATCAAGTCTCCGTATAAATGCACCTGCTCTGTGATAGTCTGTTTGAAGCACAGAGATCATCATGAAGACCAAGGAACACAACAGACTGGGCCGTGATACTGTTGTGGAGAAGTTTAAAGCCAGACTTCGATACAAAATGGTTTCCAAAACTTTAAAGGTCCCAAAGAGCACTGTGCAAGTGATCATATTGAAATGGAAGGAGTATCATTCCACTGGAAATCTACCAAGACCCAGCCGTCCCTCTAAACTTTCATCTCAAAAAAGGAGAAGACTGATCAGAGATGCTGCCAAGAGGCCCATGATCACTCTGGATGAACTGCAGAGATCTACAGCTGAGGTGGGACAGTCTGTCCATAGGACAACAATCAGTCGTACACTGCACAAATCTGGCCTTTATGGAGAGTGGCAAGAAGAAAGCTATTTCTCAAAGCTATCCATAAAAATTGTCATTTAAAGTTTGCAACAAGCCACCTGGGAGACACACCAAACATGTGGGAAAGGGTGCTCTGGTCAGATGAAGCCAAAATCGAACTTTTTGGCAACAATGCCAAACGATGTGTTTGGCGTACAGGCAACACAGCTCATCACCCTGAACACACCATCCCCACTGTCAAACATGCTGGTGGCAGCATCATGGTTTGGGCCTGCTTTTCTTCAGCAGGGACAGGGAAGATAGTTATTATTGATGGGAAGATGGATGGAGCCAAATAGAGGACCATTCTTGAAGAAAACCTATTGGAGTCTGCAAAAGACCTGAGACTGGGACAGAGACTTGACTTCCAACAAGACAATGATCCCAATCATAAAGCAAAATCTACAATGGAATGGTTCACATATAAACATATACAGGTGTTAGAATGGCTAAGTCAAAGTCCAGACCTGAATCCAATCGAGAATCTGTGGAAAGAGCTGAAAACTGCTGTTCACAAACGATCTCCATCAAATCTCACTGAGCTCGAGCTGTTTGCCAAGGAAGAATGGGCAAGAATTTTAGTGTCTCGATGTACAAAATTGATAGAGACATACCTCAATCGACTTGCAGCTGTAATCGCAGCAAAAGGTGGAGCAACAAAGTATTAAGTTAAAGGGACACTGTCACCTGAATTTGGAGGGAACAATCTTTAGCCATAGGGGCGGGGTTTTTGGGTGTTTGATTCACCCTTTCCTTACCCGCTGGCTGCATGCTGGCTGCAATATGGGATTGAAGTTCATTCTCTGTCCTCCGTAGTACACGCCTGCACAAGGCAATCTTTTTTTCTGTACATGAAAAATTAATGATGTCTGACAGCCCTATGTTTCTACAGCCCCCCCCCATACATTTTAGATGGCTATTGGCCAAGTGATGGTTTGGCCAATTTGGCAGCTATCTCAACTCTTCCATACATTGGAGCACACCATCTGCCTAGCTTCTGATGAGAAGAAGAGGAAGAGTCGGGGCTCTCCATACACATTAGACTGTGATCCGTAGCCATCGATAATGGCAATTACTAACTGACATTAGTCAAAAGTATATGGGAGCCAAGACCCCACTTGGCAAACACTACAAATGACTCATGGAGCGAGAATAGAGATGAGGAGATGAGAGATCCTTGTTTTCCAATCTCTGTTCAGCATCGTACTAGACTTAAGTGGCAGATGTTTTACTCAAGCCAATAAGTGAACCTTACACTGGTGCTCAGACAGGATTATTGGAGGGAAGATTGCATTCATATATTAATTCTTCTACTAAAGGATATGTTTTAGAAAACTTTGTTTTCAAAGATATAACATAAAGCATTTAATGTAGGTAAAAAATTAGAGTGAAATCATTTCTGAGGATCAGATTCTGTGTCAATAACTGCAAAGAGGTCTAAACTAATTCTTAAAATGCCCTTTTAATTTGTAAAATAATTATTTGAAGTCTTTTAGATCCTACAAAGCAGGGTCCACAGTGACTTAATCATATCAAAAGAGTCCATATTAACATAGGGGTGACCTTACTGGAAATGCCTCCTGCAGATGGAAATGTTAATATTAATTGAGAATATGTCATTGTGCAATTGGTTTAACCTCACCTTCACCCTTCTGGTAATAAGACACTTTCATACATGTTCTCACTGCATTACTAAGACAAGATCTTAGAAAGCAGCTAAAGAACTGCAGCAGAAGTTTTATAGAATCAGTCAGGATGCTTGCATAAAACCTGCAGCTGGTGGTATTTTAACAAGCAATTAGCTTTGAATGTGACACTACACCTCCTCATAGATTTTCTTTTAGAACAAGACGCAAAGAAGTCTAGAAAAGATAGAAAAGGGGCACTTTCTTAGGAAACACTGTGCTTGTGGACTGGGTGCAAGGTGTACACTAACCTACTGTCAGTCTCAGTGGTGCCTGTTAATGGACGATGGTGTTAATGGTGTCTGCTTAGTGGATCATTGTGTCATAAATGGATGTGATTAATTATAGCGCAGGATGAGTGCACTGTCATCACTGGAGATAAGGATACTACTTGAATTGATGAAGCAATAAGCTTCTTTATTCATGTGACCAAAAAATTCACAAGGTGATTAACCATGCAGGAACATGGTCTTGTCATACCACATCTCCTGGGCAGGGGAGGAGGCAAAAGAGTATACAGACATTACAGCATGGGATCACAGCTGATTCTTTCTGAGGTAAAATAATTTTTTAAACAAGCAGAGAAATGTTTTTTCATTACAATCACATGCTGTAATATCCGTATACTCTCTTGCATCTTCCCCTCCACAGGAGCTGTGGTATGATCAGACCCTGTCCCTGCACGGTCAGACACAGCCATTACACAGTACACAGAGGGGCTCGTTTATAAGAATATCTCAGCACAGGAACATTTTTTTAACACATTCAATCGTGAAACATTATTTTTTTCTAAGATCTATTAATTAAAGTGAACTTTGTCAGAAAACCTCTTTAAGTATTGAAAGGGTTCAAAATCATAAAATGGTTGGCCACAGAGAAGGATGTTTCGGTTATCTAGGTGGAAGATAATGAGGGCATCCACTAACATTTTTCTCGATTCAAAGGTGATTGAAAAACTGGTTCAAGGAATGTTTATGAGTTAGAGGTGACAAGTGGTAGTGAAAACCTGAATGTGCTGTTTGAATGATAAGGTGAAGTCCAAAGGTTGCGAGGCATCAGACTTGGGAGAGTGGAGAAAGCGTGGAGCCTCTACAGTAATCAATAGGTCTGGTCTGGGTGTTGTACGAGATGTGGAAGCAAAATCAGTTTTCTCTATGTTGATTTTTAGTTAAGTTGAACTGTCTCATTGAAACATTATTTTTAAAAATTAAGTCCACCTTTAATAAATATTCACTTCTATATTGGGGAGTGTTACTATCATCCATTCCCTTATTACTAGAATATATTCCAGTGATATACATATAAACAGTATTTGTTGTTAGCATCATGGGTCTTTTGAAACAATGTAGGAAATGTAACAATTAAAATTTTGTCAGAGATATGCAGGCACTTACCACTAAAACTTACACCAATGAGTTAACAATAGATAAGCTAATAGATCTGTGGTTGACATTGGCAAAAAAAAAATCAATGATGGAGCAAGTTAAAATACACATATATCAAAAAATGAATAGTTTTATACAGAAAAGATCTTGTAGGTAGCTAAGCTGTACACTAAAATGTATTGTATCATTAGCTTATGATGCCCTGAACCAAACATGTCTAATATATATGTGCATTCTATGAACGGCTTTGACATAAATTCAGAGGGAGAATATAATGCACACGCTATTTAATCCATGCAAAAATGCCAAAATCAATAACATAATAACATCAACAGACTTATTATTCCCTTGTGCAAAGATAACAACATTGTTCTCAATTTCAGGTTAAAAATGGAAAAAGGAAAAGGAGATCTGCAAGGGATTAGAGTAATGTAATGTGAACAGAGCCTTAATGTCAAGAGATGCCAAATGCCTTCAGAAGATCTCTAGTGTCCTGCTCCTGTTTCTTCTTCATTCCCAGTCATGACCTCCTCTATTCAGATGCACGTTACCTCTTCTTTTATGGAAGAAGTCCCGTTTTGTGATATCTCTTATCAGATAAAGTAACCGGTATGTACTATCTTGCCCTGTACTATGTTTCCTAGTAGCGTATGCAACAATGAGCTAATTTTTACTTCGTTCTGAATCTGCACTTAGAGCCCCTCTGAACTGTATACCTCCCAACAGCATTCGGGGTTCTGTTTTTAGACATCGCTCAGTGCATAGAGATCATTGGCTGTAACTTCTGCCCCAGCACTGACTGACAGCAGCTCAGAATTAGGGCTGACTGTCAGTCAGTGCCGGAGGCACAGTTACAGCTGCCGCTCTCAATACACTGAGCGGTGACCAAACCCACGCCGGAACTAGCCCCATGACTGAAACCCAAATTCTTCCACAAGGAATAAAGTTCATTATCCTCCCAGCAGTGGGGCTCAAAGTGCCAGAGCCGAGTATAATCAGAACGCTATTAACCTGCAGATTAACCCCATATCTGCAGCCTAATAGCATTTTTTCAAGAGACAGGTTTTCTTTAAAAGGCCAAAATCAGAGTTGATAATTATGATATTAAAGGGTGTATCCACTATTTGGACAACCCCTTCTCAATTGCTATATTCCCCCTTATAAATAAAAAACAGCCTGTACTCCGCTTCAGTGCCGGTGCTGTTCGAGAAATGATAGCATCCATCAGCTCTCTTCGGCCTCACATCAGGTTGCTATGCCACATGAGCACTGTTGCCAATAAGCGGACGTTTCACTCTCACTTTTTTTTAAGATAAAACTGACAGCTGGAAGAAGTGAGAGCTGCTGCTTATGCGCTCCGACGTCCTCTAAATGTCAGTTACATCCAAATAAAGTGAAAAATTGAGAGTGAGTGGTTGGTTGCAGGGCCCACCCCACGTCATCACTGAATCGGCGCTGGAACTGTGCTGACACCAGAAGTCAATTAAATGATTGTTATTTTATAAGGGGGAATAAGGCAATTTTTAAAAGACGCTGTTAACATTTTCTCCATATGTAAAACTAATACATTACTTTTCACTTTTGTGTGGCCATCTTCTGTTGCCTATTAGGGGCTACTTGATCTGCTGTGAACAGGGGACCTATTTTATAGCTCCTTATGAAAGGAGAGAGAATAGAAAGGTATGTAATCTTTGACTTTGCTCCTGGGTTTAACCTGGATCATACTGTATATACTGAGACAGATAATTTACTTTGTAGTATATGATACTTAGCTTTACCAAGTAAGACTTCTATAGGGAATATACAGTAGTGTCAGCACTAAGTTCTATGCGTACAATGTATCTACTCATGTATATAAAGGATAATGCCAGATTCTGCTGTCTGGAACTTGACAAGATATCATTTGTTGACCCTAATATAATGATAACTATAACACACTTCATAATGCAAAGAATTACTTGCAAACAATATTTACCTGTATATTTCCAAGCTATTTACTCCATATTTGCTTTCAATTCTGTACTTTCCTGGTTCACTTGCTGGGCTAATCAAAGTTTCATTTTTATACCTAATGGAAAGAGCAGATTCATTTCCGTAAAGTCAATAGTATCATAATCACAGCAGAGTTAATTTTGCACGGTCTCAGGGTGCATTGACATTACTTGCTTGGCATATATTATGTTGCTTTTGTATTTCATTGAAACAAACAATGTAATTATAGATAATGGCTAGTTTAGAAGAGTCAGGGTCACCTTTTAATGCTTGTCAAAATTCAATGTAAAGATAATACTAAGTAAATATACAGAATTTCCAACAGTGCAGAAACAAATGAGATAGGAAATTAATTTGGAAAATGAATATTCAATTTACTTTGTAAGCATTTTTATTATTACAGTTGCAGAAATAAATAAATTGATTTAACAGCATTAAAGTTAAAGGGGTATTCCAAGCTCCAAGATCCTCTCCCAATATGTAGAGGGTGTAATAGTAATAATATTAGCAAATACCTCCAATAGTAAAGTTCTCTTTGTTTCGCTATGTCACTTACCCCATTGTAGTAGCTTAGCTATCCATGGCTACGACCACTAATAGCTAACTACCTGTCACTATAAGGGTAGTCATCATAACCATGGATACCTAAGCTAGTGCAATGCCCTGCACATAGCGTAAGCGTCATAGCTTACCAGAAGAACTATACTACATTTCTAATTAGAGGTATTTGCTAATGTTATTATTATCACACATACTATATATTGGGATAGGATCTTGGAGATGTGAGTACCGCTTTAAATTTATAACTAAAGAACCTAGCCTAAATAAAAATACCAGTGGGGCGATTTTATGGGCCTATTTGGAGAGCTACTGTACTAACATTGATGGCCCTTGAATATCCATATAAAGCATGCTCATCTGGAAGTGTATGGCTGACTCTCCCCTGACAGTTAGGCTATGTGCCCACGTTGTGGATTCGTGTGCGGATTTTTCCACACAGTTTTAAAAAATCCGCAGGTAAAACGCACTGCGTTTTACCTGCAGATTACCTGCGGATTTCCTGCATTTTTTGTGCGGATTTCACCTGCGGTTTTACACCTGCGGATTCCTATACAGGAGCAGGTGTAAAACACTGCGGAATCCAGCACAAAGAATTGACATGCTGCGGAAAATACAACGCAGCGTTTCCGCGCTATATTTTCTGCAGCATGTGCACAGCGGATTTGGTTTTCCATAGGATTACATGGTACTGTAAACTGCATGGAAAACTGCTACGAATCTGCAGCGGCCAATCCACTGCGGATCCGCAGCCAAATCCGCAAAGTATGCACATAGCCTTACATGTTGCCCATGTTCCCACAGGACATGAATGGCCTACAGAGATGTCTTGCAGCAGATTACTCTCTTCTCCCCATTGAAAAACTTGCATGCTGAACCAAGTACCCATATGTACATGGTTATCAGGAGAAATACACTATATGGATTATATGCACACCTCTTAATCATTAAATGCAAGTTTTCCATGTAGTCCTATTGTCACAGTTGTCCAGCCCTTACCCGTGCAGCCTGCTTGCACATAAATTTGTGAAAAAATGGGTCATTCTAAAAAGAGCTCACTGAATTTGCATGTTGTCCTGTAGTAGAATGCTGCTCTTGTAACAAATCAATTTGTGAAATTTCTTCCCTAATATTTCACAATGAAATTTGAGTTGTGTTATTGAAATAAGGAAATGCAGAACTTAGCCATAATGAGGCAGACCATAAAAAATTACAGAACGTGGCCATCGAGTGATGAGGCGCATATTACATAAAAGTCGCAAATAACTCCATTAATTCTTCTGACCTTCTCTGGCATTAAAATCATTAGAAAAATTGTGCAGTGGGAACTTCATACTATGGGTTTCTATTACCGAGAAGTTAGTTACTTATAAGCTTTATATCAATTTACAATGTTTGTGACTATGTATGATAATTGAGTAGGATCCTTTTTTCCTTACCACTGTACCACTGGCGTTGGATATCCTTGGACAGTAAAGAAAAGCTTCACAGGCATGCCTTCCCAAACGGTGTGTGATCTGAGCCGGACTAATATATCTGGGGAACGGCTTATACATTCTTCATGAATTTGTCTCTCTAATGCCAATTTTTCCTCTACCTGATAGGAAAAAAAGTGTAAAATTGGTAGTAATCTAATTATCCCTCCACAACAATCGCTTTTTAGACAATTCTTGTTTTGCTATAGTGACTATATCCTCACCTGCCCAGAAGGAAAAGTAAGAAGGCTCATGTGATACTCAGAAACTAGGTTCAAACAAATTTACGAGGAGGAAAAATGTGAAAACATGAGAAAACTCTTTGTTATTTTTAATAATAATAATACTTTCTGAAGTCAACAAAAATTGCAAACATCATGGGCAGAAGTTTCTTTTCCGTGTCCAATTTTGGAACCTGGGGGTACCTAAATAAATCCATTGTTTTATCTAAAAAGATTTAGCAAAGCTCCTTACAGTACCCCTCGTAATAAGATTAAAGGGAATCTGTCACCCCATTTTTCACCTATAAGCTAAGGCCACCACCATCAGGGCTTATCTACAGCATTCTGTAATGCTGTAGATAAGGCCCCGATGTAACCTGAAAGATAAGAAAAACAAGTTAGATTATACACACCCAGGGGCGGTCCTGGTGCATTCCGGTCCGATGGGCGTCGCGGTCCGGGTCCGGCGCCTCCCATGTTCATACAATGACGTCCTCTTCTTTGCTTCCTGTTGGGGCTCCTGCGCACTGCAGTACTTTGCTCTGCCCTCAACAGGGCAGACAAAGTACACTTGTGCAGGAGCCACGACGTCCATCAGACCGTCCCATACCGGGACCACCCCTGGGTGAGTATAATCTAACTTGTTTTTCTTATCTTTCAGGTTAACTCGGGGGCTTATCTACAGCATTCCAGAATGTTGTAGATAAGCCCCCAATGGCAGTGGCCTTTGTTTATAGGTGAGAAATGGGGTGACAGATTTCCTTTAAAGCGTTTTTTCCTCAGCATACATTTCATCCCCTTTTCACAGTGTGGGTGATAAGTCTATCATCACTGGGGATCCAACTGCTGGGACCCTCACAGGTAGTAAGAATGGGTGTCCTTAAGCACACAGACAATGTACAATCTCTGTGAGATGTTGCCCATAAACTCCACAGAAAACTAGTGCTGATCACAGAGTCACAAAGCTGCCTATTGTGCCTCATTATGTCTTCATGAGAAAACCACTCCTTCTACCTTCTGACTTGCTGTTTGCCAGTGGGCGGTGCATTCCTGCTTGACAAAGTTCGGACAAGCAACATGGTTGCACCTCTGTCCCAAAGTATGTCACTGTAGAATCAGAGGAGTGACACATGAGCTAAACATGAGAACTGCGGCCTGTGACTGGCGGTAACCTCAAAGATGTTACCACAGGTCACTGAAGCTGTGCTCTCAGGCTCAGCTCAGTGTTTCCTGGATTCACAGCTGAAAGGTCGCATCATGCCATCGCTCAGCCATGCAATCCAGATGAAGTAGAGTTGGCCTCTTTGTTGGACCAATGAATTGTCGTTGGATAAGTGAGGAAAATGGTATTTTATTATTTTCAATTTTACAGTTATAAATGGGTAAAAGAGAGTGGGGAGTGTTTATTTCAAATAAAGGATTTTTTTTATGTGTGTTTTCTTCAAGTAAAGGACTTCTTCATGTGTGTGCCTTTATTTAATTTTCACTGTGGGGTTAGTAATGGGGATGTTATAGACGTTTTTCCACCAAAACTAAACTTTTTTAAATGTTCGTCTGAACCCGGCTGACTCAAACATCCACATATCCACCTATCACTAGTCAAAACCTGCAGAGGGCTGACCAGAGTGGCGCCAATAAAAGAAGAAGATAGTGGCTGGTAAGTATAAGCTGACTGTAAGCCTAGAGGCAGAGAACTTAGATAAGTGGCACCACTCCAGTGTTTTTTTTTAAATTTTACTGCTAGAGTGGTGCCACTAATCTAAGTTCCCTGTACCTAGTATCATACTTTAAAAAAAATCCAGGTCATAAAGTACCTGTTGGGTAAATACTTATTATGTTACTATAAATATGCAACATGGTTGTTTTGAAGTCTTTCACAATTTCTTAAAGGGAATCTACCACCAGTTTTTTGCTGAACCATCTGAGAGCAGTGTGATGTAGACACAGAGACCCTTATTCCATCAATGTGTCACTTACTTTTCTACTTACTGTTTTATCTGTTACAGACCTATCAGTTCTCTGAATGCTGAGCTCTGTGTAACCCCACCCCCACCACTGATTGACAGCTTTCTGTGCACACTGTGCGAATGCAGAAATCTGCTAATCGGTGGGGGTGAGTTTATACAGAGCTCATGAATATGTAGGACTACAGAGCCCCAGGTTTACTAGTCATCTAGTGATGACCTAGTGATAATCTCCTGTTGATAAAACATTAATTTTATCAAAACTACATCAAACAGTCTAGTAAGTGATACATTGCTGGAATCAGGGTCTCTGTCTCCTCTTTATGCTGCTCTCAAATCAATAAGTCTGCAGTAACTCTGCATGACTGTAGACTTATGAATTCCCTTGGCGTATGCATTGTACGCTGCAGAGATTCACCGGTTTCTGACCTGAGACTGGAGGATTTGTATGCAATATACATACCCCTGGCCAGATCCCAAATAGTGGGCGCGGCCTCGCTCCATACACTTGCACAGAGCAAGGCAGCGCCCCGACTAGAGACATGGGTGTGGCGGACTAGAGGGTGCGGCCTCGCCCCATACAAGTGGCCAGGAATATGTATAACACATACATACCCTCCAGTCCTGGTGAATCTGAGGGGGATTCATAAGTCTATAGTCACATAGTGTCTGCAGAATTATTGATTTGGACCGGGAATCCCCTTTGAGGGGATAGTTTTCAAATACTGTACAAGCATAGCTATAAAAAAATATTGATTTACCATCCTCTGAATAGACACTTTATCAATCTGTTCCCTTGCCAGGGCCCGTGCAATACGAACGTCTTCTTCCAAGAAGGCAAGCTCTGTGGCATAGCGAACACTTCGGTCATAGCTTCTATGTTGCTGCTGAGACCTTTGCTCAATTTGCTGCACAGCGTGCTGCTCGGAGCGCTGCTCGGCATGTTTCTCCTGTGTCCTACATTATGGAATATGCAGTGAATAAAAAAAATACTAAAACATGTATATAGTACAATTCTTTTTATTTCACAGAAGGCTTCACTAAATTCCTACAGCTACAAGATGGCATTCCATGCTTTGAAGTAGACAAACACTGAACAAGCGCAGAAAACAGCATCAGTTCTACATAAACTGGAGTTAATGGCATTAATGCATAAAGGAGATCTTCATAATAGGAAGAACATCTCTATACCATGAAAGTATTGAGACAAAAAAACAATTATGACCAGCTACATGTAAATAAAGTGTACAGAAAGAAACAGATAGATAGATGATAGAAGATAGATAGATACTGTAGATAGATAGATAGATAGATAGATAGATAGATAGATAGATAGATAGATAGATAGATAAATATATATATATATATATGTAATAGATAGATAGATAGATAGATAGATAATGGATAGATAGATAGATAGATAGATAGATAGATAGATAGATAGATAGATAGATAGATGATAGATAGATAGAATATATAGATAATAGATAGATAGATAGATAGATAGATAGATAGATAGATAGATAGATAGATAATGGATAGATAGATAAGATATATAGATAATAGATAGATAGATGGATAGATATATGCATAGAAAGATACATAGATAGACAATTTGAGACACAAAATTATTCAAATATAGAATTAAACAATATCATAATACAATATTAGTTTATTTTAGCTCATGCATTAGTCCTCTTAAGATTTGCTATTGCATTAGCAATAGATATTTTTCATCAGCACATAAAGGAATAAAGCATGGTTGCATTTTTTGAAGCCTGTAGATACGACAGCATATGATGTGAACAGACATTGCAACTCTGGTTTGTAAGGTTTTGTTACATTGCTGCCAAAGGTTAAAGGCAAAGAAAACAAAAAGGAAGGAAGGAGTGAATGAAAGAAAAGCCGAAGGGAAAAAAGGAAGATGACGAAGTGGATATATCAGAATCAGAGAGGGATGGAAGAAAGAAAGAAAGAAAAATAAAGAAAGAGAATAGCAGGAAACAAAAGAGAAGAAATAGGCAAAAAGGAATTAAAAATAAAAAGAACCAGCAAGAAAAGTAGAACAGGAAAGATTATTAAGAAAGGAGGAAATGAAGATTCTGTATGTTTTCATTGGAGTCATATTTTCCCTACAATTTTACTATCAGTCTTTGGACTAAGCATGGCTATACCATTATACTGTATGTGCCAACCTACACTCACAGGTCTATCTACTGTATGTAGTCAAACAAAAAGGTGCAAGTGAGATGCAACAAATGATGCAATATGGTAGAGGTCTGTGGGTCAAACATGTTTGATAGATTTTCATCCTTGCCTTTTTTTTTCAAACATAGGCATTAAATGTGTTGTAAACCTAAGTGCCTAAACACACAGGCCTGAATTACAATAAATATGATTGTGTTCTTTGTTATCTATATATATAAAAACTAGTGTATGTGTGAAGGGATCAATGATGATGGTTGTGATGGTGACAATGATGTCATAATAGGTTGCAATGGTGATGTCATAATGGTTGCCATGGTGACGATGATGTCATAATAAGTTACCATGGCGACGATGATGTCAGAATGGTTGCCATGTTGAAGATGATGTCATCTATAATATAACGCTGGGAGCGTCACTCTGTCCGAAGCCTTTATAGACTGCGCAAGCGCAAGCGCCGGCGCAGTCTGGACCCCACAGAGCGACGCTCCCAGGAGATCGCGGTATGCGGAAGCGCTGCACGCACACCGCGATCTCCAACAGAGAAACAGGGACGAGCCAGGAGGCGGAGGGTGAGTATACTTACCTGTCCCGTTCCACCGACGCCATTCCGGGCCATGAATATCCCCCTGCTCCCGGAATCGGCGCCTGCGCAGTCCGCGCTTTCCGGCGCCATTTTCTTGAAGACACATTGCAGTGTGTCTTCAAGAAAATGGCGCCGGAAAGCGCGGACTGCGCAGGCGCCTTTTCCGGCACCAGGAGGACACAGACAATCTGTCCTCCTGGTGCCGGAAAAGGCGCCTGCGCAGTCCGCGCTTTCCGGCGCCATTTTCTTGAAGACACACAGCAATGTGTCTTCAAGAAAATGGCGCTGGAAAACGCGGACTGCGCAGGCGCCGATTCCGGGAGCAGGGGGATATTCATGGCCCGGAATGGCGTCGGTGGAACGGGACAGGTAAGTATACTCACCCTCTGCAAGTAACAAATTGCTGTGCCATGAGGCTGTGGCACTTCATGCCACAGCTATTTATTACTTACGTCCACAGCCACCGCACCCACCACAGCCACCGCACCCAGCACAGCCATGCACAGCCGCCGCACCCAGCACAGCCGCCGCACCCAGCACAGCCACGCACAGCCACGCACAGCCGCCCACAGCCACACACAGCCGCCGCACCCAGTACAGCCGCCGCACCCAGCACAGCCGCCCACAGCCACACACAGCCGCCGCACCCAGTACAGCCGCCGCACCCAGCACAGCCACACACAGCCGCCCACAGCCGCCGCACCCAGTACAGCCGCCGCACCCAGCACAGCCACCCACAGCCGCCGCACCCACCACAGCCACCGCACCCAGCACAGCCACGCACAGCCGCCGCACCCAGCACAGCCGCCTACAGCCACGCACAGCCGCTGCACCCAGCACAGCCACGCACAGCCGCCCACAGCTGCCCACAGCCACGCACAGGCGCCTACAGCCACGCACAGCCGCCGCACCCAGCACAGCCGCCGCACCCAGCACAGCCGTCCACAGCCGCCGCACCCAGCACAGCCGCCGCACTCAGCACAGCCGTCCACAGCCGCCGCACCCAGCACAGCCACGCACAGCCGCCCACAGCCACGCACAGCCACCGCACCCAGCACAGCCGCCGCACCCAGCACAGCCGCCGCACCCAGCACAGCCGCCGCACTCAGCACAGCCGTCCACAGCCGCCGCACCCAGCACAGCCACGCACAGCCGCCCACAGCCACACACAGCCGCCCACAGCCGCCGCACCCAGCACAGCCACGCACAGCCACCCACAGCCGCCGCACCCACCACAGCCACCGCACCCAGCACAGCCTTGCACAGCCGCCGCACCCAGCACAGCCGCTGCACCCAGCACAGCCACGCACAGCCGCCGCACCCAGCACAGCCGCCTACAGCCACGCACAGCCGCTGCACCCAGCACAGCCACGCACAGCCGCCCACAGCTGCCCACAGCCACGCACAGCCGCCCACAGCCACGCACAGCCACTGCACCCAGCACAGCCGCCGCACCCAGCACAGCCGCCGCACCCAGCACAGCCGCCGCACTCAGCACAGCCGTCCACAGCCGCCGCACCCAGCACAGCCACGCACAGCCGCCCACAGCCACGCACAGCTGCCGCACCCAGCACAGCCACCGCACCCAGCACAGCCGTCCACAGCCGCCGCACCCAGCACAGCCGCCTACAGCCATACACAGCCGCCCACAGCCACGCACAGCCGCCACACCCAGCACAGCCGCCGCACCCAGCACAGCCGCCCACAGCCGCCTACAGCCACGCACAGCTGCTGCACCCAGCACAGCCACCGCACCCAGCACAGCCGTCCACAGCCGCCGCACCCAGCACAGCCACGCACAGCCGCCGCACCCACCACAGCGACGCACAGCCGCCGCACCCAGCACAGCCGCCCACAGCCACCCACAGCCACGCACAGCCGCTGCACCTAGCACAGCCGCCGCACCCAGCACAGCCGTCCACAGCCGCCGCACCCAGCACAGCCACCCACAGCCGCCCGCACCCAGCACAGCCACGCACAGCCGCGCCACATACAGCCGCCCGCACTCAGCACAGCCGCCGCACTCAGCACAGCCACCGCACCCAGCACAGCCGCCCACAGCCACGCACAGCCGCCCACAGCCGCCGCACCCAGCACAGCCGCCGCACCCAGCACAGCCGCTGCACCCAGCACAGCCACGCACAGCCGCCGCACCCAGCACAGCCACCGCACCCAGCACAGCCGTCCACAGCCGCCGCACCCAGCACAGCCACGCACAGCCGCCCACAGCCACGCACAGCCGCTGCACCCAGCACAGCCACCCACAGCCGCCGCACCCAGCACAGCCACGCACAGCCGCCGCACCCAGCACAGCCGCCGCCCACAGCCACACACAGCCGCTGCACCCAGCACAGCCACTGCACCCAGCACAGCCACCCACAGCCGCCCGCACCCAGCAGCGCCACGCACAGCCGCCCGCACTCAGCACAGCCGCCCGCACTCAGCACAGCCGCCCGCACTCAGCACAGCCGCCCGCACTCAGCACAGCCGCCCGCACTCAGCACAGCTGCCCGCACTCAGCACAGCCGCCCGCACTCCGCACAGCCGCCCGCACTCCGCACAGCCGCCCGCACTCCGCACAGCCGCCCGCAATGATGGGGGCGCAGGATGGAGCAGCACGTGATAGGATGGGGGCGCAGGATGGGAGCACATGAGAGGATGGGGATGCAGGATGGAGCAGCACATGACACGGTGGAGCAGCACATGACAGGATGGGGCACAGGATGGAGCAGCACATGACACGGTGGAGCAGCACATGACAGGATGGGGATGCAGGATGGAGCAGCAGATTACACTGTGGAGCAGCACATGACAGGATGGGGGCGCATGATGGAGCAGCACATGACACGGTGGAGCAGCACATGACAGGATGGGGGCGCAGGATGGAGCAGCACATGACAGGATGGGAGAGCAAGATGGGAGAAGCACATACCATGATGGAGACCATATACCAATATAAATGCTCGCCACCCGGGCGTAGAACGGGTTCAATAGCTAGTAATAGGTATATGGACACGAGACTATGGGATGGAGGATGTATATGATGGGTTTATGGGCATGGGACTATGGAATGGAGGATGTGTATGATGGGTTTATGGGCAAGGGACTATGGAATGGAGGATGTGTATGATGGGTATATGGGCATGGGACTATGGGATGGAGGGTGTGTATGATAGGTATATGGGCACGGCACTATGGGATGGAGGATGTGTATGATGGGTATATGGGCATGGGACTATGGGATGGAGGGTGTGTATGATGGGTATATGGGCATGGGACTATGGAATGGAGGATGTGTATGATAGGTATATGGGCACGGCACTATGGGATGGAGGATGTGTATGATGGGTTTATGGGCATGGGACTATGGGATGGAGGGTGTGTATGATGGGTATATGGGCATGGGACTATGGGATGGAGGGTGTGTATGATAGGTATATGGGCACGGCACTATGGGATGGAGGATGTGTATGATGGGTATATGGGCATGGGACTATGGGATGGAGGGTGTGTATGATGGGTATATGGGCATGGGACTATGGAATGGAGGATGTGTTTGATGGGTATATGGGCACGGCACTATGGGATGGAGGATGTGTATGATGGGTTTATGGGCATGGACTATGGAATGGAGGATGTGTATGATGGGTATATGGGCACGGCACTATGGGATGGAGGATGTGTATGATGGGTTTATGGGCATGGACTATGGAATGGAGGATGCGTATGATGGGTATATGGGCATGGGACTATGGGATGGAGGATGTATATGATGGGTATATGGACATGGGACTATGGGATGGAGGATGTGTATGATGGGTTTATGGGCATGGACTATGGAATGGAGGATGTGTATGATGGGTATATGGGCATGGGGGATGTATATGATGGGTATATGGACATGGGACTATGGGATGGAGGATGTGTATGATGGGTTTATGGGCATGGGACTATGGAATGGAGGATATGTATGATGGGTATATGGACATGGGACTATGGGATGGAGGATGTGTATGATGGGTATATGGGCACGTGACTATGGGATGGAGGATATGTATGATGGGTATATGGGCACGGGACTATGGGATGGAGGATAATCATTATAATTTGTTATAACTAACCACAGTTAGTTACTGTACCCGGGCAACACCAGGCTCTTGAGCTAGTTAGTTATAAATCTCAAAAATATTGTTTTTTCTTTAATCGCTAGTCTGTTCCATTGTATGGTGTATAAGAAAGAGTCACTTGCTCTCAATGAATGGGGGCCATGTTATATCTACTGCAGAGCTGTAGTATTTTAACATGCTTGTGTTACCTGTGAGATGTGATGGGATGATATAGCTATTGCATATTATTATGACATATTAATTGATATCATATTATGAAAACACATTAATAGGTCATGTTGTAAACATACGCTCTAACTACCCATGCATGGTACACAATGGCATGTACCTTCTTTTAAATTCAGGGACATAGTATTCTTGAACATCTCTATCAGCCCCACATACACATTTTACTCTGGAACCGGAGGAAATTGATGAAACTCTTTGAGTAGAAGCAGAACTACTTCTTCTGTAGTGACAGAGAGAAGAGATGATGTTGCACGTACCTGTCGTAGCTCTGTGACATCACTACTGTTAGATACACAGTAATATATGTATACAACACACCATCATTATACACATGGCAAGCTTGGCTTGCTACATTGTAACCTTCATCAGAGAATACAGAACATTATCCAGCACTGCAGCCATCTCTCGGAGAAGAACGTGTATCTTTATTCCATCATTAAATGTCGCAATCAGGTTCCAGCTCTTCCTCATGACAGTGAGGAAGATTAGACAAGATTGAAATCTGACCGCATCAGCAGTTTCTTGTCACTTCCCCTAAATTTGTAATGATATTTTGTGGTGTAAATGCCACTGTTCTCCAGATTCTGGTTTTGCTTTTTTCTTGCTCTAATTGATCTACATTCTTGAAATATGGTCCTCTCTTTAACACAAAGTGGGCTTCCTGAGGACCACACATATTTAACTAACAAGACTAGATTTACATATATTTATGACAGGGCCTTATTTCAGAAACGTGGTGCAGGAACCAAAACCAAACAATGCCATATTCAGGAGAACAGCAGCATTTATGCAAGTTAGAAGTGACATATTTTTGGTGAAGTTACAAACCTTTCTGCAGTGTGAATTCTTTATCCCTCTAAGGACTCACGCACACGACCATTTTTCTCATTCAACTACTTTCTATGATTTTCAAAGATAGCACTTGTAACCATGATAATCTTTGGGGTTGTTCATATGTCTGATTTTTTCTTCAGAGCGAGAGGTCAGTGGGAAAAATTGGAGACACCACCGATTTTGATCCAAATGTCAGATCAAAATCAGTAATGCAAGTCTATGGGTCCGTCAAAAAAAATCTGATTGCAGTGAGATGACATCCAATAGTGGTTTAATTTTCATGAACTGACAGAAAGGAGAAGGTGGATAATTTTCTCTCCACATCAGAGAAAAACTGATTCCTCTTAAATCAAACTCTGATCAAAGTCTGATCAAAATAGTATTACCTTTTTTTTGGGATGTGGAGAAAATGGTTGTGTGACCCTACTCTAAATGGGATGCAAAGCTAGCAAGTTAAATTGTCCTTCTGCCACATAGAAAGCCACCGGTATTATAAACAGTATGTGGTAGATCACAGCTTCCCTTAAAGATTTTGCATTGTGATTAAGGATCTTCAAGTCTCAACCTATCACCATATTTTTGAACAAATTGATATTAAACTATTAAAAATGTTGGTCCACAGCCAACATTTATAAATAATAAGCATATGATTGCTATGGTTGACACCACTGAGACCACCAATGATCACTAGTATGGGGGTCCTGTCTTCCCTGTCAGATGGAGCTGCGGACTGCTTCAGTCAACATCTTTGGGACTGATAAAAATAGCAGAGTGTTATGATCAACACTGATTGAATTGTTAATGTCCCTGATGGTGTCTCCTTTTTAACTGGGGACACAGGCCCTCAACGTGCGTCTCAGAGGTTGGATATACATGTTTGTTGAAGCCTGTCATGAGAGCTAACTCCCATAAGGGCTGGTAGTGCAGGGAGATATAATGTCCACAAATAATGAATTCAAGTGAACTATTCGTGAAGGTGGAAGTTTCCTTTATTTTAGTGAGGCTACTGAGCAGGAGATCATATGTATTCTTACATATTTTTTTTTTCCACTGTGCGTGAAAATTCTCTTTCCTTGCATTTCTACAATGTAGCCACAATGATGGTGACATTAGCTTTAATAAATCACTTTGTGCTCTGTCTGGCCTTTGACTAAGCATTGTCCACCTTTCTGAGGCAGGCACAAAAGTGTGGTTGACCAGGCTTTTGTGCCTGCCTCAAATGCAGTGTGAACATTCCCAAATCTGTATGCATATTATAATGTACAAACAAGGATCTTCTCTCTTTGGTTATATTTAGGGATGGGCGAACCCAAACTGTAAAGTTCTGGACCTGTACCGAACACATAGTGTTCGGTCACAAGGTCCCGAACATGGCTTCCATGAGAAACCCATGTTACAGTTCGGATCCAGTTCAGGTCCAGGGTCTGTAAAAGAAAAAATTAATAATAAACATTATAATTATACTTACCTGTCCAGCGACGCGTCCTCCCATCCCGCTGTCTCCTGGTCACATCTGCTTCCGGGGCCGCTCATTACCTTCTGGCCGACACCGGCCAAAAATTGCTGAGCACCTAGCAGTGGAGTGAATAACTCGAATGTTGATGAGCGGCCCGGGAAGTAGATGCGACCTTGAGACAGCGGGACGGGAGGACGCGTCGCTGGACAGGTAAGTATAATTATAATGTTTATTATTAATTTTATTCCTTGCTTTACAGCCCCCCCCCCATCCCATCCCATATCTGTAAAATCCAAGCTCGGGGTTTGGACACAAGTTCACATCATCTCCTGCAGGGCCGGTGTCAGCACCAGGCGCACCCAGGCAAGTGCCGGGGCCCTAGCGAGATGGGGGGCCCATTTTGAAAAGTGTGACCAACTTTTTACTATTGATGCTGCCTATGCAGCATCAATAGTAAAAAGATATAATGTTAAAAATAAAAAATAAAAAATAAAAAATAGTGCTATTCTCACCTTCCGGCGGCTCCCGCAGCCTTCCCGATCCTCACAATACTCCCGGCAGCTCCCGTTCCCAGTAATTCCCCCAGATGATGTAGGATCATGCGAGACTGCTACATCATCATCACAGTTCATTGTCGCAAAGCATCACTGGGAATGGGAGCTGGTGGGAGCATCGCTAAGGCCTGGGCTGGATCTGGGGCTGCCAGAAGGTGAGTATGTAACTATTTTTTATTTGAATTCTTTTTTTAACAGGGATATGGTGCCCACACTGCTATATACTATGTGGTTGTGTTATATGCTACGTGGCTGTGCTATATACTAGGTGGCTGTGCTATATACTACGTGGCTGCGCTATATGCTACCTATTTTGCACTTTTAAAAATGTTGTACGTTAATACTTTCTAATGTTTACTTTAAAAAGTTTTCCATTGAACAATTGTCTTATTCAATGTATGCAGTTTTTTCTTTGCCGCAAGTTTAGCTAACAATAAAATGCCTACTGGTAACTGAGGAAGAGGGAGTAGATCACAAAAAATTTGCATATAAGGGGTTGACTTATATAAAGCCCCTCTGCTGTATGGTATTGTAGAATTTACAATAGCTATCACTCATGTAAGAAACGAAATCTGGCATTGTACTATACCTATATTTCTCTGCTGTATCTGTGCATCATGAATCGTGGTATGTGTTAAAGGGGGGGCCCACTGATACTCTTTTGCCCGGGGCACTCAAAAACCTGGAGCCGGCCTTGATCTCCTGCCCCGAGCTTGAACTTTACAAAAAAACTTGGGCACACCCACCAATCCCAATCATCGGGGGTTTTGCCAATCACTAGTGATATTAAAAATCAGCAAAGAATCTGAAATATTGAAAGAAGAATTTTAAAGTCACATGGTAAATTGTTTGTGAATATGAGCAAAGTAGCCTAATTTAGATGGATAATTTTGGTTTTTTTTCTGTAAAATAATAAAGATGGCTGCAGAGCAATTATGGAGAAAAAATATACAGTATTAAAACACAAAATGAAAGGATTCCTTAATGAATGTAAGACAATGAACAAGAAAGAATGAAAGAAAGAACGAACATCATTGAGAAAATCTATTATACATAAATAGCACAGAAAAGAATTTCATTCATTATTCGGCATTGGCAATTCTATTAATTTAATTGCAAATTATGCATATAAATTCTTCTAACAGCTAGCTCTTTTATTCAATGTCTAAATTTTCCAAGTGTACCACCCTGTTATAACAAGCTCCACTGCATTCACAAAGTATTTATTCCCTCTCTGATTTCTTCTATTTTCCTATACTTAAAGGGAACCTGTCATCCCCCCCACCCCCCTCTCCAGGCATTTGTAACTAAAAGAGCCATCTTGTGCAGCACTAATGCTGCATTCTGACAAGGTGGCTCTTTTAGTTCGGGTCCCTGGCAATGCTGCAATAATCGCTTTTGAAATTTGTCCCTCATACATGTGAAATCGTCCGGGGGCAGGTCTTTCCCCCTAATCCAGATGCCTCACATCCGTCACTCATGGCCTCTGCGCGCCAGGCGCCGCCGCCTCCTCCTTCAGTAGCGTCCCCGGTGCCTGCGCTGTAAGTTCGAAGGGCAGCGCAACTGCGCATTCCCGAAAAAAATAACAGCACAGGCGCTGGGGATGCTACTGAAGGAAGAGGAGGCGGCGCCCGGCGAGCAGAGGCCATGAGTGACGGATGTGAGGCATCTGGAATAGGGGGAAAGACCTGCCCCCATGGCGATTTCAAGGTATGAGGGACAAATTTCAAAAGCGATTATTGCAGCAGTGCCAGGGACCCGAACTAAAAGAACCACCTTGTCAGAATGCAGCATTAGTTCTGCACAAGGTGGCTCTTTTAGTTACAAACACCTGGGGGCGTGACAGGTTCCCTTTAATGTGTAAAAGCACTTTCAGAAAATCTTTGCTAATTAAGGATAAGTTCACTCGACCGTAGAAAAAAAATCAAAACATTGAGTTTCAGCTTCCTCCAAAGATTTTTTGGGGGGTTCAGATCAGGAGATTGGCTAGGCCACTCCAGGAGTTTGAAATGCTTCTTACGAAGCCACATCTTTGGTTGCCCTGTCTGTTTGTTTTCGAGTCATTGTCATGCTGAAAGACCCAGTCACAAACCATCTTCAATGGTCTTACTGAGGGAAGTAGATTATTGGCCAAAATCTTGTGATACATTACCCCATCCATCTTCCCTTCAATATGGTGCATTAGTCCTGTCCTTTTTGCAGAAAAGCACTGTCAACTTATGATGTTTTCCCTACCATGCTTCAGGGTTGGGATTGTGTTCTTGGGGTTATACTCATCCCTTTTCTTCCAAACATGGCGAGTGGAGTTGATACCAAAAAGTTCTATTTTGGTCTCATGTGACCACGTGATCTTCTCCCATACCTCCTCTGGATCATCAAGATAGTCATTGGCAAACTTCAAACGGGCCTGGACATGTGTTGGAGTGAGCAAGGGGACCTTGCATGCCCTGCATGATTTTAATCCATGATGACGTAGTGTGTTACTAATGGTAATGTTTGAGACTGAGGTCTCAGCTCTCTTCAGGTGATTGACCAGGTCTTCCCATGTAGTTCTGGGCTGATTTCTGACCTTTCTCAAAATCATCATTACCCCATGAGTCAGAACTTGCATGGAGCACCAGACCAGGGACGATTGACAGTTATCTTGTGTTTCTTCCATTTTCTAATAATTGTGCCAACAGTTGTTGCCTTCACACCAAGCTGCTTGCCTGTTGTCTGGTAGTCCATCCCAGCCTTGGGCAGGTCTGAAATTTTGTCCCTGGTGTCCCAAGACTGCTCTTTGATCTTGGCCATGGTGGAGAGGTTGAAGTGTGACTGATTGTATGTGGACAGGTGTTTTTTATTGATGTAATGAGTTCAAACAGGAGAAAATAATACAAGTAATGAGTGGAGAGTAGGAGGGCTTCTTAAAGAAAAACTAACAGGAATTCTTCCAGGGTGGTAGGTGATCAAATACTTAACTCATGCAATAAAATGAAAATTAATTATGTAAAAATCATACAACGTGATTATCTGGATTTTTTTTTTTAAGATTCTGCCTCTCAGAGTTGAAGTGTACCTATGATAAAAATTACATTCTTTGTAGGTGGGAAAAAGTGCAAAATCGGCTGTGTATCAAATATTTATTTTCCCCACTGTGTATATATATATATATATATATATATATATATATATATATATATATATATATATATATATATACAGTATACACAGTATATACAGTATACAGTATATACGGTATATATATATCAGGCAGCACACCAAGAAATTGTAGGTGAAAATAGATGCAAGCAGGAAGTATATATAGCAGCATTCCATCATAATATAATTACAAACTCATTAGTGAAAATAATTACTCATATTGATTGCATATGGGTGGTCATACTTCCAAATAGAAGCCACATGTGTTCATTTACATGTGATTAATGCATTTTGCCATTTATGTTAATGTAATCATTGATGTTATACATTTTATGATGTTTGATGCTTTTAATGCAATGAATATATTATGAACTGTATCACAAAGCACATGTTAGGCTACTTTCACACTAGCGTCGGGCTCGGCCCGTCGCTGTGCGTCGGGCCGACGTTCCCGACGCTAGCGTTGTCTCCGCCGCACAACGGGGGCAGCGGATGCATTTTTCCAGATCATCCGCTGCCCCATTGTGAGGTGCGGGGAAGTGCGGGGAGGTGGGGGCGGAGTTCCGGCCGCGCATGCGCGGTCGGAAAAGGCGGACCGTCGTGAGCAAAAAACGTTACATCTAGCGTTTTTTGCTCCCGATGGTCCGCCACTGCACGACGCATCCGTCGCACGACGGGTGCGACGTGTGGCAATCCGTCACAATGCGTCGCTTAATGTTAATCAATGGTGAAAAAACGCATCCTGCAAACACTTTTGCAGGATGCGTTTTTTCAGCAAAACAACGCATTGTGACGGAATGCAGTTAACGCTAGTGTGAAAGAAGCCTTATTATACTGTACACTTATGATTCAGATGTATTTTCACTACGATTTTGTAATTATAGTATGATGAAAAGCTGCTATATATACTTCTTGATTCTATCTATTCACTGATTGAGGAAGGTTGTTCACAATCGAAACATCACTACACTATATGGGCTAATAACGTCCACTTTTTCATCTACAATTTTTTGGAGCGCTGCCTGCTTTTCTAATTTACATTACAATTGGATAATTGTTTGGGAGGCTTTCCTCCCACTGTTCTTTCTACAGTACATATATCTTATTTCAAATAAATCCCTGACACTTAAAATTACATTTTAATCATTTATAGACAAGCAGCACTTACTTTTGTGTTGAATATTCTTGGACTACATATCTGCTTTGAACATTGCGGTAAGAGTGGTCATAATGCTTATGTCTCTTTTGATAATAAGGAACGACCTTAGAAGACATGGCAGCAGCCTGTCCCTAGAACTAGAGGAAAAAAATGGCAAGAATTTAACATTTTAAACAGCTGCAAGCTTAAAAGTACATACATATATTATCTGAGGTGTCAAATAATGCCATGTTGCTGCAGTGAGTTGTGTTTTACTGAAAAAAAACAAAATGTCTCTAACTCAATAGTTTAGCAATGGGAAGCCCACGACTCCTGTGATTACACATCACTTAAAGAAACTGTTCAAAATTCACCTTGTAAGGACGCAGTCAATGTCGCGTTTTAATATTTTCCTTACCCTACTTTAAAGAGCCATAACTTTTTTGTTTTTTCCATTGAGATGAGGGCTTCTTGCTTATGAGACAAATTGTAGTTTTGAAGGCACTTTACCAAATAATTTACAGAAAAATGGGAAACAATAAATAAACTGATGAGAAATGGTAAAAAAACAAAGCTATATTACAATTTTTTAGTTTTTTTTTTAAACACTTATTATTTAGAAAAAATAACCAGACACTATTTCAATGCTGTGAAAAAAATTCAGAACTTTGGTTTGTGTCACCATTTTTCAAGACATATAACTTTTTTGTTTTCTTGTTGATGGAGCTTAATAAGGGATTGTTTTTTTAGTACAAATCTACAAATTCTATTGGTACCATTTTAATATACATTAAACATTTTTATTACAGCTGATTTTCCCAATCGCTGCTGCTGTAAGTGGATGTCACCTGTTTAACACAGCTGGCATGTGTCGTGTGGGGGGAGCATACTCTCTTTCTGAGCCTGCTCTTTACTTTCATGCAACGTCATTGAAGGATACATACAGTATGCATCATGAAGCAATAATTGGTTAACTAAAAACATGGATTCTTTCTTTTAGAAACAACACCATGCCTATCCATGGATTGTGGAATTACAGCTCAGTTACCTTGAAGTAAATGGGCTACAATTCCACATACAACCTGTGGACTGGCATGGCCCTTTTTTTTAAGAAAGCAGACACATTTTTCTAATCCTGGTCAACTAATACAAAAATAGTCCCAGGACTTAACATTAATGGTCTTTACATACAAGCTATGTATGACTTTAATTGAAGTGAAGTATGGATGCTTTCAGTATTTGAAGAGTTCAGAACAAGACAAGTCACGTATAGTGCTCAGCTCTTTTTATCAGTTATTAAATTGAGAGCACATGCCCGATTGCTGCTCTATTAAAGCTTCTCCTCTCATTAGATAGAAATGGGGATGTTTGAGACCCCTATTCTAGTAATTGTTGGAGTTCATAAAATAGAACTTTTCCACCTTTTTTCACATCACACCAATAAAATTAAATGTATTTTATTGGGATTTTATGTGACATGCCAACACAAAGTAGGAAGTATTTGTGAAGTGTAAAGGGAATGATACGTGGTTTTCTAATCATTTCAAAAACATAAATCAGAAAACTGTAACGTGTATCTATATTCAGCCCTTTGTAGTTTGACACCCCTGAATAAAATCCTGACTGAGTGTCCAATTGCCCACAAAAGTCACATAATTAGTAAACTGAGTCCACCTGTGTATAATGTATTCTCAGTATAACTACAGCTGTTCTATGAAGGTCTTAGAGGTTGGTTTGTGAACATCAGGTCTCAAACAGCATCATGAAAACCAAGGAGCACACCAGGCTGGTCAGAGATAAAGTTGTGGAGAAGAGTAAAGCAGGGTTAGATTATAAACAAAAATAGCTCAAGCTCTGATCATTTCATGGACAACTGTTTAATCCATCATGCTAAAATGGAAGGAGAATAGAAGAACTACAAACCTACGGAGAAAGGCTGTCCACCTAAACTAACATCCCAAACAAGGAGAGCACTAATTAGAAGAGCAGCCAAGAGATCCATTGTCACTCTGCTGAAGCTGCAGAGATCCACAGCTAAAGGGGGGGAATCTGTCCACAAGACAACTATTAGTTGTATACTACACAAATATGGCATTTATGGAGGAATGGCAAAAGGAAATCCATTTTTGAAATCAAGCCATAAGAAATCCCTTTTGCAGTTTGCGAGAAATCATGTAGGGGGCACAGCTAGCATGTGGAAGAAGGTGTTCTGGTCTGATGAGACCAAAGCAGAACATTTGGGGCTAAATGCAAAACTCCTGAATACACCATCCTCACCATCAAACGTAGTGATAGCATCATGGGAAGATGGATGGAGCTAAATACAGAGCAATCCTGTATAAAAAAAAAGAGAGTCTGCAAAAGATTTGAGATTGGGGCACAGGTTCACCTTCCAGCAGGACAACGATGGTTTAGATCAAAGCATATCCATGTGTGTGAATGGCTCAGTCAAATTCCAGACCAAAATCCCATTGAGAATCCGTGGCAAGACATGAAAATTTCTGTTCACAGAAGCTCAGTATCAGACCTCACTAAGCTAAAGTTAGGTCGCAAAGAAGAATGGACAAAATATTCAGCCTCTAGATGTGCAAACCTGGTATAGACATAACCCAAAAGACATGCATCTGCAATTGCAGCCAAAAGTGGGTCTACAAAGTATTAACTCAGGGGGGGCTGAATATAAATGCACGTCACAATTAATAGAATTATCATTTTAAAATAATTTTCTTTACATTGCACAAATACCATATTTTGGACTATAAGACGCACCGGACCACAAGACACAACTTGGTTTTATAGGCGGACAATAGCAAAAAATATTGAAGCAAAAAATGTGGTCATGATGGGGGGTCTGCTGCTGACACTGTTATAGGGATAATATCCCCCAATTCTATACCAATATACCCCATCCTGGTATATATATGTCAGGTATCTATGTCGCCCAGTCCAGGTATATTTGGCCCCACATCCAGGTATACATGGCCCCCCATCCAGGTATACATGGCTTCCCATCCAAATACACATGGCCCCCCATCTAGGTATACATGGCCACCATACAGGTATAGATGGCCCCTATCTTGGCATACATGGCCTCCTATCCTGGAATACATGGCCCCCTTCCTGGTATACATGGCCCGACATCCAGGTTACATGGCACCCCATTCTAATATTCATGCCCCCCATCTAAGTATACATGGCACCCCATCCAGGTATATGTGGCACCCCATACCCATCCTCGTACACATGGCCCCCTCATCCCCATGCTGGTACGTATGCTCCCTCATCCCCATCCTCGTACACATGGCCACCTCATCCCCATGCTGGTTCATATGGCCCCCTCATTCCCATCCTGGTACCTATAGCCTCCTCATCCCCATCCCAGTACACATGGCCCCCTCATCTCCATCATGGTACACCTGGCCCCCTCATCCTGGCTCACATGGCCCTCTAATCCCCATCCTGGTATACATGGCCCAATCATCCACATCCTGGTATACATTGCCCCTCATCCCCATCCTGATATATATGGCCCCTTCATCCACATCCTGGTATACATTGCCCCTCATCCCCATCCTGGTATACATGACCCTCCCATCACCATCCTGGTATACATGGCCCCCTCATCTCCATCCTGGCAAACATGTATGACCCCCTCATCCCCATTCTGGTGTACATGCCACCCCATCCCTATCCTGGTATATGTGGCCCCCCATTTCCCATCCTGGTATACATGGCCCCCCATCCTGGTATATATGGCCCCCATCATGCTGCACACATAAAAAATAAACAATTCTACTTACCTTCCCTCCACTCCCTTGCAGAGAGGCATCCTGTTCTGATGCCAGCAGCTGATTTCAGCGTGAGCAGCGCGTGATATCACTGCTATATGCTCTCACACGCTGAGGTGAGCTTCTGAAATATTCACTGTTCCCAATGCATGGAACTATGGTAGTGGAGAGCAGTGAATATTCATTCTCTTTAATAGCAGGCACACTGTTAGCAGCAGTGGCCTGCTTCCTGCAGCTTCCGGGTGATCACATGTGCCCGCTGTTAAAGAGTATGAATATTCATTTCTCTCGACTCCCATGGGCATGGGGAGCAGTAAATATTAATTCTCTGTAATAGCAGGCACACATGATCAGAAAGCCGGCAGCTGCGGCTAACAGTATGCCTGCTATTAATGAGAATGAATATTCACTGCTCTCCACTACTATAGTCACTCCCATCTCTCAGCACTGGCTTCAGTGAATAGAGGTGAAAGGGACTATGGGAGTGGGGAGCAGTGAATATCCACTCTCATTAACAGTGGGCACAGCTGTTAGCAGCAGACGACCGGCTCCTGCCTCCTGTGTCCCGCACCTCTGCCACTGCCATTCCCACATCCACAGCCACATAAGGTACATCCAGAGTATAAGATGCTCCCCCCCAATTTCCCTCAAAATTTTGGAGTAAAAATGTGTGTCTTCTAGTCTGAAAAATAAGGTATTTGCCACTTTGTGTTGGTATATCACATAAAATATTAAAATTCCAATTAAATACATCTATGTTTGCAGATCTAATATGAAATAATGGGGAAAGGTTCACGGAGTATGAATACATTTTCGAGGTATTGTACTCTATGAATAGGCTAGAAATGTTAATTGTGAGAAAACCTTTTAGTGGAAATCTGTCACCATGTTTTCACAGCCCAAATTACTTATATGTGCATGTAGCTCTTTCAAATCATTTCGTTCCTTAGTTACTGAGAAACAGCATTTGAAATTATAAACAAATGAGGTTGAAGAACTATAGTAGATCTGAAGCCTCTGTCACGCAAGTCTACTCCCTGCCCAGTGTCACCTGCTGTTTGAATAACTGCTCCTTTGCCTAAAGTCACACAGCATTGAGGCTGTCTGTCAAGCAGGAGGAGGCAGCTCTGGGTATGAAATAGAGCTGGAGTGACAGAGGTTACAGATCTTCAGTCTCATTTCACCATCAATTCAAACGCTGATTTCTCAGTAACTGAGGAACAGACTGACCATGTAAAGTTATTGCTGGACTTGTCCTTGAAAGAGCTAGATAGTTTTGGGGGGTGAAATCCTGCTGACAAATTCCCTTTAAATTCATAAATGGAGAATGGTTGTTCATCAACCGAGCAATTTTTTTCTTTGCACTATTTTTGCATCATGTGCATGTTAGTGTGACAGTTAAGTGACAAATTGCAATGATACCAATGAAGCAGTGCTGATCTGTCTTCCTAAGGCCGGGGTCACACTGGACCGTAATACGGACGAGTGCTATGCGATAAAAAATCGCATAGCACTCGGCCCAATGTTAATCTATGGTGCAGCTCCCATCATCCGATATTTTCTCCACCGTATTCAGGATCCGAGTGAAATCGCAGCATGCTGCGATTGTCAGTGTATCTCGGCCGAGACTCGCCAATGCAAGTCTATGGGTGCGAGAAAAAATTGGATTACACACGGACCATGCGTGTGCATTGCGAGAAATACGCACCGGTGTTAGAGAAAAGCCGGCAATTCAATAGCCGGCTTTTCATTTCTCCTTCCCAAACCCGACAGGATATGAGACATGGTTTACATACAGTAAACCATCTCATATCCCCTTTTTTTTTGCATATTCCACACTACTAATGTTAGTAGTGTGTATGTGCAAAATGTGGGCGCTGTAGCGTGTCAAATAAAGGGTTAAATTGCGGAAAAAATTGGCGTGGGCTCCCGCGCAATTTTCGCCGCCAGAGTGGTAAAGCCAGTGACTGAGGGCAGATATTAATAGCCTAGAGAGGGTCCATGGTTATTGCCCCCCCCCTGGCTACAAACATCTGCCCCCAGCCACCCCAGAAAAGGCACATCTGGAAGATGCGCCTATTCTGGCACTTGGCCACTCTCTTCCCACTCCCGTGTAGCGGTGGGATATGGGGTAATGAAGGGTTAATGTCACCTTGCTATTGTAAGGTGACATTAAGCCAGATTAATAATGGAGAGGCGTCAATTATGACACCTATCCATTTTTAATCCAATTGTATGAAATGGTTAATAAAACACACACACATTATTAAAAATTATTTTAATGAAATAAACACACAGGTTGTTTTAATATTTTATTGCTCTCTCAATCCACCTGAAGACCCTCACTTGGCAAAATAATAAACCCACAATATACATACCCTCTGATGAACTGTCAGGTCCCACGAAGTAAATCCATCTGAAGGGGTTAAATCAATTTACAGGCAGGAGCTGCGCTAAAGCACTCGCTCGTACCTGTAAACCCCGGGTGCTGAAAGGAAAGCTGGGTGATCTGTACTTACATTGAGTCACGGTGAGGCGCCCTCTGGTGGATGTTCTCATGAACTGCAGCCTTGGAAAAGTTCCCACGCTCGAGTTCATGTGAGTTCATCCTGCAGAGGGCGCCTCACCGCGACTCAAGGTAAGTACAGATCATCCTGCTTTCCTTTCAGCACCCGGGGTTTACAGGTACGAGCGAGTGCTTTAGCGCAGCTCCTGCCTGTAAAATGATTTAACCCCTTCAGATGGATTTACTTCGTGGGACGTGACAGTTCATCTGAAGGTATGTATATTGTGGGTTTATTATTTTGCCAAGCGAGGGTCTTCAGGTGGATTGAGAGAGCAATAAAATATTAAAACAACCTGTGTGTTTATTTCATTAAAATAATTTTTAATAATGTGCGTGTGTGTTTTTTAACCCTTTCATACAATTGGATTAATAATGGATAGGTGTCATAATTGACGCCTCTCCATTATTAATCTGGCTTAATGTCACCTTACAATAGCAAGGTGACATTAACCCTTCATTACCCCATATCCCACCGCTACACGGGAGTGGGAAGAGAGTGGCCAAGTGCCAGAATAGGCGCATCTTCCAGATGTGCCTTTACTGGGGTGGCTGGGGGCAGATGTTTGTAGCCAGGGGGCCAATAACCATGGTCCCTCTCTAGGCTATTAATATCTGCCCTCAGTCACTGGCTTTACCAA
This sequence comes from Ranitomeya variabilis, assembly GCF_051348905.1. Classification (NCBI taxonomy): domain Eukaryota; kingdom Metazoa; phylum Chordata; class Amphibia; order Anura; family Dendrobatidae; genus Ranitomeya; species Ranitomeya variabilis. Next base: position 833,646,831 of record NC_135233.1, read on the forward strand.
TCTGGTGGAGAAAATTGCGCCAGAGCCCACGCCTATTTTTTCCGCCATTTAACCCTTTATTTTACAAGCTACAGCGCCCAAATTTTGCACATAAACACTACTAACATTAGTAGTATGGAATATGCAAAAACAAAAGGGATATGAGATGGTTTACTGTATGTAAACCATGTCTCATATCCTGTCGGGTTTGTGAAGGAGAAATGAGAAGCCGGCAATTGAATTACCGGCTTTTCACATATATCGCGCTGAACTGAATATAAATACAGAATATATATATATATATATATATATGTGTGTCTCAATTACATATATATATATATACATACTGTAGATATGTTTTAATGAACATTTGAGCACATAACATCCATTATATGTCGGTTTTGCAAGCCTGAGAGAAAATCTCGGCATACGGATGCCATACGGATGTCACACGGATGTCAAATGGATCATTTGATGCGAGGAAATCGCATCCTCGCACTACACACGGATCACTGTTTTGTTAACATTATTGCGATTCTCGTCCGTGAAAAACGGACCGCTTTTTTATACGTTGTGTGTGTCCCTGGCCTAAAGCTAACAAATGTCTGTGCAAGACACTGTCATCTGTATCTCATGATTAAGCAACCAGGTGATAATAATATGTAAAAATAACTTTTCACACTAACTCCGCTTCAATGAAAAGTCTAATATTACGACTTCAAAAAATGAACACAGGAATAAAACTTAAAAAAATAAATTAAAACATTCTGCTCATAACATTTAAATGGGTTTTAAATATCAAAATCTTTGCAGTCTGCAGGCTTCACAGAGAAAATTTGTCTTTTATGAGCTCATGACAGACGCTATTTATGCGAAATCAATCTAATTAATTATTTTAAAATTTAAATAAAAAAATGCAATCCACCGGAAAACAGGACATCTGAGATGTAGCTGGTGACCAACTTTGTGCCATCATCAATTTTGTATTCCACTGATAAATCATTGGCATTGACATCCAGAAGGTGATTTCTGAAGTGGTAAGGGGCTATATTTAGCTGTGAAATACCTGATATGTCTGTGAAGACCCATCTCCAAAATAATCTTACACTGTTATAGTCATGCACCACATAGTGTACATAATGTATATCTCATAAGTGTGAAATAGGAAGTAGAATATTTTATTACTGATTTACTAGGTGTTAATTATCAATCATTATTTTCTATAAGTGTTAAGAATATGATTTCCATATATTGATTCACGACCACAATAGTGCCACATGCACATACACTATACAATGGCACATAGTACCAACAGGTGCGTATTAGACAGCTATTAACACTGTGCTGTCCATAGTATCCAAGAAGTATCATTTCTCCTTGCAGAGATTGACATGCTAAGCATGCCGAGATGAGGAGACTTAAAGCCGCAATGCTCCTCTGGGAAATATGCTAATTATGCAAATTGTCTCTTCAGAGAGGAAGAGAACTAGAACTCTAATGCCACCTATTGGAAGGTAGCAATCCTATAAGTCAATGTCAACCCTTTAACGAGCCTTGTGACATGACTTAGGATAATAGCCAAACCAGAATCTCAATTTGCAGACACTGTGTTTCAGGGTACTGCCAGTACCCTAAAACACAGTGTCTGCAAATTGAGATTCTGGTTTGGCTATTATCTTAAGTCACATGACAAGGCTCGTTAAAGGGTTGACATTGACTTGTAGGATTGCTTGTAGGATTGCTATCTTGCAATAGGTGGCACTAGAGTTCTAGTCCATAGTATAGCATACCAGAAATTTGCTCTATTGGATTCTCTAAAGCTTATGAACAATGCTTTGTGAATCAGTACCATAGAGATTTGTAACATACTCCTGAATTTGAGTCTACGCCAACCCCCTTTAAGTTGTCAGGTATTGACTTTTTAAGTCTGGAAATGTTGTAAAATAACAAAGGCATCAGTACCAACCCGTCAGTGATCCAGAGCTGACCCTCCTGCTGCACTATGGTTTTTGTTTGGCTGCAGTGGTCACATGCCAACCGCAAGTTAACAATACCAGAAAAGTGCGGGAGGGTCAACTCCGGATTCTTGAGTGAGAGAATGGGTTAGTACTGATGCATTTGCTTATCTACAATATTGGCAACCAACATTATTTAACTTTGTATATTTTGGGTAAAAAGAATGGCATAAAAAGAAAAAAGTGACATTTTTGAACTTGACAAAAATGCGCCAAAATTTGCAACTTTTATATCTGCCATAAATCTGGCACAGTTGCTTAATAATTATTTCCCAATATGTTCAAGTGAGCTTACAATAATATGAAAGTAACCAGAGAAGGCCGTGTACTTAAGTTACATTATTGATAATCTGAACTATATGAGAATTAAGTGTTTGCATGCTTTATTCCTGTCAAGCATTCAGATGCCTTATAGATTTACAGTATTTGTGCCAAGATGATATCTTTATGTGTAATAGAAAGACTTGTGATCTGTACGCTAATCTGTGAGAATGGCGTAAGGACCCATAGATCTTCTCCTGAGCCCATAAGGAGCTGAGCACTTCTGAGCAGTGCTTGGTAGAAGGCTCATGTCCTGAATCCCAACCGATCAGCTACACATTTCAGTCTTTTACAAAAAGGAGAAAAAACTGAGTTTTTTAAGCTATAAAAATTCTCAAATTTATTGTTTATGTATGTCATAAAAGAGACAAAGAAGAGTTCAAAGATCGACAAAACCAAGCCAGAAATGCACTCTTGCAAAAATGAAGAAAAATATGTGCATAAGCATATTTCAGTGTAGATATAAAGGACACAGTGGTTATAAATGTATATGCAAACCTACAGATTTCAAATTACAGGTATATGGCAAAAAAAAGGTTCCTACCCATAACCCCAATGCATGTTTTGCATAATTAGAATGTTGCTTCCTCAGGGGGTCGCTGAGGAAGCAACATATTAAGTACGCGAAACGCGTTACTATTTTCTTAATCTTCGTACTTTTCTTTGTCTCTTTTATGATATATGTAAACAAGAGGTGGATAATTTTTATAGCTAAAAAACTCAGTTTTTTCTCCTTTCTATAAGGGATTACATGTGGAGTTGCTATTTGCTACTTAAGTATATGTATGGCTAAATTAGCTTTGTAACTATGCAATTGGTGGATATATTTGGCTTAACATTTCAGCCTTTACGGCAAATAAAAAAAATCATATAAAATGAGAAATACTCTTTAAATTGACCAAGATCATGATTCATTTCAGAATTTATCTTTTATGACCAAAATAGCAAACATAAGAACAAGTAAAGCAAAACAGATAAAGAGAGAGTAATAAGCGTACGGATAAGTAGATACTAATAATAATCTAGCTAAATAATAATCTCTGTATATAGCTTGGACATTGTACTGCACATTCGGAATGTATACGTGCTAGATTAATAAAAACCAAAATAATTTTCTGCTGTTGAGCCTCTTCCACCAGGACCATGTGTCAGACATGATAATATCCGAGTAGCGTCCGCAGCTGTTCCAAACATTCAGCACTGTTACTAAGACTTCCATCTACAGAACTGCTTACAGCAAATCCCTCTCCATCCAAGAGACTGACTTAAGCATGCACTGCTAAGCTTGCTAGGGAGGTTTGTGCGTTGCCATTCCACTATAAAACTAAACCATAGCCCAGAAATTGAGCCGCGTCGGGCCATAAAACCAATACAGGAAGAACAAATGTTAGTATACATGACATCTGTGGCAACCCGAGAGCAAATCACTAACTGGGCTGAACCTTTCTTCAGCTTATGTAACTATAGTCAGACAATCATTGTTATCTAGTATTGGGTTTATACATTTATATATTTAGAAAACATTATTTCTTTCAGTAGCTATTAAGCAAAATGCTTGCCTAAAGTGTCTTGAAAAGAAAAAAGCATGAATTTGGTTACAATTAATTACAATGGCAGCTTTATCGTCTCATGTGCCATTTTATTAGTTTTGAGAATCTCTCTAAATATAGAAAACTTTATGGATGATTGTGTCTGGCCAGATCACTCATGACATGTCTCCAGCCTAAAATGTCACCGCATTTCCTTATGTCACCGATATCAGCTGGTTTGGAAATCAACACTGAGTTTCTGTTACAGTCTCCTCTGACGTCGAAGAGAAAAAGTTCTGTAACATTTTCCAATCTGCTTTTCATTTCAGATCATCAATAATGAAATTCAAAATCACTAAATTTATTTTGGCTTATTATTAATGTTGACCTGCTATGACAATTTCCCATAAGAAGTCCATATTATACTGTATCATGTGCTACCCATATTAGAGTTGAGCAAAAAGTTTTACATGACCCTGGTGCAGCAGCTACATTGGTAGTCCTTGGCTATCGGACCAGAGCCCTGAAAACCTCCTCTTTCCATCTGGCATCCACAGTGCTTCTTTTGATTAGCAGGTCCAGGGTTGTCATTTGTGCTTCACGCTGGCAGGTAAGATGGGATTTGCAGGGCTCTGGCCTGGTCGTGTACAACTAATGTGACCACTGACGGACAGAGAAGGGCCGCTGTGCAACAACAATATATGGGCCCTTTGTAGTCCAATAGCTCATCGTAATGCACAATTCCACCTTTTCCAGGTGGAAGTCAGCCCCCTTACCTCTTGGGCCCCACCAATGATATATCCGCCCGTGGATATGACCACTGAATAAGGCTCCTGCTAAATGTTCTCCTCTCCACCACAATTTTACACAAGTAGCTCTAATTACAAATCCAGGAAAAATAAACTGGGGTCAGGACAATGTTTTAAAAAAACTCTCTAAGCAGTGCCACACCTTTCATCTGGCTGTGTGTGGTATTGCAGCTCACTTCAGGAAGCTGAAATTGAGATGTGTGTCAGTGTTTTTGGAATGAAGTAACCATGTTTTTATAAGCTTGTACATGATTTATATCATAAAATTATATCCCTAACCCATAGAGAATCCGTGACACACAAATCATGAGGTGGTTGAGGATAATGTAATTTTGCAATAATAGTGATATTTTATGTTATGCACACTGCCTCTCTTCCGCCATTCCACCCTCTTCAGTCCATGTTTCATATGAAATGAAGGCATCCTGCTGATGAAGCGCCAGAATAGGTGGAGAACCTGTCTTTCTGTGTAATTACACAGAACCTCAATGAATACATGTGTTTATGTTACATTTAGTAATACAGATATCCTAATCCACATGGCAATGTATAGTAATTCAGCCTAAACACGGCCAGTGCCTTATATAAGACTTATGCCATCTATAGTTCGCTGATAAACCTATACAGATATAGTTAGACAGTGAGTAATGAAAATCTATAAGAGCCCGAATTGCCACTCACAAACATGTACAAGCTACAGCATTGTCTACCTTCCAGGTTTATTTGGCTCCAGAACTGCTATATTCAACGAATCACAATGGGTTTATTGTTAAGCTTGTGAAATGTCAGAATACATACTCTGAATGCATGTCATTGCCCTAAACCAAGCGAGCAAGCTATTGCCATGTAATGCCTCTAATGCCACTTTGGATGGACGCTTTATTAGCTCTCTGGCTAGGAGTCAAACCAGTGAAGTACAAGAATTTATACTGTTTCCCCTCCTAAAACATGTAACAGCACAAAATCAAGCATGAACCCAACAGAACTTGACCTTGCATGTTATTTTCTCTTATTCCTACCTAAGTGTATCAATTCCTTACTATGAATGTATATGTAATATAAATAGGTCCCATTATTATATAATATAGCTATAATAAATTAATAACTACTTACCAGTTATAAGAGGAGAACTTAAACCTTCCCAGTAGAGTAGAGCAGGATCTGTGTTAACTTGTAACCAGACTCAGAGTGATGAAAACAAAAATAATATCTATCTGTGAAGGAATGCTGCAGCCCTTCCATCCCATGTATGGCAAGCCATGGGGCTATATATAGCAGGCATGGAGTAGGGCTACCACAGTTTTAGGTCACCCTGACAGAGTATATCTTCACTCTAACACTAAACATATGATTTCTCATTTTACACAATGTCTGATTTTGTTTTTCTCACTATTACAGACTAGTTGTAAATTTTAATATAATCTGCTGTGCTGTGTCAGGTTTACAGTAATCTAGTATTTCTAATGTAGGTTATCGCTTTATTTACTAACTAGATGGAGGCGGTAATGTCACGATGGGGCAGGCTTTGCAGTGCTGAGAATCTCCCCCCCATGTGCTCACCCACCCATCCACTCTCTCTTTCCCCATGTGCTGACTTCTCCCGTCTGTGCTCTCTTCTTTGACCTGTCCACCCCATGTCTTATCCCCCTTGTCTGCTGTCTCTCTCCTTCCTGTGCTGTGCTCTCCCCTCAAAGACAATACTGAGATTACAGCAGGAGATCGCAGAGGATACATTTTGTGAGGTAAAATATTGTTTAAAAACAGTCAGTGAAATATTTTACCTCACAAAATGTATCCTCTGCGATCTCCTGCTGTAATGTCAGTATTGTCGTTTGCTTCCTCCCCTGCCCAGGAGCTGTGGTATGCTCCGTACACGGTCAGACACAGACAATTTTTAAAATGAGCTTTCATTTGTGGGAAAACCCCTTTAATGTGACCGGCTTCCTCTGCCTGTAGACACTTCGTGCATTTTCCGCCGGGACCAGCCGAATGATGCACTGCACCTGCGAGGAATTTGTGCAGGCGCAGTAAATCAGACCGCCTCAATCTTTGTGCACACAGATAGCAACGGTCACATTAAAACTGTGCATGCTCTCCTCCTGTACAAAGATGGTGGCGGTCAGTGAATCATTCGGCTGATCCCGGTGGCGGCGTGTTCACGATGGTGTTCTGCTGGTGGTACAAGAAGCAGCATACGGCGTATACAGTGTGTGTGTGTGTGTGTGGGTGAGTGTGTAATGCGTACGGTGTATACAGTGCGTGTGTTTGTGTGTATGTGGTGCGTACGGCATATACAGTGTGTTTGTGTGTGTGTGTGTGGTGCATACGGTGTATACAGTGTGTGTGTGTGGTGTGACGGTGTTCTGCTGGTGGTACCGTGAAAGAGGCTGGCACCACCAGCAGTTTCCATATTGAGACACCCATCACTTGGGTGTCCCAATATGGAGGTCGGTGAACTTCCACCGCTTGGTATTCTGGGATCCAGACACATCTGGATGGAACAGGATGTGAAGACATTACAAGGTAAGTATATATATAGATGTTATCTGCTTTCTACTTATCAACCTATCTATCATCACCATCTTTCTATCTATTATCTATAACTCTATCTATACAGGTCAGGGCTCTGGCTGGGCCAGTCAAGAATGGTCACAGAGTTGTTCTGAAGCCACTCCTTTGTTATTTTAGCTGTGTGCTTAGGGTCATTGTCTTGTTGGAAGGTGAACCTTCTGCCAAGTCTCATGGGCTGCTGGGCTCTCACGGGTGCCCGCTCATTAAGGTAATGAATATGAAGCGATGGCCGGGGGACCACCATGGTGCAGGAAGACTACTGTACACAAGATGAGGTGCAAACAACAAAGGGTAGATTTATTGGAAGGCAAGGAATGAAGTGAATGAGGAAGATGCAAACAGGGATATACAATGGTAAAAGACAATTTACAAGAGTTATAAACGTTATCTTTCCCGTAAAATAGCACGGTGCTCCAACTATTACAGACTCAAAATATGTCTAACCAGCAAATGTAAACAACAAACAAGTGATGATGCTACTCTACGTATAACCTCCCTGGCCTTTACTAAGCAGGCCACAAGGCTCCCGTGTACTGACTATTGAAGCCTACACTAGGCCCTAACAGGTGCACCAAACAGGAATAGACTCACGGTGATGTTGGAGAATCAGATCCAGTCCCAGGGGGCCCCAGCAGTCTAATGCGGTGGTGCGCACGGCTTTCTGTCAGCTATGTGAAACGTGGTCTTCTCCTTGCTTCTGGATCCTAGGGATGCTCCTGGAAACTGTAAATCCCTTTCTCTGTATCTTCGTGGCTCCCTTGCAGCTATATCAGGATACAGTTCTTCTCTCTTTCAGCTATCAGCACAAAAAGTCCTCTCTGCAGCAGCCTCAGCTCCCACAGGCTGCTCCAGCTCCACACCTTCACTCTGCACATACTAGTTCATCACACCGACTATTGCAGGGGAGAAGCAGAACATTCCATCACGCCAGACAAGGGGGTGCAGCCTCTTAAAGTGACAGAGTGTTCCTTAATGTCCATAACAGCACCATCCTCTTACAAATATTCACCTCTCTCCACTTCCATAGGCATGGAGAGAGGTGAATATTCATTACCTTAATGAGCGAGGACACGTGATCGCCCAGAAGCAGAATCTGCTGGAAGCCGGAATGAAATACTGCGAGCGCGCACAGGTGGGGTTTTTGTATGTTTTTCTCATGGGGGCGATGCATACAAGGAAGAGGGTGAGGACCCATGCAGGCAAGGATGAGGATGAGGAACCATGCAGACAAGGATGGGAATAAGGAGCCACGCAGACAAGGATACGAAAAAGGAGGCATGCAGACAAGGATGGGGAGGAGGAACCATGCATACCAGAAAAGGGATTAGGGGAGAATGCATACCCGGCTTATTCTCGAGTCAATACGTTTTCCCAGTTTTTGAGGCAAAATTAGATGCCTCGGCTTATACTCAGGTTGACTTATACACGAGTATATACGGTATATATATTTGCCTAAAATACAAAGGGAATGTTTCATCTTTAACTTTAGGCCTTTTAGAGATCATTTCATCTGCAATTTGCTTAACTGTTCATAATAACAATAATTATGACTATGGGAGCACAAACTTTTACATGCCACTGTATAATTCTATCAATATATCTATCTGTATTATCTATCCACCTCTGTTTTATCTTCATATCAATCAATCATAAGTACTGTCTATAAATATATTTATCTCTCTATGTCTATTTATTATCTATAAATATATTTGTGTATTATCTATCTGTATCTATATCTGTCTATAGCTTGTCATCTCCCTGTCTTCTCAATATGTAATCTCCTATGGGTCCATAAAATTATCTGGAATACGCAGCAATTATTTGCTTTGGATATTTTGGATTAAGTGCATCCCTCTGGGCATTACCAACTAAGACTATTAATATACATTAAAGTGATTGTTAATGAAACCATATAAACATTTGTTCTTTTTAATTAAGCATTACGGCACATTCTATAATGGAAATAACATAAATAGGGTGGTATAATTATTCTAAAAGACCATTTGTTAAGAGTAAGATAGGATATATGACTGTGACATTCCATTTACAGTTCTGTAGATTGCTAATGTCCATTTCATTAAATAGTACACTGTAAACAGGTGACCTTGGAGACACATGAGTGCATTGCTTTTCACATGTTGTTTCTATACTCTCGAGTTACACTAACTCAGTTCAAAAGAGTGATAAGTTGTCATCCTGTATAGCTTATTATGAAGTTGGGACATATATTAGTAACGTACCAAGTATGCAACTGTGGAAAAGTCGTTGCCCAATGCCAGATACACTATATTATCTATATTATTTCATTATTTTATTATTACACTGAATTCGTTTTGTTCTTAGTCCTGGATGTACACAGAACTTTCTTTAACCCTTTTACCCCCAAGGGTGGTTTGCACGTTAATGACCGGGACAATTTTTACAATTCTGACCACTGTCCCTTTATGAGGTTATAACTCTGGAATCATTCTAACATTGTTTTCTCGTGACTAGTGTTGAGCATTCCGATACCGCAAGTATCGGGTATCGGCCGATACTTGCGGGTATCGGAATTCCGATACCGAGATCCGATACTTTTGTGGTATCGGGTATCGGTATCGAAACAACATTAATGTGTAAAATACAACATTAATGTGTAAAATAAAGAATTAAAATAAAAAATATTGCTATACTCACCTCTCCGACGCAGCCTGGACCTCACCGAGGGAACCGGCAGCGTTGTTTGCTTATAATGCGCGCATTTCCTGCCTCCCGCGACGTCACGGCTTCTGATTGGTCGCGTGCCGCCCATGTGGCCGCGACGCGACCAATCACAGCAAGCCGTGACGTAATTTTCAGGTCCTGGAAGCCTAATTCTAGGCATTCAGGATTTTAAAATTACGTTCCGGCTTGTGATTGGTCGCGTCGCGGTCACATGGGCGACGCGACCAATCACAAGCCGTGACGTCACGGGAGGCAGGACACGCGCGCATTTTAAAATTACGTCACGGCTTGTGATTGGTTGCGTGCCGCCCATGTGGCCGCGACGCGACCAATCACAGCAAGCCGTGACGTAATTTCAGGTCCTGAATGCAGAAATAGGCATTCAGGACCTGAAATTACGTCACGGCTTGCTGTGATTGGTCGCGTCGCGGCCACATGGGCGGCACGCAACCAATCACAAGCCGTGACGTAATTTTAAAATGCGCGCGTGTCCTGCCTCCCGTGACGTCACGGCTTGTGATTGGTCGCGTCGCCCATGTGACCGCGACGTGACCAATCACAAGCCGGAACGTAATTTTAAAATCCTGAATGCCTAGAATTAGGCTTCCAGGACCTCAAAATTACGTCACGGCTTGCTGTGATTGGTCGCGTCGCAGCCACATGGGCGGCACGCGACCAATCAGAAGCCGTGACGTCATGGAAGGAAGGAAACGCGCGCATTTTAAGCACAGAACGCTGCCGGTTCCCTCGGTGAGGTCCAGGCTGCGTCGGAGAGGTGAGTATAGCAATATTTTTTATTTTAATTCTTTATTTTACACATTAATATGGTTCCCAGGGCCTGAAGGAGAGTTTCCTCTCCTTCAGACCCTGGGAACCATCAGGAATACCGTCCGATACATGAGTCCCATTGACTTGTATTGGTATCGGGTATCGGTATCGGATTAGATCCGATACTTTGCCGGTATCGGCCGATACTTTCCGATACAGATACTTTCAAGTATCGGACGGTATCGCTCAACACTACTCGTGACATATTGCACTTCATGACAGTAGTAAAAATTTTGAAAGTTTTGCAATTTTCCACCTTTTAATTTTCATGCCCTTAAATCACACAGATATGTCACACAAAATACATAATATGTAACATTTCCCACATGTCTACTTTACATCAGCACAATTTTGGAACCATTTTTTTTTTTTGTTAGGGAGTTATAAGCAATTTCTCCTTTTAACAGCATCATTTTTTTTATGGACCACATTACATTTGAAGTCACTTTGAGGGGTCTATGTGATAGAAAATACCCAAAAGTGACACCATTCTAAAAACTGCACACCTCAAGGTGCTCAAAACCATATTCAAGAAATGTATTAACCCTTCAGATGCTTCACAGGAATTTTTGGAATGTTTAAAAAAATATGAACATTTAACTTTTTTTCACAAAAAATTAACTTCAAATCCAATTTGTTTTATTTTACCAATGATAACAGGAGAAATTGAACCACAAAAGTTGTTGCACAATTTGTCCTGAGTACGCTGATACCCCATATGTGGGTGTTAACCACTGTTTGGGCGCATGGCAGAGCTTGGAAGGGAAGGAGCACCATTTGACTTTTCAGTGCAAAATTTGCTGGAATTGAGATCGGACACCATGTCGCGTTTGGAGAGTCCCTGATGTGCCTAAACAGTGGAAACCCCCCACAAGTGACACCATTTTGGTAAGTAGACCCCCTAAGGAACTTACCTAGATGTGTAGTGAGCACTTTCAACCCCCAAGTGCTTCACAGACGTTTATAATGTAGAGCCGCAAAAATAAAAAATCATATTTGTTTTCACAAAAATGATTTTTCGCCCCCAATTTTTTATTTTCCCAAGAGTAACAGGAGAAAGTGGACCCCAAACATTGTTGTGCAATTTGTCCTGAGTATGATAATACCCAATATGTGGGGGTAAACCATTGTTTGGGCGCATGGCAGAGCTCGGAAGAGATGGAGCGCAGTTTAACTTTTCAATGCAAAATTGTATGGAATTGAGATCGAATGCCATGTCGCATTTGGAGAGCCCCTGATGTGCCTAAACAGTGAAAACCTCCCACAATTGACATCATTTTGGAATATAGACCCCCTAAGGAACTTATCTAAATGTGTGGTGAGCACTTTGAACCCCCAAGTGCTTCACAGAAGTTTATAATGTAGAGCCGTAAAGATAAAAAATCATATTTTTTTCACAAAAATGATCTTTTTGCCCCCAATTTTTTTTCCCAAGGGTAACAGGCGAAATTGGACCCCAAAAGCTGTTGTGCAATTTGTCCTGAGTACGCTGATACCCCATATGTGGTGGGGGAACCACCATTTGGGTGCATGGCAGAGCTCAGAAAGGAAGGAGCGCCGTTTTGGAATGCACACTTTGATGGAATGGTCTGCGGGCGTCACGTTGCGTTTGCAGAGCCCCTGATGTACCTAAACATTTGAAACCCCCCACAAATGACCCCATATTGGAAGCTAGACCCCCAAAGGAACTTATCTAGATGTGTTGTGAGAACTTTGAACCCCAATTGTTTCACTAAAGTTCATAACGTAGAGCCGTGAAAAGAAAAAATCATTTTTTCCCACAAAAATGATATTTTAGCCCTCAATTTTGTATCTTTCCAAGGGTAACAGGCGACATTGGACCCCAAAAGTTGTTGTCCAATTTGTCTTGAGTACGCTGATACCCCATATGTGGGAGAAAACTACTGTTTGGGCACACGTCGGGGCTCGGAAGGGAAGTAGTGACGTTTTGGAAAGCAGACTTTCATGGAATGGTCTGCGGGCGTCATGTTCAATTTGCAGAGCACCTGATGTGCCTAAACATTAAAAATCACAAGTGACATTATTTTGGAAACTACACCCCCCAAGGAACTTATCTAGATGTGTTGTGAGAACTTTAAACCCACAAGTGTTTCACTAAAGTTTATAACGTAGAGCCGTGAAAATAGAAAATCATTTTTTTCCCACAAAAATGATTTTTTAGCCCCCAATTTTGTATTTTTCCAAGGATAACAGGTGACATTGGACCCAAAAAGTTGTTGTTCAATTTGTCCTGAGTACACTGATACCCCATATGTGGGGGTAAACCACTGTTTGGGCACACGGCAGAGCTCAGAAAGGAAGGAGCACCGTTTTACTTTTTCAACGCAAAATTGGCTGGAATTGAGATCGGACACCATGTCGCGTTTGGAAAGCCCCTGATGTGCCTAAACAGTGGAAACCCCCCGATTCTAACTCCAACCTTAACCCCAACACACCCCTAACCCTAATCCCAACTCTAACCATAACCACACCCCTAACCCCAACACACCTCTAACCCTAATCCCAACCATAACCCTAACCACACCCCTAACACTGACACACCCCTAACCCTAATCCCAACCATAAGCCCAATCTCAGCTGTAAGTGTAATCCAAACCTTAACCCCAACTCTAGCCCCAACCCTAACTTTAGCCCCAACCATAACTCTAACTCTAATGGCAAAATGGAAATATTTTTTTTTTTATTATTATTTTTCCATAACAAAGGGGGTGATAAAGAGGGGTTTGATTTCCTATTTAGAGTGGGTTTTTTATCAGGTTTTTATGTTTGGCAGCTGTCACACACTAAAAGACACTTTTTATTGCAAAAAATAGTTTTTGCATCACCACATTTTGAGAGCTATAATTTTTCTATATTTTGGTCCACAGAGTCATGTGAGGTCTTGTTTTTTGCGGGACAAGTCGAGGTTTTAATTAGCACCATTTTCGGGCACATGACATTTTTTGATCGCTTTTTATTAAAATTTTTGGGAGGCAGAATGATCAAAAACCAGCAATTCATGAAATTCTTTTGGGTGGGACGTTTATACCGTTCCATGTGTGGTAAAATTGATAAAGCAGTTTTATTCTTCAGGTTAGAACAATTCAGTGATAACTCATTTATATCTTTTTTTATGTTTTGGCTCTTTTATACAATAAAAACCATTTTATGTAAAAAAATATTGTTTTTGCATCGCTTTATTCTGAGAGATATAACTTTTTATTTTTTCGCTAATGGCACTGTGTGGCAGCTCATTTTTTGTGGGACAAGATTATGTTTTCAGCGGTACCATGTTTATTTATATCTGTCTTTTTGATCGCGTGTTATTCCACTTTTTGTTCGGCAGTATGATGATAAAGCATTGTTTTTTGCTTCGTTTTTTTATGGTGGTCACTGAAGGAGTTAAGTAGTGTGATACTTTTATAGGTTGGGTCGTTACAGACACGGGGATACCAATTATGTGTACTTTTATTGTTTTTTTTTAATTTACATAAAGAAATGTATTTATTGGAACAATATATTTTTTTTTCCATTACTTAGGAATTTTTAAAAAAAATATTTTTACACATGTTAATTTTTTTTTTACTTTTTTACTTTGTCCCAGGGTGGGACATCACTATATAGTGTCAGATCGCTGATATAACACTTTGCAGAGCACTGTGTCAGACCAGCAATCTGACAGTCAGTGCAGAAGGCACTGACAAGCCACCTCTCTGCAGGACCCGGAAGGACCCCTCAGCCATATTGTTTACTATTTTGTATGCCGTTTCATCACATTACTCCATCAGGCACATAGCCTTGTGTTACTTAAATATGCTATTTTTACCAGTCTTTGCAATTGAACATATGTGCACTCTGCTTAATTCCTATTGGAATACTCAGGGTTAATCTTGCTAGTGAAATTATTTCATGCCCTGTGGTGTATCTGTGCGCCACTCCTCCCAGCATATTCCGCCTCTAGCGATGTGATTATATTGCTAATTATTTTACCTTATGCGGACTATCCTGTGAGGAAACTGGCGCCTAGGTGTGACACCTTCACATATGCCTGTTACGATCATCTTCCTGTGTCCTGGCACAGACGCGCTCCACGCATGCGCTGTTTCGCCTCGGCGGTGTCGCCGGCCGGCAGCGTTGCTGTGGAGATGGGGCGGATGACGTACGTCCTCCTACCCATACTCCATGGCGCTCCCCGGCCCGCTTCGCAGCCGATGTGCGTACACAGCATGCTGTGTCTGCGCGCCGATTTGCTGGCTCTCCCATCACTCTCCTATATATATCCCGGCCCTCTTTTTATTGGCCACGCCTCCTGATGAAGCCAAGGCGGTGAAACGCGCGTCGAGGCTCTCTGCTTGCTGTCTGCATGCCGGCACCCTGTTATCATGATGTCCCAAGGTATTTGTACTTAGGATTTATTAAGTGCATGCTTACTCTTTGCCCTACTCGGCTTACCTTGTGATACATGGTGTGGTCCTGCGACCCTGCTATCTGGGCGTGCAGTGCCGACACCATAGTTAGCCTTCTCATATTTAACCCTCTATGAGATATCACACTGTTCATATATGGGCGTCAGTATTTGTCGTCCTGGCATCTATGTTTCAGGTGTTGTAGGTAGTGCAGCAGTAATATTTTCTGTGCAGTCTTTCAGTGCATCCCCCTATGTGTTATTACACCTGATGCACTGTTCTTTTTAGCTGTTTTTTTGCTTCATTACTGTTGTCCTGTTTGTATTAGCACTATTATATTTATATTTATATCTGTAATAAAATTCATATTTTCACTTACCCCTGTCTGGTCTTGGCCTTTATATATGGCCATTATTTATGGTTGAATTGTTCAATTATATTTCATCCGGCACCATATCTTAGGTTGCTTGGTTTTTTTCTCTGTTCAGTTTATATGTATTGGCTGATGGGGGTTGCCCTTTGGTAGCTCTTAGGGTCCTCTTTAGATTTCTATCTTGGATCCAGGGGCCTGCAGGGAGGAGAATGGAGGAGACCCTCAGAACAACGCGATCACATTGCGTTGTTCTGAGGGTCTCAGGGAAGCACGCAGGGAGCCCCCTCCCTGCTCGATGCTTCCCTATGCCACCAGAATGCTGCGATCTTGTTTGATCTCAGTGTTCTGGGGGTTAAAGTGCCGGGAGTGGTCCATGACCACTCCTGGCACATAGTGCCGGATGTCAGTTGTGATAATCAGCTGACACCCGGCCGCGATCGGCCGCACTTCCCCCGTGAGGGCGGCTGATCGCATATGACGTACTATCCCATCGATGGTCATACGGGCCTGGGTCACGGGATAGTATGTCTGATGTCAGAAACGGGTTAAAGGGAATCTGTCAGTAAGATCAACCCTCCTAAGCTGTCTATATGGGCATGCAGGTCATAGGAAGCTGAATAAAATGATACCTTGATATCTGCGATCTGATATCTTATTCCAGAGAAATCCACTTTTTTCTGATATGCAAATGAGCTATTCATGATTATGGGCCGGACGCTGATCTGCATGAGAATCTGCTTACAGAGATAATTGTAAATAGAAAAAAGTGTTACCAATGTGATGTGTAAGGGTGGCTCTCTGCTCTCCTGATTTTACTGCAGAGCTGTGTGTGGTTATAAGTGACATATCTGCAGGTTCCTCTCACTGCTTTAGCTTCCATCTCACACACAGCCAGTGTTGCAATACAGCAGAGCTATTGGAACTTCAGCAAATGTGTTTTAATAGAGACAAAGTTCAGTTCTACTGTTCTGTGTTAGTTACAGCGCCTTGAAAAAGTATTCATAGCCCATTCATTTTTCCACATTTTTTAAAATTACACCACAAACGTAAATGTATATTTTTGGGATGTTATGACACTCAGAAGTCTTGTCTTCAGACGTAATTATAACCTGAATCTGGAGGAACCTATCTGATGATGGATCAATATCATCTTTTTGTTGGGTAATATCCAAAGATATATTTGTAATATCTCCGTAAAGTGTTTTGCAGTACTATACACAATAGGCTATTTTATGTAGTGATAATTTAATTCTAATATTGTTTGTACTGTATTTAGGCTACTCTACATTATTACCCTGTGAGCAACACCACCTTGGTGAAGACCATAAAATAGTGTGAAATAAAAGGCTCATCTCTCTGGAACGGAATGATGAATTTAAAAAAATAAATAAATAAAAACGTAATACTCAGGATCAAGGGAATTTAAATAACAACAGAAACTACTTCCACTCAAACACTGATTAAGGGTGTATTCAGTTAACCCCGTTATCCTCGAGAGTGGATAACACATTAATGACCAGGCCAATTTTTACAATTCTGACCAATGTCCTTTTATGAGGTAATACCTCTGGAACGCTTCAATGCATCCCGCTGATTCTGAAAAGGTTTTGTCGAGACATATTGTACTTCATGTTAGTGGTAAAATTTATTTCATATGACTTGTGTTTATTTGTGAAAAAAACAGAAATTCGGTGAAAATTGTAAAAATGTCGCAATTTTCCAACTTTGGATTTTCATGCCCTTAAATCACAGAGATATGTCACACAAAATACTTAATACGTAACATTTCTCACATGTTTACTTTACATCACCACAATTTTGGAACCAAAATTTTTTTTCGTTAGGAAGTTATAAGGGTTAAAAGTTGACCAGCGATTTCTCATTTTTACAACAACATTTTTTTTTTAGGGACCACATCACATTTCAAGTCACTTTGAGGGGTCTATATGATAGAAAATACCCAAGTGTGACGCCATTCTAAAAACTGCACCCCTCAAGGTGCTCAAAACCACATTCAAGAAGTTTATTAACCCTTCAGGTGATGCAAAATTCGATAAAATAAATAAATTACTTTGGTAGCAAATAAGACCTGCTTGGATAAATATAAATCTATTTTCACAGTACTTATTAAGAGCTCAGCAATCAATCTAAACAGTCAATATACAATCCCAGCTCTCCACCTACACTGAAAATGTTAGTGATGTTGTGGACCCATAACCAAAGCCCTGACCTTAAACAGCCTGAAACCTTAGTCACTGGGAGGTTTCTGCTTAGTTAAATATGTCATCCGCTCCTGAGTAAGATTTACACATGTGCCCAGATGTTAGGTTCCCTGAAATGACAATCTGATCCAATCTACTGTTTTGAAATATAATTACTAGAGATTTTTTAGCAGTACATGGCCTGTGTTTTAGAATTACAAATGTTAGTAAAATAATTGATCGCTGAAATGTAGGTCCATAAATAGGTATACCTAATTGATGAACAGTTTGTATCAATGTAAGCATTATCATACATTAGTGTATCACATCTATTAATAAATCATGTGGAGCTACTCCACTTAATACACACAAAAAACATGACATTAGTCGAATGAATATTGTTGCCTTAAGATCAGTCTATCTGATTAGCCACTGAGGCTACTTTCACACATCAGGTTTTCGCCGTCAGGCTCAATCCAGCGAATTTTGAAAAAACTTGGTCTGGCAAAATTTGCCACCTATCCGTTTTTTTCTCATAGACTTATATTATCACCGGATTGCACCGGATGCAGGGCCGTATTTGCCACTAGGCACTTGAGGGCACATGCCTAGGGCGGGACGATGCGGGGGGGTGGCTCCTGCGCAAGTTTTTTTTCTGTTTTTTTTATTTTTTATTAAAGTCCGTGGTCACCTCCCGACCGCCCACCTGCCCCCCGGGAGATGAGTCATGCATACAAGATGGGAGGGGGGAGATGAGCCATGCATACAAGATGGGGGTGGGCCATTATACAGTATGGAGCATCATGTGGGGTCATTATACAGTATTGAGCATCATGTGGGGTCATTATACAGTATGGAGCATCATGTGTGGCCATTATACAGTATGGAGCACTGTGTGGCCATTATACAGTATGGAGCATCATGTGTGGCCATAATACAGTATTGAGCATCATGTGGGGCCATTATACAGTATGGAGCATCATGTGTGGCCATTATACAGTATGGAGCACTGTGTGGCCATATTTTTTTGTTTATAATTATTGTTTATGAAACTGTGATCAGCAGTGCTAAATGGGTGTGGTTGGAACATGGATATGGGTGTGACTAGTTGTGAAATGGGTGTGGTCAGAGGTGTGGCCTAAAGTTTGCCTCGGTGCGCTAAGCGCACCGCAAACTTTATCCGTCTTTCACCTCCTTCAAAAGTTGGGATGTATGGTACCACATTTGCCGGATCACAGCAAGTGCCACAAATGTCCGCAAATCCCATAGGGAATGAAGGAGGCCAAACGCAGTGCTGCTGTAAGTGATCCATTACGCAGCAGATGCGGAGAAACTGCCAGATCTGCTGCAAAAGGCTACTTTCACATCAGCGATTTTTGCCAAAAGTCACTGCTGATAGAGTCATACTCACCAATGGGGGAGGCAGCACTAAAAGTGCCTAGGGCAGCATAAACTCTAAATACGGCCCTGACCGGATGGCCTCACGTTTCGTCCATTTTTCGTCGGATGCGGCAAAAATTGGTTTTACGGCGTCTGGAAAAAACTTACACAGTAACGTTTTTTGTCTGCGGCGAAAAACCTGACAGCTCTGGATCCGGCACCTTCCTGCTTTTGCTAGAATGGAAGCCTATGGATCCGTCAAATGAAGTTCTTTTAACTGAGCATGCTCCAATTTTGGGAGGATCCAATTAGCTGGATCAGCTAGTCGGATCCGTCGAAAAACGGATCCGTTGCATCAGTTTTTCACAATCTGCGACGGATCAGTTTTTTTTAGAGTTCGCCGGCTTGAGCCTGACGGCAAAAAACTGATGTGTGAAAGTAGCCTACCAGGTCCCATGGCTGCCAGAAGAACATATGTGCAGATGTGCAGAGCCTTGACATCACAGCTCCATACACTGGTTTGTGGCCATATGGGCACTGTAGCTTAGCTCCAATTGAAGAGGTGTAGACACCTCAATAAGTTTGTAGCATGGGCTGTCTGTGCACATCAAATTGAAATATATTTCAGTATTGGTGGTCAAGCCCCTCTGGTTAAATCCTAAAAATGCTTTGAGAGCAGAGTAAAGTTGAAAAAGGTGTGTTTCTTTGTGTAAAAAGAGCTTTGCACTAAAATCTGTGATTCTTTTAGCACTAAAAAAATGCTATGAATAAATCTCCAATATTACTCCCATAGTAAGGTTTAGGTGTGTTCAGTTCTAATTATGGCCCTTATGTCATCAACTAAAGCGTACATTCCAGCCTTTAACGTATGGGTCATATGTGCTGTCATCTCCTTGACATTTTAAGAGGTCATCCATAGCCTAGGCATTGGGAAACAGCTTGCTTTGATGACCTATATTTGGAAAATAGACAAACAGAAGAAGTGAATGAACAGAACAGCATACTGAGTATGTGATATATCAAGCTTACATTTAAATAAAACATTTCTGAATATAGTATATGTATAGGCAACATTGGGCACAATCTGCATATATTGCATATACATCATGGATTTTACGATACAAGGAATCAAGCTTTTGAGTGAATCAGTTTCCTTTGTCTCGCTGCTTGTAAGGTGGAAATGCATATATCAGGTGCAATGTCCCCTTGCGTGCCTTCTGTATGTAATGTGTTTTATGTCCTACATATGTTTATGTGTGATATGTCAGTATTAAAGGGAACTTTTCATGAGAATTTTATACTTCCAACTAACAGCATACATGTACAGTAACTTTCAAGTTGATTAAATCTATACATAGATTGTATAACTCTATTCATTAGAAATCCAACAATGAAGTCAAATGAAAATGAGCTGCAAATGCTTTGGGGTGGAACATTGCACTTGCAGCTCTCCTGCCCTTCCTCTCAATTTTGAGCATGCTACCTCAATACTGTGTGTGACTAACAGGTCAAGGGAAGTAGGTCTCCGAAACAAAAGTGACCTATTATTCATATACAGGTGGCAGGAAATAGGGAGGGAGGGCAGAAGACATGAAAGTGCAATGTCCCACCCTGAAGAACTTGCAGCTGATTTTCATAAGATTTCAATGCTGGATTTAACAAAAACTGCAAAATTGAATTCTAAAATCTAGGTATTTATTTAATCAGCATGAAAATTATTAGTTTGAGGTATACAAGTCTCATGACATGTTCCCTTTAATCACGGGGATGGCTTAGGCTGGTTTCACACTTGCGTTTTTATCTGCATGCGTTTTTTAAAAAAACGCATGTGTGAAAAAACGCATGTAAACGCGGTAAAACGCATGCGTTTTTTAGACGCATGCGTTTTTATAGAAAAACACAAGAAAACAAGAAAAAACCAAAAAACCCTAACCCTAACCCTACCCCTAACCCTACCCCTAACCCTAATCAGTGGCCACTTATATAAGTGCCACGTATTTAAGTGCCACGTATTTAAGTGCCACGTATTTAAGTGCCACGTATATAAGTGCCACGTATTTAAGTGCCACGTATTTAAGTGCCACGCATTTAAGTGCCACGCATTTACGTGCCACGATATTTCAGTGCCACGTATAACCACGTAGTTATAGTATTTATAGTACGTGGCACTTAAATACGTGGCACTGAAATACGTGGCACTTAAATACGTGGCACTTAAATACGTGGCACTGAAATACGTGGCATTGAAATACGTGGCACTGAAATACGTGGCACTTAAATACGTGGCACTGAAATACGTGGCATTGAAATACATGGCACTGAAATACGTGGCATTGAAATACGTGGCATTGAAATATGTGGCATTGAAATACGTGGCACTGAAATACGTGGCATTGAAATACGTGGCACTGAAATATGTGGCACTATGACTGTCAGAAAATGTTCAATAAACGGTTAGGGGTGAGGTTTGGGGTAGGGTTAGGGTTAGGGTTTGGATCCCTTTATCACCTTGATGGTGGTGGGTGACTTTTCAGTGTGTTTCTGGTTTTTTTTCTATAAAAACGCATGCGTTTTTAACGCAAAAAACGCATGTGCTTAAAAACGCATGCGTTTACATAGACAGCAATGCATTTTTTTGCCGCGAAAAAACGCATGCGTTTTTTCGCGGCAAAAAAAACGCGCAAAAAAATACTACAGGTTGCATTTTTGAAAATGAACGCATGCAGAAAAAAACGCATGCGTTTGTAAACGCGACCAAACGCATACAAAAAAACGCATGCGTTTTCAATGTTAAGTATAGGGGAAAAAACGCATGCGTTTTTTTGCAAAAAACGCTGCAGACAAAAACGCAAGTGTGAAACCAGCCTTAGAACAGGGGTGGGGAACCTTTTTCCAGCCGGGGGCCATTTAGAAATTTCTACCATCATTCGGGGGCCACACAAAAAAGAGCACCTTGAAAAGTACCCCAGTATATTTAGTCAAACAATTAATTACGGTAACTCACCCTTAATGTGACAGCTGGAGCTGCTTCTCTTTGGTGCAGCTGTAATGTTAGGTGATACTGATCATGTTGCTTTTCACAGCGGCTTTTCCAGGTTTGTGTTGGCCAGGAGAGCAGTCAACTTTTTGTCATAATAAGTTTTGTAAATCACATACATCACATAGGAGACGCTGGGACTAGTGCATATACATCACATAGGAGATGCTGAGACAGCTGTATATACACCACATAGGAGACAATGGGACTCCTGTATAAGCATCACATATGGAGACACAGTGACTGCTGTCATTACATCACATACGAGATGCTGGGACTGCTGTATATACATCACATAAGAGACTCTGAGACTGCTGCATCTATATCACATAGAGGACGCTGAGACAGCTGTACATACATCAGATAGGAGACGCTGGGACTGCTGTGTATATATCACATAGGAGATGCTGGGATTGCTGTACATACATAACATAGGAAACATTGAGACTGCTGTATATGCATCACAGGAGACTCCGGGGTCATAAATTACAGCAGGGGCTGAGGGGCATAAACATCACAGATCCTGGGAAAAATTCATCACCAGGGAGGCTTGTGGGAATAGACATCACTGAGGGGCTATACACATCACTAGGAAGCACAGACAGCACTGGGGATATATATGTCCCTGAGGAATATACATCACTGGTGGGGTCACATACATCACTGGGGGCTATATACAGCACTGGGTGCTATATACATCACAGGTGAGGATATACTGCACTGGGGGCTATACAGCACTTCTGGGGTAAATGCAGCACTGGTGAATATACATATCACTTGGGGCACATACAGCCCTGGGAGGGATATACAGCACTGGGGAGGGGCGATATACAGCACTGGGGGGTACAGGCATCGCTGGGGAGGCACAGATCACCCGGGGGGACACAGATCACTGGGGGGCACAAAGATCACAGGGGGGGCACAAAGATCACAGGGGGATATACAGATCATAGGGAGATATACAGATCACAGGGGGATATACAGATCACAGGGGGCACAAATATCACAAGGGGGCACAAAAATCACAGGGGGCACACAGATCACAGGAGGGGCACACAGATCACAGGGGGCACAAAGATCACAGGGGGCACATAGCTGGGGGGCACAGAGATCACCGGGGGTGGCACGAATATCACAGGGGGACAGAAATCACAGAGGGGCACAGAAATCACAGGGGGCACAAAAATCACAGGAGGGGCACAAAGATCACAGGAAGGCACAAAGATCACAGAGGGGCACATAGCTGGAAGGCACACAGCTGAAGGGGACAGAGATCACAGGGGGCACAGAGATCACATGGGAGCACAAATATCACAGGGGGTACATGGCATGGGGCACAGGGATCACAGGGGGCACACAGCTGGGAGCCACAAAGATCACAGGGGTTTACATAGCTGGGGGCACATAGCTGGAGGGTACAGAAATCACATGGAAGCTGGGGGGCAGAGAGATCACAGGGGGAACAGAGATCATAGGGGGTGCATAGCTGTGGAGCACAGGGATCACAGGGGGACATATATCTATTGGGCACAGAGATCACGGGGACAAAACTGGGGCCACCGAGATCACAACGAGTGCACATAGCTGGGGCCACAGATCACAGGGGGCACATAGCTGGGAGGCACAGAGATCACAGTTGGGCATAAAGCTGGGAGGCACAGAGATCACAGGGGACATATAGCTAAGAGGCACAGAGATCACAGGGGGCATATAGTTGGGAGGCACATAGATCACAGGGGGCATATAGTTGAGGAGGCACAGAGATCACATGGGGGCACAGAGATCATATTGGGACACATAGCTGGAGGGCACATAGGTGGGGCCACAAATATCACAGGGGGCACATAGCTGGGGCCACAAACATCACAGGGGGGCACACAGCTGGAGAGCACAGAAATCACAGGGGGCATATAGCTGGAGGGCACAGAAATCACAGGGGGAACAGAGATCACAGGGGGGCACAAAGCTGGGGGCACAGGGATCACAGGGGGACATATAGCTATGGGACACAGAGATCACAGGGGGGCACATAGTTGGAAGGCACAGAGATTATGGGGGGCACAGAGCTGGGATGCACAGAGATCACAGGGGGAACATAAATGGGAGGCACAGAGATCATAGGGGGCATATAGTTGGGTGGCACAGATCATATTGGGGCACATAGCTTGGGGGGCACAGACATCACACGGGGGCACATATCAGGGGGAGCAGATAGCTGAGGGGCACAGATCACCAGCAGACAGGCACAGAGCTGCCATCACAGAGATCTCTCTGGCAGCAGCAGCTCCTCTTCCAGGATGGTAGCTACTAGAATAGAGTTGATTTTTTGAGGAACTGATGTCACAGGAAGGGACAGGTCCTCGAGTCATCTAGATTGGAGTGTCTAAAATGAGGATCACAAAAAATCAACTCCGATCCAGACGCAACCATACGGCTGCCGCCTGAGCATCGCGGATTCTGGGGACCTGCCCGAGGGACACATGAAAAGACAACGCAGGCCGCATGCTGCCCACGGCCCGGAGGTTCCCCACCCCTGCCTTAGAAGGAAGAGCATTGAGGAGAAAGTGGCTGCAAGTAGCTATTTTGAGAGGTAAGGGGCACCTGGTGTTACACTTAGGGGTGATTTTCTGAATGAAATCAGCATTTCTTTAGCAGCACTATTTCTTCTTGCCTTAATAATAATAATAATAATAATAATCTTTATTTATATAGCGCCAACATATTCCGCAGCGCTTTACAGTTTAACAGTTTCAAACACAACAGTCATAGGTAACAATGTTAACAATACAGTAATAAAGCAAAATAAGACAAAATAAGATGACCCTGCTCGTGAGAGCTTACAATCTACAATGAGGTGGAGGAGATACAAAGCACAGGTGTGTATTTACAATGATGTATTTACAATGATGGTCCAGCCATCTTCAGGGGTGGGGGGTAGATGGAGATAGTGAATGGGCTACACAAACACAAACCTAAAATGACTGATTAGGGAACGTGATAAGCCGCTCTGAACAAATGAGTTTTGAGCGAGCGCCTAAAACTATGCAAGTTGTGGACGGTCCTAATATCTTGGGGTAGAGCATTCCAGAGGATTGGCGCAGCACGGGAGAAGTCTTGGAGTCGGGAGTGGGAGGTACGGATTAGTGCAGAGGTTAGTCGAAAGTCGTTTGCAGAGCGCAGCAGTCGGCTAGGCCGATAGACAGAAATGAGGGAGGAGATGTAAGGGGGTGCCGCACTGTGGAGAGCTTTGTGGGTGAGAACAAGTAGTTTGAATTGTATCCTGTAATGAATGGGCAGCCAGTGTAACGACTGGCGAAGAGCGGACAAGTCCGAGTAACGACTAGCCAGATGGACGACCCTAGCTGCTGCATTAAGGATAGACTGGAGAGGGGAAAGTCGCGTGAGGGGGAGGCCAATTAATAGAGAGTTGCAGTAGTCCAGACGGGAGTGGATTAGGGCGACAGTGAGAGTTTTTGTTGTCTCCATGGTGAGAAAAGGGCGTATTCTAGAGATGTTCTTTAGGTGTAAGCGGCACGAGCGGGCAAGAGATTGTATGTGGGAGGTGAAGGAGAGATCGGAGTCAAACATAACACCCAGACAGCGTGCCTGCTGCCTAGGTGTTATTATGGTGCCACCCACAGAGAGGGAGATGTCAGATTTAGGGAGGCTAGTAGAAGGCGGGAGCAGAAGAAGTTCAGTTTTGGAGAGGTTGAGTTTCAGATAGAGAGTGGACATGATGTTAGAGACTGCAGACAGACAGTCAGTGGTGTTCTGTAGTACAGCGGGAGTAAGGTCAGGGGATGACGTGTATAGTTGTGTGTCATCAGCATAAAGATGGTACTGAAAGCCAAATCTGCTGATGGTCTGTCCAATTGGGGCCATGTAGTGGGAGAAGAGAAGGGGGCCAAGGACTGAGCCCTGAGGTACCCCGACAGTGAGAGGAAGAGGAGATGAAGGGGAGCCGGAGAACAGAACACTGAAGGAGCGTTCAGAAAGATAGGAAGAGAACCAGGAGAGAGCAGTGTCCTTAATGCCTAGTGACTGGAGCCTAGAGAGTAGGAGAGGGTGGTCAACAGTGTCGAAAGCTGCAGAAAGATCGAGGAGAATGAGCAGAGAGTGGTCACCGTTACATTTTGCTGTCAGAAGGTCATTGGTCACCTTGATGAGTGCAGTTTCTGTTGAATGTAGGGGGCGGATGCCTTCCTATTATGTTGAGGAATACCTGAATCTTTGAACTCCTGACAAGTGGAAGGAAAGGAAGAATAGTGTGCTTTTATCATACATAGATCTAGGTGGGGCTTCGGCATGCTGGAACTCATTGTTCTTTGGGTGTGCTTTTATACCACTATTATACTCCATCAGTTCAACTTCAAGCCATCTTGTTAGACCATGTCATACTCATTGCACGCCTTGGGTGCACACTACAAGGGAGTGTAAGAGAAGTGGAACATGGAGGCCACTGATCATGAAACAGTTTCAAGTCATGAATCATAATACACATAGCTAGATTGTATAAATGAACGTCCATAAATAGGTTTCCCTTATCTACTAAAGCTGGTTAGCCAACTGAGTAACCATATGGTCATCAGCCATTATCATCTAGCAGAGCTGCCAGCAAGTCTCAGACAATTATTACAATAGAACTCGTCTTTTCCTAAGGTCCTTTATTGAGGCCACCACACATTTGCACATAATGAGTGGACGTTGACAATCATTTTAACCCAGAAAAGCCATATAATAGTTTCAGTGTTTCTTCTTAAAGGGAACTGGTTACTAGCCTTGAGGCCACTAAACCGCCACCATGTTGTTATGCAGAAGACTATGCACCACAAATATTCAGGGAGTTTTGGTTCAAGAGTTAAAACCCTGTGTTTATCAGTTAACAAAACTAATGACTCAAATACCTCTCTAATATTGGATGGTGCAAAAACAATGTTCCAGAAAGGGTTTTTTTTAGCATCCACACTCTCAATATGACCCTAAAGGTACACATTATTTATTTCAAGGGATTCATAGGGAGTGATATTAGTGTACAAGACAGCTTCTCAAACATCAGCCATGTATCAGAATATGTAATTTAGCAGCAAGCAATACAACAGTGATAAAATTGCATCCACACAAGACTCTGAGCAACAGTCACATTTCTCACTCTAATCCAAGATGAGCTGATGCAAGTTTTATATTCAGAAAATGTCTTACAGCTTTTAGATTGAACTGGGTCAAATTGTATTTTGTGAACTTAATTCAAACTGCCAGTAGAATAGAGATCCTGCTCCTGAGTTAAGTCACGAGAGTGATATCCAGCACAATGTACTTTGGAAATAGTAGGCAAAGCGGACAGTTGACAGCTGCTGACCATAAATGCAGCATGTAAGCAAATATCAGCTCGCTAGAGAACTCGCCATTTGCTTAAAACAGCCTTAAAATTGCAACACAGGTGTCCCAAGGAGGAGTTATATAATGCATGGAAAACCTAGTTCTAACAAAATTAACCAAAAGTAAGGAGCTAGTTGTCATGATGACTTCCGGTTTTGTGTCTGTTTTATGACTTGTCTCGTGGTTTGGTTACTACTGCAGTTGGCTATTTCTTATGGCTTGGCTTTTCACTCTGTTTTCTGATTACATCTCTGACTTCTCCATAACAGGCCATGTTCCATCTGTTACAGTCGCCTTGTTTCCATGTCCATTGTATGAAGCCCTAAATAAATGAAAGCTACAAATAGGGCTCTGACCTGATGACTCCCTCGCGGTAGAGCCCAAAGCCTGTGTAAAGTCATGAGTGAAGAACAGGAATTACCTTAGGTTCCACCCCTTGGCTTAACTGGTGTATTTCACTGGAGACAATGGTGTTGAGCCTGGCAAGACGAATATTCTGCCACATAGCCCAATAATGCCATATGAGTGTACTATTAAATAAATAATGCCCCCTGAGTGCCCTCTTAAAACAAATAATAGAAGTATTAATACCTTTATAATCAAAGTATTAATGCCCATTCAAGAAAGTATTAATACCTCTATAGTGCACCCTGAGAAAAATAACAATGTCATTCAAAAGTAATACCAACTTTATGTCAAGTTTATACCTAATCCAAGTAACTTAATCCTCTTCTCCCCAACACAAAGTGGCCTGGCAGAGGCAACACAATGCAGTGATACCTGGATGCTAAAGTTTTGGTAGGTGGCAAGCCTTTACCAGCCTCCATATTCTTCAGGAAGGGGAATGTTGGGCTTCATGCACTAAGATATTATCCAAATGTATTGGATTCCTGTTGATGCTGATGCTGTCAAAATGCTGCTTGCCAAGAAATCCAGGGAGCCCAGCCAAAAATGCTGGAAATGTGGACTGCCCCAGATCATTGGCGCTAAGTATGCTACTGGTACTTTCTTTTTTTTTCTTTTGAATTTTTGCTGTCCCCTAAGAATTTTGCACCCTGGGCAGCCACCCCTGTGCCTTCAGTGTTCACTGTCTACTCCTCTCCTTGGTTTAGATGAAGCCAGTATTATTTTAGGATTATTTACATCAGCTGGATTTGAGCTACCTATCCACTTTGTATAAACTTTACCGTTTTCTAAAATATTCTTTTTGGAACATTTTTGCAAGGAAAAATTTTGTACTCAGTGTTATCATTGGCATCTAACGGAAAGCTAAATCAGAGAAACATTCACAAGTCACTGCTACAACCTATATTTATAAGACTATAACCCTCCGCTGGCAAACAGTAACATTTTTTTTTACAATAACTTTTATCTAGATGCAAATGTTTGTGCGACAGTCATCTATGAGCTCTATATATAGGATTCCATTTTCAGTAATAGATCACTCTTCACATGAATGTACTAATCTGCTCTCTACTGCTGGAGATAATGCATTTCCACATATGGATGAATCTCTCTGGAAAGAGCACAAGGGTTAATACCCACATATGTTATTCCATACGTGTTAGATATGTTTATCATATGTTTGTATTTTAAATTAAATATGATACAAAAATCTAAGTACTGTTTTGTTTCCTGGGCTAAGGCTAGGGTCACATTACGTTATGTGACCGCGTTTAACGGACTACGTTACACCGCGGCATAACGCGGTGTTAACATAGTCCGTTAACGCCGCCATAGCCTGTAATGGTGAGCGCGTCGCTAGCGCCCGCCCACATTGGGCGTGCGCTAGCGATGTCGCGTCATTTGAGTGACGGACCTCGGACGCTGCTTGCAGCGTCCGCGGCGCGCCCGAGGTCCGTTCCTCGCTAGTGCAGATCGGGGATCTGCGCTAGCGGGGACACCGAACGCGGACCCTAGGGAAGCATTGCGTTAGCGCAACCCGCTAGCGCTATGCGCTAAACGGATTGCCCTAACGCAATGTGAACCAAGCCTAAGAGTTTATAGTTTTGCACCCAGCTACCACAGCACTTGGCCATAAACCTGATTTGCAGAGTCCAAGACTGTCATAAGTAGAGTTAAGTGAATTTGTTTGGATTTGGGTCCGAATACAATTGGCAGTGAATATTGTTTTTGCAATATTCGTCGAACACAGCCAAACATCATTAGAGTCAATGGGAGTAGAAATTACCGAATATGTTTGGAACCGATACCAATATGGCACAAATTTGGCAAATTTAGATTCGGCAACTGAATTCGAACAAACTTGCTCAACTCTAGTCATAAGTAATCATGAATATTCACAATTAGAGCTGTAGAAGATTATCAAGACACCTGGCACACCTGCTGATAAGCTGTGACTGGCACCGTCGGAGGCTGGAAGTTCTTGGCTGCTGCCAGAACACAGCAGCTCCATGATTTCTACAGTGGCCATAACTGGGTACAGCAGAATGGGGGTGTGGATCTGCACTACCTGGCCATGCCACTATAGTTTTGATGGAACTGCTGTAGAGGCCAACCTCTATAATTGTGTCACACCAAATAAATACCCTAATCTGACAGCAAATTATGTGAAATAGTACAGACATTACATGCAGGTTCGGACTGGCCCACAGGATAAAAGTTGTATCTCCCAGTGGGCCCCCAACACAGAATTAAGCCAATTACCCTTCAACATGAGCAGTAGTTAGCCCAAGATATTTCATCATTTTCATCATGACACTCACTACATACAGAAAGAAACAGCATTTCATAATTCATTCAACAAACTACCTACTTGACTATTATATAGACGCATAGGTAAATTTGTGAATAAGGGTAAATTGCATGTAGCCTCCTGAGTCAATGTTATTGGTAGGCCCTTTCCACTCCTGTCCGATCGTGACTATATGTAAAGTAGTTTTATTTTTTAACCATAGTTTCAATATTTGACCTTCATTGAAGGCCACGTTCACAAGTTCAGTATTTGATCCAACAAAATTCCAAGGCACAGTGCACATAGATTGAAATGGTGAAATTAATGATAAAATCAACAATAAATCCAAACTATCATTATCATCAGTGCATAAATGGACAATGCAAGTGGACAAATCGGAAATTAGAATAACGTCGAAAAGGGACCTGAAGGAATGTCCAGTGTTCAAATGAAGAAAAATATTTATTGTAGGATACATAAACCATAAGGAGGGGTGGGAAACAAAATACCAAAGAAAAGGGGCAACACAGGGGACAGCAATTGCGAATCAATATAGCGTGGCCAATTAATATTATAACATAATATCTTTATTATTATTAACATATAGAGAAAATCAATAAAAATAACAATTATGCCACAAGAATGAGAAATGCAATTAAAAGATCTAATCAAAAAGGTGCTGGTGTGCAGGTATATGCAGGCATATGGTAAAGTACAGCAGAAACCAAGATTAAAGCAAATAGCTAGACATACAGTCATATGAAAAAGTTTGGGCACCCCTATTAATCTTAAGCTTAATGTTGTATAAAAATTGTTTTTTTTGCAACAGCTATTTCAGTTTCATATATCTAATAACTGTTGGACACAGTAATGTTTCTGCCTTGAAATGAGGTTTATTGTACTAACAGAAAATGTGCAATCTGCATTCAAACAAAATTTGACAGGTGCATAAGTATGGGCACCCTTATCATTTTCTTGTTTTAAATACTCTACCTACTTTTTACTGACTTACTAAATAACTTTTTTTGGTTTTGTAACCTCATTGAGTTTTGAACTTCATAGCTAGGTGTATGCAATCATGAGAAAAGCTACTTAAAGTGGCCACTTGCAAGTTGTTCTCCTGTTTGAATCTCCTCGGAAGAGTGGCATCACGGGCTCCTCAAAACAACTGTCAAATGATCTGAAAACAAAGATTATTCAACATAGTTGTTCAGGGGAAGGATACAAAAAGCTGTCTCAGAGATTTAACCTGTCAATTTCCACTGTGAGGAACCTAGTAAGGAAATGGAAGAACACAGGTACAGTTCTTGTTAAGGCCAGAAGTGGCAGGACAAGAAAAACATCAGAAAGGCAGAGAAGAAGAATGGTGAAATCAGTCAAGGACAATCCTCAGACCATCTTCAGAGAGCTGCAGCATCAACTTGCTGCAGATGGTGTCACTGTGCATCGGTCAACTATACAACGCACTTTGTTTTTTTGCCGCCATGCATAACGCCTTTTTGGATTACCAAACAGCTCAATCTTGGTTTCATGAGTCCACAGGACCTTCTTCCAAAAAGAAATTGGCTTCTCCAAATGTGCTTTTGCATACCTCAGCCGACTCTGTTTGTGACGTGCTTGCAGAAACGGCTTCTTTTGCATCACCCTCCCATACAGCTTCTCCTTGTGCAAAGTGCGTTGTATAGTTGACCGATGCACAGTGACACCATCTGCAGCAAGTTGATGCTGCAGATCTCTGGAGGTGGCCTGAGGATTGTCCTTGACTGATCTCACCATTCTTCTTCTCTGCCTTTCTGATGTTTTTCTTGGCCTGCCACTTCTGGCCTTAACAAGAACTGTACCTGTGTTCTTCCATTTCCTTACTATGCTCCTCACAGTGGAAATTGACAGGTTAAACCTCTGAGACAGCTTTTTGTATCCTTCCCCTGAACAACTATGTTGAATAATCTTTGTTTTCAGATCATTTGACAGTTGTTTTGAGGAGCCCATGATGCCACTCTTCGGAGGAGATTCAAACAGGAGAACAACTTGCAAGTGGCCACTTTAAGTAGCTTTTCTCATGATTGCATACACCTGGCTATGAAGTTCAAAGCTCAATGAGGTTACAAAACCAAAAAAAGTGCTTTAGTAAGTCAGTAAAAAGTAGGTAGGAGTATTTAAAACAAGAAAATGATAAGGGTGCCCATACTTATGCACCTGTCAAATTTTGTTTGAATGCAGATTGCACATTTTCTGTTGGTACAATAAACCTCATTTCAAGGCAGAAACATTACTGTGTCCAACATTTATTAGATATATGAAACTGAAATAGCTGTTGCAAAAAAAAACATTTTTATAAAACATTAAGCTTAAGATTAATAGGGGTGCCCAAACTTTTTCATATGACTGTATGTATGTGTCCATAAATAAGGAGAACTGTAGTAAGCATGCTCAATAGCCACCCAATTTTTACCTTATGCCTGTGTATAAGAAGTCACCAGGATGTGCCCTGCCCCGACACGCGTTTTGGTGTCTGTCTTCGTCAGGGTGCTGCTTCCACTACTAGACCGGTTATTGGACAACAAAGACCAATAACACAAGTAAATCATAATTGGCATTGACTTTTTATCAGCACAAGTTACACTCATACACCTCTCCTCTGATGACTCATAATAGGCCTGGAATTCAGAAAACTATAGGATGTGTCTTAGTCTTAAGAAATTATGAGATTCTTAACTTTTACAATATCCCCGCTCCTGAGGGTCACCGGTGAGAGACACAGTCGTCATATTTTATATCTTGATTTTATCTGCTCACAGATATTGTCATTTATCAGGGTGATATCCAGTTGGTGGCATTGCAGCCATTGCTCAGCAATAAGAATCCATGCTTTGGGTTTGACATTTCATCACATTTCCAAAAATATGACTTTCCTATCTATAAAATGACGCAGTTTATAAAAACCTCACTTCATAATTTATATAAATCAGACAAAGAGATCTTTACATTTTCTCTTTTTCTTCTCTGAACAGGTCATAAACCTGCCCTTCTTCACATTCCTGTGCATTGGCCTCATATCTGCTAGCCATTAGGATTTTCCTTAGCTACCTGTTTCCAAAGTAGGAGGTCAGCTACATAGAGGGGGTCATGTAAGGGTATCTGGTTTAGATTTCAAGCTCTTTGTTCTGGAGATGTCTAAGGAATTTACATATTTCTTTATTACAGTTACCCACTCAACCAGTTAACCAGTTCATGAATGGAGACCACCAGTTCTTAAAGGGAACCTGTCACCCCAAAATCGAAGATCAGGTAAGCCCACTAGCATCAGGGGCTTATCTACAGCATTCTGGAAAAAGAGGTTAGATTATACTCACCCAAGGGCGGTCCCGCTGCTGTCTGGTCCGATGGGCGTCGCGGTCTGGTTCGGGGCCTCCCATCTTCTTATGATGATGTCCTCTTCTTGTATTCACGCTGCGGCTCCGGCACAGGCATACTTTGTCTGCCACTCGCACCCATTGCGGGACATGTCAGCTGTTGAAAACAGCTGACATGTCGAAGCTGTGAGGTGGGCTCACCATCGGAGCCTACCTCAAAGCGGGGGATACTGCCAGCTGATGTACTATTCTGTCAGCTGGCAGAAAGGGGTTAAAGGGAACTTGTCACCAGAAAAAACGCTATTAACCTTCAGATATGGGGTTAATCTGCAGGTTAATAGGGTTATTAACCT
This sequence comes from Ranitomeya variabilis, assembly GCF_051348905.1. NCBI lineage: Eukaryota > Metazoa > Chordata > Amphibia > Anura > Dendrobatidae > Ranitomeya > Ranitomeya variabilis. The sequence continues at coordinate 833,680,760 of NC_135233.1, forward strand.
GCCCAGCACCTGCATTTTTCCAAACGTTGTGGGGGAAAAAACTTTATTCACCCTGGCAGTGTTCGGGTATAGAGTGCAGTGGCTGTAACCGCGCCCTGACAACCAGCCCCAATGCAGAGCCAGTGTAAGTCAGGGCTGGGCCCGGGGGCTTGGTTACTGTATTCTCAGAGTGGTGACTGAACCAGCGCAGGTGCCGCCTACGTGACTGAAACCGGAACGCTGCTGGGGAGAATAAAGTTAATTTTCTCCCCGCAGCGTTCAGCTAAGTGTGGGCGCCAGGCAGGTTAGTAATGCTAATAACCTTCAGATTAATAGCTTTTTTGCTGGTAACAGATTCCTTTTAACTTGCCTATGTGGACTGCATGGTAAACTGTGTTCACTGACAATGAATTCTAGGAGTATTTCTGAGCTCATCTAGTGATTTACATGACCAAACCATGCCTGTTTTTAATGCTTTGCCGCATGAGGACCTGTTGATTACGACCTTCCAATATTGAGCATTGGTCTTGTCCCTTGTGCACATGGATTTCTCTAGAATCGCTGAATATTCTAATAATTATATGTACAATAGGCATATGCGTAATATATATGGTGGAATATTGAAAGTCTTTGCAATTTTACAATAAGGAACATTTTTCTGAAATTATTAAGCAATTATTATATATAGTTGTTGACAGATTGATGAACCATCTTTACTTCTGAACAACTCTGCGTAATCGTATCACTTTCTTTTCCAGCCTTTCCCACACAAGGTCAGATTACCAATGTACTAGCAGCATGCAGGACACCCCCATGATAAAGACAGGGGCAAGACAGGTGCAAAAAACTGATGGAACAACCACTCACCAGCCTACCAATTCAATGTGCAATAAATATATTGTGTAATGTATCTATTTAATACGTTATTTTTATTATTTTCATCTTTTTATTGCACATTTTTCCATTTTTTGAAGGATGCAGCCAGACCCTTTAGTATTTGTCAGGATAATTGGGGCATCTGTCTTGAAATGGTAGGTTTGTGAGTGGCTGTTTGCATCAGTATTTTTCATCTGTGCTGCCCCCGCCTTTATCATGGGGGTCTGCTGCATCCTGCTAGTATACTGGTAATCAGAGCTGGTGTGGGTAAGGCTGGTTTCTTTTATGTGATGTTTTTTGAATTTTTGTCCGTTTCTGGTAGCCGCTTTTGCTAACCCTGCCCCAACTTTTTCCTATGTGTTGCCGCCATCAATTTCTAAATGAGTTACTTACGGTACTTCAGGTGAAAAATTCTCTATGGGACTTGCATTTATAATACAGTGCCTTGTGAAAGTATTGGGGCCCCTGGAACTTTTAAACCCTTTCCCACATATCATGCTTCAAACATAAAGATACCAAATGTAAATTTTTGGTGAAGAATCAACAACAAATGGAACACAATTGTGAAGTTGAATGAAATTTATTGGTTATTTTAAATTTTTGTGGAAATTCAAAAACTGAAAAGTGGGGCATGCAATATTACTTTCAGTGCAGCAAACTCACTCCAGAAGTTCATTGTGGATCTCTGAATGACCCAATGTTGTCCTAAATGCCTAATGATGATAAATATAATCCACCTGTGTGTAATCAAGTCTCCGTATAAATGCACCTGCTCTGTGATAGTCTCAGGGTTCTGTTTGAAGCACAGAGAGCATCATGAAGACCAAGGAACACAACAGGCAGGTCCATGATACTGTTGTGGAGAAGTTTAAAGCCAGATTTGAATACAAAATGATTTCCAAAACTTTAAACATCCCAAGGAGCACTGTGCAAGCGATCATATTGAAATGTAAGGAGTATCACACCACTGCAAATCTACCAAGACGCGGCCGTCCCTCTAAACTTTCATCTCAAACAAGGAGAAGACTGATCAGAGATGCAGCCAAGAGGCCCCTGATCACTCTGGATGAACTGCAGAGATCTACAGCTGAGGTGGGACAGTCTGTCCATAGGACAACAATCAGTCGTACACTGCACAAATCTGGCTTTAATGGAAAAGTGGCAAGAAGAAAGCCATTTGTCAAAGATATCCATAAAAAATGTTGTTTAAAGTTTGCAACAAGCCACCTGGGAGACACACCAAACATGAGGAAGAAGGTGCTCTGGTCAGATGAAACCAAAATCAAACTTTTTGGCAACAATGCCAAATGATATGTTTGGTGCAAAGGCAACACAGCTCATCACCCTGAACACACTATCTCCACTGTCAAACATGGTGGTGGCAGCATCATGGTTTGGGCCTGCTTTTCTTCAGCAGGGACAGAGAAGATGGTTAAAATTAATGGGAAGATGGATGGAGCCAAATACAGGACCATTCTTGAAGAAAACCTGTTGGAGTCTGCAAAAGACCTGAGACTGGGATGGAGATTTGTCTCCCTACAAGACAATGATCCCAAACTTGAAGCAAAATCTACAATGGAATGGTTCATAAATAAATGTATCCAGGTGTTAGAATGGCCAAGTCAAAGTCCAGACCTCAATCCAATCGAGAATCTGTGGAAAGAGCTGAGAACTGCTGTTCACAAACGATCTCCATCAAACCTCACTGAGCTCAAGCTGTTTGCCAAGGAAGAATGGGCAAGAATTTCAGTCTCTCGATGTACAAAACTGATAGAGACATACTCCAAGCGACTTGCAGCTGAAATTGCAGCAAACAGTGGCGCAACAAAGTATTAAGTTAAAGGCGCCAAATAATATTGCACGCCGCAATTTTCAGTTTTTGAATTACCACAAAAATTTTAAATAACCAATAAATTTCGTTCAACTTCACAATTGTGTTCCACTTGTTGTTGGTTCTTCACCAAAAATTTACATTTGGTATCTTTATGTTTTAAGCATGATGTGTTTGAAAAGGTTGAAAAGTTCCAGGGAGCTGAATACTTTCGCAAGGCACTGTATTTGAATATTCAGTATCATTATTTCTAAAATGCTTTGTGTTACAAATCTCAGAGTTTTTAAGATCCTTGCTTGTAGTCATTGACAGGGAAGCTTCACTGTTTACTTCCAGATGAAGAAAATCTATTGTGGTCATGTAATCATCACACCGATCCTGGTCAGGTCATCATGACACAAGTTTGTAACCTCCCATTTCAATAGCCAATCTAGGACATTAATTGAGTGTCAATTGGCAGTCATTTATCTGCTGTATACACAGGCTAACAAACATTCTATGTGCACAGAACGATCATTAATATTATTGAATATCATGTTAAGACAAGTATATCACCTGTTTACACATGGCAATGTGCTGGCAGTAAAACCTTGTGCACACGTTGAGTATTTGGTGACTTTTTTACCTCAGTATTTGAAAGCCAAAATCGGGAGTGGAACAATACTAATAAGAGTATGATAGAAATCCAAGACAAGCACCACTTCTGTATTTATCACCCACTCTTGGTTTTGGCTTAAAAATACTGAGGTAAAATACTGACTAAAAACTGAATGTGATCTAACAATGATTTTTAAGAAGGCCTACTTAGGTGTACACTCATTCCTTGATTATTGTCCCATTTAAATGGCCCCATACATCATGGATATATTCACACAGACATTACTGCACCAAATCGCCTATATGTGGATACATTCTGTCATTAAACACATCTTCTAGAAGTTTCGTCTTCAGTGACTTTCAAAAATAAATAACCAGTAAATATATGTGCGTGAATTGCTTGAATTGCCCTTCAGTGTCAAATTGCTAACATTTATCCAGCTGTTTCTTGGTTAAATCTCTTTCTTAAAAGATTAAATATGTGATCGCAATATATCTGCCTGTTTGTGAAAGATGTAATGACAGCCATACTAATATCACCAAGATTTACAAGAAGCTGAAATAACTAAGAAACAAGTGAAAAGAATTCTCCACAATTTAACAGAAGAGGGCAATTCATGAATATTTATTTTTTTAGCTTAAAATGTTCCAAATATTATATTGTCTTTGAATGGTAGCCACATCTAACGATACAGTGTAAAACAAGGTAAAAAGATGAGTTTCTGGTTTATGTATTTCCAACAAAGTAAATACATTCACAAAACTTTAGAAGAAAAGCAGAGGGATTTCTCAGAATTGCAGAGCTATACATAAATTTGCATTAATGACTTAGTCACAGAGGTTTGATCAGATGAGTTCTAACTTTTGTACTGGTCTTTCTGTTAATGTTAAACTTATGAATGTGCACATTGTCAGCCATTACATTTTTCCAGCTAAACTGGATAGTTTTGGGAATAAACATGTTTAGATTTTTGAGGGAGGATTTGCTAAATAATTGTAGAGGACAATTTCATATATTGTGCTATTTGTTAAAAACAATAGTGACTTCCTACAATTCTGAATAAAAATTGAGCGAATGTTCTCGTACTCGAGTATCATGGTGCTCGAATGGGCTTGTTACTCGGCGAGTATTGGGTGGAGCTTTATGTAAAACTAAAATCCCCACACTGCATTTTTGGTGCCTGTTACACAGCCAATAAGCATGTGTGTATTGCCTGCTTATCACTGTAATGCCGTAGCCATCTTGGTTGTAGTATTACTGTGATTGGCTGGCCATGTGATATCATCAGGGGTTATAGAAAAACATACGCCGCCTGGCTCTACACACTGATGCCATTGCACAGCTCTGACACTTGGTATTGGAGAGAGAGAATGCTTGCCTAGGCCTGTGTGCATAGTATAATCAGAGGCCTGTAGTGTTAATACTGGTGCTGAAGCTGAGCCATCATACTAACAGCCCTTCTAAAGGCTAATCGTTTGTTTTGCTGTTTGTATCACATACATTCTGCATTTAAGGTCTTTAAAGGGGAAGTTCGTGACGCCACCTGTGGTATTCAGTCAGGGTGACTGACGCTGCGGTGAGGGGTCCGCTGGGGTGATGTTATGGCAGCTAGATGGTATACCTTCCCACAGGTGAAGTGTGTCCCCAGGGCTTCCCAGAAGGGTAGATGGTAATGGTGGACGATGTAAGGTGCAGGGAATAGCGAGGACACAAGGTTGCAGTCTCTTTACCTTTTACTGAAGACTTCAGCATCCACAGTCCAGGGTACAGACCACAGGGTAGGTAGAGTCCGGCCGGTCTGAAGGCAAATCCAGAGTCCCCTTATCCAGGTGGAAATCAGTAGCCTTCCTACTAGCGCCTGTGTGTTGTAGTCCCTCCCTGCTGAGCAACTCGGTAAGGTCCTCACAACTCTTGTAGATGTTCTACATGTTATTTCTTCCTCTCTGTCCCCCAGATGGTATGGATAGGACAAACCCATATGACTGATGGCCTGAGGCTTGTTTATAGGGACCCTAGAGACGCCCCGACCCCACAATTTGCCACTGTGTCTTCTTAGGTATTAAGGTCGGGCAGCCAACTTGGAATTGACTGTCCTGCCGGTCTCTGAAGTAATGCGTAGAGTAAATTACTCCCTCGGTGTTCCGGCCACTGGCTACGTGCCTCAGAAGGAGGCAGCCTATTTCAGGGCAGAACTCCTCCCGGTGATTTCTCCTTGTGCTGTGACTTCGTTTCTCACCCTCTATAATACAGTTCTCTTCGTGTCCTTTCTTAGGATGCTGCCGCACGTGGGGCAGGCGCAGCTCCGTAGCTTTCTGGCTAGGCCTCTGTCAGGATCCCACCCCTGACAGGGACCCTCTGTCTGCAGCTCAGATGTTCCTCCTTTCCCCCTGTCTGCCTGACAGGTGTTGCCTGGGCAAAGCCCAGCCAGCATCTCTCTAACTTTCTATCCAGCCCACCAGTTTTACCCTTCTCTGAGGAGTGCCCTAGTAGATAGGAGCAAGGCTCCCCCTGGTGGTCTGGAGTGTGAAGTGTAGTGTATGGTTTGTGATACCTGGTAGGAAGATCTCCTTTATTGCCATCAGACGTAATATCACTCCCCCTGGTGGAAGAATGACATTACTGCAACGACCAGGACTCTGGGGCGCTGCAGGTACATTTCTATGATCTATAAAACTGAAAAAAAAAGCATAACTTTTTTTCAGGCTTAAATTTCTTTGCCATACAGTATTATGTGGTCTGTGGTACATTTCTGTGTTACCTATCACTCCCAAAAAGCGTTTAAAAAATTTTCTGGGTTAAAATTCTCAACCATACAGTATTACATGGTTTGAGGTACATTTCTGTGGTATATAACACTCCAAGAAAAGTTGAAATATTTTTCTGGATTGAATTTAAATGTCATCCATACAGTTTTGCATTCTTTCTATTACATTATAATGATCTAAAACGCCTTTGTCTGCTGCAGGTGACCATTTTTTTTAAATTAAAAGTAAACTTGGTTTCAAGAGACCGAGCAATTGCCCAATGAGTAAGGCGTTTGGTAAGGGACGAGGAAGTGGAATTGCTTATGATAGTGCAAGCAGATGCAGAGGACATGGGTCAGGTGCAACTACACCTGTTGCTGAAGCACAAGAAACATGCCCATCCATGACACAAATGTTCCTGTCCCGCTATGCAGGGAGGCATGATACACCACTTCAGAAACCAGAGCAATGCAAACATGTGGGCGGTTGGATTCCAGATAATGCTTACAGCAGGCTTAGCAGCACCACCCAGTCTTCCACATGGTCCAGTCTCACCAGCCTACAGTCTGGATGACTTAACCCTCACCCTGATCCTCCTTCCTCCCACCGTGTTGAATCACAGGAGACTATTGATCCCACACTAGGATACTCCGAGGAGCTCTTTACAAGAATATTTCTTGATTGTGGCCTCTCAACCTGCATGCCCTAAGAGGGACAGGAGGACATGCTGTTTATTTATGCACAAGAGCATAATCTTGGTCATCACTGAGGATCTTCAAACCTTCTTTCAAGGTGCGATGGACACGGGCTTTGCACCCAGCTATGCTAACTTATTCATGGGACTATTTGAGTCCCTTCACATCACTCAGTCCCCCCGTGCTGTTGGGCCACATCCTCTACTATAGCATATATATATAGAGGACCTGTTCATCATTTGGACAGGAACTCCTGATGAAGCAGAAACCTTTGTGCAGGGGCTCAATAAGAACTCTTGGGTCTATAATTTTCACATAACTTTTTTCCAACAAGAAGTGAATTCTTAGACCTAATTATATGCAAGGGAGACCAAGATTCTTTTCACACCTCAACATTTTTTAAAGCATCGACATTAATAGTTACCTTGAATTCAGTAGTGACCATTATCCTAAATGGATTACCAATGTCCCTTATGGACAATACCAGAGAATAAGAACATATTGTACAACAAATGAGGACTTCTTAAATGAGGCACAAATTATAAAAAAAAGAGATTCCAAGCAAAAAAAGTACCCCAAAGGGATAATAGATGACACTTTTAAACGTACATTAAGATTGAATCAGAATGATTGGTTTGGTAGACCGAATGATGCAACTAAATTGACAGTGGATAATGATATGGAACGTAAGAAGAAAATCAAATTTAGTTTCATAACGCTACATTTAACCAATATCAAAAAATAATAAGAGATGCCCTGAGAAAATACTGGGTGCACCTTACCAATGATCCCATTTTATCAAGGGAACATCACCACAAAATCCAATATCATTTTTTGCAGAAGCATAAACTAAAAAAAAAAAAACACATTGCTACAAGCAGAACCAAATCAAATACAGCACAGATTTCTCATCCATCTGTGCCATCTGTAACCAAAGGACATAGTTTGTAAGCTTGCAAGCAAGGCCCTCACCTCTTGGTATCTATTTTGAACTGATTTTTGTTACGCTGTAATGTCTATTGTCTGTACAAATCCCCTTTATAATTTTTAAAGCGCTGCGGAATATGTTGGCGCTATATAAATAAAATTATTATTATTATCTTATCATTGTAACGCCAAAAAATGTCTATGTTGTAAAATGATTATACATGTGTGCATGGAATTTTCATTCACAGCAACTGGAGAAGTGTTCCATATTCAACAATCTGTTAACTGTAACACTGATTTTCCAATTTATTTATTAAAATGCGTCTGTAATTTGCAACATGTACAGGTGCTTCTCACAAAATTAGAATATCATCAAAAATTTATTTCAGCTCTTCAATACAAAAAGTGAAGCATATATTATATAGAGTCATTACAAACAGAGTGATTTATTTAAAGTGTTTATTTCTGTTAATGTTGATGTTTATGGCTTACAGCCAATGAAACCCCAAAAGTCATTATCTCAGTAAATAAGAATAATTAATAAAAACACCTGCAAAGGCTTCCTAAGCATTTAAAAAAGTCCCTTAGTCTGTTTCAGTAGGCTGCACAATCATGGGGAAGACTGTTAACTTGACAGATGTTCAGAAGGCAGCCACTGACACACTCCACAAGGAGGGTAAGCCACAAAAGGTCATTGCTAAAGAAGCTGGCTGTTCAGAGAGTGCTGTATCCAAGCATATTAATGGAAAGTTGAGTGGAAGGAAGAAGTGTGGTAGAAAAAGTTGCACAAGCAACGGGGATAAACGCAGCCTTGAAAGCATTGTTAAAAAAAGCCATTCAAAAATTTGGTTGAGATTCACAAGGAGTGGACTGCTACTGGAGTCATTGCTTCAAGAGCAATGGAGTGGTGCTCAGTGGTCCAAAGTGTTGTTTTCAAATGAAACTAAGTTTTGCATTTCATTTATATATCAAGGTCCCAGAGTCTGGAGGAAAAGTGGAGAGGCACACAATCCAAACTGCTCGATGCCTAGTGTGAGATTTCTACAATCAGTGATGGTTTGGAGAGCCATGTCATCTGCTGGTGTAGGTGGAGCGCCTGCCTGGGCCTAGGGGTTACTCGGTACCTGGTCCATTGGTCATTAAAGGGGAGGTCACAGTGCCAGCGACCCGGTCTGTGGCCCTGGGTGTCCAAATTTAAGGAAAGGTCTTTAAGGGGTTATTAGGAACACAAATATTAATGACACCACCTGTGGGATTTAAGTTAAATTGAAGAACAAGCAATGTTTTTAGTGTTTTTAATGTTGTTTGTGTGTTTTGTATCTAAATAAAGACATTTTTGATCTTATATCCATGCCTCTATGATGATCCCCTCTTTATGGCCTATACCTTTTTCTTGTGGTTTATGCCACCTGTGTTATTCTGTCAGGTGTCACCGACGCTGCTTAAAGGGGTCCTCTGGGGAGTGATGGTCCTGCCACAAGAATGGTATGGCTTCATACAGGTGAAGCTAGGTCCCCAAGGCTCCCGTTGTATTTGGCAAAGATGGTGTGGTGCCAGAAATAATCAGATGACACACAAGGTTGCAGTCTCTTTACCAGTTTACTGGTGATTCAGGGCCACAGTCCAGGGTACTGGTAACAGGTGTTGGTGAGGTCCGGTCGGCCTGGAAGTGATTATGGATCCCCTTTTCAGGTAAGGGTGTAAGCCTTTCTACTTGCGCTGTAAGGCGAGTCCCTTGCTGCCTAAGGCTCCAGACAAGGTCTTCTCTTTCCCTGTCCTAAGACAGTACCCGTATGGTAGGCAACGCAAGCCTTTTTACAGGTGTCTCTAAGGTGACTCAAGGCTCTGTATGTTGCTGTACCTTCGGGTGTGGGTGCAGACAGATGACCTGAAGTCTTCTGCCTGGCTCCAGGTTTCCTGCTTACTCTCCTCTCTTCTCCAACTGGCTGCTCTGACTCCCTCCTCAGACTACCTTCTCCTTTGGTCTCCCAGGACCAACTCTCTAACTCCTCCTCCAAACCAGAACATATATCTGGGGAAGCTCCACTGAAACCAGGTTCTTAGCTCCCCCGTCTGGCCTGGAATCATAACATGTTGCATGTATGTGAGTCGCCCCACCTGGGCCGTAGGGTACTAGGTACCGAGTCCAGTACTTAAGGGGACGTGTCACAGCGGCGACCCGGTCTGTGGCCCTGGGCGCCCATGTAAAAGGGGAAAGGTCTTTAAAGGGAATGAAGTTTATGCTATGCCACCTGTGGTATTCAGTCAGTGGGGAGCGACGCTGCTTTAAGGGGTCCTCTGGGGTGATGTTATAGCAGCTAGATGGTATAGCTTCCCACAGGTGAAGTGTATCCCCAGGGCTCCCGGTGTGTAGATGGAAGTTGGTGTAAGGTGCAGTAAAGAATGAGGACACAGGTTTGCAGTCTCTTTACATTGTTTACTGAAGTCCGTGGCAGCCACAGTACAGGGCACCAGATCACAGGGCAGGCAGGGTCCGGCCAGTTTGGAATCGAATCCAGAGTCCCCCTTTTCCAGGTAGAGGTAAAAGCCTTCCTATAACACTGTCGTGTGGTAGTTCCTTATTGCCTATGGCTTCACATAAGGTCCTCACAGTTCTTATCTCTGTCCCCCATATAGGATAGGACATAACCCATATGACTGGTGACTTGAGCCTGTTTATAGGGACTCTAACATGCCCCGGGCTCTAAGGGTATCACCGTGCCTCCTGGGTATTAAGGCGGACAGGTAACGTGCAGTTCAGCCAGGACCCTGGGGCACCACATATGTACCACCTGTTAAAGGGATCCTCCTCGCTTCCAGGCATGGTATCACCCTCCCCGAAAGGCAGGCAACACCACTGTAACAACCGGCTTCCTGGGGTGTTACATAGGTCCATTGTGTTTTATCAAGACCAAAGCCGTCTACTAGGAAATGTTAGATCACTTCATGCTTCTCTCTGCTGACAAGGTTTTGGAGATATAAATTTCATTCTGCAACAGGACATGGCACCTGTCCACACTGCCAAGAGTCCCAATACCTGGTTTAAAAGCAACAATATCACTGTCCGTGATTGGCCAGAAAACTCACCTGTCCTTAACCCCATAGAGAATCAATGGGGTATTGTCAAGAGGAAGATGACAGACACCAGACCCAACAATGTAGATGAGCTGAAGGCTGCTATCAAAGCAATCTGGGCTTCCTTAAAGGGAATCTGTCACCTCATTTTTCGCATATAAGATGCGGCTACCGCCATTAGGGGCTTATCTACAGCATTCCTTAGCCCCTTTCCAACCTGTGACACAGCGTATGCATCCTGAAAGTCGGTGCCAATCCGACCTGTGACGCATATGCTGTGTCACAGAATGATCGCGTTCCTGCAGGTCGGGTGAAAGGGTTAACTCAAATTTCACCTGACCTACAGGGGGAGTGGTACTTCAGCCCAGGGGCTACGATCGCTCTGATTGGCTGTTGAAAGTGAAACAGCCAATCAGAGCAATTTGTTATATTTCACCAATGAAACTTGGTGAAATATTACTAACCAGCCATGGCCGATGCTGCAATATCATCAGCCACGGCTGTAGACCCCGATCTGCCCCCGATACCAACTGACAGTGACGATCTGCTGCCGCCGTCAGTCTTTCCTCCTCTCCGTTATGTCCTCCACTACAATCATCTCCCCTCCTCTCCACTCTGTCCTGTCCAGCTCCCCCGGCTGTCCGATCCCATTCCCCATACATCCAGAGTCCCGAGGTCCCTCCCGGTGTCCATCCAGCTTCTAGGATGGGCGCTGCCATCTTCCAAAATGGCGGGAGCATGCGCCGGCAGATTCATTCATTCATTTTGATCACTGTGATAGAATCTATCACAGTTATCAAAATAAAAAAATAGTAAATAAATGCCCCCTTTTTCACCCCCATAGGTAGGGAACATAATAAAAAAAAGAATATATTTTTATTTTTATTTTTCCACTAGGGTTAGGATTGCAATTAGGGTTAGGGTTGCAATTAAGGTTAGGGTTAGAAATAGGGTTAGGGTTAGTGTTGCAATTAGGGTTAGGGTTAGAATTAGGGTTAGGGTTAGAATTAGGGTTAGAATTAGGGTTACGGTTGGAATTAGGGTTAAGATTAGGGTTAGAGGTGTGTTGGGGTTAGGGTTAGGCTTCTGATTAGGGTTATAGTTAGGGTTGGGACTAGGGTTAGGGGTGTGTTGGGGTTAGGGTTGTGGTTAGGGTTGGGATTAGGGTTAGGGGTGTGTTGGGGTTAGGGTTGGAGTTAGAATTGAGGGGTTTCCACTGTTTAGGCACATCAGGGGGTCTCCAAACGGGACATGGCGCCACCATTGATTCCAGCCAATCTTGCGTTGAAAAAGTTAAATGGTGCTCCCTCCCTTCCGAGCCCTGATGTGTGCCCAAACAGTGGTTTTCCCCCACATGTAGGGTACCAGCCTACTCAGGACAAACTGGACAACAACTTTTGGGGTCGAATTTCTCCTGTTACCCTTGTGAAAATAAAATATTGCAGGCTAAAAAAATCATTTTTGGGGAAAGAAAAATTATTTTTTATTTTCACGGCTCTGCGTTATAAACTTCTGTGAAGCACTTGGGGGTTCAAAGTTTTCACCACACATCTAGATAAGTTCCTTGGGGGGTCTAGTTTCCAAAATGGGGTCATTTGTGGGGGGTTTCTACTGTTTAGGCCCATCAAGGGCTCTGCAAATGCAACATGACACCCGCAGACCATTCCATCAAAGTCTGCATTTCAAAACGTCACTACTTCCTTTCCGAGCCCCGACGTGTGCCCAAACAGTGGTTTACCCCCACATATGGGGTATCAGCGTACTCAGGACAAACTGGACAACAACTTTTGGGGTTGAATTCCTCCTGTTACCCTTGTGAAAATGAAAAATTGCGGGCTAAAAAATAATTTTTGAGGAAAGAAAAATGATTTTTTATTTTCACGGCTTTGCGTTATAAGCTTCTGTGAAAAACTTGAGGGGTTCAAAGTGCTCACCACACATCTAGATAAGTTCCTTGGAGAGTCTAATTTCCAAAATGGGGTCACTTGTGGAGGAGTTCCATTGTTTAGGCACATCAGGAGCTCTCCAAACGCGATATGGTGTCCGATAACAATTGGAGCTAATTTTCCATTCAAAAAATCAAATGGCGCTCCTTTCCTTCCAAGCCCTGCCATGCACCCAAACAGTGGTTTACCCCCATATATGAGGTAGCGGCGTACTCAGAAGAAATTGCCCAACAAATTTTAGGATCCATTTTATCCTGTTGCCCATGTGAAAATGAAAGAACTGAGGCTAAAAGAAAATTTGTGTGGAAAAAAGTACTTTTTAATTTTTACGGATCAATTTGTGAAGTACCTGAGGGTTTAAAGTGCTCACTATGCATCTAGATAAGTTCCTTGGGGGCTCTAGTTTCCAAAGTGGGGTCACTTGTGGGGGAGCTTCAATGTTTAGGCACATCAAGGCTCTCCAAAAGTCAAATGGCGCTCCTTCTCTTCTGAGACTTGCCGTGTGCCCAAACAGTGGTTTACCTTCACACGTGAAGTATCAGTGTACTCAGGAGAAATTTCCCAACAAATTGTAGTATCCATTTTATCCTGTTGCCCATGTGAAAATAAAAAAATTGAGGCTAAAATAATTTTTTTGTGAAAAAAAAGTACTTTTTAATTCTTACGGATCAATTGGTGAAGCACCTTGGGGTTTAAAATGCTTAATATGCATCCAGATAAATTCCTTGGGGGGTCTAGTTTCCAAAATGGAATCACTTGTGGGAGGTTTCGGCTGTTTAGGCACATCAGGGGCTTTGCAAACGCAACGTGACACCCGCAAGCCATTCCATCAAAGTCTGCATTTCAAAACGTCACTACTTCCCTTCCGAACCCCGACGTGTGCCCAAACAGTGGTTTACCCCCACATATGGGGTATCAGTGTATTCAGAACAAACTGGAGAACAACTTTTTGAGTCCAATTTCTTCTGTTACCATTCTGAAAATAAAACATTGCGGGCTAAAAAATTATTTTTGAGGAAAGAAAAATTATTTCTTATTTTCACGGCTCTGCGTTATAAACTTCTGTGAAGCACTTGGGGGTTTGCTCACCACACATCTAGATTAGTTCCTTGGGAGGTCTAGTTTCCAAAATGGGGTCACTTGTGGGGGAGCTCCAATGTATAGGCACATCAGGGGCTCTCCAAATGCGATATGGTGTCCGCTAACGATTGGAGCTAATTTTTCATTCAAAAGTCAAATGGCGCTCCTTCCCTTCTGAGCCTTGCCGCGTGCCCAATCAGTGGTTTACCCCCACATGTGAGTTATTGGTGTACTCAGGAGAAATTGCCCAACAAATTTTAGGATCCATTTTATCCTGTTGCCCATGTGAAAATAAAAAAATTGAGGCTAAAATAATTTTTTTGTGAAAAAAAAGTACTTTTTCATTCTTAAGGATCAATTTGTGAAGCACCTTAGGGTTTAAAGTGCTTACTATGCATCCAGATAAATTCCTTGGGGGGGTCTAGTTTCCAAAATGGGGTCACTTGTGGGGAAGCTCCAATGTTTAGGCACACAGGGGCTCTCCAAACGCGACATGGTGTCTGCTAAAGTTTGGAGCCAATTTTTCATTCAAAAAATCAAATGGCGCTCCTTCCCTTCTGAGCCCTACCGTGCCCCCAAACAGTGGTTCCCTCCCCCACATACTGCAGTGTGCAGGTGCCAGGAAAGGTCAGAGAGGCCCAGCGCCTGTGCACTGCAGTACTTTACTCTGCCTACAGCAAGGAAAATCAGTACACCTGCACAGAAGCCGCAACACGAAGCAAGGAGGATGACGACATCGTATGAAGATAGAAGGCGCTGGTCCCGGACCTGCGACACCCATCGCACCCGGATCGCAACAGACCGCCCCTGTGTGAGTATAATCTAACTTGTTTTTCTTCTCTTGCAGGTTACATTGGGGGCTTATCTACAGCATTACAGAATGTTGTAGATAAGCCCCTAATGGCAGTGGCCGCAGCTTACATGCGAAAAATGAGGTGACAGATTCCCTTTAACACCTCAGCACAAGCTGATCGCCTCTATGCCATATATTCTAATTTTGTGAGAAGCACTTGTAGGTCACACGACCCAAGCAATTCATAATAGGATGAATAGCTGCCACAGGTAGGGTTGAGTGAAACGGATCGTTCATTTTCATAAGTCGCCGACTTTTGGCAAAGTCGGCGTCTCATGAAACCGAGCCGATCCCTGTGTGGGGTCTGCCATGCGGTACGCGACTTTCGCGCCAAAGTCGCGTTTCAATGACGCTAAAAGCGCCATGTCTCAGCCAATGAAGGTGGACGCAGAGTGTGGGCAGCGTGATGACATAGATCTCAGTCCCCACCATCTTAGAGAAGGGCATTGCAGTGATTGGCTTGCTTTCTGTGGCGTCACAGGGGCTATAAAGGGGCGTTCCCGCCGACCGCCATCTTACTGCTGCTGATCTGAGCGTAGGGAGAGGTTGCTGCAGCTTCTTCGGAAGCAGGGATAGTGATAGGCAGGGTACATAAAGCTACAAACCACTTGTGCTGTAGCGATTTCCACTGTCCAACACCACCTTTTGATTGCAGGGACAGTGGAAGCTACATTTTTTTTTTCCTCAGCGCTGTAGCTCATTGGGCTGCACTAGAAGGCTCCCTGACCCTGATAGCTGCGTTGCTGTGCCTGTGTGTACGCCGCTGTGCAAACCAACTGCTTTTTTCAAAGCACAAATCCTGTTTTTCCTTCCTTTCTGCACAGCTATCTTGTGTGTTTGTCCACACTTTTGTGTGCAGCAGTCCTTTTTATAGCTGCCTGCCATACTTTTCTGAGATAACTGCAGGGAGATAAATATTGGCAAGTCTGCCTCCGTGCCATTGCTGTGTGTGGTATCTGTCTCTCATTGTGTGGCACCGAAAACACTGTGTAATACTTGGCCTTTTTTTTGGGGGGGGGGGTACATTCTCCCTTTTCCAAAAAAAAAAAATTAGTGGGAGATAAATATTGGCAAGTCTGCCTCCGTGCCATTGCTGTGTGTGGTATCTGTCTCTCATTGTGTGCCACCGATAACACTGTGTAATACTTGGCCATTTTTTTTTTTTTTGCTAAATTCTCCCTTTTCCCCAAAAAAAATTAGTGGGAGATAAATATTGGCAAGTCTGCCTCCGTGCCATTCCTGTGTGTGGTATCTGTCTGTCATTGTGTGGCACCGAAAACACTGTGTAATACTTGGCCATTTTTTTTTTTTTTTGGGTACATTCTCCCTTTTCCAAAAAAAAAATTAGTGGGAGATAAATATTGGCAAGTCTGCCTCCGTGCCATTGCTGTGTGTGGCATCTGTCTGTCATTGTGTGGCACCGAAAACACTGTGTAATACTTGGCCATTTTTTTTTTTTTTTGGGTACATTCTCCCTTTTCCCAAAAAAAAATTAGTGGGAGATAAATATTGGCAAGTCTGCCTCCGTGCCATTGCTGTTTGTGGCATCTGTCTGTCATTGTGTGGCACCAAAAACACTGTGTAATACTTGGCCATTTTTTTTGGGGGGGGTACATTCTCCCTTTTCCAAAAAAAAAAAAATAGTGGGAGATAAATATTGGCAAGTCTGCCTCCGTGCCATTGCTGTGTGTGGTATCTGTCTCTCATTGTGTGCCACCGAAAACACTGTGTAATACTTGGCCCTTTTTTTTTTTTTTGCTAAATTCTCCCTTTTCCCAAAAAAAAATTAGTGGGAGATAAATATTGGCAAGTCTGCCTCCGTGCCATTGCTGTGTGTGGTATCTGTCTCTCATTGTGTGCCACCGAAAACACTGTGTAATACTTGGCCATTATTTTATTTTTTTGCTAAATTCTCCCTTTTCCAAAAAAAAAATTAGTGGGAGATAAATATTGGCAAGTCTGCCTCCGTGCCATTGCTGTGTGTGGTATCTGTCTCTCATTGTGTGCCACCAAAAACCAGTGTGTGATAATTGGCCTTTTTTTTTTGTTTTTGGGTACATTCTCCCTTTTCAAAAAAAATAATTAGTGGGAGATAAATATTGGCAAGTCTGCCTCCGTGCCAGTCCTGTGTGTGGCATCTGTCTCTCATTGTGTGCCACCAAAAACCAGTGTGTGATACTTGGCCATTTTTTTTGTTTTTGGGTACATTCTCCCTTTTCAAAAAAAAATAATTAGTGGTAGATAAATATTGGCAAGTCTGCCTCCGTGCCATTGCTGTGGGTGGCATCTCTCTCTCATTGTGTGCCACCGAAAACCACTGTGTACTACTGGGCCTTTTTTTTATTTTTGGGTAAATTCTCCCTTTTAAAAAAAAAATAATTTGTGGGTGATAAATATTGGCAAGTCTGCTTGAGTGCTGCTCCTGTGTGTGCCATATGTCTCAAATTATTGGGGCACAGAAAGCCTAGTGTGTAACATTGGGCCTGATTTTCCTTTCAGTGTCAGGCACCTATAAAGGTATATATAAATCCTACAGAAGTTTGAGTTCACCTTATAAGTTGTTTTACAGTAACAAATAGCGTTACTTTGGTTACGTTTTGCAAACAATGAGGAAGTCTAGTGGAAGAGGTCGTGGCCGTGGGCGGTCATTGTCAGCTGGTAATGATGGTAGTGGTGGTGGAGCATCAGGTGGTCGTGGTAAAAGCAGTACAGCACCTAAGTCTCGAGTTGTTGAGCCAAAAACGTCGTCTGCCTACACAAGGCCTCGAACGCTCTCTTTTCTGGGAGTAGGAAAACCACTTTTGAAGCCGGAGCAGGAGGAACAAGTATTGGCTTTCATTGCTCACTCTGCCTCTAGCTCTTTCGCCTCCTCCTCGGAAAGTGCCAAATGTCAGAGCAGTGCATCATCAGTGGATGCTCCCGGTCAGGAACAAGTCGCTTCCTTGTGTCCTTCACCCAGAACAACAGTGAAGGATGCGTCAGTCGACACAACAGGTTACTCCATGGAGCTCTTTACACATACCGTTCCTGGGTTAGACAGTGAAACAGTTAACAGGCCATGCCCATTAGAAGTTGAATCGGACATGGAGTGCACAGATGCACAGCCACAGCCAGATTACTATGCTGTTCCTTTGACTCAGACCAGAACATTGCCCTCGCAGTGTACTGAGGCAGAATCAAACCCAGCGGAGACTATGGTGCCCCGTCACGAACGCTATACCACCGGCTTACACGGTGACACAGACGAAGTTGCACACGACATAGAAGAGGAGGTCATAGATGACCCAGTTGTTGACCCCGATTGGCAGCCATTGGGGGAACAGGGTGCAGGCGGCAGTAGTTCAGAAGCGGAGGAGGAGGAGCCGCAGCAGGCATCAACATCACAACAGGTTCCATCTACCGTGCCCGTATCTGGCCAAAAACGTGTGGCAAAACCAAAACCTGTTGGAGGACAGGGTGGCCATCCGGTTAAAGAAGCTCAGTCTGCAATGCCTGAAAAGTTATCCGATAGTAGAAAGAGTGCAGTCTGGCATTTTTTTAAACAACATCCAAATGATCAGCGCAAAGTCATCTGTCAAAAATGTTCAACTACCTTAAGCAGAGGTCAGAATCTTAAAAGTCTAAATACAAGTTGCATGCATAGACATTTATCCACCATGCATTTGCAAGCCTGGAATAACTACCAAATGTCCCTAAAGGTTGCAGCACCCTCGGCCAATGAAGCTAGTCAGCAACGCTACATCCCTTCCCTCACTGTAAACCCACCATTTCCCGCACCACCGGCAGTATCTGTGCAGCTTTCGTCGCCAGGCCAAAGCAGTCAGGGAATCACCAGGTTTGCAGTAGGAAACACTGCATGTAGGGCACTGGCAAGAATACCATCTCCAACCCTCTCTCACTCACCCATGTCCACCGGCACCACCGCTAGTTCCACGATCTCCAGCTCTCCAGTCCAGCTCACCCTACATGAGACTCTTGTTAGGAAAAGGAAGTACTCATCCTCGCATCCGCGTACACAGGGTTTGAACGCCCACATTGCTAGACTAATCTCATTAGAGATGATGCCCTACCGGTTAGTTGAAAGCGAAGCTTTCAAAGCGCTGATGGACTACGCTGTACCACGCTACTAGCTACCCAGTCGGCACTTCTTTTCTAGAAAAGCCATCCCAGCCCTCCAACAGCATGTTAAAGACCGCATCGTCCATGCACTCAGGCAGTCTGTGACTACAAAGGTGCACCTGACAACAGATGCATGGACCAGTAGGCATGGCCAGGGACGTTACGTGTCCATCACGGCACACTGGGTGAATGTGGTGGATGCAGGGTCCACAGGGGACAGCAATATTGGGACAGTTTTGCCTAGTCCACGGTCAAGGAAAGAGTTGGCTGTAGGCGTTCGCCCCCCCTCCTCCTCTTCCTCCTCCTCATGCAGAAGCGAGAGCTCGTCCACACACCGCAGTCGCACATCCACTCCATCCGCAGCTGCCACTGTTGCACACCAGGTGTGCCATTATGGGACAGCTAGTGGCAAGCGTCAGCAGGCTGTATTGGCAATGAAGTGTTTGGGCGACAACAGACACACCGCGGAAGTTCTGTCCGAGTTCTTGCAGAATGAAACTCAGTCATGGCTGGGCACTGTACATCTTGAGGCAGGCAAGGTTGTGAGTGATAACGGAAGGAATTTCATGGCTGCCATAGCCTTTTCCCAACTGAAACACATTCCTTGCCTGGCTCACACCTTAAACCTGGTGGTGCAGTGCTTCCTGAAAAGTTACCCGGGGTTACCCGACCTGCTCCTCAAAGTGCGCAGACTTTGCTCACATATCCGCCGTTCGCCCGTACACTCCAGCCGTATGCAGAACTATCAGCGGTCTTTGAACCTTCCTCAGCATCGCCTAATCATCGACATTTCAACAAGGTGGAACTCCACACTGCACATGTTTCAGAGACTGTGCGAACAGAGGCGTGCTGTTATGTTTTTGTGGGAGGATACACATACACGGGCAGGCAGTTGGATGGCAGACATGGAGTTGTCAGGTGTGCAGTGGTCGAAGCTACAAGACCTGTGTCAAGTCCTTCAGTGTTTTGAGGAATGCACACGGCTGGTTAGTGCAGACAACGCCATAATAAGCATGAGCATCCCCCTAATGCGTCTGCTGATGCAAAGTTTGATGCACATAAAGGAGCAGGCGTCTGCAGCCGAGGAAGAGGAAAGCCTTGATGACAGTCAGCCATTGTCTGGTCAGGGCCGTGTAGAGGACGCGGTAGCGGGCGAAGAGGAGGAGGAGGACGAGGAGGATGATGGGGATGAGTACTTTTTGAATGAGGAAGCTTCTCCTGGGCCAACAGAAATTAGTGGCGTTGCAAGGCTGGGTTCTGTTTTTTTAAGGGAGACAAGTGACGTAGATTTGCATGTAACAGCCCCTCCAACCAGCACAACCGCAGATTTGACAACTGGAACTTTGGCCCACATGGCGGATTATGCCTTACGTATCCTCAAAAGGGACACACGCATTATTAAAATGATGAGCGATGACGATTATTGGTTGGCCTGCATCCTTGACCCTCGCTATAAAGGCAAATTGCAAAATATTATGCCACATGAGAACCTCGAACAAATATTAGCAACCAAACAAGCTACTCTTGTAGACCGTTTGATTCAGGCATTCCCAGCACACAGCGCCGGTGATGGTTCTCAGTCTCACACAAGCTGCAGGGGGCTACATGGCAGAGGTGTTAGAGGTGCACAAATCAGAAGTGGCGTTGGACAGAGGGGTTTTCTGACCAGGTTGTGGAGTGATTTCGCAATGACCGCAGACAGGACAGGTACTGCAGCATCTATTCAAAGTGACAGGAAACAACATTTGTCCAGTATGGTTACTAACTATTTTTCTTCCCTTATCGATGTTCTCCCTCAACCGTCATTCCCATTTGATTACTGGGCATCAAAATTAGACACCTGGCCTGAATTGGCAGAATATGCGTTGCAGGAGCTTGCTTGCCCAGCAGCTAGTGTGCTATCAGAAAGAGTATTCAGTGCTGCTGGTTCAATATTAACCAAAAAAAGGACTCGTCTGGCTACCCAAAATGTGGATGATCTCACCTTCATTAAAATGAACCACTCCTGGATTTCAAATTATTTTGCCCCACCTTTCCCGGCTGACACCTAGCTTTCCTATAAAAAGGTCTTGCTTGTGGACTGGTCTTACTGAGTGTTCCAATCTGTTAATTTGCAGCAGCTGTTTGTCCAGCATGCGACATGTTTACACCTCCCCCAATGGGAAAAATCCCCCCACGCCACTTGGCGCAAGCACCCGTTACAGTGCTGATTGTCTGAAGAGGTGGGTGTGCCCGCTTTTGGTCGACGGCACTGCCCCTGGGTCCCTCATAGTACAATGCAATGTCTCTGGCGGTGGTGGTGCGCACCCAACGTCAGACACACCATTGTAACATGAGGGGCCCTGGGGCGGTACCGCCGGCCACAAGAGAGTTCCCCCCCCCCAGCTCAAACTGTGCTCTACCACGTGCAAAATTATCTCGCACAGCTCCACCAATGTTTAGTCTATGCACTGACATCATTCAATGCCTGGCACTGACAAACAATACCAATTTGTTTGCATCTATGATGCTAGTTAAAGTAGTCTGGGTCAGTGTCCTATATTGACACCAGTAAATACTAATTTACTGCCAAATTACTTTGTCATAAACTCTGCAGTTGAGCCCACCCCTGTACCTAAGCATGACACCCTTTTTTTACTTATAGTTGTTTTGCGAGACATTAACATCTATTTATTTTTTTGGAGTACTAACTGTGTCAGACACTCCTTGCAATACTCCTCCACTGACCACAATGCTGCCTGCCTGTGCATCCATGTAACCGATGTAAAACTGCCATGAGCCTATTGTTTGTTATTTTAGGCCTTTGATAGCCTGTCTGTGGTCCCTACTTGCATTACTCCTCCACTGACCACAATGCTGCCTGCCTGTGCATCCATGTAACCGATGTAAAACTGCCATGAGCCTATTGTTTGTTATTTTAGGCCTTTGATAGCCTGTCTGCGGTCCCTACTTGCATTACTCCTCCACTGACCACAATGCTGCCTGCCTGTGCATCCAAGTAACCGATATAAAACTGCCATGAGCCTATTGTTTGTTATTTTAGGCCTTTGATAGCCTGTCTGCGGTCCCTACTTGCATTACTCCTCCACTGACCACAATGCTGCCTGCCTGTGCATCCATGTAACCGATGTAAAACTGCCATAAGCCTATTGTTTGTTATTTTAGGCCTTTGATAGCCTGTCTGCGGTCCCTACTTGCATTACTCCTCCACTGACCACACCAATGCTGCCCGTTTACCCCTGGAACCTATTTTACAGTGCATAGAGCCTATTTTTTTATTTTATTTAATATAATAAAGGCATGATGGACTACGCTGTACCACGCTATGGGCTACCCAATTGACAATTCTTTTGCGAGAAAAGCCATCCCACCCCTCCACCAGCATGTAAAAGACCGCATTGTCCATGCACTATGTCAATCTGTGAGTCCAAAGGTACACCTGACAACAGACACATGGACCTGTAGGCATGGCCACGGAAGGTTACGTGTCCTTTGTGGTGCAATGGGTTAATGTATTGGATGCATGGTCCACACAGGGGACAGCCTGGTAAGTCTGTCTGCAGTCCCTAATTCAAGTTGTCCTCAAATGAATAAATCTGAGCTTCAACCTTCTGGCTCTCATTAAGTGCTGTTATTTTAAAAAAAATTGGTGTTTAGGGCCTACTAACGGTGTCTGCCCCTCCATGGTGTTGACCTCAACTGAATACAGCTGAGCTTCAACCTTCTGGCTCTCATTAAGTGCTGTTATTTAAAAAAAAAAATGGTGTTTAGGGCCTACTAACGGTGTCTGCCCCTGCCTGGTGTTTGTCCTCAACTGAATAAAGCTGAGCTTCTACCTTCTGGCTCTCATTAAGTGCTGTTTTTTTTTAAAAAAAAGCGTGTTTAGGGCCTACTAACGGTGTTTGCCCCTGCCTGGTGTTTGTCCTCAACTGAATAAAGCTGAGCTTCTACCTTCTGGCTCTCATTAAGTGCTGTTATTTAAAAAAAAAAATGGTGTTTAGGGCCTACTAACGGTGTCTGCCCCTGCCTGGTGTTTGTCCTCAACTGAATAAAGCTGAGCTTCTACCTTCTGGCTCTCATTAAGTGCTGTTTTTTTTTTAAAAAAAATGGTGTTTAGGGCCTACTAACGGTGTCTGCCCCTGCCTGGTGTTTGTCCTCAACTGAAAAAAGCTGAGCTTCTACCTTCTGGCTCTCATTAAGTGCTGTTATTTTTTTAAAAAAACGGTGTTTAGGGCCTACTAACGGTGTCTGCCCCTGCCTGGTGTTTGTCCTCAACTGAATAAAGCTGAGCTTCTACCTTCTGGCTCTCATTAAGTGCTGTTTTTTTTTAAAAAAAAGGGTGTTTAGGGCCTACTAACGGTGTCTGCCCCTCCCTGGTGTTTGTCCTCAACTGAAAAAAGCTGAGCTTCTACCTTCTGGCTCTCATTAAGTGCTGTTTTTTTTTTAAAAAAAAAGGGTGTTTAGGGCCTACTAACGGTGTCTGCCCCTCCCTGGTGTTTGTCCTCAACTGAAAAAAGCTGAGCTTCTACCTTCTGGCTCTCATTAAGTGCTGTTTTTTTTTAAAAAAAGGCTGTTTAGGGCCTACTAACGGTGTCTGCCCCTGCCTGGTGTTTGTCCTCAACTGAAAAAAGCTGAGCTTCTACCTTCTGGCTCTCATTAAGTGCTGGGTTTTTTTTAAAAAAAAGCGTGTTTAGGGCCTACTAACGGTGTTTGCCCCTGCCTGGTGTTTGTCCTCAACTGAATAAAGCTGAGCTTCTACCTTCTGGCTCTCATTAAGTGCTGTTATTTAAAAAAAAAAAGGGTGTTTAGGGCCTACTAACGGTGTCTGCCCCTGCCTGGTGTTTGTCCTCAACTGAATAAAGCTGAGCTTCTACCTTCTGGCTCTCATTAAGTGCTGTTTTTTTTTAAAAAAAAGGGTGTTTAGGGCCTACTAACGGTGTCTGCCCCTCCCTGGTGTTTGTCCTCAACTGAAAAAAGCTGAGCTTTTACCTTCTGGCTCTCATTAAGTGCTGTTTTTTTTTAAAAAAAAGGGTGTTTAGGGCCTACTAACGGTGTCTGCCCCTCCCTGGTGTTTGTCCTCAACTGAAAAAAGCTGAGCTTCTACCTTCTGGCTCTCATTAAGTGCTGTTTTTTTTTTTAAAAAAAAGGGTGTTTAGGGCCTAATAACGGTGTCTGCCCCTGCCTGGTGTTTGTCCTCAACTGAATAAAGCTGAGCTTCTACCTTCTGGCTCTCATTAACTGCTGGTTTTTTTAAAAAAAGGGTGTTTAGGGCCTACTAACGGTGTCTGCCCCTGCCTGGTGTTTGTCCTCAACTGAATAAAGCTGAGCTTCTACCTTCTGGCTCTCATTAAGTGCTGTTTTTTTTTAAAAAAAAAGCGTGTTTAGGGCCTACTAACGGTGTTTGCCCCTGCCTGGTGTTTGTCCTCAACTGAATAAAGCTGAGCTTCTACCTTCTGGCTCTCATTAAGTGCTGTTATTTAAAAAAAAAAATGGTGTTTAGGGCCTACTAACGGTGTCTGCCCCTGCCTGGTGTTTGTCCTCAACTGAATAAAGCTGAGCTTCTACCTTCTGGCTCTCATTAAGTGCTGTTTTTTTTAAAAAAAAGGGTGTTTAGGGCCTACTAACGGTGTCTGCCCCTGCCTGGTGTTTGTCCTCAACTGAATAAAGCTGAGCTTCTACCTTCTGGCTCTCATTAAGTGCTGTTTTTTTAAAAAAAAAAGGGTGTTTAGGGCCTACTAACGGTGTCTGCCCCTCCCTGGTGTTTGTCCTCAACTGAAAAAAGCTGAGCTTCTACCTTCTGGCTCTCATTAAGTGCTGTTTTTTTTTTAAAAAAAAAGGGTGTTTAGGGCCTACTAACGGTGTCTGCCCCTGCCTGGTGTTTGTCCTCAACTGAAAAAAGCTGAGCTTCTACCTTCTGGCTCTCATTAAGTGCTGTTTTTTTTTTAAAAAAAAAAGCGTGTTTAGGGCCTACTAACGGTGTTTGCCCCTGCCTGGTGTTTGTCCTCAACTGAATAAAGCTGAGCTTCTACCTTCTGGCTCTCATTAAGTGCTTTTTTTTTTTTAAAAAAAAAGGGTGTTTAGGGCCTACTAACGGTGTCTGCCCCTCCCTGGTGTTTGTCCTCAACTGAAAAAAGCTGAGCTTCTACCTTCTGGCTCTCATTAAGTGCTGTTTTTTTTTTTAAAAAAAGGGTGTTTAGGGCCTACTAACGGTGTCTGCCCCTCCCTGGTGTTTGTCCTCAACTGAATAAAGCTGAGCTTCTACCTTCTGGCTCTCATTAAGTGCTGTTTTTAAAAAAAAAAATGGTGTTTAGGGCCTACTAACGGTGTCTGCCCCTGCCTGGTGTCTGTCCTCAACTGAATAAAGCTGAGCTTCTGCCTTCTGGCTCTCATTAAGTGCTGTTTTTTTTTTTTTAAATGGTGTTTAGGGCCTACTAACGGTGTCTGCCCCTCCCTGGTGTTTGTCCTCAACTGAATAAAGCTGAGCTTCTACCTTCTGGCTCTCATTAAGTGCTGTTTTTTAAAAAAAAAAAGGGTGTTTAGGGCCTACTAACGGTGTCTGCCCCTGCCTGGTGTTTGTCCTCAACTGAATAAAGCTGAGCTTCTACCTTCTGGCTCTCATTAAGTGCTGTTTTTTTTTAAAAAAAAGGGTGTTTAGGGCCTACTAACGGTGTCTGCCCCTGCCTGGTGTTTGTCCTCAACTGAATAAAGCTGAGCTTCTACCTTCTGGCTCTCATTAAGTGCTGTTTTTTTTTAAAAAAAAGGGTGTTTAGGGCCTACTAACGGTGTCTGCCCCTCCCTGGTGTTTGTCCTCAACTGAAAAAAGCTGAGCTTCTACCTTCTGGCTCTCATTAAGTGCTGTTTTTTTTTAAAAAAAAAAGGGTGTTTAGGGCCTACTAACGGTGTCTGCCCCTCCCTGGTGTTTGTCCTCAACTGAAAAAAGCTGAGCTTCTACCTTCTGGCTCTCATTAAGTGCTGGTTTTTTTTTTTAAAAAAGGGTGTTTAGGGCCTACTAACGGTGTCTGCCCCTGCCTGGTGTTTGTCCTCAACTGAAAAAAGCTGAGCTTCTACCTTCTGGCTCTCATTAAATGCTGTTTTTTTTAAAAAAAAAAGCGTGTTTAGGGCCTACTAACGGTGTTTGCCCCTGCCTGGTGTTTGTCCTCAACTGAATAAAGCTGAGCTTCTACCTTCTGGCTCTCATTAAGTGCTGTTATTTAAAAAAAAAAAGGGTGTTTAGGGCCTACTAACGGTGTCTGCCCCTCCCTGGTGTTTGTCCTCAACTGAAAAAAGCTGAGCTTCTACCTTCTGGCTCTCATTAAGTGCTGGTTTTTTTTAAAAAAAAAGGGTGTTTAGGGCCTACTAACGGTGTCTGCCCCTGCCTGGTGTTTGTCCTCAACTGAATAAAGCTGAGCTTCTACCTTCTGGCTCTCATTAAGTGCTGTTTTTTTTAAAAAAAGGGTGTTTAGGGCCTACTAACGGTGTCTGCCCCTGCCTGGTGTTTGTCCTCAACTGAATAAAGCTGAGCTTCTACCTTCTGGCTCTCATTAAGTGCTGTTATTTAAAAACAAAAATGGTGTTTAGGGCCTACTAATGGTGTCTGCCCCTGCCTGGTGTTTGTCCTCAACTGAATAAAGCTGAGCTTCTACCTTCTGGCTCTCATTAAGTGCTGTTTTTTTTTAAAAAAAAGGGTGTTTAGGGCCTACTAACGGTGTCTGCCCCTCCCTGGTGTTTGTCCTCAACTGAAAAAAGCTGAGCTTCTACCTTCTGGCTCTCATTAAGTGCTGTTTTTTTTTTTAAAAAAAAGGGTGTTTAGGGCCTACTAACGGTGTCTGCCCCTCCCTGGTGTTTGTCCTCAACTGAATAAAGCTGAGCTTCTACCTTCTGGCTCTCATTAAGTGCTGTTTTTAAAAAAAAAAAAATGGTGTTTAGGGCCTACTAACGGTGTCTGCCCCTGCCTGGTGTTTGTCCTCAACTGAATAAAGCTGAGCTTCTGCCTTCTGGCTCTCATTAAGTGCTGTTTTTTTTTTTTTAAAAGGTGTTTAGGGCCTACTAACGGTGTCTGCCCCTCCCTGGTGTTTGTCCTCAACTGAATAAAGCTGAGCTTCTACCTTCTGGCTCTCATTAAGTGCTGTTTTTTAAAAAAAAAAAGGGTGTTTAGGGCCTACTAACGGTGTCTGCCCCTGCCTGTTGTTTGTCCTCAACTGAATAAAGCTGAGCTTCTACCTTCTGGCTCTCATTAAGTGCTGTTTTTTTTAAAAAAAAGGGTGTTTAGGGCCTACTAACGGTGTCTGCCCCTCCCTGGTGTTTGCCCTCAACTGAATACAGCTGAGCTTCTAACTTCTGGCTCTCATTAAGTGCTGTTTTTTTTAAAAAAAGGGTGTTTAGGGCCTACTAACGGTGTCTGCCCCTGCCTGGTGTTTGTCCTCAACTGAATAAAGCTGAGCTTCTACCTTCTGGCTCTCATTAAGTGCTGTTTTTTTTTAAAAAAAGGGTGTTTAGGGCCTACTAACGGTGTCTGCCCCTCCCTGGTGTTTGTCCTCAACTGAATAAAACTGAGCTTCTACCTTCTGGCTCTCATTAAGTGCTGTTTTTTTTAAAAAAAGGGTGTTTAGGGCCTACTAACGGTGTCTGCCCCTCCCTGGTGTTTGCCCTCAACTGAATACAGCTGAGCTTCTAACTTCTGGCTCTCATTAAGTGCTGTTTTTTTTTAAAAAAAAGGGTGTTTAGGGCCTACTAACGGTGTCTGCCCCTCCCTGGTGTATGCCCTCAACTGAATACAGCTGAGCTTCAACCTTCTGGCTTTCGGCCTATAGTATCAGATATTAAACTGCATTTGGCCTTCAACTTTGGTTACGGCCTACTAACGGTGTCTGCCCCTCCCTGGTGTTGAGTCTGACCTCAACTGAATACAGCTGAGCTTCAACCTTCTGGCTCTCATTAAGTGCTGTGTTTTAAAAAATTGGTGGTTAGGGCCTACTGACGGTGTCTGCCCCTCCATGTTGTTTGTCCTCAACTGAATAAAGCTGAGCTTCAACCTTCTGGCTTTTGGCCTACAGTAGCAGATATTAAACTGCATTTGGCCTACTAGTGTGGTTGGGCCCTTAAAACAGTGTCTGCTGCTCTTGGGTTTGCTACTCCACTGAACAAAGCAATGCCGCCTGTTTAGTCCTGTTACCAATTTTGAACTGCATTTAGCCTACTTTATTCTTTGGCCCTATATCTGTTTCCTCCTCATCCTGCCCATTGCCCAGCCACTGCTAGATGAGTCTGCTGGTACATTGACCTAGACCACTACATTCCCCTTGCACTCTACACAGCCAGAATCTGACCCTGCTGAAAGTAAGGTTCCCCTTCCCGCATGTTATACCACCTTACACAGGGACAAAGAGGAAGGTGCAGATGAAAGTGCAGGTTCCTTCATCAGGTGGGGGGGCATACTCGTTGGCAACGTCACGGGCACAGGGCCCCTCAGAGTACGCAAAAGTGTTGCTGCCGGTGGGAGGCGCCCCCGCCATGCAAACACACCGCTGTACTTTGAGGGGCCCTGTGCCAGTGCCAATGCGAACGAGTGGGCCCCCCCTGCTTGCTCAGGATCACAGCACTTGCAACGTTGAAATACTTACCTCTCCCTGCTCCACCGCCGTGACGGAGTCCACATTTCCTGGGCCCACTAAAGCCTTGAACCAGCCCTACCCCCCACAACTTTTTCCAAATGACCCCCAATTTCCTATGCCCAACTATTATTATAAAGTTAATTAAGATTGACAAGCTTCAGAAACAAGAATGGATGTTTTTGACATTAAAATGGGCACTGTAGGTGTTTTCCTGGCCTCCACGCACTGCCGACTATGCTTCCCCATTGACTTGCATTGGGTTTCGTGTTTCGGTCGATCCCCGACTTTTAGCGATAATCGGCCGACTGCACTCGACTCGACTCTGGACAAAGTCGGGTTTCACAAAACCCGACTCGATCTTTAAAAAATGAAAGTCGCTCAACCCTAGCCACAGGTATAACATAAGGAAGGGTATAACGTGCCACAGTTTATCAAGGCATTTTCTCATTGAACACAAACAAGATCCTACTGACCTAAAACTCATTATCTTGAACAAATACCTGAAAGTGTGTCTAACAAATTATTAATACTTATAAATAGGGAATCCTATTGTATTTTTAAACTAACCATGCTGAAACCGGATGGCTTGAATGAGTGCATAGACATAGGCATTGTATAAATAATTAGGGAGGTTTTGCATACTTTTTTATTATACATATTATATATTTATATATATTATATTTATTATATATTTTCATCTTTTGTTTCTACTGATTTGTCATGCATTTTTTGCATACAGTTTTACATATATTTATATTGTTGTTTGTCAGCAAGTCTCAATCAATATTGTTTTCTAGCAATTACACACCACAGGTGTAAAATTAATTAAATAGATAAACCTGTTTGACGACGCCGTTTTTGAGTGTCTATAGCCATTACAATGTATTATGTATGTGTACATGCCTGAGGAAAGCGCTAGATCAGCTCTGAAATGTGTAGCAAAATTATATCTTATATTGTTTGGTAATCCCTCAGTGGTACCAATTTTTTTCCGTACCTTGGTAGCGCTATCCAGAGCCCCCATTTTTCACTTTCCTTGACTACTATTTCTGGATCCACAGACGGAATCCAGCGGGTACAGCAGCAGCTATTGGAGAGTCATTTTTGCCATTTCCAATGTTGTGCCTGGAGCTGTACAACTCACCCAGGTGAGCATTATCATTCACTGAGTTTGACACTGTTCCGTTTAACCTTCACAAAGTGCACTTTCTTTTTTCTTTCTTTCTCTTACATGTACCATGCTTGGCATGTGTGCTCAACTTGGTGGTTCAGCGGTTTCTGAAAACCGACCCAGATTTGCCAGAGCTTCTGGTCAAGGTATGCCGTGTCAGCGCCCATTTCCGCAATTCAGCTACAGCTGCTTCCGCTCTGGCAGTGCTGCAGCAGCACATGCAAGTGCCAGCTCACCGACTAGTGTGCAACATCACCACATGCTGAAACTCCACACTGCACATACCGGCAAGGCTTTGTAAGCAGCAGAGACCAGTGATTGAGTATCAGCTCCAACACGCCCGTCGACATTTTGGTCAGTCTCCGCACATAACAACTGAAAAGTGGGCATGGATGTCTGACATTTGTGCGATCCTACAAGACTTTGAGGACTCTACAAAGATGGTAAGCGGCGATGACGCCATAGTCAGTGCAACAGTCCCACCTCTGTATCTACTTAACCCCTTTCTGTCATCTGACGTACTATTCTGTCCATGTGGGGTGGGCCCTACTTCCCAAGGATGGAATAGTACATCCAGCGTGATCGGCCGCGCTCACGGGGGGAGCGTGGCCGATCGCGGCCAGGTGTCAGCTGACTATCGCAGCTGACATCCGGCACTGTGTGCCAGGAGTGGTCACGGACCGCCCCCGGCACATTAACCCCTGGCACACTGCGATCAAACATGATCGCAGTGTGCCAGCGGTATAGGGAAGCATCGCGCAGGGAGGGGGCTCCCTGCGGGCTTCCCTGAGACGATCAGTACAAGGCGATGTGCTCACCTTGTATCGAGCGTCTCCTCCCTGCAGTCCCCGGATCCAAAATGGCCGCGGGGCTGCATCCGGGTCCTGCAGGGAGGTGGCTTCACAGCGCCTGCTCAAAGCAGGCGCCGGGAAGCCTCCTTGCTGTGCTGTGTGCATAGCAAAGTGTCAGATCAGCGATCTGTCACTTAACTGTGATGTCTACCCCTGGGGCAAAGTAAAAATGTAAAAAAAAAAAAATTACATGTGTAAAAAAAAAAAGAAAAATTCTAAATAAATAATAATAAAAAAATATATTGTTCCAATAAATACATTCCTTTAGCTAAATAAAAATAAAAAAAATAATAAAAGTACACATATTTAGTATCGCCGCATCCGTAACGACCCGACCTATAAAACTGTCCCACTAGTTAACCCCTTCAGTGAATACCGTAAAAAAAAAAAAAAAGAGGCAAAGAACTACGCTTTATTATCATACCGCAGAACAAAAAGTGGAATAACATGCGAACAAAAAGACGGAAATAAATAACCATGATACCGCTAAAAACGTCATCTTGTCCCGCAAAAAACGAGCCACCATACAGCATCATCAGCAAAAAAATAAAAAAGTTATAGTCCTCAGAATAAAGCGATGCAAAAATAATTATTTTTTCTATAAAATAGTTTTTATCATATAAAAGCGCCAAAACATAAAAAAATGATATAAATGAGGTATCGCTGTAATCGTACTGCCCCGAAGAATAAAACTGCTTTATCCATTTTACCAAAGGCGGAACGGTATAAGCGCCCCCCCCCCAAAATAATTTCATGCATAGCTGGTTTTTGGTCATTCTGCCTCACAAAAATCGGAATAAAAAGCGATCAAAAAATGTCACATGCCCGAAAATTTTACCATAAAAAACACCAACTTGTCCCACAAAAAACAAGACCTCACATGACTCTGTGGACCAAAATTATAGCACTCAAAATGTGGTAACACAAAAAACATTTTTTGCAATAAAAAGCATCTTTTAGTGTGTGACGGCTGCCAATCATAAAAATCCGCTAGAAAACCCGCTATAAATAGTAAATCAAACCCCCCCTTCATCACCCCCTTAGTTACGAAAAATAAAAAAATTTAAAAAATGTATTTATTTCCATTTTCCCATTGGGGTTAGGGTTAGGGCTAGGGTTAGGGCTAGGGTTAGGGCTACAGTTAGGGTTAGGGTTGGGGCTAAAGTTAGGGTTGAGGCTAAAGTTAGGGTTAGGGTTTGGATTACATTTACAGTTGGGAATAGGGTTGGGATTAGAGTTAGGGGTGTGTCAAGGTTAGGGGTGTGGTTAGGGTTACAGTTGAGATTAGGGTTAGGGGTGTGTTTGGATTAGGGTTTCAGTTATAATTGGGGGGTTTCCACTATTTAGGCACATCAGGGGCTCTCCAAACGCGACATTGCGTCCGATCTCAATTCCAGCTAATTCTGCGTTGAAAAAGTAAAACAGTGCTCCTTCCCTTCTGAGCTCTCCTGTGCGCACAAACAGGGGTTTACCCCAACATATGGGGTATCAGCATACTCAGGACACATTGGACAACAACTTTTGGGGTCCAATTTCTTCTCTTACCCTTGGGAAAATAAAAAATTGTGAAAAAATATGATTTTTTATTTTTACGGCTCTGCATTATAAACTTCTGTGAATCACTTAATGGGTCAAAGTGCTCACCACACATCTAGATAAGTTCCTTAGGGGGTCTAATTTCCAAAATGGTGTCACTTGTGGGGGGTTTCAATGTATAGTCACATCAGGGGCTCTCCAAACGCAACATGGCATCCCATCTGAATTTCAGTCAATTTTGCATTGAAAAGTCAAATGGCGCTCCTTCGATTCCGAGCTCTGCCATGCGCCCAAACAGTGGTTTACCCCCACATTTGGGGTATCGGCGTACTCAGGACAAATTATACAACAACTTTTGGGGTCCATTTTCTTCTGTTACCCTTTGTAAAATAGAACAAATTGGAGCTGAAGTAAATTTTTTGTGTAAAAAAGTTAAATGTTCATTTTTATTTAAACATTCCAAAAATTCCTGTGAAACACCTGAAGGGTTAATAAACTTCTTGAATGTGGTTTTGAGCACCTTGAGGGGTGCAGTTTTTAGAATGATGGCACACTTGGGTATTTTCCATCATATAGACCCCTCAAAATGACTTCAAATGAGATGTGGTCCCTAAAAAAAATGGTGTTGTAAAAATGAGAAATTGCTTGTCAACTTTTAACCCTTATAACTCCCTAACAAAAAAAAAATTGTGTTCCAAAATTGTGCTGATGTAAAGTAGATATGTGGGAAATGTTACTTATTAAGTATTTTGTGTGACATATCTCTGTGATTTAATTGTATAAAAATTCAAAGTTGGATAATTGCTAAATTTTCAAAATTTTCACCAAATTTCCTTTTTTTCACAAATAAACGCAGGTAATATCAAAGAAATGTTACCACTATAATGAAGTACAATATGTCATGAGAAAACAGTGTCATAATTACCGGGATCCATTGAAGCGTTCCAGAGTTATAACCTCATAAAGGGACAGTGGTCAGAATTGTAAAAATTGGCTCGGTCATTAACGTGCAAACAACCCTTGGGGGTAAAGGGGTTTAACAGTCGCTGCTCACAATTAAACATGAAGCTTTGCATGTGGATCAGGTTTGGATGGAGGAAGACATATCATAGAGAGATTCTAGCAAGCTAAGCCTCAACTAATCTGCTCGGTGCAGTTTGAAAAACAATGAAGAGGTGGATGCTGAGGAGGAGGAACAGGAGGCACAGTAGCTTGTGGCTAGCGCAACAGAGGCTAGTAGCCACACAATTTTTGCCCTGTCTCTCCTATGTTGATGGGCTGAGGAGCGGAATGATGATGAAGGAGGAGGAGATAGAGAGTTGTCATCATTGTTGAGACAAGGAAGTGTTGGCTGTATAGTGCTTGGCACATATGGACAACTTTGTGTACAGCTGCCTTTCCCGTGACCCTCACGTTACATTCATCTTGGCCTAAAAAAGAATTCTGGTTTTCACCCTGCTAGACCCAGGCTACATGATGAACTTTGCATCTCCTCTTCCTGAGGCAGAGATGTCCTTTAAAATGGTGCTATACCAGAAGGCCATTGTGGAAATATGTTGAAAAAATTCCCATCCAAAAATGCTAATGGCAGGGAACAAGCTTCCCTTGCCCAACCAAGGAGGAGAGGCCAAGGTGACACACAGCAGAGGCATGGGTACACTGTCAAAGGCATGGGTCAATTTCATGACAACAGCACAGTGTCCAGGGCCTGATGACCGGTTATTTTTAACAAGGAGGGAAAAGTTTTTAAAGGTGGTCAAGCAATACTTGGCTGACCAAACCAACTGTATAAGTACATCAACTACATTTTCAAAACATTTATGTTCTAAAAATGTTTGTGGACTCAATGACTCATCCATATACTTTTTGCATTATGGTGGTATGTAAAACTCACAAGTGTTGAAAAATATTTCTGAATTAGATTACTCATCCATGGAATATTACAAGCTTTCTGTCACATTTTGGTGGTATATAACACTCCAAAAAAGCATTAAAACATTTTGTTTGGCTTCATTTCTTACCCATACACTATTGTGACTCTGTGATCTGGGATATATGTCTGTGATATATAACACTCCAAAAACGCATTTGAAAATGTTGCTGCGTTACATTTCTTACCCATATGCTATTTTGTGGTCTGGGGTACACTTTTGTCATTTATACCACTCAAAAAAAGCATTACCAAATGTTGCTCTATTAAATTTCACAGTCATAGAGTATTATATGGTCTTGGCTACATTTCTATGATATATAACACTCCCAAAAGTGTTAACATTTTTTGCTGGATTACATTTCTCACTAAAACACTATTCCGTGTTCTGGGGTACATTTATTTTAATATACAACACTACAAAAAAAAAGTAAAATATTTTTGCTTGGTTAAACTTCTACACTATTCTGTCTTATGAGGTACATTTTGTTGTTATATAACCCTCAAAAAAATGATAAAAAATTATTGGTATTATATTGTCCATCCACACAGCATTATGTTTCCTTGGATACATTTTGTTGCTATATAACCCTCCAAAAACCTGTTAAAAATGTATTTGTATTATATTGCTTATCCATAAGGTATTAAATCTTCTCAGGTACATTTCGTTGCTATATAAGCCTCCAAAAAATTGTTCAAAAATGTATCGGTATTATACTGCTTATCCACACAGAATAACGTGTTCTTGGGTACATTTTGTTGCTATATAACCTTCAAAACACTCGTTAAAAAATAGTATTGTATTGCTCATCCACACAGTATAACATGTTCTTGGGTACATTTCGTTGCTATATAAGCCTCAAAAAACTATTTAAAAAATGTATTGGTATTATATTGCTCATCCATACAGTATTGGCTGTAGAGAACTCGGCACATATAGCCGACTTTATGTATTGCTGCCTTTCCCGTGACCCTCGAGTTACATCCGTCTTGGCAAAAAGGAGAGTACTGGTTGTTCACCCTGATAGACTCACGCTACAAAGAGAACTTTGCATCTGTTCTTCCAGAGGTAGAGAGGTCTTATAAAATGATATTATACCAGAAGACCATTGTGGAAAATATGTTGAAAAATGCCAATCAGACGCTAGGGGGCAAGCGTTGCCCAACCAAGGAGAAGAGGTGAGGGAGAAACACACCAGGTACAGCAGAGGCATGGGTACACTGTCAAAGGCATGGGCTATTTCATGACACCCTCCCAGCATCCATGCCGTCAACAACACGTGTGAAAAAGACTTGGGTACACTAATAGATCACAGAATGCACATGAGTTAACAGTGTGATGCAGCACCAAAAAAGCAAACACAGTTCTAGGATGTACCATTAAGAGAAGCATAGAGTCTAGATCACGTGAAGTAATTATCCCCCTCTAATCCTGCATGGTCAGGCCTCATCTAAAATACTGTGTCCTGTTCTAGGCACAACATTTTAAAAAAGACATTGAAAAACTGGAGCAAGTTCAGAGTACAGCTACCAGGATGCAGACTGCAAAGTATGTCCTACAAGGAACGATAAAAGGATCTGTGAATCTTTAGCTTGCCAAAAAAAGGCTAAGAGAAGACTTAACAGCTTTCTACAAATATCGGAAGTGATGTCATAGGATAGAGGGATCATCACTATTCACACTTGTATATGGAAACACAGGAAGCTATGAAATGTAACTGAAAGGGAGAAGATACAGATCAACCATAAGAAAAATCTTTTTGACAGTGAGGGTGATTAATGAGTGGAACAGGCTGCCATGAGAGGTGGTGAGTTCTTCTTCAATGGAAGTCTTCAAATAGCAGCTGGAAAGACATCTGTCTGAGATGGTTTAGTGAATCCTGCATTGAGCAGGGGTTTGGACATGATGACCCTGAAGGTCCCTTCCAACTCTACCATTCTATGATTCTAGGACATGAATCACACTGTCTCTAAAGAAGACCTGTGATTCATTACCCAGCGTGACCTTTTAAATCCAGGTCTGCCAGGGAGACGTGACACTAGATTTCCTTGGGACACTGTTTTTCTCCTTCTCCCCTTCTTGTTATCTTGTCATTCTCTATTAAAGGTATTGAAAGAGTCAGGAAATCACCGCTGAAAACTGTTTAGCAGGAAAACCATTTGGATTTTCCAATAGGTTACCAGCACTCTAAATAGATTAAACAAAAAAACAGTATGCCGCATTATATTATATTAATATTTACTATGCCTTTATAGCCAGGGCTTACTTGACAATCTAATACTTTATATCATTATAATTTTTAATATCTTTATTGCTTTTTTTTTGCTCGAGGTGTTGTCCTCTGCGCTCCTGCTCTATGTGGTTTCCTCTAATGACCTGAAAATGATACAACATACATTGGTGTTCACACAGTCGGTATCTTGGCTTGTGAAAACAGCATAACAAATACATTAATTTATTCTATCATTTTAAACATCGTTAATATTAGAGCACTTTCTTCATGAGTTGCTCTTTTAACAATTGGTTGACTATTCATGCATTGTCTTAAAAGTTTCTGCTTATTAATTTTTTGGTGACTTGATATCACCTGATCATTATATTTATTATCATTTATATTAACTTTTTGTACATTGCATTATTATTGCTGCAGCTCTTAGTGGATCAAATGGATACTAATAAGTTAATTCTCAATTGTTAGCAAATGTATTACAGCAGATTAAACTGGAACCTAGCTGTTTTGATCATTATTTATGGTGCACCCACTTAGTCTCATGGGATTTTGCATCTTTTCTCATTACTTTTGATAGGCAGCAACTAGTATATCTTGTAACGAGATTCATATTACCAGCAGCTGTGACTAAGAAAAATGTGTTTGTTCTAACACTTCAGAGGTGAAAGGTGACTTTCTATAGTCTGTTCTGAATTTTAAATAAAGTTTGAAAACTTTTTAACACTAATGCTTAGCCATTTTTTCCAAATAAAGGGTTTGCAGCTAATTGTCCACCAGTACAGGTCTGTGCATACGTGGAAATGTGAGTTTGCATTCCCTCTTGGAATTTTATAATTCAATTATTGGTAAATTTTTCCCTGACTTGACATTTTTCCCTAGACTCGAGATCAGTATCCGGTATAGTGAATACACCTTTTCCAAATGCACTCTTCTGAGTAAGCAGTGCAATCAGGCACAATGGGTCAGATGTATAATTTGTGGGTGGAAAATGGGTTTTCTTGTAATATTAGTTGCGTATTTTGTACCAAAGACCATAAAGTGGTGCATGAACCTTGGGCATTACCCTATGCACTTATGTCCCGTTGTAACATATCTTAAATGTTGTGCTTTTGTCTCAGTCATTTATTTGTAAACCTGCCTGAAGAAAGAGCCTCTGTGCAAATATAATTTTTCTGGTTAGCCAAAGTAGGTATCACTCCTAGAATATATTTATCATTTTTGGGCATAAAAGAATTTATGCCGGCCATGATCTGCTGGCCATGATCTGCCGGCCAGCAGCTAGAGGAGTTGGGCTAAAGCTAGGGTTAGGGTTGGGGCTAAAGTTAGGGTTAGGGATAGGGCTAGGGTTGGGGCTAAAGTTAGGGTTAGGGTTAGGGCTAGGGTTAGGGTTAGGGCTAGGGTTAGGGTTGGGGCTAAAGTTAGGGTTAGGGCTAGGGTTAGGGTTAGGGCTAGGGTTAGTGCTAGGGTTAGGGTTGGGGCTAAAGTTAGGGTAAGGGTTAGGGCTAGGGTTAGGGTTTGGGCTAAAGTTAGAATTAGGGTTAGGGTTAGGGCTAGGGTTAGGGCTAGGGTTAGGGTTAAGGTTAGGGTTAGGGTTGGGGCTAAAGTTAGGGTTAGGGCTAGGGTTAGGGCTAGGGTTAGGGTTGGGGCTAAAGTTAGGGTTAGGGCTAGAGTTAGGGTTAGGGTTAGGGTTGGGGCTTAAATTAGGGCTAGAGTTAGGGTTAGGGTTGTGGCTAAAGTTAGGCTTAGAGTTGGGATTAGGGTTAGGGTTTGGATTAGGGTTGGTATTAGGGTTAGGGTTAGCATTAGGGTTTAGTTTAGGATTAGGGTTAGGTTTGGGACTAGGGTTAAGGTTAGGGTTGGGATTAGGGTTAGGGGTGTATTGGGATTAGGATTAGGTTTGAGGTTAGGGTTGAGATTAGGATTAGGGGTGTGTTGGATTAAGGGTTTTGATTAGGGTTATGGTTAAGGTTGGCATTAGGGTTGTTTTGGGGTAAGGGTTGTGATTATCATTAGGGTTGTGATTAGGATTATGGATTGGGTTGGGATTAGGGTTAGCGGTGTGTTGGGGTTAGGGTTGGAGTTAGAATTGGGGAGTTTCCACTGTTTACGTACATCAGGGGGTCTTCAAACGCCCACAGCCAATTTTGCGTTCAAAAAGTCAAATGGTGCCCCCTCCCTTCTGAGCTCTGCCGTGCACACAAACAGTGGTTTACCCCCACATATGGGGCATCAGCGTACTCGGGATAAATTGGACAACAACTTTTCAGGTCCAATTTCTCCTGTTACCCTTGTGAAAATAAGAATTTGGGGGCTAAAAAATCTTTTTTGTGGAAAAAAAATAATTTTAATTTTCACGACTCTGCATTATAAACTTCTGTGAAGCACTTGGGAATTCAAAGTTCTCACAACACATCTAGATAAGCTCCATGGGGGGTCTAGTTTCCAAAATGGGGTCACTTGTGGGGGCTTTCTACTGTTTAGGTACATCAGGGGCTCTGCAAACGCAACGTAATGCCCGCAGACCATTCTATCAAAGTTTGCATTCCAAAACGGCGCTCCTTCCCTTCCCAGCTCTGCCGTGCACCCAAACAGTGGTCCCCCCACACATGGGGTATCAGCCTACTCAGGACAAATTGGACAACAACTTTTGGGGACCATATTCTCTTGT
Source organism: Ranitomeya variabilis (assembly GCF_051348905.1). NCBI lineage: Eukaryota > Metazoa > Chordata > Amphibia > Anura > Dendrobatidae > Ranitomeya > Ranitomeya variabilis. The sequence goes on from NC_135233.1 coordinate 833,719,481, forward strand.
TACCCTTGTGAAAATAAAAATTTGGGGGCTAAAAATTCTTTTTTGTGGAAAAAAAAATATTTTTTATTTTCACGACTGCATTATAAACTTCTGTGAAGCACTTGGGCATTCAAAGTTCTCATAACACATCTAGATAAGTTCTTTGGGGGCTCTAGTTTCCAAAATGGGGTCACTTGTGGGGGCTTTCTACTGTTTAGGTACATCAGGGGCTCTGCAAACGCAACATAACGCCCGCAGACCATTCTATCAAAGTCTGCATTCCAAAACGGCACTCCTTCCCTTCCCAGCTCTGCCGTGCGCCCAAACAGTGGTCCCCCCACACATGGGGTATCAGTGTACTCAGGACAAATTGGTCAACAACTTTTGGGGTCCAATTTCTCCTGTTACCCTTGTGAAAGTAAAAATTTGGGGGTGAAAATATCATTTTTGTGGAAAAAATATGATTTTTTTTATTTTCATGGCTCTACATTATAAACTTCTGTGAAGCAGTTGGGGATTCATAGTGCTCACCACACATCTAGATAAGCTCTTTGGGGGGTCTAGTTTCCAAAATGGGGTCACTTGTGGGTGGTTTCCACTGTTTAGGCACATCAGGGGCTCTCCAAACGCGACATGGCGTCCGATCTCAATTCCAGCCAATTCTACATTGAAAAAGTCAAACGGCACTCCTTCTCTTCCAAGCTCGGCGGTGCGCCCAAACAGTGGATTACCACCACATATGGGGTATCGACGTACTCAGGAGAAATTGCACAACAACTTTTGTGGTCTAATTTCTCCTGTTTCCCTTGTGAAAATAAGAATTTGTGGGCGAAAAGATCATTTTTGTGTAAAAAAATGCGATTTTTTATTTTCACGGCTCTACGTTATAAACTTCTGTGAAGCCCTTGGGGGTTCAAAGTGCTTACCACACATCTCGATAAGTTCCTTAAGGGGTCTAGTTTCCAAAATGTTGTCACTTGTGGAACATTTCCACTGTTTAGGCACATCAGGGGCTCTCCAAACGTGACATGGCATCCGATCTCAATTCCAGCCAATTCTGCATTGAAAAAGTCAAACGGCGCTCAATCTCTTCCAAGCTCTGCGGTGCACCCAAACAGTGGTTTACCCCCACATATGGGGTTATCGGCGTATTCAGGAGAAATTGCACAACAAACGTTATGGTTAAATTTTTGTTTTTACACTTGTGAAAATAAAAAAAATGGTTCTGAAGTAAAATGTTTGCAAAAAAAAGTAAAATGTTCATTTTTTCCTTCCACATTGTTTCAGTTCCTGTGAAGCACGTAAAGGGTTAATAAACTTCTTGAATGTGGTTTTGAGCACCTTGAGGGGTGCAGTTTTTAGAATGGTGTCACACTTGTTATTTTCTATCATATAGACCCCTCAAAATGACTTCAAATGTGATGTGGTCCCTAAAAAAAAATGGTGTTGTAAAAAAAAGAAATTGCTGGTCAACTTTTAACCCTTATAACTCCCTAACAAAAAAAAATTTGTTTCCAAAATTGTGCTGATGTAAAGTAGACATATGGGAAATGTTATTTATTAACTATTTTTTGTGACATATCTCTCTGATTTAAGGGCATAAAAATACAGTTTGAAAATTGCAAAATTTTAAAAATTTTCGCCATATTTCCTTTTTTTTCATAAATAATCGCAAGTAATATCGAAGAAATGTTACCACTAACATGAAGTACAATATGTTAAGAAAAAATCTCTGAATCAGTGGGATCCGATAAAGCGTTCCAGAGTTATAACCTCATAAAGTGACAGTGGTCAGAATTGTAAAAATTGGCTCGGTCATTAAGTACCACATTGGCTCTGTCACTAAGGGGTTAAACCTACAGTTGAAACTAGAAGTTTATATACACTATATAAAAAGACAAATACAGTGGGGGAAATTGCTGATTTTGTTTACTCACTGACAAAGACATGAACATAATTTTAAGGGTAGGTTAATTTAGCATTGAGAGATAGAATATCAAAAATAAAATCCAGAAAATCACATTGTATAAATTACATAAATGTATTTGCATTTTGCAGTGAGAAATAAGTATTTGATCCCTCTGGCAAACAAGACTTAAGCAGTCAGACTTTTTTGTAGTTGATGATGAGGTTTGCGCACGTCAGGAGGAATTTTGGTCCACTCCTCTTTGCAGATCATCTCTAAATCATTAAAGGGAACCTGTCACCCCGTTTTTTGAAGATGAGCTAAAAATAGCGTTAAATAGGGGCAGAGCTGGGCGTTACATTAGTGTCTTTGTGTGCCTTTATTACCCACCTATGCTGCCGAAATACCTTTGTAAAGTCGCCGTTTTCTGCTGTCACTCACACTGGTCTGGTCCTATGGGCGTGGTGACAGCGCTGTTTCTCCCCCAGAATCCTGCTCATCATTACGTTGGTGGCGTAGTGGTGTGCGCATGTCCAAAAGGCTAATCCACTGCCCAGGTGATGAAAAACAGCGCGATCTGCGCTATTCAGATGTTTACCGGTGGGCGCGGCCATCTTTCCTGTGGCCGCACGTGCGCAGATGGAGCGCTCTGCTGCCCGGGGCTTCAGGAAAATGGCCGCGGGATACCGCGCGTGCGCAGATGGAGATCGCGGCGGCCATTTTCCTGAAGCCCCAGGCAGCAGAGCGCTCCATCTGCGCACGCGCGGCCACAGGAAAGATGGCCACGCCCACCGGTAAACGGCTGAATAGCGCAGATCGCGCTGTTTTTCATCACCTGGGCAGTGGATTAGCCTTTTGGACATGCGCACACCACTACGCCACCAACGTAATGATAAGCAGGATTCTGGGGGAGAAACAGCGCTGTCACCACGCCCATAGGACCAGACCAGTGTGAGTGACAGCAGAAAACGGCGACTTTACAAAGGTATTTCGGCAGCATAGGTGGGTAATAAAGGCACACAAAGACACTAATGTAACGCCCAGCTCTGCCCCTATTTAACGCTATTTTTAGCTCATCTTCAAAAAACGGGGTGACAGGTTCCCTTTAAGATTTTGAGGCTGTCGCTTGGCAATGCGGAGCTTTCTCTCCCTCCATAAATTTTCTTAAGGTCTGAAGACTGGCTAGGCCACTCCATGACCTTAATGTGCTTATTTTTAAGCCACGCTTTTGTTGCCTTGGCTGTATATTTTGGGTCATTGTCTTGCTGGAAAACGCAGCCGCAATCCGTTTTTAATGGCCTGGCGGAGGGAAGGAGGTTGTCGCTCAGAATTTTACTGTACATGGCTCCATCCATTCTCCCATTGATGCGGTGAAGTAGTTTTGTGCCCTTAGCAAAGAAACACCCCCAAAACATAATGTTTCTACCTCCATGCTTGACAGTGGGGACGGTGTTCTTTGGGACATAGGCAGCATTTCACTTCCTCCAAACACGGAGAGTTAAGTTAATGCCAAAGTCCGCAATTTTTGTCTCATCTAACCACAGCACCTTCTCCCAATCATGCACAGAATCATCGAGGTGTTCATTGGAAAATTTCAGACGAGCCTGCACATGTGCCTTCTTGAGCAGAGGGACCTTGTGAGCACTGCAGGATTTTAAAACTATACCGCATAATATGTTACCAATGGTTTTCTTGGTGACTGTGGTCTCAGCTGCCTTGAGATCATTAACAAGTTCCCCCTGTGTAGTTTTAGGCTGATCGCTAAACTTCCTCATGATCAAGGAAACCCCATGAGGTGAGATTTTGCATGGTGCCCCACAAAGTTTCAATTGACAGTCATTTTGTATTTCTTCCATTTTCTCACTATTGCACCAACAGTTGTCTCCTTCTCATCCAGCATCTAACTTTTAGTTTTGTAGCCCATTCTAGCTTTGTACAGGTCTAATGTCTTGTAAATGCTGTGTTTTGGATGCTGCATACAGCCGCAGTGTCGAACCCGCAGCGGCCAGATGTTACAGCATAGTGGAGGGGATTTCATGAAATCCCATCTCCACTATGTGTGCAGGGACGCCTCCGGCTTCCCTGCGTAACCGGACATGCGGCGTGTCTTTCCAGACCGCAACATGGCTTTCCAGACAGCAGCATGGCTATTTATCTTGTGGAGACGCTCCATCTCAGCAAGATAAAGTCACCCATACAATGTACAGGATGCGGTGATTGTGCATGCTTCAATGAACACATGCGGAACCACCGTGCGTGCAAAAGCCAGCAGCACTTTGGACGGAGCGGACATGTGCTGCGTTCAAAGTGGTGATAATACTGACTGCGAAAACATACCATAACTGGTCGGTAGGAGACAGAACTCTTTATGGTTGGTAGGGGATCAAATACTTATTTATCACTGCAAAATGCAAATATATTTATATCATTTATGCAAAGTGATTTCCTGGATTTTATATTTGATATTCCGTCTCTCAATGTTAAAATTATCCTACCCTTAAAGGGACACTGTCACCTGAATTTGGAGGGAACAATCTTTAGCCATAGGGGCGGGGTTTTCGGGTGTTTGATTCACCCTTTCCTTACCCGCTGGCTGCATGCTGGCTGCAATATGGGATTGAAGTTCATTCTCTGTCCTCCGTAGTACTTGCCTGCACAAGGCAATCTTGCCTTGCGCAGGCGTGTACTATGGAGGACAGAGAATGAACTTCAATCCCATATTGCAGCCAGCATGCAGCCAGCGGGTAAGGAAAGGGTGAATCAAACACCCGAAAACCCCGCCCCTATGGCTAAAGATTGTTCCCTCCAAATTCAGGTGACAGTGTCCCTTTAAAATTATAGACTGTTCATGTCTTTGTCAGTGGGCAAACTTACAAAATCAGCAAGGGATCAAATACTTATTTCCCCCTCTGTATGCATGTTTTTCTCAGTATCTAACATGAAATCAGAATAAACCTTTCCCATTTTAGATCAATTAGGATTACCATAATTATTAATATTTGCCAAAAGCCAGAATAATAAGAGAGAGAGAATGTTTAAGGCATTTTTATTACTTACTGCAAAGTCAAAAGTTTACATACACTAAGATTACTATGCCTTTAAACAATTCTGGACTGCCCATATGATGATATCATATATTTGGAAGCTTCTGGTTTTTGGCAACATGTGAGTTGAGCTCTATCCTCACCTACTGTATCCTCACCCATCCCTTGTAGATTGTGAGCCCTCGCGGGCAGTGTCCTCTCTCCTCCCGTACCAGTTGCGACTTGTATTGTTCAAGATTATTGTACCTGTTTTTATTATGTATACCCCTCCTCACATGTAAAGTGCCATGGAATAAATGGCGCTATAATAATAAATATTAATAATTATAATTAGAGACTCATCTGTGGATGTATTTTAATGCACACCTAAAACACATTGCTTCTTTGCGTAGCATTATGGGAAAGTCTACAAAAAAATCAGCCAAGAAATCAGGAAGAGAACTGTGGACTTGCACACGTCTGGCTCATCCTTGCATACAATTTCATGATACCTGAAGATGCCTTGTTCATTGGTGCAAACAATTATATGCAAGTGCAAACAACATGGGAATGTCCAGCCATCATACCGCTCAGGAAGGAGACGGGTTCTGTGTCCCTGAGATGAACGTGCTTTGGTCTGACATGTGCATATCAACCCAAGAACAAAAGCAAAAGTTCTTGTGAAGATGATGAAGCTGGTAAGATTGTGTCAATATCCACAGTGAAACAAGTACTTTATCAACATGGGCTGAAAGGCCACTCTGCGAGGGAGAAGCCATTACTACAAAAGAAACATAAAAAAGCCAGATTAATGTTTGCAAATGCACACAGGAACAAAGACCTTAATTTTTAGCGACATGTCCTGTGGTCTGATGAAACTAAAATTGAACTTCTGGGGCATAATAAACATCGCTACATTTGGAGGAAAAAGGAGAAGCTTGGAAGCCTAAGAACACCATCTCAACTGTGAAACACGGGGGTGGCAGCATCATGTTGTGGTGTTGTTTTGCTGCAGGAGGGACTGGTGCACAAAATAGATGGCATCATGAGAAAAGAAGATTATGTGGCAATACTGAAGCAACATCTCAAGACATCAGTCAGGAAGTTAAAGTTTGGGCGGAAATGGGTCTTCCAAATGGACAATGACCCTAAGCATACTGACAAAATGGTAACAAAATGGCTTAAAGATAGCAAAGTCAATGTTTTGGAGTGACCATCACAAAGCCCTGATCTCAATCATATTGATAATTTATGGGGAAAGCTGAAAAGGCAGGTACGAGCAAGGCGACCTACAAACCTGGATCAGTTACACCAGTTTTGTCAGGAGGAATGGGCCCAAATTCTAACCCACTATTGTGAGAAGCTTCTGGAAGGATATCTCAAACATTTGACCCAAGTCATTCAGATTAAGGGCAGTGGTACCAAATACTAATGAAATGTATGTAAACTTTTGAGCTTACCTTTAAATTGATGTATCATCAACCTTCTGTTGCTGACAGCTTACCCATGGAAGAGAGACAGATGCTTAGAGATCTTATATCCCTATTGGAAGAATACGAGAATCCAGCATCCAGAAAGCGTTGACTTTGCAGTAAGTAATAAAAATGCCTTAAAACATTTTCTCTCTTATTATTCTGGCATTTTTCAAATAATAACATTAATTATGGTAGTCCTGATTGATCGAAAAAGGGAAAGTTTATTCTGATTTCATGTCAGATATGGATAAAAAATATACATATGTGTCTTTTTATATAGTGTATGTAAACTTCTGGTTTCATCTGCATATTACAATTTTTGGAGCAAAAAAGTAGCATTTTCCAAAAAAAAGTTGAGAAATTTTTTTAGGAAGCACTCCCCCTAACTTTGTAACTCACAAAATGTGTGTGTGTGCATGTGTATGGAGGTGGCAGAGAACCTCATTGCCTCCCCTCTCTCCTATGTGCTAGTCCCGTGCACATTATGCGGTACCCGGATGGTGTACCTATGCTTCAATGTCTTACTTTGAAATGTATGTGTATTATTGATGTGCTCTGTTTGCAGTTTCACTATGTAGAGTTCCCCTTTAATTGTCTTGTAATGTATGTGCTTTGATTAGTGATGAGCGAATATACTTGTTACTCGAGATTTCTCGAGCATGCTCGGGGGTCCTCCGAGTATTTTTAAGTGCTCAGAGATTTAGTTTTTCTTGCCGCAGCTGAGTGATTTACGTCTGTTAGCCAGCATAAGTACATGTGGGGGTTACCTGGTTGCTAGGGAACCCCCACATGTACTTATGCTGGCTAACAGATGTAAATCATTCAGCTGCGGCGAGAAAAACTAAATCTCCGAGCACTAAAAAATACTCGGAGGACCCCCGAGCAATCTCGAGTAACGAGTATATTCGCTCATCACTAGCTGTGATGTCTCTTGTGTTTTCAGTGTTATGAACTTGTATTGAGTAATGTTAAGTCAGGGAGAGAAGGGGTTAACCCTGGAGGCTGTGCTAGCAGCTTCCAAGCAGACAGGAAGTCCATGTCTGCAGCTCAGAGCTCAGGCAGCATGGCCTGAGGTAAGAGGTCTGTCCCCATCTGAGTCAGAAGAAGCCCGTCTGAGGCATATATGCGTCCCCATCTGGGATCGGAACTGCTGCCCTGGACCCACGGGCAGTGAGACAGGCACCGGGACGTATGGTGCTCCGCTGAAGGGACTTTAAGCATCCAGATTCTGGGGTATGGAGCAGCGAGGTGGGCACAAGATTGTGTGAGTGCCCCGCTGAAGGGAGTAGAAGCATCCAGATTCCAGCGGGTGAAGTTTCACTACCTTTGCTTGTGAATGGTGACTGCTGCTGTGGCTTCTGCTGACACTGCAGTGACTACCAATAGGGACAGAGCAGGAAACTTTTATGGATTTACTGCAACTACTTTTCCTGCCCTTTTCTACCTCGTTTGTTCACAAATAAATAATTTCCCTGTTGGATCATAACTGTACTACTGGATCCTGATTGCCCGGACTGCAGTGACTGGGATAAAAAAGATAACTCGGGTGGGGAGCTGTGTCCATCCTGTCTATTTCATGTACAGGGTCCCGGGGTGTATACTGTCTGTGGCCTAGTTGACTCGGCTGGGACTACCGCCTCGGGCCACCTTGTTACACATGCATGTAATGTAGTGTGAGTGTACTAATATACTGTATTTACCGTATTTAACCCCCGAAGATCTTCGCAAAAGTCGGGGTCGTCTTACATGCCGGGTATCGTCTTGTAGGGCGGGTGCGGAGCAATCTGCGGTTGCTGTAGCGGTCCTGATGATGAGGGGAGGGGGTGCCTCACCAGGAAGGTGTAAGTGAAGCATGCTGCAGGTGTCCGGGATGCCCGGGGTATGGAAAAAAGAGAGAGCGCGGCGCTGTGCCCAGAAAAACACACCTCTTTCACCCATCTGGCCCGCCCTTGTTCCTTCTCTGCCTCTCAGATCTTGCTCCCGAGGACTGCGGTGAAGCGGCAGAGAAGGCGGTAATAGGATACAAGGGCGGGCCAGACGAGTTAAAGAGGTGTGTTTTTCTGGGCACAATGCCGCTCTCTCTTTTTTTCCATTTCCCGAGCCCCTGCAGTTTGCTTCACTTACACCTTCCCGGTCAGGCGCCCCCTTACCTCATCATCGGGACTGCTCCGCCCACCATATATGGCGACCGCAGATTGCTCTGCACCCCCCTATGAGACTGCATCCGGCGTATACAACCCCCAATTTTTAAGAAGATTTTATATTTTAACTGGAAAAGTTGTGGGTCGTCTTATACGCCCAGTCGTCTTAAATGCCGGAAAATACGGTACTCACCTACTGTCGCTCTCTCCAATGTTCAGAGCCATTCTTCTCTGTGACATCACCACTCTGCAGACTGGCCGGGTAAGGGCAGAGACAGACTGCCATATTTCTCGTGTGAGAATCGCATCGCACTGCACGCACTGGCCCGGCACCTCTCCTGACCTGAGAAAGACAGTGTGATGTATCTCTATGCAGCTGTCCAGCTCAGGTCAGGAGAGCCGACAGCCAGTACCAGGTTTACGATGCGATTCTCGCACTGAAAAATCCGGTAGTCTGTCTCTGCCCTAACACTGACAGTCTGCATGACCCAGAAGTGACTTTTACAATGAATGAGTGTCAGATTGAGGCACTATAAGCTTTCACTGTAAAATCAACTCCCGGCTCGTGCATAGGACAACTATTTAGAATTGACCTTAAAAGCAGAGAAGAACGGCACTGGACATCACAGAAAGTAGTGGTAGGTGAGTACATTAATATACTCACACTATATTACATTCACATATACACATATTTAATGAATAAAAGGGTTAGTGAAAACACAAGTTAGTTATGCTATCTGAAAATCACAAACACTGCCCATAAAGGTGAACATAAATTAAAAGAACAGTTGTGTTTTTTTCAGTATTTTCATGTTTTCCTTGGTTTTTCATGTGTTTTTTGTGCATTTTTTGCTGTGGTTTTCGCATGCTAGATTTGTCTCTTGTGCATGCTGATAAAGTTTAGTGTTGAAAAAGAAAGTCCTAATCTATAAAATCAGGTTTTGGCACAAAAAAACCACAGCAATACTTGATACATGCATTTTTGGTGTGTTTTTTCACCACCTATTCAAGTCAATAGGTGAAAAATGTTGAAAAAACGCTGAAAGAAGTGACATTCTATGCCCAAAAAAACATGCAAAGCACAAAATACCGATGACAAAAAAAACAATTTGTGTGCAAGAGATCTCTGAAATCTCATAGGCTTTGCTGGTATTGTAAAAAGCAGCTGAAAATTAGTATTACAAAAATCATTAAAAGAACACAGCAAAAACGCCTAGTGTGAACTTAGACTTAAAAGGAAGGGAAAAAAACACCAAAAACTTTGCAAAAAAATATGCATATGCACAAATGAGTCAGGTCCAATGTCTATCAGTTTATGCGAGATGGCGCTGATGTGGTTCTGCTGATGTGAATCATGAGCCTGATAGGAATTGGTATATCACATGAAGCAAAGTAAGAATAAATGAATCTGACTCTGACAGTGGTAACATTAATATTCAAGGAAACTGAGATAAGGATACTGTGTATGAGTCCATATTTTGTTTCTCAGGTATAAAACATGCTTGGGACCTGGACAAAGTCATTCTTTAGGTATGACAAACACACCACAGCGACATACAGTGAAGTAATATATTAGATTAGGCTAGGTTCGTATTGCGTTAATGGCAATGCGCTGACGGCATCCGTTACACAGCGGCACTAACGCAATTTAACGGATGCTTCAGCGCACCCATCGACTGCCATTATGTAGCGCATCGCTAACGCATGTCATAATTGGCATGCATTAGCAATGTGCCGTCATTCTGTGACAGACCCTCGGTCTGCAGCGTTTCCGGGTCCGTCACTGCTAGAGTAGGTGGCGCATCTGTGCTATCGCGATCACATAACGCCATCTTTAAAAGGCACTAGCGTTGGTGCAGTCCATTTAACGCATGCGTTGAACGGACTGCACCAACACAATATGAACCTGGCCTTAAAGGAGCTAAACAGGGGATCATAGCTCACATTTGGTGGAGTTTTTTCATGGAATTTCATGGAATAGTGGCTGCAGAGATTAATAAAAATTTGTTTTTATTTTTAAATTTTTCAATTTAATTTCAGAGATATTAGCTTGTAAACTTTAGATTCTAATTTATGCTAAGCCCAAGGGACGTTAGAGATTCTTCTTTCTGGAGAAGCTCAAAACATGTTTTTTCTTGTGAGACATGTATTGGCACACAGCTCTGCTCTCCTCATTGATCTCATTGCTAGCATCTACTATGACTACAAGAGGGAGAGGGGTGTATCATTATAAGCATCTCTTCAGCTCTGCTCTGTGCCCCTCACGCAACACTGACAGGGCTGTCTCTCATTACATGTCTCACAGAAGAAAGCCTGCTCTGACCTTTTCTGGGGGCGTGTTCTTTTATATCCCTCTTGACATTTCTTGCTCATGATTGGTCTATATCATGCAAGGGAAAAAGTACACGCCCCCAGAGACAAATCTCTGCTAATGCTAATGCTCCCTTGGTCTTAGCATACAATAGAATCTATGCTTCACAAGCTAATAGCTATGCAACGGAAATGAGAAATTAAAACTATGTTTTATTCAGCTCTGCAGCCTCTGGTCTATGATGCGGCCAGTCATGCTAAAAGCTGCACCTTTAAAAAAACTCACATTTATAATCAATAAACCAGTTAAAACGCATGCAAAAAACAGAACTATAGCTGAGAATATAGCCCTGTCAAAATGACAGCTTAAAGTTTTTCTACCAACAGATTTGACATTTGTCTTCCACACATCCCTGCTCGTGAAATGCATGATAGAAATAGCAACAGTGCCACCAACTGACTATTCATATAAACAGAGCCAGAAATGTTTCACTAAACAAAAATATTTGCAGTAAGACAATATAGATTTTAGGAATTTTCTACCAATGTATTAATTTGATATAATGATATGCAATTCATACATAATATGACATCAAATATAAAATTTATTTTTTTTCATTACCATAAAATAAGACTGTGCAGTTTTTCAAGTTTCCTATGTGACATTCTGTCGTCTTGAAAAATGAACAATTAATGCTAACCATTTTCCTCATAACACCTTTACTTCTAACTTACTGCTTACAACTGTTGATTTTATGATATTTTATGATATCTGCACTGTTTTTACAGATTATTTTTGTGCACTGAGAAAAAGTCACATTGTATATTGGAAAACAAATGAACATACTGTGCAGAAAGGGAGGATAATGACTTAGGCAGATTGGCTACTTCTGCCAAAAAAAATAGAAGGCTGCCCAGGACTGAAACTATGGTAGTAGGTGGTTATGTACTAAAGCAATGCGCATTGATTCAACTAGAAATAGAAAGCTACTAAAAATATCGGTATGGTTATATGGTACTAGATGAGCAATAATAATGATCGTTTTGGACTAATACAATACAATGGACTAATGCTGAAAAATTAATCTTTAAGCCACACGCGCATTAGTCTGAAAGTACAGGGTGGGCCATGTGTATGGATACACCTAAATAAAATGGGAATGGTTGGTGATATCAACTTCCTGTTTGTAGCACATTAGTATATGGGAGGGGGAAATATTTTCAAGATGGGTGGTGACCATTTTGAAGTCAGCCATTTTGGATCCAACTTTATTTTTTCCAATGGGAAGAGGGTCATGTGACACATCAAACTTATTGAGAATTTCTCAAGAAAAACAATGGTTTTAACGTAACTTTATTCTTTCATGAGTTATTTACAAGTTTCTCTTTGTTTACAGCCATTGACATTTCGCAGAGGTTAACAGGAGAGGAGAGGAGAGGATAGAAATTGTGTTGATGTCTGGTGAGCGCAGTACCTGGGTCATTGCAGCAGATTTCAATGCAAGACACCCTATGCAAGAAAACTGTCACCATTCCCATGTTATTTAGGTATATCTATATAAATGGCCCACAGAAAAAAGTTTGCCTCATCACTAAACATAATGTTTTGTGTAAACTGATTATGGTCCTGTTCCCATTTTTGGTTTGCCCATTCTGCAAATTCAGTGCGTGGATCTGGCATCAGTCAAACATCCCTTCGGTGGATATTTAACTACTCACAAATGTCACTCTTACAAAATCCAGCTGCTGCAGCATCTCAGCGAGGATGACCCAGATCAGCATGCTGAATTGGCAGAATGGGCAAAACAAAAATTGGAACCACACCAGCATTTGGTCTCACAAGGGGCCTGAGGATCTCATCTCGGTACCTAATAGCAGTCAGGCTACCTCTGGCGAGAACATGGAGGGCTGTGCGGCCCTCCAAAGAAATGCCACCCCACACCGTTACTGACCCACTGCCAAACCGGTCATGCTGAAGGATGTTGCAGGCAGCAGATTGCTCTCCACGGCATCTTCAGACTCTATCAAGTCTGTCACATGTGCTCAGTGTGAACCTGCTTTCATCTGTGAAGAGCACAGGGCGCCAGTGGTGAATTTGCCAATCCTGGTGTTCTCTGGCAAATGCCAAGCTTCCTGCACGGTGTTAGGCTGTGAGCACAATCCCCATCTGTGGACGTCGCACACTCAGACTATTCTCATGGAGTCGGTTTCTAACCGTTTGTGCAGACACATGCACATTTGTGGCCTGCTGGAGGTCATTTTGCAGGGCTCTGGCAGTGCTCCTCCTGTTCCTCCTTGCACAAAGGCTGAGGTAGGGGTCCTGTTGCTGGGTTGTTGACCTCCTACAGCAACCTCCATGTCTCCTGGTGTACTGGCCTGTCTCCTGGAGCGCCTCCAGCCTCTGGACTCTACGCTGACAGACACAGCAAACCTTCTTGCCACAGCTCGCATTGATGTGCCATCCTGGATAAGCTGCACTACCTGAGCCACTTGTGTGGGTTGAAGAGTCCGTCTCATGCTACCCACTAGTGTGAAAGCACAACCAACATTCGAAAGTGACCAAAACATTAGCCAGAAAGCACTGGCACTGAGATGTGGTCTGTGGTCCCCACTTACAGAACCACTCCTTTATTGAGTGTGTCTTGATTATTGCCAATAATTTCCATCTGTTGTCTATTCCATTTGCACAACAGCATGCGAAATTGATTGTCAAACAGTGTTGCTTCCTAAGCGGACAGTTTGATTTCACAGAAGTTTGATTTACTTGGAGTTATATTCTGTTGTTTAAGTGTTCCCTTTATTTTTTCAGCAGTGTGTGTATATATATATATATATATATATATATATATATATATATATATATATATACTGTATATATATATACACAGTGGGTACAGAAAGTATTCAGACCCCTTTAAATTTTTCACTCTTTGTTTCATTGCAGTCATTTGGTAAAAACAGAAATATAGAAATTGTTGCAAATGTAATAAAAAAGAAGAACTGAAATATCACATGGTCATAAGTATTCAGACCCTTTGCTCAGATATTTAAGTCACATGCTGTCCATTTCCTTGTGATACTCCTTGAGATGGTTCTAGTCCTTGATTGGAGTCCAGCTGTGTTAAATTAAACTGATAGAACTTGATTTGGAAAGGCACACAGCTGTTGTGAATTTACCTTTTGGCTCCCTCTAGTGGTTACTAGTGATTTTACTCTGGGTATGTCATTCATCCCTTGTATGCTCACCTGGGTCGTTAGGTCAGGGGTGTTGCTATATAAGCTCCCTGGACCTTCAGTTCAATGCCTGGCAACGTTGTAATCAGAGCTAATCTGTTGTGCTCTTGTCTTCTGATCCTGGTTCCTGCTAAATTAAGCTAAGTCTGCTTTCTTGCTTTTTGCTATTTGTTTTTGTTTGCATTTTTGTCCAGCTTGTACATAATCTGTATCCTAACCTTGCTGGAAGCTCTAGGGAGGCTGGAGTTCTCCCCCCGGGCCGTTAGACGGTTCGGGGGTTCTTGTATCTCCAGTGTGGAATTTTGTTAGGGTTTTTGTTGACCACATAAGTTATCTTACTACATTCTGCTATTAGTAAGTGGGCCTCTCTTTGCTAAACCTAGTTCATCTCTGTGTTTGTCATTTCCTCTTACCTCACCGTTATTATTTGTGGGGGGCTTGTATCCGACTTTTGGGGTCTATTCTCTGGAGGCAAGAGAGGTCTTTGTTTTCCTCTTCTAGGGGTAGTTAGTCCTCCGGCTGGCGCGAGACATCTAGCGACCAACGTAGGCATGTTCCCCGGCTACTTCTAGTGTTGGCGTTAGGAGTAGTTATATGGTCAACCCAGTTACCACTGCCCTATGAGCTGGATTTTTGTACGTCGCAGACTTACTTGTTCCTCTGAGACCCTCGCCATTGGGGTCATAACAGTTTGCCAGGCCCATATTAAATGTTAAATGCATTGCAGAAGCGGGATTATAAGAAAGAAAGTTCTGAGTTTTTTTTTCTCTCTCTCATTTTTTTTTTTTTCTTTTCCCCTTTACCCCTGAGTGGCTTGTGTTTGCTGCAGACATGAATGTCCAGACCTTGATTACAAGTGTGGATCAGCTTGCGGCTCGTGTGCAGGGCATACAAGAGTATGTTATCAGAAATCCTGTGTCAGAACCTAAGATACCGATTCCTGAACCGTTTTCCGGAGACCGATTTAAATTTAGAAATTTCAGGAATAATTGTAAATTGTTTTTGTCCCTGAAACCCTGTTCATCTGGAGACTCCGCTCAGCAAGTAAAAATTGTTATTTCTTTTTTACGGGGCGACCCTCAGGATTGGGCTTTCTCGCTGGCGCCAGGAGATCCGGCATTGGCTGACATTGATGCGTTTTTTCTGGCGCTTGGTTTGCTTTATGAGGAACCCAATCTTGAGATTCAGGCAGAAAAAGCCTTGCTGGCGATGTCTCAGGGCCAGGACGAGGCTGAAGTGTATTGCCAAAAATTTCGGAAATGGTCCGTGCTGACCCAGTGGAACGAGTGTGCATTGGCTGCAAATTTTAGAAATGGCCTTTCTGAAGCCATTAAGAATGTGATGGTGGGTTTTCCCATTCCCACAGGTCTGAATGATTCTATGGCCCTGGCTATTCAAATCGACCGGCGGTTGCGGGAGCGCAAGACCGCAAATTCCCTCATGGTGTTGTCTGAACAGGCACCTGATTTAATGCAATGTGATAGAATCCTGACTAGAAATGAGCGGAAAATTCATAGACGCCAGAATGGCTTGTGTTACTACTGTGGTGATTCTACACATGTTATCTCAGCATGCTCTAAACGTCTTACTAAGGTTGTTAGTCCGGTCGCGATTGGTAATTTGCAACCTAAGTTTATTCTATCTGTAACTTTGATTTGCTCACTGTCATCGTATCCTGTCATGGCGTTTGTGGACTCAGGTGCTGCCCTGAGCCTTATGGATCTGTCATTTGCCAAGCGCTGCGGATTTGTTCTTGAGCCATTGGAAAATCCTATCCCTCTTAGGGGTATTGATTCTACGCCATTGGCAAAAAATAAACCGCAGTTTTGGACACAGGTTACCATGTGCATGACTCCCGAACATCGGGAGGTAATACGTTTTCTTGTTCTGCATAAAATGCATGATTTGGTTGTTTTGGGTTTGCCATGGTTACAGACCCATAATCCAGTCTTGGACTGGAAGGCTATGTCAGTGTCAAGTTGGGGCTGCCATGGAATTCATGGAGATTCCCTGCCCTTGTCTATTGCTTCTTCTACGCCTTCGGAAGTTCCGGCGTATTTGTCTGATTATCAGGATGTCTTCAGCGAGTCTAAGTCCAGTGCACTGCCTCCTCATAGGGAATGTGACTGTGCAATAGATTTGATTCCTGGCAGTAAGTTTCCTAAGGGGAGACTGTTTAATCTGTCGGTACCTGAACATACCGCGATGCGTTCATATATCAAGGAGTCTCTTGAGAAGGGGCATATCCGTCCTTCTTCTTCCCCTCTTGGTGCGGGATTCTTTTTTGTGGCCAAAAAGGACGGATCTTTGAGGCCTTGTATTGACTATCGGCTTTTAAATAAGATCACTGTCAAATTTCAGTATCCTTTGCCGCTGTTGTCAGATTTGTTTGCCCGGATTAAAGGTGCCAAGTGGTTCACCAAGATAGACCTTCGTGGTGCGTACAACCTTGTGCGCATTAGGCAGGGCGATGAATGGAAAACCGCATTCAATACGCCCGAAGGTCATTTTGAGTACTTGGTGATGCCATTTGGGCTCTCTAATGCCCCTTCAGTTTTTCAGTCCTTCATGCATGACATTTTCCGGAAGTATCTGGATAAATTTTTGATTGTTTATCTGGATGATATTCTGTTTTTTTCTGATGATTGGGACTCGCATGTGGAGCAGGTCAGGATGGTTTTTGAGATTCTGCGTGAAAATTCTTTGTTTGTAAAAGGCTCAAAGTGTCTCTTTGGTGTACAGAAGGTTCCCTTTTTGGGGTTCATTTTTTCCCCTTCTGCTGTGGAGATGGATCCAGTCAAGGTCCGAGCTATTCATGATTGGACTCAACCCTCGTCAGTTAAGAGTCTTCAGAAGTTCTTGAGTTTTGCTAACTTCTACCGTCGTTTTATCGCAAATTTCTCTAGCGTTGTTAAACCGCTGACGGATATGACCAAGAAAGGCTCTGATGTAGCTAACTGGGCTCCTGCTGCCGTGGAGGCTTTCCAGGAGTTGAAACACCGATTTACTTCGGCGCCTGTTTTGTGCCAGCCTGACGTCTCACTTCCCTTTCAGGTTGAGGTGGATGCTTCGGAGATTGGGGCAGGGGCCGTTTTGTCGCAGAGAGGCCCTGGTTGCTCTACTATGAGGCCTTGTGCCTTTTTCTCTAGGAAGTTTTCGCCGGCAGAGCGAAATTATGATGTGGGCAATCGGGAGTTGTTGGCCATGAAGTGGGCATTTGAGGAGTGGCGTCATTGGCTCGAGGGTGCTAAGCATCGTGTGGTGGTCTTGACTGATCACAAAAATCTGATGTATCTCGAGTCTGCTAAACGCCTGAATCCTAGACAGGCCCGCTGGTCATTGTTTTTCTCCCGTTTTGACTTTGTGGTCTCGTATTTACCAGGTTCTAAGAATGTGAAGGCCGATGCTCTGTCTAGGAGCTTTGTGCCTGATGCTCCTGGAGTCGCTGAACCTGTGGGTATTCTTAAGGAAGGAGTTATCGTGTCTGCTATTTCTCCAGATCTGCGACGTGTGTTGCAGAGATTTCAGGCTGGTAGGCCTGACTCATGTCCACCTGACAGATTGTTTGTGCCTGCTAGATGGACCAGCAGAGTCATTTCCGAGGTTCATTCCTCGGTGTTGGCAGGGCACCCGGGAATTTTTGGCACCAGAGATCTGGTGGCCAGGTCCTTTTGGTGGCCTTCCTTGTCAAGGGATGTGCGGTCATTTGTGCAGTCCTGTGGTACTTGTGCCCGAGCTAAGCCTTGTTGCTCTCGTGCCAGCGGGTTGCTCTTGCCCTTGCCTGTCCCGAAGAGACCTTGGACACACATCTCTATGGATTTCAATTCGGATCTTCCGGTGTCTCAGGGCATGTCTGTCATCTGGGTGATATGTGATCGTTTCTCCAAGATGGTCCATCTGGTTCCTTTGCCTAAGCTGCCTTCCTCTTCTGATCTGGTTCCTGTGTTCTTCCAGAACGTGGTTCGTTTGCACGGCATTCCTGAGAATATTGTGTCGGACAGAGGATCCCAGTTTGTTTCCAGGTTCTGGCGATCCTTTTGTGGTAGGATGGGCATTGATTTGTCGTTTTCGTCCGCTTTCCATCCCCAGACTAACGGACAAACGGAGCGAACTAATCAGACTCTGGAGGCTTATTTGAGGTGTTTTGTCTCTTCTGATCAGGATGATTGGGTGACCTTCTTGCCGTTGGCTGAATTTGCCCTTAATAATCGGGCTAGTTCCGCCACCTTGGTTTCGCCATTTTTCTGCAACTCTGGTTTCCATCCTCGTTTTTCCTCGGGACATGTGGAGCCTTCTGACTGTCCTGGGGTGGATTCCGTGGTGGATAGGTTGCAGCGGATCTGGAGTCATGTGGTGGACAACTTGAAGTTGTCACAGGAGAAGGCTCAGCGTTTTGCCAACCGCCGCCGCGGTGTGGGTCCCCGACTTCGCGTTGGGGATTTGGTATGGCTGTCTTCTCGATTTGTTCCTATGAAGGTCTCCTCTCCCAAATTTAAGCCTCGCTTCATTGGTCCTTACAAGATATTGGAAATCATTAATCCTGTATCCTTTCGCCTGGATCTTCCGGTGTCGTTTGCCATTCACAACGTATTTCATAGGTCCTTGTTGCGGCGGTACGTTGTGCCTGTGGTTCCTTCTGCTGAGCCTCCTGCTCCGGTGTTGGTTGAGGGCGAGTTGGAGTACATGGTGGAGAAGATCTTAGATTCTCGTCTCTCCAGGCGGAGGCTTCAGTACCTGGTCAAGTGGAAGGGCTATGGTCAGGAGGATAATTCCTGGGTGGTCGCCTCTGATGTGCATGCGGCCGATTTAGTTCGTGCCTTTCACGCCGCTCATCCTGATCGCCCTGGTGGTCTTGGTGAGGGTTCGGTGACCCCTCACTAAGGGGGGGGTACTGTTGTGAATTTACCTTTTGGCTCCCTCTAGTGGTTACTAGTGATTTTACTCTGGGTATGTCATTCATCCCTTGTATGCTCACCTGGGTCGTTAGGTCAGGGGTGTTGCTATATAAGCTCCCTGCACCTTCAGTTCAATGCCTGGCAACGTTGTAATCAGAGCTAATCTGTTGTGCTCTTGTCTTCTGATCCTGGTTCCTGCTAAATTAAGCTAAGTCTGCTTTCTTGCTTTTTGCTATTTGTTTTTGTTTGCATTTTTGTCCAGCTTGTACATAATCTGTATCCTAACCTTGCTGGAAGCTCTAGGGAGGCTGGAGTTCTCCCCCCGGGCCGTTAGACGGTTCGGGGGTTCTTGTATCTCCAGTGTGGAATTTTGTTAGGGTTTTTGTTGACCATATAAGTTATCTTACTACATTCTGCTATTAGTAAGTGGGCCTCTCTTTGCTAAACCTAGTTCATCTCTGTGTTTGTCATTTCCTCTTACCTCACCGTTATTATTTGTGGGGGGCTTGTATCCGACTTTTGGGGTCTATTCTCTGGAGGCAAGAGAGGTCTTTGTTTTCCTCTTCTAGGGGTAGTTAGTCCTCCGGCTGGCGCGAGACATCTAGCGACCAACGTAGGCATGTTCCCCGGCTACTTCTAGTGTTGGCGTTAGGAGTAGTTATATGGTCAACCCAGTTACCACTGCCCTATGAGCTGGATTTTTGTACGTCGCAGACTTACTTGTTCCTCTGAGACCCTCGCCATTGGGGTCATAACACACAGCGGTCTATATAAGACCTCACAGCTCACAGTGCATGTCAGACCAAATGAGAATCATGAGGTCAAAGGAACTGGCCAAGGAGCTCAGAGACAGAATCATGGCAAGGCACAGATCTGACCAAGGTTACAATAAAATTTCTTCATTACTCAAGGTTCCTAAGAGCACAGTGGCTTCCATAATCTTTAAACAGAAGAAGTTGGGGACCACCAGAATTCTTCCTAGACCTGGCCATCCAGCCAAACTGAGCTATTGTGGGGGAACAGCCTTGGGGAGAGTGGTAAAGAAGAACCCCAAGACCACTGTGGCTGAGCTCCAGAGATGCAGTAGGGAGATGGGAGAAAGTCCCACAAAGTCAACTATCACTGCAGCCGTCCACCACTCTGGCCTTTATGGCAGAGTGGCCTGACAGAAGCCTCTCCTCAGTGCAAGACATATGAAAGCCTGCATAGAGTTTGCTAAAAAACACATGAAGGATTCCCAGACTATGAGAAATAAGATTCTCTGGTCTGATGAGATGAAGATAGACCTTTTTGGCTATAATTCTAAGCGTTATGTGTGGAGAAAACCAGGCATTTCTCATCACCTGCCCAATACAATCCCAGCAGTGAAATATGGTGGTGACAGCATCATGCTATGGGGGTGTTTTTCAGCTTCAGGGACAGGATGACTGGTTGTCATTAAAGGAAACATGAATACGGCCAAGTACAGAGATATCCTGGATGAAAACCTCTTCCAGACTGCTCTGAACCTCAGACTTGGCCAAAGGTTCACCTTCCAAAAAGACAATGACCTTAATTACACAGCTAAAATAACAAAGGAGTGGCTTCAGAACAACTCTGTAACCATTCTTGACTGGCCCAGCCAGAGCCCTGACCTAAATCCAATAATACATCTCTGGAGAGACCTGAAAATGGCTGTCCACCAACGTTCACCATCCAACCTGATGGAACTGGAGAGGATCTGTAAGGGAGAATGGCAGAGGATCCCCAAATCCAAGTGTGAAAAATGTGTTGCATAATTTCCAAGAAGACTCATGGCTGTACTAGCTCAAAAGGGTGCTTCTACTCAATACTGAGCAAAGGATCTGAATACTTATGACCATGTGATATTTCAGTTTTACTTTTTTATAAATTTGCAAAAAATTACTACATTTCTGTTTTTTTTCAGTCAAGATGGGGTGCAGAGTGTACATTAATGAGAAAAAAATGAACTTTTTTGAATTTACCAAATGGCTGCAATGAAGCAAAGAGTGAAAAATGTACAGGGGTATGAATACTTTCCATACCCACTGTATATATATATGTATGTGTATATATATATATATATATATTTATATATATATACCGTATTTTTTGTACTATAGGACGCACTTTTTTCCCCAAAATTTTTGGGGAAAATGAGGGGGTGTCTTATAGACCGGATGTAGCTTGCCAGGGGGGGCGGTGGCAGAAGGAGTCAGGCGATGCTGCGGAGGAAGTGTTTGGAGATGCTATGCTGTGGGGCAATACTGTGAGTTCCACACTAGTAGGAGGGGGTGCTCGGCGGTGCGGGGTCTCCACTGACATTTTGTGAAAGCCCAAAACCCTCACACTTCCATGGTTTCAAAGTGATTGTCTCCGGGAAAATGGCTGCCAGAGGCGGCAAATGTGCAGAATGAGATCTCCACACTGACATCTCGTCTCCCAAGATAAAAATCTCAACATGTGCCGCCCCTCCCCACCTGCCGGTAAGCTTAGTTCATACTGTGAGACGGACTCCCATTTGATGCGTTACATTTTTTTCCCCTTTTTTCCCCCTGAAAATTTGGGTTGCATCTTATGGTTCGGTGCTTCTTATAGTTTGAAAAATATGGTACATACAAGGCAGTTATGTATAAGTAAGTCTAAATTAAAAACAGACCACATTGAAAAATATTAAATGGCATCTTTTAAGAGGCGTAGCTAGGGTTTTGGCTCGGGGGCAGCAAAACTTTTGAATGGGCCCATAACCAGGTAAATCTGATTACAACTATGGTGGTGCACCCTAATTGTAAGTATATGGGAACCTCAGCAGATGACAGAGCGCTTACTAAAAAATCTTTATACAAAAATCAACACTGATATTACCACCATATGGTGACCATATAGTGGAAGATACCAGTCATGCAGAACATGTAATACATTACAGTACAGTTACAGATGTTGACTTACAGGTGACATTTTTGACACTTTTCCATCTGGCCCAGACCGACATGACAAATTCTCCAACCATTACTCGGCTGCAGAGATTACAACTAGGGTTGAGCGACTTTTACTTTTTCAGGATCGAGTCGGGTTTCGCGAAACCCGACTTTGTCAAAAGTCGGGTCGGGTGAAATCGGCCGATCATTGAGAAAAGTCGGGGGCCGACTGAAACACGAAACCCAATGCAAGTCAATGGGGAATAAAAGTCGGCAGTGAGTGGAGGACAGGAAAACACCTACAGAGCCCATTTTAATGTCAAAAACATCAATTATTGTTACTTAAGTTTGTCAATCTTAATTAACCTTATAATAATAGTTAGGTATTGAAAATTGGGGGTCATTTGGTTAAAGTTGTGTGGGGGGGCTGGCTCAATTTTTTCTTGGGCCCAGGAAATGTGGAATACGTCTCGGTGGAGGAGCAGGGAGAGGTAAGTATTTCAACTTTGCAAGTGCTGTGATCCTGAGCAAGCAGGGGGGGCACACTCATTCGCATTGCCACTGGCACAGGGCCCCTCAAAGTACGGCGTTGTGATTGACGGCAGGGGCGCCTCCCACCGGCAGAGACACTTTTGTGTACTATGAGGGGCCCTGTGCCAGTGACGTCGCCAATGAGTATGCCCCCCCACCTGTTGAAGGAACCTGCACTTTCATCTGCACCTTCCTCTTTGTCCCCATGTAAGGTGGTATAGTATGCGGGAAGGGGAACCTGAGTTTCAGTAGGGTCAGATTCAGGCTGTGTAGAGTGCAAGGGGAATGTAGTGGTCTGTGTCAATGTACCAGCAGACTCATCTAGCAGTGGCTGGGCAATGGGCAGTAATGAGGAGGAAACACAGATATAGGCCCAAAATAAAAAAAAAGTAGGCTAAAAGCTGTTAAAAATTGGTAACAGGAGTAAACAGGCAGCATTGGTTTGTTCAGTGGAGGAGAACAACAATCAGCGGCAGACACCGTTAGTAGGCCCAACCAAACAAGTAGGCCAAATGCAGTTTCATATTCTAAATATAGGCCGAAAGCCTGAAGATTGAAGCTCAGCTTTGTGTAGTAGAGGAAAACAAGAGGCTGCAGCAGACAACGTTACTAGGCCCAAACCAAGAACTAGGCCAAATGTAGTTTCATATTGTTGTTACAGGCCGAAAGCCTGAAGCTTCAAGCTCAGCTTTGTTTAGTAGAGGAAAACAAGAGGCTGCAGCAGACAACGTTACTAGGCCCAAACCAAGAACTAGGCCAAATGTAGTTTCATATTGTTGTTACAGGCCGAAAGCCTGAAGCTTCAAGCTCAGCTTTGTTTAGTAGAGGAAAACAAGAGGCGGCAGCAGACAATGTTACTAGGCCCAACCCAACAAGTAGGCCAAATGCAGTTTAATATAAAAAATATTTAAACGAAAGCCTGAAGATTGAAGCGCAAGAAAAATAAACCAGGATAACACCAAGGAGCGGCAGACACCGTTAGTAGGCCCCAACCCAACAAGTAGGCCAAATGCAGTTTAATATTTGAAACGGGACAATAGTTGAAGTTCAGCTTTGTTAAGTGAAGGAAAAAAAAGATGCAGCGGCAGACACCGTTATTACGCCCAAATAATAAAGTCAGTGGTAGTAGGCGCAAAGTATTAAATGGAGTCCAGGGCCCCTGTATATTTTAACTATCATCTATCATATCAAATAATTCGTATTGGCAGTGCCATTTAAGTTTTTACCCGCACAGACTACACAGTGGTGGAGCTGGGAGAGGTAGTATTGCAAGTGGTAGAGCACAGTTCAATCTGGGGGGGGGATACTCTCTCGTGGGCGGCGGTACTGGCACAGGGCCCCTCATATAACGACGGTGTAATATGAGTTGTGGTTCAGTGTCTCCCCCCAAAAAATGAGGAAGTCTGGTGGAAGAGGCCGTGGGCGGGGGTTGTCAGCTGGTACTGATGGTGCTGGTGGTGCTGCATCTCGTTGTAGTGGCAAAAGCACAGTAGCACCTAAGGCTGGAGGTGTTCAGCCTGCGTCATCGTCTGGCTACACAAGGCCTCGAAGGCTCCCTTACCTGGGAGTAGGAAAACAGCTTTTAAAGCCAGAGAAGCAGGAAAAAGTGTTGTCTTTCCTTGCTGACTCACCCTCTAGCTCTTTCGCCTCTTCTTCCCAAAGTTCTAAATGTAAGAGCAGCCAGTCGTCAGTGGATGCTCCCGGTCAGGAAAAAGACGTTTCCTTGTGTCCTTCTCCCAAACCAAAAGTGAAGGATGCAGCAGGCGACACTACAGGTTACTCCATGGAGCTCTTTACACATACCGTGCCTGGGTTTGAAAAGGGAAATTGTACACTGCCAATTACAAGAAGAATAGGACATGGAGTGCACTGATGCACAGCCACAGCTAGATGTGATGCTGTTCCATTGACTCTGATCACTACATTGCCCTCGCAGTTTACTGAGCCAGAATGTGACCCTGATGAGACTATGGTGCCCTGTCCCGAACGCTATAGCACCTTACACGGTGACACTGAGGAAGGTGCACATGACATTGAGGAGGAGGTGATAGATGACCCAGTTGTTGACCCAGATTGGCAGCCATTGGGGGAAGAGGGTGCCGCTGCCACTAGCTCAGAAGCGGAGGAGGATGATCCGCAGCAGCCATCTACATTGCAATAGCTGTCATCTGGCAGGCCCGTATCAGGCCAAAAATGTTTGCGTAAAACAAAAACAGTTTTAGGAGAGCGTGGCCATTCGGTGAAAGTAGCACAGCGCACAATGCCTGAAAAGGTTTTCGATAGTAGGAAGAGTGTAGTGTAGCAATTTTTTAACCAAGATCAGAATGATCCGTCAAAAGTTATCTGTAAGAAATGCTCCAAGACCTTTAGCAGAGAGAATAATCTTCAAAATTTAAATACAACGTGCATGCTTAGACATTTAACCACCATGCACTTGCAAGCCTGGACTAACTACGAAACGTCCCGTAACGTTGCTGCACCTGCTTGGAGTGAAGGTAGTCAGCAATGCTACATTGCTTCCCTCACTGTAAGCCCACCGGTTAGGACACCACCAGCAGAAAATGTGGAGGTATCGTCGTAAGGCCAAAGCAGTCAGGGAATCACAAGGTTATTGGTAGGAAAGACTCTATGTTGGCCAACAACAAGAATACCATGACAAACTCTCTCTCAATCCGCCATGTCCACCACCACCGCTAGTTCCACCATATGCAGCTCTCCAGTCCAGCTCACCCTACAAGAGACTCTCGTTAGGAAAAGAAAGTACTCATCCTCTCATCCGCGTACACAGGATTTGAACGCCCACATTGCTATACTAATCTCATTACAGATGATGCCCTACCGTTTGGTTGAAAGCGAAGCTTTCAAAGACCTGATGGCCCACGCAGTACCACGCTATGACCTACCCAGTCGACACTTCTTTGTGAGAAAAGCCATCCCAACCCTCCACCAGCATGTCAAAGACCGCATTGTCCATGCCTTGAGGCAATCAGTCAGTGGAAAGGTGCACCTCACAACAGATGCATGGACCAGTAGGCATGGCCGGGGACGTTACGTGTCCATCACGGCGCACTGGGTTAATGTGTAGGATGCAGGGTCCACAGGGGGCAGCCATAGTGCGACAGTTCAGCCTATCCCACAGTCTCAGGAAAAAGTTGGCATACAGCGTTCACCACTCCTCCTCCTCCTCCTCCAGAAGCGAAAGCTCGTGCACAGAGCGCAGTCGCCCTACCACTCCATCCGCAGCTGCCAGTGTTGCACACAGGGTGTCCCATTATCGAACAGCTAGTGGTAAACGTCAGCAGGCTGTGTTTTAAATGAAGTGTTTGGGCGACAACAGACACACCGCGGAAATACTGGTGGAGTACTTGCAGCAACAAACTCAGTCATGGCTGGGCAGTGTACATCTTGAGGCAGGCAAGGTATTCAGTGATAATTTTATGGCTGCCATAGCCCTTTCAGAACTGAAACACATACCTTGCCTGGCTCACACCTTTAACCTGGTGGTGCAGGGCTTCCTCAAAAATTATCCAAAGTTACCAGCCCTGCTCCTGAAGGTGTGAAGACTTTGCTCGCACAGCCGCCGGATGCCCATACACTCCAGCCGTATGCTGAACCATCAGCGATCACTGAATATTCCCCAGCACCGCCTAATAATCGACGTTGCAACAAGGTGGAACTCCACACTGCACATGATTCAGAGGCTGTGCGAACAGAGGCGTGCTGTTATAAATTTGTGGGAGGATACACGGGCAGGCACTTGGATGGCAGACATGGAGTTGTCTGGTGTGCAGTGGTCGACGCCATCATAAGCATTAACATCCCACTTATGCGTCTGCTGATGCAAAGTTTGACGCACATTAAGGAGCAGGCGTCTGCAGCCGAGGAGGAGGGAAGCCTTGATGACAGTCAGCCATTGTCTGCTCAGGGAACTGTCCAGGACGAATTGGCGGACGAAGAGGATGAGGAGGAGGATGATGGGGATGAATATGTATGGGAGGAGGATGATTCTCAGGTGGCAATAGAAACTGGTGGCATTGCAAGGTCTGGTACAGGTTTATTGAGGGACCCTTGTGATGTTGATTTGCAAGAAAGTGGGCCTCAACCCAGCAGAAACAGTTAATTCACACCTGGAACATTGGCCCACATCGCTGAGTATGCCTTGCATATCCTAAAAAGGGACCCCCGCATTTTTAAAATGATGACCGATGACGACAACCGGTTGGCCTGCCTCCGGGATACAAGATATAAAGGAAAAATGCAAAATATCATGCCACATGAGAACCTAGGTCAAATATTGGCTACCAAACAAGCAACTCTTGTAGACCGTTTGGTTCAGGCATTCCCAGCACACAGCGCCGGTGATGGTTCTCACACGAGCTGCAGGGGGCAACATGGCAGAGGTGCTAGAGGTGCAGAAATCCGAAGTGGCATTGGACAGAGGGGTTTTACGACAAGGTTGTGGAATGATTTTGCAATGACCGCTGACATGACAGGGACAGCTGCATCGATTCAAAGTGACAGGAGACAGCATTTGTCCAGTATGGTTACAAACTACTTTTCCGCCCTTATCGATGTTCTCCCTCACCGGTCATTCCCCTTTGATTACCGGGCATCTAAACTAGACACCTGGCCTGAATTGCCAGAATATGGATTACAGAACCTCGATTGCCCTGCTGTCAGTGTGCTTTCAGAAAGAGTGTTCAGTGCTGCTGGTTCAATACTGACCGGAAAAAGGACACGTCTGCCTACCAAAAATGTTGATTAGCTAACCTTCATTTAAATTAACCAATCATGGATTTCACATTCTTTTACCCCACCTTCCCCTGATGACACGTAGCTTGCCTGAAAGATGACTTGCTTTTGGGGGGAGACACAGAACCCCAACTCTGGCCCTGTGGGATAACACAACACTATGAACGTGGAAGAAAGTGTCTGCCTGATATATACGACGCACTAGCAGTACAGCTGAATATACACTGTGTGAGAATTTGAATCTCCATTTTTGGGGGGGAGACACTGAACCCTAACTCTGGCCCTGTGGGATAACACAACACTATGAACGTGGAAGAAAGTGGCTGCCTGATATACGACGCACTAGCAGTACAGCTGAATATACACTGTGTGAGAATTTGAATCTCCATTTTTAGGGGGGAGACACTGAACCCTAACTCTGGCCCTGTGGGATAACACAACACTATGAACGTGGAAGAAAGTGTCTGCCTGATATATACGACGCACTAGCAGTACAGCAGAATATACACTGTGTGAGAATTTTAATCTCCATTTTTTTGGGGGGGGAGACACAGAACCACAACTCTGGCCCAGTGGTATAACACAACACTATGAACGTGCCAGAAAGTGGCTGGAATTATTATTTAAAAAAAAAAAAAAAAAAAAAGGAAGCTCCCTACAATGAACTCAGGACAAGTATGGCAGCAATAAAAAGGACTGCTGAACACAAAAATGTGGACAAATAAACAAGATAGGTAACTGTGCAGAAAGGAGCAACAGGAATTTTGCTTTTAAAAAAGCAGTTGGTTTGCACAGCACCATGCACACAGCTATGCAGCTGCTGCACTAAAATACGACCTCCACTGTCCCTGCACAAAAAGGTGGTGTGGGACAGTGAAAATCGCTCCAGCACAAGCGGTTTGGGAGTTTATATTTCCTCCCTAACTCTGTCCCTGCTTCTGACAAAGCTGCAGCAACCTCTCCCTATGCTCAGATCGGCAGAAGTAAGATGGCGGTCGGCTTGCACGCCCCTTTATAGCCCCTGTGATGCCGCAGATAGCAAGCCAATCACTGCCATGCCCTTGTCTAAGATGGTGGGGACCAGGACCTATGTCATCACGCTGCCCACACTCTGCGTCCTCATTCATTGGCTGAAAAACGGCGGTAACAGCGTCATATGAAACGCGACTTTGGCGCTCTGATCGTGTACCGCATGGCTGATCCCACACTAGGATCGGTTCGGGTTTCATGAAACCCGACTTTGCCTAAAAGTCGCCGATTTATGAAAATGACCGATCCGTTTCGCTCAACCATAATTACAACAAAGACATATTTGACTTTTCACATTTCCTGCATCATCCCCATCTATTCCCAACCTGCACAAACTCCTCATCCTGCTTAAACCACAATATTAAGCCTCTGCTGCTTTATGTGTCCCTATCAAAGCACCTACTGTGTGGTTCTGTGTACCCTCTAAATGGTAAAACAACCCTCTAGAATATAGTATTGCCATGTGCAAGAGCACTAGAAAATAGTGCCCACATTTTTCCCCCTAGAAAGTAATAATACCCTCTGTGTGCTCCTTTAGCAGTCACAATAACCTGAGTTCACCTATAGCAATAAGTGCCCACTTAACATTTAATATTGTCCCAAGTCTCCCCCCTGCACAGTTGTTCTCTACACAATATGATGCTCTGTTATACTATTTTAATGCCCCCTCACTGTATAGTACTCCTCCCATAGTATACTGACCCCTTAGCAGCCCTCAAACTGTTTGAAGGTTCTAACACTCTATGATGGCACCCACATTGTACAAAGACCCCACATTATCTCCCACACTGTATGATCTGCATGATGGCCCCCTCACTGTAATCCCCACACTGTACTATAATGCACGCCCTCATAGGCCTCCATACACTATAATGCTCTCCCCATTGGCAGACTCTATATAGTATAAGGCACTCTGCATATGCAGACTCTATATAGTATAGTGCACCCCCATAGGCAGACTTTATATAGTATAATGCTCCCCATAGGAAGACTCTATACAGTATAATGTATCTCCATATGTAGACTCTATATAGTATAATGCACTCCCCATAGGCAAACTCTATATAGTTTAAAGCACCCCCATAGGCAGACTATATAGTATAAAGCACCCCCAAAGGCAGACTCTATATAGTATAATGCACTCCACCTAGGCCTGTATAGTATAATGCACTCCCATAAAAAAAATACTCATCTCTCATTCTCATTTCCCCCACTGCTCCAAACACATAATTCTATGTAAACAGGATTCACGCTGCCAAGAGCAACGGCAGTCAATGTGCACTGAGCAAACTACTACGGATCAGTCAGTCTGCATTGACTACCACTGTCTGCCTGTGTAAACAACCAACAATAAGTATTGAACAGTTTTCTAAGTAAACATATATCTAAAGGTGCTATTGACATGAAATTCTCACCAGATGTTGATAACAACACATTCAATCCACGCAAAGAAATCAAACCATATATGTCTATAAATTAAGCTACGTGTAATAATGTGGAATAACACAGGGAAAATAATTGTACACATGAAGAGAGGTATAAAAAGCCATGGAAATTCATGACATTAGCTGAAAAATCTCATTCATTAGAAAGTAATCCTGTCACCTAGTGAAACATAATGTCAGCTGATTCAACTGATGGCTTATAAAAAAGGTGTCTCATTACCAAGGTGTCACACAAGGAACATCTCATGATGTGTAAAACCACTGAACTGTCTCAAGGCCTTTGCAACCTTATTGTTGCAAAATATACCAATGCCATTAGTTACAGAAGAATTTTAAAACTACTGAACGTTCCAGTAAGCACTATTGGGGCCATAATCCAAAAATGGAAATAACATACTTTCACCATAAACCAGCCTTGATCAGGTGTTCCCTGCAATATTTAAGACAGAGAAGTGAAAACAATAATCAGAAGAGTTTTCCAAGAGCCAAGGATCACCATTGGAGAGCTACAGAAAAACATGGAATCAGCAGATGTAATTGTTTCAAAGAAAACAATAAGTAATGCACTCAACCTGTGTGCACTCTCTCCATGCAAGACTCCATTGCTGAAAAACAAAAAGCATGTTCAAGTGTACTTAAAGTTTGGTCAACAACATTTATAAAAGCTTGTGAAATACTGGGAGAATATACTCTGGTCAGATGAGACCAAAATTAAACTCTTTGGGTGCCATAATACACACTATGTTTGGAGGCCAAAAGGAACTGCATATCACCCCCCAAAAAACACCATACCAACACTAAAATTTGGTGGTGGAAAAACCATGGTGCAGGGATTTTTTTTCAGCATATGGCACTGACAAACTTCATATAATTGAATGAAGGATGAATCGACAAATGTACCAAGACATTCTTGATAAAAATCTGCTGCCATCTACCAGAATGATGAAGATGAAAAGAGGGTGGACATTTCAGTAAGACAATAATCCAAAACACACAGTCAAGGAAACTCACAATTGGATTCAGAGAAAGAAAATATAGCTGCTGGAATGGCCCAGACAATCACCTGACCTGAACCTAAAAGAAAATTTATGGTAGGAACTAAAGCTCAGAATTCATAGACGGAGCTCATGGGACCTTCAGGATTTGAGGAGTGTTTGTGTGGAAAAATTGGCCAAAATCACACCAGAGCAATGCATGCGACTAGTTTCTCCATACAGGAGGCTTATTGAAGCTGTCATCACCAACAAAGGCTGTTGTATGAAGTATTAATTACATTTTAATAAGTGTATTCAGTACTTTATCCCTGTGTCATTTCTCATTATTACACATAACTTGGTTTATGGACATCTGTGGTTTGATTTATTTGTCTGTGTGATTGGATGGGTTGTTACCAACATCTGGTGAGGATTTCATGTCAATAGCATCTTTATAAATATATTTACTTAGAAAATTGGTGATGTGTGTTCAATACTTAATTCACCCAATGTACCGATTGGCAGTCGTTTAGTACCACCAGACAGTCCATGTAAAAAGTGCCAAAATAGATGAACAGCGCTCCAAACGGGTGTAGTAGTATCTAAAAAGCAGTTTATTTTGCCATGAAACAGCAACGTTTCGACCAGAATCTGGTCTTTTTCAAGCATATACAAAGGTACAAAATGTCAGCTTAAATAGTGTGGACACCACACAGGGCACCAATCACTATCCAGCTGCTAACTTTAATAGAAATACAATACACAACACACATCAGATACATAGAGAATCAATAGTGATCTATAAAAAAAACACCCACAATACAGATAATCATGAAATCATTTCAAAATACAAAGTTGATAATATGTTTATCTTCTGTTGAGCAAATCAAAATCCAGCGTCATCATCTCCATGGCAACACTCCGCCAATAATAGAGCTCCTGTATTAGTCTTCCAAGCCAATCCGGTGTGTCCAAGAGAACGGCGCCAGAAATGAAGACAGCCAATCACATCCCCACACATATTGGAAAATGGCACAGAAACCCAATTGAAGAACAATTAACAAAGTACATCTGTACCTATGTCATAGCTCCGCGTCAACCACCTGTTCACCCACCGGGTGATTTGCTCAACAGAAGATAAACATATTATCAACTTTGTATTTTGAAATGATTTCATGATTATCTGTATTGTGGGTGTTTTTTTATAGATCACTATTGATTCTCTATGTATCTGATGTGTGTTATGTATTGTATTTCTAATAAAGTTAGCAGGTGGATAGTGATTGGTGCCCTGTGTGGTGTCCACACTATTTAGGCTGACATTTTGTACCTTTGTATATGCTTGAAAAAGACCAGATTCTGGTTGAAACGTTGCTGTTTCATGGCGAAATAAACTGCTTTTTTGATACTACTACACCAGTTTGGAGCGCTGTTCATCTATTTTTGCACTATTTGGAGTATCCAGGAAGGTTCCTTGGACATGGAACGGGCGCCCCGTTGAGTGAGTGCTGTCAGCCCCTTTCTTTTTTCTACTATATAGTCCATGTAAAAAGATCCTAAGTAACACTCTGCCACACTTTTTATTTTTTCTCTGAAACACTGCTGAGCAAAACATAACTGTTTGCAGGATTCATGTCCTTGTTTCAAGCAAAATTAATTATATGACAGCTTTCCTTTAACATGTCTTTCATTAAAAAATGAAGGGGGTATTTTGTAAAAGATTATTATAAAATCACAAGTTTTCTGGCATAAAAAAGCAGTAAAGTATGGCACGTCATATTTGCATTAACACTTGCAACTTTATTTTCTCGACCCTTTGAAAAGTGACAAAAAGTTGCCATGGTAAGGTGGGAGAAGGCGAGGCCACAGTGAATCCGATATATTCTCTTGAATTTAAGAAACAAATTGGCAAAAATTATAGTACAAATCTAGATCTGTTTATAGAAGGTGTAGATTTAAATTTCTGCATCACAGCCTAAGTTGACAAAATATATTATGAGTGGTGCACCTGATAATATATTGTACCCATTTTACACCAACATTTTGAGTTAAGACCTGTACATGAACTTTCCCTTGAAGGCTTCATTAAATTATTTTATCATTTCAACACTAGGTGTCAGCAGAACTACATGAGAAAATACCTGCAAGTGGAATCTCTATTTTTGATAAACATGTATTTGTAGAGTTAGCATATATACTGCTAGAACAGAGTCAACATAGGTCTCTACAATATATTTGTGGAGATACAATATACAGTGGAGAAAATAGTAGGAGATCTTGCACAATTGGTGGCTGACTAGGCTAGTTTCAAATTAGCGTTCGAATCCGCAGCGTTTAATCCGCATCCACAAGTGCAGGAAAAAAAGCATGGAAACACGTACAAACGCGGCGTTTTTTAGACGCATGCGGGAATGCATGCGGTTAAAAAAAGCAGCGTTTGCACGCTTTTCTATGCGTTTTTTCCTGCGTTTGCGTTTTTGGTGCGCATGGTGACAAATTTTACAGGAGAAAAATCTAGATAACCAGAAACTGCCAATGGAATTACAGAGGGCGTGTATTATGGGATCTCTGTATATAGACCCTTGAACAGCTGAAATCTTCAGATTTTGCTCCTGTATGCTGTGTCAGAATGGATCTTCGCATGGAGAGCTTTTATTTCAACCTGGATTTAAGCATCAAGCTGTTTCTTGCCTGTGCGTTTGCTTGGGAGCAAGACAGAAATCGCGAAAGATAGAGAAGGAGACGGCGTAGGCTTTTTTGGAGACACCCCATTATTGAACTACGTGAGAGCCGTGGAGCCTATCACATGCTGTCTGGCGAGCTTAATGCCAACGCGGAGAAATTCCTTGAATATACAAGGATGTCGCAAGACTCGTTCCGAGATTTGCTTGCTCGTGTCCAAGGAACCATACGGAGACAGGACACCCAGCTCCGTAGAGTGATTCCACCCGAGGAACGTCTGCTGGTTACATTAAGGTACGTTCCAAATCTAAACCAATGACAGTCCACATTTTGGGTGTTCTGACATGTATGTTTGGGGTATTTTCCTTTCTGTCTTTAGCGTAACCACACCATAAATAGAATAGATTGTAATTTTTTGTTTGTTTGTTTTTCTTACAGATTTCTGGCAACCGGAGAGAGTTTATCATCCCTCCACTTCCAATACCGGCTTGGAATATCCACCCTGTCTGGAATAGTTGCGGACACCTGCCGGGCTTTGTGGAATGTACTCCGGGATGAGTTTATACCCCTACCCATCTTGGACATGTGGCTTGAAATTGCGGAAAAATTCTGGAGTGTGTGTGATTTCCCAAACTGTTTGGGAGCAGTGATGGAAAGCAGATTCGCATTATCAAACCAGCCAGAACAGGATCGGAGTACTTCAATTACAAAAAATATTTTTCTGTTGTGCTCATGGCGATAGCAGATGCGGACTGTCGCTTCATCGCCGTGGACATTGGAGGTTTTGGCTGTGGCAACGATTCCCGGACTTTTAAGAACACTGATATTGGCCGCCGTGTTTATGGCAAAAATTTTAATTTTCCACGGCCATAACCGCTCCCCAACAGTCAAGGTCCACCGATGCCATTTGTTATGGTTGGGGATGAGGCCTTTCAGATGTGTGAAAACCTACTGAAGCCATATTCCAGTCGGGACTTGAACCACACTAGAAGGATCTTTAACTACAGACTGACCAGGGCCCGAAAAACAGTAGAGTGTACCTTTGGCATTCTAGTCTCAAAATTCTTGCATCAGCCATTAATCTAAAAATGGAGACAGTCGACGAGGTGGTCAAAGCCTGTGTGGTTCTGCACAATTATTTAATGGCAAAGGAGCAACCCGACATTGAACTGGATGAACCAGTTGCACACCCACTGCCCAATTACCAGCATCACCCGCTGCGGTCAACTGCTGAAGTTGGTCACATGCGGGACCAATTTGCTGCCTTTTTTGATTCTGATATTGGACGCGTGTCATGGCAGGACAATGTTGTGTAAATGTCCTGTTGTAATTTTATCTGTACCAGTAATTTTCTTAAATGTTAATAATAATTCTCATTAATAAACTTTATTTTTGGTTGTGTTAACCATGTCTCCTATGTATTTCCTCTACAAACCAAGGCTGTCCTAAAACTAGCAGTATTTGGTCTGTATTTAATATCAGTATTTGTAATCCAAAACCAGGAGTGGGTGATAAAGGCATAGGTGCTAGTTATTATGTTAATATTATAATTTACCTCTAATTGTTCCACTCCTTGTTTTGGCTTACAAATACTGATATAAAACACTGACCACATACGGCTAGTGTGACGGCAGCCATGTTGCTTTAGTGGTAAGCTTGTTGACGTCATTGCGTCCTGATTCTGTTCTGCAGTATCCATTGGACACAGACTGAAGAGACAATGACTGTCATACTAAAGAGATCTATACTCATCAAGTCAGGTGTCAGAAATAATGAATTCATGATGCTCATATAACAGCCTCATGAATTCACTATTTCTGACACCTGTGCAGGTGAGCATAGATATGCCGTGTATGACCACCATCGTCCCTTCACTTTGTGTGGAATAGATTACGTACACAGAAGAGAAAATGGAGGTTATACAAGGCAGTTCTCTACTCACCAGGTCAGGTGTCCTAACTATTTGCTAACTACTGGAGCTATGATGTGGCCAAAAAATAAAGTGTGTGGCGAAGTTTCTTATTTGGCGCACGGTGTGTGTTGCCGGCGGCGAAAGACACAATAAACCAAACATAATTGGGGCAAAAAAACTTGTATTTATTTTTTAACAACCAAAATATTTCTTTAACTGCGCCGGCTGGGGTAGAGTGATGTAAACAGGGGGTGTGAAGCACTGAGGCCTGGTAACCGTGGACAACGCAGAGGTGGCAGGATAAGGGGCAATGAAACTAGTGGGGTCTGGTAGTTCGGGGATAGGGCTTGACACATTAGAGGCTTGAGACGCACTGGAAGGGTGAGACAAACCTGACATTACAGACACACTGGGAGGTGAAGGGGGAGGAATACTAAGAGTACGCTGTTTTTTATTTTTGCATTTTTTGTGATTGCCGGGTTCCGGGAAGCCTCGGTGGACTCATATGTTGTGGCATGGTCGTGGTGGGTGACCTGTCAGGGTCCGGCTGCACTGCGTCAGAGTCCATAGTGCTCGTAGAGCGTGCAGCCATGCCAGAGTCCATAGTGCTCATAGAACGTGCAGCCATGCCAGAGTCCATAGTGCTCGTAGAGCGTGCAGCCATGCCAGAGTCCATAGTGCTCGTAGAGCGTGCAGCAATGCCAGAGTCCATAGTGCTCATAGAGCGTGCATCCATGCCAGAGTCCATAGTGCTCGTAGAGCGTGCAGCCATGCCAGAGTCCATAGTGCTCATAGAGCGTGCAGCCATGCCAGAGTCCATAGTGCTCGTAGAGCGTGCAGCAATGCCAGAGTCCATAGTGCTCGTAGAGCGTGCATCCATGCCAGAGTCCATAGTGCTCGTAGAGCGTGCAGCCATGCCAGAGTCCATAGTGCTCATAGAGCGTGCAGGCATGCCAGAGTCCATAGCGCTCGTAGAGCGGAAGGCCATGCCAGGGTCCTGCTGCATCGTGGTGGTGGCGGTACGGAAGGCCATGCCAGGGTCCTGCTGCATCGTGGTGGTGGTGGTACGGAAGGCCATGCCAGGGTCCTGCTGCATCGTGGTGGTGGCGATACGGAAGGCCATGCCAGGGTCCTGCTGCATTGTGGTGGTGGCAGTACGGAAGGGCATGCAGCCACGCCAGAGTCCATAGCGCTCGTAGAGCGGAAGGCCATGCCAGGGTCCTGCTGAATTGTGGTGGTGGCGGTATGGAAGGCCATGCCTGGGTCCTGCTGCATCATCGTGTCAGTGGAGGAGGTCCAAGCAGGAGCAGCGGTTGTCATGGTGGTGGTGGTGGGCTGTCCAACAGCACTCGGCATCATGGTGGTGCTGTACTGGTGTCCGGCAGTGCTAGGAATAGAGGTGGCCATGCAGTGGTATGCAGCAGAGGTCGGCATTGAGGTTAATCATGACAGTGAAGGCACAGGTGGATATGCCGCCACTGTCTGCTGAAAATACCGACTCTGCTGCATAGCCTGCACGTAAGCAGCATTGCAGGCCTGCATGACACTCAGCTGGAGATCAGGAGTAAGGTGTTCCGACATGCCCTGCTCAATTTGGTTAAAAAAATGATGTGCTGGCCTCTGGAGGTCTGCTTTTACTTGGTCAAGGCTTTTGGTGACCTCCTGGATACGTGTATTCATATGGCTAAGTGAAATATCCATTCGGTCACCCAAAGCCTTGAGTCCTTCGTGAAAAACCGAGCTCAAATGCAAAAACTCGGGCATGAGGGACCTGTCCGATGCCCTCTGCCGCTGCCGGGAGGAGCCCAAAAAAAAGGGGCAATGGCAGAGGACTGGGAAAGGGGAACACCTGATGGACCAGCTTCCTGGTCTCCAGTTAGTGTGGCAGGCCCACTTGCTGCAGCGCTGCTGGATGGCTGGGATGGGTCCATGGCTGTCTGATGAAGGACCACTTCAGAACCTGGGCCAACAGTAGTGCTCCATGTGCTGTGAAAAAAGGAAAAAGAAAATTAATACCAAAAATTAACCAGACGCAAAATCCTGTGGAATAGAAATATACAGATTATGGCAATACAATACAACCTAATGCAAGGGAAAAATACTTACGTTCTCTGGGTAAGGACTGGTCTTAAAAATGCCAGAACGTGATGGTATTTGTATTTTCTGATCCTTGCTCCTGAACCACTGGGAACATGACTCTCTTGACGCAGGTCCTTGTTGAAGCGGTCCTTCATCGAACGCCAACGTGTTTTGACTTTGCACTGTTAAAAAAAACATTATGGTCAGAAAATGGACTTTTGGCCATGCTCACACAACTGTGTGTGATGAGAGAAACTCCTGAGAGTTTCTTTCATCACACACAGTTGTGTGAGCACGGCCAAGGTCTTTGCTGCTTCACACTGCAGTGCAATACTTGCCAAATGCATTTCGGATCCGATTCGGGGCGTTGTCCCAGCCATCCCACATCGCTTTTGCCACCTCATTCCATAGGCGCACAACGGGACTCGCTCCTGGACCAGGGAGATGAGGAGGTTATTTTCTATGAGGTCTTCATCCCGTTCTGGAAACTAAAAATTAAATAAAGACATTAATGTTGGGTCAATTAACATAAGGAAAAGAAAGAAAACAGAGGCTGAGAAATGGCATGAATAGGAAAGTCAAGATACAAAAGGATTCCAGAAGAAAAATGTAAAGAAATAGGAATGTAAAGAAAGGAAGATTCAAGAATACTAAAGTGAGGATACAGTAAACAGTCAGCCTTGTATATGTACACGCTGCCGCCTTGCCACCCGACCTTGACTCCGCTGTTCCTGCCCAGTCTCTGCCGCAG
Source organism: Ranitomeya variabilis (assembly GCF_051348905.1). NCBI lineage: Eukaryota > Metazoa > Chordata > Amphibia > Anura > Dendrobatidae > Ranitomeya > Ranitomeya variabilis. The sequence continues at coordinate 833,757,517 of NC_135233.1, forward strand.
TAGAAGAAGAGCTCTAAAAAAATGAAAAACAAAAATTGTCATATGTGTAGATGTGACAGTGAATACTTACCAATCTGAGGAGGCATATACTCACCTCACTGACATGTTCTTCTTCAGAAGGCCCAGGACGTTGCTCCTCATCAGAAGAAGAAGACATTCTAATGCATGCATAAAGAAAAAAATGGCAGAAATTAGGACATATAGAGACAGAAAATAGAAAATAAAGGCATTGGATAGGATATACTCACATTGTTCAGTGTCTTGTTTTCCTCCAAGGATGTAGCCTGCGTCTCGTCTGCTTCAGTGTCTGCTGAGTAGTGACCTGCAAATGTCCACTCCCTCCCTTTATCACCTTGTATGTGGGGGGTGGCTTATCAGTGTCTAGACATGTTTTTCTCTTGTGGAACGCATGCGTTCATGAACGCAAGCAAACGCATGTGCTTGTGAACGCATGCGTTCATATAGACAGCAATGCGTTTTTTTGGCGCATTCCTTGCGCAATCGACCGCATACATTTCCAGGCGGCAAATTGACGCCTCTAAAAATTACTACATGTAGCATTTCCACGACAAGCCACAGACGACGAAACGACGCATGCGTCGTCAAACACGGCAAAACGTGAACGATCGCAGACGCATGCGTCCCTAATGTTAAAGATAGGAATACACAACGCATGCGGATATTTGCGGAAGAAATGCTGCTGACATAACCGCAAATGTGCAACCAGCCTTAAAAAGATGAGAGAGGCCTGTAATTGACATCATAGGTAGACCATATGACATTCTCCCTATACTCTTCTGGGTAATCCAAATGCTCTCTTCAGAAGCTTCAGAAGGGCCCAGACATGTAATGGCTTAAGCAGGAGGACACGTCTGTCACTGCAGGATCTGAGTCCCTGGCGGCGTAGTGTGTTACTGATGGTAGCCTTTGTTACAGTGGTTCCAGGTCTACTGTTGTGGATTCTGTTTGCGGGCTCCCTCTGGTGGTTACTGCTGGTACTGGGTGACTTTGGTGGGTTGCGGCCTTTGGTTTCCATCTGTCCATCAGAGGCTGGGTGTTTCCTATTTTACCTGGCCTTTCTGTCATTTCCCTTGCCGGCTATCAATGTGTTCAGATGTGCTCTGTTTGGTTCCTGCCTACCTGCTCCCAGATCTTTCAGGATAAGCTAAGTGCTGATTTTCAGTTGTTTGGTTTTTTGTCCAGCTTGCTTAGAATGTCTCTTTGTTAGCTGGTTGCTCTAGTGGACTGAGGTTCTCCCCATGTGCCATGAGTTGGCACATGGGTTCTTGTAAATCTCAGGATGGTTTTTTTGATTAGGGTTTTTTGCTGACCGCTCAGTCCCCTTTTGTGTCATTCTGCTTTCTAGTTTTCAGCGGGCCTCTATTTGCTAAAGCTATATACATCATCTCTATGTGTGTGCCTTCCTCTCATTTCACCGTCAATACATGTGGGGGGCAACTATACCTTTGGGGTTAATTCCTCTGGAGGCAAGTGAGGTCTTTGTTTTCTCTGCAGTACTAGTTAGCTCTTAGGCTGGTGCGTGGCGTCTAGAACCAACGTAGGCACGCTCCCTGGCTATCTCTAGTTGCGTTTGTCAGGCGTAGGGCAGCGGTCAGCCCAGGTTCCATCACCCTAGAGCTCGTCCGATATTTATTTTGCTTATCCTGTGCTATCCCTAGCCATTGGGGATTCATGACAGTATAGCCGGCCAGCAAAGTGTTAATTGTTTGGGCTGAAGCAGGAGTTAAAGAAGTGTTCAAGGGAAATTTTTTTTTTTTTTTTTTTTTTTTCCTTCAGAGTTTTGCTGCCTAGCCCTTAATTGCTGTCTAGCTGCTTCTTACCTCCTCTTAACCCTTGAATGGCTCTGATCTTAGCCGTTTATCATGGATGTCCAGAGTTTGGCTTCCAGCCTGAGTAATCTCGCGGCAAACGTTCAAAACATACAGGATTTCGTGGTTCACACTCCCATGTCTGAACCTAGAATTCCTATTCCAGAGTTCTTTTCTGGAGATAGATCTACCTTCCTGAATTTCAGGAACAATTGTAAATTGTTTCTCTCTTTGAAATCTCACTCCTCTGGAGACCCTGTTCAACAGGTCAAGATTGTTATATCGTTCCTACGGGGCGACCCTCAGAATTGGGCATTTGCATTGGCACCAGGGGATGCTGCATTGCTCAGTGTGGATGCGTTTTTTCTGGCATTGGGATTGCTCTATGAGGAACCTAACCTAGAGATTCAGGCTGAAAAGGCTTTATTAGCCCTCTCTCAGGGGCATGATGAAGCGGAAATATATTGTCAGAAATTTCGGAAATGGTCGGTGCTTACTCAGTGGAATGAGTGCGCCCTGGCTGCAAACTTCAGAAATGGTCTTTCTGAGGCCATTAAGGATATTATGGTGGGGTTCCCTGCGCCTACAGGTCTGAATGAGTCTATGGCTATGGCCATTCAGATTGATCGGCGTTTACGGGAGCGCAAACCCGTGCACCAGTTGGCGGTGTCTTCTGAACAGGCACCTGAGTCTATGCAATGTGATAGAATTCAGTCCAGAAGTGAACGGCAAAATTATAGGCGGAAAAATGGTTTGTGTTTTTATTGTGGTGATTCAGCTCATGTTATATCAGCATGCTCTAAACGCACAAAAAGGGTTGATAAATCTTTTGCCATTGATACTCTGCAGTCTAAGTTCATTTTGTCTGTGACTCTGATTTTTTCACTGTCTTCCATTTCCGTCGATGCCTATGTGGATTCAGGCGCTGCCCTGAGTCTTATGGATTGGTCATTTGCTAAACGCTGCGGTTTTAGTCTAGAGCCTCTGGAAGTTCCTATTCCTCTGAAGGGAATTGATTCTACACCATTGGCTATGAATAAACCGCAGTATTGGACACAAGTGACCATGCGCATGACTCCCGTTCATCAGGAGGTGATTCGCTTCCTTGTACTGTATAATTTACATGATGTACTAGTGCTGGGTCTGCCATGGTTACAAACTCATAATCCTGTCCTGGACTGGAAAACAATGTCTGTGCTAAGCTGGGGATGTCAGGGGGTAAATGATGATGCACCTCCGATTTCTATCGCTTCATCTACTCCTTCGGAGATCCCTGCGTTTTTGTCGGATTATAGGGATGTTTTTGAGGAGCCTAAGCTCAATTCGCTCCCTCCTCATAGAGAGTGTGACTGTGCTATAGAATTGATTCCTGGCAGTAAGTTCCCTAAGGGTCGTTTATTTAGTCTGTCACTGCCAGAGCATACTGCTATGCGGAATTATATTAAGGAGTCCTTGGAAAAGGGACATATTCGTCCATCTTCGTCCCCTCTGGGAGCAGGTTTTTTTTTCGTGGCAAAAAAAGATGGTTCCCTGAGGCCTTGTATGGATTATCGCCTTCTGAATAAGATTACAGTCAAATACCAGTATCCATTGCCATTATTTACGGATTTGTTTGCTCGCATTAAGGGGGCTAGGTGGTTCACTAAAATAGATCTTCGTGGTGCGTATAATCTGGTGCGGATAAAACAGGGTGATGAGTGGAAAACCGCATTTAATACGCCTGAGGGCCATTTTGAGTATTTGGTAATGCCTTTTGGACTCTCCAATGCTCCGTCAGTCTTTCAGTCCTTTATGCACAATATTTTCCGTCAATATCTGGATAAGTTTATGATTGTGTATTTGGATGATATTTTGGTGTTTTCTGATGACTGGGAGTCTCATGTTCTACAGGTCAGGAAGGTGTTTCAGGTTTTGCGGGCCAATTCTCTGTTTGTGAAGGGCTCAAAGTGTCTCTTCGGAGTCCAGAAGATTTCTTTTTTGGGGTACATTTTTTCTCCTTCTACTATTGAGATGGATCCCGTTAAGGTTCAGGCTATTTGTGACTGGACACAACCTACATCTGTTAAGAGCCTTCAGAAGTTCTTGGGGTTTGCTAATTTTTATCGTCGGTTCATTGCTAATTTTTCCAGTATTGTTAAACCTTTGACTGATTTGACTAAAAAGGGTGCTGATGTTGCTGATTGGTCTCCTGCGGCCGTGGAGGACTTTCGGGAACTTAAGCGCCGGTTTTCTTCTGCTCCTGTGTTGTGTCAACCAGATGTTTCACTTCCTTTTCAGGTGGAGGTTGATGCTTCCGAGATTGGAGCGGGGGCGGTTTTGTCACAGAGAAGTTCTAATGGCTCGGTGATGAAGCCATGTGCTTTCTTCTCTAGAAAATTCTCGCCCGCCGAGCGCAATTATGATGTGGGTAATCGGGAGCTTTTGGCCATGAAGTGGGCATTTGAGGAGTGGCGTCATTGGCTTGAGGGTGCTAAACATCGCGTGGTGGTCTTGACTGATCACAAGAATCTCATTTACCTTGAGTCTGCCAGGCGTTTGAATCCTAGACAGGCTCGTTGGTCGTTATTTTTTTCTCGTTTCAATTTCGTGGTTTCATACCTGCCAGGTTCAAAGAATGTGAAGGCAGATGCTCTTTCCAGGAGTTTTGTGCCTGACTCTCCTGGAGACACTGGGCCTGCTGGTATCCTTAGGGATGGGGTAATATTGTCCGCCGTATCCCCAGACTTGCGACGCGCATTGCAGGAGTTTCAGGTGGATAAACCGGATCGATGTCCACCAGAAAGACTGTTTGTTCCGGATGATTGGACCAGTAGAGTCATCTCCGAGGTCCATTCTTCTGTGTTGGCTGGTCATCCTGGAATATTTGGTACAAGAGACTTGGTGGCCAGGTCTTTTTGGTGGCCTTCCTTGTCTAGGGATGTGCGTACCTTTGTGCAGTCTTGTGAAGTGTGTGCTCGAGCTAAGCCTTGCTGTTCACGGGCTAGTGGGTTGTTGTTATCCTTGCCCATCCCGAAGAGGCCTTGGACGCACATTTCCATGGATTTTATTTCTGATCTCCCGGTTTCTCAGAAAATGTCCGTTATCTGGGTTGTGTGTGACCGCTTTTCTAAGATGGTTCATTTGGTGCCCTTGCCTAAGTTGCCCTCCTCCTCTGAGTTGGTTCCTTTGTTTTTTCAGAACGTGGTTCGTTTGCATGGGATTCCGGAGAACATCGTTTCTGACAGGGGATCCCAGTTTGTGTCTAGATTTTGGCGGACGTTTTGTGCCAAGATGGGCATTGATTTGTCTTTCTCGTCTGCATTCCATCCTCAGACGAATGGCCAGACGGAGTGAACTAATCAGACCTTGGAAACTTATTTGAGGTGTTTTGTTTCTGCTGATCAGGATGACTGGGTTGCTTTTTTGCCACTGGCCGAATTTGCTCTTAATAATCGGGCTAGTTCGGCCACGTTGGCCTCTCCTTTTTTTTGTAATTCGGGGTTTCATCCTCGTTTTTCCTCTGGTCAGGTGGAGTCTTCGGATTGTCCTGGAGTGGACGTGGTGGTGGACAGGCTACATCACATTTGGAATCAGGTGGTGGACAATTTGAAGTTATCTCAGGAGAAGACTCAGCAGTTTGCTAATCGCCGTCGCCGCGTGGGTCCCCGACTTCTTGTTGGGGACTTGGTGTGGTTGTCTTCTCGTTTTGTCCCTATGAAGGTCTCTTCTCCTAAGTTCAAGCCTCGGTTCATCGGTCCTTATAGGATCTCGGAGATTCTTAACCCTGTATCTTTCCGTTTGGATCTCCCAGCATCGTTCGCTATTCATAATGTGTTCCATCGGTCGTTGTTGCGGAGGTATGAGGTGCCTGTTGTTCCTTCGGTCGAACCTCCTGCTCCGGTGCTGGTGGAGGGAGAATTGGAGTATGTTGTTGAAAAGATCTTGGATTCTCGTGTTTCCAGACGCAAACTCCAGTATTTGGTTAAGTGGAAGGGTTATGGTCAGGAGGACAATTCCTGGGTGGTCGCCTCCGATGTTCATGCGACTGATTTGGTCCGCGCCTTCCATACGGCTCACCCTGATCGCCCTGGGGGTTCTCGTGAGGGTTCGGTGACCCCTCCTCAAGGGGGGGGTACTGTTGTGGATTCTGTTTGCGGGCTCCCTCTGGTGGTTACTGCTGGTACTGGGTGACTTTGGTGGGTTGCGGCCTTTGGTTTCCATCTGTCCATCAGAGGCTGGGTGTTTCCTATTTTACCTGGCCTTTCTGTCATTTCCCTTGCCGGCTATCAATGTGTTCAGATGTGCTCTGTTTGGTTCCTGCCTACCTGCTCCCAGATCTTTCAGGATAAGCTAAGTGCTGATTTTCAGTTGTTTGGTTTTTTGTCCAGCTTGCTTAGAATGTCTCTTTGTTAGCTGGTTGCTCTAGTGGACTGAGGTTCTCCCCATGTGCCATGAGTTGGCACATGGGTTCTTGTAAATCTCAGGATGGTTTTTTTGATTAGGGTTTTTTGCTGACCGCTCAGTCCCCTTTTGTGTCATTCTGCTTTCTAGTTTTCAGCGGGCCTCTATTTGCTAAAGCTATATACATCATCTCTATGTGTGTGCCTTCCTCTCATTTCACCGTCAATACATGTGGGGGGCAACTATACCTTTGGGGTTAATTCCTCTGGAGGCAAGTGAGGTCTTTGTTTTCTCTGCAGTACTAGTTAGCTCTTAGGCTGGTGCGTGGCGTCTAGAACCAACGTAGGCACGCTCCCTGGCTATCTCTAGTTGCGTTTGTCAGGCGTAGGGCAGCGGTCAGCCCAGGTTCCATCACCCTAGAGCTCGTCCGATATTTATTTTGCTTATCCTGTGCTATCCCTAGCCATTGGGGATTCATGACAGTCTACGCAGATCATTCACTAGGTTCCCCCCGTGTGGTTCTGGGATTTTTGCTCACCGTTCTTGTGATCACTTTGACCCCACAGGGTGAGATCTTGCATGGAGCCCCAGATCGAGGCAGATTATCAGTGGTCTTGTATGTCTTCCATTTTCTTATTATTGTTCCCACAGTTGATTTCACCAAGCTGCTTGCCTATTGCAGATTCAGTCTTCCCAGCCTGGTGCAGGGCTACAATTTTGTTTCTGGTGTAATTCGACAGCTCTTTGGTCTTCATCATAGTGGAGTTTGGAGTGTGACTGTTTGAGGTTGTGGACAGGTGTCTTTTATACTGATAACAAGTTCAAACAGGTGCCATTACTACAGCTAATGAGTGGACAGAAGAGCCTCTTAAAGAAGAAGTTACAGGTCTGTGGGAGCCAGAAATCAAGCATGTTTTTAGGTGACCAAATATTTATTTTCCATCATAATCTGCAAAATAAATCTTGCCAAATCAGGTGATTTTCTGGATTTGCTTTCTCATTTTGATTCTCATAGTTGTGGTCTACCTATGATGTCAATTACAGGCCTCTCTCATCTTTTGAAGTGGGAGAATTTGCACAGTTGGTTTCTGACTAAATACTTTTATCCCCACTGTATACTGATAGAACAGAGTCAGCATAGGCCTCAAACATCCTGGAAACAGCAGGACTGTCCCAGATTTGGGTCCTCCCCACTATCTTGGTGTTTCTGCCTAGTACCGCAAAGCTGCTGGGTCCTAGCAGACCCAGGTCAGCTCTGCCAGTGACTTCTCTCATTGGCCATTTTGTCTGTGACTAGGACTACTACAGATGAATACTTCAGTTACGCTGATCTTTCATGATAACAATAACTGAATTACTCTGAATCATGATTCTCCAGGTCAGGCTCGAGTCACACAAGCGTTGAAAAAATCAGTTCCATTCTCATCCAGGAGAGTGATACGAATGAAATTCATGTGGTATTCCGTTTGCTTGTGCATGGTGAGAATGTGATTTTTTGTACCATGCTATCCGTATGGCATCCATATGGGTGGCGATTTTGAACATGCATTTTTAATCAATTGCACTATTAGGGGCTGATTGTTTAGAAGCCTATAAAAAGCCACTTTCCTAAGCCTCACACTGGGAGCACTTCAAGAAATTTTTTATAGGATATCCCCTACACTATTTGCAGTATTTATGGTTTCTTTGCCACGGTCTGTTATGATGTCTTTCCATTTAACAGTTAACACAACTGAGCATGTTCTATTACATTGAGTGCTGTCTCAACAGTTTGGGGAATGGTACCCACTAATAGTGGGTCCATGGAGGCAGCGCAGATTTTGGGTTCATCCTCTAATTTAAAAATGAACCACAAGAGGACACTTCCAAGGCCTGTATGTTGAGCTATGCCAATATCAGCACTAATTCATTGCCTATTATCGCATGACAATCCCCACATTTGACTATCTGTTGGAGGAGCTACGACTTGGGCTTCTTATGTACATCACTACAAACATGTGGAGATGTATTTCCACTGAAGAACGCCTTCTAGTCACCCTGAAGTATGTTAGCACTGGCTAAATTTCATATTTGTTTGATGTTTTCCTATCTCTGTATCCTTGTTGTATTTTATTTTTTTGGAGTCTTTATTTGACAGTGTGTTTATCTCTGTTTAGTTCTCAATACAATAATACTTATTTTTTATTTTATTGTATTGTGCTGTTATCATAGCTTCATTGGAGCCATGCTTAAAGGCTGAGTCACACATAACGATATCGTTAACGATATCGTTGCAACGTCACGCTTTTGGTGACGTAGCAACGATCCCGCTAACGATCTCGTTATGTGTGACAGTGACCAACGATCAGGCCCCTGCTGGGAGATCGTTGGTCGATGGGAATGATCAGGACCTTTTTTTGGTCGCTGATCACCCGCTGTCATCGCTGGATCGGCGTGTGTGATGCCGATCCAGCGATGTGTTCACTTGTAACCAGGGTAAATATCGGGTTACTAAGCGCAGGGCCGCGCTTAGTAACCCGATATTTACCCTAGTTACCATTGTAAAAGTAAAAAAAAAACACTACATACTCACATTCTGATGTCTGTCACGTCCCCTGGCATCCACAGGGTTAAAACTGCTTTCGGCAAGAGCGCTGCTAATATGCACGCGCTGCTGCCGAGAGCTTCCCTGCACTGACTGTGTCAGCGCCGGACGTAAAGCGGAGCACAGCGGTGACGTCACCGCTGTTACTGCCGGCGCTGACACATTCAGTGCAGGGAAGCTCTCGGCAGCAGCGCGTGCATATTAGCAGCGCTCTTGCCAAAAGCAGTTTTAACCCTGTGGACGCCGGCGGGGGACGTGACAGACATCAGAATGTAAGTATGTAGTGGGTTTTTTTTTAACTTTTACAATGGTAACCAGGGTAAATATCAGGTTACTAAGCGCGGCCCTGCACTTAGTAACCTGATGTTTACCCTGGTTACCCGGGTGCTGCAGGGGGACTTCGGCATCGTTGAAGACAGTTTCAACGATGCCGAAGTCGTTCCCCTGATCGTTGGTCGCTGGAGAGAGCGGTCTGTGTGACAGCTCCCCAGCAACCACACAGCGACTTACCAACGATCACGGCCAGGTCGTATCGCTGGTCGTGATCGTTGGTAAGTCGTTTAGTGTAACTCCAGCTTTAGGGCTACATCATAAAACAACGTGGCATCTGTGTGTTTGTGCAATACCAAACACCAAAGTTTACCTACGGTTACAACACAAGTAATGTTTAAGCCAATCATATTGTTAAAACGTACCCATATTACTGATGCATGTCACTGTTGCATGAAGTAGATTACTTTTTGTGATAGAATGTGCTATGTGATTTTAGATTATTTGCAAAAATGACAAATATTCTTACCTGTGTTGTTTTTGTTGAACTTCTATAGGTTTCTGTCTATGGGCCTGTCATATGCTGCCTTACACCTTGAGTTCCTCCTAGGCAAGTCCTCCATTTCCGGAATTATTAGAAGAACATGTGATGAGTCTGGGCCAAACTCCAACCCACAGTGATGCCAGAGCCTGGGCCTTAAGACTGGGAGCAAATTGCCTATGGTTTTCGGGAAAGATGCCAGTTCTCAAACTGCATTGGGACACTGGATGAGAAACTAATCCACATGAATAAGCCACCAAACTCAGGGTCCCAATATTTCAATTACAAAATGCATTTTTCTCTTGTGCTGTTGGCCTTGGTTGACAGACATACAGGTTTGCAATTGTGGATAATGGGGCATATGGAAGAACTGGAGATTCCAAAATCTTCAGTTTTTCCATAATGGGTCAGCGGCTTCGGAACAAGGAATTTGGTTTTTAACTACCAGTTGTCACATAGACTTGTGGAATGTGCCTTTGGAACGTTGTGTGCTAAATGGAGGGTGCTTATGTCAGCCCTCCAATCAGTGAGCCAAATCTAAACTCAGTTGTAAAGGCATGCATGATCCTCAACAACTATACAGAATTCATGAGTGTCTGAAGGATGTGTCTCCTGATGCACCCAATCCTGGCCAGCTGCAATTATTCCAACTCAGAGCAGGAGCCTTCTGCACTTAAAGTACAGGACATTTCACAACACCAGAGGGAAGTATTCCCTGGCAAGACTTCTTAGTTGTTTGACATTATTGAATTTGTTGTGTGCATGCCTTGTATCCTTTTTTGTGGAGTTTTTGTCAAAATATACCTTTACTTTATATAATTTGTCCATACAATAAATACTGAGGCATAATTCAGTTTAACTGAAATTTATGTATACAAAATAAAGTGGAAAATTCAAATGCCACCATATTTTTGCCACATGGATGGTCCTTACTTTTACCAATTTTGGAAAAACAAATTAAATAAATTTCGGTTTGTGATACGTAGTTGGGGAGGGTGGGTAAGGGCCAGGATTGGTTGATGAATGATGTGGTGCTGGTAGAAAGGAAGAGGTAGAGGGAACATGCGGCAACAAAGGGTTTCTAGGCTTCTGGGGCTAATAGACCCAGCCACTTGGGCCATAATATGTTTCCTCAATCTGGCTATGGCTGGACCAAGGGTGCTGCCTTTGGGCCACACTGTACTGATGTTTAGCAGGGCTGAATAAGGACAAGTCGCATTAATTTGCCCACTCAGATGCCCATAATGTGTAGCTTCAGAATGGTGCTGGCTTTGCACTTCTTGTGGTGGTGATGGGTGTGCCTCAGGTTGCTGGAGGTGATTTGGTGGTGGTAAGGCAGGTGCCTGTGTTTCTTCAAACTCAGAGTGGGAGAACTTGCACAATTGGTGGCTGACTAAATATTTTTTCTCCTCACTGTAAATTATTTTTCTTTGGTTTATTGCAGACAGCAGAAAGTTTTAAACTTCTCTAATAAAACTAATTTGCAACGAGAGTTAAATAATTTTAATTGTAACTTTTTTTTAATTTGCAGTTGTTTATAGGAAAAAGGCATTATTAAATCCACTGTGATACATTGTTGTTAACCAGTAAATGAAAAGTTTGCTGTTACAAAAATCTGTGAAAACTGGAGCAAGGATGTTTTTTCTTAGCATTTTTTTTTTTACTGTTCAGTGATTTCCATCCAAAAGTTCCCGCCTGCTCCACTACAAGAACTCATGAGCAACCTTTCTGGTTTGTCACATGTTCCTTCAATCCTTTAATTCATTGGAAATAATTATTTTCAAGTTAAACTGTTACCAATTACAAGAATGCTGAACTAAAATAAGAGTATTGTGGTTAAAATAACTTGTTGCAGATGTCTTCCAGGAATAGATTCTTCTGTTCTTCCCCTTTTGAAAGTCCCTCGTTTTTTGGAATAAAGAAACATGATCATCTAGGCTCACGGCAATCCAAAGGTTCTACTATAAAGCAAAAGGTAACAAACAAAAATTTCAATTAATGTAAGCTATTTATTCTAATGAGCATAAAAATTGAGGGAATAGGTAATACAAGCAACAAGATGTACATTAAAGCTACACATTATGGGCATCTGAGTGGGCAAATTAATGCGACTTGTCCTTATCCAGCCCTGCTAAACATCAGTACAGTGTGACCCAAAGGCAGCACCCTTGGTTCAGCCATAGCCAGATTGAGGAAACATATTATGGCCCAAGTGGCTGGGTCTATTATTATTATTGTAAAATAAGGATGCCATTTACTTTGCTAATAATGTTAGGCAAACCAGGTTCTAAAACATATTTACCAAATATACTGGAGTATAAGCCAAGATTTTCAGCCCATTTTTTTAGGCTGAAAGTGCCCCTCTCGGCTTATACTCGAGTCATTGTCCCAGGGGGTCGGCAGGGAAGGGGGAGCAGCAGCTGTCCATCATACTCACCTGCTCCCGGTGCGTCTCTGCATGTCCCTGCTTCTCTGGCACCAACAGGTCTTCCTGTGTTCAGAGGTCACGTGGTACCGCTCATTAAAGCATATTCATTACTTTAATGAGCAGTACCAGTGACCGCTGAATACAGGAAGAGCTGCCGGCGTCATCGCATCGGAGAAGCAGGGACCGCGCCGGGAGGGTGAGTATGAGGGAGGTAAGCCATGCAATATTCACCTGTCCCCATTCCACCACCGCACCCAGCTCTGTCTTCCGCATCCTCCAGCTGTGACATTCAGGTCAGAGAGCGCGATGACGTGTTTAGGGTGCGTGCCACCCTCTGCCTGAACAGTCACTGCAGAGAGACAGAAGACAGAGCGGCGCATGGTGGTGGCATGGGGACAGGTGAATATCGCAAGTGCCAGAGTCCCCGCCTGCTCAGGAGAAGAGATGAGTATGTCATTTTTTTTTTAATCGCAGCAGCAGCATATGGGGCAAATGATTCTATGGAGCATCTAATGGGGCCATATTCAACCTTAATGCAGCATTATATGGGGCAAATGTTTCTATGGAGCATCTTATGGGGCCATAATCAACCTTAATGCAGCATTATATGGGGCAAATGTTTCTATGGAGCATCTTATGGGGCCATAATCAACCTTAATGCAGCATTATATGGGGCACATTTTCTATGGAGCATCTTATGAGGCCATAATCAACCTTAATGCAGCATTATATGGGGCAAATGTTTCTATGGAGCATCTTATGGGGCCATAATCAACCTTAATGCAGCATTATATGGGGCAAATGTTCCTCTGGAGCATCTTATGGGGCCATAATCAACCTTTGTGCAGCATTATATGGGGCACATTTTCTATGAAGCATCTTGTGGGGCCATAATCAACATTTATTCTGCATTGTATGGGGCAAATGTTTCTATGGAGCATCTTATGGGGCCATATTCAACCTTAATGCAGCATTATATGGGGCAAATGTTTCTATGGAGCATCTTATGGGGCCATAATCAACCTTTATGCAGCATTATATGGGGTAAATGTTTCTATGGAGCATCTTATGGGGCCATAATCAACCTTAATGCAGCATTATATGGGGCACATTTTCTATGGAGCATCTTATGGGGCCATAATCAACTTTTGTGCAGCATTATATGGGGCACATTTTCTATGGAGCATCTTATGGGGCCATAGTCAACCTTTGTGCATCCGCCATGTGGATGGTTTGAGGGCATCGAGGTTTTTTCTTGAATCCAGTAATTTGGAAGTAGACTTACGTGAGCTGATATTGGAGTTGTTGGATTTTATCCTGACTCATAACTTTTTTGTTTTCAAAGATTGTTTCTTTCTCCAGAGACAGGGCACCGCAATGGGGGCGGCATGTGTGCTGTCCTATGCTAATTTATTTTGGGTTTTTTTGGGAGAGGGGGATATTCCATGATGGCGCACAGGCCGCCCCCCAAATCCTATCATGGTATAGGTATAATGACGATGTCCTATTCATCTGGCAAGGCCCTGTCCAGGATTTACAGACATCCATGGCAGGGTTGAATCGCAATGACTCCAATATCAGGCTCACATATATTTACGATCATAAAGAAATCTCCTTCTTGGATATTACACTTAAGGTACAGGAGAATGGATTCATTTATATGGATATGTACCATAAGGAAACCTCTGTTACTGCACTCCTCATCCTCACATCCACGCTCCACGATAAGAGCCATCCCCACTGGACAGTTCCTTCGTGCTAGAAGGATCTGTACTTCTGATTTATTATTTGAGAAACAAGCTGTGGACCTTGGGGAACATTTTAATCAACGTGGCTACAGTAGGCGCTCTATTAAGAAGGGATATGTGAGAGCAAAGAAGACCTGTAGGAATGACCTTTTGGTGGAGGGAAGGAAGAAAAAGAAAAAAACTTGGGATGGCCAACCGAGATTTGTTTCTACATATAACCATAAATGGGATTTGATGAGAAACATCCTAAATAGACATTGGTCAATTCTAAAAACTGAACCAACGCTATATAGATGCCTTCCAGACCAACCTCTGATGACAGCATGAAGAAGTGGCAACATTAGAGATATGTTGGTACATAGTCATTAGATTGCTATAACCCCAGACCCCTTTAAAGCAGGAAGACAAAAAAATGGGTTCTTCCCATGTGGTGACTGTTTTGCCTGCAAGAATCTAGTCAAGGCCATATTCTTCACGTCATCTGATGGTATGAGAGAATTTCAAATTAGAGAATATATCACCTGCAGCACAACCTATGTGGTCTACTATGCGATTTGCTCTTGCAATCTGACTTATATTGGTTTAACATCTAGAGAACTATGTGTACGCACATGCGAACATATAAGAGATATTGTAGCGGCACGTGACGTGGAGGATGTGGATGGCCTAAAACCTATCCCCAAACATTTTCGACTGCACCATAAATGCAACACAAAAGATTTAAGGGTCTGGGGTATTGATAAAATTTGTGCTGGCATTAGAGAGGGAGATATGAAATGTAAATTGGCACAGAGAGAATGCCGTTGGATCACTGTATTGCATAACATTACCCCGGCAGGCTTGAACGAGCAATTGAGCTTTAGTTCCTTTTTATAAGTGATTAGTCTCAGGTTTTAATTCTTTATGTTGCTGTTTGTGTGTTTTAATATGTTTTTTTTGTTGTTTTTTTTTGGTTTTGATATTTAGCTATCCTTGCTTGTTCTTATCGTATATTTGATGACGCAAATATTCCTTTGGAAAAGATGCACTGGTTCTGTAACTTGGCGAAGGATCCCCTTGATATTCCCCCTGGCGTAACCACTTTTGATGTGACAGACGATATAACAGGAGGCTTGATATTCCTCATTTCTGAGGGATCCCACTTTTTTGGTTTTTATTCTTTTTTTTTTTTTTTTATAAATCTGTTTATTACATTTTCAAAGGTTAACAGAGCAAATAATCAGCAATCACAAAGCCCCATAATCTGTAACCCTCCCCAAGCCCTCCCCAAAACTTCTTTTCTGCGTGCACACAATGTTCGAGTTATGTTATGAGATTGGTGAGTGACCACCTATCCGCTGTAATAAATACCATTGGGTGTTTTCAAATTGAGCTCGCAGTTTTTCCCTAGTCTCTAGAGGAAGAGACGGAACAAAGAGAGACCATGTAGTCAGGAATTTACCGGACATCTTTTCCTTATTGGTCAATGCCTCCATCCACTCCATTCTGAACAGGAACATAATCTTAGTATGTATAAGAGAGAGTAAAGGGATAGCTGGGCTTAGCCAATGTTGCATTATGCTTTTCCTAGTTGCCGAAGCCCAAATCATAAGAGTTGCCTTGATATGTTTAGGCAATTCGTGATGAGCCTCCTCTAAAATGTTAAAAATGGCCCACTGTGGTGTGAGCATGAAACTGATCCCACACAGCCTCTGTAGCTCATCATGTATGGTGCCCCATAGCTCCTGAATCTTCGAGCAGCTCCATAGGTGATGATATATATCAGTGTTGCGTGTTTTGCATTTGAAGCACAAGTATATAGTAGAGGGAGACATCCTAGACTGCAAATAAGGTATGATGTAGGCCCTATGTAAAATTAAGAGAGCCATGTCGGTGTAGCTACTATATGACAAAAACTTCCTTTGCCTAATAGTATTGAATAATGAAAATCTCCCAATACATCAAAATATCCAAGATGTTCAAATACAGCGGCTGAAATCAAGACATCCACCCATCCGAACCGCAATTACCCTGTATGATCATGATTTCAATTTAGAAGAGAAATGGCGTGAACTTTGGGTCAGTGCAGTAGACGGTGAGCCTCAAGCGTTTCCTCACTTTCAAAATCCACCACCAGGCTTCAATCTGCCAAGGAAAACCTGACACTTTGAATCGTATCAGAACAAACTTTGGTGTCTGTGCAGATCTTATGCATAAGTGGGGAAAATCTGACTCTCCTGCCTGTGACTGTGGAGCTGACCATTAAACAATTCAGCACATTGTCAAGGAATGTCCCCTCAGAGCTTATACTGGTGACAAGAATGATTTCTATACTGGAAATGACAATGTTATTGCATACATAGAAAATCTCGATATCCGACTCTGATTTCTACTCCTTTGTTCTTTTCAATCACTGTTTATCATTTATGTATTCTTATATAATGTTTAAATATATGTTCATACGATTAATAATAATGCGTAATGGTAGCATCGAGGAGGTCCCCTACCCCCAAACCCGGGAGATCTTTTGACCATTTTGCTAATCCTGTAGTTTTCCCTTCCCATGACCATCTCTTGCGTAATACCGAGCAAATACTACTTATAGATGCCGGTTGAGATCTTGCATTTCTAATGAAGCCGTCCAAATTGATTTTCCCCTCCCCCATCCCTCCAGTCGGATGGAAATAGGAAAGGATTATTACCAAATAATGGGAAACGCAGCGAGGCTGATTCAAAAGAGAGCACAGAAAAATTAAGGTCCAGTAGATCTATTGCCTGCTTACATCCCTGAACAGCCAGGTGTTTATAGAAGGATGGTGTAGAACCCCTCAAAAACCCAGAATTACCAAGAAATGGCTGGAACGGGGACAGCCCAGTGCGTAATTTACAAAGCCTTCTACAACGTCTCCAAGTCAGTATCGTTTGCCACAACGTCTGGTGTTCCTGTATCCCCGCCAGGAGCCCCTCCCCACTCAGATGCAACAATGCCGACAACGAGATATGCAGACAGATTTGTTGTTCCAAGCCAACATTAGCGAAATGAGAGATACCCCTTATCCAATCAATGGCATATCTAAAGTTAGCTGCCAGGTTATACCTTCCTATGTCAGGGAAATTAATTCCGCCCTCTGCCCTCGTCTTGTTTTTTATTCTTATTTCTATTTGTATTTTGTTTTTCTCTTTTTATTTCATATTTTTTATTATTTGTTATTATAATTTTTGTATGATTTTATATATATATAATATAATATCACATCTTCTCCTGTTCACATTGTTAAAATTATGCGCATATATTGATATTTATTCATAATTATGCATTGATGTCATATTGTCTTTCACTTGCTATTCATCGATGTGTTTTATAATGATTGATGTCACACTAGTATTCACTTCTTACACTTATGCATTCTATGGGTTTTTTTTGCGTCTCCTAGTGACTTTTGATTGAAGTTGTCCATCTAGATGAGCACTAATGAACTTTATTGGCCCCCTATTAGATAGACTGATTGGCGGTTTAATATGGTGCTTCTGTAATAGACAGCACTTACTCAATATGGCCCTTAGCGGACATTTTTTATGCTTTACCTGATATTGAACCACAGTGCGCATGTCTTCTGCTGTCTGTGTTTCGGTGGACGTCGGAAGCGATGCAACCCCCGGCGAGACAGACGGAACACATGCGCCGCAGTCAGTGGCACATTAAGGATAATTGGGGGTTCTATAAGAACTTGCCTCGCACACTCTACAGCATGGCCCCCTGACAAAGCCAACCCGAAACGCGCATTGGGGCTACGGTGTGGACCCCTAGATACCGCAGAATGGGTAAGGCACTCAGGGCTAGGGAGGACTTTATTATGATGGAACATTTGATTGCGAGTTCCTAAATGGACCTCCATACTAGTTATACCTACCACCTTATCCTGGTGCTTTCTCTCTTCTACTTAGTATGCACTGTGCACTTTACTGATGCATCTGTATGTGGTATTATTAGGTGGTCACACTGTTTTTCTGTGCTATCTTAGCTTCCCTTGCTGAATATATAAAAACCTGGTGATATCTGATTCAAACTTTATTTTTTGTATATGATTTAATGTGTAATAAATGTATACCTTTTTAATTCATCTGGATTCGAACTCCACTTTCTTTGGGTGTGTTGATTCTTTGTGCAGCATTATATGGGGCATATTTTTGTATGAAGCATTTTATGGGGCCCATCATAAACTTTATGGAGCATTATATGGGGCGTATTTTGTATGGGGCATCTTATGGGGCCCATCATGATCTTTATGGAGCATTATATGGGGATACTGATTCAATATGGATATTCAAAAACACAACCTACTGATGTCTCAATTAATTTTACTTTTATTGGTATCTATTTTTATTTTTAAAATTTACCAGTAGCTGCTGCATTTCCCACCCTAGGCTTATACTCGAGTCATTAAGTTTTCCCAGTTTTTTGTGGCAAAATAATGGGTCTTGGCTTATACTCAGGTCAGCTTATACTCAAGTATGTAGGGTATTTTTTCTAATCTGTTTTTATTTTCTAATTGCAGATTTTTTTTTCTGCTTTTGTACCAGATTATTTAAGACACCATCTTAATGGAAGGTTAATAAAAAGCATGAGCAAAATATTAAAATATGTTTACCCTCATTCTCTTCATAGCACTGTGCTGTCATATCTTAGGCTGGGGTCACACTTATCGTATGGAAAATTGGTCCTAGTCACCCTGCCGAGAGTCGAATGAGTGTTCTCTGTATAGTCATCCGTGTGTAATGCATTTGCAATGTGATGATGCTTTTCCTCGCACCTATGCATACCTATGGCATCCGTATGGCATCCATATGACATGCGTATGGCTTTACATTTCTCAATGGCATCACCCATTGAATTTAATGGCTCAAGGACCTGAAATAAAAACCTAATCAAGAAGCCTATATATTGGCTTCACAACAAGTTCTCTCCTCCAATCTTTGAAATAGAGTCCCTGCTGGTGTATTGGTTTTGCTCATTTGTGTCAACATGTGTGACAGGCTAACCTTCAACACAACTGAGCGGGTTCTTTTCCATTGGGTGTTGTCTCAATGTTTTGGGGAGCCTTAGCCAGTGACTGCTGATCCGAGGAGGCAGAGACGAATGTGGGTACATCTGCTTTTGAGGCGATGGTTGACTCAAGCTCATTTCCAGCGACTGTATGGTTCTCTACGCAGCCATCCTAATAAGTTCTATCAGTACTGTCGGATGAGCCTGGCTACATTTGACCTACTTCTGGAGGCTCTGCGCCCTGGCATCACCTTCAAGGGCACCAAGATGCGCAACTGTATTTCGGCAGAGGAGCGGCTTTTACTTACATTACGGTATGTATTCCTCCTATATTTGACTAATATTAACTGTGTTTTGCTTTTTGAAACCCACTCTGCCCTGGCTTTTTGTCTAATTATTTTCTGTAAATTTCCCTCATCTTAACCGAAATTGCTTCATCACATTTTCTAATTTTCACTCCATGATGACTGTCATAATGATATGTTCCTTAGCATGTAGTAGTGTTGTATCTTGTTGTGGCAGGGCTTAGTTTGCTATGTAGCTTTCTTTTATGATGCCAGCGGCAATGACACAGTGACAGTTGCAGCTGCAGCTGCCGGGTAACAGAAGAGATCATACTCACCCTCCGTCGCTGCATCTCCGTTGTCCCAGCGCTGGTGGCTCTCCTCTCCTGTGCTGAGCGGTCATGTGGTACCGCTCTTTAAGGTAATGAATATGGACGTGTGGAGCGCATATTCATTACCTTAATGAGCGGTACCACGTGACCATTGAGCAGAGGAAAGGAGAGCCGCCGGGGAGGGGGGCAATGTGAGCCATGCATACAACCATGGCACAGGGGAGCCAAGCCATGGGGGACGGGAGAGCTGAGCCATGCAGGATGGGGGAGCCAAGCCATGTGGACCGGGGAGCTGAGCAAAGCGGGACCTGGGGAGCTGAGAAATGCAGACAGGGGGAGTTGAGCAATGCAGACCGGGGGAGCCAGGCATATACAACAGGGGTAGCCACATACCAGGACAGGACAAGGGGAGCCACATACCAGGATAGGGGGAGCCACATACCAGGACAGGACGGGGGAGCCACATACCAGGACAGAAGGGGTCACATACCAGCAAAGGATGGGGGAGCCACATACCAGGACAGGGGAAGCCACACATAGCAGGACAGTACAAGGGGAGCCAAATACCAGGACAGGGTGAGCCACATACTAGGACAGGACAGGGGGAGCCACATACCAGAATGGGATGGGGAGCCACATACCAGGACAGGGGGAGCCACGCATAGCAGGACAGGACAGGGGGAGCCAGATACCAGGACAGAGGGAGCCACGCATAGCAGGACAGGACAGGGGGAGTCACATACCAGGACAGGATGGGGGAGCCACATACCAGGACAGGGGGAGCCACGCATAGCAGGATAGGACAAGGGGAGCCAAATACCATGACAGGAGGAGCCACATAACAGGACAGGGGGAGCCACATACCAGGACAGGGGGAGCCACATACCAGGACAGGTGGAGCTACATACCAGGATAGGGGGAGCCACATACCAGGACAGGGGGATCCACATACCAGGACAGGGGGAGCCACATACCAGGATAGGGGGAGCCACGCATAGCAGGACAGGATAGGGAGCCACATACCAAAACAGGACAGGGGGATCCACATACCAGGACAGGACAAGGGGAACCACGCATAGCAGGACAGGGATGAGGAGGCCAATTCATACCCGGCTTATACTCGAGTCAATAAGCTTACCCAGTTTTCTACGGCAAAATCGGTGCCTCGGCTTATACTTGGTTCGGCATACACTCGACTATATACGGTAATTATCCGCTATCCAGCGCTTGACGATGGGTGGAGTGCACCTTTGGAATCCACTGTGCCAAATGGCAGGTCCTGATGACAGCCATACATCTAAGTGAAGAAAATGTAAGTGGTGCAATTAAAGCCTGTGTCATCCTTCACAACTTCACGAGGACCCATGACTGTCCATCAAATGATGATGATGATGATGGAGTGGATGGTAATGACATGCCTACAACTCATGTTAATATTCCACATCGTCAGGCCTCTGGCCTTAAAATGTGGGACATGTTTACTAATTATTTTGTGTCAACAGAAGTATCTACTCCATGGCAAGACAATGCTGTGTATATGTTATGATAGACTTTTTTTTTATTTAAATTAAACATGTGTTAGTCAATGAACTGTGTGATGTTATTATTTTTTAAACAAAAGGAAAAAAGTGAAATCATACACATCAACTATATATTGTTGAAATCATAAACCACACATTGAAATAACAGATTAATTTTCTTCCTGTTTTTTTTGCGCATAAAAAAACCATATTCAACACATATGACTACTTAGGTTACTATTACAGGTAAATATGAAACTTGAAAACAAAATCTTTAGCCATTATGAGCCACTTTTTTACAAATTCTGGTATGAAGGTGGAGATGATGGCGGGAGGCCAGCATGTGTGGATAGTGGATTATGAGCTCCTACCTGATTGGGCCCATGAGAGGTGGTTGAGGCTGGATTCTGAACCAAGGTAGGGCCATGTTGTGGTACATGGTAATGCACACTAGGGTAATGACATCCATACTCATGGGGATTTGGGTTTGCCATGTGGGTAAACCCCCCAGAATAGTCATGTCGCGACATCTCCCCCAACCCTGGGCATCCCTCCACCAGCTTACATTACTCTCCTCCAGCTGCATATAGAAACCCTGCTAATCTTATTAACATTCAGTGCATGCCTTCTCCTATCGCTTTCCAATGTGCTCTCTGGAATGCACGGTCTGTGTGTAACAAACTAACTTACATTCACAATTTTTTCCTCTCTAATTCCCTTAACCTTCTGGCTGTTGCAGAAACCTGGATCCAGCATTCAGACACCACCGCCGCTGCCGCTTTCTCGTTTGGTGGGCTGACATTTTCACATACCGCCAAACCTGAGAACAGACAGGGTGGCGGTGTAGGTTTGCCCCTTTCATCACAATGTGCTTTCCAGGTCATCCCCCCGGTTCCCTCACTTACATTTCCTTCCTTTGAAATCCACGCCGTCAGACTCTTTAAGCCTTTCTCCTTGCGAGTGGCGGTTGTTTATCGCCCTCCAGGCTCCTCCCAACAGTTTCTAGACCACTTTGCCACCTGGCTTACTCACTTTCTATCCTGTGACATCCCCACCCTCACGATGGGAGACTTTAACATCCCCATCAATGATCCCCTCTCCCAGTCTGCCTCTCATCTTCTTTCTCTAACTTCTTCATTCGGCCTCTCACAGTTTACTAATTCTACTACGCATGAGGATGGGAATACTCTGGACCTGGTTTTCTCCTGTCCCGGCTCGCTGCACGACTTTACTAACTCCCCTCTCCCGCTTTCGGACCACAACATTCTTTCCTTCTCTGTCAAGAATTGTGTCCTCACCTGGGACACCCCCACTTACCACACTTATCAGAATACACGTACCATTAATACCCAGCAGCTTATGGACAATCTCCACACATCTTTAGCCCCCATCTCCTCCCTCTCCTTTCCAAACTTAGCACTGTCACACTTCAATAATGCACTGAAGAATGCCCTAGATTAAGGGTCTCAAGCAACCTGCGGGCTGCTTCATGTGGCCCGCAGGCATATAGGCCCCGTAACGATCACGCTCGCTCCAGCAGCCGCCAACATCCGCGCTGTAGTGCAGTGTATTGCTGCACAGAGACCAGCTCTCGGCACAGCAATACTAGTGTCAGCCGTAGGCTAGAGGCAAGCAGCTGACATCTGCGCATGGCAGTGACATCATACGCCACTGCGCCGGAACGCAGATGTCAGCTGCTTGCATCTGGCCGGCGGCTGACACTAGTATTGCTGTGCCGAGAGCCGGTCTCTGCGTGGCAATACACTGCACTACAGCGTGGATGTTGGCGGCTCCTGGACCGGGCATCGATCATCAAGGGGTCTATGTGCCTGTGGGCCACAGGAGCAGAAAGGACACCAAGGGAACGGAGGACAGGTGAGAAGAATCTTTTTTTTTCTTCTCTGTTTTGTCTATGTGAAAATGGGGGGGACCTGGATGGGGGACCTGTCTGCAATATATGGGGGGACCTGGATGGGGGACCTATCTGCAATATGGGGGGACCTGGATGGGGGACCTGTCTGCAATATGGGGGGGCCTGGATGGGGGACCTGTCTGCAATATGGGGGGACCTGGACCAGAACTGCACTGCTAACTATAGACCTGTCTCTAACCTTTCCTTCATCTCTAAACTCCTGGAGCGCTTGGTCCACTCCTGTCTAATCCGCTATCTCTCGGATAACTCTCTTCTCGACCCCTTACAATCTGGTTTCCGCTCTTTACACTCCACTAAAACTGCCCTCACTAAAGTCTCTAATGATCTAATAACAGCTAAATCCAAAGGTCATTGCTCCCTGCTGATTCATTTGACACTGTGGATAACCAGCTCCTCCTCACTATTCTCCACGCTATAGGCCTCAAGGACACAGCCCTCTCCTGGTTCACCTCCTACCTCTCTGACCGCTCCTTCACTGTATCTTTTGCTGGCTCATCTTCCTCTGCTCATCCCCTTAAGGTACCGTCACACTAGGCGATATCGCCAGCGATCCGTGACGTTGCAGCGACCTGGATAGCGATATCGCTGTATTTGACACGCAGCAGCGATCTGGATCCCGCTGTGAAATTGCTGGTCGCTGCTAGAAGGTCTGCACTTTATTTGGTCGCTAGGTCGCCGTGTATCGCCGTGTTTGACAGCAAAAGCAAGGATACCAGCGATATTTTACACTGGTAACCAGGGTAAACATCGGGTTACTAAGCGCAGGGCCGCGCTTAGTAACCCGATGTTTACCCTGGTTACCAGCGTAAAAGTTAAAAAAACAAACAGCACATACTCACCAGCGCGTCCCCCAGCCTCTGCTTCCTGACACTGACTGAGCGCCGGCCCTAAACTGAAAGTGAAAGCACAGCGGTGACGTCACCGCTCTGCTGTTAGGGCCGGAGCTCAGTCAGTGTCAGGAAGCAGAGGCTGGGGGACGCGCAGGTGAGCATGTACTGTTTGTTTTTTTAACTTTTACGCTGGTAACCAGGGTAAACATCGGGTTACTAAGCGCGGCCTTGCGCTTAGCAACCCGATGCTTACCCTGGTTACCCGGGGACCTCGGCATCGTTGGTCGCTGGAGAGCGGTCTGTGTGACAGCTCTCCAGCGACCAAACAGCGACGCTGCAGCGATCGGCATCGCTGTCGCTATCGCTGCAGCGTCGCTTAATGTGACGGTACCTTTACTATCGGGGTTCCGCAGGGCTCAGTACTAGGCCCCCTCCTCTTCTCTCTATACACTGCCCCTATTGGACAAACAATCAGCAGATTTGGGTTCCAATGTCATCTCTATGCTGATGACACCCAATTATACACTTCTTCCCCTGACATCACCCCTACTCTAATTCAAAATACCTTGGATTGTCTGTCTGCTGTGTCTAACATCATGTCCTCCCTCTATCTGAAACTAAATCTCTCCAAAACTGAACTCCTTGTGTTTCTCCCCTCTACTAACCTCACTCTACCCAACATCGAAATAACCCTGGAGGGTTCAACCAAAACTCCCAAGCAGCATGCCCGCTGTCTTGGTGTCATATTTGACACCAAACTTTCCTTTACTCCCTATATCTGATCACTCACTCGCTCTTGTCACCTGCATCTTAAAAACATTTCCAGAATCTGACCTTTTCTCACCTTTCAAACTGCTAAGACTATTACTGTCGCTCTTATTCATTCTCGTTTGCAACTCTCTTCTGATCAGTCTCCCTCTTACCAAACTTTCTCTTCTCCAATCCATCTTGAATGCGGCAGCCAGGGTCATATTTCTGTCCAGCCGCTTCACCGATGCCTCCATCTTGTGCCAGTCATTACACTGGCTACCCATTCGCTACAGGGTCCAGTATAGACTCATCTCTCTCACCCACAAAGCTTTCCACAGTTCTGCACCGCCTTATATCTCCTCTCTCATCACTGTCTATCGCCCTACACGTGCCCTCCATTCTACAAATGACCTAAGACTAACAACCCCCATAATCCAAACCTCGCACCTCCGTCTCCAAGACTTCTCTTGTGCTGCGCCAGCACTCTGGAATACACTTCACCAGATGATCAGGCTGATACCTAGCCCCAACCTATTCAAGCACGCTTTGAAAACCCATCTCTTCAAACAAACCTACCACATCAACTACTCAGTAAACTAACTTTGCCTTGTTCCCTCCTTCCAAATATTATTCTGAATCTGCACCCTACTATTCATCTGTCTCCACACCCTCCATGCACACGATAACTGCACTTGATACTTGACTATTGCACTTAAACACACGGGCTGATGACCGGATCATGCAGCTTTATATGAAAATCACTATTTACTATTATTGCCAGACCTGAAATAACAAGCACTTTTCACCTATTGTGTCCCCCCTATTTCCTTGTAGATTGTAAGCTTGCGAGCAGGGACCTCACTCCTAGTATCACTGTTTAAATTGTCTTAACTTGTATTGAATTTATTGTCTGTACATATCCCCGCTTAATTGTAAAGTGCTGCGGAATATCCTGGCTTCCAAGCATGTGTGGGCGGTGGACATCTGCCATCTTTTATGGAAGTTGAACACCAGACTTGGATTATTAGGTTTGGTGCATGAATCAATCACAGTTTGTACAGCACCTCTGGCACGCAGCCTCACATCACGGGGAATTGTGTGCATATACCATGCAAGACTATGGCCAAATGCCTCCTCACCATCATCGTTAACAGTGCATGAAAGATAGTCCAAAACACCTAGGTCTACTTAGCGCCTGTTACCGGTGGTGGGTAGCTCCCTCCTGCGCCACCCTGGTGTGGGATGGCCGTAGCCTGTGTTGAGGTATCCAGGGGTAGCATAGGACTACTACTATGTCCACATTCATCTTCTCAATTGGTCTCATGTCCTGTAGAAGGTCATGGTGGTGGAGGTTGGTTTGTTGCTGATGGTGCAGAAGAAGGTCCAGAAACATCTTCAATTTCGCCAACAGGTTCCACGTTGACCTCGGAATCAGATGCTGCTTCTCATTCGGTAATGTTCGAGTCAGTTCTGGTATTTGTCAAAGTTAAAATTAAAAATATAAATAAATTGATGTACTTTAAGACCAGGTGTCAAATTTTCTGACAAGCATACACTTATGTGGCGCCCCTGAGGGTCCAGTCGCCACAGAGTATTGCACTTCACCCAGAGGTGTGATATTCAGCTCTCAGGTAAGGAGGGGCACTGCACAGAACCCTACACCTGCATCCAAAACTAGAGAATTCAGCCAGGGCACCTGGGCGTACCCTAAGGGAGGATGGCTTCATCCCAGTTTGGATAGCAAAGGGTGTTGGAGGAAGCGGTGGGTAAGTAGAGTAGGGGAGGAGTTTAGTAAGCATGAGTCAAGAAAGATCTAGAAAGTTAGTTAGTTGGTGAGAGGAGTGGAGCTGAGCAGACGTGAGGGTCTGCAGCTCCTGACAGGCAGAACAGAGAAGAGAGAGGAAGAGGCAGAAAGAAGCTCCCAGAAGGACAGAGGGGTCTAAGAGGCACGGGTAGTGAAAAGTCCACCCGTGTGGCTCACATCCATGCTGACCATCACCAGGTGGAGGGACCAGGTCACAGTGAGGGACCGGCCCTCAAACTAGTGGAGAAACTAAGGACTCAACTAGATAACCGGAGGCTGTGGTATCTGTATGTGCCACAGCCACATCTGCACACATTCGCTGAAAAGGCAGCCATATAGGATCCAGGGGGATTCAGGGCACACTGCCTGACAAGATCCGCGGCTGCTGGCTTGGGACACTGTGTGGCAGGCACAGGGCAGGAGAGCCTAAGCCAGTGCAGAGAGACAGCCAGGAAATGACATATGAAAGAGGGTTCTGGAAAGTGCACCCAAATTGCTGGAGAGCTGGCTGGACTACAAACCTGGAAGACACAGCACCCTGGCTGGGGCAATTAAGAACTATGAGTAAAGCCTTGGAAACTGCACCTTGCTGTGTCCTCACACTTATTTACTGCGCCATCCACCCTGCACTACAACTATCACAACAGCCATCACCACCATATTACAATCTAA
Organism: Ranitomeya variabilis; assembly: GCF_051348905.1. Taxonomy (NCBI): domain Eukaryota; kingdom Metazoa; phylum Chordata; class Amphibia; order Anura; family Dendrobatidae; genus Ranitomeya; species Ranitomeya variabilis. The sequence goes on from NC_135233.1 coordinate 833,784,445, forward strand.
GTACTATGGGACTAAAGCTCTGCTTGTGGAGAGCTGTACCCACTCTGCTGCATCACCATCAGCCCCAGCGGTCTCTTCAAGCAGCATCGGCTAACATCTGACATTTGCCGAGTACCACAGGTGCCGTCAAGAACAATAACTTTCATAAACTTTATTCCCCATTCACACCCCTTTTTATTGGATGCCCAGGGCCACGGACCGGGTCACTGCTGCTGTGACACATCCCCTTTAAGAACCGGCCTGGTACCAAGTACCCCACGGCCCTGGCGAGCGCCCCAACTTGGTGTCACAAACAGGATTAAGAACCGCCGCTAAGCGGAGTGCTGTGCGCCTAATATCTGCTTCTGAACTGTTTGTGAACTGTGTAAGATGCTGTGGAACACCCGCAGGGGCCATGGGGTACTCGGTGCCGAGTTCGGTGTATATTGGCGGGCTGAATAGGAGCCTCCAGGCATACCTCTATGCCCGAGGTCTGGTCCCATTCCCCAAGGGTCTGAACCCGGTCGGGTTCACAATGTGGCGGTGCAGCTAAAGGGACCACTAGGAGTTCCTCGACTACCGGGGCAGGGTCGGTGACAGTACCTGCTCATGGCTGTGTCCCGGCGGCAGTCGCTTCCTCCGCTGGAGTCAGGAGCCGCCGGAAAAGACGCTGCACCAGCAGCTTAATCTTCAGAGCGACTTTCCATTTTGAACTGTGCTCAGCTGCATCCGCAGGAGTTGGTCACTGAGCTCCTCTACTTCCGCTCAGGAACTTCAAGACCTCTGTTGACGGCTCGCTGTGGCTTTCATCCTGGTTGCTGGGGGGGTCCTCAGCTTACATCCCATGCTCTGGGTCCTGGCCACATGGAATCTTGTCATCCACGTTCTTCTCTGTCTCCAAGTCCGGTTCCCGCTCTCTCCTTCAGGGGTGGAGCTTCTTCTTCATCTTCATCTTCTTTCTCCTGCCATTTAGGATTAGGAGGCGGATCTCACTTGCTGACTGGCATGTCCTTAGGGTGCAGAAGTATTTAGAATAGGATGGGCGGCCATAATTTTCACACCACACAGCTAGTCTCCACCCACGATGGCGCTCTTTCCTTCTCCTGTGCTCCTCGTGGCGCTATAATGGTGGTAGCTTTTAACACAGTCTCTGGCACACAGGACCCAGCTTGCTGGGTCGGTCCATCCTGTTCGTGACGCCAAAAATGGAAAGCCCGCCAGGGCCGTGGGGTACTTGGTACTAGGTTCAGTACTTAAAGGGATGTGTCACGGTGGCAGTGACCCAGTCTGTGGCCCTGAGTGCACATGTTAAAGGGAAAGTCTTTAACCCCTTCCTGACCTCGGACGGGATAGTACGTCTGGGGTCAGAACGCCCGCTTTGATGCGGGCTCCGGCGGTTTTGAACAGCTGACATGTGCCCGCAATAGCGGTGGGTGAAATTGCGATTCACCCGTCGCTATTAACTAGCTAAATGCTGCTGTCAAACGCTGACAGCGGCATTTAACCGGCGCTTCCGGCCGGGTGGATGGAAATGAGCGCATCGCTGACCCCGTCACATGATCGGGAGTCGGCGATGCTTCTGCATAGTAACCATAGAGGTCCTTGAGACCCCGGCTGATCCCGGCTAGCTGTGAGCGCCACCCTGTGGTCGGTGCTCATAGCACACCGGCATTTCTGCTGCATAGCAGAGATCTGATGATCGCTGCTATATAGCAGAGGCGATCGAGTTGTGCTAGCTTCTAGCCTCCTATGGAGGCTATTGAAGCATGGCAAAAGTAAAAAGAAAAAAAAGTTAAAAAAATTTGAAAGAAAAAAATATATAAAAGTTTAAATCACCCCCCTTTCGTCCCATTCAAAATAAATCAATAAAAAAAAATAAAACCTACACATATTTGGTATCGCCGCGTTCGGAATCGCCCAATCTATCAATAAAAAAAGCATTAACCTGATCGCTAAACAGCGTAGCGAGAAAAAAATTTGAAACGCCAGAATTACATTTTTTTGGCCGCCACAACATTGCATAAAAATGCAATAACGGGCGATCAAAAGAACGTATCTGCACCAAAATGGTATCATTACAAATGCCAGCTCAGCACGCAAAAAATAAGCCCTCAACCAACCCCAGATCATAAAAAATGGAGACGCTACAAGTATCGGAAAATGGCGCAATTTTTTTTTTTTTTTAGCAAAGTTTGGAATTTTTTTTCATCACTTAGATAAAAAATAACCTAGTCATGTTAGGTGTCTATGAACTCATAACAACCTGGAGAATCATAATGGCAGGTCAGTTTTAGCATTTAGTGAACCTAGCAAAAAAGCCAAACAAAAAACAAGTGTGGGATTGCACTTTTTTTGCAATTTCACCGCACTTGGAATTTTTTCCCCATTTTCTAGTACATGACATGCCAAAACCAATGATGTTGTTCAAAAGTACAACTTGTTTCGCAAAAAATAAGCCCTCACATGGCCATATTGATGGAAAAATAAAAAAGTTATGGCTCTGGGAAAGAGGAGAGCAAAAAACGAGCACGGAAAAATGGAAAATCCCAAGGTCATGAAGGGGTTAAAGGGGTTTGTAAAGTAATAGATGTTCATGACGCCACCTGTGGTATTCGGTCAGGGATGACCGACGCTGCTTAAAGGGGTCCACTGGGGTGATGTTAGGGCAGCAGGGATGCTATGGCTTCCCACAGGTGAAGCTGGGTCCCCAGGGCTCCCGATGTAGTAGATAAAGATGGTAGGTGGTGTAGCATGACACAAGGTTGCAGTCTCTTTACCTTTTTTACTGTAGAGTTCAGGTAGCCAAGCCCAGGGTACTGGATCACAGGTACTGGTATGGTCCGGCCGACTTGGAAGCGAATCTGGAATCCCCCTAACCAGGTGAGGTTGGAAGCCTTCCTTCTTGCGCTGTGTTGTAGTCCCTTGCTGCCTTATGCCGCTCACAAGGTCCTCACGTTCTCTCTGTCCCCCTTTAGGTAGGATACTACCCACATGACAGGTAACTCGAGCCTTTTTACAGGATCTCTATCACGACCCGGGCTCTATCTGCTACTGTGTCTTCGGCTGTTAATGGTGGACAGGTGACTTGAAGTCCAACCATCTGCCGGTTTCTGCTGTGAGACATAAAGTACTGCACAACCTTGGTCAGTCGCAGCTTCTCTCTCAAGGTCTTCACTCTCCTTTGCTCCACTTCCCCTTCACTCTCTCTACAGCTTGTTCCATCCCTCTCTCTCCCTTCCAGGAGCTGCAGCACCTCACATGGCTGCACGGCCCCACACTTTCATCACAGGAGCTGCAGATCTTCTCGTCTGCATGCCCCCTTTCCTCTGTCTCGCTCACAAACTGACTACTTTCCCTCCAGCCAGAATATATCTAGGGGAGCCACCCACAAACTGGATCAGAGCTCCCCCTTCTGGCCTGGAGTAAGAACATGTTGCATGTTTGTGAATACCTGATAAAATCGATCCTTCCTCACTTCCAAACATGACATCACTCACCCCCTGGAGGAATGAAATGCCACTGTAACAACCAGGAACCTGGGGTGGTGCATTCGAACTTTGAGAGCGGCCATTACTGAGGCACATATGGAGTTAATCATATGCAGGGTCTCCCATAGTGGGTGGAGCCTCAGAAATTGTGCCAAAATAGGCCCCTCCCACTTGCATAGACTGAGGATTGCATAGATTGTGTGGAGAAATTGCTACCTCCCCTGCATTAGAATGTGCCAGCCCCTCTTTGCATAGACTGCGTTCCTATGGTGAAACTGATCCACCCCTCTGCACTGAGATGTGTGCTGTGTGCCTTCAGGAGGGGAGGTGCCCCTGCAAGGAGTAGTGTGCTGTGTGATTTATCCAAGCATCTGCAGCAGCTTGCCAGCTTCTATGAATGCAATACAAGAGTGAGAAACTGTGAAACAAGAGCGCATCTGTCCAGTGCAGTTCTGTGTAAGGAGCAACAACCCGCAGCATCCAGAGCGGTGAGCAGGTGGAAATCAGCTCTGCAGAAAAAGATCAAGCTGGAGAAGCAGCGTCTGCTATGCGGCCAATGTCTCCAACCGCAGCGGAGGAGGAGACCGTCACCGGTGAGACACCAGCAGCAGGTACTGTGACCGAACCCGCTCCGGTGACAGACCCAGCTCCCGCGACCGACGGCACTTTAGTAGGCCCACTTTCCACCCCGACAGCCTCTAGGCCTGGCTGGGCATCCAGAAAGGCGTCACAGTGATCAAAATGAACCAATAGGAAAAATCTCATATTGTTGCGCATACGCCTGCCATTTTCTTCCTGGAAGGAGACACCGTGGCCGGGGGACAGAGTCGGAGTGTCTGGGGGGGGGGCTCGCAGGACTCCATTTCTATCTCCTCTGGTATGCTAGATCATATCAGAGGAGAGACAAATAAATGGCAAAACCGACCCGAATCATGGTCTCTGGGGTCTCAGCTACCCTCGGCAGCCAAGACCCCAGAGATTTTCCAACTCTGGGGTGCGCTATACCCTTATTTTTCAGCGCCGTTAAAAAGCGTCACTGAAAAATAAGTACCGTTAAATGCTGCCATTAAAAGGTGTATCGGCGGTCGTTAGTGGGTTAAATCTACTATCTGGTTTCAGAGAAATAGGCCTTTTTTTACTTAGAACTAATTTTAATGTTTCTTCCTAAATGTTGCTCACAGGATTCTTTGGGGGAAAGTGGGGTGTTTTCAGGCTGCTCTGTATTATTACCCTGTGCGCCACACCACCTTGTTAAAGACCTTGAAAGGTAGCATTAAATATAAAGATTTATATCTCTAAAGAAAACTATGGCAGATTTTTTTTTAAAGGGAACCTGTCACCTGAATTTGGCGGGTCCTTTTTTGGGTCATATGGGCGGTGTTTTCGGGTCTTTTATTAACCCCTTTTTGTTCCCGCTGGCCACACGCTGGTCGCGAAATTGACTTGACGTTGATTCGCTTTCCTCCCTAGTTAACGCATGCGCAAAGCAATCTTGCCTTGCGCACGCGCAGTATGCTTTGCCCAACTGCGGGCAAAGCTGAAAACCATTAGTGCGCATGCGCCAGCGCACTATGTCCCGGAAGTATTTCGCTGTGTTCCGGGACATAGTGTGCCGTTAACTAGGGAGAAAAGCGAATCAATGACAAGTCAATTTCGCGACCAGCGTGCGGCCAGCGGGAAAAAAGGGGTTAATAAAAGACCCGAAAACACCTCCCATATGACCCAAAAAAGGACTCGCCAAATTCAGGTGACAGGTTCCCTTTAAAAAAAAGGTCACTCAGGAAAGCATTGGGAATAAATAAGAGTCAAAACCGTCCATTTTTGACAAGTCCTCTTTAACCCTCAACTGGTGAGGTGGGGTTTTTGTCACGCAACTGGTGATGTGGGGTTTCCTATACCCCAGTGTTTAGAAATCTCTTATTTTTACAGAAAATGCAAAGATCACGTTTGTTTTAGTCGTTTTCTTATTGGCGATTGATTACACATGAGTATAACAAATTGACACCCACAAGTATCGGAAAATGTAATACTTTGATAGAAATAAAGAAGTTTTCAAAATTTGAAAATGTGTAAAAAAGAATTACATAAGTGATGATGTGGGATTCAGCAAGGCCAAGACAGCACTTAGTGACAGCTAGCTCTGTTATGCATGGCCAGAAGAGAGAGGCCTTGATAACATCCTGTTGACAGGGAAATAGATAGAAGCTAGTGAGACACGTATACTCATACCAGTATTTTTCATTGAATAGCAGCCGAACAAAAATTCCCTGGGGTGTGGCAAACCCCACCTCACCAATTGAGGGTTAAGGCCATGTGCACACGTTAAGTATTTTTCGCGTTTTTTTCGCGTTTTTTAGCTATAAAAACGTGATAAAAACGCGAAAAAAACGCTTACATATGCCTCCTATTATTTCAAGTGTATTCCGCATTTTTTGTGCAAATGTAGCCTTTTTTTCCGCGAAAAAATCGCATCGCGGAAAAAAAAGCAACATGTTCATTAAAATGCGGAATTGCAGGGGATTCCGCACACCTAGGAGTCCATTGATCTGCTTACTTCCCGCACGGGGCTGTGCCCACGATGCGGGAAGTAAGCAGATTATGTGCGGTTGGTACCCAGGGTGGAGGAGAGGAGACTCTCCTCCACGGACTGGGCACCATATAAGTGGTCAAAAAATAAGAATTAAAATAAGAAACAGCGATATACTCACCCTCGATGTCTTCCCGCCTCCACTGCACGCTGTAGCTTCGGTTCCTGTAGCTGGTGTGCGGTGAAAAGACCTGCCGATGACGTCACTGTCCTGTGATTGGTCGTGAGCAGTCATGTGACCGCTCACGTGACCGTGACGTCACGGAAGGTCCTGTGCGCACAGACCAGCTATAGGAAGAGGAACGGACGCCGGTGAGGAGATGTCTGGGCGAGTATAAGCATTTTTTTATTTTTGTTATTATTTTTAAACATTCTATCTTTTACTATAGATGCTGCAAAAGCTGCATCTATTGTAAAAAGTTGGTCACACTTGTCAAACGCTATGTTTGACAAGTGTGACCAACCTGTCAGTCAGTTTTCCAAGCGATGCTACAGATCGCTTGGAAAACTTTAGCATTCTGCAAGCTAATTACGCTTGCAGAATGCTAAAAAAACGCGAAAAAAACGGAAAAAAAACGCAAAAAAAAAAATGCGGATTTCTCGCAGAAAATTTCCGGTTTTCTTCAGGAAATTTCTGCAAGAAATCCGCAACATGTGCACATACCCTTAGTGTCATGCCTGAGCATGTCTTTAAAACCTATCTAGAGATAAAGAGGTGGAAAGAGGAACAAATAAAACAAAAGCAATCACATGAGCTGAGGAGACTGGAAAATCAGAAGAGGAAGGTTTAGGGAAGAGCAAAGAAAGGAGAGTGTGATTACAGAGTAAGGAAGGAGTGGTGCCAGGTGGACACGGAGGAAAAGGTGACTTAGGAGACTACCAGCCCAGTGGATGGGCCTTCACAGAATACTAGGTCTGAGAAAACAGAAAACAAGTCCCATATTATGAAAGCACAGCTGGCACTAATTGCTTTTAAAAAAAAACATTTGAATTGGTATTAGAAGCCAACATGGATAGTGGTTCTGGCAGCGAGCCTTCTCCCAGCCTCTTATGCTGGAACTTTTTTAAATTAGCATTTGTCATTTTCTTCTCTTTTACTAAGGCCTGTTATTACTTACAGTATGTTTTATCTATTTTGTCTTCTAACATAATGATTTTTGAAAACAGGGCAAAAAGAGCAGCAAATATGGAAATATTGAACAAAGATAGGTGCAGACGTACTGTGTGTGGGACAGTAGTGTGCATTCTGTGCTGTGCTCAACATTGGAATGATAGTTTACGCTATATAGTTTCGCTGTTATTGAAGGAGAGAAGTTGTGTAATGGCGGTGGCAAAGTAAATGGGGTTGAACCCTGTCTAATTAAAGAGGTTGCCCATTACTTTTTGATTAATTACCTATCCTTAGGATAGGTCATCAATGTCTGATCAGCCAGGGCCCAACACCAGGTACCTCGGCCAGGCAGCTATTATCGCTGTTGGCGGCTGCCAGCCTGAAGTACTCACTTGAGGAGCTGGCCGTCTTTTGATAGTGGTGAAAATTAGGCCTCATTCAAACATCTGGGGGTTTTTTGCGATGGAAAAAAAGACCAAATGCTCTCTGTGTGTTTGGAATTTTCAACAATGTTTGGTCACAATATGCTGTCAGCTTTATATCAGTTTTTCTCATACAAACAAAAAACTCATGCAGCTAGGGTGGCATCAGTGTGCTGTCAGAGCTTTTTGAGGATCCATAGATTAGGGTGAGTTTGATCCAAAACTCAGATGAAAACCAGACATATCTGTGTTTTATTCTTTATTCAGAAACTCTGGTCAACATAACAAAGATCAGACATGTAAGCATGCATCCATAGAGATTCTAATGCATGTGAACACATAAGTGAAATGTCTGAATGAGCCCTTATAATGGTTTTGCCTGGTTACAATCCTGTTGTATGACACTGAGACAAATAGTGTCGATGTTTCTGGCAATGTACTATAAAGCGTTCTCTTCATCTCTTTCTGTTCTCCATGCTTAGTGTGGCACACAGACACAAAATGCAAAGATTGAGAAAACTTCTCCCCTTTTTATCTGGTTTCAGGGGTATTTTTTATATTGCCCACATCTGTTACTTGCTACAGGTGAGTTTTAGCGAGCATCACATGCTTGAAACAAAGTTGTTTACCTTCAATTTTGGAATGGTGCCAACAATTTTGTACAGTCCCTTATGGAGGTTTTATGGGTTTTGTGGGAAAATTTTTAAATTTGCTAATTTATTTGTTTATTGTTCCAATACACACAAGAGGAATAAACATGTGTATAACAAAACATGTGTAATTGTAATAATTTTATGGGGGAAATACTTCATTTTCTGGAAACATTTTAAGGGTGCCAACACTTTTGGCAATGCCTGTGTATATATTTATGTATTCATAATTCACACTTTTCCAGTTTTTTCAGGTTTTTTTATGAACTTATTATTAATATATTATTTTCCATCTTTATTTTCTTTTTACATGCTTCCTTCCCTTTTGTTCAAAGATTTACTATTATCACTCAGCAATTCTTTTTAATTCTGTTTCTTGCATTATTTTCATTTTTTATTTAGTTTTACACACGTGGTCAAAATTGCTGGCACCCCTCGTTTAATGACAGAAAAACCCTCAATGGTCGCAGAAATAACTTGAATCTGACAAAAGTAATAATAAACTAAAGATCTATGAAAATGAACAAATTAAAGTCAGACATTGCTTCTCAACCATGCTTCCACAGAATTAAAAAAAAATAAAACTCATGAAATAGACCTGGACAGAAATGATGGTACCCCTGAAAATATTGTGACAAAAGGACATGTTAAATCAAGATGTGTCCACTAAGTAGCATCACAGGTGTCTACAATCTTGGAATCAGTGAGTGGGCCTGTATTTAGGGCTACAGATATTCACTGGGCTGTTTGGTGACATGGTGTGTGTCACACTCAACATGGACCAGAGGAAGCGAAGGAAAAAGTTGTATCAGGAGATTAGAAAGAAAAATTATAGACAAACATGTTAAAGGTAAAAGTTATAAGACCATCTCCAAGCAACTTGATGTTCCTGTGACTACAGTTGCACAAATTATTCAGAAATGTAAGACCCATGGGACTGTAGACAACCTCCCTGGACGTGGGCGCAGGAGGAAAATTGATGACAAATCAAACAGACGGATAATACGAATCGTAACAAAAGAGCCCCAAGGTTGTAGACACCTGTGCTGCTAGTTAGTGGACACACCTTGATTTAACATGTCACTTTTGTCACATTATTTTCAGCGGTTCCTTCATTTCTGTCCAGGCCTATTTCATGAGTTTTATTTTTAAATTTTGTGGAAGCATGTTTGAAAAGCAATGTCTGACTTTCATTTGTTCATTTTCATAGATCTTTTATTATTACTTTTGTCAGATTAAAGATATTTCTGTGACCATCGTGGTTTTTTCTGTCATTAAATGAGGGGTACCAACAATTTTGACCACATGTGTATATGCCTTTTTTCTTTATTTCTTCTTCATGTTATTTTTATTCTTATTACTTCCTCCTTTGTCCCTCTTCATTTCACAATTATACCAGTTTCTTTTATTATTTTCTTTTGTTATTTTTTCCTTATCCCTTTTTTACACTCCCACTCTCTTTGCCACCATACACTGTTCACTGGCCTTTTTCCTTCTTTTTTAATAATCCACCTGTTTTAATTATTTACACCTCTAATTACTTTTGTACTCAACAGGTTTTATGTATACTACTGTGTGTCTCTCCTTTCTATAGTGCCGTCTCTGTTTTTGTGTTCGTGCGGACCCCGACTCTCTCTGACTGGCTCGCGCCCAATTTCCATGGCCACGCGTCCCTCTGACAATGTTCTCCTCACCCTTTGACGCCTCTGGAGCTTATGACATTAGACACCACTGCCCTGGCTTATACTGCGCAACCCCACCAGAGTGGGCGCCATTACATAAGGCACACACAGTCCAGGTGTATATATAGGACACGGACCAATATCATCCCTAAACCACCTAGATGAAGCCTATGTGAAACGCTCATCTGCCTGGGTTGTTCATTATTGCTTATTATTATTTTGTTTTGTCTTTACTAGAGATTCACGGACTTGTGGAAGTTCGGGTTCTGGTACCCTACACAAACTTTATTCCAAAGTTTGCTTCTGGTACCAGAAATGTACTTAAAGTTGAACCAGAACTCGAACCCCATTGAGGACCCAAACTTTTGAGCTGGAAAAATTGTCTCTCTCACTTTCTCTCTCTGCAACGGACTTCCCCCAGAACTCCGAACATTGAATCAGACGTCCGGGAGAAGTTCGTGTTCAGTGTTTAGCACCGGACACTAACTGTCTGGTACGAACCCTGATCTTAAAAGTACAGGTTCGCTCAACTATAATCTTTACCCATTATGCTATTGCGTCTTTTTGATATTATTACCATTTTGGTGAAATATATTTATTATTTTGTACTTTCTATGTACAGCCACTTTATTTATGCTCTCTTATTTACCTGTGTAGGCTTATGGGCATACAGAATGATTCTGTACCATTACATTTAGGCTCACACAGACAAAGAAAAAAATATACTATCACCTTATCCATATTTACATGTTTCTTAAAGTTATTCTATTGACCTGATTCTGGGTGGGATAAGGGGGAATTTATTCTGTGCTCTACTATCTCCATTTTGATATGTTTTTATTCTGATTGTCTTGATGTAATCAATAAAATTTGCTATACCTATTTTTTGAACTTGGGCTTTCCTTACTTCCATTTTGTTTCAGATCTTTATTGTTTTGGAAGTGCCTCTGATATTGGCCTCATAGGTATTTACAAGTCACTGTTGTCCTGCAGCTTACAACACATCAGCGTACTCACACAGGCAATGCAATAATGTTACAGCATGACATGACTTCTGCCAGCCCACTGAAGATGTGAGAAGAGGAGACAGAGGCAATGATCAATGGGAAACAAAATTAAGCAAGCATAAGGTTTATTGTTTTTTATATTATTTGGCTGTGGGGGCCATCAAACTGTATCTTGTGTGTGTGGGCCATCAAAGTTTATATAGAGTATGTGGGTCAACATATTGTATATAGGGAGCTGTGGGCACATAATATACATGGAGCTGTAAGATGATACATTTGAGATGAGATGGGGCAAGAAACTATACTGGGTGATGCTAGGCAGGGCAGATAAAGTATGGCTGCGCAGGAGCCGCAACAGGAAGCAAAGAAGAGGACAACATCCTATGGAGATGGGAGGCACCGGACCCGGACCTGCGACGCCCATCGGACCGGAATGCAGCGGGACCACCCCTGGGTGAGTATAATCCAACTTATTTTTCTTATCTTTCAGGTTACATCGGGGGCTTATCTACAGCATTACAGAATGCTGTAGATAAGCCCCTGATGGCGGTGGCCACAGTTTATAGACCCAAAATTAGGTGACAGATTCCCTTTAAACAACCAAGGAGTGGAGACTAGGGAAACACGCACCAGATGCAGTAGAGTCAGGGGAATACTATCAAAGGTCTGGCACAGTTTTCTCAGACCCTTCCAGCACCCAGACCCTGATGCGAGGGATACTCTGACAAGGAGGGAACATTTTTGGAAGATGCTATAGGAGTACCTTGCTGACCGTACCAGCGTTCTCCTCGATTCCTCTGTGCCTTACAACTATTAGGTATCCAAGCTTGACACGAGCATTGAACGGTCTCTCTACGCCTTGGAGGTTCCGGCCTGCTCTGCTGCTAGCGTTTTGTCAGAGTGGGTTTTTAGTGCCACCGGGAGTAATATAACAGAAAATGGTGACAAGCTGATGCTTATCAAAATAAACAAGGTCTGGATAGGGCCAAACTTATGTACACCACCAGATGACAGCAGCGGAACATAAACTCAAATCCAGTATTTTTTTGCTTTTTCTGGTCTGATCCTATGCACCCCTTCACACCCACACTCGGGTATATGCTTCAGAATTTCATCTTTTTTGTTTCATCCTCCTCCTCCACCACCACTATATCAACAGGGTGATCACGCTACCCTCACTATGCATTTTTTATGGGTATTTATGTATACCCCCAAGGAGTAAATGTTTTTCAGCTCATGCAATTAGTGCATGGGCATTACTACCCTGGGATATCTGTTATGGTTTCCAATGGCAAGGAAACATCAGAAGCATAGAATAAACGGACAAGCTCTCGGGTGATGGAAACTAGAGCTGACCGCGATGCTAAACCTACACACCACACTAGAAGTAGCCAGGGGGCATTCCTGCGTGTCTCTAGATGCCGCGCGCCAGCCGGAAAACTAACTACCCCTGGTAGAAGAAAACACAGTCCTGGCTTGCCTCCAGAGAATGTCCCCACAGGAGATAGCAGCCCCCCACATATAATAACGGTGAGAGCAGATGAAAAGACACACGTAGTATGAAAGCAGATTTAGCACAGAGAGGCCCGCTAACTAAATAGCAGAAAGATACAACAGAGGACTTCGCGGTCAGCTGCAAAACCCTTCAAAACACCATCCTGAAATTACCTTAACTCATGTGACAACTCATGCCACTGGAGTGGTAATTTCAGCCCAACAAGAGCTTCCAGCTGCAGAGATTCACATAAGTGCAAACTGGAAAAAACATACAAAAATAGACTTAAGGACTAAAGTGTCCAACTTAGCTGAGCAGAAAACTGGGAGCAGGAACATGCAACAGAATCACTCTGGATACATTGATGGCCAGCATTAGAATGACTGAGGAGCAAGGTTAAATAGGATACTCCCACATCCTGATAGGAACAGGTGAACTGAGAAGGCAAAGCTTGCAGGACACCAGTACCACAAGAGACCACCGGGGGAGCCCACGAACCGAATCACAACAGTACCCCCCCCCTTAAGGAGGGGGCACCGAACCCTCACAAGAACCACCAGGTCGATCTGGATGAGCCCTATGAAAGGCACGGACCAAATCAGAAGCATGAACATCAGAAGCTGTAACCCAAGAATTATCCTCTTGACCGTAGCCCTTCCATTTCACCAGATATTGAAGTCTCCGTCTGGAAACACGGGAGTCCAAGATTTTCTCCACCACGTACTCCAATTCACCCTCAACCAGCACAGGAGCAGGAGGCTCAACAGAAGGCACAAGTGGTACCTCATACCTCCGCAATAATGACCGATGGAAGACATTATGGATAGCAAAGGATGCTGGGAGGTCCAAACGAAAAGACACAGGGTTAAGAATTTCCAAAATCTTATAAGGACCGATGAACCGAGGCTTAAACTTAGGAGAAGAGACCCTCATAGGGACAAAACGGGAGGACAACCACACCAAGTCCCCAACACGAAGACGAGGACCAACACGACGATGGCGATTAGCAAAACGTTGAGTCTTCTCCTGGGACAACTCCAAATTGTCCACCACCTGCCCCCAAATACGATGCAACCTATCCACCATGGTATCCACTCCAGGACAATCCGAAGACTCCACCTGACCAGATGAAAAACGAGGATGGAACCCTGAATTGCAAAAGAAAGGGGAGACCAAAGTGGCAGAACTGGCCCGATTATTAAGGGCAAACTCAGCCAACGGCAAAAAGGAGACCCAGTCATCCTGATCAGCAGACACGAAACACCTCAAATAAGTCTCCAAGGTCTGATTAGTACGTTCCGTCTGGCCATTTGTCTGGGGATGAAATGCAGACGAAAAAGACAAATCAATGCCCATCCTGGCACAAAACGCCCGCCAAAATCTGGACACAAACTGGGATCCCCTGTCGGAAACGATATTCTCCGGAATACCATGCAGCCGAACCACATTCTGAAAAAACAGGGGCACCAACTCAGATGAGGAAGGCAGCTTGGGCAAGGGCACCAAATGAACCATCTTAGAAAAGCGGTCACACACCACCCAAATGACGGACATCTTCTGAGAAACAGGGAGATCAGAAATAAAATCCATAGAGATGTGTGTCCAAGGCCTCTTAGGAACAGGCAAGGGCAACCACAACCCACTAGCCCGAGAACAACAAGGCTTGGCCCGAGCACAAACATCGCAAGACTGCACAAAAGTACGCACGTCCCGAGACAGGGAAGGCCACCAGAAGGACCTAGCCACCAAATCTCTGGTACCAAAAATTCCCAGGTGACCTGCCAACGCAGAAGAATGAACCTCCGAGATGACTCTATTGGTCCACTCATCCGGCACAAACAATCTACCAGGCGGACAACGATCAGGCCGATCCGCCTGAAACTCTTGTAAAGCACGTCGCAGGTCTGGGAAGACAGCAGACAATATCACCCCATCCTTAAGTATACCCGTAGGTTTAGAATCACCAGGGGAATCAGGTTCAAAACTCCTAGAAAGGGCATCCGCCTTCACATTCTTAGTACCTGGCAGATACGAAACCACAAAATTAAACCGGGAGAAAAACAATGACCAGCGCACCTGTCTAGGATTCAGACGTCTGGCCGACTCAAGATAAATCAAATTTTTGTGATCAGTCAAGACCACCACCTGATGTTTAGCACCCTCAAGCCAATGACGCCACTCCTCGAATGCCCACTTCATCGCCAAAAGCTCCCGATTACCGACGTCATAATTTCGCTCGGCGGGCGAAAATTTTCGAGAAAAGAACGCACAAGGTCTCATCACTGAACAATCTGAACTTTTCTGCGACAAAACCGCCCCCGCTCCGATCTCGGAAGCATCAACTTCCACCTGAAAAGGAAGAGAAACATCAGGCTGGCACAACACCGGAGCAGAAGAAAAACGGCGCTTAAGCTCCCGAAAGGCCTCCACAGCAGCAGGAGACCAATCTGCAACATCAGCACCCTTTTTAGTCAAATCAGTCAAAGGCCTGACAACGCTAGAAAAACCAGTTATGAATCGACGATAAAAGTTAGCAAAGCCCAAAAATTTCTGAAGGCCCTTAAGAGAAGTCGGTTGCGTCCAGTCACAAATAGCCCGAACCTTCACAGGATCCATCTCAATAGAAGAGGGGGAAAAAATGTACCCCAAAAAAGAAATCTTCTGAACCCCAAAAACACACTTTGAACCTTTAACAAACAGAGAATTGGTCCGCAAAACCTGAAAAACCCTCCTAACTTGTTGAACATGAGATTCCCAGTCATCCGAAAAAATCAAGATATCGTCCAAATACACAATCATAAATTTATCCAGATATTCACGGAAAATATTGTGCATAAAAGACTGAAAGACCGAAGGGGCATTTGACAGACCAAAAGGCATCACCAAATACTCAAAATGGCCCTCGGGCGTATTAAATGCGGTTTTCCACTCATCCCCCTGCTTAATTCGCACCAAATTATACGCACCGCGAAGATCAATCTTAGAGAACCACTTCGCCCCCTCAATGCGAGCAAATAAATCTGTCAGCAACGGCAAAGGATACTGATACTTGACTGTGATCTTATTCAAGAGTCTATAATCAATACAAGGTCTCAAAGAACCATCGCTTTTAGCTACGAAAAAGAACCCCGCTCCAAGAGGAGACGAAGAAGGACGAATATGTCCCTTTTCCAAGGACTCCCTAATATACTCTCGCATGGCAGCATGTTCAGGTACAGACAGATTGAATAGACGACCCTTAGGAAATTTACTGCCAGGGATCAAATCTATGGCGCAATCGCAATCTCTGTGAGGAGGAAGAGAATTAAGAGTAGATTCCTCAAAAACCTCACGATAATCAGACAAAAACTCAGGAATTTCAGAGGGAATAGATGAAGCAATGGAGACCAAAGATGTGTCCCCATGATTTCCCTGACATCCCCAGCTTAGTACAGACATTGTTTTCCAGTCAAGGACTGGGTTATGAGTTTGCAACCATGGCAATCCCAGCACCAACACATCATGTAGATTATACAGTACAAGGAAGCGAATCACCTCTTGATGGTCTGGAGTCATACGCATAGTCACTTGTGTCCAGTATTGTGGTTTATTACTAGCCAATGGTGTAGAATCAATACCCTTTAAAGGTATAGGAACTTCCAGAGGCTCTAGATCAAACCCACAGCGCCTGGCAAAGGACCAATCCATAAGACTCAAAGCGGCGCCAGAATCCACATACGCATCCGCAACAATAGAAGATAACGAACAAATTAGAGTTACAGACAAAATAAACTTGGACTGCAAAGTGCCAATAGCAGAGGATTTATCAACTTTCTTTGTTCGTTTAGAGCATGCTGATATAACATGAGTAGAATTTCCACAATAGAAGCACAAATGATTTTTGCGCCTATAAATCTGTCGTTCGCTTCTGGACAGAAAGCTATCACATTGCATACTCTGTGGTGCCTCTTCAGAAGACACCGCCAACTGGTGCACAGGTTTGCGTTCCCGTAAACGCCGATCAATCTGAATTGCCATTGTCATGGACTCATTCAGACCAGTAGGCGCAGGAAACCCCACCATGACGTCTTTTACAGCATCAGAGAGACCTTCTCTGAAAATTGCCGCCAGAGCGCACTCATTCCACTGAGTAAGTACAGACCATTTTCGAAATTTTTGGCAATATATTTCGGCTTCATCTTGCCCCTGAGAGAGGGCTATTAGGGCTTTCTCAGCCTGAATCTCCAAATTTGGTTCCTCATAAAGCAACCCCAAAGCCAGAAAAAACGCATCCACATTGAGCAACGCAGGATCCCCTGGTGCCAATGAAAATGCCCAATTTTGGGGGTCACCCCGCAGTAAAGAAATAACAATTTTTACTTGCTGGGCAGGATCTCCAGCAGAATGAGATCTCAGCGAAAGAAACAATTTACAATTGTATTTAAAATTTAGAAAACAAGATCGATCTCCAGAAAAAAACTCCGGTATAGGAATTTTAGGTTCAGACCGAGGAGCATGTAACAAAAAATCTTGTATATTCTGAACTTTAGAGGCAAGATTATTCAAATTGGTAGCCAGACTCTGGGGATCCATATTTCAACAGATAAAGTCTGAGCCATTCAGGGGTTAAGAGGAGAGGAAAACAGGAGACTGCAATTAGAACTGGAGTGCAACTTCAGAGGAAGGAAAAAAAAAAAAAAAAAAAAAAAAGGTTTCACACAGTTCCTTTTCTCTCCTGCTTCAGCCTATAGATTAAACATTTTGGCTGGCCATACTGTTATGGTTTCCAATGGCAAGGAAACATCAGAAGCATAGAATAAACGGACAAGCTCTCGGGTGATGGAAACTAGAGCTGACCGCGATGCTAAACCTACACACCACACTAGAAGTAGCCAGGGGGCATTCCTGCGTGTCTCTAGATGCCGCGCGCCAGCCGGAGAACTAACTACCCCTGGTAGAAGAAAACACAGTCCTGGCTTGCCTCCAGAGAATGTCCCCACAGGAGATAGCAGCCCCCCACATATAATAACGGTGAGAGCAGATGAAAAGACACACGTAGTATGAAAGCAGATTTAGCACAGAGAGGCCCGCTAACTAAATAGCAGAAAGATACAACAGAGGACTTCGCGGTCAGCTGCAAAACCCTTCAAAACACCATCCTGAAATTACCTTAACTCATGTGACAACTCATGCCACTGGAGTGGTAATTTCAGCCCAACAAGAGCTTCCAGCTGCAGAGATTCACATAAGTGCAAACTGGACAAAACATACAAAAATAGACTTAAGGACTAAAGTGTCCAACTTAGCTGAGCAGAAAACTGGGAGCAGGAACATGCAACAGAATCACTCTGGATACATTGATGGCCAGCATTAGAATGACTGAGGAGCAAGGTTAAATAGGATACTCCCACATCCTGATAGGAACAGGTGAACTGAGAAGGCAAAGCTTGCAGGACACCAGTACCACAAGAGAACACCGGGGGAGCCCACGAACCGAATCACAACAGATATCCACTCCTTAATAATGGAAAAAAATGTATGAGGACCTCATCCTCTTCAAAAGGCTATTGGAGTGCCTCCTGATAATTTTTTGCATCCCTTGCATTTACTTCATACACTTTATCAGTGTAGTAGACCCACTCCCAAGTAATGGTAAAAAAAGCTTTTATGTGGATCCACCTTCTAGTTGAGGGAAAAAAATTTGAAACCAAAAGAGCCAATCGGTTCTATTAGTATATGATCTAGCGCCTTGTTGTAGGCTGTCAGGTGGTCATGACATAGGGAATTCTCCCACTGCATACAGGGTTTCACAGTGGCACAGGAGAGTTTGTACAGGAGATCCTGGTCTCCTCCATATCAGGCTGAGTAGATGTGAAATGCTCCACTATATTCCCCAGCAGTGTTGATTAAATAACAGTTCTTGGTACTGCTACGTTAAACTAATCACTTTTTTCAGGGCTAATTAAAATATATTCTCTTTTGCTATAATAATAATGCTCTTATCTTCAATTCGTCTATGGTGAGATGTTGCAGTAGGTATTGCGTATGACAGGCATCTTGTCAGGGATTTTTGCCTTACAAAATTTAAAACTTTCTGCTATCACTTACGTCCTTAGACTCATTGACCGATTCATGTTTTTTGCAGTAATCTGTTCTCAGAAATTCATCAAAGCTGCCAGTGTTACTTGCATTCCTTCAGACTTTGTTGCTGCCACATACTAGAAAAAATCTTTTCAGAGCCGGTTTAAATCTCTTCTGTATTCTACAATAATATCTCTTATGTGCAATTTGTCTACAGTGAGGTGTTGCAGTAGGTATATCGTATGAAAGGCATCTAGTCAGGTATTATTTCCTTATAAATTCTAAACCTTGCTGTTGCTTTTTTCTATGGACTCATTGACTGATTCATGTTTTTTATGGTAATCTGTACTCAGAAATTCATCAAAAGTGCCAGTGTTACTTGCGTTCCTCTAGACTTTGTTGCTGCCACATACAAGAAAAAAGCTGGTTTAAATCTCTTCTGTATTCTACAATAATACCTCTGTTATGTGCAATTTGTCTACGGCGAGGTGTTGCAGTAGGTATTGCGAGCAGGGCCCTCATTCCTCCTGGTATCAATTTTGAACTGTGATTTCTGTTATGCTGTAATGTCTATTGTCTGTACAAGTCCCCTCTATAAGTTGTAAAGCGCTGCGGAATATGTTGGCGCTATATAAATAAAAATTATTATTATTATTATTATAATGTACAGGTCCTTCTCAAAAAATTAGCATATAGTGTTAAATTTCATTATTTATCATAATGTAATGATTACAATTAAACTTTCATATATTATAGATTCATTATCCACTAACTGAAATTTGTCAGGTCTTTTATTGTTTTAATACTGATGATTTTGGCATACAACTCCTGATAACCCAAAAAACCTGTCTCAATAAATTAGCATATCAAGAAAAGGTTCTCTAAACGACCTATTACCCTAATCTTCTGAATCAACTAATTAACTCTAAACACATGCTAAAGATACCTGAGGCTTTTAAAAACTCCCTGCCTGGTTCATTACTCAAAACCCCCATCATGGGTAAGACTAGCGACCTGACAGATGTCAAGAAGGCCATCATTGACACCCTCAAGCAAGAGGGTAAGACCCAGAAAGAAATTTCTCAACAAATAGGCTGTTCCCAGAGTGCTGTATCAAGGCACCTCAATGGTAAGTCTGAGAAGAGAAGAGGTGACCGGACCCTGAGGAAGATTGTGGAGAAGGACCGATTCCAGACCTTGGGGAACCTGAGGAAGCAGTGGACTGAGTCTGGTGTGGAAACATCCAGAGCCACCGTGCACAGGCGTGTGCAGGAAATGGGCTACAGGTGCCGCATTCCCCAGGTAAAGCCACTTTTGAACCATAAACAGCGGCAGAAGCGCCTGACCTGGGCTACAGAGAAGCAGCACTGGACTGTTGCTAAGTGGTCCCAAGTACTTTTTTCTGATGAAAGCAAATTTTGCATGTCATTCGGAAATCAAGGTGCCAGAGTCTGGAGGAAGACTGGGGAGAAGGAAATGCCAAAATGCCTGAAGTCCAGTGTCAAGTATCCACAGTCAGTGATGGTGTGGGGTGCCATGTCAGCTGCTGGTGTTGGTCCACTGTGTTTCATCAAGGGCAGGGTCAATGCAGCTAGCTATCAGGAGATTTTGGAGCACTTCATGCTTCCATCGGTTGAAATGCTTTATGGAGATGAAGATTTCATTTTTCAGCACGACCTGGCACCTGCTCACAGTGCCAAAACCACTGGTAAATGGTTTACTGACCATGGTATTACTGTGCTCAATTGGCCTGCCAACTCTCCTGACCTGAACCCCATAGAGAATCTGTGGGATATTGTGAAGAGAAAGTTGAGAGACGCAAGACCCAACACTCTGGATGAGCTTAAGGCCGCTATTGAAGCATCCTGGGCCTCCATAACATCTCAGCAGTGTCACAGGCTGATTGCCTCCATGCCACGCCGCATTGAAGCAGTCATTTCTGCCAAAGGATTCCCGACCAAGTATTGAGTGCATAACTGAACATTATTATTTGATGGTTTTTTTGTTTGTTATTAAAAAACACTTTTATTTGATTGGACGGGTGAAATATGCTAATTTATTGAGACAGGTTTTTTGGGTTATCAGGAGTTGTATGCCAAAATCATCAGTATTAAAACAATAAAAGACCTGACAAATTTCAGTTGGTGGATAATGAATCTATAATATATGAAAGTTTAATTGTAATCATTACATTATGGTAAATAATGAAATTTAACACTATATGCTAATTTTTTGAGAAAAACCTGTATAATGTAGCCCCCTCACAGAATATAATGCAGCCCTCTTATAGTATAATGCAGCCCCCTCATAGAATATAATGCAGCCCCCCATAGAATATAATGTACCCCATAGAATATAATGCAACAAGTCTCATAGAGTATAATGCAACCCCCTCATAAGGTATAATGCAGCCCCCATAGTATATAATGCAGCCCCCTTCATATAGAATAATACAGCCTCCAAAATATAATGTAGCCCCCTCAGAGTATAATGCAGCCCCTCCATAGAATATAATGCAGCCCCCTCATATAGTATAATGCAGCCCCCCACAGAATATAATGTTGCCCCTCAGAGTATCATGCTCCCCCCTCTTAGAGTATAATGCTTCCCCCCTCATAGGGTATAATGCAGCCCTCCCTCACAAGGTATAATGCAACCCCCTTATAGGGCACAATGCAGCTCCCCCATAGGGAATAATGTTGCCCCCCTCATAGGGTACAATGCAGCTCCCCCTATAGGGAATAATGCTGCCCCCTCATAGGGTACAATGCAGCTCCCCCATAGGGTATAATGCTGCCCCCCATAGGGTATAATGTAGCTCCCCCATAGATAATAGTGTTGCCCCCTCATAGGGTATAATGTAGCTCCTCCATAGGGAATACTGCTGCCCCCCATAGGGTATAATGTAGCTCCCCCATAGGGAATAATGCTGCCCCCCTCATAAGGTGCAATGCAGCTCCCCAGACTCACTGATATATAAATAAAAAAACACAGCACTCACCTCTCCTCCTCGCTCCCATGCTGATTCCGGCGGCGTCTCTGCTCCAATGTCAGGAGCTGTGCTGCAGTCGGCCTTGCACACAGGAGGTATGCGATGAAGTGAAGACATCGCGCACCTCCTGTGTGTCAGAGGCGAGGAGAATGATGGGAGAGGGAGCGTCATCTGATGCTCTCTCCTCCATTAATCCGCACTGGAGACGGTGCTGGCGACGGGTCCCCCTGGCTTACGGCCTCATAGCGGCCACATGGGCTGACTGTTTGAGCAGTGTATACAGCACAGACCAAAAGTTTGGACACACCTTCTCATTTAAAGATTTTTCCGGTTTTTTAATGACTATGAAAATTGTACATTCACACTGAAGGCATCAAAACTATGAATTAACACATGTGGAATAATATACTTCACAAAAAAGTGTGAAACAACTGAAATTATGTCTTATATTCTAGGTTCTTCAAAGTAGCCACCTTTTGCTTTGATGACTGCTTTGCACACTCATTGCATTCTCTTGATGAGCTTCAAGAGGTAGTCACCGGGAATGGTCTTCCTACAATTTTGAAGGAGTTCCCAGAGATGCTTAGCACTTGTTGACCTTTTTGCCTTCACTCTGCTGTCCAGCTCACCCCAAACTATCTCGATTGGGTTCAGGTCTGGTGACTGTGGAGGCCAGGTCATCTTGCGTAGCACCCCACCAATCTCCTTCTTGGTCAAATAGCCCTTACACAGCCTGGAGGTGTGTTTGGGGTCATTGTCCTGTTGAAAAATAAATGATGGTCCAACTAAACGCAAAACGGATGGAATAGCATGCCGCTGCAAGATGATGTGGTAGCCATGCTGGTTCAGTATGCCTTCAATTTTGAATAAATCCCCAACAGTGTCACCAGCAAAGCACCCCCACACCATCAAACCTCCTCCTTCATGCTTCACGGTGGGAACCAGGCATGTAGAGTCCATCCGTTCACCTTTTCTGCGTCACACAAATACACAGTGGTTGTAACCAAAGATCTCAAATTTGGACTCATCAGACCAAAGCACAGATTTCCACTTGTCTAATGTCCATTCATTGTGTTCTTTATCCCAAACAAGTCTCTTCTGCTTGTTTCCTGTCCTTATCAGTGGTTTCCTAGCAGCTATTTTACCATGAAGGCCTGCTGCACAATGTCTCCTCTTAACAGTTGTTGTAGAGATGTGTCTGCTGCTAGAACTCTGTGTGGCATTGACCTGCTCTCTAATCTGAGCTGCTGTTAACCTGCGATTTCTGAGGCTGGTGACTCGAATAAACTTATCCTCAGAAGCAGAGGTGACTCTTGGTTTTCTTTCCTTGGGGCAGTCCTCATGTGAGTCAGTTTCTTCGTAGCGCTTGATGGTTTTTGCCACTGCACTTGGGGACACTTTCAAAGTTTTCCCAATTATTCGGACTGACTGACCTTCATTTCTGAAAGTAATGATGGCCACTCGTTTTTCTTTACTTAGCTGCTTTTTTCTTGCCATAATACAAATTCTAACAGTCTATTCAGTAGGACTATCAGCTGTGTATCCACCAGACTTCTGAACAACACAACAGATGGTCCCAACCCCATTTATAAAGCAAGAAATCCCACTTATTAAACCTGACAGGGCACACCTGTGAAGTGAAAACCATTCCCGGTGACTACCTCTTGAAGCTCATCAAGAGAGTGCCAAGAATGTGCAAAGCAGTCATCAAAGGAAAAGGTGGCTACTTTGAAGAACCTAGAATATAAGACATAATTTTAGTTGTTTCACACTTTTTTTGTTAAGTATATAACTCCACATGTGTTAATTCATAATTTTGATGCCGTGTGAATGTACAATTTTCATAGTCATGAAAATACAGAAAAATCTTTAAATGAGAAGGTGTGTCCAAACTTTTGGTCTGTACTGTATATATTTATATATATTTTGCATAGCGTTAGGGCATTGTAGAGAATTGTATTAGTGACATACGCAGATACAGTCCATATAAGGAAAGGGTGGGGTCTTTATTTTCATCCAAAAATAACAAGCAGTGAAGAAACTACACTGCTCAAAAAAATAAAGGGAACGCTTAAACAACAGAATATAACTCCAAGTAAATCAAACTTCTGTGAAATCAAACTGTCCACTTAGGAAGCAACACTGTTTGACAATCAATTTCACATGCTGTTGTGCAAATGGAATAGACAAGAGATGGAAATTATTGGCAATTATCAAGACACACTCAATAAAGGAGTGGTTCTGCAGGTGGGGACCACAGACCACATTTCAGTACCAATGCTTTCTGGCTGATGTTTTCATCACTTTTGAATGTTGGTTGTGCTTTCACAATCGTGGTAGCATGAGACGGACTCTACAACCCACACAAGTGGCTCAGGTAGTGCAGCCCATCCAGGATGGCACATCAATGCGAGCAGAGGCAAGAAGGTTTGCTGTGTCTGTCAGCGTAGTGTCCAGAAGCTAGAGGTGCTACCAGGAGACAGGCTAGTACACCAGGAGATGTGGAGGGGCAGTAGGAGGGCAACAACCCAGCAGCAGGACCGCTACCTCAGCCTTTGTGCAAGGAGGAAAAGGAGGAGCACTGCCAGAGCTCAGCAGGCCACAAATGTGCATGTGTCTGCAGAAACGGTTAGAAACCGACTCCATGAGGAAGGTCTGAGTGCCCAACATCCACAGATGGGGGGTGTGCTCACAGCCCAACACTGGGCAGAATGCTTGACATTTGCCACAGAATACCAAGATTGGCAAAATCGCCACTGGCGCCCTGTGCTCTTCACAGATGAAAGCAGGTTCACACTGAGCACATGTGACAGATATGACAGAGTCTGGAGACGCCGTGGAGAGCAATCTGCTGCCTGCAACATCCATCAGCATGACCCTTTTGGCAGTGGGTCAATAATGGTGTAGGGTGGCATTTCTTTGTAGGGCCGCACAGCCTTCCATGTGCTCGCCAGAGGTACCCTGACTGCCATTAGGTACCGAGATTAGATTCTCAGACCCCTTGTGAGACCATGCTGGTGCGGTTGGCCCTGGGTTCCTCCTAATGCAGGACAATGCCAGACCTCATGTGACTGGAGTGTGTCAGCAGTTCCTGCAAGATGAAGGCATTGAAGCTGTGGACTGGCCTGCCCGTTCCCCAGACCTGCATCCGATTGAACACATCTGGGACATCATGTCTTGCACCATCCACCAACGTCACGTTGCACCACAGACTGTCCAGGAGTTGGTGGATGCTTTAGTCCAGGTCTGGGAGGAGATCCCTCAGGAGACCATCTGCCGCGTCATCAGGAGCATGCCCAGGCATTGTAGGGAAGTCATACAGGCACGTGGAGGCCACACACACTACTGAGCATCATTTCCTTGTCTTGAGGCATTTCCACTGAAGTTGGATCAGCCTGTAACTTCATTTTCCACTTTGATTTTGAGCATCATTCCAACTCCAGACCTCCGTGGGATATTAGTTGTGATTTGCATTGACAATTTTTAGGTTTTATTGTTCTCAACACATTCCACTATGTAATGAATAAAGATTTACAACTGGAATATTTCATTCAGTGATATCTAGGATGTGGGATTTTAGTGTTCCCTTTATTTTTTTTGAGCAGTGTATATCAGTCAGTAGGCTGTGACGCTCTAAAGCTTTTCCTTCAGCCTTTTCTGTGCCTGTAATGAGACGACCTCTCTGAGCTGAGCTGGCTAACCCTCCAGCCAAACCCATACTGGGGCGGGACTGGGAGTGAGGAGTCCATCACTAAATCCACCTTATTACTCCAATAAAACCTGGCCTGGAACTATCCTAAATAAAATGACTCATCACATAAGCTGCTGCACCAACTAGTACTACCTGGTTTTAATATCTTGCCCAGCTTAAATTTCTGGGAGAGATATACAGCGGGGGAAATAAGTGTTTGGTCCCTTGCTGATTTTGTAAGTTTGTCCACTGACAAAGACATTAAAAGTCTATAATTTTAAGGGTAGGTTAATTTTAACATTGAGAGATAGAATATCAAAAATAAAATCTAGAAAATCACACTGTATAAATTAGATACATTTATTTGCATTTTGCAGTGAGAAATAAGTATTTGATCCCCTACCAACCATTAAGAGTTCTGGCTCCTACAGATCAGTTAGACGCTCCTAATAAACTCATTATCTGCATTAAAGACAGCTGTATTACAGTCACCTTTATAAAAGACTCCTTTCCACAGACTCTAACCTCTACAACATGGGCAAGATCAAAGAGCTTTATAAGAATGTCAGGGACAAGTTCATAGACCTGTACAAAGCTGGTCTTCGTCAGTGGGCAAACTTACAAAATCAGCAAGGGAACAAATATTTATTTCCCCAACTGTACACTCCGTCCAGCATCTTCCCTGTCGACCACCTACATATCCTCCCATCTTTTCCAGACCAGCGGTCTAGGAATTTTGGGCCATCATACAATGAATTTTTGATAATGTGTGTCTGCATTACCCTGTGATTGTCCTGGTCTATGGAGAAATTAAAACTCTGCAAAGAGAAAAACCACCTCGTTTGTGAGGCAATCCCTGCATGTGTTGTGACTGTCAAACAGCTGCAAGACATGCAGCCACTGTGACTCGAATATAGTATTTGAGCACGCTGTAGATACTCTGTTAGCACTCGGTCATGGTCGGATAACACCTTATCCAAGCACACTTGCTCATCACTAGTGACCATTAGTGATGAGCGAGCATGCTTGGATAAGGTGTTATCTTAGCATGCTCGTGTGTTAATAGAGTATCTTCCGCGTGCTAGAATACTCAAATATCTGAGTAGCATATATGCTGCACATGTCCTAATGTGAGCTGTGTGTTTGCTGCCTATGTAGATACCAGCTGTTTCCAGCCAGCTAACGCTCAGCATGCTCATTGCTATCTAATTAATGCTGCTAGTGATTAAACTAAAGTAAATAATGACAACATTCAATAGCGCTTACGCAGGTGGTAAACAGAGGTGTATCTAGCCTTTTCAGCACCCGGGGCAAAGGATCAGCTTGGACCCATTTGAACCTTAACTCTATTGAAACAGTATGACCAAGCCAAGGTACATTCCTGAATCTCCATAATGTTAAAATAGATACCAATAAAAGTAAAATTAATTGTTGAGACATCAGTAGGTTAAGTGTTTTTGAATATCCATATTGAATCAGGAGCCCCATATAATCCTGCATAAAGGTTAATAATGGCCCCATAAGATGCTCCATAGAGACATTTGCCCCATATAGTGCTGCACAAATGTTATGGCCCCATAAGATGCTCCATACAGACACTTGCCCCGTTATAGTGCTGCACAAAGGTTATGGCCCCCATATAGTGCTGCACAAACGTTATGGCCCCCATATAGTGCTGCACAAACATTATGGCCCCCATATAGTGCTGCACAAACATTATGGCCCCCATATAGTGCTGCACAAACATTATGGCCCCATATAGTGCTGAACAAACATTATGGCCCCATATAGTGCTGCACAAACATTATGGCCCCCATATAGTGCTGCACAAACGTTATGGCCCCCATATAGTGCTGCACAAACGTTATGGCCCCCATATAGTGCTGCACAAACATTATGGCCCCCATATAGTGCTGCACAAATGTTATGGCCCCATAAAATGCCCCATACAGATATTTGCCCCATTGGTACCATGTGACCGCTCAGTACAGGAAGAAGCCGGGGCGCCGGGCAGCCAGGGACCTGCAGGGACCACGCCAGGAGTAGGTGAGTATAATTAGACAGCCTCCGCTCCCTGGCCCTGCCAACCCCCTCCTTGGACCGCCGCATCATCAGGCGGGCCGTCTTGCCCCCCTGTCGGCTGCGCCCGGGGCACATGTTCCCCCCTGGATACGCCACTGGTGGTAAATGAACTTAAAATGAAGTTAATAACAATAATAATAATTAAAAATCAGAATAATACTAATGCATTTTATTCACAGTGTAAAATCAAAGGCAAACTGGATTCGTGTGGTAATGTGTGGGGACAGAGCCTCGTGTGGTAATGTGTGGGGACGCAGCCTCATGTGGTAATGTGTGAGGATGGAGCCTCGTGTGGTAAGTACCGGATTGGACCAAGGGAACCCAGTGGATGTAGTGTATATGGACTTTTCTAAAGCTTTTGATACGGTGCCACACAAAAGGTTGTTACATAAAATGAGAATAATGGGGATAGGGGAAAATATGTGTAAGTGGATTGAGAGCTGGCTCAGGGATAGGAAACAAAGGGTGGTTATTAATGGAGCACACTCGGACTGGGTCGCTGTTAGCAGTGGGGTACCACAGGGGTCAGTATTGGGCCCTCTTCTTTTTAACATATTTATTAATGACCTTGTAGGGGGCAATCAGAGTAGAATTTCAATATTTGCAGATGACACTAAACTCTGCAGGGTAATCAATACAGGGGAGGACAATTTTATATTACAGGATGATTTATGTAAACTAGAAGCTTGGGCTGATAAATTGCAAATGAGCTTTAATGGGGATAAATGTAAGGTCATGCACTTGGGTAGAAGTAATAAGATGTATAACTATGTGCTTAATTTTAAAACTCTAGGCAAAACCGTCAATGAAAAAGACCTGGGTGTATGGGTGGATGACAAACTCATATTCAGTGGCCAGTGTCAGGCAGCTGCTACAAAGGCAAATAAAATAATGGGATGCATTAAAAGAGGCATAGATGCTCATGAGGAGAACATAATTTTACCTCTATACAAGTCACTAGTTCGACCACACTTAGAATGTGCACAGTTCTGGTCTCCGGTGTATAAGAAAGACATAGCTGAACTGGAGCGGGTGCAGAGAAGAGCGACCAAAGTTATTAGAGGACTGGGGGGTCTGCAATACCAAGATAGGTTATTACACTTGGGGCTATTTAGTTTGGAAAAATGAAGACTAAGGGGTGATCTTATTTTAATGTATAAATATATGAGGGGACAGTACAAAGACCTTTCTGATGATCTTTTTAATCATAGACCTGAGACAGGAACAAGGGGGCATCCTCTACGTCTGGAGGAAAAAAGGCTTAAGCATAATAACAGACGCGGATTCTTTACTGTAAGAGCAATGAGACTATGGAACTCTCTGCCGTATGATCTTGTAATGAGTGATTCATTACTTAACTTTAAGAGGGGACTGGATACCTTTCTGGAAAAGTATAATGTTACAGGGTATATACACTAGATTCCTTGATAGGGCGTTGATCCAGGGAACTAGTCTGATTGCCGTATGTGGAGTCGGGAAGGAATTTTTTTCCCCAAGGTGGAGCTTACTCTTTGCCACATGGGTTTTTTTTGCCTTCCTCTGGATCAACGTTAGGGTATGTTAGGTAAGGCTATGGGTTGAACTAGATGGACTTAAAGTCTTCCTTCAACCTTAATAACTATGTAACTATGTAATGTGGAGGGACGGAGCCTCATGTGGTAATGTGTGGGGATGGAGCCTCGTGTGGTAATGTGTGAGGACGGAGCCTCGTGTGGTAATGTGTGGGGACAGAGCCTTGTGTGGTAATGTGTGAGGACGGAGCCTCGTGTGGTAATGTGTGGGGACGGAGCCTCATGTGGTAATGTGTGGGGATGGAGCCTCGTGTGGTAATGTGGGGGGGCGGGATTATGTGTGGTAATATGGTGGGGGGGCGGGATTATGTGTGGTAATGTGGGAGGGCGAGATTGTGTGTGGTAATGTGGTGGGGGCGGGATTATGTGTGGTAATGTGGTGGGGGGCGGGATTATGTGTGGTAATGTGGTGTGGGGGCGGGATTATGTGTGGTAATGTGGTGTGGGGGCGGGATTATGTGTGGTAATGTGGTGGGGGCGGGATTATGTGTGGTAATGTGGTGGGGGCAGGATTATGTGTGGAATGTGGTGGGGGGCAGGATTATGTGTGGTAATGTGGTGGGGGGCGGGTGTTGTGAAATTGGATTTTGGGCTCCCCCGGTGGCCACTGGTGGAATTGAACTGGTGTGCATCATCCTCTCTGTTCACCTGTTTCCATCAGGATGTGGGAGTCGCTATTTAGCCTTGCTCCTCTGTCACTTCCATGCCGGTCAACATTGTAATCAGAAGCCTTTCTGTGCATGTTCCTGCTGCTAGACAACTCCCAGCTAAGTTGGACTTTTGTCCTTGTTTGTTTTTGCATTTTGTTCCAGTTCACAGCTGTAGTTTCGTTTCTGTGTCTGGAAAGCTCTTGTGATCTGAAATTGCCACTCTGATGTTATGAGTTAATACTAGAGTCTTAAAGTAATTTCAGGATGTGTTTTGATAGGGTTTTCAGCTGACCATGAAAGTGCCCTTTCTGTCTTCCTGCTATCTAGTAAGCGGACCTCAATTTTGCTAAACCTATTTTCATACTACGTTTGTCATTTCATCTAAAATCACCGCCAATATTTGTGGGGGCCTCTGTCTGCCTTTCGGGGAAATTTCTCTAGAGGTGAGCCAGGACTTTATTTTCCTCTGCCAGGATTAGTTAGTCCTCCGGCCGGCGCTGGGCGTCTAGGGATAAAACGCAGGCTACGCTACCCGGCTACTGTTGGTTGTGCGGCAGGTTTAGTTCATGGTCAGTTTAGTTTCCATCCTTCCAAGAGCTAGTTCTTATGTTTGCTGGGCTATGTTCTCTTGCCATTGAGAACCATAACAGTTTGACCAGCCAACAAAGGGTTAAATTAATTGACAGAGAAAGGAGAGAAAAGAGAAGTCTGCTGAAGATTTTTTTTTTTTTTTTTTTCCTTCAGTTCTGAGTGTGCTTGTAATTGAATCTCTTGCAAGTCTGCCTATATTGCAGCCTTTCTCTCTCTCTCTCCTTCTAATCCTGGAATGGCTCTGTGTTCACCTGTTTAAAATGGATATTCAGAGTTTAGCTGCAGGTTTGAATAATCTCACCACGAAAGTTCAAAATTTACAAGATTTTGTTGTTCATGTTCCTATATCTGAACCTAGAATTCCTTTGCCTGAATTTTTCTCGGGGAATAGATCTTGCTTTCAAAATTTTAAAAATAATTGCAAGTTGTTTTTGTCCCTGAAATCTCGCTCTGCTGGAGATCCTGCTCAGCAGGTCAGGATTGTGATTTCCTTGCTCCGGGGCGACCCTCAGGATTGGGCTTTTGCATTGGCTCCAGGGGATCCTGCGTTGCTCAATGTGGATGCGTTTTTTCTGGCCTTGGGGTTGCTTTATGAGGAACCTCAGTTAGAACTTCAGGCGGAAAAGGCCTTGATGTCCCTATCTCAGGGGCAAGACGAAGCTGAAATATACTGCCAGAAATTCCGTAAATGGGCTGTGCTTACTCAGTGGAATGAGTGCGCCCTGGCGGCGAATTTCAGAGAGGGTCTCTCTGATACCATTAAGGATGTTATGGTGGGGTTCCCTGTGCCTGCGGGTCTGAATGAGTCCATGACAATGGCTATCCAGATCGGGATGCGGGAGCGCAAACCTGTGCACCATTTGGCGGTGTCTACTGAGAAGACGCCAGAGAATATGCAATGTGATAGAATTCTGTCCAGAAGTGAACGGCAGAATTTTAGACGAAAAAATGGGTTGTGCTTCTATTGCGGTGATTCAACTCATGTTATATCAGCATGCTCTAAGCGTACTAAGAAGCTTGATAAGTCTGTTTCAATTGGCACTTTACAGTCTAAGTTTATTCTATCTGTGACCCTGATTTGTTCTTTATCATCTATTACCGCGGATGCCTATGTCGACTCTGGCGCCGCTTTGAGTCTTATGGATTGGTCCTTTGCCAAACGCTGTGGGTATGATTTGGAGCCTCTTGAAACTCCTATACCCCTGAAGGGGATTGACTCCACCCCATTGGCTAGCAATAAACCACAATACTGGACACAAGTAACTATGCGGATTAATCCGGATCATCAGGAGATTATTCGCTTTCTTGTGCTGTATAACCTACATGATGTGTTGGTGCTTGGATTGCCATGGCTGCAATCTCATAACCCAGTCCTTGACTGGAAAGCTATGTCTGTGTTAAGCTGGGGATGTAAGGGGACACATGGGGACGTACCTGTGGTTTCCATTTCATCATCTATTCCCTCTGAGATTCCTGAATTCTTGACTGAATATCGTGACGTTTTTGAAGAACCTAAGCTTGGTTCATTACCTCCGCACCGGGAGTGCGATTGTGCCATAGATTTGATTCCGGGTAGTAAATACCCTAAGGGTCGTTTATTTAATCTGTCTGTGCCTGAACATGCTGCTATGCGAGAATATATAAAGGAGTCCTTGGAAAAGGGACATATTCGTCCTTCGTCATCTCCCTTAGGAGCCGGTTTTTTCTTTGTGGCTAAGAAAGATGGCTCTTTGAGGCCGTGCATTGATTATCGGCTTTTGAATAAAATCACGGTTAAATATCAATATCCGTTGCCACTGCTGACTGATTTGTTTGCTCGCATAAAGGGGGCCAAGTGGTTCTCTAAGATAGATCTCCGTGGGGCGTATAATTTGGTGCGAATTAAGCAGGGGGATGAGTGGAAAACCGCATTTATTACGCCCGAGGGCCACTTTGAGTATTTGGTGATGCCTTTTGGTCTTTCAAATGCCCCTTCAGTCTTTCAGTCCTTTATGCATGACATTTTCCGTGATTATTTGGATAAATTTATGATTGTGTATCTGGATGATATTTTGATTTTTTCGGATGACTGGGACTCTCATGTCCAGCAGGTCAGGAGGGTTTTTCAGGTTTTGCGGTCTAATTCCTTGTGCGTGAAGGGTTCTAAGTGCGTTTTTGGGGTTCAAAAGATTTCCTTTTTGGGATATATTTTTTCCCCCTCTTCCATCGAGATGGATCCTGTCAAGGTTCAGGCTATTTGTGATTGGACGCAACCCTCTTCTCTTAAGAGTCTTCAGAAATTTTTGGGCTTTGCTAACTTTTATCGTCGATTTATTGCTGGTTTCTCTGATGTTGTTAAACCATTGACTGATTTGACTAAGAAGGGTGCTGATGTTGCTGATTGGTCCCCTGCTGCTGTGGAGGCCTTTCGGGAGCTTAAGCGCCGCTTTTCTTCCGCCCCTGTGTTGCGTCAGCCTGATGTTGCTCTTCCTTTTCAGGTTGAGGTCGACGCTTCTGAAATCGGAGCTGGGGCGGTTTTGTCGCAGAGAAGTTCCGATTGCTCCGTGATGAGACCTTGTGCTTTTTTCTCGCGTAAATTTTCGCCCGCCGAGCGGAATTATGATGTTGGGAATCGGGAGCTTTTGGCCATGAAGTGGGCTTTTGAGGAGTGGCGTCATTGGCTTGAGGGGGCTAGACATCGGGTGGTGGTATTGACTGACCACAAAAATCTAATTTATCTTGAGTCCGCCAGACGCCTGAATCCTAGACAGGCGCGCTGGTCGTTGTTCTTCTCTCGGTTTAATTTTGTGGTGTCCTACCTGCCGGGTTCTAAGAATGTTAAGGCGGATGCCCTTTCTAGGAGTTTTGAGCCTGACTCCCCTGGTAATTCTGAACCTACAGGTATCCTTAAGGATGGAGTGATATTGTCTGCCGTTTCTCCAGACCTGCGGCGGGCCTTGCAGGAGTTTCAGGCGGATAGACCTGATCGTTGCCCACCTGGTAGACTGTTTGTTCCTGATGATTGGACCAGTAGAGTCATTTCTGAGGTTCATTCTTCTGCGTTGGCAGGTCATCCTGGAATCTTTGGTACCAGGGATTTGGTGGCTAGGTCCTTCTGGTGGCCTTCCCTGTCTCGAGATGTGCGAGGCTTCGTGCAGTCTTGTGACGTTTGTGCTCGGGCCAAGCCTTGTTGTTCTCGGGCTAGTGGATTGTTGTTGCCCTTGCCTATTCCGAAGAGGCCCTGGACGCACATCTCGATGGATTTTATTTCGGATCTTCCTGTTTCTCAGAAGATGTCTGTCATCTGGGTGGTGTGTGATCGTTTCTCTAAGATGGTCCATTTGGTTCCCCTGCCTAAGTTGCCTTCTTCTTCTGAGTTGGTTCCTCTGTTTTTTCAAAATGTGGTCCGTTTGCATGGTATTCCGGAGAATATCGTTTCTGACAGAGGTACCCAATTCGTGTCTCGATTTTGGCGAGCATTCTGTGCTAGGATGGGCATAGATTTGTCTTTCTCGTCTGCTTTCCATCCTCAGACTAATGGCCAGACCGAGCGGACGAATCAGACCTTGGAGACATATTTGAGGTGTTTTGTGTCTGCAGATCAGGATGATTGGGTTGCTTTTTTGCCTTTAGCGGAGTTTGCCCTCAATAATCGGGCCAGCTCTGCCACCTTGGTGTCTCCCTTTTTCTGTAATTCGGGGTTTCATCCTCGATTTTCTTCTGGTCAGGTGGAATCTTCGGATTGTCCTGGAGTGGATGCTGTGGTGGAGAGGTTGCATCAGATTTGGGGGCAGGTAGTGGACAATTTGAAGTTGTCCCAGGAGAAGACTCAGCTTTTTGCCAACCGCCGGCGTCGGGTTGGTCCTCGGCTTTGTGTTGGGGACTTGGTGTGGTTGTCTTCTCGTTTTGTCCCTATGAGGGTTTCTTCTCCCAAGTTTAAGCCTCGGTTCATCGGCCCGTACAAGATATTGGAGATTCTTAACCCTGTGTCCTTCCGTTTGGACCTCCCTGCATCTTTTTCTATTCATAATGTTTTTCATCGGTCATTATTGCGCAGGTATGAGGTACCGGTTGTGCCTTCCGTTGAGCCTCCTGCTCCGGTGTTGGTTGAGGGCGAGTTGGAGTACGTTGTGGAAAAAATCTTGGACTCCCGTGTTTCCAGACGGAAACTCCAGTATCTGGTCAAATGGAAGGGATACGGTCAGGAGGATAATTCTTGGGTGACTGCCTCTGATGTTCATGCCTCCGATTTGGTCCGTGCCTTTCATAGGGCTCATCCTGATCGCCCTGGTGGTTCTGGTGAGGGTTCGGTGCCCCCTCCTTGAGGGGGGGGTACTGTTGTGAAATTGGATTTTGGGCTCCCCCGGTGGCCACTGGTGGAATTGAACTGGTGTGCATCATCCTCTCTGTTCACCTGTTTCCATCAGGATGTGGGAGTCGCTATTTAGCCTTGCTCCTCTGTCACTTCCATGCCGGTCAACATTGTAATCAGAAGCCTTTCTGTGCATGTTCCTGCTGCTAGACAACTCCCAGCTAAGTTGGACTTTTGTCCTTGTTTGTTTTTGCATTTTGTTCCAGTTCACAGCTGTAGTTTCGTTTCTGTGTCTGGAAAGCTCTTGTGATCTGAAATTGCCACTCTGATGTTATGAGTTAATACTAGAGTCTTAAAGTAATTTCAGGATGTGTTTTGATAGGGTTTTCAGCTGACCATGAAAGTGCCCTTTCTGTCTTCCTGCTATCTAGTAAGCGGACCTCAATTTTGCTAAACCTATTTTCATACTACGTTTGTCATTTCATCTAAAATCACCGCCAATATTTGTGGGGGCCTCTGTCTGCCTTTCGGGGAAATTTCTCTAGAGGTGAGCCAGGACTTTATTTTCCTCTGCCAGGATTAGTTAGTCCTCCGGCCGGCGCTGGGCGTCTAGGGATAAAACGCAGGCTACGCTACCCGGCTACTGTTAGTTGTGCGGCAGGTTTAGTTCATGGTCAGTTTAGTTTCCATCCTTCCAAGAGCTAGTTCTTATGTTTGCTGGGCTATGTTCTCTTGCCATTGAGAACCATAACAGTAATAAAGTCCTGGCTCACCTCTAGAGAAATTTCCCCGAAAGGCAGACAGAGGCCCCCACAAATATTGGCGGTGATTTTAGATGAAATGACAAACGTAGTATGAAAATAGGTTTAGCAAAATTGAGGTCCGCTTACTAGATAGCAGGAAGACAGAAAGGGCACTTTCATGGTCAGCTGAAAACCCTATCAAAACACATCCTGAAATTACTTTAAGACTCTAGTATTAACTCATAACATCAGAGTGGCAATTTCAGATCACAAGAGCTTTCCAGACACAGAAACGAAACTACAGCTGTGAACTGGAACAAAATGCAAAAACAAACAAGGACAAAAGTCCAACTTAGCTGGGAGTTGTCTAGCAGCAGGAACATGCACAGAAAGGCTTCTGATTACAATGTTGACCGGCATGGAAGTGACAGAGGAGCAAGGCTAAATAGCGACTCCCACATCCTGATGGAAACAGGTGAACAGAGAGGATGATGCACACCAGTTCAATTCCACCAGTGGCCACCGGGGGAGCCCAAAATCCAATTTCACAACAGGCGGGATTATGTGTGGTAATGTGGTGTGGGGGCAGGATTATGTGTGGTAATGTGGTGGGGGGCGGGATTATGTGTGGTAATGTGGTGGTTGGGGGCGGGATTATGTGTGGTTATGTGATGGGGGGCGGGATTGTGTGTGGTAATGTGGGGGGGCGGGATTATGTGTGGTAATGTGGTTGGGGGCGGGATTATGTGTGGTAATGTGGTGGGGGCGGGATTGTGTGTGGTAATGTGGTGGGGGGGCGGGATTGTGTGTGGTAATGTGGTAGGGGGCGGGATTGTGTGTGGTAATGTGGTGGGGGCTGGATTGTGTGTGGTAATGTGGGGGGGCGGGATTATGTGTGGTAATATGGTGGGGGGGCGGGATTATGTGTGGTAATGTGGGAGGGCGAGATTGTGTGTGGTAATGTGGTGGGGGCGGGATTATGTGTGGTAATGTGGTGGGGGGCGGGATTATGTGTGGTAATGTGGTGTGGGGGCGGGATTATGTGTGGTAATGTGGTGTGGGGGCGGGATTATGTGTGGTAATGTGGTGGGGGCGGGATTATGTGTGGTAATGTGGTGGGGGCAGGATTATGTGTGGAATGTGGTGGGGGGCAGGATTATGTGTGGTAATGTGGTGGGGGGCGGGAATACGTGTGGTAATGTGGTGTGGAGGCAGGATTATGTGTGGTAATGTGGTGGGGGGCGGGATTATGTGTGGTAATGTGGTGGTTGGGGGCGGGATTATGTGTGGTTATGTGATGGGGGGCGGGATTGTGTGTGGTAATGTGGGGGGGCGGGATTATGTGTGGTAATGTGGTTGGGGGCGGGATTATGTGTGGTAATGTGGTGGGGGCGGGATTGTGTGTGGTAATGTGGTGGGGGGGCGGGATTGTGTGTGGTAATGTGGTGGGGGCGGGATTGTGTGTGGTAATGTGGTAGGGGGCGGGATTGTGTGTGGTAATGTGGTGGGGGCTGGATTGTGTGTGGTAATGTGGTGGGGCAGGATTGTGTGTAATAATGGGGTGGGGGCCGGATTGTGTGTGGTAATGTGGTGGGGGGCAGGATTATGTGTGGTAATGTGGTGGGGGGGCGGGATTGTGTGTGGTAATGTGGTGGGGGGGCGGGATTATGTGTGGTGATGTGGGGGGGCAGAGCTACTGTGCAGGGGGCGGGATTAGCGAGTAATCAAGATGCCTCTTATATATATAGATGTGAGTGATGTCTTGTAGATTGTGAGCCATCGCGGGCAGGGTTCTCTCTCCTCCTGTACCAGTTGTCACTTGTATTGTTCAAGATTATTGTACCTGTTTTTATTATGTATACCCCTCCTCACATGTAAAGCGCCACGGAATAAATGGCGCTATAATAATAAATAATAATAATAATAATAATGTGTGTGCCACTGAATAGAATAGGACGTGAACAGCAGCAGCTAGGAAATAACGATAAATTCTAAAAGTGATTGCATATGAGAATTTAATTATTTAGCTGCCACTTGAGTACCAATGCTATATTAGAATGACACACAGTGGATTATGCTTTATTTCAGCCCTTCAAATTAGAAAAATATGGCAATATGGTCCTTTGGCTAAAAAAATTGTGTACCCTTGACCTAAAGGGTTAAACAGTCCTTATCGGTTGTTAAACCAATTGGGACCAATGCAACAGGGCAGGGGCATAACTACTGGGGTCGCAGGGGTCGCAGCTGTGACGGGGCCTGGAGTAATTAGGGGCCCGCCTAGGGCGTAGTTGGGATAGGAGCGCAGTCGGGCCACCTAATGCGGTGGTCTGCATTGTCTGCTCCGGTGGCTGCATTCTGCCACTTCCCGGACTGGGAGTTGGCTGTTCTCTGTGCCAGCTGTCAGGTTCACAGCCCAGGGACTAGAATAGAGTTGTTTCTTTGAGGTGATGATGTCACCGGAAGGGGCGGGGCCTCCTTCAGTCAGTGAGGCTCCCATAGCAGGGAAGCTGCCTGGAGGTTGCTGGAGAAGAGGAGCAGGAAATGAGGGGCTGCATCATGGAGCCGTGTGAGGAGAGGACCAAGGGGCAGCACTATGGAGCTGTGTGAGGTGAGGACTGAGGGGCTGCACCATGGAGCTGTGAGAGGAGTGAGGGGATGTGTGGCACCCCAGGAGTTTGGGTACCACAGTGGTGCTGCCTTCCTCTCGGTAGGGTAATGCCATGCCTGTAGACAGAAGGGATCCCTTTGGCAGGTAATCTCACATTCAACACATTCTGACTCCAGGCCAGAAGGGGGAGCTCCAAACCTGGTTTTAGGGAAGCTTCCCTCGATATACATCCTGGTCTGGAGGAGAAGTTAGTCTGGTGCAGACGAAAGAGAGGGAAGGAGCACAGAGGAACTTAGGAGCTAGAGGAGGGCTGTGACTGGGCCCATCTAAACAGAGCGCAGAAACCAGGCAACGGGAGCCCGAGGTTGTGGGCAACTGCAGGTCCAACAGCAGAACTGGAGGGCAGGAAGCTAAAAGTAACCTGCCCACATAATGTTATGATCTGGTGGCCCAGGAGTAGCATTGGACGTACTCTGGAGAAGGTGGTATCTATACTGACCATGGACCCTGAACTTAACACCACAACTAGAAGTAGCCGTGGGATGTACCTACTGATCCTACACAGGCTGAAAACAGGATTTAGCAAAGGAGGCCAATCTAGCTAAATAG
The DNA here is from genome assembly GCF_051348905.1 of Ranitomeya variabilis. Classification (NCBI taxonomy): domain Eukaryota; kingdom Metazoa; phylum Chordata; class Amphibia; order Anura; family Dendrobatidae; genus Ranitomeya; species Ranitomeya variabilis. The sequence goes on from NC_135233.1 coordinate 833,822,754, forward strand.
GAAAGATAGGACAGAGAACTCTGCGGTCAGTATTAAAATACTAGGAAATATCCACCACAGAAAATACAAAAAACTCCACATCTAACTAAAGATATGGAGGGTATATCTGCCTCTCCAGAGACTCCAGCTTGACTGCATAAATCCTTACACAGATTAAGCTGGACAAGAAAAAACATGAAATGCACTGAACAATGAGGCCCACAACATGTGGGCTGCAAAACAAGCAGAACTTATCTTGGTGAAAAGACCAGGAAGCAGGAGAAACCATGAAGGGATGTGAATCCTCCAGAATACAATGGACAACTGGCACTGACTAAAGGGTGAGGCCAGACTAAATAGCCCAGTCCAGAGTGGACACACCTGATAACTGCTGTGAAGGACAGACAGCAGCGCTACCACTTATAACCACCGGAGGGAGCCCAAGAACAGAATTCACAACAGTACCCCCCCCTTGAGGAGGGGTCACCGAACCCTCACCAGAGCCCCCAGGCCGATCAGGACGAGCCAAATGGAAGGCACGAACCAAATCGTCAGCATGAACATCAGAGGCAACAACCCAAGAATTATCCTCCTGGCCATAACCCTTCCACTTGACAAGATACTGAAGCCTCCGCCTTGAAAAACGAGAATCCAAGATCTTCTCAACAACATACTCCAACTCCCCATCAATCAACACCGGGGCAGGAGGATCAACAGAGGGAACGATGGGTACCACATATTTCCGCAACAAAGATCTATGAAAAACATTGTAGATGGAAAAAGAGGCTGGAAGGGCCAAACGAAAAGACACTGGATTGATAATCTCAGAAATCCTATAAGGACCAATAAACCGAGGCTTGAACTTAGGGGAAGAAACCTTCATAGGAACATGACGGGAAGACAACCAGACCAAATCCCCAACCCGAAGCGGGGAACCCACACGCCACCGACGGTTAGCAAAACGCTGAGCCTCCTCCTGAGACAAGACCAAATTGTCCACAACATGAGCCCAAATTTGCTGCAACCTGTCAACCACAGAGTCCACCCCAGGACAATCAGAAGGCTCAACCTGCCCCGAAGAAAAACGAGGATGAAACCCAGAATTACAAAAAAAAGGTGAAACCAAGGTAGCAGAACTAGCCCGATTATTAAGGGCAAACTCGGCCAATGGCAAGAAAGCCACCCAATCATCCTGATCGGCAGACACAAAGCATCTCAAATAAGTTTCCAAAGTCTGGTTAGTTCGCTCGGTTTGGCAATTTGTCTGAGGATGAAATGCGGAAGAAAAAGACAAATCAATGCCCAGCCTAGCACAAAAGGCCCGCCAAAACCTGGAAACAAACTGGGAACCTCTATCGGACACAATATTCTCCGGAATGCCATGCAAACGAACCACATGCTGAAAAAACAACGGAGCCAACTCAGAAGAGGAAGGTAATTTAGGCAAAGGTATCAAATGAACCATCTTAGAAAACCGGTCACAAACCACCCAGATAACCGACATCCTCTGGGAAACCGGAAGATCTGAAATAAAATCCATAGAAATATGCGTCCAAGGCCTCTCAGGGACCGGCAAAGGCAAAAGCAACCCACTGGCGCGTAAGCAGCAAGGTTTGGCCCACGCACAAGTCCCACAGAACTGCACAAAGGAGTGCACATCCCTTGACAAAGAAGGCCACCAAAATGACCTACTACCCAAATCTCTGGTACCAAAAATCCCAGGATGGCCAGCCAACACAGAACAGTGAACCTCAGAAATCACTTTGCTAGTCCATCTATCAGGAACAAACAGTTTCCCCACTGGACAGCGGTCAGGTTTATCAGCCTGAAATTCCTGAAGAACCCGTCGTAAATCAGGGGAGATGGCAGAAAGAAACACCCCCTCCTTCAGAATGCCGACCGGCTCAAGGACCCCAGGGGAATCAGGCAAAAAACTCCTAGAGAGGGCATCAGCCTTAACATTCTTAGATCCCAGAAGATACGAGACAACAAAATCAAAACGGGAGAAAAACAGGGACCATCGGGCCTGTCTAGGATTCAGCCGTTTGGCAGACTCGAGGTAAATCAGATTCTTATGATCGGTCAAGACCACAATACGATGTTTAGCCCCCTCAAGCCAATGTCGCCACTCCTCAAATGCCCACTTCATAGCCAACAACTCACGATTACCGACATCATAATTGCATTCCGCAGGCGAAAATTTTCGAGAGAAGAAGGCACACGGTTTCATCAAGGAACCATCAGAATTCCTCTGAGACAAAACGGCCCCTGCCCCAATCTCAGAAGCGTCAACCTCAACCTGAAAAGGAAGAGAAACATCCGGCTGACGCAACACAGGGGCAGAAGTAAATCGGCGTTTAAGCTCCTGAAAGGCAGAAACGGCCGCAGAGGACCAATTCGTCACATCAGCGCCTTTCTTCGTCAAATTGGTCAGGGGTTTAACCACACTGGAGAAGTTGGCAATGAAACGGCGATAAAAATTAGCAAAGCCCAAAAATTTCTGAAGGCTCTTCACGGATGTGGGCTGGATCCAATCATGAATGGCCTGAACCTTAACCGGATCCATTTCTATAGATGAGGGAGAAAAAATGAAGCCCAAAAAAGAAACCTTCTGTACTCCAAAGAGGCACTTAGACCCCTTCACAAACAAGGCATTGTCACGAAGGATCTGAAATACCATCCTGACTTGTTTCACATGAGACTCCCAATCATCCGAAAAAATCAAAATATCATCCAAATATACAATCATGAATTTATCAAGATAATTCCGAAATATATCATGCATGAAGGACTGAAACACAGATGGAGCATTAGAGAGGCCGAATGGCATCACAAGATATTCAAAATGGCCCTCGGGCGTATTGAACGCAGTTTTCCTTTCGTCGCCCTGCTTAATACGAACAAGATTATATGCCCCTCGAAGGTCAATCTTAGTAAATCAACTAGCACCCTTAATCCTGGCAAACAAATCAGAGAGCAAAGGCAAAGGGTATTGGAATTTGACCGTGATCTTATTCAAGAGGCGATAATCAATACAGGGTCTCAAGGAGCCATCCTTCTTGGCAACAAAAAAGAAACCTGCTCCCAATGGAGAAGAAGATGGCCGAATATGCCCCTTCTCCAAAGACTCCTTAACATAACTCCGCAAGGCGGCATGTTCTGGCACAGACAGGTTGAAAAGTCGGCCCTTAGGGAACTTACAGCCTGGAATCAAGTCAATAGCACAATCACAGTCCCTGTGCGGTGGAAGGGAACTGGACTTGGGCTCATTGAATACATCCTGGAAATCTGACAAAAACTCAGGAATTTCAGAAGAGGGGGAGGAGGTAATTGACATCAAAGGAACGTCACCATGAACCCCCTGACAACCCTAACTAGTCACAGACATAGATTTCCAATCCAACACCGGATTATGCACCTGTAACCATGGGAAACCCAGCACAATAACACCATGCAGATTATGCAACACCAGAAAACGACAATCTTCCTGATGGGCTGGCGCCATGCACATGGTTAACTGTGTTCAAAACTGAGGTTTATTTTTAGCCAATGGTGTAGCATCAATACCCCTCAAAGGGATAGGACTCTGCAAAGGCTGTAAGGGAAACCCACAACGTCTGGCAAATTCTAAGTCCATTAAATTTAAAGCGGCGCCTGAATCCACAAATGCCATGACAGAAAATGACGATAATGAGCAGATCAGGGTCACAGATAACAGAAATTTAGGCTGTACAGTACTGATGGTAACAGAACTAGCGATTCTCTTGACACGCTTAGGGCAATCAGAAATAACATGAGCAGAATCGCCGCAGTAAAAACACAACCCATTCTGACGTCTGAATCCTTGTCGTTCAGCTCTAGACACAATCCTATCACATTGCATAGGCTCAGGACTCCGCTCGGAAGACAACGCCATAGCGTGCACAACTCTGCGCTCACGCAAGCGCCGATCAATTTGAATGGCCAGAGACATAGAATCACTCAAACCAGCAAGCGTGGGGAACCCCACCATAACATCTTTAACGGATTCAGAAAGACCCTTTCTGAAAATTGCCGCCAAAGCATCCTCATTCCATTTAGTCAACACAGACCATTTTCTAAATTTCTGGCAATATGATTCTGCCACTTCTTGACCCTGACACAGGGCCAACAAGGTTTTTTCAGCATGCTCTACAGAGTTAGGTTCATCATACAATAACCCAAGCGCCTAAAAAAAGGTGTCTACTATAAGCAACGCCGGATTCCCAGGTTCCAGGGCAAATGCCCAATCCTGGGGGTCACCACGCAACAGAGATATGACAATTTTAACCTGCTAGATAGGATCACCAGAGGAACGGGGCTTCAGAGCAAAAAACAGTTTACAGTTATTTTTAAAGCTCAGAAATTTAGACCTGTCCCCAAAAAAACAGATCAGGAGTTGGAATTCTAGGCTCCAAAGCTGGAGTCTGAATGATATAATCAGAAATACCCTGTACTCTAGCAGCAAGTTGATCCACACGAGAAGCAAGTCCCTGAACATCCATGTCAGCGCCAAACTCCTGAACCACCCAGAGGTAAAGAGGGAAAAAAAAAACACAACAGAGTACAGAAAAAAAAATGGCTCAGCACTTTCTTTCCCTTCTTCTGAGATGCGGTTAACTCATTGTAGGCCAGTTGTACTGTTATGATCTGGTGGCCCAGGAGTAGCATTGGACGTACTCTGGAGAAGGTGGTATCTATACTGACTGCGGACCCTGAACTTAACACCGCAACTAGAAGTAGCCGTGGGATGTACCTACTGATCCTAGACACCTCGACACAGCCAGAGGACTAATTAACCCTATAGATAGAAAATGGAAAACTATCTCGCCTCAGAGAAAATTCCCAAAGGATAGGCAGCCCCCCACAAATATTGACTGTGAGAGGAGAGGAAAACACATACACAGGCTGAAAACAGGATTTAGCAAAGGAGGCCAATCTAGCTAAATAGGAAAGATAGGACAGAGAACTATGCGGTCAGTATTAAAATACTAGGAAATATCCACCACAGAAAATACAAAAAACTCCACATCTAACTAAAGATATGGAGGGTATATCTGCCTCTCCAGAGATTCCAGCTTGACTGCATAAATCCTTACACAGATTAAGCTGGACAAGAAAAAACATGAAATGCACTGAACAATAAGGCCCACAACATGTGGGCTGCAAAACAAGCAGAACTTATCTTGGTGAAAAGACCAGGAAGCAGGAGAAACCATGAAGGGATGTGAATCCTCCAGAATACAATGGACAACTGGCACTGACTAAAGGGTGAGGCCAGACTAAATAGCCCAGTCTAGAGTGGACACACCTGATAACTGCTGTGAAGGACAGACAGCAGCGCTACCACTTATAACCACCAGAGGGAGCCCAAGAACAGAATTCACAACACATAATACCTGAGGTACAGCAGCTTTTCTAAACACAGAGTCACCGTGTAGAGAGACCCCAGAGAAATGTCTCAAGTTGCCTACCATGCAGGTACTGTCCCAGGACAGGGGAGAAATAGAACCTTGTTAGGACACCACAGGCAGCAAGGGACTAGAAACCAGCGCATAGTGGAAGGCTCCCACACTGACCTGTAAAAGGGATTCCCACTTGTTTCGGGCTGCCATGACTCTATCTACCCCTGTTGCCAGTGCCCTGGAATGAGGCTGACTACAACTTCAGTAAAACAGGTAAAGACTGCAACCCTGTGTCCTCCATATATTCGCCGGCATTCACCATTCCTGCCAAACACACCGGGAGCCCTGGAGACCCCGCTTCACCTGTGGGAAGTGTTATCATCTTTGCTGCAGTAACATCGCCCCAGGGGACCCCTTTAAGCAGCGTTGGCCCACTCTAACCGAGAACCGCAGGTGGCGTCACAAATACAAACTTTATTAAACCCTTTTTAAAGACCTTTCCCCTTTTACTTGAGTGCCCAAAGGCACGGACCGGGTCGCAGCCACCGTGACATCCCTTTTAATTGCAACCAGACCCGGTACCGAGTATCCCCATTGCCCTGGTGGGAGACTCAGATGCACACCAAGGGGCTGCACCATGGATCTGTGAGAGGACTGAGGGGATGCACACTGAGGGGCTGCACCATGGAGCTATGAGAAGACTGAGGGGATGCACACCGAGAAGCTGCACCATGGAGCTGTGAGAGGACTGAGGGGATGCACACCGAGGGGCTGCACTGTAGAGCTGTGAGAGGACTGAGAGGATGCACACCAAGGGCCTGCACCATGGAGCTGTGAGAGGACTGAGGGGCTGCACACTGATGGGCTGCACTGTAGAGCTGTGAGAGGACTGAGGGGATGCACGCCAAGGGCCTGCACCATGGAGCTGTGAGAAGACTGAGGGGCTGCAGACCGATGGGCTGCATTGTAGAGCTGTGAGAGGACTGAGAGGATGCACACCAAGGGCCTGCACCATGGAGCTGTGAGAGGACTGAGGGGCTGCACACTGATGGGCTGCACTGTAGAGTAGGGTTGAGCGAAACGGATGGGTCATTTTCAGAAATCGTCGACTTTTAGGCAAAGTCGGGTTTCATGAAACCCAAACCGATCCTAGTGTGGGATCGGCCATGCGGTACACGATCAGAGCGCCAAAGTCGCGTATTGTATGATGCTGTTACCGCCATTTTTCATCCAATGAAGGAGGACGCAGAGTTTACAGCCACTTTCTGCCACGTTCATAGTGTTGTGTTATACCACTGTGCCAGAGTTGTGGTTCAGTTTCTCCCCCCAAAAGTGAGATAGTAATTCTCACACAGTTTATATTCAGTGTGTACGTTGCCTTTAAGGACGTACACACTGAATCCACTAAAGACCTTCTTCAAAAACACTATAAGGCTAATCAACTTTTTCTTCATTTTCCATCCTTACATCTGCAGGACCGCCTGTCTATCTGCCCCAGGCCTACTGCCTCTCGTTCTCTTGCAGGACCGCCCCTTTCCGCCCGGGCCTACTGCCTTTCTGCTACTATACACAGTATAGAACTTATCAACCTTCCCTCAGTTCAAGATCACTGAGCCATCTCTGTATGGCTCCTAGGAGGACTCACCGACTAACCCCATACGGGTTCACTTCCTGTCCTCATTTTCTAACACATTATTAAACATTTCTTACAATTAACTAGCTAACTGTCATGAATCCCCAATGGCTAGGGATAGCACAGGACAAGCAAAGTACAAAGAAATAACGGACGAGCTCTAGGGTGATGGAACCTGGGCTGACCGCTGCCCTACGCCTGACAAACGCAACTAGAGATAGCCAGGGAGCGTGCCTACGTTGGTTCTAGACGCCACGCACCAGCCTAAGAGCTAACTAGTACTGCAGAGAAAATAAGACCTCACTTGCCTCCAGAGGAATGAACCCCAAAAGATATAGTTGCCCCCTCACATGTATTGACGGTGAAATGAGAGGAAGGCACATACATAGAGATGATATATATAGCTTTAGCAAATTGAGGCCCGCTGTAAACTAGAAAGCAGAAAGATACAAAAGGGGACTGAGCGGTCAGCAAAAAACCCTAATCAAAAAAACCATCCTGAGATTACAAGAACCCATGTGCCAACTCATGGCACATGGGGAGAACCTCAGTCCACTAGAGCTACCAGCTAGCATAGAGACATAATAAGCAAGCTGGACAAAAAACCAAACAACTGAAAATCAGCACTTAGCTTATCCTGAAAGATCTGGGAGCAGGTAGGCAGGAACCAAACAGAGCACATCTGAATACATTGATAGCCGGCAAGGGAATGACAGAAAGGCCAGGTAAAATAGGAAACACCCAGCCTCTGATGGACAGGTGGAAACCAAAGGCCGCAACCCACCAAAGTCACCCAGTACCAGCAGTAACCACCAGAGGGAGCCCACAAACAGAATCCACAACAGTACCCCCCCTTGAGGAGGGGTCACCGAACCCTCACGAGAACCCCCAGGGCGATCAGGGTGAGCTCTATGGAAGGCGCGGACCAAATCAGTCGCATGAACATCGGAGGCGACCACCCAGGAATTATCCTCCTGACCATAACCCTTCCACTTAACCAAATACTGGAGTTTGCGTCTGGAAACACGAGAATCCAAGATCTTCTCAACAACATACTCCAATTCTCCCTCCACCAGCACCGGAGCAGGAGGCTCAACCGAAGGAACAACGGGCACCTCATACCTCCGCAACAACGACCGATGGAACACATTATGAATAGCAAATGATGCTGGGAGATCCAAACGAAAAGATACAGGGTTAAGAATCTCCGAGATCCTATAAGGACCGATGAACCGAGGCTTGAACTTAGGAGAAGAGACCTTCATAGGGACAAAACGAGAAGACAACCACACGAAGTCCCCAACAAGAAGTCGGGGACCCACGCAGCGACGGCGATTAGCAAACTGCTGAGTCTTCTCCTGAGATAACTTCAAATTGTCCACCACCTGATTCCAAATCTGATGTAGCCTGTCCACCACCACGTCCACTCCAGGACAATCCGAAGACTCCACCTGACCAGAGGAAAAACGAGGATGAAACCCCGAATTACAAAAAAAAGGAGAGACCAACGTGGCAGAACTAGCCCGATTATTAAGAGCAAATTCGGCCAGTGGCAAAAAAGCAACCCAGTCATCTTGATCAGCAGAAACAAAACACCTCAAATAAGTTTCCAAGGTCTGATTAGTTCGCTCCGTCTGGCCATTCGTCTGAGGATGGAATGCAGACGAGAAAGACAAATCAATGCCCATCTTGGCACAAAACGTCCGCCAAAATCTAGACACAAACTGGGATCCCCTGTCAGAAACGATATTCTCCGGAATCCCATGCAAACGAACCACGTTCTGAAAAAATAAAGGGACCAACTCAGAGGAGGAGGGCAACTTAGGCAAGGGCACCAAATGAACCATCTTAGAAAAGCGGTCACACACAACCCAGATAACGGACATTTTCTGTGAAACCGGGAGATCAGAAATAAAATCCATGGAAATGTGCGTCCAAGGCCTCTTCGGGATGGGCAAGGATAACAACAACCCACTGGCCCGAGAACAGCAAGGCTTAGCTCGAGCACACACTTCACAAGACTGCACAAAGGTACGCACATCCCTAGACAAGGAAGGCCACCAAAAAGACCTGGCCACCAAGTCTCTAGTACCAAATATTCCAGGATGACCAGCCAACACAGAAGAATGGACCTCGGAGATGACTCTATTGGTCCAATCATCCGGGACAAACAGTCTTTCTGGGGGACAACGATCCGGTTTATCCACCTGAAACTCCTGCAATGCACGTCGCAAGTCTGGGGATATGGCGGACAATATTACCCCATCCCTAAGGATACCAGTAGGCCCAGAGTCTCCAGGAGAGTCAGGCACAAAACTCCTGGAAAGAGCATCTGCCTTCACATTCTTTGAACCTGGCAGGTATGAAACCACGAAATTGAAATGAGAAAAAAACAACGACCAACGAGCCTGTCTAGGATTCAAACGCCTGGCAGACTCAAGGTAAATGAGATTCTTGTGATCAGTCAAGACCACCACACGATGTTTAGCACCCTCAAGCCAATGACGCCACTCCTCAAATGCCCACTTCATGGCCAAAAGCTCCCGATTACCCACATCATAATTGCGCTCGGCGGGCGAGAATTTTCTAGAGAAGAATGCACATGGCTTCATCACCGAGCCATTAGAACTTCTCTGTGACAAAACCGCCCCCGCTCCAATCTCGGAAGCATCAACCTCAACCTGAAAAGGAAGTGAAACATCTGGTTGACACAACACAGGAGCAGAAGAAAACCGGCGCTTAAGTTCCTGAAAGGCCTCCACAGCCGCAGGAGACCAATCAGCAACATCAGCACCCTTTTTAGTCAAATCAGTCAAAGGTTTAACAATACTGGAAAAATTAGCAATGAACCGACGATAAAAATTAGCAAACCCCAAGAACTTCTGAAGGCTCTTAACAGATGTAGGTTGTGTCCAGTCACAAATAGCCTGAACCTTGACGGGATCCATCTCAATAGTAGAAGGAGAAAAAATGTACCCCAAAAAAGAAATCTTCTGGACTCCGAAGAGACACTTTGAGCACTTCACAAACAGAGAATTGGCCCGCAGAACCTGAAACACCTTCCTGACCTGTAGAACATGAGACTCCCAGTCATCAGAAAACACCAAAATATCATCCAAATACACAATCATAAACTTATCCAGATATTCACGGAAAATATTGTGCATAAAGGACTGAAAGACTGACGGAGCATTGGAGAGTCCAAAAGGCATCACCAAATACTCAAAATGGCCCTCAGGCGTATTAAATGCGGTTTTCCACTCATCACCCTGTTTTATCCGCACCAGATTATACGCACCGCGAAGATCTATCTTAGTGAACCACCTAGCCCCCTTAATGCGAGCAAACAAATCAGTTAATAATGGCAATGGATACTGATATTTGACTGTAATCTTATTCAGAAGGCGATAATCTATACAAGGCCTCAGGGAACCATCTTTTTTTGCCACGAAAAAAAAACCTGCTCCCAGAGGGGACGAAGATGGACGAATATGTCCCTTTTCCAAGGACTCCTTAATATAATTCCGCATAGCAGTATGCTCTGGCAGTGACAGATTAAATAAACGACCCTTAGGGAACTTACTGCCAGGAATCAATTCTATAGCACAGTCACACTCTCTATGAGGAGGGAGCGAATTGAGCTTAGGCTCCTCAAAAACATCCCTATAGTCAGACAAAAACGCAGGGATCTCAGAAGGAGTAGATGAAGCGATTGAAATCGGAGGTGCATCACCATGAACCCCCTGACATCCCCAGCTTAACACAGACATTGTTTTCCAGTCCAGGACAGGATTATGAGTTTGTAACCATGGCAGACCAAGCACTAGTACATCATGTAAATTATACAGTACAAGGAAGCAAATCACCTCCTGATGAACGGGAGTCATGCGCATGGTTACTTGTGTCCAGTACTGCGGTTTATTCATAGCCAATGGTGTAGAGTCAATTCCCTTCAGAGGAATAGGAACTTCCAGAGGCTCCAGACTAAAACCGCAGCGTTTAGCAAATGACCAATCCATAAGACTCAGGGCAGCGCCCGAATCCACATAGGCATCGACGGAAATGGAAGACAGTGAAAAAATCAGAGTCACAGACAAAATGAACTTAGGCTGCAGAGTACCAATGGCAAAAGATTTATCAACCCTTTTTGTGCGTTTAGAGCATGCTGATATAACATGAGCTGAATCACCACAATAAAAACACAATCCATTTTTCCGCCTATAATTTTGCCGTTCACTTCTGGACTGAATTCTATCACATTGCATAGTCTCAGGTGCCTGTTCAGAAGACACTGCCAACTGGTGCACGGTTTTGCGCTCCCGTAAACGCCGATCAATCTGAATGGCCATAGCCATAGACTCATTCAGACCTGTAGGCGTAGGGAACCCCACCATAATATCCTTAATGGCCTCAGAAAGACCATTTCTGAAGTTTGCAGCCAGGGCGCACTCATTCCACTGAGTAAGCACCGACCATTTCCGAAATTTTTGACAATATATTTCCGCTTCATCATGCCCCTGAGAGAGGGCTAATAAAGCCTTTTCAGCCTGAATCTCCAGGTTAGGTTCCTCATAGAGCAATCCCAATGCCAGAAAAAACGCATCCACACTGAGCAATGCAGGATCCCCTGGTGCCAATGCAAATGCCCAATTCTGAGGGTCGCCCCGCACGAAAGATATTACAATCTTGACCTGTTGAGCAGGGTCTCCAGAGGAGCGAGATTTTAAAGAAAGAAACAATTTACAATTGTTCCTGAAATTCAGGATGGTAGATCTATCTCCAGAAAAGAACTCTGGAATAGGAATTCTAGGTTCAGACATGGGAGTGTGAACAACAAAATCCTGTATGTTTTGAACTTTTGCCGCGAGATTACTCAGGCTGGAAGCCAAACTCTGGACATCCATGTTAAACAGCTAAGATCAGAGCCATTCAAGGGTTAAGAGGAGGTAAGAAGCAGCTAGACAGCAATTAAGGGCTAGGCAGCAAAACTCTGAAGGGAAAAAAAAAAAAAAATTCCCTTAAACACTTCTTTTTCTCCTGCTTCAGCCCAAACAATTAACACTTTGTGGGCCGGCTATACTGTCATGAATCCCCAATGGCTAGGGATAGCACAGGACAAGCAAAGTACAAAGAAATAACGGACGAGCTCTAGGGTGATGGAACCTGGGCTGACCGCTGCCCTACGCCTGACAAACGCAACTAGAGATAGCCAGGGAGCGTGCCTACGTTGGTTCTAGACGCCACGCACCAGCCTAAGAGCTAACTAGTACTGCAGAGAAAATAAGACCTCACTTGCCTCCAGAGGAATGAACCCCAAAAGATATAGTTGCCCCCTCACATGTATTGACGGTGAAATGAGAGGAAGGCACATACATAGAGATGATGTATATAGCTTTAGCAAATTGAGGCCCGCTGTAAACTAGAAAGCAGAAAGATACAAAAGGGGACTGAGCGGTCAGCAAAAAACCCTAATCAAAAAAACCATCCTGAGATTACAAGAACCCATGTGCCAACTCATGGCACATGGGGAGAACCTCAGTCCACTAGAGCTACCAGCTAGCATAGAGACATAATAAGCAAGCTGGACAAAAAACCAAACAACTGAAAATCAGCACTTAGCTTATCCTGAAAGATCTGGGAGCAGGTAGGCAGGAACCAAACAGAGCACATCTGAATACATTGATAGCCGGCAAGGGAATGACAGAAAGGCCAGGTAAAATAGGAAACACCCAGCCTCTGATGGACAGGTGGAAACCAAAGGCCGCAACCCACCAAAGTCACCCAGTACCAGCAGTAACCACCAGAGGGAGCCCACAAACAGAATCCACAACAGCTAACTACATATAACTTTTACATGTAAGCATTATTCGACTTTAAGTGCTGTTGGTGAACGTCCCCTTTAAGAAGGGACCAAGTCTCTCGGAGGTAGTGCAACTTCTCAAGCTGCAAGTTCGTGCACAGCAAGGACTCCGATACTGCTTCCAGGAACAGTTTCTTCGCAAAGAGTCCTTTTCTTTGTAAAACCAGTAGAGGGCACCTTTAAGAAGGTGCAAACTATTTACAATAAGTTTGTAATCATGCAGTGTTCATGATCCAGCAGTTCTTTTCAACAATGATGAACAAGAAACAAAAGCAAAAAGGCAAAATAGGGATCCCGGGTAAACTAAGGGATCCCTTTAAGAGTTAACCCTAGTCGGGTTGTAGCAGCAGAAAGACACATAGAAAGACAAACAGCTAACTATTTACATCCTGGTCGAGCATTAGGGCTTCATAGTATGTTGCAAGACATCAGCCGGTAGTGGACATCTCCTGACCGTGGCGACTTCGGTCCCTGGTCTCCGGCTGATGCGGTGTCAGTATCGGTGGTTGGTCTCTCGGGTGCAGTCAGGTCACCCGGTGTCTGGATTCGAAGGCTAACCCTAGCTGCGAGCTCAGTAGCCGCAACAAGGCGTACAGTGGCGATAGTAGCAAGATCTGTCAAGTCTGGTTCAATCATGGTCGGGGCAACAGGTGACGCCCCCTCAGGCCCACATCATTGGACGTTCCGAGAGCACCATCCTTGTGCACTCCGGTGGCGGGTGTAGGTCACCTGATCCCCCCTTTGCAATAGTGGGTCACCATATCGGTTGCGGAAAGGAGTCTTCACATCGTGGCTAGTAACGAAGACGTCAGTCGGTAGTCCCGGTTCCTGTATGGAGCCCCAACCCCGCTTTGGGTGAAAGGCCAGCACAGTTCCCCGCTTTACCACGTCTTTCCTGCCACGCGCAGGCTTTGGGTGTTGTACTTTCGGTGCATCAGTCTGTTCTGTCTCTTTTCGGTTTTTCCAATGTAGGATCAGGCATTGTTTATATTGTTCCCTAGTGAGCACAGCAAGGGTGAGGCCTTCCTCCCGAGCTCCATCTGGCCCGATCCAGGGGGTGTCCCACTGAAGGACCACCCCGTCTGAGCTCACGTCTAGGGGTTCCCCCATCTTGGTCGGTAGTGGAGGCACCAGTTTCCCCATCGTGTCTGGAGTCAGCACCACCCGCTCCACTAAGAGGAAACGGTTATTGTCGGGGTGAGGAGCGGTCGCGGGAGCGGGAACGGTCAGGGGAGCAGGATCGGTCGGGGGAACAGGATCGGTCGGGGGAGTAGGGGCGCCTTCCATACCTGCGCCTGATGTGATTCCACCGATGTCGATCTGCTCCGTTGACAAGGACACTGGAGTCAGCCACAGCCCGGACCGCGGCTCCTCCAAGGCGGCTTACCGATGTGGCTCCGCTCGCCATGGCTCCGTGGTCGGGATAGGCGGGCTCGGATCCTCCGCCGGCGGCTCCAAGGAGTTCAGATCCTTCAGCTGCGGTGGATGCGGATCCGCCTCTGGTGGGTGAGGGCAAGCCGGGATCACTTCGCCGTCGCTCGGGCACTTGCTGATCATCATCGCTGTCTGGCATTCGGCGGCAACGCATGCACCTGGCTCCGCCATTTCTCCAAGGTCAAGCTCCCTCTCCAACTCATTCCCGCCGTTGCACATCAGGGGGCGGTTCTCCTCTGCTGCTGGGCAGGTCGTCATCTCGCAGCAGAAGTCGGAGAGGGCGGTCGCTGCTTTTGGCGCCGCTTTGGTAGTCTCCTCTTATGGCATGCCCTTCTTCTTCCTCTGCGCTCCCTGTGACGCTGCAATGGCGGCGGCTTTTGGCGGGAACTTTTGGGGGCAAGTGGCAACACACAGCCTTTGCAATAAGTCACAGTCCAAGTACAATAAATCACAGTTCCAAGGCACACATGACCTGATTCTTCAGGCTTAAGTAGATCCTGTTCGTGACGCCAAGTTGGAGCGCCCCCACTGCCGCAGGGCCGAGGGGTACCCGGTACCGGGCCTCTCTGTCTCAGTTCTGGGGTTGTCACGGTGGCTAGACCCGGCCCGTGACCCTGCTGAGGGGCGTCCAATGAAGGTGGAGAGTGATGTGAGGTTGTGGTGCAGTGCAGGTCGCAGTAAATAACGAGGACACCAGGTTGCAGTCTCTTTACCTCTTTACTGAAGGCTTCAGGATCCTCAGTCCGGAATACGGTTAACCGGGCTGCGTGAGTCTGGCCGGTCCGATGGCACCTCCAGAGTTCTCTTTGCAGGTGGAAATCTGTGCCTACCTTCTAGCGCTTGTGTGTTGTGGTCCTCCCCTGCTGTGCTTACGGGATAGTCCCCACAACTGTTGTGTCTGTTTCTGAAGTTCCCTCACAACTCGATTTTGATGTTCTTCTTCGTCCCCCCAGATGATATGGCTAGGACGCACCCGTATGACGGGTAGGCTCGGAGCTCTTCCGGGACCCTAGTGTCGCCCCTCTCCAAATGTTGCCCCCTATGTCTTCTTAGGTGATTTGAGTGAGACAGCCTGCCTAGAACTGACTGTCCTGCCGTAGGTTTGAAGTAAGGCCTAGAGCTCACAGTGCGCACTGCACGCTTTTTAGGATTTTCTTGCGCCGGTGATTTGTATACATGCAGTCACGTGCTGACTAGTCATGTGTGGCCTCACTCAAGCGAGGCTGAGCACGTCTAGTCGGAATGTGGCCAGAAGTATACAAATCACATACTTGTGCTGACATAACTGTCCACCGGCAAGGGAGAAGTGTGCAGTGCATTAGTTGTGAGAATTAAGAAGCCTGCAATGTCAGGATTCAGCTCTTCAGGTTCCAGTAGTCATCAAATGGGCACTTCACTCATATGTGATTTTCATACTTATGGTCCTGTGACAACGAGCTTCTCTTCCTGCTTCTCTCAGTTTTTCACTGATCATTGAGCGCATTGGGGAAAGCAGCTCATTGGTATATGACTAAGGCTGGTGTCACACTTGCGAGTGTGATGCGAGAAACTCACACTTGTTTCTCACATCAGCACCCGGCACTGCTGCTGGCACTCGGACTGGAGTGTGCGGCTGCATGTATGCATGTAGTCGGCCTAAGAGTGCAAATTGCATGTGTGCTTGGGGGGGGGGCGCCAAACTGAATTCTTGCCCCGAGTGCTAGAAAACCTAGATACACCTCTGCGCCCAGCTCTGTGCATTCATGTCCTCCCTCGCTCTAATTCCAAGCGTACTCCTGACATTTGAAATCTGTGTGCTCTTTCTTCCTGGTATGTTGGGCGTCCTCGTCATTTCCGGTCCTGTGCAGTGTGGGGGAGTATTGGGTGTACTCGCCAGTGTCCGAATGTGCAGTGCGCATGCTCCGGCCAGTACACCCAATACACCCCCACACTGCACAGGACCGGTAATGACATGCTGCAGCATCATACCAGGAAGAAACAGCACACAGATTTCAAACGCCGTGAGTGCGCTTGGAATTAGAGCGAGGGAGGACATGAACCCCCAGAGCGTCTGCACTTCCGAAGACCTCACCCTAATTAGCATAGGGACATGTAAGTCATAAAATCATTTTTCTCAGCGATTACAGGGCAGTATTAGGTCAGACTATACAACATTGCAACAAAACTATAGTGTGGGAAATAAATAAGGAAAATGTGAATTTTGGTGGAAAATATTTTGGCATGGGAGGGGGCCCATTTGAAAGTTCGCACCCGAGCCCATAACTTTGTAGTTACGCCACTGCAGCAGGGTATTATACAGCTGACACTCACTGCATTTTCATTCATCTGGGGCACTAGTTACTTGTGCCTCAGCGCCATAAAAGACTGACGCTAAAGAATAAGGGCCACAATGATTGCCGTTAAAAGGCTTATTAACGGAATTTAATAGGTTAAACTTTGCAGGCTTCACTAATTGCTTCTTTCCCACACCTTGCTTATTGCTTAAGAACAGCTGTAAAAATTCTGTCTTCTACCACAAAGTGCATTAAATTTCAAGTCTCTCAACCTGGAAAGCTCATACATATAGATGTATTTACAATGCTCTCCTCAGTGCAGAATCAACGTCAGCCAGGATTTTATTATAATGAAACTGCTGAAAGCATTCCTGATATAATAAAGGCTGGGAATTATATGGATAAAACTAAATTGGCTTGTCAGAATTTGAAATGTTAGCAGGCAAAATTCCCCATGTTCTTGGCTCCGAAGCTGTTAGTTTAGATAAACACAAATCATTGTTACTTATGCAATTTATCTGCCATTTGCCCTTGAATGTTGCATTGTGATTTTCACACATTCTATTCGAGTTTCCTCGGTAACTGTTATCATTTTGGTTCTGCCTTTACTTTAACCACGTTGTAACTCCATATTTAAAGGCAGACCACATGTTGGCAGTAAACTACTGAATTACATATTTATTTAAAACTAGATAGTGGCCCGATTCTAACGCATCGGGTATTCTAGAATATGTATGCGTAGTATAGCACATCCCATGTAGTATATTGCGCAGCCCACGCAGTACATTGCGCAGCCAACGCAGTACATTGTGCAGCCCACATAGTATATTGCGCAGCTCACGTAGTATATTGCGCGGCCCACGTTGTATATTGCGCAGCCCACGTAGTATATTGTGCAGCCCACGTAGTATATTGCGCAGCCCACGTAGTATATTGCGCAGCCCACGTAGTATATTGCGCAGCCCGTTGTATATTGCACAGCCCACTTAGTATATTGCGCAGCCCATAGTATATTGCACAGCCCACTTAGTATATTGCGCAGCCCATATAGTATATTGTGCAGCCCATATAGTATATTGCGCAGCCCCTATAGTATATTGCGCAGCCCATGTATTATACTGCGCAGCCCACTTAGTATATTGCGCAGCCAATGTATATAGCAATGTGGGCATGATATTCCTGTTAAAAAAAAAAAAAGAATGAAAATAAAAAATAGTTATATATTCACCTTCCGTTGGCGCCTGGATCCAGGAAGCGGTTACCGACGCTTGGGATCCACCGAAGCTCCGCCGAGCCGCTGGCACCGGCCGCCATCTTCCTTTCCCAGGATGCAGCATTGCGAAATTACCTAGAAGACTTAGTGGTCTCACGAGACCGCTAAGTCTTCTGGGTAATTTCGCAATACATCGCCAGGAACGGAAGATGGCGGCCGGTGCGAGCGGCTCGGCGGACTACGGAGGGTGAGTATAGCAGGTTTTTTGTTTTTTTATTATTTTTAACATTACATTTTTTTACTATTGATGCCGCATAGGCAGAGTCAATAGTAAAAAATTGGGGACACACAGGGTTAATAGCAGAAGTTACGGAGTGCGTTACCCGTGGAATAACACGGTCCGTTACCGCCGGCATTAACCCTGTGTGAGCGGCGACCGGAGGGGAGTATGCGGGCGCCGGGCAGTCAGTGCAGGGAGTAAGGAGCGGCCATTTTCTTCCAGACTGTGCGCGTCGCTGATTGGTCGTGGGCGTTTTGCCACGACCAATCAGCGACTTGGATTCCATGACAGACAGAGGCCGTGACCAATGAATATCCGTGACAGACAGAAGGACAGACAGACAGACGGAAGTGACCCTTAGACAATTATATAGTAGATTTCACATATCTGCATACTTGTAAAGTTATGTTATTACCAACTTGCTGATCACTGGAGGTCAGGTCCAGTTTTTGACAAACTGGGGTTCTGGGCAAAGGCTGAAAATGGATACCCAAATGCTAACATATTTGTCCCATCACACAAATATTTAGTTGCATTTACATAAGCTGATTTCAGACTTTTAAACTAGCGCCAATCTACTAAATTTAAGTCGTTCAGTGCTTGTTCTCCAACATCTTTATATATTATGACAAAGAATGATCGGGGTACAATGATCACTAATAGATTGCTCTGTCCCCATATATATAATGTTACAGGCAGCACATCACCTGTCTACACCGGGTGTTGTGTTGCCAAGAAAATTGCCTAAAAACTCAAATCAATGAAAAAGCATAATTTTTCTAGTTTGGTGAGTGTCGACATGTCATCTGTAGTGCCCGTATTAATAAGTGTGGATGTTGAATATACTGTATGGTACATATACACTGTATGTTACAAATACCCACTCTGCTTGAGAGACACACACATCAGTGTAAAACACACATCAGTATATAACACAGAAACACATGAGTATATAACACACACAACAGAATATAACACACACAGACATCAACAAATAAGATTCACAGTAGAGAGGACTTACCATTTTCTCTTATCATTACTCCATACTCCCACAGGGTGAAGGACCTTTGGTCACATAACAATGTTGTCAGCATACGTCCTCTAAGGCTAGGTTCACATTGCGTCAAGTACATGACGTTAAACGGATCCGTTAAACGCATGTACAGAAAAGGATCCAATTTGTCGAAAAATCGGCACCATGTTAACGCACGTGACCGTGTTTTTCTCATTTGGATGTCCGTTCGCGAAGTATCCGTTTGTCTGCATTTGTCACTGTCAATAAAGTTTTTGTTTTTTTTCTCCTTTTGTCATCGTCGGGGTGTGGGTGTAGACTCATTCTCCATTTTGAAAGCATTGAGTGAACTTCTGCTAGCAAGATGTTTGTGTCTGAGCTCGTTTGATTTCGCTTGATGCGGTTGCGACTTCGGCAGAGAAAGCGTAGTTCGCAAAGGAGATATTGGATCCACGAAGTGAATTTCTTGCGGAATACATATGGTGCCTTTCACACCCTGTATGTTCAGCTTCGGGATCATCCCTCCAAATTCCAACGCTATCTACGGATGTCCATTGAGACCTTTGATGTTCTGCTCTCACATGTGAAGGATGAGATACATCATCGCAGGACTTTCCGTGAAAGCATCTGTGCGGAGGAACGTTTAGTAGTGACTGTGAGGTAATTATAAATTTTTTTATCATTCTATTGACAAACACTAGATGTAGGTATCGTGGGGCATAATTATGTTCATTTAAGGCAATTGTATATTCTATTGTATGTAGCCTTTTAGTTTTCCTTTAAAATCCTAAACAATTTTTATTTTTTTTTCTTTATGAATGCCGACAGATATCTGGCTACCGGAGAATCTTTTTCGTCACTGCATTATCAATTTAGACTTGGGAAGTCAACAATTTGCCAACTGGTTCGGGAAACTTGTGATGCCATTTGGAACAACTTGCAACCACTTGTGCTACCAACCCCGACATCAGAAATGTGGCTAGCGATTTCCCAACAGTTCGAGGATGTGGCTAATTTCCCCAATTGTATTGGTGCCGTGGAAGGCAAGCAAATTCAGATTCAGAAACCAGTGCATAGTGGATCCTTCTACTATAATTATAAGAAATACTTTTCTATTGTATTGATGGCTATTGCTGATGCAAGATACCGTTTTGTAGCTGTGGATATTGGTGCGTATGGCCGAACTAACGATTCCAGAGTCTTCAGAGTCTCCAACATGGGGATATGTTTGTACAGCAACAATTTCAACATACCCTCATCACGACCTCTGCCGGGGACAGAAGACCCAATTTTACTAACTTGCATGCAACTGCAACCAGAAAATGTGGACCGTGTTGTGAAGGCATGCATCTGTCTGCATAATTTTGTTGCCAGACATGAACCCCAGGTGGTTGACCCCGATGAATGTGAGTCGAACCTCATTAGCATTGAATCTACTGCTGTTCGGTCTACAGCTCAAATAATGAGGATTTGTGATCAATTTGCACAGTACTTCACACATGAAGGCCATGTTCCATGGCAAGACAGACACGTGTGAAAATTATTTAAAGTCTGAAGTTGTGTCCTGATGTTTTGCTGAAATGTGAGGGGTTTTTTTTGTTTGTTTTATTTCCCACAACCTTATGTCTTGTAAAAAGTTACATTCATGTTATTATGTTGTGCTCAAAGTTAAAGTCAAACAAGAATCTTACATTTTAAACAGTTTTCTAAAGTTTCGGAATTTGTATGAAAAAACTGTTGCTAGACATGTTTAACATATGATATCCCATAGGGATGTAAAAAAACACACACGAAATTGGGTGCAAAAAAAATAATTAACCAACAAAACGTGAAATGCAGTAATTGCACCTGGCTGGGGACAGTGAGCAGTACTATAGACTCTGGTATTGCGCGGGCGTATTGTCTGCCCAACTGTATGATGGACTGCTACTTTGTCTCTGATGTTCCATGCTCGTTTCACCCCGGCCTCTATATTGAGGGTTGTAGGCCGGCATGTCTATGCTTCTTGTTCTCGATGGAGCGGGTTCCTGGGGGCCCACAAATTCCTCAAGAAGGTCATTCAGTCTTTGCCTAAACAAAAGGTTTCTGTGTGCTGGGATATTTTGTGCTACAGGCACATAGGACAAAAAAAGTAGCTTCCACTCATTTGCAGAACATACAGACTCGCGGGATTGCAAGTCGGTAATATCCCGCCTCAGGTCTTTGAGTTCACTACGACACATGTCCTCTACCCTTTGGAGTCCATCGACGATAATGGCATCAGCTTCATCTTTTTGTGATGCTCGCTTGCGTCCACGCTGTGATTGCAACCGGGCACTCACACCAGAAGCAACAGTGCTTCTCTCCCCAGATCGTGGCTCGCTGATGCCAGACACATCTTCAGCGCCCGTCTGCTGGCTTGGTTCCAGTGGAGATGGCTCCGGTTCCTCTGCCTGTCTAGGCGCGGCGGTACTGCATATCGTGCTGTAACCCCCCCCAAAAAAAAGATATATTTTTCTTGAATTAAACAATTTTGTCTCGCACACAGACCTATTTGTACTTACGAGCGCTGAGACACTGTTTTTTGCAGAAAGAGCAATTGCTCGTAATGCACATACGGGGTCACCCGTTTGGCACCTGATCCGCTTGCTGCATTTTGACTGTTCCGGTAGTCACGGACAAAGCGATCCCTAAGGCTGGAGTCACACTTGGCGTAAGACAATACGCCACGTATTATACGTCCGTACTACGGCCGTAATACGGAGAAATGTTCCCAAAATATTGATCCGTAGTCAGGGTGTTTCAGCGTATTTTGCGCATGGCATCCTCCGTATGTAATCCGTATGGCATCCGTACTGCGAGATTTTCGCGCAGGCTTGCAAAACCGACATCTAATGGATTTATGTGCTCAAATGTTAGGGAAAACATATATACAGTATATATATATATATATATATATATATATATATATGTCATTGAGACACATATATATATATTCTGTATTTAGATTTCATTCAGCGCGATATCTGTGAAAAGTCGGTAATTCAATTGCCGGCTTTTGATTTCTCCTGCACAAACCCGACAGGATATGAGACATGGTTTTCATACAGTAAACCATCTCATATCCCCTTTTTTTTTGCATATTCCACACTACTAATGTTAGTAGTGTGTATGTGCAAAATTTCAGCGCTGTAGCTGCTGAAATAAAGGGTTAAATGGCGGAAAAAATTGGCGTGGGCTCCCGCGCAATTTTCTCCGCCAGAGCGGTAAAGCCAGTGACTGAGGGCAGATATTAATAGCCAGTAGAGGGTCCATGGTTATTGGCCCCCCCGTGGCTACAAACATCTGCCCCCAGCCACCCCAGAAAAGGCACATCTGGAAGATGCGCCTATTCTGGCACTTGGCAACTCTCTTCCCACTCCCTGTAGCAGTGGGATATGGGGTAATGAAGGGTTAATGCCACCTTGCTATTGTAAGGTGACATTAAGCCAGATTAATAATGGAGAGGCGTCAATTATGACACCTATCCATTATTAATCCAATTATTTGAAAGGGTTAAAAAACACACACACACATGATTTAAAAGTATTTTAATGAAATAAACACAGCGGTTGTTGTAATAATTTATTGCTCTCTCAATCCATTTCCAGGCCCTCGCTTGGCAAAATAATAAAACCACAAGATACATACCTTCTGATGTCAGATCACGTCCAACGAGGTAATCCATCTGAAGGGGTTAACTAATATTACAGGCACGAGCTGCGATAAACCACTCGCTCGTGCCTGTAATCCCCGAGTGCTGAAAGGAAAGCAGAGTGATCTGTACTTACATTCAGTCGCGGTGATGCGCCCCTGCTGGATATTCTCATGAACTGCAGCCTGGGAACTTTTTCCCACGCTCCAGGTCATATGAGGACATCCACCAGGGGGCGCATCACCGCGACTGAAGGAAATGTAGGTCAATGACCTACATTTCATTCATTCGCCGGGGAATTACAGGCACGAGCGAGTGCATTAGCAGGGCTCGTGCCTGTAATATTAGTTAACCCCTTCAGATGGATTACATCGTGGGAAGTGATCGGACATCAGAAGGTATGTATCTTGTGCGTTTATTATTTTGCCAAGCGAGGGCCTGGAAATGGATTGAGAGAGCAATAAATTATTACAACAACCGCTGTGTTTATTTCATTAAAATACTTTTAAATCATGTGTGTGTGTGTTTTTTAACCCTTTCAGACAATTGGATTAATAAAGGATAGGGGTCATAATTGACGCCTCTCCATTATTAACCTGGCTTAATGTCACCTTACAATAGCAAGGTGGCATTAACCCTTCATTACCCCATATCCCACCACTACACGGGAGTGGGAAGAGAGTGGCCAAGTGCCAGAATAGGCGCATCTTCCAGATGTGCCTTTTCTGGGGTGGCTGGGGGCAGATGTTTTTAGCCACGGGGGGGGCCAATAACCATGGACCTTCTCTAGGCTATTAATATCTGCCCTCAGTCACTGGCTTTACCACTCTGGCGGAGAAAATTGCGCGGGAGCCCACGCCAATTTTTTCCGCCATTTAACCATTTATTTCAGCAGCTACAGCGCTGAAATTTTGCACATACACACTACTAACATTAGTAGTGTGGAATATGCAAAAAAAATGGGGATATGAGATGGTTTACTGTATGTAAACCATGTCTCATATCCTGTCGGGTTTGTGCAGGAGAAATGAAAAGCCGGCAATTGAATTACCGACTTTTCACTAACACCGCTGCGTATTTCTCGCAAGTCACACTGCTGGTCTGTGTGGAATCCGTATTTTTCTCGCCCCCATAGACTTTCATTGGCGATTTTTTTGCGCAATACGCTGACAAACGCAGCATGCTGCGATTTTGTACGGCCGTAGAAAGCCGTATATTACGGATCCGTAATATACGGCTGATAGGAGCAGCCCCATAGAGAATAATTGTGCCGTATGTTATGCGAGTTTTACGGACGTAGTTTCTGCGCTCTTACGTCCATAAAACTCGCATGTGTGACGCCGGCCTTATTGATTTCCAACGGGTATGGACGGCATCGGCTTTAAATTTAAACAAAATTTTAAAAAAAGATATAGAAATAGATAGATAGTTCTTATATTGATAGTTTAAAAATTGTGTATAGTTAGTTAAGATAGTTGATATATAGATACACTATGTTCCAAATTATTATGCAAATGACATTTTTCTCGGATTTTCCTAAATGGTCAGTGCAAATGACAGTCAGTCTAATAAAAGTCATCACCCATTAGAGTATACATCGAATTTTACTGAAGAAACCTCCCAATGATAACAGTCTAATCTCCAAAATGAATAAAAACTCAAAATGCACTGTTCCAAATTATTAGGCACAGTAGTATTTCTAAACATTTGATTTGTTTTAAAGAACTGAAAATGCTCATTTGTGGAATTTGCAGCATTAGGAGGTCACATTCACTGAACAAAAAAGCTATTTAACTCCAAAACATCCTAACAGGCCAAGTTACATGTTAACATAGGAGCCCTTCATCGATATCACCTTCACAATTCTTGCATCCATAGAACTTGTGAGTTTATGGAGAGTTTCTGCTTGTATTTATTTGCATGAAGTCAGAATAGCCTCCCAGAGCTGCTGTTTTGATGTGAGCTGCCTCCCACCCTCATAGATCTTTTGTTTGATGATACTCCAAAGGTTCTCTATAGGGTTGAGGTCAGGAGAAGATGGTGGCCACACCATGAGTTTATCTCCTTTTATGCCCATAGCAGCCAATTACTCAGAGGTATTCATTGTCATGCATGAAGATGATTTTGTTCCTGAAGGCACGTTTCTGCTTTTCAGACCATGGAAGACAGTTGTCAGTCAGAAACTCTATTTACTTTGCTGAGGTCATTTTCACACCTTCAGGAACCTTAAAGGGCCCTACCAGCTGGTTCCCCATGATTCCAGCCCAAAACATGACTCTTCCACCTCCTTGCTGATGTCGCAGCCTTGTTGGGACATGGTGGCCATCCACCAACCATCCACTACTCCAACCATCTGGACCGTCCAGGGTTGCTCGACACTCATCAGTAAACAAGACTGTTTGAAAATTAGTCTTCATGTATGTCTGAGCCCACTGCAACCGTTTCTGCTTGTGAACACTGTTTAGGAGTGGCCGAATAGTAGGTTTATGCACCACAGCAAGCCTTTGAAGGATCCTACACCTTGAGGTTCGAGGGACTCCAGACGCACCAGCAGCTTCAAATAAATGTTTTCTGCTTTGTAATTGTATTTTGGCAGCTGCTCTCTTAATCCAATGAATTTGTCTGGCAGTAAACTTCCTCATTATGCCTTTATTTGCATGAACTCTGTCTGTGCTATGTTTCAGTCACAAATCTCATCAGAGAATGATCATCACTCTTAAGTTTTCGTGAAATATCTAATTTTTTCATACCTTGTCCAAGGCATTGTACTATTTAACGCTTTTCAGCAGCAGAGAGATCCTTTTTATTTCCCATAATGCTTGAAACCTGTGACCTGCATAATAATGTGGAACATCATTTTTGAGTAGTTTTCCTTTAATTAGAATCACCTGGAAAACTAATTATCACATGTGTTTAAGATTGATTTCAGTGATTCATTGAGCCCTGAGACACAATACCATCCACAAGTTTATTTGAAAAACAAAACAATTAAATCTTTATAGCACTTAAATCCAATTTGCATAATAATTTGGAACACAGTGTAGTAGATAGATAGTTGATAGATAGTAGTTATTAGATAGATGATAGAGAAATAGTTTAAGAAATAGTGTATAGATAGTTGAGAGTTGAGAGATAGATAGTAGACAATTTAACATCACCAATATTTACCAATTTTTTTCTTTGAGGTTGACGACTTCTCCATGTATCGGGGATCGAAGTGACAGATAATTTGATCCCACAACTTGCGGTTCTTCACGATGTCATGGTGGGAGCTGTCGCTTTGATCCCATATTGAGGGGTTGGCTTCCACAAGGTTGATCAGTGTCTCATTGTGAATGGTCAACAGCTCTTCGTCAAACACAATCCTTTTTTTTTTTGGCTCGCTGACTTGGACTATGTAAACACAAAACGTTATGTTGAAAGGTTCAATTTCACTTTATTGGTAGACTGATAGATAGATAGATAGATAGATAGATAGATAGATAGATAGATAGATACATAGATAGATACATAGATAGATACATAGATAGATGGATACATAGATAGATAGATACATAGATAGATAGATACATAGATAGAGCGAAAGATAGAGAGAACGACATAGATAGTGGATAGATAGTTTATAGATATAGTAGATAGAAAGTGAATAGATAGATTGTAGATAAATATTGGATAGAAAATTTCTAGTTTTATATTTACCACTGGCAGTTGTGGCGACGACAGACGGCAAGGAACCTTCTTTTTCTTGTGTCCTCCGTGTGCCACAACCTATTGTGTATGTAAATGGAAAAAAATAAAATTACATTTCTTGGATCAATAAATTTATGCTTGCAAAACTAAAAATGTCTGCCATGTACCTTTGTGGGTTTTGCCTGTTTTTTTTTGGGGGGGGGCCTAGCAGCCTCGGGCTCCGAAGACTATTTGCAATAAAAACATGATTATACACGTGCTTAGCTCAATACACTGGAGTTTCACACAACTTTTAGTGGTTTTTTAAAGTGCAAGCCTACCGATTGAGAAGAAAAAAACGCAGACATGCTGCTGCTGCTGCTGCTGCTTTCCTCACTATCCGACATCTGCAACAAAGCAATACATTTTTAGTACACACACATCCGACGGACAATACAGACTCCCATGATGTATACAGAGATATACAGTATATATATATACAAATGTACTTACATTTCCTGTGATCTCTTGCAAGACACTTTCTCTCTCACGTGCAGCAGGCCTCAGGAAAAATGTGTGTTAGGGACATTAATGGCCGAAATCATGTTTCCTGTCACATGACCACATGGACCACCCTCAAACGCTATTAAAACGTATGGTTCTATTTGGAAATTTTTCACGATTTGCGTCTGGCTGCGTTTGCCATAGCCATCAATGGCAGAATTAACGCTTCCGTTAGTATTGCGTTAGCTTGGCCGGACCCGAAAACGCTGCAAGCCGCGTTCCAATGTCCGTCAGAAAAAACGTTATGTGACAAACGCATGCCAATTTTGGCATGCGTCACGATGCGTCAGACAATGCAAGTCTATGGGCGCGTTAGTATGTATATTGTGTTTTCAGTACTTAAAAACGTGTCCGTTAGACGGACTCACCTAGCGCAATGTGAACCTAGCCTTAGAGTCTAACCTTGGAAATTGCACATACAGGTGCTTCTCACAAATTTAGAATATTATTAAAAGTTAATTTATTTCAGTTCTTCAACACAAAAAGTGAAACTCATACATTATATAGAGTCATTACATGCAGAGTGACCTATTTCAAGTGTTTATTTCTGTTAATGTTGATGATTATGGCTTACAGCCAGTGAAAATCCAAAAATCATTACTTCAGTAAATTAGAATAATTAACAAAAAAAACACCTGTAAAGGCTTCCTAAGCATTTAAAAAAGGTCCCTGAGTATGTTTCACTAGGCTTCACAATCATGGGGAAGACTGCTTACTTGGCAAATGTCCAGAAGGTAGTCATTGACACACTCCACAAGGAAAGTAAATTTTGCATTTCATTTGGAAATCAAGGTCCCAGAGTCTGAAGCTGCTTGAGGTCTAGTGTGAAGTTTCCACAATCAGTCATGGTTTGGGGAGCCATGTCATCTGCTGGTGTAAGACCACTGTGACCAAAGTCAGCGCAGCCATCTACCAGGAAATTTTAGAGCACTTCATGCTTCCCTCTGCCGACAAGATTTTTGGAGATGGAAATTTCATTCTCCAGCAGGACTTGGCACCTGTCCACACTACCAAAAGTACCAATACCTGGTTTAGAAGCAACAGTATCACTGTGCTTGATTGGCCAGCAAAACTTGCCTGACAATACCATAGAGAATCTATGGGGAAGAAAAGAGACACCAGACCCAACAATGCAGATGAGCTGAAAGCTGCTATCAAAGCAACCTGGGCTTCCATAACATCTCAGCAGTGCCATAGGCTGATTGCCTCCATGCTACGCCACACTGATGCAGCAATTAATTGAATGCATTTACTGAACATACATTTCAGTAGGCCAACATTTCAGATTTTAGAATCATTTTTCAAGCTGGTGTTATAACGTATTCTAATTTACTGAGATAATGACGTTTGAGTTTTCATTGGTTGTAAGCCATAATCATCAACATTAGCAGAAATAAACAGTTGAAATAGATCACTCTGTTTGTAATGACTCTATATAATACATGAGTTTCACTTTTTGTATTGAAGAACTGAACTACATTAACTTTTTCATGATATTCTAATTTTGTGAGAAGCACCTGTATAATACAGGACTGGCATTCTCTGTGCAGTTTCTGGATTTTATAGGCTAGGGACAGAAATAAAGCTTGGGGTTGGGGTTCAGCAAAACAGGCTTAAAGGGGTTTTCTGAAAATGTGATTTAGATAAAATTAGTAAGTAAAATAATTTTTTCTCCCCTTTTTCCCAGAGCCATAACTTTTTGATATTTTGGTCTAAATGGCCATGTGAGGGCTTGTTTTTTGCAGGAAAAGTTGCACTTTAGAATGACAACATTAGTTTTAACATATCGTGTACTGGAAAACAGGGATAAAAATCTAAGTGCAAAGTGCAATCCCACAGTTGTTGTTTTTTTTTACCATGGTCACTAAATGCTGAAACTGACCTGCCATTATGATTTCCCAGGTCACTACGAGTTTATAGACACCAAAAATGTCTAGATTATTTTTTATTTAAGTGGTGAAAAAAAATTCCAAAATTTGTAAAAAAAAAATAAAATTGTGCCATTTTCCGATACCCATATCGTCTCCATTTTTCAGGATCTCGGCTGGGTGGGGGTTTAGTTTCTGCATGCCAAGGTGATGTTTTTAATGATACCATTTTGGTGCACATATAATCTTTTGATCGCCCTTTATTGCATTTTATGCGGCAACCAAAAAAACGTAATTCTGGCGTTTAGACTTTTTTCTTGTTACGCTATTTAACTATCGGGTTAATTCTTTTTTTATATTGATAGATCGGGCGATTCAGATAGCGGCGATACCAAATATGTGTATGTTTGATTTTTTATTGCTTTATTTTGAATGGGGCAAAAGGGAGGTGATTTGATGGTTTATTTTTTAAATTGTTTACATATTTTTAAAAACTTTTTTTTTTACTTTTTGCATGCTTCAGTAGTCTCCATGGGAGAAATGCACTTGTCCTATCGGCTCTGCTACAAACAGACGATGATCAGATCGCATGTACTGTATGTAGCAGAAATGCTCACTTGCTATGGGTGCCGTCCACTGAACAGGGGGAGTCCGACATCGGCATACTATTACGCCAGATGTTTGAAAGGGGTTAAACATTTTTCTAAATACCTTTAAAGGTATGCTTTATGTAGTGTACTTTGTCAGGATTTTAAAGTTTAAAGATGGCAACTACCATCTAGCAGTGTACAGCGAAGTTAGGATGGGCTACGTGAATAGCGTGAAGAGGGAGACTTCCTGCACAGCACTAAGACTGTCAGGCTGACTGAGATGGATGTTCATTCTCAGTCAGCTAAAGAAAGGAGTTTACCCTTCTCCTTTAATCCACTCCAAGACCCTGTGTCCTGTCAGGATAACTGAACAGAGGAATGGGAGATCAGGATGCTCCATAGGACACTGCTCTGATGTGACATAGGTCTCTCGAGCAAATGCTCTTTAATAGAGATGAGCGGTGTTCGAGTCGAACTGTTCGCCAATTTCAAATTCGAGCTGTTTTGGGCGGTTTTCGAGTCGTTCGACGAACCCGAACAATTTGCTTAAAATTCGGCTGTTTGAGTTTCTGTTCGATAACTGTTCGTTCACCAAAAGCCTAGCTTGATTTGCACATTAAAACTGTTTATCATTGTTAATGGACTGTTTCAGTGTATAGTGGGCGGGGGATAGATCTGTGCTGAAATAACGCCGATCTCCATTTTTTTTTTCTTTCCCGCATTTACAGAGGGGCGGTGCAGTCTCTCAGCCTATCAGCAGTGCACACACATACAGCAATGTGCATGTAATGCAGACAAGCAAGGGCATGTGTCATTGGCTGTGTATGTCACATGTCCTTGCCCAATGAGAACCAGCCATTTGCCCCGTCGCCACCATTTCCTCACTGCTGCAGCTTAGTGTTAAACGGCACCGCTGCTGCTGTGGGCGCTATACAGACTGTTTTTTTGGAGAGATAGGTTTAGGGAGTCGGGACTAGTTGTAATATCAGCCCTTTTCAGGGTAGGTTACAGCAGTTCACTGTTTGCCAGGCAGGTCTGAGCCAGTGCTGTGCAAGTGTTAGTCACAGCATTTGGTGTAATCTAGCTCAGCCAATCCTTTTTGACTAGTGGCATTGTCTGATAGTCATCTGAGTAGCCCGCCTGTGAAACAAACTACACCGCCTGTGTGTCTCAATTTTTACTGCATCTAATCCAGTTAATAGTGTTGGGGTTTTGGGCTTAGTAGCAGTGTCTGCACGTCAGCAGAGTAGCCCGCTTGTGAAGCTAACTATACCGCCTGTGTATCTCAATTTTTACTGCTAATCTAATATTTACATCTAAGGTGGCACTCTCTAATCATATTGGGTAAAGGGAAACCTTAGCAGATTACCATTCTGTCACTGAAACAAAAATCACTGTACAAAGGGCAAGAACATCACCAATGCACAGTTACTATATTGTGGTAAGATACCAGTTCTTCTGCAGAAGATACAAGAGATTATAGTACAATTATGTTAGGTGACTTACAGCTGACGTTCTTTCTGGTGGCCTTGTTCACTATTCCCATCTTTTCAATATGGCTCAGACTGCCATGATAACTTTTTCAGAGCTCATCTGCAGAGTTTACAACAAAGACACACTTTTCACACTACAAGCATTGTCCCCATCTTTTCCCAGCCTACACAGACTCTCATCTTATTTATACCCCAATGCTGAACTGTGCTATTGCCTGTTGTGATAGTGTAGCAACTCCATCGGGAAAACAGATAACACACAACTGCAACTGACCCTGCATGTCCATGTACAGACCAAATCCTGACCCCACAGTCCCTAGTGGGTCCTGCATGAGCTGAGATAGCCCTAACCACAGACTAGACAATGGCAAATCGGACCTAAGCTACCTGAAAGGCCATCGAGCGCTCCACGTTCCTCCTAAACAACTGTAGGGCAGAGCAGAGTGGAAATTACCTACAGAAGGGAAAGTGTGCTGAGATAGATAGAGATGCCAGAGCGAGTAAAACAAACCATGAAATACAAATAAAGAATTAAGTATGTACTGTTAGAGAATATGCCGCCTACTTCCTAACAAGAAATGGAAGATAGGGTAAAGAACATAAACTGCAGAGAGATAAACCCCAGCTGATCTTTCACTGACAGGCTTAAACTACAGCAGTGCTATTGGACATCCAAATGAGACTATCACAAGCAGGACATACCAGCAGGGGGAAAGAATATAAAGCTGCACCCGAAAGACAATAGCAAGGATAACAGAAATGAAACAGCTGGAGAAAAGGTGTATCTGCTGGGCTCGGCTAACAGAGAAGCTGACCATGAAGCACAGGCTCAAGGGTTCTAACCCAGATGCTTAACACTGCTGTATTTGTCACTAGTACTGCAACTGTTGTGTGGCAACAGGTTAGAGTATTTATCTTAGTGCCCCAAATAATATTGCCCTCCACTATGCACCCTACATAGTAAAATGTCCCATTTTTGCCCTATTGATGATAAAATTGCAAATTGCCCCCTAGCAAATATTAAAGCCCTCTGTAAGTGCTCTAGAAAGTAATAGTGATCACATTTTGCCCCCCCCAGAAGTAATCATGCCCCATGTGTGCCGCTTTGACATTTGTTATATCCTGAGAGCCCCTATACTGTAATAATGCCATCTAGTGCCCACATACCATTTAATATTGTCCCCTGTGTTCCCCTAAAAGTATTAATTTCTCCTGATGACCTTACAGACTATTCACTATTCACATAGCATCAAGCCCCCACAGCCTCTCAAACATAGTATGATGGCCCCCACAGGACTCCCATATATATATATATATATATATATATATATATATATATATATATATATATATATATATACAGTGGGGCAAAAAAGTATTTAGTCAGTCAGCAATAGTGCAAGTTCCACCACTTAAAAAGATGAGAGGCGTCTGTAATTTACATCATAGGTAGACCTCAACTATGGGAGACAAACTGAGAAAAAAAAATCCAGAAAATCACATTGTCTGTTTTTTTATCATTTTATTTGCATATTATGGTGGAAAATAAGTATTTGGTCAGAAACAAAATTTCATCTCAATACTTTGTAATTAGTGTTGAGCGATACCGTCCGATACTTGAAAGTATCGGTATCGGAAAGTATCGGCCGATACCGGCAAAGTATCGGATCCAATCCGATACCGATACCCGATACCAATACAAGTCAATGGGACTCAAGTATCGGACGGTATTCCTGATGGTTCCCAGGGTCTGAAGGAGAGGAAACTCTCCTTCAGGCCCTGGGATCCATATTAATGTGTAAAAGAAAGAATTAAAATAAAAAATATTGCTATACTCACCTCTCCGACGCAGCCTGGACCTCACCGAGGGAACCGGCAGCGTTGTTTGCTTAAAATTCGCGCTTTTCCTTCCTTACGTGAAGTCCCGGCTTGTGATTGGTCGCGTCGCCCATGTGGCCGCGACGCGACCAATCACAGCAAGCCGTGACGTAATTTTAGGTCCTTCAGGATTTTAAAATTACGTTCTGGCTTGTGATTGGTCGCGTCGCGGTCACATGGGCGACGCGACCAATCACAAGCTGGGACGTCACGGGAGGCAGGACACGCGCGCATTTTAAAATGCGCGCGTGTCCAGCCTCCCGTGACGCATGTAAAGTAAGCTGCGGAGACACCATCATGTGTTTCTCAACGCAAGCAATGAATAGCCAGGCCTTTCTCCGGGAAGGAACAACCACGGGAAGGGCAGCATCCAATAAAGGAGAATATCCAATAAAGGAGAATATCCAATAAAGGAAGACCACCTATGCCAAGCATGGTATCCATCCACAAACAGCTGTTTCGGGGTTTTTGCCCCTCATCAGTGTGGAGTAGGAAACTGGCTATTAGGAGCAGTGCCTGGTGAAAGGCTATGAAGGAACAGATGAATGACCTCGGGGAGACCAAAACATCCAACACTGCGGAGACACCATCACGTGTTTCTCAACGCAGTGATCCAGAACACTGCCCCCATCCCTTATGGGAAATATGCAAACGCATGTAAAGTAAGCTGCGGAGACACCATCATGTGTTTCTCAACGCAAGCAATGAATAGCCAGGCCTTTCTCCGGGAAGGAACAACCACGGGAAGGGCAGCATCCAATAAAGGAGAATATCCAATAAAGGAAGACCACCTATGCCAAGCATGGTATCCATCCACAAACAGCTGTTTCGGGGTTTTTGCCCCTCATCAGTGTGGAGTAGTAATGATGGTGTCTCCGCAGCTTACTTTACATGCGTTTGCATATTTCCCATAAGGGATGGGGGCAGTGTTCTGGATCACTGCGTTGAGAAACACGTGATGGTGTCTCTCGCGTTGCAGTTGCAAGTGTGACCCCGGCCTTAGCAAAATTTACAGATAATGAAGGGTGGACAAATCCGGAAGAGCTAATCTCAATAAGTGTTGGTTCCTTGAATTTTGTGACTTAAGCCTTACTTCAGAAGCACAAAGCTCCGGATACCTTGCAATCCCCTTTAGCTAGTTTTTATTTTTCTTTAATTGAACTACTTGTAAGGGTCTGATCTGCCCACTCATTATTTCTTCTTTTGATGTAGAGGTCCCTTGTGTGGTTTGCAGCATCCACCTCCACTGACCTCCTGTTATACAATAACTTTCTCACATATTCATTGTCTGATGATATCTCCAGGCAGGATAACATTAATATTGCAGAAATTAGTTCTAGTCAATTCTGTTTCCGTAAGGAGATAGACGTACTGCCCACGTTCCGCCTTGAAGACGAGTGTATGGTCGCAGTATTTCAATGTGTATTGTGTCAGGTCTTATTGGTAATAGTGTTGTGTTCTGTCACAAATTTTAATATACAAACTGCATAGAATATTGGCCCAATGAGGCGGGTGAACTTACTTTGAAAATCCATTTTACAATGGCTGTATAATCCTAATATTAAAATAAGCATTTTCTGAGTGCAGCAAAATAGAGTGTTCAATCTCCACCCACCCAGCCCCCTGTCAGCTGCGGCTTGTACAGTTTGCAGTTTGAGATCTTGCAGTAGCAGGGAGGAGTTGTATACTTTCAGAAAGGACAATGCAGACTTTCTGACATAGATTTTCAAAGTAAGTACACCAGCTAATCCTGTTTAAGTGACCTACTTAATATTCTATGCAGTTATTTAACATCATTTTACATTATTATCTAAATAGTTTCAAATTTATGGACATATACATTTTTTAATACAGAACTATAGAAGATCAAGCCCAAGGCCAAATTTCTTACAAGGGCAAGGGTAACATGGCAACTTCTAGTTTACACTGGGGGGCTCACACTCTTCTCACACTGTGCTGCAAAGCCTGCGCAAAGTCTCCAGTAGTACGAAAACTTCATGTATACATTCACCCCCGTCCTGACACATGACTTGTAGGAGGCATATTCAGGAGTTGACCCTGTTCTATACACAGAGTTAGCTCTGATCTCAGCAGTTTAACTCCCTAATTTCCATGGTCAATTTCAACTGAGGCACCTAGCTGAGTTAAGAAAATGTAAAAAACAATAGTTTTAAAAATTAAAAAAATATATGAAGACCCATAAAAATCTTCAAATTATCCTTTTTATCTTTTTTAAATAAAAAAAAAAGCAAAATAAATATTAAGTCTTTAAAAACCTCAACTATTACATTATTTATCTATTCTGCACATTGAACAACTTAAGTAAAATATCCCTTTGCCTCCTAAAAAACAGAATACAA
Source organism: Ranitomeya variabilis (assembly GCF_051348905.1). Taxonomy (NCBI): domain Eukaryota; kingdom Metazoa; phylum Chordata; class Amphibia; order Anura; family Dendrobatidae; genus Ranitomeya; species Ranitomeya variabilis. The sequence goes on from NC_135233.1 coordinate 833,857,956, forward strand.
TGCAACTAAAATGTTATATGCACTATAACTTGTCCCACAAAAAAACAAGCCATTACACTGGCCTAATAATACAATATACAATAAAGTAAATGGCGGCATCCAAAATTACAACCTCCTGAGAAATGTAATTAAAAAAAAATTATCGGAATCAGAAAAATTATAGGTAAATGTGAAAAAATGTCAGTGCTCTAAGGGGTAGATGTCACTGATTGTCCTTTCTCATCCATTGGCCCTCATGTTAGGATAAATATACCCTGCGTTACCTTGAAATGGCACAGTTCACTGAGCTATATTATACAGCTAAAAAATATTCCCAATGTATACCTCCCAAAAGAGGCTAAACAACCACTCTTTTGGTATCCGTCAGTATGATGGGCGTCTATAAGATATGATTGATGTATGCACCAGAAGTCTGTGGTGCCAAATGTGAGTGTGACCAACCAAAGCATGAAGAGTAACCACACTAGCTGTAATTTATGCCGGCTCAGATCTGCTGCACATTTCACTTTCTGGTGCACAGACTGCCCAAAGATGTGCCAAAATAAATAAAAAGGGAATATGTCAGCAGGTTTTGGCTGTAATCTGAGGGCAGCATGAGGTAGGGGATGATTTCAGTGATGTGTCACTTATGAAGCCGTGGGCTGTTGTTTTAATACAATGAGTGTTTTATCAGCAGGCAATTAATATGGCCGAGAATGGTTTCCATATTAGCATGCAGAACATTAAGGTTAATTTCTCAAGATGAACATTTGGTGAGTTTTTGATGTCTTTTCTGACTGCGACTGTATTGTTTTTCACTCTACAGTCTGACAGTATAAGGAATATTTTCTGATAGACTGAAAGGCTACATTAACAGCATTGTGGCTTGTAAATAAAATTATACATATCACATACCACTCATATGGTAATGTACATACTGATAGGATTGTGGTCATATCCCAACTAGCGTCCCGGCTGGGTCTCGCAGGATAGCCCCTTTGAGAGTGCTGAGTCCTCTCTTCTAAAACTCAAAATAAATCTGATACATAACATATGAGTCATAATGACTGCATTATGCTTTGTACATGATCTACCCAAGTGTATTTTAGAAATGGCATCCCCCACAATTTATTAGGGCACAAACATAAATCAAAATACACAAATTACAATCCATTTTATATTCTTTAACTTCTAAAATCATACTTTATGCATTTATTTCTTAGACTTTAATAATTTTTACTGACTGATTTGTTCTTCTTTAGCTACAGTAAAAGTGTTTTTAATGGCGTAGAATAAAGCAGATTTGGGGTGTCTGACTCATCAGGGCTGTCATATTGTAGAAGTTCTAATTTCTGGCTGTGCATTAGTCACAAAAACATTATTTTATTACCAATACAACTGAATGTTAACGAAAAAGACTAATCACTAGTTAAACAGAAGGATTAATCACATAATTATACCATCTGTTTAGTGTGATGCCTTCCAGAATGGAGTTCTGTAGTATTTAATTCTTACTGTATTTTATATCAGTTCTTGTAAGGATGGCTTTGCTATGATACAGAGATTAAAGCTGCATTTACTCTGGCAAATTATTGTGAACAATCATTCCTACAAATGCTTGTTTAACAATAATCGGACAGTATAAACAGGCTGTCCATGACCTGATGAGGAGCATTTTGCTCCGAAAAATGGTTTTTAAACAAACTTCAAAATCATCATTCATGGCAACACATTGTATGATATAAACAGGACATGTGCTGACAAGAACAATGGCAGTCTCTATTCACAGAACGATCATCTACAGATCGTTCTGTGCAAACATAGTATAAACAGGACCTGTGTTGCCAAGAACAATGGCAGTATCTATGCACATAACGATCACCTACTGATCACTTTATGAAAATGTGCTCTGCCTATCTTAACCTTCTATTAAAAGACCACTAATCAGCAAACAAGTAGCCAATTGGCAGACGTTTAAAGCACCACTTCAGCATTTTGTTTTATTTGAGCCCTGGAGTGGTGCCACTAATGCAAGTTCCCTGCTCCTAGTATGATTCTTTCCGGTTGTTGTTCTGTTACTGGTGCAGCTCAAGTCGTCTTCCGCAGGTTGTAACCTGCCGGATCACTTCAATGCTTGCTTGGGGGATCCAGAAGTCACAACTCAATGTAAGCCTATGAGAGCCAGAACGGGGTTAGAACGAGGGTCTCATAAACTTATATTAAGAGCTTGTGACCGTTACCTCTGACTTCCAGTCAGTCACAAGATGGCAGATGGCGACTGGAGCCACACTGGGGACAGTTGAAGATGGCAACTGGTAAGTATAACACTAGGCTCAGGGAACTTACATTAGTGGCACCACTCCAGTTCTGAAAAAAAATGCTGCACTGGTGCTTTAATGCAAGGTATCAGGATCCTGGTTGCAGACTTACTGCTGGGATCTGCGCACAGAGATACTGAGATCTAGAGATGGGAGAGGAGAGCAGCAGTGAGATTACTGGTCTATGCACAGGACCTGGAGCTCGTGACCCCCAGGGGAGTGGCCAAGGGTGGAGCCAAATGCCAGTGATACCAGAGAGAAGTCAGAGTAAGCCGTAGTCAAACCAGGAAGTCAAGAAGGTGCCAACAGGTGAGGAGAAAAGGGAAGTCAAAACGTAGCCAAAGGTCAGGAAGCCGGAGATAGCGATGAGGTACAAGTGGGGCAGGCAGGTGCGGTATCCGAATAATCAAGCCAGCAGGTCAGAACCAGATGAGTCAGTAACTATAAGATCACAGGACAAAGTACCGAACCAGAAAACGGACCAGGTAATACACAAGAGGCAAACAACACTACAGTAAGCAAGCACACCAGGGGGTCAGACACACAGACAGAAAGTGAATGTATAACTGACAAGGAATCCCAGACAGGGGCGGGTATATATATCCTTCACTGGTCCAAAAAGAGGCCACACAAAATTAACCCTGAGAGGACAAGGAAGGAACCCTGTCCACAACCATGACAGTACCCCCCTTAAAGGAGGCCACTGGACCCCCAGGCTTCTCCGGATGTTTGGCATGGAAAGCCAGAACCAACTGATCGGCATGCACCAAACTGGCCTGGACCCATGACCGATCCTCCAGAGCATACCCTTTCCAATGCACCAGATACTGAAGATTCCGACGCACCCACAGGGAGTGTAAACCACACCAAAACAGAAACAATACAACACATAGACTCAAACATATGTGATAATGTACCCATTAATGTTAATTTTAAGAGTATTAAATATCAAGACATAGGACAGTCAGGCCTCATTCAAATGTTTGTTTTTCATGGCACCCATTATACAGAGGACTGACATACAGTGCCTTGCGAAAGTATTCGGCTCCCTGGAACTTTTCAACCTTTTCCCACATATCATGCTTCAAACATAAAGATACCAAATGTAATTTTTTGGTGAAGAATCGACAAGTGGAACACAATTGTGAAGTTGAACGAAATTTATTGGTTATTTTAAATTTTTATGGAAATTCAAAAACTGAAAAGTGGGGCATGCAATATTATTCGGCCCCTTTACTTTCAGTGCAGCAAACTCACTCCAGAAGTTCATTGTGGATCTGGTCTGATTGTGAAATGATCCAATGTTGTCCTAAATGCCTAATGATGATAAATATAATCCACCTGTGTGTAATCTAGTCTCGGTATAAATGCAACTGCTTTGTGATAGTCTCAGGGTTCTGTTTGAAGCACACAGAGCATCATGAAGACCAAGGAACACAACAGGCAGGTCAGTGATTCTGTTGTGGAGAAGTTTAAAGCCAAATTTGGATACAAAATGATTTCCAAAACTTTAAACATCCCAATGAGCAATGTGCAATCGATCATATTGAAATTATCATACAACTGCAAATCTACCAAGACCCGGCGTTCCCTCTAAACTTTCATCTCAAACAAGGAGAAGACTGATCAGAGATGCAGCCAAGAGGCCCATTATCACTCTGGATGAACTGCAGAGATCTACAGCTGAGGTGGGACAGTCTGTCCATAGGATAAAAATCAGTTGTCCACTGCACAAATTTGGCCTTTATGGAAGAGTGGCAAGAAGAAAGCCATTTCTCAAAGATATCCATAAAAAGTGTTGTTTATGTTTGCCGTAAAGGCAACAGAGCTCATCACCCTGAACTCACCATCCCCACTGTCAAACGTGGTGGCTGCATCATGGTTTGGGCCTCCTTTTCTTCAGCAGGGACAGGGAAGATGGTTAAAATTGATGGGAAGATGGATGGAGCCAAATACAGGACCATTCTTGAAGAAAACCAGTTGGAGTCTGCAAAAGACCTGAGACTGGGACGGAGATTTGTCTTCCAACAAGACAATGATCCCAAACATAAAGCAAAATCTACAATGGAATGGTTCACAAATAAACGTATTCAGGTGTTAGAATGGCCAAGTCAAAGTCCAGACCTCAATCCAATTGAGAATCTGTGGAAAGAGCTGAAAACTGCTGTTCACAAACGATCTCCATTAAACCTCACTGAGCTCGAGCTGTTTGCCAAGTAGAATGGGCAAGAATTTCAGTCTCTCGATGTACAAAACTGATAGAGACATACCCCAAGCGACTTGCAGCTGTAATCGCAGCAAAAGGTGACGCAACAAAGTATTAAGCTAAAAGAGCAGAATAATATTGCACGTCCCACTTTCCAGTTTTTGAATTTCCACAAAAATGGAAAATAACCAATGAATTTCGTTCAACTTAACAATTGTGTTCCACTTCTTGTTGATTCTTCACCAAAAATTTACATTTGGTATCTTTATGTTAGAAGCATGATATGTGGGAAAAGGTTGAAAAGTTCCAGGGAGCCAAATACTTTCGCAAGGCACTGTATCATTGGTTCAACCTTTGCAGCCAGACAGGAGCCAAAGAAATAAGGGGTCCACTTCCAACTTCAACAGCCACTTCATGATACAAAAATCTGTATTTGATGTGTGGCTATAGGTATGTGGATTGTTGAAAATGATAACTGAAACGGAATGATAGGCTTAATTCTGCTCTGCCAGAAGTCAAAGATGGAAGAGGAGAATGGTATCCAGGAATGCAGTCTATTTGTCAATATACGTTTCAAAGTGCCAAGTTTCATCAGGACAAACCACAGCTTTGGAAATGAGAACAGTCTTGTTCATGTGTAACTGTCGTGGGAGCCCATGGATTGCTTCCAGATCCCCAAAGGGGTAAGTGTGTTTTATGTGCTTGTATATGGTACAGGTAGAATACTCCATGGGGCTGCAGTTAGCTGGCACAGGGTTAAATGAAGTGGCCAGCCCAGATGGGAGGGCGGATTGAGTGTTAGAGACAGAGGCAGAAAGTGAGAGTTCAGTTAATGTGAGGGCAGGAGTGCATATGCGGCAGGAATAGTAAGCTGCTAGGGACTATGTGAACTCAACATTCAGGACAGCAGATTGCCGTAAAGTACCTTCCGTGTGATTCCGTCTGATGGCCAAGGGTAACCTCGAGATGGACGTCGGGGGCCATGGTACACTCAGCTTGCAAAGCTAGATGAAAGGATCAACTCAGACTACATAGGACGAAAGGTATCGCAATCCAGAAATTCTGCTAGAGGCGAGTAATATCCTCAAGGGCAAGGAAAGCCAGAACCAGAGCTAAAGTTGTATCCGCTACCTGTGGGAAAGATGACAACCCGTTGGGACTTATTCTTTGTATCTGCTTGTAAATACTGTACAGACTGCCATTCTATAAGTAAAAGTTTGTTTTTTATTTACCACGTGTCTCCTGGATTGCTTGCTGCCCTGGTTGCAGAAGAGGGATTTCTGGACCCAGAAGAGGCTTGCCGGCCAGTAGTAAGTGGGAAGCACCACATATACTGCAGCACACCAGGACTGAGACACTCCTCGTCTGTAGAATGCCAGAGCGAGTGGGGACCAAAGCTCGCCCATGGCTACCTCGCTTGGGCATCTTACACATGGACATCTGCTGATTTTATACACAGTGCGTACTGTTAGTTCAGTAAGAACAGTTGTCCCTCTACTACACACTTTACTTTTTTAAGAAGGAAATAAGATCTTTATTTGAACTATTGGTTGAGTAATATGCAATGCTTATTCAGTCTGCAATTACCTGGTTACTGCAAGACAAGGTAAAAAGGCATTCAGAATGCACAGTTCTCTCTTACCTAAATGCGGTAGCCACTTACGATCCAGATACCCAGCTTGCTCCAGGACTTTGCTACAGTAAGGACATCTGGTATTTGATTAGTGGCAACAGAACCAGCTAATAGACTATAGGTTTGTAGTATGGGTGCTGTGAGCAGGTGCAACAGAAATTCAGTACAGGTAGTCCTCGACTTACGACGTTGATCCGTTCTTACACGGCGTCGTAAACCGAATTTCGATGTAAGTCGGACCATACATTCATACAGTACTGTACCATAATAACAGTACAGTACTGCAAACACTTAGCCTATCCAAACACCTATCCTAACACAGTACCCTACATAATTAGGGTGTTATGGCGTGCAGGAGACTCGTTTTCCTCGTGTAACCGGGTACAGTGTACAGTACTGGACTCTATTCTTCTGCCACTGCATGTAGTTGCATGTAGTTCGACTTACGACGCAAACCGTGTAAGTCGGAACGAGGCCTCGTATAAAGCGTTGTAACCACGAAACGATGTAACTCGAGACCGTTATAACCCGAGGACTTACTGTATCAGACTTAAGGGTAAAAGGATGAGCGCATTGCTGTAGCACAGTCAAAGGGTAGTTCCATGAAACAGACAGGGTTGTCGGATAAGCTCAGAAAAGAAATAGATGTGACTCTGTGGATACTGTATTGTGAAGTCACTTTTTTAACAACCAAGGAGTGTGGTACCAAACGATTATACCCAGTGAAGAATTTGGAAATACTGTATGAGGAAACTGTATACTTTTAGTATATAAATGCTCAACGTGGCATTATGTGGAAAATTGTGGTATGGTGTTGTGTAGGCATAATATAACACTTTGTTAGGACTTAGTGAATACATGTGAGTATACTATATATACATACACATTGGCTCAGTGGATAGCATTGCAGCACTGGAGTCCTGGGATCAAATCCTAAAAAGGACAACATCTGCAAGGAGTTGTATGTTCTTAAAAACAGAAAAAAGAAACCGCACTACCAGCTGGTCCTATCACCTGAGCTATCTGCGTGTGACTCTGATACCAAGAAGCAAAAAACGGATGGCCGGTGCTCACGCCTGAAATGAGTCCAACACACCGCTGCAAATGAGTAGAAGAAAAAGCGGGTCAAGACCCGTGGAAGCGCATTTGCACGAAACGGCCGTCGTCTTGTGGAAGCCCGTTTTTCCCTGCCTGTCCTGCATTTGACATGTTGTCAGAATAAAGTTTGGATTTTACCTGGATGGTGAGTGCCCGCTTTTTCTTCTACTCATTTGTAGCAGTTTGTATGTTCTCCCGTGTTTGCGTGGGTTTCCTTCTTGTACTCCGGTTTCCTCCCATATTCCAAGGACAAACTGATAGGGAATTTAGATTGTGAGCCCCATTGGTGACAGCGATGATAATTTGTATAAAGCGCTGTGGAATATGTTAGCACTATATAAAAATAAGGATTATTATTTATTACATACAGTGGGGGAAATAAGTATTTGGTTTTGCCACCAAGTATTAAGTTTTGTCAGAGGGATCAAATACTTATGTCTCACTGCAAAATGCAAATAAATTTATATAATTTATATAATGTGATTTTCTGGATTTTATTTTTGATATTCTATCAATGTTAAAATTAACCTACCCTTAAAATTATAGTGATGAGATGACCGAATATACTCGTTACTCGAGATTTCCCGAGCACGCTCGGGTGACCTCCGAGTATTTTTTAGTGCTCGGAGATTTAGTTTTTATTGCCGCAGCTGAATGATTTACATCTGTTAGCCAGCATAAGTACATGTGGGGGTTGCTAGGGAATCCCCACATGTACTTATCCTGGCTAAGAGATGTAAATCATTCAGCTGCGGCAATAAAAACTAAAAACTAAATCTCTGTGCACTAAAAAATACTCGGAGGTCACCCGAGTGTGCTCGGGAAATCTCGAGTAACGAGTATATTCGCTCATCACTAATTATAGACCATTCATGTCTTTGTCAGTGGGCAAACTGACAAAATCAGCAAGGGATCAAATAATGATTTCCCCCACTGTATATGCTATTTGGGCAAATTATGTATTCCCTCTTTAGTGTTATGGCAAAGTAAAGAACTATGTGCAACATCGATATCAGGGAAATACAAGGCACTAATTGGGCACTGATTGTAGTTAATTAACAGTACTTTTCAGATTGGCTGTGCAATAGAGATGATTGGATCCATTCACGAACGTTTGAATTTGAATCAAATTTCCTGAAATTCACATGTCCACATGAATTCAAACAGTTTGCAATTTGATTAGATCAGATTGGCCAAAAAAGCCTAGTGGCTTTTTAATATGTAAATTGTCTCTTCAGATAGGAAGAGGACTAGATCTCTAGTGCCCCCCCAATGAACCTATCCATTACAATAAACGGCTACCCACTCTCCCCAGTCCCACAAGCTCACTGTCTTGGGGTAATCCTTGACACTGATCTCTCCTTCAAACCACATATCCAAGCCCTTTCCACTTCCTGCTGACTTCAACTCAAAAATATTTTACGGATCCGTACATTCCTAAACCAAAAACCCTAGACCATGCCCTCATCATCTCCCACCTCAACTACTGTAACCTCCTGCTCTGTGGCCTCCCCTCTAACACTCTCGCACCCCTCTAATCTATTCTAAACTCTGCTGCCCGACTAATCCACCTGTCCCCCGCTATTCCCCGGCCTCTCCCCTCTGTCAATCCCTTCACTGGCTCCCCATTACCCAGAGACTCCAGTACAAAATCCTAACCATGACATAATAAGCCATTCACAACCTGTCTCCTCCATACATCTGTGACCTCGTCTCCTGGTACTTTCCTGCATGCAACCTCCGATCCTCACAAGATCTCCTTCTCTACTCCCCTCTTATCTCCTCTTCCCACAATCGCATACAAGATTTCTCTCGAGCATCACCCCTACTCTGGAACTCTCTACCACAACATATCAGACTCTCACCTACCATCGAAACCTTCAAAAAGAGCCTGAAGACCCCCCTCTTCCAACAACCCTACAACCTGCAGTAACCGATCGACCAAACCGCTGCACGACCAGCTCTACCTTCACCTACTGTATCCTCACCCATCCCATGTAGATTATGAGCCATCGCGGACAGGGTCCTCTCTCCTCCTGTACCAGTTGTGACTTGTATTGTTCAAGATTATTGTACTTATTTTTATTATGTATACTGTTGTGAATTCTGCTCTTGGGCTCCCTCCGGTGGTTGTTAGTGGTAGTGCAGTGGTCTCTGGATTATAGGCCAGGGCAGGTGTTTCAGCTTATTGCAGCTCTATTAGGTATTTAGGTTTGTAGGATCCATCAATCCCTGCCAGTTGTCCATTGTAACTTAGAGGGATTGCATCTCTGTCTGGCTCCACTGCCCTGCTGTCATTTCAGCTAAGATAAGTGCCTTGTTTTGGTTCTCTGTAGCACGCATGCAACGTGCTTTTATGTGCAGTGCAATCTATTGTGTTTTTGTCCAGCTTGACTTGTTTGGATTTTTCTGTCATGCTGGTTTCTCTGGAGATGCAGATATACATCCTATGTCTTTAGTTAGATGTAGTATATAGTATTTTCTGCTGTGGAATTTTCTAGTGTTTTAATACTGACCGCTTAGAACTCTGTCCTATCCTTTCTATCTAGCTAGAAGGGCCTCTTTTGCTAAACTCTGTTTTTTCTGCCTGTGTATGTATTTCCTCTTAAACTCACAGTCAATATTTGTGGGGGGCTGCCTATCCTTTGGGGCTCTGCTCTGAGGCAAAATAGGATTTCCCATTTCCATCTTTAGGGGTATTTAGTCCTCCGGCTGTGTCGAGGTGTCTAGGCCTGGTTAGGTACATCCCACGGCTACTTCTAGTTGCGGTGTCAGTATTAGGATTGCGGTCAGTACAGGTACCACCTACTCCAGAGATAGTCTCATGCGGCTCCAGGGTCACCGGATCATAACAGTACAACTGGCCAACAATGAGTTAAATGCATCTCAGAAGAAGGGAAGAAAAGTCCTGAGCCATTTTTTTTTCTGCAGTCTGTTTTGTCTTTCCTTCCCTCTTTTCCTCTGGGTGACTGAGGAGCTGTGTGCTAGCATGGATGTTCAGGGATTAGCTTCTCGTGTAGACCAACTAGCTGCTAGGGTACAGGGTATTTCCGATTATATTTTTTAGAGCCTAAGATTCCTACTCCTGAGTTATTTTTTGGGGACAGGTCTAAATTTTTGAGTTCTAAAAATAACTGTAAACTGTTTTTTGCTCTGAAACCTCATCCTTCTGGTGATCCCATTCAGCAGGTTAAAATAGTCATCTCCCTGCTGAGTGGCGATCCTCAGGATTGGGCATTTTCCCTGGAATCTGGGAATCCTGCCTTGCTTAATGTAGAAGCCTTCTTTCAGGCTCTAGGGTTATTATATGATGAACCAAATTCTGTGGATCATGCTGAGAAGACCTTGTTGACCCTGTTTCAAAGTCAAGAAGTGGCAGAATTGTATTGTCAGAAATTTAGAAAATGGTCTGTGCTGACTAAATGGAATGAGGTTGCTTTGGCGGCAATTTTCAGAAAGGGTCTTTCTGAATCTGTTAAAGATGTTATGTTGGGGTTTCCCACGCATATTGGTCTGAGCGATTCTATGTCTCTGGCCATTCAGATTGATCGGCGCCTGCGTGAGCGCAGAGTTGTGCGCGCTGTGGCGTTGTCCTCAGAGCAGATACCTGAGCCTATGCCGTGCGATAGGATTCTGTCTGGAGCTGAACGACGGGGATTCAGACGTCAGAATGGGTTGTGTTTTTACTGTGGCAATGCTTCTCATGTCATTTCGGTCTGCCCTAAGCGTATTAAGAGAATCGCTAGTTCAGTTAACATTGGTACCGTACAACCTAAATTTCTGTTATCTGTGACATTGATCTGCTCATTGTCATCATTTTCTGTCATGGCGTTTGTAGATTCTGGCGCCGCTTTGAATTTAATGGACTTTGAATTCGCTAGACGTTGTGGTTTCCCCTTGCAGTCTTTGGAGAACCCTATTCCTTTAAGGGGCATTGATGCTACACCTTTGGCTAAAAATAAACCCCAGTTTTGGACACAGGTGACCATGTGCATGGCGCCAGCCCATCGGGAGTATTGTCGCTTTTTGGTGTTGCATAATTTGCATGATGCTATTGTGCTGGGTTTTCCATGGTTGCAGGTACATAATCCGGTGTTGGATTGGAAATCTATGTCTGTGACTAGTTGGGGTTGTCAGGGAGTTCATGGTGACGTTCCTTTGATGTCAATCTCCTCTTCCCCCCTTCTGAAGTTCCAGAGTTCTTGTCTGATTTTCAGGATGTGTTCAATGAGCCCAAGTCCAGTTCCCTTCCACCGCATAGGGACTGTGATTGTGCTATTGACTTGATTCCAGGTTGTAAGTTTCCTAAGGGCCAACTTTTCAACCTGTCGGTGCCTGAACATACCGCTATGCGGATTTATATTAAGGAGTCTTTGTACCACGTGCCACGCCAGAGAGGCAACGGGAGATTAGGGAGGTTAATAAGTGGCTCAAGAATTGGTGTAGGAAGGAGGGGTTTGGGTTCCTGCAGAACTGGGCCGACTTCTCAGTTGGCTACAGGCTCTACGCTAGGGACGGGCTGCACCTCAATGGGGAAGGTGCAGCTGTGCTGGGGGAGAAAATGGTTAGAAGGTTGGAGGAGTGTTTAAACTAGGGATTGGGGGGGAGGGTATTCATTTTATAGGAGGGGAAGATAGTGCAGAGAGAGACCTGGGCACAAATAAGGAAGTTGGGGGTGGCGGTGGCATGGGGGGTGGGGTAAGAACAGTTAATAATTTAAGAAAGAATAGAGGTACAGAGAGTAACATCAAGTGCATGTATACTAATGCCAGAAGCCTCGCCAGCAAAATGGACGAATTAGAACTAATGTTGTTGGAGCATAATTATGACATGGTGGGGATATCTGAGACGTGGCTGGATGAGAGCCATGACTGGGCTGTTAACTTGCAGGGCTATAGCCTGTTCAGAAATGACCGTACAGATAAGCGAGGGGGTGGGGTGTGTCTATATGTAAAATCTTCCTTAAAACCCATCCTGCGTGATAATATAGGTGAATTTAATGAAAATGTAGAGTCCCTGTGGGTGGAGATAAGGGGAGGGGGAAAAAATAATAAATTACCGATAGGAGTTTGTTATAAATCTCCAAAACTAATGGAAGCAATGGAGAATATCCTCGTAAAGCAAATAGATGAAGCTGCGACTCAAGGAGAAGTCATTATTATGGGGGACTTCAACTACCCTGAAATAGATTGGGGAACAGAAACCTGCAGTTACAGTAAAGGTAATCGATTTTTGACAACTATGAGAGACAATTACCTTTCACAACTGGTTCAGGACCCAACAAGGAGGGGGGCACTGCTAGACCGAATATTAACCAACAGGCCAGACCGCATATCAAATATAAGGGTTGGGGGTCACTTGGGGAATAGTGATCACAAAATAATAAGTTTTCATGTAACCTTTAATAAGATGGGTAGTAGGGGGGTGACAAGGACACTAAACTTCAGGAGGGCAAATTTCCAACGGATGAGAGAGGATCTTGGTGCAATTAACTGGGACGATATCCTGAGACACAAAAATACACAAATTAAATGGGAGACATTTATTAGCATCCTGGATAGGACCTGTGCACAGTATATACCGTATGGGAATAAACATACTAGAAATAGGAGGAAACCAATATGGCTAAATAGAGCTGTAAGGGGCGCAATAAGGGACAAAAAGAAAGCATTTAGAGAATTAAAGGAAGTAGGTAGTGAGGAGGCATTAAATAAATACAGAAAATTAAATAAATTCTGTAAAAAGCAAATCAAGGCAGCAAAGATTGAGACAGAGAGACTCATTGCCAGAGAGAGTAAAAATAATCCCAAAATATTCTTTAACTATATAAATAGTAAGAAACTAAAAAATGACAGTGTTGGCCCCCTTAAAAATAGTCTGGGTGAAATGGTGGATGAGGATGAGGAAAAAGCCAATATGCTAAATGACTTTTTTTCATCAGTATTTACAAAAGAAAATCCCATGGCAGCCAATATGACTAGTGATAAAAATTCCCCATTAAATGTCACCTGCTTAACCCAGCAGGAAGTACAGCGGCAGCTAAAAATAACTAAAATTGACAAATCTCCGGGCCCGGATGGGATACATCCCCGAGTACTGCAGGAACTAAGTACAGTCATTGATAGACCATTATTTTTAATCTTTAAAGACTCCATAATAACAGGGTCTGTACCACAGGACTGGCGTATAGCAAATGTGGTGCCAATATTCAAAAAAGGGGCAAAAACTGAACTCGGTAATTATAGGCCAGTAAGCTTAACCTCTACTGTGGGTAAAATCCTGGAGGGCATTCTAAGGGATGCTATGCTGGAGTATCTGAAGAGGAATAACCTCATGACCCAGTATCAGCACGGGTTTACTAGGGACCGTTCATGTCAGACTAATTTGATCAGCTTCTATGAAGAGGTAAGTTCCGGACTGGACCAAGGGAACCCAGTGGACGTAGTATATATGGACTTTTCCAAAGCTTTTGATACGGTGCCACACAAAAGGTTGTTACATAAAATGAGAGTAATGGGGATAGGGGAAAATATGTGTAAGTGGGTTGAGAGCTGGCTCAGGGATAGGAAACAAAGGGTGGTTATTAATGGAGCACACTCGGACTGGGTCACGGTTAGCAGTGGGGTACCACAGGGGTCAGTATTGGGCCCTCTTCTTTTTAACATATTTATTAATGACCTTGTAGTGGGCATTCAGAGTAGAATTTCAATATTTGCAGATGACACTAAACTCTGCAGGGTAATCAATACAGGGGAGGACAATTTTATATTACAGGATGATTTATGTAAACTAGAAGCTTGGGCTGATAAATGGCAAATGAGCTTTAATGGGGATAAATGTAAGGTCATGCACTTGGGTAGAAGTAATAAGATGTATAACTATGTGCTTAATTCTAAAACTCTGGGCAAAACCGTCAATGAAAAAGACCTGGGTGTATGGGTGGATGACAAACTCATATTCAGTGGCCAGTGTCAGGCAGCTGCTACAAAGGCAAATAAAATAATGGGATGTATTAAAAGAGGCATAGATGCTCATGAGGAGAACATAATTTTACCTCTATACAAGTCACTAGTTCGACCACACTTAGAATACTGTGCACAGTTCTGGTCTCCGGTGTATAAGAAAGACATAGCTGAACTGGAGCGGGTGCAGAGAAGAGCGACCAAGGTTATTAGAGGACTGGGGGGTCTGCCATACCAAGATAGGTTATTACACTTGGGGCTATTTAGTTTGGAAAAACGAAGACTAAGGGGTGATCTTATTTTAATGTATAAATATATGAGGGGACAGTACAAAGACCTTTCTGATGATCTTTTTAATCATAGACCTGAGACAGGGACAAGGGGGCATCCTCTACGTCTGGAGGAAAGAAGGTTTAAGCATAATAACAGACGCAGATTCTTTACTGTAAGAGCAGTGAGACTATGGAACTCTCTGCCGTATGATGTTGTAATGAGTGACTCATTGCTTCAATTTAAGAGGGGACTGGATACCTTTCTGGAAAAGTATAATATTACAGGGTATATATATTAGATTCCTTGATAAGGCGTTGATCCAGGGAACTAGTCTGATTGCCGTATGTGGAGTCGGGAAGGAATTTTTTTCCCCATGGTGGAGTTACTCTTTGCCACATGGGTTTTTTTTGCCTTCCCCTGGATCAACATGTTAGGGCATGTTAGGTTAGGCTATGGGTTGAACTAGATGGACTTACAGTCTTCCTTCAACCTTAATAACTATGTAACTATGTAACTAAAAGGGCATATTCGGCCATCGTCTTCACCATTGGGATTTTTTTTTGTTGCCAAGAAGGATGGCTCCTTGAGACCTTGTATTGATTATCGCCTTTTGAATAAGATCACGGTCAAATTTCAATACCCTTTGCCTTTGCTTTCTGACTTGTTTGCTAGGATTAAGGGGGCTAGTTGGTTTACTAAGATTGACCTTCGAGGGGCATATAATCTTATTCGTATTAAGCAGGGTGACGAATGGAAAACTGCGTTTAATACGCCCGAGGGCCATTTTGAATACCTTGTGATGCCCTTCGAGCTCTCTAATGCTCCATCTGTTTTTCAGTCCTTCATGCATGATATCTTCCGGAATTATCTTGATAAATTTATGATTGTATATTTGGATGACATTTTGATTTTTTCCGATGATTGGGAGTCTCATGTGAAACAGGTCAGGATGGTTTTTCAGATCTTTCGTGACAATGCTTTGTTTGTGAAGGGGTCTAAGTGTCTTTTTGGAGTGCAGAAGGTTTCTTTTTTGGGCTTTATTTTTTCTCCCTCATCTATAGAGATGGATCCGGTTAAGGTTCAGGCCATTCATGATTGGATTCAGCCCACGTCCGTGAAGAGTCTTCAGAAATTTTTGGGCTTTGCTAATTTTTATCGCCATTTCATTGCTAACTTCTCCAGTGTGGTTAAACCCCTGACCGATTTGACGAAAAAGGGCGCTGATGTGACGAATTGGTCCTCTGCGGCTGTCTCTGCCTTTCAGGAGCTTAAACGCCAATTTACTTCTGCTCCGGTGTTGCGTCAGCCAGATGTTTCTCTTCCATTTCAGGTTGAGGTTGACGCTTCTGAGATTGGGGCAGGGGCCGTTTTGTCTCAGAGGAATTCTGATGGTTCCTTGATGAAACCATGTGCCTTCTTTTCCCGAAAGTTTTCGCCTGCTGAACGTAATTATGATGTCGGCAATCGGGAATTTTTGGCTATGAAGTGGGCGTTCGAGGAATGGCGACATTGGCTTGAGGGAGCCAAGCATCGCATTGTGGTTTTGACCGATCATAAAAATCTGATTTACCTTGAGTCTGCCAAGCGGCTGAATCCTAGACAGGCTCGATGGTCTTTGTTTTTCTCCCGTTTTGATTTCGTGGTCTCGTATCTTCCGGGTTCTAAGAATATTAAAGCTGATGCCCTCTCTAGGAGCTTTTTGCCTGATTCTCCGGAGGTCCTTGAACCGGTCGGCATTCTAAAGGAAGGGGTGGTTCTTTCTGCCATCTCCCCTGATCTACGACGGGTCCTTCAGGAATTTCAGGCTGACAAACCTGATCGCTGTCCAGTGGGGAAACTGTTCGTTCCTGATAAATGGAACAGTAGGGTGATTTCGGAGGTTCATTGTTCCGTGTTGGCTGGTCATCCTGGTATTTTTGGTACCAGAGATTTGGTTGGTAGGTCTTTTTGGTGGCCTTCTTTGTCGCGGGATGTGCGTTCTTTTGTGCAGTCCTGTGGGACTTGTGCGCGGGCTAAGCCTTGTTGTTCCCGCGCTAGTGGGTTGCGTTTGCCTTTGCCGGTCCCTGAGAGGCCTTGGACGCATATTTCTATGGATTTTATTTCAGACCTTCCGGTTTCCCAGAGGATGTCAGTTATCTGGGTGGTTTGTGACCGGTTTTCTAAGATGGTTCATTTGGTGCCTTTGGAAGTTGCCTTCCTCTTCTGATTTGGTTCCATTGTTTTTTCAGCATGTGGTTCGTTTGCATGGTATTCCGGAGAATATTGTGTCCGACAGAGGTTCCCAGTTTGTTTCTAGGTTTTGGCGAGCCTTTTGTGCTAGGCTGGGCATTGATTTGTCTTTTTCTTCCGCATTTCATCCTCAGACAAATGGCCAAACTGAGCGAACCAACCAGACATTGGAAACTTATTTGAGATGCTTCGTGTCTGCTGATCAGGATGATTGGGTGGCTTTCTTGCCATTGGCCGAGTTTGCCCTTAATAATCGGGCTAGTTCGGCCACCTTGGTTTCGCCTTTTTTTTGTGATTTTGGTTTTCATCCTCGTTTTTCTTCGGGGCAGGTTGAGCCTTCTGATTGTCCTGGTGTGGATTCTGTGGTGGACAGGTTGCAGCAAATTTGGGCTCATGTGGTGGACAATTTGGTGTTGTCTCAGGAGGAGGCGCAACGTTTTGCTAATCGTCGTCGGTGTGTTGGTTCCCGGCTTCGGGTTGGGGATTTGGTCTGGTTGTCTTCTCGTCATGTTCCTATGAAGGTTTCTTCCCCTAAGTTTAAGCCTCGGTTTATTGGTCCTTATAGGATTTCTGAGATTATCAATCCGGCATCTTTTGCTATCCATAATGTTTTCCATAGATCTTTAGTGCAGAAATATGTGGTGCCCGTTCTTCCCTCTGTTGATCCTCTGGCTCCTGTGTTGGTTGATGGGGAGTTGGAGTATGTGGTTGAGAAGATTTTGGATTCTCGATTTTCGAGACGGAAGCTTCAGTACCTTGTCAAATTGAAAGGTTACGGCCAGGAGGATAATTCTTGGGTTTTTGCCTCTGATGTCCATGCTGCTGATTTCGTTCGGGCCTTTCATCTGGCTCGTCCTGATCGGCCTGGGGGCTCTGGTGAGGGTTCGGTGACCCCTCTTCAAGGGGGGGTACTGTTGTGAATTCTGCTCTTGGGCTCCCTCCGGTGGTTGTTAGTGGTAGTGCAGTGGTCTCTGGATTATAGGCCAGGGCAGGTGTTTCTGCTTATTGCAGCTCTATTAGGTATTTAGGTTTGTAGGATCCATCAATCCCTGCCAGTTGTCCATTGTATCTTGGAGGGATTGCATCTCTGTCTGGCTCCACTGCCCTGCTGTCATTTCAGCTAAGATAAGTGCCTTGTTTTGGTTCTCTGTAGCACGCATGCAGTGTGCTTTTATGTGCAGTGCAATCTATTGTGTTTTTGTCCAGCTTGACTTGTTTGGATTTTTCTGTCATGCTGGTTTCTCTGGAGATGCAGATATACATCCTATGTCTTTAGTTAGATGTAGTATATAGTATTTTCTGCTGTGGAATTTTCTAGTGTTTTAATACTGACCGCTTAGAACTCTGTCCTATCCTTTCTATCTAGCTAGAAGGGCCTCTTTTGCTAAACTCTGTTTTTTCTGCCTGTGTATGTATTTCCTCTTAAACTCACAGTCAATATTTGTGGGGGGCTGCCTATCCTTTGGGGCTCTGCTCTGAGGCAAAATAGGATTTCCCATTTCCATCTTTAGGGGTATTTAGTCCTCCGGCTGTGTCGAGGTGTCTAGGCCTGGTTAGGTACATCCCACGGCTACTTCTAGTTGCGGTGTCAGTATTAGGATTGCGGTCAGTACAGGTACCACCTACTCCAGAGATAGTCTCATGCGGCTCCAGGGTCACCGGATCATAACAGTATACCCCTCCTCACATGTAAAGCGCCATGGAACAAATGGCGCTATAATAATAAATAATAATACTGACCCTTTAACGAGCCTTGTCACATGACTTAGGATAAAAGCCAAACCGTAATCTCAATTCGCAGACACTTTTTCGGGGTACTGCCCCTCATCAGTGCAAAGTGTGAGATCTTGTTTGGCTAGGTGAGAGGCTTCTGACCGGGATCCAAGAGGTAACGTTTCTTCCTGCGTAGAAACGTTACCCCTTGGATAGTGGCATTTTACACCCTGCTGAAGTGTCACAGGGCAGGCTAATAAAGTCAGCCACGGCCATGTGGGCTTCCCCAAATGCCCTGTAGTTATCACTTCACATGGTCTAGCCCAGCTAATCAGGGGTCCAGTTTAGGCCTGTACATGCCATCTGTGGCCTGTTGCAAGGGCTCACTTTTGAGACACAAAATTAACAAGTAGTTTTTTCAAAACAATCTTTTATATCAAGTAAAAATTTTAAATCTTGAAATACTTGTTTATTAGTCAACTTATCAACCCTACATTCCATGACTTTACTGCACACCCTTGCTGTATTTTCATTTTCAGGCATGAATATATGTGTACTTTCTTTACAACATAGCAATTTAGGTTACGTTGCATTTTTTTAAAGGAGAGGGAATTGCTTAAAAATAAAAATTGTTATGCTGTTGCAACTGTTTTACTAATCAAATTTAACAACTGAACAGTACTACTGGCTATTGCCTCAAACTAATTACCGTGCATGTACCTAACAAACAATGTAGAATTCTGAGTTATATATTTTGGTTGGGGAAAAAAAAAGGGTTCTAAAAAACAAAAATAGAAATGTGAAAGTATTATGCAAACCATTTCCTTTACATATACTTATTGACTTTTCCAATTTGGCAATCATATACTCCACAACTATGGACTTTTGCTAGATATTGAGACTTTGTTCCTAGTTACTGACATGTGTTGATGTTACATATTCCATTTTGGGCAGAGGGAATTAAATTGTTTTATCCAAACATCTGAATACAAATTATTATAGTAAATGTAGACATTTAACACTGCAGGTCTGTCTTGGCTCACCTGTTTAAATTGTCAAATTGAAGATAAATGCTCAATAAATATTACGGACAGGCTGGTGTTACATTAGCATTTTTGGTCTCACGTGAACCCTGCCTTGCATTTGTGCTTGATTCTATTGTTTTCCAGGGTTGGTTAGATGTGGCTGGTAACAAATTTTAATAAAAGACTTAAACATTATGCTTGTGTTTAAAATGTATGTTAAACCAAAACTTGAAACAAATGTATAAAGCACAATAGGGTCTTATCCATGTATATAAGGTTAATAACAATGGTAATCTGCTCAGCTACTAGGGTTGTGTGTGACACAACCACTATGGTTGCATAGTTATCAGTTGCTGCACCATCCACAGAGGGGTATGCAATGTATGGAAAGCAAAGAATGGTGGACTAAAGTGCGCAGCTGATTAACAAACAGATCCGAAGACAAATATAATCTGCAGTGGTTTAATGTCAGCATGTTTCAGAGTCACATCTGACTCCTTTCTCACATGCAGTTGTCCTGAGGAAGGAGTCGGATTCGACTCTGAAATGCGTTGACATTAAACCATTACAAATTATATTTGTCTTTGGATCCATTTGTGAATCAGCAAGCACTTGAAGTCCATGATTCCTGCCTTTCTATACATTGATAAACCGAAACACTGGCAATGGACATGGAACTGTGAGAGAAAAAACTTCTCACACCATGGCAAAAAATGTAGGAGAGGCTAGCAGCAGCGCCCTCGACACTTCTGTCAGCAACCATCACAAAGATACAAATACAAAAACGCATGTCACAATTGGCCTACTTTGCCTTTGGCAAGCTTATCAGTGAGAAAAATTGAAGATCGTAATGGAAAATATGTCACATTGCTCAACTCCATCACAGCTGGAATATGTAGTATCTGACAGAAACGCTATTAGCTTGAGTCAGTGCTCTGCTCAGTCCACATACTCAACCTCCACTAAGGAACATACCACACCAGAACAACTTCTTTCAGTTGATTTATTGGAAATGATGAACAGTCAGCCTTTGTGCTCGTAAGACATGGAACTGGAGGAGATAGATGACACAATTTTAATGCCAAGTTGTGTTGCTGGCTTTATGAGTCATTGTGGTAAAGGCACTGGCTGTGGTAGTAGGACTCAAAATCTGGAGGTGGGAATCAGGTGGGAGAAGATAAGGAGCTCAAGCAATTTCCCACACAGAGACAATTGTCAGCTGATTCCAAAATGACGATAATGATGTTGTTTCTGCGGTGTACAAGAACTGGAAACCAGATAGTAGTGCCAAGGAGTTTATGTCAAAGGAGCAGGGTATGGACTTGGCGATAATCAATTCACGCGATGTGCAGCTAAAAGATTCTCTGGATCAAAATCTGGTCATTCTGCAGTGAGCTCTTAAGCAGGTGATGTTGGCGGTGGAGGCTCAACAGCACCTGAAAGGTCTGTTGGCAGTGAGTCATTTGTGTGGATATCTCGTGTATGGTTCTTTTTCATGTTGCTGCCAGATGATAGACTGGAATTTTGCCACCTCTGCTAGAGAAAAATAAGTTAAGGACTTCTCAGCTTGCTTAGACTAGGAACTACAAGTGATACCTTGGTCACTTGCACACCTTCTAAGCGCCATCCTACTCACCCTGTGTTTCACTCTGGTACACCCAGCACCTGACTATTGTTCTGAGTTGCCTTGTGCTGGTTGTGAGTCACAGGGAGGTGTGGCTGTTCTCTTGCAGGAATTTGTTCCACTCTTTCCTGCAGAGATTTTATTTTCTAGCCTATCACCTGCTAGCAGGTGATATATCAGGTGATTCCACCCTCCATTCCTCACCCGAACATTGGTTACTCTCATGCTAGTACCTAGTTCATGCATACTTTTGTATTCAGTCGCCTGTTATCGACCCGGCCTGTTTATCCGCTTTGCTTGACATCTCAATTCTAGATTTCAGCTTTGTTTAGTGAACCCATGCTGCCCGCCCCAACCTCAAACCATCTGACTATGATTCAGTCTCAACCTCCTGTTGTCACAATTAATTTTTGGATTCGTGGCAGCTCTGGTTCTGCTATAATTTAAAAGTTGCTTTTTTCCTTTTTGGGTCAGCAAGGGTTAATGTCAGTATCCTTGCTGGCAGCTACTTTTTGGCTGGTCAGCTGATGTGGGTGATGACCACTCCCTCTATCCCTTAGTCACATGACGCATCAGCTGTCAGCAGTTATTCTATGAAGACCAACCTGGATTTAGGAGCTCTCTGGTGTCAGTAGTGCAGCTGCTGCTGCTGTGGAGTTTGGGTTCCTGGTGGCCGTATCTTCTGCTGTTTGGAGTTTTGCAGCAGAGCAAGTGGCTGAGTATAGTTTCCGTTCTTGTGTTTGTCACTTCCCGTGTGTTGTTACCATCTGCAATGGTGAGGCTAACATCCATGCTGGCCAGTGCACTAGCCAGGGTATATTGAGGCAACAATCAGGGACCAGGCATGTGATGGCAGCAGGGGGAAGGACCCGCATAGGGAATTAGGGGAGATTAGGAACAGGCACAGGTCAGAGTCAGGAGGTTCCCCATCCCTCGCTTCCTACTGTTAGGGCCTTCCTCTCCCTATTCCATCCCATCATTGGTTTATGTTGTGCCGTCCATAAGACTTACCCGCACCTGTACCTTGTAGTCGTGTTTCTGACCCTCCAGCTTAAGTCCCAGGGACTACACTAGAGTGGTACCTTGTGTTTACCCGCAGCCAAGCCTATCCTCAACATCAAACACCCTAGTCAAGACCCAGAAGACATTTATTCACGCACTTCCAGGGTAAGGCCGGCCTGTGAAACAGTGGGTCCACACCTGGCAGTGTTACAATCAGTCTATATCAGCACATGAAGCGACATCATCTGCTCATATTTTAAAAGCAAGACAGACTCAAATTTCCTTCTCCCCCTTCTCGACATGCTCTTTTGTCAGTCGTGTCCTGGTCGTGTCATCATCACCATTATCATTCATCACCTCTGCTTGTCATGCTCACAGTATGCCTCCTTCTTAATCACACCTGCAATTTTCCATCCCTGACTGTGTGCTGTGGAAACAGTTATGCACTCTCAGTCATTTGCTGGCTTGCCCACTAAATTCTCACCTGCTCAAGTTGCTGGGAGTGCAGCTATTGCCTTACCACCTTGTGGAATCAGCTGCTGTCTTTCGAGAAATAATGATTTGTGCTTTGCCTTGCCAGAAGAAACTAGACCTACATTTCACACAGAAAAGGGTTATTGCTCTCTGCTCTCAAGTGCAGGAGAATTTAGGCTGCTCTGTCGATTTGCCATTAAGCTCCAAAGTTTACTGCACCATAGTCACTTAGAACAACAACTATGTGTAGGGACAATACCTGAGTTTCATGGCCCACTAAATGCTTGTAGTGGCAGTGATGCATGACTGCAATCAGGGCAAGTATTGAAGCCTCCATGACAGGGAGCTATATGTGTTTCCAACAGCGTCCATTCCAAATGCAGACCTCAATGATCTCGCTCAGACTAGGCAAATCATTGACAAGCAGTTTTATATAGCTTGAAATTCTATGGAAGAATATTCATACAGTGGACGAGCTGCTGCTGTGCATCGAGAGGCAACTGTCATGCTGACTGACTCGCCATGAACTGCAGCTGGAATTTGTCATGAACGACAATACATGGAATATTCTGGCTGCATGTGACTCGTTGCTTGTATGGCACACGTTCTAAAATTAATAGTGCAATATTTCTTTCAGAAACATACTCACTTGAGCAGGGTGGTGACTACGGCTTTGCTTGCCCCATCCTAATTTTCTACCATGCAGCTTCCACAAATCACCTGGCTGCATTCCCACAGTGTTTTATATTGGTAGACTGTACCACTGCTGTGCTGGCCCTACACTACCAGACATCTGCTTGCCTGCCCCATCCTAATTCTTCAGCTTTCTTGCACAGCCATGCCAGCAACACATCTCCTGGCTGCTCACTGTGTTTTATAGTGATAGACTGTACTGATACTACAAGATATACTCTCGAGGGTACACAAATGTCAAACAACTAAACAACTCACAAAATAGGGCTAATTAGCTGAATCGCTTGTTGCCAACAACTTATTACTTCTTGACTTTGAAAACAGCTAGCCTTTTCCTGCTGTCTTAAAAAGGGATCATTTTTTAAGGCTTTAGAAAAAGTTATTTTGTAATTGCTTACTTGTTTTGAGAATCGCAAACCTGTTGCAGATCAAACACAGGTATATTTTTTTCACTACATGTTAAGAAGCCATTACTTCTTCATGTTCAAAAGTGCTGCTCTTGCTCACTAAATAAAGGGAACATTTTCAATTATTTAAAATTATACTTACCTCCGTTCCAGTGGTGTCAGTACTGGTTCTCCTGGGGGATCATGTGACACTGTAGTGTCATGCGATCGCTGAGGTCAATCAGTGGCACTTCACTCTCCCCTCCTTCGGATGAATCATATACATCCAGATCAAATGAGAGTGCAGCAGATTTCACTACCTCCGGACGTGATTTGTCCAGTGCTGATTGGTTGTAGGGATTCCCGGGAGAGCCATCTATCTAAGGCTATTCAAGTGCTGTGGTTTCACAGCATCATAAGGTGGGCACAAAAAAACGCTTGTCAATTGGTTAGTAACCAATGTGGGTTTTTTATCAATCCCTAGTCTGTTATTTTACAAGGTGAATACATGGGGATTGAGATATTGAGAAAGGGTTGTCCGAGCAGTGGACAACCCTTTTAACACCACTTACTAACCGCTTTTATCTAGCCAGACAGGTTGAAGTCACTTGGGCAATACCTCAAAAGGGGTTCTACAGTCCTAGAAGACCTCTGAATGCGATTTACCTATTTTCAGGGCAATTAAAGTGTGCCAGGAACGAGGTAATACTCAAATGTCTATATAAAAGTTACATTTTATTCAGACAAATGCTTTTACAAACGATGCATACAGGCAAACACCAATTACAAACAAAACAGACTAAAATTTGATGGGTGAGCTAGTATGGGAAACACCCATGAATAAATATATACATATGTGTACAAATAGTAGAGCAGCGTTTGCACATATAAGGCAGTTCTATAGTATATACACATATGTACATATAGCTGCTTACTCAATAAATGTAATAATATAAAGGTTTTCACAGTTCAGTCATAACCCCTGACGAAGCATTGGTGAAACACGCATCGGGTATGTGGTGGGTGAGCTTACTACCTCATATGATATAAATTTTACTATAATTCTACTATTACTTGCTGGGAAATACTTTTGTTCTGGGATTTATTTGTGTCTTCAACCAAATTATTTCTGTGTGCTACATATTGAAGTGTGAAAAACTTTTACATTGTTACATTTATTGAGCACATAGCTATATGTACATGCGTATATTCTACAGAACTGGCTTATATGTGCAATCACTGCATTACTATTTATATATTGTACAGTACACATATGTATATATTTATTCGTTGGTACTTCCCAGACTAGATTACCCATCAACTTTTAGTTAGTTTTTTTCTGTAATTGGCATTGCATTGTTGCAATGTATGCATTGTTTGTAAAAGTATTTGAATAAAAGTGACTTTTATATAGACATTTGAGCATTTCCTTGGTCCTGGCACACTTCTTCTTTTGGTTGTGTTTGTATCTTAGTGCCCCATGGGGACCAAAAATACATATTAGTTTGTGTTTGGTACGCAGTATTTAATTTTAGTGGAAAATTCAGCAAAGCTAGCAAATTTAAAATGGTTTGATCTCCTCTAGCGAGCGGTTTATCTGGGCACGAAGTGGCACTATTCAAAAATCTGGCTAGTAGGATAAGCCAAAGTTTCTAAAAAGGTCCTCTTCTTTCTTGGAAGACATGTAAAATCAATACATATTCATAGATAGAACTAAATTTAAAACAAATTCCTGCAAATTGCCATGATCAGTAGAGTTAGATATTATTTAAAAAAATCAGATTGCTCTACAAGTTAAGAATGTACTGTTTTCCTATCCCATAAGAAGAGATATGGCTGTATTCCCATTATGGTAGTATTTGGTAGCACTTTTGATGGACCTCCTACTTGTTCCTGCTCATTTCCCAAGAGAATTAACAACAGGTATAGGCATACTGTTGAAATAAAGGTCTGTGCTTCAGGGGAACAAATGAAGTGCGCAAAGTTAGGTTATTCATTTATCTGAGGAACCCTTATAAAAAACTCTTTGCTTTAGTCCCATGTTTTATGAATTGAGGTGACCGAGGCTCGCTAACTGCAGCGACACAATCCGTGGAGCTGTAAATCTATTACATATATAAATAATGAAATACGTTCATGTGAGATATCTTCGGTAAGTAACAAAAAAGTAACTTGAGACTTCTTTCAGAACACTACTATTTTAATAGTACAAGGTCATCTTTAATCTGTAATAACATTTATCAGAATCCCATCAAATTCAAGATACAGAGAAAAAAGAGCAGAAACAAATTTTGCTAAAATTCATGTTCAATGAGTCGTGTATATATTGACTGCTATCATCCACATATAAAGTAATACTCAATTCTTGGAATGTAAAATAATGTGCAAATTGGTGACTTCTGTAATGGCAACAACAGCTTAGCTGTCGGTTACAAAGACTGAATACTTAGCTTTTTAAACCTCTAAGGTCAGAAGTTAGCAGAAATTTTTTAATAATTCCAAGGAAAAGTTAATAAGTGCAAAAGCAGGTACAAAGAGAATATACAATGCATATTAAAATGCTCAACCAGTATTAAATGCATAGCATTGTGCAGCTTCACAGAACAGTAAAAATACAAAACATGCCAAGAAATGGCCAAACCAAATCATCAACTGAATTAAATAATTATTGAAAATTACCTAAATATTTCCAGTTTCATTGAACTAAATTAGTATTAAAATTCCATTTTTCAAAAATGTGCATCAGAGAGTAAAAAAATTGATTTTGTTGAACAATATGAATGCATCGTTGTAAACAATAGTATGATAACTGTGGAATACTAGCATGATGGACATACACAACAATCACTTACGATCAAAAAGGTATCTACGGTTATTTACACAATACATAGTGATAGGCAGTAAGTGATAACTGCTTTGCCTAGGTAGGTGGTGATGGAATGAAAATATCCAAATTGTTCCGCTACCTTGTGCTGAGTTATGTAGCCCATGAAACCTCATATCATATTATCTACCAATATTGTGTCAGATGTGAAGACACTTAGTAAGACATATTGGCCCAGTATCTCAAAATTGTTAGCAGGCATAAAAGTCCCATTCCCATGGTTTTCCTTTGGGAGCACCATCAGGAAGGAATTTGGACAGGTACTAATCTCTTGCATACAATGTCAATGAAAGTGCATATAAAAGTAGTAGTTACTTATGTCTAAAAATAATTATACACTGTTAATTATATATTTGTTATATATTTTAGAAGACAGCAAAAGTAAGGGATAGAGGACCTGCCAGATTAAAGTGCCAATATATACGTTTGTTCAGTATAAGGCCGGGATCACACGAGATACGGCCGAGTCTCGCAGGTGAAAACCCAGCTCTGGCGCCGGCACTCCGGAGAAGAGCATGCAGCTCCATGTATTGCTGTGTGGCCGCACACTCCGCTCCGTAGTGCCAGCACCAGAGCTGGGTTTTCACCTGCAAGACTCGGCCGTATCTCGCGTATGTGTGATCCCGGCCTTACACATTCTGCCAAGCAAAATCTATGGCCTTGATTAATCAAGATAAGCATTGTTCACACTAGCCTTGATGAGGGGGCATGCTGGAGTCAGACCTCCTAGTGCACCAGGACCAACAGACAAGTGATATGCACCTCTGTTGGTGCCTCATCACAAATCCTACTCTGAGTAGGATGTATGGCATAAGGAGCGACGTTGCTCATCGTGAATTTAACGAGCGGGTTTGCCATGCCCCTGTTCTGCCCCCAGCTCTTCCTACTTTGTCATAGCTGGACAAAAATGGAGTGAGAACACCATAAATTGAAAAATGTTGGCACATTCAAAATTTAGCAACGTTTAAAAGCTTTTTATGCCAGACGTAAATACTTTGATGAATCAGGTCTTATTTGCGTTGCCTATTTTTCTAACATCAATGTATACATTTTCCTTCTTGTCTAGTATTTATTTGATTACAGTAAAAAATTCCCTTTTGACCATAAAAATATTGCGTAAAACTTCCAAAATCAATGAAGTGAAAAGTATTATAACTATTTGACAGAATCCCCTACGGTCCTCAGTAACTCCCGTTATCAACTGAAAAATGGAATTTCGCTGTGCAAAGTAGAGAACTTTTTACTTCTGGGTTGGTCAAATGTACCAAAATCAAGCCTTAGGTCGGGGTCACACTTGCGAGTGCAAGTCGAGAAACTCGCACGAGTCTCTGGCATCAATACCCGGCACTGCCGCCGGCACTCGGGACCGGAGTGTTCAGATACATAGAAATACATGCAGCTGAACGGTCCCGAGTGCCGGTGGCAGTGCCGGTATTGATGCGAGAGA
The DNA here is from genome assembly GCF_051348905.1 of Ranitomeya variabilis. Classification (NCBI taxonomy): domain Eukaryota; kingdom Metazoa; phylum Chordata; class Amphibia; order Anura; family Dendrobatidae; genus Ranitomeya; species Ranitomeya variabilis. Next base: position 833,885,902 of record NC_135233.1, read on the forward strand.
CTCGTGCGAGATTCTAGCCTTGCACTCGCAAGTGTGACCTCGGCCTTACGCAGAAAAACTGAAGGATTATTCTCTTTGTTTAAAAAAATGGTTGATTTTTTAATTTGATTTTGTAAATTGGTAAAAATGTAGAACTGCATAAAATAGAAAAATATTAAGGCCCCGATTCATCATTGTACCTGTTTACCTGTTTTTTGTCTAGTTTTGGGTGGTGTGTCCCTTTTTTTGTTTGCACTCAATTTATTTGCACCATTTTTTAGGTCTATTTTATATGTGTTCACCTGTATTGTTATTTTCTGCTTCGTGGATGGGGTCTAGCAAATCCAAATGTTTTACCCGGATTCATCAATTGCAACCTTTTAAAAATTGGTAAAATTTGGCGTAACTTTACTTCAGTACACCCACCCCAACCAAGGTATATTTTTGAGTTTGCAAAAATGTTTGTGCTTTTTTGCAATTTTTGTCACCAAAAATCGCAAAAACAGTTCAAGACAGGAAGAAAGACCATCTTTGACTTTGTGCCTAATTCATGAATCTCATGCGCCATTTTGATGAATTTGTCGCCAAAAATGGCAGCTAATACCACAAGACAAAAAAGGAAATAAAAAAAGACTTAAATCAATAATAAAGGCTTAAATGAAAAATGCAAATGAGGAATCGGGGCCTAAGACTTTAACAAAAGACTATAGAATTGAGAAACATGATGGTCGGAGCCACAAAAATTCAAGGTGATAGCAGAAGGTTCAGTGCAGGGGAACACAACCATTTCTTGGCTAAGGGCCAAACTGTCATACTGCGTTATTTCCAAGCGTAAAATATAAAAGGGAATTCTAATTTAAGACAGGCATAGCATATCCATGGGTGAAAAAGGTCTAAGAGGGGGTTTCCACTTCTGGAACTCCCACAATAGCCCTCTTCTATGTAGTTTATGGGAGTTATGGTATACAAGAGTGATTCACATTTCCTAAAAACTACTATAGAGAGAACTACCCAAGTATACAGCCAACTGTCCACGGTATCAGCTTGAATCAGGAGTTCCAAACAGAGGGTCAGGAGATCCTCATTCTCCCAATATATGGGGGTCCCAGAGATAGAGCCCCCCAGAGTATGCCATGAATCTTTCGAAGAATTAAAGCTTAGTGTTATATTAAACTGAGGCCCTGAGGACCAACACAGAAAATAAAAAAATGGAATGTCTGTATGTGATGGACCTGTACAGAAGTTACTGAAAAAAACACCCACTTCTATGACATCACTTCCTGCTCTGGCTATTGGCTGAGGCTGCAGCAGACTTCCCGCTGTGTTCGTCTCTTACATATTGGGTATAATGGGAGCTCTTTCTCCCTCTTCGCTGATTCCATCTGCATTACGTAGTGAAAGTTGGGGAAGGTAGTAAAAGTTTTACAATAGTTTAAATGATATTTTCTACATTGCCTCCCTGCTGTTTAGAAGACAATATAGGAGGAAAGTATCGCACTTGATCAGTAAGGACTTAAAGGGGTATTCCCATCTCCAAGATCCTAGCCCAATATGTAGTAGGTGTAATAATAATAATATTAGCATATACCTCCAATTAGAAATGTAGCATAGATCTTCTAATTCGCTATGTCACTTACCCCATGCAGGGCATTGCAGTAGCTTAGGTATCCATAGTTACGACCACTATCAGCTAACTGTCACTATATGAGTGGTCGTAACCATGGATACCTAATCTAGTGCAATGTCCTGTACATGGGGTAAGCAACATAGTGAATAAGAAAAACTATACTACATTTCTAATTGGAGGTATTTGCTAATATTATTATTCATGCACCTACTACATATTGGGATAGGATTTTGGTGATGCAAATACCCCTTTACGTATACATGTAAATAATAATATAAGCATGCAATAAAAAGATGGAGTGTAAGATGTTAAATTTAATGTTTGTCTAACATTGATCTGTTCCCTTCAAGTGCAGGGTTTTCATAGCAGATATGATGAATAGACTGATCACAGTGATACATGAAGACGCAGACAATTGGATAATGATTATTTTTCATCAGAGAATAGATTTTTAGAATAAATCGGCTTTCATTTTCCCAATTCCCGAGCCTTTCATTATTGTGTTGGATGAGTAGGAGACCGTACAACACAACGGGCAACAGAGATAAATCAGGGCTGCACGAAGGGATTACATACATTAGCTCATTACATAAAATATAAAATGCACAAAGCCTACAATAGTCTGTAATCTAAACTATCAATGATGGCATTCACCGGCTCACAGCAGAAAGACATGGACGGAAGGGATTTCTTGTCAGATCATAAAATATTCTTGGCCGCAGTTTAGAAGCTTTCCACACGTAATGATGGAGGGATCGTGGGTGTGCTGCTGATCCATTAAGTTATGCATTACATGAACTGTGGATTGCCTACAGCACTGCAGAAGAAAAAGCCAGTTTGTGCAGGAAAAATGAGATTTTCCAAGCTCAGTTGTTAGAACTTGACCAGCATTCTTATCTACTTCGTCTTCATGTGTCGAGTTTCTAAACCGAGAAGCATTAAGAGCTAGGGTCAGAATTTATTTCCAGAGGTCTCTACACACATTGATCAGATGTATAGATAGTATGTCTTTTCCTAGCAGATACTCGTCCAAGGTCTACGTGCCTTATTGGCCGTCTACCATGTCATTTTAATGTGATCATTCAAAAGAATTTCATGGTCATAAATACTTCTCGTAAGTTTTTTATTTTTACTGGGCTTTAAACTACTTTAGTTTTTTTTTTTTTTTTTAAAGGAATTCCGGAATCCCCTCTATTAGGGAAAAGTAGCATTCAGCTTTTTTCTGGAGACCACAAATGTCCAAAAAGAACAAGCTCTGATATCGAGATTCAGGGAACGAATTACTGACAAATACTTTCGACAATGTTTTTTTTTCTGTAGGATAACAAAGGATTGGACTTTTTGATAATCAACAAGTGTCCTCGCTGTTAACCATGTGAAAAAGCAGGAGGCCCATACAGACATTAGATCATTGGTCTCAGCCGATTTGCCAATTTTGGTGCCTAATCGTTAAATTACTGGTCCACCTCAGCCAATTTGCTCTTTTGAATATGATCAACTTTAGGAAACCACATTTACCAAGCAGTTTACACCAGGGTTAACATAGTGTATGACCCAAAAAAGATGCAAATCAGGACATGCACGAATTTTGAGCAGAAATTGAGAATTTTGAAGTGAGTGTCGTCATATACCTGCAAATAGCACAAATTGTGGTGCAAAGCATAGATTTAATTTTCTATCTTTCAGGCAGCAAAAAACAAATTTGTTAGAAGGAGTGCGCCTTTTAATAAGTTTCAATCAAATCACTCCAACTATCTCCACTCTTAGCCAGAAGATGATACAGCAGTCTGAGAGAGAGCTCATGCAGATGACCGTATTTTTGGTCTGAGTGCAATCTGACAAAATATCAAATCACACTTGGACCAATGTTATTCTATTAGTCACACACATGTCCAATTTTCATTTTTTTTCCCTTGGACAGAGTCTGTTCAAAGAAAAATTTGCAGCATGCATGATTTACGTCATATATTCGGTCTGCACTTGGTCATGCAAGTCAATGAGTCCATGGGAAAAATTGGACTGCACTCAAATGACATTAGAGTGCAGTCCAATTTTCACAGGCTGACAGAATGGAGACGATTGAGACATTTATTTTATCATCTTCTCATCCAAGAAAAACGGATCAACCTATGACCACAATCTGATCAAACTCTGATTACCATACAAGGCCCAATTCTCTTAGATAAGAAAAAATACGCTGGGGTGAACCTGGCCTTTGTGTTTTTGTTAAACTTTTGAAAGACTTTGACCAAAATACCTTTTGGTTCTGAAGAAATCATAATGATTGATCTTTTCATATAGATATATCCCCAAACATTTATTAAAGCCATTTCCCATGGTATGATCGCAGCAGATGTTTAACGTTAAGACGTTATTCAGCTATTGCATCTATGTTGTTTTTCCAGTATCATCAAGCGCACATTAAAGAAATGGCTGTGTAATGTAATGGTAAATTGACTTTCCATTATATTTGTTTTCCATAGAGACAGTTTTTCATTATGTTTCCATTATCCTAAGGCATTTAAAGTTTCCCAACACAAGTATTCCCTTCGGTAACGTCACATTTTATACTAGTCACCAGGGAAAAAGTAATGTTGCAGTCAAAATAAATGTTTGAAGACTGAGTAACATGGCACTACAGGAATATCCCATAGGTATACGTGATCCCAGGAATGCGGTCGTCCCCGGCATTGCAATATGGTCAAGGACTGTGGAAGAGACACAGGAAGAACGCACTGTCATAAAAATGTCTATTCTGCTGAATGATGATGGTACTAATGTCGTTACGCACTCAATCACTATTCATTAAAAATATTATATAAACACAATTAGATTTCATGGCTGCAGTAATTGTCAGAATCAACATCGATTCATATGACCGTCAGCAAACGTTTAGAAAATAAGACTTGGTTACGGTAATTGATTTGTGCGGCACGATTCTGGAGACTGGCTATCATCAAATCATCATTTCAGATATATGGAAATATGGCAATGAACACGCTTGTACCATACAACATATATATATACATTGACCAGACAGTTTATTTAAAGGGGAAAGCGTTGTCTGTATTTCTTAACAAAATCCTCACAACCTACAGATGTAGCAGGCCATAAGGAAAGGGTCACGTAGATCTAGCATTTGCCAAACATTGTGGACCAACTGCACAAACTGCAGAAATGGGCTTAGAAAATGCCAGATCTGTATAGACTACACCACTCCATATAAAAAGGAATGAAGATATCATCCCGCCAAACGAATGCCAAAATCTCTGCACAATAAATGCCTAAGGACTAGTGATGAGCGAGTGTACTCGTTGCTCGGGTGGTCTCCGAGTATTTATGACTGCTCGGAGATTAAGTTTTCATCGCCTCAGCAGCATGATTTACAGCTATTAGCCAGCTTGATTACATGTGGGGATTCCCTAGCAACCAGGCAACCCCCACATGTACTCAGCCTGGCTAGCAGCTGTAAATCATTCAGCTGCCGGGATGAAAACTAAATCTCCGAACACTAACAAATACTCGGAGGTCACCCGAGCGTGCTCGGGAAAACCGGAGCAACGAGTACACTCGCTCATCACTACTAAGGACGCGTTCACAAGTAGAGTAAATGCTGCGTTTTTTTTTCTGATGTTTTCTATCCGTATATTTTCTGTCTCTGATCACTGCATTTTTTTTGCTTTTTTTAATGCATTTTCCTTTTTATTTGACGCGTTTTTGGTGCAGATTTGAAGCAGCTGTTTATTAATATGTTTTTTAAATGGAAAAGCTTTGATTCTGCACTTAAAAATGCAAACCAGTTTTTTTAACATGCATTTGTTACATTCGTTTTTACATGCATTTTTCAGTTTTCCCATAGAAGCCTACGTAAAAAAAAAATGCATAAAAAATACAATACTATCCTTAGGCTACACATGGCGTGGCTGTGTACAGTACGCGCATTTTTGTCACCTTTTTACTTGCGGTTTTCACCCATTCATTTGAGTGGGTGAAATTGCTGTAAAATCGCTGAAAGAATTGACATGCTGGGTCATGGCAAAAAAACGCAACACAGCTCAAAAACAAAGCAGAAAAACTGCAGTATTTACACTACATGGGAACACGGTCTAAAGGAAGAAGGATCCATAAGCAGGGTGTGAACAGATCCTAATGAAGGCATTAAATTACAAGCATGGAGGTTACAAGACAAAGCAACATGATGATCTATTCAGTCCGTTCTGTAATACAGGTTCTGTGTGTTAGAAGAATCAGGCTTCTATATAACATGCTCTGATGCTAATCATGTGCCCGGGTCATGTATATAAAACTGCAAATAAGAAACAATAGCCCTGCGCAGAGTAACTGAGAAATAACTCAGGTTATAACAGCTAGAAGAGGTGCAGAAGTAGCAATCACTCCCTGGTCCCTGCCCCCAAGAAGGCCTAAAGCCACATAAGAGGACACCAATAATAGCGCACGAACAGTATCGGTCATGTTATGGGGGTATAGAAAGGGATGTTGTCTGGTTTCCATAGGCATACAGTCAGTATGTAACATATAATCATTTTAATTTATGACCTACAGCAGTGTCATCAGATTATACAATGCAAATTAGCAAATATAAGAGCATTCATTTTGTCTATGGCAAACATTTACAGCCACTCTACAAGTTAGGTCATCCCCTGATTATAATATTATAATTGTCACACTATTGCTCCTCTTCATTCTCATTATATAGAAGTGAGATTCAGTATTATCTGAAATGTATTACCATTTATTTTAAGATTTAGCTCTAAATTTTAGCAGCTTATAGGTGCGGTTAAACTTATCCCGAGAAACTCCTGTTGTCTTCACCATATCGGATGTCATTATATTGTACACACATAACGATCACTACTACATGCAAAACTCTCCTCGGCAAAGGCCTGTAGGCTGGTTCTAATTTACAAGGCCATTTTCAGGAAATAAATGCACAGAATTTGTAGATTCACATATTCATTTTTTGTACAGTGATAGACATGCATTTGTGGAACTATTATGAACCCGGCATTAATGTATTTTTAATCATCGAAACGAACAGACATTTAAAAACATGCCAGTAAAGTAAAACACATAGGCAATATAACCTTGGTCTTAATGTTATGACTTATTCTCAGGTAAAGAGAGAACAAATGGAAATAAGACTCCTTTTGCGTCTTCTGGTGAAGGAAAGACGTCAAGCTCACAGCTAGCCATTTCTCCTCCGGTTCCTTCTGGTGGTAGTGGCACTCTCAGTGTTACACCTCTGTTCAAGCAATAGATGTTGCCTCCCATGACTGTGCAGCGAAAAGGTAGACTAGGTGGTGTAGGCCCTGGACCAGGACGTAGGTTGACTCCCTCACTCCAGTGTCTGGCCATTGAATTGTAAGTGAAAACACTAAGGCCATGTTCACGACTGACATCAAATCGGTAGATGCAGCCTTTGTGGGATACCATACCAGCTGAGCGTCGGCGGCTGTTGTTGTAAGGGCATTCTTGCCATTCATTATGTTTGGGATCATATTTGAGTAGACGGTAAAAAAGAGTTCCACCAGATACATATATCTCACCATTACACGTTGTAGCTTCATGGGCCACTGCAAATGCACCCTTAAGTAATGAAGCTACTGAGGTCCAACGGTCCAGACGGGGATCATATTTTTCCACTGTGAAGAGGCACTCTCCGCCAATAGCATATAAATAACCATCAAGAGCTACTAATTTCAACTGAGAGCGTGGCTGGGAGAGGGGTCGGACCTTATCCCATGTGTCCGTCAAAGGGTTGTAACAAAATACCTGGTCGGAAAGTTTTGCTTTTTGTCCACTACCTTTAATGCCACCAGCAATGAACAAATAGTTATATAGGACACAGACCCCACAACCTTTAGTATTTGCTTCCTCTGGAATCTTTGTCAAAGACCGCCATCTCCTAGCAGATTCAGTAAAGCAATGTACCTGATAAGTAGTTCCATCATCTTCAGTAGACACAATTGATGAAGGACTCTGGGGTCTACTACTCTCTCGGCTTTGAGGTCTACTGCTACTGGTCATTCGTTCAAAAGCATCATTGATTTCTGCTACCACCAAACACTGTTTACCATCCATTCTGCGCTGTAAAATTAAGTCTCTCTCTGCACCTGTTAGTCTGCCGTAGACATTTGGATCCTTAAGAACCTGTAGAAAATGGTCACTCATAAATTTGTAAGCAGCCTCCTTGAGCTCATTCAGTCTTTGCTTCTTTGCGATATAGAGGACCTGATAGCAGTTCTTGAGTGATATCTGGGACCTCATGCTATCCATGGCACATTGCACCGCACAAGGAATCTGGAGGAACTTTGCACCACTTATCACCTCTACCACATTTTCCTGCTTCACTTCCAGCTGTGAGCTGTAAATGTAATCCACAAGCAACTGTAAAGTCTGGTAACTTACACCCTTAATTTTAAGAATGTCTCTTGATGATCGAGCCCTGAAATAATCACTTTTCTCAGCTAACATGGACTTGTGCGCTTTAATTCTTTGCCCCCCAGTCACTTCAATAACCAGGTCTGGATCACCTAGGAGTTCAGGTAAAATGTTTCTTTCCAGGTCACCTCTAGATGCATCAAATGTAGCTTCGTTGATGGAAAAATCTGTGTTGGGTTGTCTCGTGTGAGATTGCAGACACTCACTGATTGAGATGGATTCAGATAAACTTCGTTCTTCACCATCCTCTTCCAATTCTGACACACTATTCATATCCCACTGGCTTCCACCCAGCGGTATGCTACCCTCACTTATGGGTTCAGAAATTGAAATGTCCTCAGCATCATTATAAGTTACTTGTCTAGAAATGTCCAAACTATGCATAGGCTGCACAACAGTGTCAGATTGAAGAGTGTAGCCACCATTAGAGTGGGGTAAGCTGTCTTTTTCTCTGCCATTCGAATGCTTTCCCGAGCTTCCACTTGCCTCCAATCCATCTCTTGAGCCCCCACTGTACTCACATGTCTTCTTTGCAGAAGTCCCCGTGTTTCCATCATTCACTTTTAGATCACTGGGATAAGGAGCAATAGACAATGAAGCATCCATATTCGTGGTTTCTTGAGACTGCAGTCACATAACCTCTGTGCTTTTGCTTTTGCTGTCGATTTCGTTGTGTCAGTGTTGTTTTTCTAGCATTACACCAGATACGGTCTGTTTCAACACCGCGCCTATCACAGACTGCTGATCTAGATTCTGAGAGCAAAGAGGTGTGTCAGAACTGCACCAGTTTCACATAAGACTGAACTCTTGAACTTCTCGGTATGTTCACCGTCTAATGTTTGCACAGAGAGGATTGCTTTATTTTTATTACTTTCCAGCTCCAATTAGGGCAGAGTTATTCTAGCGCTGCATCAGAATTCTCCACCGGAAAATGCCTTCAATTTCACAATATTGAAAAATTACAGTTCACTAGAAATGTTCTGCACATTCTAGGAGACGGGCACAGCTTTAATCCACGTGACTCGTAAAAGAGGGATATTTCATCCACGAGTTTCCAGTATCTTCTAGATCCAGAACTGCTGACTGTTAGGTCAATGATGCTTAGCATATATCCTTCAGCTGCAGAAATCTCACAGGAGTCACATTTGATTAGCTTTAAGGTGACATTGGCAGGACGGATAGAATTCCCTTCAGAGATTAAGCAGCTTTCAATTAGAGGGTTCGTCACATATATTCCAATGTACGAGGTGCATCATGCTGGTTAAATATTCCATTCTTTTATTTGAGCTTATTAATTTTTCAGTTATCGACTCTGATCTGTAATAGAAAAACAAAACAAAGGAGACTTATAATGTGGAAACAGACTAAAAAAACATCAATCTGATTAACTCATGTTATATTGACAAGTGCTAAGAATAGTTTATGTTAATGATCCAAAGACAAGGTCGTTATTAGCTAACACACCCTCCCAGGGTCAAACTAAAGGAAAAAGCATAAAAGCAAGATAAAAGTGACAGGTTAATGAAGTGAGAAAGTATAGCGTCACATACACACAATCCACAGCAGATAAGTTATCAAGAAATAAATTTGATTTACAGGTCGGAAAATTGTCCCTATCCAACAATTGTAGATTTAACGTGGAGCTGTTATCACTAAGAGAAAGGTAGAACTTATCATGTTATGTAACTTGCATGACTAGATTGTGAAATGTACAGTCATATACTGTATTTTTCACATGTACAAGGATACTTGTAAAATACCAAATTTTAGAAAATCTCAGCCCTCACCAAAAAAGGCTCTAAGGGTACCGTCACACAGTGCAATTTTGATCGCTACAACGGCACGATTCGTGACGTTCCAGCGATGCATTTACGATATCGCTGTGTCTGACACGCTACTGCGATCCGGATCCCCGCTGAGAATCGTACGTCGTAGCAGATCGTTTGAAACTTTCTTTCGTCTTCTAGTGTCCCGCTGTGGCGGCATGATTGCATTGTGTGACACAGGTTGTATACGATGTGCGCACAGTAACCAACGGCTTCTACATCGCAAATACGTCATGAAATTATCGCTCCAGCGCCGTGTATTGCAACGTGTGACCGCAGTATACGACGCTGGAGCGATACTTATACGACGCTGCAACGTCACGAATCGTGCCGTCGTAGCGATGAAAATGCCACTGTGTGACGGTACCCTAAGTGGGTACACAGACTATTAATGGACCATTATTATTAATAGTTCTAATTAACTTTTTTGTCAAATTACAAAATATAGAGAAATGGCGATTAGAGACTCTAACAGACAACAGATATTTAATGCTAATGATTTGGAGCAGCTTTACAGTTCCCTAATGGCAGCCATTTAATTCCAACCTAGTTGGAAACGCACTGAAAACGCATGTAATCCGCACATGACTGTATCAATATACTTTTGGGGAGTTCAAATACCATGATGTATCAAAAACAAAACAGCTTTATTTAAAATCTAACACCAGAAAGCGACAAAAAAAGTTTCAAAAACGCAATAAAAATGCACTCCAAAACACAATAAAAAAAGGTAAGTGCAGAAATGCAACAGAAAATCTGCAATATCAAAAACTCACCAAATATTCATTGTGGGAACATAGCCTCTAACCCAAACAGAACTTTGCGAATCGTCTTGTTAAACAGTAACTTAATAACAAAATGTTACCATAATATCACAGCAGACTGGATACAACTGAAGGCCATAATGTAACACTCTGCAATTACATAATTTCCCTTACAGTTCTCAGAATTTAGTGCTGAGGTAAATCAGCGCTATAGAAGAAGTGCGAGTAATTGTTGGCCTGGTGTACACATGCAAACTGCCAAGAGTTACTCGCTGGGTCACGCTGACCTGCTTAAAATGCACAGTCACTAACGCTGGACAGACGTTGGAGCCACAGTACTATCAGGGTATGTGTAGATGATCAGAAATCCGCAGCACTTTGGATACAGCACATGTCCACCGCATCCAAAGCGCTGCAGTCTATTGAACGCAGGTAAATCCACATGTGATCACTGAACCGCGCGGATTCACCACACCCAATACATTCTATGGGTGACATTTATCATGCGTAAACTAGCGTGTCACAAGAAAAATTGACATGCTGCAGTCTGGAGAGACGCGCCGCATGTCCGTCTCAGCGGGTGAGCTGCGGGCGTCTCTGCACGCATAGTGGAAATGGGATTTCTTGAAATCCCTTCCACTATGCTGTAACATCTGGATGCTGTGGGTTGGACGCTGCAGATGTACGCAGCATCCAACCCGCAGCGTTTACTGATCGTGTGCACGTACCCTCATACATAAAGAACAGGAATTTTGGCAGGGTTTAGTATTTAAAGCATCATCAAACATCTTTCTTACTATTGCCCCAATTCATTAACTGGCGTTTTGTGCACCAGTCTGAATACACAGTGCGCTGGAGTAAGATGGACCAAATTCATTCACAAGCGTGCACATTCAGCTGCCAGAAATATACCCCAGGCCGATGTCCATTTCTGTAATAATTTATGTCATGTGACATAAATTATGATGAGTTTGTCAGGCATGCATTGAGTTACGCAAACATTTTGCAACAGTTCAAACAGTTTTAGACCAGAAATCTGGAGGAAACTACTTGACAAATCTGTGCCTGTTTGTTTAACATTTCATTTCTTGCATTTACTCTTTACAGTAAACTTTGAAAATATACGATGTCACCAATTACTCTCTTAAAGGGAATCTGTCACCAGGCTTTTGCTACCTCATCTGTGAGCAGAAAATGTTGGAAAAGAGACCCTGACTCCAATGATGTATCACTTAAGATTACTGGGTGCAGCAGTTCTGAGTTTTTAGATGCAGCATGTAGCACAGCTTAGAAAGCTAACCTCGCCCACACCACAGCTTTCTGTGTACATTGTCTATTGGCAGTGAGCTGCTTAGTACAGGAAAGGGCGTGGTCATTCTAGCAGTTACATGAGTTGTCCAAACAGTGGTAATGTTCTGGTGATAAAACATTAATTTTAAGTAAACGACAGCAGTCTAATAAGTGACACATTCCTGAATTCTGTTTTTCAGGACCCATCTCCAGCGGTCTTCAGATTACATAGCAAAAACCTGCTGACAGATTCCCTTTAATTTCAAGTCAAAATGTTGATGTATAAAAATTTTTTTACATTTAATCAGACTAGATAAACACCTCAATTAATTGATATAGTATTATTATTTTACTTATTCAATCTCTATTTTGTAGCTCCATACTGAACATTTCTGTTCATGTTACATTTGCTTTACACATTCTAATATATTCTGCCTATGTCTAATGCTGATAAACATACTAATCACGGAGCAATGGCTAAGTGTCATCGGAACTAGCGTTCAATGACAGCGGCTTATTCTGAATTTTATAACAAATATAAGATCATTTTGGGGTTTGTTGCTCCTTAATGCAGTATTTTCTAAAAAATGCATTATTGTAGTACTAGCCATTATGAGAACTCTTATTTTTGAATAATTACAGTTAATGGTCTATTCTATTTCCCACAAATTAATGACTAAACCTCCAGTAAAGACAACAATAAATGGTAATGGAGGGAGTTTACTGTGTCTCTAATTTTACGGTTTCTGGGGTTTTATACTGATGGCCTATTCTTAGGCTGCACCATTGATGTAATATATGGGTAAAACCCCTTTATCTCTGTGGTGGGAGCTGGGCCCCCCATCGATGTGCAAAGCAAAGAGTCCAAGCCCTCTCCAAGGATAGTGAGCTGTGATTTGAAGGTGCTATGAATGTACATGTGAGGTAAAAAGACGTTTCACAGCCAGCACTTCTCAAAGTAAATATCTACAGATATTTAGATCCTTAATTTTAGGTATCGTCATAAGTCAAAACTGTAAAATTCGGTCATGTCTACATTTCATGTCAGAGTATTTAAATCTTGGGATACAATGAAGGAGACTTACAAGTTAATGCTAAATGTACCAGAACTTTGGCCTAATTTGTGCCACAAAGCTCCAAGGGAACCTGTCAGCTGATTCATGCTGCCCAAACGAATGCCGCCTGTATATTATTTTCGCCGAAGCGTTTGAAGGAAAATACACTTTGAAGATCTGCCGGGGGAACATAGCCAGGGATCAGAATGGCCCAGCAGTGCTCTGGCAGGTCCTTCTCAACACAGTTGCAGCTGGCAATCACCTGCAGCGGCACTGAGAACAGCTGACCAGGGATGGCACCAGACTAGCCCCGTCTCTGGCTATAGTCGCTGGCCCAATCTTCAAAGTCTATTTTCTCTGAAACGCTTCTGAGAATGACACCTTGCTGGAATCGTGCAGGCAGTCTATGATTCATGATGCCCACAGTTTCCCTTTAAGTGTTTTGTGTCAATGGGAAATTGGGCAAATGAGCATGGTTTAAAGGGGTTGTCTAATATTACAACAAGCCTTTCTCAATGTGAGTGTTTGCCCCGTTAAAATAAAAAAACTTATACTCACCTCCCATGCCAGCACCATTCTAATGGTGTCAGCACTCGCTCACCCGGGGCTCACGTGAGGTTGTTACATCATGCAAACCCTGCACCCAATCAGTGCCAGCTTCACTGTCTCCGCCTGCAAACGTATAAGTAATCCAGAAAGGGTGACGGGCAGCCTCCGCTCTGGCGACAAGTTGATGTTCGTTACGTCTGAAGGCAGGGACCGTGAAGCTGATGCTGGCTGGGTGCAGTGCCCGTGTGACATAACAACCTCACATGATCCCAGTGAGAGCGAATGCCAACACCATTGGAATGGCACCAGCAGGGGAAGTAAGTATAAGGCTGGGGTCACACATGGCGTAAGAAAATACGCCACGTATTATACGTCCGTACTACGGCCGTAATACGGAGAAATGTCCCCAAAATATTGATCCGTAGTCAGGGTGTTTCAGCGTATTTTGCGCATGGCATCCTCCGTATGTAATCCGTATGGCATCCGTACTGCGAGATTTTCGCGCAGGCTTGCAAAACCGACATCTAATGGATTTATGTGCTCAAATGTTAGGGAAAACATATATACAGTATATATATATATATATATGTCATTGAGACACATATATATATATTCTGTATTTAGATTTCATTCAGCGCGATATCTGTGAACAGCCGGTAATTCAATTGCCGGCTTTTCATTTCTCCTTCACAAACCCGACAGGATATGAGACATGGTTTTCATACAGTAAACCATCTCATATCCCCTTTTTTGTTGCATATTCCACACTACTAATGTTAGTAGTGTGTATGTGCAAAATTTCAGCGCTGTAGCTGCTGAAATAAAGGGTTAAATGGCGGAAAAAATTGGCGTGGGCTCCCGCGCAATTTTCTCCGCCAGAATGGTAAAGCCAGTGACTGAGGGCAGATATTAATAGCCAGGAGAGGGTCCATGGTTATTGGCCCCCCCGTGGCTAAAAACATCTGCCCCCAGCCACCCCAGAAAAGGCACATCTGGAAGATGCGCCAATTCTGGCACTTGGCCACTCTCTTCCCACTCCCTGTAGCGGTGGGATATGGGGTAATGAAGGGTTAATGCCACCTTGCTATTGTAAGGTGACATTAAGCCAGATTAATAATGGAGAGGCGTCAATTATGACACCTATCCATTATTAATCCAATTGTAGGAAAGGGTTAAAAAACACACACACACATGATTACAAAGTAGTTTAATGAAATAAACACAGCGGTTGTTGTAATAATTTATTGTTCTCCCATTCCATTTCCAGGACCTCGCTTGGCAACATAATAAACGCACAAGATACATACCTTCTGCTGTCAGATCTCGTCCCACGAAGTAATCCATCTGAAGGGGTTAACTAATATTACAGGCAGGAGCCCTGCAAATGCAGCTGTGCTCCCTGCCTGTAATCCCCAGCGAATGAATGAAATGTAGGTCATTGACCTACATTTCCTTCAGTCGCGGTGATGCGCCCCCTGGTGGATGTCCTCATATGACCTGGAGCGTGGGAAAAAGTTCCCAGGCTGCAGTTCATGAGAACATCCAGCAGGGGCGCATCACCGCAACTGAAGGAAATGTAGGTCAATGACCTACATTTCATTCATTCGCTGGGGATTACAAGCACGGAGCACAGCTGCATTTGCAGGGCTCCTGCCTGTAATATTAGTTAACCCCTTCAGATGGATTACTTCGTGGGACGAGATCTGACAGCAGAAGGTATGTATCTTGTGCGTTTATTATGTTGCCAAGCGAGGTCCTGGAAATGGAATGGGAGAACAATAAATTATTACAACAACCGCTGTGTTTATTTCATTAAACTACTTTGTAATCATGTGTGTGTGTGTTTTTTAACCCTTTCCTACAATTGGATTAATAATGGATAGGTGTCATAATTGACGCCTCTCCATTATTAATCTGGCTTAATGTCACCTTACAATAGCAAGGTGGCATTAACCCTTCATTACCCCATATCCCACCGCTACAGGGAGTGGGAAGAGAGTGGCCAAGTGCCAGAATTGGCGCATCTTCCAGATGTGCCTTTTCTGGGGTGGCTGGGGGCAGATGTTTTTAGCCACGGGGGGGCCAATAACCATGGACCCTCTCCTGGCTATTAATATCTGCCCTCAGTCACTGGCTTTACCACTCTGGCGGAGAAAATTGCGCGGGAGCCCACGCCAATTTTTTCCGCCATTTAACCCTTTATTTCAGCAGCTACAGCGCTGAAATTTTGCACATACACACTACTAACATTAGTAGTGTGGAATATGCAACAAAAAAGGGGATATGAGATGGTTTACTGTATGAAAACCATGTCTCATATCCTGTCGGGTTTGTGCAGGAGAAATGAAAAGCCGGCAATTGAATTACCGACTTTTCACTAACAGCGCTGCGTATTTCTCGCAAGTCACACTGCAGGTCCGTGTGGAATCCGTATTTTTCGCGCCCCCATAGACTTTCATTGGCGTATTATTTGCGCAGTACGCTGACAAACGCAGCATGCTGCGATTTTGTACGGCCGTAGAAAGCCGTATAATACTGAACCGTAATATACGGCTAATAGGAGCAGCCCCATTGAGAATAATTGTGCCGTATGTAATGCGAGTTTTACGGACGTAGTTTCTGCGCTCATACGTCCGTAAAACTCGCATGTGTGACCCCAGCCTAAGTGGTTTTATTTTAACTGGGGCAAACACTCAGATTGAGAACAACAAATTTGTTCATCCCATTTTCGAAGTTTTGTGTAAAATTATGTCCAAGTTGCCTTTTTTTCTCAGTTTTTTTGTGCTGTTCCAATACACACAAAGGAGATAAATGTGTATAACAAAACATGTGTAATTGCTATCATTTTCTGGAACAACACTTTTGGCCATGACTGTATGTGGAGAAATGGTGTGAGGATTTGTGTGGACACAGTATAAGGAGTGAGGGTGTGGGACTGGTGTGGACACAGCTTATGGAGTGGGTGTGTGGGGATTGGTGTCGACACAGTATAAGGCGTTAGGGGAAATTTGTGTGGACAGGCACAGTATGAGGAGGAGGTGGAGGGATTGGTGTGGACACAGTATGGGGAGCAAGAGGAACCCGCAAGGAGATATAATGGCAGTATGGGGAGGGAGTCATGCAATCTTCATACTTACAGTCACGTGACAACTAGCTTCTCTTCCTGCTTCTCTCAGTGAAGCAGGGGCAGTAGTATTTCACTGAACATTGAGAGAATCTGTAAAAGCAGCTCATTGGCATATAAGTGGACACATGACAACTACTCAAATGGACTGAGTAGGGGTGGGGGGCGCCAAACTGAATTCTTGCCATGGGTGCCAGAAAACGTAAGATACACCTCTGGGATGACCCCTTTAAGATGTTATATCGTGTGGCAAAATTTTAGTGCAGATTATTGGATTCAAGTTTACCAACTAATATGCGGCGTATATATATGCAGCACCCCAGAGTCCTGGTCGTTGCAGTACTGACACTCCGCCACTAAGGGGAGTGATGGTACGTCTGATGGCACTAAAGGAGTTCACCTGACCAGGTATCACAGTCACACATTACACTTCACACTCTGGCCACCAGGGGGAGCAAAGGGTTCTATGTATTAGGCCACTCCTCACAATCTGGTAAAACTGGGGGCTGGATAGGAAGTTAGCCAGAAGCTGACTGGGTTGGATCCAGGCAACATCCTGTGGCAGAGGGTGTTGCAGGGGAAGATTCAGGGGGGTCTCTGTCAGGGGTGGAATCCTGACAGTGGCCTAGCGAAAAGAACAGAACGTTACGGAGCCGCGCCTGCACCCGTTGCGGTGGCATTCTAAGAAAGGAAACGAAGCGAGGTTTATTGTGGAGAAGTGAGAAGCGAGATCGCAGCAAAAAGGAGATAAACCAGTAGGAGTCGTGCCTTAAGATCGTGGCAACATCCTACTGAGTCGCGTAGCCGGTGGCCGGCACGCCGAGGAAGTATTGGGCTCAAAGCAGTACTTCAAACAGCGGCAGGACAGTTGATTATAGGTTGGCTGTCTCACCTAAATCACCTATGCAGACATAGGGGGCAATTGTGGGAGAGGGGCGACACTAGGGTCCCGGAAGAACTCCAGGCCTACCCGTCATACGGGTGCGTCCTAGCCATATCATCTGGGGGACAGAGAAAGAACATCAGAACAGATACAAGTTGTGAGAAAGAACATCAGAAACAGACACAACAGTTGTGAGGACTATCCCGTGGTGCTCAGCAGGGAGGTACTACAACACACAGGCGCTAGAAGGTAGGCACTGATTTCCACCTGCAAAGGGAACTCTGGATGTGCCTTCGGACCGGCCGGTCTCAGCCAGCCCTGTTAGCAGTACTCTGGATTGCGGATCCCGAAGCCTTCAGTACAGAGGTAAAGAGACTGCAACCCTGTGTCCTCGTTATTCATCGCGACCTGCACCACGCACCCTCATCACACCTTTCATTGGACGCCCCTTAGCAGGGTCACGGACCGGGTCTAGCCACCGTGACAACCCCAGGACCGAGACTGAGAGGCCCGGTACCGAGTACCCCATGGCCCTGCGTCTGGGGGCGCTCCATATAAACTTGATAAACTGGTCTAAAGATGTACCAAATGCATCATAGGAGCCACTTTGTTACAGTTAGTGCATTTTAACAATCTGGAAATAAAAAGTATGCAATGTGTAAACTCAGCTGAAGGTGATTCTGTTTTCTGTGCTTTAGATTATGAGCAGTATGGCATTAAAAGGCTTGTCAAAGACCTCAACCCTGGTTTCTGCATTAGCCTCCAGAAATATCATTAGATGGAACAATACGCACATCACTTGCTTCCTGCAGGGTATGTGACATCAGTCTCAGAGATTTCTACATTCTGTTCTGCATCCGTTAATTGGACTCAGGATTTTTCTCTTTAATAAGGGTGTCTACCTCTGAATAACCCCCACTGTGCTGTGACAAGTTCTTCATACAACCAGAATAGGGGAGAGCAATAAACAAAGCTCTTGACTAAATTGCTTGTGACTTCCACTCATTGAAACCCTGTAATACCAGAGGACACACTGGGTAGGAGTCCTCTCCTCCTGCTGGTTTCATTGGAAGAGATGACATATTAGGAAGTGACTTTGCTGTTACTCATATTTTGTAACCATTAAGAGTAAAATCAATTTTGCTTTTGTGCACCACAATTAATGGTCTGGTACATGACTCAGTGTGTACATTCCTGTCCCTATTGTCAAAGACAAGTAAAGTAGTTAATGAGGACCCGCAGCTAATTGCCAGTAGAATAATGAGACTTAATAACAAATAATCTAAGCTGTGCACAACATGTTAAGGGGAAGCTATCGGTGAAACACGACTTATTGTTTATATCAGGCTTTGTGTTAAATGTGTATATATATTATTTATTGGCATTGTTTTTTTTCCATATCATAATCTGTGGTAAAGATAAAAAATAAAAATCTTGCAGTTCTCACATTGGCCACTGGGGCTTTTTTAGACTCAAACTTCCTTTTGTTTGAGGAAACAACACATGGACATTAGCCATCTTGTGAGAATTTCATGTCAGTAGCACCTTTAGACATGCATTTACTTAGAAAATTGGTGACGTTTTCAATACTTATTTCACCCGCTGTATATAATGAAGAAGATACTTTACAAGAGGTGCAAATCCTATAGGAGAATCTTCACCAATGAGAGGCAATTTAATTAAAAGGTTGTTTCTTTGCTGTTAAATGAGTTCTGCATTCCAGGAATATATTCCTTTCATCAGACTGGGTGTATATACCAAGGCAATCTGTACACTCTAAATATGAAGCTGATGTAGTCCCAGAAATGAATAACTCATGTCACAATGAAGATTAAACCTTTCTTGTTTGAGCTTCCTCTCATTGGTAAAGTTATTCCTGCTGGATTCACAATGCCTGTAAAAGTGTAATCTTCTTCGTATACCTTCCTATTACAGTACCTCATAGATTATATTTTAAGGCATACATATCTTTTCAGGTAGCTTATATCCTGCGTTTTCACCAGTTTTTGTCTCTCCAGGCTCCATCTCTAATTATCTCTATAACTGACCTTCTGTACGGAGAATAGCTACGCAGATGTCTCCTATACGAAGTACAAAGAGACAGATTGCTGTCCTTCTTTCTTGTTATCACACTGACAGAAATAGAAGCATTGAAATAATTGCAGTACTGAGCTGTGCTGCTGTGAATCCAGCTCTGAAGTAAAATAAATTTGGTAGAAGCTTCAGTTGTATCTGCTTGTCTTTCTGCCTGTTTCAGCCTGATCCCTGACTGTGCTGAGGGACAAACCAGGGCTGAAGAGTCGGAGTCGGAGTTAGTTTTGGTTGGAGTCGGAGTCGGTAGAAATGTACCGACTCCGACTCCAGCTTTAAAAAAAATGTATTAATATTTCATAATTGAACTTTCATATGAATTTTATAAATGTTACTCAAATATATATGTTCTATCAAACTATGAACAACAGTGATAAGCAGTTCTGCTGGAGATAGAGACATTTCTTAAGGTACCTTCACACTGAGCGACTTTACAACGAGAACGACAGCGATCCGTGACGTTGCAGCGTCCTGGTTAGCGATCTCGTTGTGTTTGACACGCAGCAGCGATCTGGATCCTGCTGTGATATCGCTGGTCGGAGCTAGAAGTCCAGAACTTTATTTGGTCGTCAGATCGGTGTGTATCGTTGTGTTTGACAGCAAAAGCAACGATGCCTGCAGGGCCGCGCTTAGTAACCCGCGCTATATCGCTGCAGCGTCGTGAGTGTGACGGTACCTTTACTTCTTGTGTGTCACTGATCTCCACTGCCCTTATCTACTCTTATACTTGGTTAACCTCATGGTGCCCCAACCCCCCTACTTACAATGTATGAAACTGAAAGTGAAAATGTGTTGCAAATTCTTAGTAGTAAAGCTCCTCCTCTAGACTAGATGTTTACTAAGTGTGTGTCTTTCAAGCATCTCACAGCTGCTACTCAGAAGAGGGAGACTGTAAAAAGTATTATCCTTTCAACAAACTTTGCATCAGTTAACTGTGAGTACATGAGGAATAACAGTATTACTGACCACTATATCAGTTGTACGACCTGGCAATAATTTTGTGCAATTGTTTTTAGGAAAAACAATTGTCATTTGGATTGTGAATGCAGAATTAAAAACCTGAGAATGTCAAAGAAGCGTCACATTAAATCAGCTGTATTTGAACATTTTACCATCACTCAAGATAGAAAACATTATGTCTGTCAGTGTATGACAAATGATGCAGACGAAAACAAATGCTGTGAAGCCAAGATCAGTGCATATTCAGACAAAGATAAAAATGCTCCTACCAGAGCTTCTAACCTAAAGACACATTTACAGCGCTTTCATCCAGAAGTACTGAAAGCAGTGAATGAGAAAGACTGCATCCAAACCAATGAACCAGTGCCCAGCTCTTCCAGCCAAACAAAGGAGCAGAGAACTTTGCAGCCATCAGTTGCAAGATATTTTGTCAGTGACAAAGTTACTGTGACAATGACAGTAGATACATTTAAAAAACAGATCATAGAGCTTGTTGTAAAGGATAGTGTGCCTATTTCATTATTTTCACGACCAGCTTTTATGTGTCTGAATGGGGAAATGGCCCACAAGCTTGGTGTTTCTCTGGAGAGAGAGAGTATTAGAAAATTAATAATTGAAGAAGCTTTTAAACAAAAGGAAGAACTTAAAAAAACTCTCAAGGGACGCTTTCTGTTTCTTAAAATGGATGCCTGCACACAGTGAACTATTTTGCCATCAATGTCCGATTTGTGACAAAAATGAAATAGTTACCAAGACATTGGCAGTAAAAGACACCAAGGCTCATCACACCAGTGAGTTTCTCCAGGTCTTGGTGGAAAAGGTTCTGCAAGACTATGAACTTAAAAAAGAGCAAGTTCTTTCTGTCGTAACTGACAATGCTTCAAATATGATAAGTACTATTAAGCTAATGAATGAGAGTAATGATGGTGACCAGCAGCTAGAAGAACATTCTGGGTCCACAAAAACAGAAATGTTTGAAATAGAGGAACACAGTATTGTAACTGAGGAGCAAACTGAAGTTGCTTCAGATGAACAGCAACATGATAGTTTAGATGATCTTGTTGAAACTGTGTCAATACGTTCTTTCATTCATCACATGCGCTGTGTTGTGCATACGCTACAGCTGGCTATAAGAGACAGTCTGCAACAAGGACATGCTGCTGCACTGATTGGCAAGGTGAGAAAATTGGCTACTGTTGCCAGAACCCCTAAAGTTGACTCAATTTTGAAGAGACGTGCTGGAAAAGGGGCAATTATTGATCAAGCCACACGATGGGGCAGTACCTACTTAATGATTCAGCGCTTGGTTGAACTGAAAACCTTTCTTGTAGACATGGCTAACCCTCAACTGACGCTAAATGAAAGTCAGTGGAATCAGGTGACTGAAAAATTACAAGCAGAGGACTTAACTCCAGGTATTTTCTTAAAGGAGTGGAAGAACCTGATGTTTCGCCTGTCCCAAAGAGGAGGGTTAATTGCAAGTGGCATTGCTACATCAATGAAACGGAGAGAGGAGCTACTATTACAAAATAACATTCTTTTGGCAGCTGTTTATGTAGACCCAATGCATCGGATTCTTCTAGATGACCAACAGCTAACTAAAGGATAAGAAGCTCTGTTTGAAATAGCAGTAAGGATGAAAGGGTTGCAGAACAGTCAAGAGGAACAAGAAGAATTTGGTCGTCCTGCCACATCTTCACCCTCAACTGATGAAGAATTTAATTTCGAAAAATATTTGGATCACAAGGACCGTGCAAAGCATTCCCGCATAGAAGAAGAGTCATCCCCATCAAAGAACACAGCCAGTACATTTCAGCAGAATTTTTCATGTGCACTAAAAGAAATTGAGAAATTTGACCATTCATCAAAAATAACAGTGCAACAAGCGATTCCTCTGTATCCTGACATTGTCAGAGATGTTGCCCGAGTGGTTACTGCTTTGCCACCAACCCAAGTTAGTGTAGAGAGGTTGTTCTCTGCTCTCAAAATAATTAGATCAGATTTGAGGGCATCCATGAAGGAGGATCTGACAGAGGCAATACTTTTTCTGAGGACAAATTTATAGATTTCTTCTTATTAACTGCATAACAGTGTTTATTGCATATTTACTTACAAGAGTTTAGAAAAGTTTATAAAAGTTATTTGCTATATTCTAATTGTATTCTAATAAATATAGTTTTTGCTCTAAGTGGTCTGATTACTTATATGATGGTGAGAAACTGAATAAGCACGATGTTAATATTTTACAACAGTAAATTTATTGTTATGAATTGGCCATTTATGAAGGAGTCGGAGTCAGAGCCGGAGTCGGAACCTGATAAAATCCAGGAGTCGGAGTCGCAACTGTGGCTTACCGACTCCACAGCCCTGGGACAAACCCCCCTTTTCTCTCTATAGACTTCAATATACTCTATAACCTGACATCTCACTGTGCTGGCAGTCATTCTGTCTTTCACCAAGATGAATTTGAGCTGTTTTTTTCATTGAGTTCAGGAGACAGAGGTAAGGAAAAGAAATGGCTCATAAGTGGAATAGAAGCAATATTATTAGAGATTGCAAGGTTACTTATATACATTATATAAACTACATTATATTGCTTGCACTATTGATTTATGCAAAGTGTGTATAAAAGACAGAGAATATTTCAGGCCCTATTCGCACCACGTTTTTGCATCCCGTTGAAAGGTGCTGTTATAGTTGAAATTTAACCCCTCTGTGACTTAGACGTACTATCCCGTCGAGGTGACCTGGGCCTATCTGACCCTCGACGGGATAGTACGTCATAGCCGATCGGCCGCGCTCACGGGGGGAGCGCGGCCGATCGCAGCCGGGTGTCAGCTGACTATCGCAGCTGACATCCGGCACTATGTGCCAGGAGCGGTCACGGACCGCCCCCGGAACATTAACCCCCGGCACACCGCGATCAAACATGATCGCGATGTGCCGGCGGTGCAGGGAAGCATCGCGCAGGGAGGGGGCTCCCTGCGGGCTTCCCTGAGCCCCCCGCAGCAACGCGATGTGATCGTGTTGCTGCGAGGGTCTTACCTCCCTCCCTGCCTGCTCCAGACCCGGATCCAAGATGGCCGCGGATCCGGGTCCTGCAGGGAGGGAGGTGGCTTCACAGAAGCCTGCTCAGAGCAGGCACTGTGAAGCAGCCTGCACTTCTCTCAGATCGGTGATCTGTCAGAGTGCTATGCAAACTGGCAGATCACCGATCTGTATTGTCCCCCCCTGGGGCAAAGTAAAAAAGTAAAAAAAAATTTTTCCAAATGTGTAAAAAAAAAAAAAAAAAAATATTCCAAAATAATGAAAAAAAAATATATATATTATTCCCATAAATACATTTCTTTACCTAAATAAATAAAAAAAACAATAAAAGTACACATATTTAGTATCGCCGCGTCCGTAACGACCCGACCTATAAAACTGGCCCACTAGTTAACCCCTTCAGTAAACACCGTAAGAAAAAAAAAAAAAACGAGGCAAAAAACAACGCTTTATTATCATACCGCCGAACAAAAAGTGGAATAACATGCGATCAAAAAGACAGATATAAATAACCATGGTACCGCTGAAAGCGTCATCTTGTCCCGCAAATAACGAGCCACCATACAGCATGATCAGCAAAAAAATAAAAAAGTTATAGTCCTGAGAATAAAGCGATGCAAAAATAATTATTTTTTCCATAAAATAGTTTTTATCGTATAAAAGTGCCAAAACATAAAAAAATAATATAAATGAGGTATCGCTGTAATCGTACTGACCCGAAGAATAAAACTGCTTTATCAATTTTACCAAACGCGGAACGGTATAAACGCCTCCCCCAAAAGAAATTCATGAATAGCTGGTTTTTGGTCATTCTGCCTCACAAAAATCGGAATAAAAAGCGATCAAAAAATGTGACGTGCCCAAAAATGTTACCAATAAAAACGTCAACTCGTCCCGCAAAAAACAAGACCTCACATGACTCTGTGGACCAAAATATGGAAAATTTATAGCTCTCAAAATGTGGTAACGCAAAAAATATTTTTTGCAATAAAAAGCGTCTTTCAGTGTGTGACAGCTGCCAATCATAAAAATCCGCTAAAAAACTCGCTATAAAAGTAAATCAAACCCCCCTTCATCACCCCCTTAGTTAGGGAAAAATAAAAAAAATGTATTTATTTCCATTTTCCCATTAGGGCTACGGTTAGGGCTAGGGTTGGGGCTAGGGTTAAGGCTACAGTTAGGGTTGGGGCTAAAGTTAGGGTTAGGGTTGGGGCTAAAGTTACGGTTAGGGTTTAGATTACATTTACGGTTGGGAATAGGGTTGGGATTAGGGTTAGGGGTGTGTCAGGGTTAGAGGTGTGGTTAGGGTTACTGTTGGGATTAGGGTTAGGGGTGTGTTTGGATTAGGGTTTCAGTTATAATTGGGGGGTTTCCACTGTTTCGGCACATCAGGGGCTCTCCAAACGCGACATGGCGTCCGATCTCAATTCCAGCCAATTCTGCGTTGAAAAAGTAAAACAGTGCTCCTTCCCTTCCGAGCTCTCCCGTGTGCCAAAACAGGGGTTTACCCCAACATATGGGGTATCAGCGTACTCAGGACAAATTGGACAACAACTTTTGGGGTCCAATTTCTCCTGTTACCCTCGGGAAAATACAAAACTGGGGGCTGAAAAATAATTTTTGTGGGAAAAAATTTTTGTTTTATTTTTACGGCTCTGCATTATAAACTTCTGTGAAGCCCTTGGTGGGTCAAAGCGCTCACCACACATCTAGATAAGTTCCTTAGGGGGTCTACTTTCCAACATGGTGTCACTTGTGGGGGGTTTCTACTGTTTAGGTACATTAGGGGCTCTGCAAACGCAATGTGACGCCTGCAGACCATTCCATCTAAGTCTGCATTCCAAATGGCGCTCCTTCACTTCCGAGCCCTTCCATGCGTCCAAACGGTGGTTTCCCCCCACATATGGGGTATCAGCGCACTCAGGACAAATTGGACAACAACTTTTGGGGTCCAATTTCTCCTGTTACCCTCGGGAAAATACAAAACTGGGGGCTGAAAAATAATTTTTGTGGGAAAAAATTTTTGTTTTATTTTTACGGCTCTGCATTATAAACTTCTGTGAAGCCCTTGGAGGGTCAAAGCGCTCACCACACATCTAGATAAGTTCCTTAGGGGGTCTACTTTCCAAAATGGTGTCACTTGTGGGGGGTTTCAATGTTTAGGCACATCAGGGGCTCCCCAAACGCAACATGGCGTCCCATCTCAATTCCAGTCAATTTTGCATTGAAAAGTCAAACGGTGCTACTTCCCTTCCGAGCTCTCCCATGCGCCCAAACAGTGGTTTATCGCCACATATGGGGTATCAGCGTACTCAGGACAAATTGTACAACAACTTTTGGGGTCCAATTTCTTCTCTTACCCTTGGGAAAATAAAAAATTGGGGGCGAAAAATAATTTTTGTGAAAAAATATGATTTTTTATTTTTACGGTTCTGCATTATAAACTTCTGTGAAGTACTTGGTGGGTCAAAGTGCTCACCACACCTCTAGATAAGTTCCTTAGGGGGTCTACTTTCCAAAATGGTGTCACTTGTGGGGGGTTTCAATGTTTAGGCACATCAGGGGCTCCCCAAACGCAACATGGCGTCCCATCTCAATTCCAGTCAATTTTGCATTGAAAAGTCAAATGGCGCTCCTTCGCTTCCGAGCTCTGTCATGCGCCCAAACAGTGGTTTACCCCCACATATGGGGTATCGGCGTACTGAGGACAAATTGTACAACAACTTTTGGGGTCCATTTTCTCCTGTTACCCTTGGTAAAATAAAACAAATTGGAGCTGAAGTAAATTTTTTGTGAAAAAAAGTTAAATGTTCATTTTTATTTAAACATTCCAAAAATTCCTGTGAAGCACCAGAAGGGTTAATAAACTTCTTGAATATGGTTTTGAGCACCTTGAGGGGTGCAGTTTTTAGAATGGTGTCACACATGGGTATTTTCTATCATATAGACCCCTCAAAATGACTTCAAATGAGATGTGGTCCCTAAAAAAAAATGGTGTTGTAAAAATGAGAAATTGCTTGTCAACTTTTAACCCTTATAACTCCCTAACAAAAAAAAATTTGGGTTCCAAAATTGTGCTGATGTAAAGTAGACATGTGGGAAATGTTACTTATTAAGTATTTTGTGTGACATATCTCTGTGATTTAAGGGCATAAAAATTCAAAGTTGGAAAATTGCAAAATTTTCAAAATTTTCGCCAAATTTCCATTTTTTTTGCAAATAAACGCAGGTAATATCAAAGAAATTTTACCACTATCATGAAGTACAATATGTCACGAGAAAACAATGTCAGAATCGCCAAGATCCGTTGAAGCGTTCCAGAGTTATAACCTCATAAAGGGACAGTGGTCAGAATTGTAAAAATTGGCCCGGTCATTAACGTGCAAACCACCCTTGGGGGTGAAGGGGTTAAATAAGAATATATTGTGCTACCTCCCATTGACTTCTATTATCCAAAAGCAGGATCTATTAGGCAGAAAACAGAAGGTGCGTCACGTTTGTGTCCTGCTGCATTTGGTTTTCATGTTACATTTATCTAACTATAAAACTATCTTTTAAGAGGCTCTTAGAATGTGCTGTGAACCCGGCCTTAGGAACCTACAAATAACTCTGGTGCTAGATTATAATGATTACTGCACCAGCCTAAATATACTGCTCAGTTACATAGGTGGTGAAATGAGCACGGCGGCAGGATGACGGCTCGCGCTCCCGTGGCTAGCAGCATGCTACTGTTGCTATAGCAACAGATGAGCCAGTTTTGCATTGTCATTCAAATATGGAACATCGTCACCTTGTCAGGAAGAATTCAATAATCTCCCAAAAGAGAAAAACTATCACTTCCCTATCTGTCAGTTCTCTAGTTACAAAATATTTACTTTCTAGGGCTAAGACTATGAATGTAGATCTCAGAGTTGCTCTTCTCAAGATTTGTCTTGGTTAAGGCTGACACTTTCACTGTAACAGCATATACAAGGAGGTGTAAATAACATTAAAGACACCTCCAACAAACCCCATAAGGCAGGGCATGTGATCAAATATGTGGTAGCTATTGGATATACTAAAAATTAACCTTTATTGGTATATTTTAAAATACTAATTTATATAGAAAATAGGGGAAAAGGGGGGAACCCTGGTGTATAAGTGCCCTATTACCAACACAGAATGGGGAACAAGAACAAAACAAACAAACAATTACAAACTTGGTAAAAAACTGACAGTGCTAATTATAATCAAACTGGATACTCATATGATCTCATCCAGGTTCTATCAATTAAATTTGTCCTATTGTTTATACCTGAAATGCAGATTCGGATTTTTCTGGTATGTTGGAGTGATGGTTCAAAAACCCAATCTATATGCCAAATGTCAAAAGAACAACCTCCTATACCTTGACATCTATCAAGAAGATGATTCAACTGACTACATTAGTCTGCCGCTCTCAGACACAGATTACCATTCTCCCCTGATGAATCCGTAAGGAAGAAACGCGTCGGGAAGTGCTTTTTCACAGCAGAAAGCTTCACACTTTATCTTGGGCTAAAGCGGATAGAGACAGGAGAATGACTGGAGATCGCCAGCATGGGTGAGATCCACCCACTCATGTGGGTTCGTCTAAATATACCGGTTTACATATACTAGCCTCTGAGCAGGATGCTTGTTATAGATGGCTATTATTGCCACATAAAAAGAATCCACAAGGGACGCTCATAATAATTGAATGAAGAAGCTGGGTCCCATAAACATGTGGATGGATATATTTTTGTGGTTCTATGAGGTTGAAGCTTTATGGAGGTGCTGCTGTGTGATACTGACAGTATTTGCATAAGGAGTGCAGACTCTGTATGAATATGTGCTGTTAATATAAGGAATGGAATATGGATACTCTATGCACTAATGTAGTCAGTTGAATCATCTTCTTGATAGATGTCGAGGTATAGGAGGTTGTTCTTTTGACATTTGGCATATAGATTGGGTTTTTGAACCATCACTCCAACATACCAGAAAAATCCGAATCTGCATTTCAGGTATAAACAATAGGACAAATTTAATTGATAGAGCCTGGATGAGATCATATGAGTATCCAGTTTGGTTATAATCAGCACTGTCAGTTTTTTACCAAGTTTGTAATTGTTTGTTTGTTTTGTTCTTGTTCCCCATTCTGTGTTGGTAATGGGGCACTTATACACCAGGGTTCCCCCCTTTTCCCCTTTTTTCTATATAAATAGTATTTTAAAATATACCAATAAAGGTTAATTTTTAGTATATCCAATAGCTACCACATACTTGATTAAACGCACCACGCTTCAGATACATGTGAACAAATAGTGGAGGAGTGTATAGCAGGAAGCTTTCATCAGAAAATGGACTACTGATTACATCAGGTTTTTGTGTTGCATGTAATTAAAAAAATAGCCAAATTTTTTATACGACAGTAGTTATTAAAAAAATGAGTTATCTTGCAATTTTCACACTGTCCACTAGGACTTTTTCAGGCTCATACTTCCTGACCTTTCAGGAAGAGTTTTCAGCAATCTCCTGAAGACAGGGTCACAATGACCGGTAACTCTTCTATACAACACTGATGACAACGGATCAACCATCCCAAATAACTGATATTACTGCTGACCCTGCTCCCAATTCCTTCACAATGGCCTCTGTATATGCTAATTAGATGCATCAATACAAAACTAGGATGTTTGGAAAGAACAAGAAGTTAGAGTCTAAAAAAGCGCCAGTGGCCACCAGGGTGAGAATTGCAAAATTTCTATATTTTTTCCTAAAGCACCACTCCAGTTTTTTTTTTCATGGCTGGAATGGTGCTTCAAAACTCTTCCCCATTTTCAGTGCTGCTTGGGACCCGTGGAGCCATCTTGTTACCGTAGTTACCATGAGCTCTCAAAGAAAGTCTATGAAAGCCAGAACTAGTCTCTCCTAGACTTATATTGAGTTGTGAGCTACGGATTTTTCTGTGAAACACTGGAGCAGCCGGCAGGTCACAAACTGCCGGAGACCTACGGAAGCAGCGGTGATAACAGATGAAGAATGTGTGTACAAGACAGGGGGAAGGAGACTTAGGTTTGGAGAACGACCCTAGAGATAAAAAAAAATTAAAAAAATGCTTGAGTGATGCTCTAATAAAAAATGTGATATGCAAAAAAATGTTGCAAAAAAAAAATCATGTAAAGAAGCACACGCTTTTTATGATTTCCTTGTAATAGTGTTGTCCTCCTCAGTCGTCTTCCATGAAGTCCACTTTGGTCAAGACAGCGATAGTGTGATCTGACACTGATGTACCTTGTCCTCACAGTTCACCTCTGATCTCTTTGGAAGTTGTTCTTGGCTCTTCGGTTATCATTAGTATTATCCATCTCTACAATTTGTCATCAATTTTACTCTAGCAGCCACTTCCAGGGAGATTAGCTACAGTCCCATAGACCGTAAAGAAGCACTCGTCCTCCTATTAAAGTTGTGATCCTCTTAATATATTGTAGTCATACAGCACTCTGTACTTTCAGTTACGGTACTCATTTTGCCTTTCTACCCAGCTAATTATCCTTTTTTCCATTAAGGTCTATGACATCACGTGATTAAAAACTGACTAGCTGAATCCTTCTAGGATCGATGCAGAAACAGGAGGTCAATTTTCCCTGTATGAGTCATGAGTCACTGCAAAAGTCAATGGCATGGGGGAAGGGTAGAGCATCAGGGTCAAGCATTGAAGAGGGAAATGATTTCTGCATGGACAAAAAACTTCATTTTTTTATAAAGAGCAGAGAAAAGAGAAGAATTAACTGGGTAGAAAGGCAAAATGAGCAATTGTAAGTACACAGTGCTGTATAATATGATGACTGCAGTATATTAAGAGGATAAAACCTTTGATGGTAGAAGGAGGAGTGCTTCCTTGACACACAAATCTGATTTAAACAATAGGTTTGTTTCTGATGATATCTTTCCAAATCCTGGAAAACTCGATTCTTCAGCTATCAGCATGCTACTACCCCACAGGATGTGACAGGGTAAACACGAGACATTTGTACGGCCCACAGCTTGCGCGATCTGTTATCACATCACTACAACTCGCACAGGGTACAATCGAATAATACATATATAGCATACTGAACGAATCTGTGCTCAGTAACTAGACAAAATGACATTTTCTAATGCTAAATCTAGACTTCTTACTTGGCAGAGTGTGATGCTGACTTATGTCTGAATCTACAAGACGATGTAAACTGTGCTAGACAGCACTGGCATCTTTATAGTAACAGCAAGCGGAGCTATAAATAATTAATGCCCTTTTCATGATCTAATAGGTAAAATCTATCACATTGTCTCATAAATTAAATTGTAACAATGTTTGCAAGAGAGATAATTGTTTTCGTTCTCAATAAAGTAAAATACTGTCCTAGAGTCAGTGCCAAGGCCATGTACCCACTTCTGCATGGGAAACAGAGAGCCTCTGTTTATTGTCCACCTACTGTGAATACAGACTTTTCACGCTGCACAATAGCCGAGGAAACAACCCAGAAAGCAACTCACTAAATTGTGTCACAAAATGTCTTATCGAGGGGGGTTCAAATTCCAATACCTCAGCGGTTCCTGTGCTCCTGGTATCCACTGCTGACCAATCACTTACTCAAAATGAGCAGCAGGTTTCCGCACATCAAGGGAAATGCCTACTTTACAGGAGTCTCCAGAATATGGAAAATAGCTTATGTTTAAGGCCATGAGAACCAGTATTCATTTCTTATACATGGATGTGTAACGTGTGCCCGCGGCAAATATCGCTGAAATGAACTGTCTTGGTTGTTTGTTGGTGATCATCACTATTCTTTAGGTCTAAGTTTGTGCATGTCTGCACTGAGACTATTCTTTAGGCCTAAGTTTGTGCATGTCTGTACTGAGACTATTCTTTAGGCCTTTGTTTGTGCATGTCTGCACTGAGACTATTCTTTAGGCCTAAGTTTGTGCATGTCTGCACTGAGACTATTCTTTAGGCCTAAGTTTGTGCATGTCTGCACTGAGACTATTCTTTAGGCCTAAGTTTGTGCATGTCTGCACTGAGACTATTCTTTAGGCCTTTGTTTGTGCATGTCTGCACTGAGACTATTCTTTAGGCATACGTTTGTGCATGTCTGTACTGAGACTATCCTTTGGGCCTAAGTGTGTGCATGTCTGCACTGAGACTATTCTTTGGGCCTAAGTTTGTGCATGTCTGTACTGAGACTATCCTTTGGGCCTAAGTGTGTGCATGTCTTTACTGAGACTATCCTTTGGGCCTAAGTTTGTGCATGTCTGCACTGATATTATTCTTTGGGCCTAAGTGTGTGCATGTCTGTACTGAGACTATTCTTTGGGCCTAAGTTTGTGCATGTCTGTACTGAGACTATTCTTTGGGCCTAAGTTTGTGCATGTCTGTACTGAGACTATCCTTTGGGCCTAAGTGTGTGCATGTCTGCACTGAGACTATTCTTTAGGCCTAAGTTTGTGCATGTCTGTACTGAAACTATTCTTTAGGCCTAAGTTTGTGCATGTCTGCACTGAGACTATTCTTTAGGCCTAAGTTTGTGCATGTCTGCACTGAGACTATTCTTTAGGCCTTTGTTTGTGCATGTCTGCACTGAGACTATTCTTTAGGCATACGTTTGTGCATGTCTGTACTGAGACTATCCTTTGGGCCTAAGTGTGTGCATGTCTGCACTGAGACTATTCTTTGGGCCTAAGTTTGTGCATGTCTGTACTGAGACTATCCTTTGGGCCTAAGTGTGTGCATGTCTTTACTGAGACTATCCTTTGGGCCTAAGTTTGTGCATGTCTGCACTGATATTATTCTTTGGGCCTAAGTGTGTGCATGTCTGTACTGAGACTATTCTTTGGGCCTAAGTTTGTGCATGTCTGTACTGAGACTATTCTTTGGGCCTAAGTTTGTGCATGTCTGTACTGAGACTATCCTTTGGGCCTAAGTGTGTGCATGTCTGTACTGAGACTATCCTTTGGGCCTAAGTTTGTGCATGTCTGTACTGAGACTATTCTTTAGGCCTAAGTTTGTGCATGTCTGTACTGAAACTATTGTTTAGGACTAAGTTTGTGACATGTCTGCACTGAGACTATTCTTTAGGCCTAAGTTTGTGCATGTCTGTACTGAAACTATTCTTTAGGCCTAAGTTTGTGCATGTCTGTACTGAAACTATTCTTTAGGACTAAGTTTGTGCATATCTGTACTGAGAATAATCTTTGGGCCACAGTTTGTGCATATCTGTACTGAGACTATTCTTTGGGCCTAAGTTTCTGCATGTCTCCACTGAGACTATTCTTTAAACCTAAGTTTGTGCATGTCTGCACTGAGAGTATTCTTTAGGCCTAAGTTTGTGCATGTCTGTACTGAGACTATTCTTTGGGCCTAAGTTTGTGATATCTGTACTAAGACTATTATTTTGGGCCGAAGTTTGTGATATCTGTACTGAGACTATTATTTGGGCCTAAGTTTGTGCATGTTTGTACTGAGACTATTCTTTAGGTCTAAGTTCATGCATGTCTGTACTGAGACTATTCTTTAGGTCTAAGTTCATGCATGTCTGTACTGAGACTATTCTTTAGGACAAAGTTTGCGCATGTCTGCACTGAGATTACTCTTTAGGCCTAAGTTTGTGCATGTCTGCACTGAGACTATTCTTTAGGCATAAGTTTGTGCATGTCTGTACTGAAACTATTGTTTAGGACTAAGTTTGTGACATGTCTGCACTGAGACTGTTCTTTAGGCCTAAGTTTGTGCATGTCTGTACTGAAACTATTCTTTAGAACTAAGTTTGTGCATGTCTGTACTGAAACTATTCTTTAGGACTAAGTTTGTGCATGTCTGTGCTGAACAATTTTCTTGTTTTTTATTGCAATGCTATGTGTTTGATTTTATTTAAAGCAGGCTGGAGTTTTCCGGGGTGGTTAGAAAAGAGACGGGCAATATATAGACAAGAGACCTCCCTTATTTTTGTTTAATAAAAAATGTCATTTTTGCAAACAGTCTTCTCTAGGAAACTTTACTGGAAAAGGGCACTTGAAATTAGGACCATGACATTCTGTGCAGCTGATATATATATATATATATATATATATATACACACAGGACAGACCAAAAGTTTGGACAGAATTATATACTTAACAAAAAAGTGTGAAACAACTGAAATTATGTCTTATATTCTAGGTTCTTCAAAGTAGCCACCTTTTGCTTTGATGACTGCTTTGCACACTCTTGGCATTCTCTTGATGAGCTTCAAGAGGTAGTCACCGGGAATGGTTTTCACTTTACAGGTGTGCCCTGTCAGGCTTAATAAGTGGGATTTCTTGCCTTATAAATGGGGTTGGGACCCTCAGTTGTGTTGTGCAGAAGTCTGGTGGATACACAGCTGATAGTCCTACTGAATAGACTGTTAGAATTTGTATTATGGCAAGAAAAAAGCAGCTAAGTAAAGAAAAACGAGTGGCCATCATTACTTTAAGAAATGAAGGTCTGTCAGTCCGAAAAATTGGGAAAACTTTGAAAGTGTCCCCAAGTGCAGTGGCAAAAACCATCAAGCGCTACAAAGAAACTGGCTCACATGAGGACCGCCCCAGGAAAGGAAGACCAAGAGTCACCTCTGCTTCTGAGGATAAGTTTATCCGAATCACCAGCCTCAGAAATCGCTGGTTAACAGCAGCTCAGATTAGAGACCAGGTCAATGCCACACAGAGTTCTAGCAGCAGACACAGCTATACAACAACTGTTAAGAGGAGACTTTGTGCAGCAGGCCTTCATGGTAAAATAGCTGCTAGGAGACCACTGCTAAGGACAGGGAACAAGCAGAAGAGACTTGTTTGGAACACAAGGAATGGACATTAGACCAGTGGAAATCTGTGCTTTGGTCTGATGAGTCCAAATTTGAGATCTCTGGTTCCAACCACCATGTCTTTGTGCGACGGAGAAAACGTGAACGGATGGACTCTACATGCCTGGTTCCCACCTTGAAGCATGGAGGAGGAGGTGTGATGGTGTGGGGGTGCTTTGCTGGTGGCATTGTTGGGGATTTATTCAAATTGAAGGTATACTGAACCAGCATGGCTACCACAGCATCTTGCAGCGGCATGCTATTCCATCCGGTTTGCGTTTAGTTGGACCATCATTTATTTTTCAACAGGACAATGACCCCAAACACACCTCCAGGCTGTGTAAGGGCTATTTGACCAAGAAGGAGAGTGATGGGGTGCTACGCCAGATGACCTGGCCTCCGCAGTCACCAGGCCTGAACCCAATCGAGATGGTTTGGGGTGAGCTGGACCGCAGAGTGAAGGTAAAAGGGCCAACAAGTGCTATGCATCTCTGGGAACTCCTTCAAGATTGTTGGAAGACCATTTCCGGTGACTACCTCTTGAAGCTCATCAAGAGAATGGCAAGAGTGTACAAAGCAGTCATCAAAGCAAAAAGGTGGCTACTTTGAAGAACCTAGAATATAAGAAATATTTTCAGTTGTTTCACACTTTTTGTTTAATTATATAATTCCACATGTGTTAATTCATACTTTTGATGCCTTCAGTGTGAATTTACAATTTTCATAGTCATGAAAATACAGAAAAATCTTTAAATAAGAAGGTGTGTCCAAACTTTTGGTCTCTACTGTATATATATATATATATATATATATATATATATATATACTCTATATATATACATATATATACATTAAATAGTGCTATAGTGCTTTTTTCCCCATTTTCTAAGCATATCGGCCTTACGTTGATGCCGATAGAGTTCAAAGTGGTGCTCGCAAGAGAGCCAGCATACCGGGCCCCAGATATTTGGCCCTAGCAAAACCCCTTCTCTGACACAATCATGCACCAAGGGGCATGCTTAATTAACTACGCTATTGTATCATCAATAAATCAATCAATGAGATCATACTGACATTAGTGAGACAAATAACTATAGCACTCTAATCTCAAAAAACAACTTTTACAGACAAAACATCAGTGACAAGTAAGAAAGTGTTCAACTCAGGACTTAGTACAAAGTTTACCATGGCTCCCCAATAGATTAGATCTTGACCCCCAAAAAACTATGTTAAAGTGGTGGCCCAAAACGGATATTGATTTTAATCCTAAATGTCTATTTATTCTAATAATCTAATCACTTTTCTTTTTCTATTCTACTTTAATGAAAAAGTCCCTACCCTTCCCTCGCTAATCTAACAGCTTTGTTTTTACCTACTTCCATTTTAATGACGTTTCATTTGAGACTCAACAGTGTGTGATGGGATACTCAAATGGGACGTCATGAGGGGTCACCAACCTGAAATGAGGAGTCATCAGTGATGTCCGTTTCAGGGGCTTCACTAATCTGTGCTCTACTGAGCATCCATTAGTTGTCAATTAAGATGTATGTCCCTTGTCATTGTGCGATATTACTTTCAACGCACAGTGACAGTGCACTCCATCGCAAGCTCTGTTGAGAAGTGACAAGCCGGCAAGAGAGCGCACTGTTAGGGCACACTGAAATAACACTGATGATGACTGATTTCAGGGTGTGGACAGAGGCTACAGCAGTGACCACAGCCTCTACCCCATGATGATTTGAGTATCCCAGAATGCACTAGGGATTCTTAAACAAAGCATCATCAAAACAGAGGTAGATGAAAGAATAATAAAAAAAGCAGTTACAGAGAATAGAAAAGGAGTAGTAGGGACTTTTTAATTAAAGCAGAATATAAAAGCTATTAGATGATTACATTAATAATATTTTAATAATTTTTAATAGACTACCAATAGATTGACATTTAGGATTAAAGTCAATATTAATTTCGATCCACCCCTTTAAATTCTGTATATCCCTTGGAGTACTAGGTAATCACAAACAATGATGGTGAAGACTTCGCTAGATAAAAGCGGCTTGGCTTTTAAAACTTCACACACCCACAAATGTAGCCATTCCTAAATTCACAAAGATCCCATTGAAGAAAGAAATATCAGTGCAAAAGTAAGGGTACCGTCACACAATGCCATTTTGATCGCTACGACGGCACGATCCGTGACGTCGCAGCGATCGTATGATTATCGCTCCAGCATCGTAGACTGCGGTCACACGTTGCAATCACGGCGCTGGAGCGATGCCGAAGTCCCCGGGTAACCAGGGTAAACATCGGGTAACTAAGCGCAGGGCCGCGCTTAGTAACCCGATGTTTACCCTGGTTACCAGCATAAACGTAAAAAAAACAAACAGTACATACTCACATTCCGGTGTCTGTCCTCCGGCGTCTCAGCTTCTCTGCACTGTGTAAGCACAGCGGCCGGAAAGCACAGCGGTGACGTCAGACGTCACCGCTGTGCTCGCTTTCTGGCTGGTCGGCGCTCACAGTGCAGAGAAGCTGAGACGCCGGAGGACAGACACCGGAATGTAAGTATGTACTGTTTGTTTTTTTTACGTTTACGCTGGTAACCAGGGTAAACATCGGGTTACTAAGCGCGGCCCTGCGCTTAGTTACCCGATGTTTACCCTGGTTACAAGCGAACACATCGCTGGATCGCTGTCACACACAACGATCCAGCGATGTCAGCGGGTGATCAAGCGACGAAAGAAAGTTCCATACGATCTGCTACGACGTACGATTCTCAGCAGGATCCCTGATCGCTGCTGCGTGTCAGACACTGCGATATCGTATGGATATCGCTAGAACGTCACGAATCGTACCGTCGTAGCGATCAAAATGTGACTGTGTGACGGTACCCTAACTCAACACCTAACTGTACAAATACAATGGCCTTTGTTATGTAAAGTTTTGAAGAGTTAACTTTCTGCATCCTGATCTCCTTATGTGTTAGATTAAGAAGGGCTTCATCTGTAGTTTTGATGGTTGCACGGTTACTGGGGCCAGGATATCCATTAGCTTATTCTTGAGACTCCGTTGAGTATGTCCGCCCCACACACAAGCTCTCACGTTCTCTCGGCTACACGTATATTAGCTGGAAATGACCAGCTTTACCAGCAGTTAGCTGCACAATGAACTCAGAAAAGAACTTATAAGTGTTATTTTAATGTAGAAATCACAGCCCCTGATGCCTGCTGTAAATGAGTCAGCATTCATACACTTTCACAGACCGGTATTTTATACAGTGTGAGCTAAGAGTTTTATCCGGAAAATTAAGTGGAGCTTCTAGTTTACGTAAGTAAAGCCGTTTGAGCCATGGATCACATTACACATTTAAACATGTGTGAATCAGACCTTCCCTGCATGGAGACTGCCAGGCCATACACTATAATCTATAGCTACACTCATAAATTGTTCCAGCTGAGTGAAGCCGAGAGTTATATTTATTTCACTTAGTAATAAACTGTCTCGATAATCATTTTTATAAATGCCATTGTAAGTACAGAGATCTCACAGCTTTCGTCTCTAGGAAACCTATTGTTATATCATAAAGTAACACATAATTGTAATTTCAACTAATTAGCTGTTCTTAGGATTCTTTCTCAGTGTTGAGCACACACATATATAAATATATACATACATATTTAGACACGTGTGTGCTGATTAGAGATTAGACATGAGCGAACATCGTCGGCTCCCTCCTTATTCGGCTCGCTAGTAGTGCTTACTAGTGATGAGCGAGTATACTCTTTGCTCGGGTTTTCCCGAGCACGCTTGGGTGGGTGGTCTCCGAGTATTTGTAACTGCTCGGAGATTTAGTTTTTGTTGACGCAGCTGCATGATTTACAGCTGCTAGCCAGCCTGAGTACATGTGGGGGTTGCCTGTTTGCTAGGGAATCCCCACATGTATTCAAGCTGTCTATCAGCTGTAAATCATGCAGCTGAGGCAACGAAAACTAAATCTACGAGCAGTTACAAATACTCGGAGACCACCCAAGCGTGCTCGGGAAAACCCGAGCAACGAGTATACTCGCTCATCAACATCGTTGGCTCCCTCGTTATTCGGCTCGCTAATAGAGCTTACACAATAGCTGCAGCGGGGACCCGGATACCTGGAACGCTCCCGATGGTGTTGTGTGTTGTGACCGTCACACAGCCGCGACACATACAGCCGCGACACATGCAGCTGCGGCGCCGGACACCTGATTATCAGGATCGCTCCAGGTATCTGGGTTCCCGCTGCAGCTATTCGGTAAGCTCTATTAGCAAGCCGAATAAGGAGGGAGCCGACGATGTTGACTCATCTCTATTAGATTACTGAATTTCTTCAAGAGAAACTGAATTATACTGAAAATGTTAAAAAAAATCACATTCTCCAAAATAGAGATTTTTCAGTTTGCTATGTGCAAATTGAGCAGAATACTGTCCAGCAGGCCTTCATTTTGCTGAACCTTTGAGGGTCGGCAAAAGGTTAAAAAAAGAAATTCACCTCACGCTCACCTTTCCTGCCGCCCTGGCAACCTGCTGTCTGGTCCTTCACGCTTCTTGTTTTGGACTTCCTCTATGACATGCATCTACTTCGGCCTGCTTGGCCATGCCCTCTCGAGGCACTAACTCGGCCTCTGGTGAAGCATGTCATAACTTTGTGAAGTGACAAATTCGCTGCCAAGGCATAGCGCCCAGTGAACTTCAGACACTTATTTGTGCCAGAAGTCCAGGCTTAGAAAAAAGAAGGCAAAAAAATATGGCGTGACACGACAAGCAAAAAGAAGAGACACAGAGGAACAAAATGTGTGTGCCAGGAGAGCTAATCAGTGAGGCATTCTTTTTGTTTTTTACTATACTACGTTTATTATTCTTGAGGTTGTGGAGAGACACCAGAGTTTAATATGGCACATTCAATTCGTATTGAATGTTCACATATCATGAGGAATGTTCTGTTATAATAAATGCAGCTCCCTTTGCAACTGTGGATTCTCACACAGGTCTCTGGCTGCAGAAACTACAATTATGGTATTTACCCCCTACAATCAAGGTGAGTGAGTGCCAGTCAGCTGTTACAGAAGTGGACATGCGTGCTGTTTTTGTGTCACCTAGCACAACACATCTTTCTCTATGCACCATAACATCTCCACCTGCACCTCATTCACAGTCCAGCAGTTTGTACTGTTCTCCGTACTCCACCTTGTCTCAGTACACAGATTTGACCGCATCCTGAAGTGCAGTCTTACTGATTAGCAAGCAATTAAACAACTACTTGCCGACAAAGATGTTGCCAGTCAGCGGTCGTTTAAAGATATACATCAGTGTAAATTCACCATTACAAACTGTCAGAACAAACTGACTGACAGGGTCTCAGTGGACTCGTCCTATCCAAAGACAACTGACAACAACTGTTAATGGACGGACTACTCGACTCCCTTTCTTTGGCAGCCGCACAGCGGTACACCTTATAGATGAGGTTCAGAAAGAGCATGTGCTCCAGTGGATGGAAAGTGCTGCATCAAGTGGCCTTTCCTCCTCTTCCTCCATCTTAACATCACACACATTTTCCCCGCATGACAAATTTCCAAATGCCAAACTGACTGTGAGGAACCACAGATGGGCAATTCTGCAGAACTGTTCACAGATTCTATTCCTTGGGCATCAGAGGTCTGCCCCAAAAATTCACAAAATCCAGAGGAGGAAAGCATCTGCACCGATGACCAAAACTCTTTCATGTTGGATCCAGGGCCGGGCAAAGTAGGATCCGAGCAGAATCCAGACCCTCTTCATCAGACTTTAACCACTGGGGGTGGAGGTGATCCTGATGAGACTCAAATACCAGGGGCACAAATCTACTGTACGGTGGTGTCAGGGCAGGAAGAGGAGGAGGGTGACTCTCAGGGTGAGGAATGTGAGAACAGAGAGGATGACGATGAGGTTGTAGATCCCACTTGGTGTGAACCCAGAGGTAGAGTAGCTCAACAGAGAAGGAGGAAGATGAGGAGGTTATGTTGCGGCTTCCCACACAGACATGAAGTGATACAACCATGACAAGCACTGCATCCTCAGCATCAGCTCTGGCTGTTGCCAGCACCGGTCACAAGTGTGCAGTTCACAGGGGTGGTGTAAGGGTTGCCTAACCTGGGCCTTTTATGAAACTGCGAAGGATGACCCAACCCACATTATCTGCCAAATTTAAAAAAAAAACTCAGTAGAGGCAAAAATTGCAATACTTTGACAACTATATGAATGAACTGGCACATGCGTGATCAACATGCGACTATCGGGCCTCGTCAACCACCGGCAGTCCCAACAACCATGTCTGCTGCTTCTTCCTCCTCCATCACCGTGCCAAGTCTCGATAGTGTCCGAGATGTGCTCAATAGAAGACAATTCCTGAGACGCTACAGTCCATGGTAGTAGGAGAGTAGTAGGAGTAGAGGACTCCAGTTACCATACATTATATCTCCTACACCATATTCATTGGAGTATAACTGGTGTGATGTGAAATGAGTGCAAGTGAAATGAGCGGTCACATAGTAAGCCTAAGTCATGAAATAGTGGTTACACAAATCCTCAGAAGGCGTTTCAATGACATTGGACCATGAGCGAGACGTCGAGCTACAGGTGTGCCATCAGAGCAATGGAGGCTGGAATTATGTCTTTCCTTTTAACGATGAGTCCTGCTTTGCCTTACATGTAATGATAGCCAGAGATTGGACTGGAGAAGATGTGAGTAATGCCATGTAGAAGCCTTTACTAGGGAACGTGAAACTTTCTCAGAAGCCATTTTTTCAAAATGACAACACATTTTTTTAATGTGTTTTCGTGTGCTT
This sequence comes from Ranitomeya variabilis, assembly GCF_051348905.1. Taxonomy (NCBI): domain Eukaryota; kingdom Metazoa; phylum Chordata; class Amphibia; order Anura; family Dendrobatidae; genus Ranitomeya; species Ranitomeya variabilis. The sequence continues at coordinate 833,927,270 of NC_135233.1, forward strand.
TTTTTTTACATATGGCTTTTTCGTTTTTTTGGCGATGTGTTTTTGTCTCTTTTTGGTGTGTCATATTTTAAATAAAGCTGCTTTTTCTGCTTCCTGGTATTTAGTTTTTAAAAAACTTTATTGATATCCATAAGGGCAGAATACATGCATTTTTGATGTGTTTCCGCACAAAGGACACGTGCATTTTTTACCTGCAGATTTTCCGCATCTAATGCAAGTCTAGGGGAAAAATCCATACAGAAATCTCTGCGTTCCCACAGGAGAAATTGACATGCTGGGATTTGAAACATGTACCACAGGTCAGTGGTAAACAAAAAAGCAAAGCAGGCATTGGATATGAAATTTATTTAAATCCCATCCACTTTGCTGGAACTGTAAGGCTATGTGCCCACGTTGCAGAAATGCTGAGGAAAAACGTCCGCAGCATTTCCGCAACTCCCTGCCGCGGGTAAAACGCATGTGGAATTAGCATGCGTTTTCCCGCAAAACACAAGCGTTTTGCAAGCGTTTTTAGCTTGCAGAAAACTTTCGCTTTTACAAGCAATTTGAAGGATTGCTTGGAAAAGTGAATGACAGGTTAGTCACACTTGTCAAGCATAGTGCTTGACAAGTGTGACCAACTTTTTACTATTGATGCTGCCTATGCAGCATCAATAGTAAAAGAATGTTAACCCCTTAACGACCGCCGATACGCCTTTTAACGGCGGCCGCTAAGGGTACTTAAACCACAGCGCCGTTAATTAACGGCGCTGTGGAAAAAGTGAATAGCGCCCCCCAGAGTCGGATTTTCTCTGGGGTCTCGGTTGCCGAGGGTAGCCGAGACCCCAGAGAACATGATTCGGGGGTTTTTTACCGACCCCCGAGTTGCGATCGCCGGTAATTAACCGTTTACCGGCGGTCGCAACAAAAAAAAAAAAACGCGATTTGCCGTTTAATTTCTCTGTCCTCCGATGTGATCGCACATCGGAGGACAGAGAAATGTGGTCCCCGATGGCCCCCAATAGCCCCCCAATACTTACCTACCTCCCCCGGTGCTCCTCGTGTCTCCCCATGGGCGCCGCCATCTTTTTTCCGGGAAAAAATGGCGGGCGCACGCGCAGTGCGCCCGCCGCCCGGCACCCGGATGTTCTTTGGGGTCTCGGCTGCCGGGGGTAGCCGAGACCCCAAAGAACATGATCGGGGTCGATTTGCACCGACCCCTGCTTTGCGATCGCCGGTAATTAACAGTTTACCGGCGACCGCAAAGAAAAAAAAAAAAAAAAAGCGATCAGTTATTTCTCTGTCCTCTGATGTGATCGCACATCAGAGGACAGAGAAATAGGGGGATTCGGGGACCCTATCATACTCACCCGGGGTCCCTGGGTCCTCTTCTGTCTTCTCCTGCCAGCCGGCTTTTTCATCATGGCGGGCGCATGCGCAGTGCGCCCGCCATCTGCTGCCATCTGCCGGCCGGCAGGAGAAGACAAGTTGGGGCTAAAATTAGGGTTAGGGTTAGGGTTAGGGTTAGAGTTAGGGTTAGGGTTAGAGTTAGGGTTAGGGTTGGGGCTAAATTTAGGGTTAGGGCTAGGGTTAGGGTTAGGCTACTTTCACACTAGCGTTTTTTGGCTTCCGTCGCAATGCGTCGTTGGAGAAAAAACGCATCCTGCAAAAGTGCTTGCAGGATGCGTTTTTTCTCCATTGGCTTGCATTAGCGACGCATTGCGACGGATTGCCACATGTCGCATCCGTCGTGCGACGGATGCGTCGTGCTTCGGCGGACCGTCGACACAAAAAAAACTACATGTAACTTTTTTGTGCGACGTGTCCCACATATTTCAGTGCCACGTGCCACGTATTTAAGTGACACGTGCCACGTATCAAAGTGCCACGTGCCACATATTTCAGTGCCACGTATCAAAGTGCCACGTGCCACGTATCAAAGTGCCACGTGCCACGTATCAAAGTGCCACGTATCAAAGTGCCACGTGCCACATATTTCAGTGCCACGTATGAAAGTGCCACGTGCCACGTATCAAAGTGCCACGTGCCACATCTTTCAGTGCCACGTATTTAAGAGACACGTGCCACGTATCAAAGTGCCACGTGCCACATATTTCAGTGCCACGTGCCACGTATGTAAGTGACACGTGCCACGTATCAAAGTGCCACGTGCCACATATTTCAGTGCCACGTATCAAAGTGCCACGTGCCACGTATCAAAGTGCCACGTGCCACGTATCAAAGTGCCACGTGCCACGTATCAAAGTGCCACATGCCACGTATCAAAGTGCCACGTGCCACATATTTCAGTGCCACGTGCCACGTATCAAAGTGCCACGTGCCACGTATCAAAGTGCCACGTGCCACATCTTTCAGTGCCACGTGCCACGTATTTAAGAGACACGTGCCACGTATCAAAGTGCCACGTGCCACATATTTCAGTGCCACGTGCCACGTATCAAAGTGCCACGTATCACGTATTTCAGTGCCACGTATTTAAGTGACACGTATCACGTATAAGTGCCACGTGTCACGTATTTAATTGCCACATATTTAAGTGCCACGTATCAAGATTTTCCATGGAGAACAGACACATCCAGAGATATGTCTGCTCTCCACGGCTGCAGCAACACACTGACAGGAGCCATAGTTCCTGTCGGTGTGTCACTGCGCATGCGCGAGCGAGTTTACCGGCGGTCATTGACCCCGGCACTCTCGCTTAACGGCAGTGCTGCGTGGGAAAGTTCAACGCAGCTGTACTGCTGTTAACCGAGACGCCGGAGTCATTGAACTCCGGAACAGTACGCGATACACTGCTAGGAGCTTCGCTCCTGGCAGTGTATCGCCGGAGAGCAGCCGATCGGCGTGGGACACTCGTTTTATGGATTCTGCGGACAGGGAGTATGAATTTGGTTTATTATTTTTGGATTTTTTCCTGGAGGATCGAGGGCTTCGCCTACAAGTGTGCTGTTGGTGAGTATATACTCTGTGTTATATGTTGTATGTACTGTGTGTCATGTATGTGTATTGTGTGTAGGTGTTTTGTGTAACTTTACAATTGTGCTAAGTCGCCGGACACAGGGACAACTCTCCCATCCTAATACCGGATGGGAGTAGTAGTCCCATACGGCGACTTAGCACAATGGTGGCACTAGCGTCGCATGGGGACACATGTACCGACGCACGTTGTGAAAATTGTGCACAACGTGGGCAGCGGATGCAGTTTTTCAACGCATCCGCTGCCCAGTCTATGTCCTGGGGAGGAGGGGGCAGAGTTACGGCCACGCATCCACGGAAATGGCGGACGCGACGTACAAAAAAAAGGTTACATTGAACTTTTTTTGTGACGACGGGGGCTAAAGTTATGGTTAGGGTTGGGGCTAAAGTTAGGGTTGGGGCTAAAGTTAGGGTTAGAGTTGGGATTAGGGTTAGGGTTTGGATTAGGGTTGGGATTAGTGTTACGTTTGGGATTAGGGTTGGGATTAGGGTTAGGGTTGGGATTAGGGTTAGGGGTGTGTTGGATTTAGGGTTTTGATTAGGGTTATGGTTAGGGTTGAGATTAGGGCTGTTTTTGGGTTAGGGTTGTGATTATCGTTAGGGTTGTGATTAGGATTATGGATCGGGTTGAGATTAGGGTTAGGGCTGTGTTGGGGTTAGGGTTGGAGTTAGAATTGGGGGGTTTCCACTGTTTAGGTACATCAGGGGGTCTCCAAACACGACAGCCAATTTTGCGCTAAAAAAGTCAAATGGTACTCCCTCCCTTCTGAGCTCTGCCGTGCGCCCAAACAGTGGTTTACCCCCACATATGGGGCATCAGCGTACTCGGGATAAATTGGACAACAACTTTTGGGGTCCAATTTCTCCTGTTACCCTTGTGAAAATAAAAACTTGGGGGCTAAAAATCTTTTTTGTTGGAAAAAAATATATTTTTTTATTTTCACTACTCTGCATTATAAATTTCTGTGAAGCACTTGAGCTTTCAAAGTTCTCACCACATATCTAGATAAGTTCCTTAGGGGGTCTAGTTTCCAAAATTTGGTCACTTGTGGGGGTTTCTACTGTTTAGGTACATTAGGGGTCTGCAAACGCAACATAACGCCCGCAGACAATTCTATCAAAGTCTGCATTGCAAAATGGCGCTCCTTCCCTTCCGAGCTCTGCCGTGCGCCCAAACAGTGGTTTACCCCCACATATGGGGTACCAGCATACTCAGGACAAATTGGACAACAACTTTTGGGGTCCAATTTCTCTTGTTACCCTTGTGAAAATAAAAATTTGGGGGCTAAAAAAATCTTTTTTGTGGGAAAAAAAATATTTTTTATTTTCACTACTCTGCATTATAAACTTCTGTGAAGCACTTGGGCATTCAAAGTTCTCACCACATATCTAGATAAGTTCCTTGGGGGGTCTATTTTCCAAAATGGGGTCACTTGTTGGGGGTTTCTACTGTTTAGGTACATTAGGGGTCTGCAAAGGCAACATAACGCCCGCAGACAATTCTATCAAAGTCTGCATTCCAAAATGGCACTCCTTCCCTTCCGAGCTCTGCCATGCGCCCAAACAGTGGTTTACCCCCACATATGGGGTACCAGCATACTCAGGACAAATTGGACAACAACTTTTGGGGTCCAATTTCTCTTGTTACCCTTGTGAAAATAAAAACTTGGGGGCTAAAAAATCTTTATTGTTAAAAAATATATATTTTTTATTTTCACGACTCTGCATTATAAACTTCTGTGATGCACTTGGGCATTCAAAGTTCTCACTACACATCTAGATAAGTTCCATGGGGGGTCTAGTTTCCAAAATGGGGTCACTTTTGGGGGGTTTCTGCTGTTTAGGCACATCAGGGGCTCTCCAAACGCGACATGGCGTCCGATCTCAATTCCAGTCAATTTTGCATTGAAAAGTCAAATGGCGCTCCTTTGCTTCCGAGCTCAGCCATGCGCCCAAACAGTGGTTTACCCCCACATATGGGGTGTCGGCGTACTCAAGACAAATTGTACAACAGCTTCTGGGGTCCATTTTCTCCTGTTACCCTTGGTAAAATAAAAATTTGGAGGCAAAAAGATCATTTTTGTAGAAAAAATGCGATTTTTTTATTTTCACGGCTCTACGTTATAAACTTCTGTGAAGCACCTGGGGGTTTAAAGTGCTCACCACACATCTAGATAAGTTCCTTAAGGGGTCTAGTTTCCAAAATGGTGTCATATGTGGGGGGTCTCTACTGTTTAGGCACATCAGCGGCTCTCCAAACGTGACATGGCGTCCGATCTCAATTCCAGCCAATTCTACATTGAAAAAGTAAAACGACACTCCTTCTCTTCCAAGCTCTGCGGTGCGCCCAAACAGTGGTTTACCCCCATATATGGGGTATCGACGTACTCAGGAGAAATTGCACAACAACTTTTGTGGTCTAATTTCTCCTGTTACCCTTGTGAAAATAAAAATTTGGGGGCAAAAAGATCATTTTTGTAGAAAAAATGAGATTTTTTATTTTCACGGCTCTACGTTATAAACTTCTGTGAAGCACTTGGGGGTTCAAAGTGCTCACCACACATCTAGATAAGTTCCTTGGGGGGTCTAGTTTCCAAAATGGTATCACTTGTGGGGGGTTTCCACTGTTTAGGCACATCAGGGACTCTCCAAACGCGACATGGCATCCGATCTCAATTCCAGCCAATTCTGCATTGAAAAAGTCAAACGGTGCTCCTTCACTTCCAAGCTCTGCGGTGCGCCCAAACAGTGGTTTACCTCCACATATGGGGTATCGACGTACTCAGGAGAAATTGCACAACAACTTTTGTGGTCTAATTTCTCCTGTTACCCTTGTGAAAATAAGAATTTGTGGGCGAAAAAATCATTTTTGTGAAAACAAATGCGATTTTTTATTTTCACGGCTCTACGTTATAAACTTCTGTGAAGCACTTGGGGGTTCAAAGTGCTCACCACACATCTAGATAAGTTCCTTGGGGGGTCTAGTTTCCAAAATAGTGTCACTTGTGGGGGGTTTCCACTGTTTAGGCACATTAGGGGCTCTCCAAACGCGACATGGCGTCCGATCTCAATTCCAGCCAATTCTGCATTGAAACAGTCAAACGGTGCTCCTTCACTTCCAAGCTCTGCGGTGCGCCCAAACAGTGGTTTACCTCCACATATGGGGTATCGGCGTACTCAGGAAAAATTGCACAACAAAATTTGTGGTTAAATTTCTGTTTTTACACTTGTGAAAATTAAAAAAAATGGTTCTGAAGTAAAATGTTTGCAAAAAAAAGTAAAATGTTAATTTTTTTCTTCCACATTGTTTTAGTTCCTGTGAAGTACGTAAAGGGTTAATAAACTTCTTGAATGTGGTTTTGAGCAGCTTGAGGGGTGCAGTTTTTAGAATGGTGTCACACTTGGTTATTTTCTATCATATAGACCCCTCAAAATCACTTCAAAGGTGATGTGGTCCCTAAAAAAAACATGGTGTTGTAAAAATGAGAAATTGCTGGTCAACTTTTAACCCTTATAACTCCCTAACAAAAAAAAAAATTGTTTCCAAAATTGTGCTGATGTAAAGTAGACATGTGAGAAATGTTATTTATTAACTATTTTTTGTGACATATCTCTCTGATTTAAGGGCATAAAAATACAAAGTTTGAAAATTGCAAAATTTTAAAAATTTTCGCCATATTTCCATTTTTTTCATAAATAATCGCAAGTAATATCGAAGAAATGTTACCACTAACTTGAAGTACAACATGTCACGAAAAAACAATCTCAGAATCAGCGGGATCCGATAAAGCGTTCCAGAGTTATAACCTCATAAAGTGACACTGGTCAGAATTGTAAAAATTGGCTCGGTCATTAAGTACCAAATTGGCTCTGTCACTAAGGGGTTAAAAATAATTAAAAAAAAAAAACGGCAGTTATTCTCACCTTCCGACGGCCCCTGATCTCCTCAGCGGCGCTCCTGGTACGTTCTGTTCCCAGGGATGCTTTGCGCGAAGGACCTATGTGAAGTCACGGATGGAGTTTAGTTTAACCCCTTAACCCTCGGAGCTTTTTTCGGTTCTTCATTTTTCATTTTTCGCTCCCCTCCTTCCCAGAGCCATAACTTTTTTATTTATTTTTCCGTCAGTATGGCTATGTGAGGGCTTATTTTTTGCAGGACGAGTTGTACTTTTGAACAACACTATTGGTTTTACCATATCATGTACTCGAAAACGGGAATAAAATTCCAAGTGCGGTGAAATTGCAAAAAATGTTATCAAAGTGGCGAAAAAAAACTCCAAAGTTTGCTAAAAAAAAAATTGTGAAGTTTTCCGATACTCGTAGCGTCTCCATTTTTCATGATCTGGGGTTGGGTGAGGGCTAATTTTTTTTCGTGCCGAGCTGACGTTTTTAATGATACCAAATTTGTGCAGATACGTACTTTTGATCGCCCGTAATTGCATTTTAATGCAATGTCGCGGCGACCAAAAAACGTAATTCTGTCATTTTGAATTTTTTGATCGCTACGCCGTTTAGTGATCAGGTTAATCCTTTTTTTATTGATAGATCGGGCGATTCTGAACTATGTGTAAGTTTGAATTTTTTTATTGTTTTATTTTGATTGGGGTGAAAGGGGGGCGATTTGAACTTTTATGTTTTTTATTTTTTTCATATTTTTAAACACATTTTTTTTTTAGTTTTGGCATGCTTCAATAGCCTCCATAGGAGGCTAGAAGCTGACATAGCCTGATCGGCTCTGCTACATAGAAGCGATGCTCAGATCACCTCTATGTAGCTGAATTACAGCATTGCTATGAGCGCCGACAACAGGGTGGCACTCATAGCAATCTGTTATCAACAACCATAGACGTCTGGGTTGTGATAGCAACGCACCCATGACCCAAGATCAGGTGACGGGGGTCAGCAGTGTGCGTATTTCCGGCCGGGTGGCAGGAAGCGTTTATTAAGTGCCGCTGTCAGTGGCATTTAACTAGTTAATAGGTGCAAGCGGATCGCGATTCCGCTGGCGCCTATTGCGGGCACATGTCAGCTGTTTAAAACAGCTGACATGTTGCGGCATTGAGGTGGGCTCACCACTGGAGGGATACTGCCAGCTGACGTACTATTCCGTCAGCTGGCAGAAAGGGGTTAAGGCCACATTCACACATTCAGTATTTGGTCAGTATTTTACCTCAGTATTTGTAAGTGAAAACCAGGAGTGGGTGATAAATCCAGAAGTGGTGACATGTTTCTATTATACTTTTCCTCTGATTGTTCCTGATTTTGGCTTACAAATACTGAGGTAAAATACTGACCATGTGAATGTGGCCTAACAGATTTTTCCACCTGATTCATCATTTAAGGCTTTTTGAAAAATCCTAAAATTTGTTGCAATTGTGTTCCAGTCCTCCAAAGCGATTTTATGTATGTCCGTTATTTTCATTCAATGTTTGTGAAACTTATGACTTTTTGCTCAAAAAAGTCACAAAAAAGCTTGAAAGCAAAAATAACAGCAATTTTTGACTTTGTGCTACATTTATGAACCACATACCGGTAAATTTGAAACAGAAAACGTCAGCGAATATCACAAGACAAAAAATGAAAAATATATATGAGTATCTTGATACTGTGCTAGACAATAGATAGAAAAATATGAAAATTTGAGAGCCCTCAGTGGTTGATACCATCTTTTCAGTCAGCCATTAAAAGGTAACAAATTGCAAGCTTTCGAGACTACTCAGGTCTCTTCATCTATGCCTGATAAAGAGACCTGAGTAGTCTCGATAGCTTGCAATTTGTCACCATCTTTTCAGGTAGACATTAAAAGGTATCAACCACTGAGGACTCTCAAGTCTTAAGATTTGAAATAAAAAATGAAATCAAATCCAAAATATGTGAATGAATGATTGCATCAGTTCTTCTAGACCAGTATTTCCCAAACTCCAATCCTCATGGCCCCCAATACACCATATTTTCAGGATTTCCTCAGTATTGCACAGGTGAGAGAACCTGTGGACATTTCTGATGCCTTAATAATAATTCCATCACCTGAGTAATACGAAGGAAATACTGAAAATAAGAATACTCATCCTTTTCAGAAGAATGAACTCAGCTTGCATGTAGTGTCAGCTGTAGGGCTCCTTCTCACTTGCGAGAAATACGGCCGAGTCTCGCAGGTTAAAACCCTACAATGGCGCCGGCACTCCAGAACGGAGCGTGCAGACGCACAGCAATACAAGGAGCTGCACGCTCCGCTCTGGAGTGCCGGCGCCATTGCAGGGTTTTAACCTGCGAGACTCGGACGTATTTCTCGCAAGTGAGAAGGAGCCCTTACAATGACATTCACCTCTGCCTAAAAGGAAGACTATTGTGAACAAGAGTTCTGAGGAACTCGTGTTTCCTGATAATCGGCAAGGTGACAACAGGCTGCCAATCACCCAACTAATGAGTAAATAGCTTGTTAGTAGTAGTAGTGAAATATTATTTTTGAGCTTGCTTAAAAAATCACCGCTTTCGACAGCACATGGCCCTGTGTAAGTGGACCTGTGCTGCCGAGAACCATGAACGCCCATGCGCACCGAGCCATCTATGAGTGATCATTCTGTATGCAGCAAAAAAGCAGTTTACCTGTCTAAACGGGTTATTAAACGACAGCTGACTGACATGTAGCCAACTGGCCGTCGTTTTCAGCCGCCGATCGGGCAATGTAGATGAGCCCCTAGTCTTTCTCCCGGTGATCTATGTATTCAGTGTAGCTTATGCCAGCATGAAATCATCATTATTGGCAGCACATCGCCCCTTGTAAATAGGGGATGTGCGGCTAGTAACATGTTCTGCATATGGGTCGTAAGGTTGTATTAGCGATCGTTCTGTCCCCATCATCGCGCCGAGTAATCAGGGGCTGATCCGCGCTCGTTACTGACCTGACGTTGGTCATTGTATATGGGCCATTACATGTCACAATACACTAATATCATCACAACCTGGTATACATTCGATATACGATGATAATAAGAGACGAGCTTATCATCTTCTTACACAATATTTTTTCCCAGCTATATTTAAACTAGATCATTAGTGAGATTAAGCTCTGCAAAAGTTCCGTTTTCACCCTACCTGTCCCTACGCATCAATTATTTACTGGGATCCTCAAGAATTTTAACAACGTAGTTTAAATTGTTCATTTCAATGTTCCGCGGTTGCCATGGTAACCCACCCCCTGACAGCTACCGCAAGAAGAGTCTGTGTCACTTGGTGAAGAGGCATCACATTACCATGGAAATGATTGCCTTTCATTGAAATGTGCATTTCTAGTTAATCTTCCACTACAAATTGAAAAGCATCTCGGCGCCTCTCGCTCCAGTCCAGCCCTAAACTAATAAAATGCCAATACACAGGGCTATGTGCATTGTTTGACAACATGAATACACCATTCATATGACCTTTACCCTCCTCTGAGTGCAAAACCAATGGCCAATACAAGATCATCTAAAAGTAATGCTATTAGGGCATATTCACACTGCAGATTGTGGCAGGAATAGTGGGATCTGCAGAAATAATCCCACTCACACATATGGAACGGTTTGGATTTGTATAATGTGTAAAGCGATAGGTTAAAGGTAGATGAGACATGTAACAACCGGCGATAAACAAGGCGATGTTACAACGTTATAGCTGCCATATGCTGTTTATTCTCTTTACATGTAAAGTATCCAAGATGGACTATTACATGAGGTATTTGCAGACTCCATGTCCGGGGCACGTGTATTGTCAGGCTCAGGCCTGTCACATCCGGTAATCTCCTTTGTATAGAAGTGGCAGAGCTCCTGTGCTGTGGCATCATCCTGGCAGGCCTCAGGTCTGTGTATGCAGCGCTGAGTGACTGGCGTATGCCAGGGCACAAATCATCCTGCCTGGTATAGAGCACATTCACTGACGCCTGCCCAGCGGGGGAATCCATAGCAGATGAGCCGAGAAAACAACAGAATGGATGTGGAGAACAATATAGTAATGTTCTGAGAAGTTCTACCAAGCACAGGATACCGTGCCCATTCCTATGTGCAGAAGACAAGACGTGGACAGGACACTAAATATCCTGCACCTTCATTTATGTCCACTAATGTACGTATCAGTATGTCCCCATGCCCACAGGACACCGTCCTTATATGCCAATGCTCACAGCACAGCGCCACATTATACATGTAATATGCCAATGCTCACAGCACAATGTCACATGTGTACATGTAATATGCCAATGCTCACAGCACAGCGCCACATTATACATGTAATATGCCAATGCTCACAGCACAATGTCACATTATACATGTAATATGTCAATGCTCACAGCACAGTGCCACACTACACATGTAATATGCCTATGCTCACAGCACAGTGTCACATTATACATGTAATATGCCAATGCTCACAGCACAGCGCCACATTATACATGTAATATGCCAATGCTCACAACACAGTGCCACATTATACATGTAATATGTCAATGCTCACAGCACAGTGCCACACTACACATGTAATATGCCTATGCTCACAGCACAGTGTCACATTATACATGTAATATGCCAATGCTCACAGCACAGTGCCACATTATACATGTAATATGCCAATGCTCACAGCACAGCGCCACATGTGTACATGTAATATGCCAATGCTCACAGCACAATGTCACATTATACATGTAATATGCCAATGCTCACAGCACAGTGCCACATGTGTACATATAATATGCCAATGCTCACAGCACAGTGCCACATTATACATGTAATATACCAATGCTCACAGCACAGTGCCACATTATACATGTAATATACCAATGCTCACAGCACAGTGCCACACTACACATGTAATATGCCTATGCTCACAGCACAGTGTCACATTATACATGTAATATGCCAATGCTCACAGCACAGCGCCACATGTGTACATGTAATATGCCAATGCTCACAGCACAATGTCACATTATACATGTAATATGCCAATGCTCACAGCACAGTGCCACATGTGTACATATAATATGCCAATGCTCACAGCACAGTGCCACATTATACATGTAATATACCAATGCTCACAGCACAGTGCCACATTATACATGTAATATGCCAATGCTCACAGCACAGCGCCACATTATACATGTAATATACCAATGCTCACAGCACAGTGCCACATTATACATGTAATATGCCAATGCTCACAGCACAGTGCCACATTATACATGTAATATGCCAATGCTCACAGCACAGTGCCACATTATACATGTAATATGCCAATGCTCACAGCACAGCGCCACATTATACATGTAATATACCAATGCTCACAGCACAGCGCCACATTATACATGTAATATGCCAATGCTCACAGCACAGCGCCACATTATACATGTAATATACCAATGCTCACAGCACAGTGCCACATTATACATGTAATATGCCAATGCTCACAGCACAGTGCCACATTATACATGTAATATGCCAATGCTCACAGCACAGTGCCACATTATACATGTAATATGCCAATGCTCACAGCACAGTGCCACATTATACATGTAATATGCCAATGCTCACAGCACAGTGCCACACTACACATGTAATATGCCAATGCTCACAGCACAGTGTCACATTATACATGTAATATGCCAATGCTCACAGCACAGTGCCACATTATACATGTAATATGCCAATGCTCACAGCACAGTGCCACATTATACATGTAATATGCCAATGCTCACAGCACAGCGCCACATTATACATGTAATAGACCAATGCTCACAGCACAGTGCCACACTAAACATGTAATAAGCCAATGCTCACAGCACAGTGCCACACTACACATGTAATATGCCAATGCTCACAGCACAGTGCCACATGAGTACATGTAATATGCCAATACTCACAGCACAGTGCCACATTATACATGTAATATGCCAATGCTCACAGCACAGTGCCACATTATACATGTAATATGCCAATGCTCACAACACAGTGCCACACTACACATGTAATATGCCAATGCTCACAGCACAGTGTCACATTATACATGAAATATGCCAATGCTCACAGCACAATGCCCCATGTGTACATGTAATATACCAATGCTCACAGCACAGTGCACCATGTGTACATGTAATATACCAATGTTCACAGCACAGTGCCACATTATACATGTAATATGCCAATGCTCACAGCACAGTGCCCCATGTGTACATGTAATATGCCAATCCTCACAGCACAGTGCCACACTACACATGTAATGTGCCAATGCTCACAGCACAGTGCCCCATGTGTACATGTAATATGCCAATGCTCAGAACAGTGCCATAGTACATATATATTCCAAGGCTCAGAACACAGTGCCACATGTGTACATGTAATATTCCAATGCTCATAGTAAAGTGCCCCATGTGTACATGTAATATGCCAATGTTCACAGCACAGTGCCACATTATGCATGTAATATGCCAATGCTCACAGCACAGTGCCACATGTGTACATGTAATATACCAAAGTTCACAGCACAGTGCCACACTACACATGTAATATGCCATACTCAAAGCACAGTGCCACATGTGTACATGTAATTTACCAATGTTCACAGCACAGTGCAACATTATACATGTAATATGCCAATGCTCACAGCACAGTGCCACATTATACATGTAATATGCCAATGCTCACAGCACAGTGCCACACTACACATGTAATATGCCAATGCTCACAGCACAGTGCCACATTATACATGTAATAAGCCAATGCTCACAGCACAGTGCCACACTACACATGTAATATGCCAATGCTCACAGCACAGTGCCACACTACACATGTAATATGCCAATGCTCACAGCACAGTGTCACATTATACATGTAATATGCCAATGCTCACAGCACAGTGCCACATTATACATGTAATATGCCAATGCTCACAGCACAGTGCCACATTATACATGTAATATGCCAATGCTCACAGCACAGTGCCACATTATACATGTAATATGCCAATGCTCACAGCACAGTGCCACACTACACATGTAATATGCCAATGCTCACAGCACAGTGTCACATTATACATGTAATATGCCAATGCTCACAGCACAGCACCACATGTGTACATGTAATATGCCAATGCTCACAGCACAATGTCACATTATACATGTAATATACCAATGCTCACAGCACAGTGCCACATGTGTACATGTAATATGCCAATGCTCACAGCACAGTGCCACATTATACATGTAATATACCAATGCTCACAGCACAGTGCCACATTATACATGTAATATGCCAATGCTCACAGCACAGTGCCACACTACACATGTAATATGCCAATGCTCACAGCACAGTGCCACATTATACATGTAATAAGCCAATGCTCACAGCACAGTGCCACACTACACATGTAATATGCCAATGCTCACAGCACAGTGCCACACTACACATGTAATATGCCAATGCTCACAGCACAGTGCCACAAGTGTACATGTAATATGCCAATGCTCACAGCACAGTGTCACATTATACATGTAATATGCCAATGCTCACAGCACAGTGCCACACTACACATGTAATATGCCAATGCTCACAGCACAGAGTCACATTATACATGTAATATGTCAATGCTCACAGCACAGTGCCACATTATACATGTAATATGCCAATGCTCACAACACAGTGCCACATTATACATGTAATATGCCAATGCTCACAGCACAGTGTCACATTATACATGAAATATGCCAATGCTCACAGCACAGTGCCCCATGTGTACATGTAATATACCAATGCTCACAGCACAGTGCACCATGTGTACATGTAATATGCCAATGCTCACACCACAGTGCCCCATGTGTACATGTAATATGCCAATGTTCACAGCACAGTGCCACATTATTCATGTAATATGCCAATGCTCACCTCACAGTGCCACACTACACATGTAACGTGCCAATGCTCACAGCACAGTGCCCCATGTGTACATGTAATATACCAATGTTCACAGCACAGTGCCACATTATACATGTAATATGCCAATGCTCACAGCACAGTGCCCCATGTGTACATGTAATATGCCAATCCTCACAGCACAGTGCCACACTACACATGTAATGTGCCAATGCTCACAGCACAGTGCCCCATGTGTACATGTAATATGCCAATGCTCAGAACAGTGCCATAGTACATATATATTCCAATGCTCAGAACACAGTGCCACATGTGTACATGTAATATTCCAATGCTCATAGTAAAGTGCCCCATGTGTACATGTAATATGCCAATGTTCACAGCACAGTGCCACATTATGCATGTGATATGCCAATGCTCACAGCACAGTGCCACATGTGTACATGTAATATACCAAAGTTCACAGCACAGTGCCACACTACACATGTAATATGCCATACTCAAAGCACAGTGCCACATGTGTACATGTAATTTACCAATGTTCACAGCACAGTGCAACATTATACATGTAATATGCCAATGCTCACAGCACAGTGCCCCATATGTACAAGTAGTATACCAATGCTCATAGCACAGTGCCCCATGTGTACATGTAATATGCCAATGTTCACAGCACAGTGCCACATTGTACATGTAATATGCCAATGCTCACCTCAGTGCCACACTACACATGTAATATGCCAATGCTCACAGCACAGTGCCCCATGTGTACATATAATATGCCAATGCTCACAGCACAGTGCCCCATGTGTACATGTAATATGCCAATGCTCACAGCACAGTGCCCCATGTGTACATGTAATATACCAATGTTCACAGCACAGTGCCACACTACACATGTAATATGCCAATGCTCACAGCACAGTGTCACATTATACATGTAATATGCCAATGCTCACAGCACAGTGCCCCATGTGTACATGTAATACGCCAATGCTCACAGCACAGTGCCCCATGTGTACATGTCATATACCAATGCTCACAGCACAGTGCCCCATGTGTACATGTAATATACCAATGTTCACAGCACAGTGCCACATTATACATGTAATATGCCAATGCTCACAGCACAGTGCCATAGTACATATGTAATATGCCAATGCTCACAGCACAGTGCCACATGTGTACATGTACTATACCAATGCTCACAGCACAGCGCCACATTATACATGTAATATGCCAATGCTCACAGCACAGTGCCACATTATACATGTAATATGCCAATGCTCACAGCACAGTGCCCCATGTGTACATGTAATATGCCAATGCTCACAGCACAGTGTTACATTATACATGTAATATGCCAATGCTCACAGCACAGCGCCACATTATACATGTACTATACCAATGCTCACAGCACAGTGCCACATTATACATGTACTATACCAATGCTCACAGCACAGTGCCACATTATACATGTAATATGCCAATGCTCACAGCACAGTGTCACATTATACATGTAATATACCAATGCTCACAGCACAGTGCCACATTATACATGTACTATACCAATGCTCACAGCGCCACATTATACATGTAATATGCCAATGCTCACAGCACAGTGCCACATTATACATGTAATATACCAATGCTCACAGCACAGTGCCACATTATACATGTAATATACCAATGCTCACAGCACAGTGCCACATGTGTACATGTAATATGCCAATGCTCACAGCACAGCGCCACATTATACATGTAATATGCCAATGCTCACAGCACAGTGCCACATTATACATGTAATATACCAATGCTCACAGCACAGTGCCACATTATACATGTAATATACCAATGCTCACAGCACAGTGCCACATTATACATGTAATATACCAATGCTCACAGCACAGTGCCACATTATACATGTAATATGCCAATGCTCACAGCACAGTGCCCCATGTGTACATGTAATATGCCAATGCTCACAGCACAGTGCCACATTATACATGTAATATGCCAATGCTCACAGCACAGTGTCACATTATACATGTAATATGCCAATGCTCACAGCACAGTGCCACATTATACATGTAATATGCCAATGCTCACAGCACAGTGCCCCATGTGTACATGTAATATACCAATGCTCACAGCACAGTGCCACATTATACATGTAATATGCCAATGCTCACAGCACAGTGTCACATTATACATGTAATATGCCAATGCTCACAGCACAGTGCCCCATGTGTACATGTAATATACCAATGCTCACAGCACAGTGCCACATTATACATGTAATATACCAATGCTCACAGCACAGTGCCACACTACACATGTAATATGCCAATGCTCACAGCACAGCGCCACATTATACATGTAATATGGCAATGCTCACAGCACAGTGCCACATTATACATGTAATATGCCAATGCTCACAGCACAGTGCCACATTATACATGTAATATGCCAATGCTCACAGCACAGTGCCCCATGTGTACATGTAATATGCCAATGCTCACAGCACAGTGCCACATTATACATGTAATATACCAATGCTCACAGCACAGTGCCACATTATACATGTAATATACCAATGCTCACAGCACAGTGCCACATTATACATGTAATATACCAATGCTCACAGCACAGTGCCACATTATACATGTAATATACCAATGCTCACAGCACAGTGCCACATTATACATGTAATATGCCAATGCTCACAGCACAGTGCCACATTATACATGTAATATGCCAATGCTCACAGCACAGTGCCACATTATACATGTAATATGCCAATGCTCACAGCACAGTGCCCCATGTGTACATGTAATATGCCAATGCTCACAGCACAGTGCCACATTATACATGTAATATACCAATGCTCACAGCGCAGTGCCACATTATACATGTAATATACCAATGCTCACAGCACAGTGCCACACTACACATGTAATATGCCAATGCTCACAGCACAGCGCCACATTATACATGTAATATGGCAATGCTCACAGCACAGTGCCACATTATACATGTAATATACCAATGCTCACAGCACAGTGCCACATTATACATGTAATATACCAATGCTCACAGCACAGTGCCACATTATACATGTAATATACCAATGCTCACAGCACAGTGCCACATTATACATGTAATATGCCAATGCTCACAGCACAGTGCCACATTATACATGTAATATACCAATGCTCACAGCACAGTGCCACATTATACATGTAATATACCAATGCTCACAGCACAGTGCCACATGTGTACATGTAATATACCAATGCTCACAGCACAGTGCCACATTATACATGTAATATACCAATGCTCACAGCACAGTGCCACATTATACATGTAATATGCCAATGCTCACAACACAGTGCCACATTATACATGTAATATGCCAATGCTCACAGCACAGTGCCACATTATACATGTAATATGCCAATGCTCACAGCACAGTGCCACATTATACATGTAATATGCCAATGCTCACAACACAGTGCCACATTATACATGTAATATGCCAATGCTCACAGCACAGTGCCCCATGTGTACATGTAATATACCAATGCTCACAGCACAGTGCCACATTATACATGTAATATACCAATGCTCACAGCACAGTGCCACACTACACATGTAATATGCCAATGCTCACAGCACAGCGCCACATTATACATGTAATATGGCAATGCTCACAGCACAGTGCCACATTATACATGTAATATGCCAATGCTCACAGCACAGTGCCACATTATACATGTAATATGCCAATGCTCACAGCACAGTGCCCCATGTGTACATGTAATATGCCAATGCTCACAGCACAGTGCCACATTATACATGTAATATACCAATGCTCACAGCACAGTGCCACATTATACATGTAATATACCAATGCTCACAGCACAGTGCCACATTATACATGTAATATACCAATGCTCACAGCACAGTGCCACATTATACATGTAATATACCAATGCTCACAGCACAGTGCCACATTATACATGTAATATGCCAATGCTCACAGCACAGTGCCACATTATACATGTAATATGCCAATGCTCACAGCACAGTGCCACATTATACATGTAATATGCCAATGCTCACAGCACAGTGCCCCATGTGTACATGTAATATGCCAATGCTCACAGCACAGTGCCACATTATACATGTAATATACCAATGCTCACAGCGCAGTGCCACATTATACATGTAATATACCAATGCTCACAGCACAGTGCCACACTACACATGTAATATGCCAATGCTCACAGCACAGCGCCACATTATACATGTAATATGGCAATGCTCACAGCACAGTGCCACATTATACATGTAATATACCAATGCTCACAGCACAGTGCCACATTATACATGTAATATACCAATGCTCACAGCACAGTGCCACATTATACATGTAATATACCAATGCTCACAGCACAGTGCCACATTATACATGTAATATGCCAATGCTCACAGCACAGTGCCACATTATACATGTAATATACCAATGCTCACAGCACAGTGCCACATTATACATGTAATATACCAATGCTCACAGCACAGTGTCACATGTGTACATGTAATATACCAATGCTCACAGCACAGTGCCACATTATACATGTAATATACCAATGCTCACAGCACAGTGCCACATTATACATGTAATATGCCAATGCTCACAACACAGTGCCACATTATACATGTAATATGCCAATGCTCACAGCACAGTGCCACATTATACATGTAATATGCCAATGCTCACAGCACAGTGCCACATTATACATGTAATATGCCAATGCTCACAACACAGTGCCACATTATACATGTAATATGCCAATGCTCACAGCACAGTGCCACATTATACATGTAATATGCCAATGCTCACAGCACAATGTCACATTACTTATGTACATATAACAGGGATTACATGCACACAACAGAGAATACCATGTCCCTTCATTTCCAGTTTAGTGCCATGCACGCAGCACAGTATGCAGAGCCTCCTCACATATGTGTACAGTAATCCACATACAATACATTATATACTGTCTGCAATGAATAACATATATAAAGCACAGATCTCACCTCCTTCATGCCCACATTTGTCAGGGTACCCTGACCACATTGGTATGTGCATAATGGCATGACTGACCCATCATGTATGAGACAGCAACAAATGGCTGCAGTAGGTGGATGTGCCATCACCAGCCCCACTGCCCACATGGATCATCACATGGATGACTCTGCTCTTTCTCACCTCTTCCTCCTCTTGATAGTCCTGCAGGATGGCATCAGAATAGGCGGCTGTGCCCCTTGTAGCTGTGGAGCTCCTGGTTAGATGAGAGCAGCCTTGTGGATCCCCATTCCTCTCATTCCCCACCTCCTCTCTGCTGCATGGAGCAGTGAATGCCTCCCCTCCCTCCAGTGAGATTACAGTAATGACAGACCATGAGATCCCCTCCTAGTCTTTGTCTTCACAATGCAGGACGACCCAGTGCAGATCCCAATCAGGAGGATTATAGCAGCAGCATGTCAGGAAGCTGTCAGCAGGCTGCCAGGATGGGGCACAGCACTGGGCATACATGCAGATCAGTGCATCCCTGTGTAGCTGGGCATGTGCCTGCCTAGATGCCCACACTGAGCATGCTATCTATGCCAGCTTTTCTAGCTAGTAACTGCTGAGCACTATTCTCCCATCTCACTGGAGCTACAGGGGGCGCTGCTGAGGTCATAGGAGGTGGGAGAAGTCTCTAATGCAGAATGCATCCAGGACAGTCCCTGCCTAATGATATCCTGCTCAGGAAGCACAGACATGGGAAACACCTGTAGGGAAAGGAATTAGGAGGGGTTACCAGGCTGGAAACATAGCGGGGTCATTGCATGTTCAAATAGTGCAGGTTAGCTAGGTAGAAAACCCAACATGGTGATTTAAAAGCATGGAAACTATCAGTGGAGAAGCTCTAGTGGCTGATACATCCCTCTTTTGAATGTAGATTATGAGCTAGTGGTCTAATGTAAGATTTCTTCCATCACATCCTCCTCAGGGAACAACTGTTTCCATGTTGGAGACTATAAATTGTCCCGTAAAAGAATGGACCTCTTTATGGTCAATGGGCCCATGACTGGTGCCCCAGGATGTGACCTCAGAACTGGTCATTATATAACCACATGCAGATCTGTCAGGTGCCATTGGGGTCTCTCTTGTTTGTTCTGTCTAGAGAGCAAAGAGAATGCTAGCCCCCCCCCCCCCCCCCCCGTCAAAAAATGAAATAAAGGGGGGGTCTCATGGCATTACAGATCTTAGGAATATTGTTGTTATCAGATATGCACATTGGGCTTTAATTTAGGGTTCAATCTCAGGTCAGTTTAAATGTCCATGGTGAGCTAT
The DNA here is from genome assembly GCF_051348905.1 of Ranitomeya variabilis. NCBI lineage: Eukaryota > Metazoa > Chordata > Amphibia > Anura > Dendrobatidae > Ranitomeya > Ranitomeya variabilis. The sequence continues at coordinate 833,948,546 of NC_135233.1, forward strand.
TTTTAGAAGCTCTGGTTTTAACTGGCGCTTTTGGCGCCCATTTCAAATGATTTTTATTGGTGGTTATGGTTGTTGGGCAGATTTATTCTGCTATATATTTACCGGCTTTTACCAGGGAACATCATTCCGCTGGAGCAGTGAAGAAAAGAAGAGTCCTTTCCATGATGGAAGATTTACTTCAGCAGCTGATATCCAGAGCCGGCGCAGAGGGCGGGGTTGACTGGCTGAGGAGCTGCCTGGCTATAGAACCTTATGCAGTAGCTTCCGAAGCCGTCTCCCCCCCTCCCTTACCGGCATCCCAGCCTGAGTCCTCGCGTCAAGAATCTGCAGAGCCACCGTCTGTCAGTGGAGTTCCAGGCTCTCCGGCGCTGCCGGCAACACAGGAAGGACCGCGCCCGGCTCAGAGGTCCAGACGCCGCTCTCAAGCGCCCTCCAGGAAACCTCGCGGCGCTGCAGCCAGGAGATCTCGCAGCCCGGCGCGAGATCTCCCACAGCGTCTGCAGCCGTCGCCAGCCGCGTCATCAGTGAGCGCTGGCAGCTCAGGGGTAAGATGCAGCCGTACAAGCGCTGCGGAAACCCCTCTGTCAGGCGCCCTGTCGGCGATGGCTGCGGCCTCCTCCAGCATCCCAGCTCCCGCACCGGACCGCGTGCTCCCGCAGCGTGAGGACTCCATCGGGTCAGGATCAGCTGGCTCGCACCGGCGCTCGCCCAACTTGGAGGGCTGGAGCGCTGGCAACGCTTCTGGACGCAGCAGCGACGCCATCAGTAGGGGTGAGAACATTCATGTGCCCCTGTCTGTCTCGCACTCTGATTTCAAAAACATGATCAAGGATGTGGTTTCAGAGACACTGGGGGAGGTTTTTAAATCTCCTTCTCCCACAGTTGTCAGTTTTGACAACAGTCCTGGAATTTCCACATCCTCTACGGTAATTCCTCAGAATCATTTTAAAGAAGCTCTGACTTGTGAGCTTTCTCCCCTTGGTTTTCATCTCAGCTCAGCAACAAAGGAGCTGATTTGGAGTAACCAATACATTGATTTATTTTCTCTGCTTCCTCGCAGGGATCAGCCGGGTAGGTTGGAGAGGCGCGATGAAAGATCTGATTCTGATGACGTTAAGCGTGGTCACATCAGGTCTTTCAACAATTGGATACAGGCCTTTTCAATTTACTCGGCGGTCCTGGGCGAGAAATCACCCAATTTATGTAGTAAATTGTTTCAACACATTGATATAATTTTGGAGGCATACCGCAACTTTGGCGGTTTTGCCTGGATTAATTACGACGAATCCTTTAGGCAAAAGTTAGCTGTTCATCCTGACCTCTCCTGGGGTACGAAGGATGTGGGGCTTTGGATTAATCTGATGCTGCCTCAGAGACAGTCTTCAGCTAAACAGGTGTCATCAGCCCTTCCTAAGAAGGGCGTCTGCTTTGCTTTTAATGACTCTGTCTGTAAGTGGAATACGAACTGCAGATTTCGACATGAGTGTTCATTTTGCGGAAATGCGCACTCTATGTCACGATGCTTTAAAAAGCAGTCCGCTCAGCAAACACTTTCCAAAGACAGTAATGCAAAAAGCCTCGACCCCAGTGAAGCTGGAAAGACTGGTGTACTGGCTAAACAAGTACCCAGATCTTCTGAGCAGTAAATTAATTTTTAACGGGTTTTCTAAAGGTTTTTTTGTGCCTTCTTTTAAAGGGATCGGTTGTAAGTTGTTAAGGAATCTTCCCTCTCTGGCGTTTAATCCCGAAATAGCTAGAGAAAAATTTTTTAGCGAGCTGGAACTTGGTAGGGTCGCAGGTCCTTTTACCTCCCCTCCTTTCCCAAATTTTCGTATTTCTCCGTTAGGTTTAGTACCCAAAAAAGATACGGGATCTTTCCGCCTGATTCACCACCTATCGTACCCCACCGGTTCATCTCTAAATGATGAGGTAGATAAAGACGTCTGTTCTGTTAGCTACTCATCATTTGACTTGGCCATAGACATGCTTAGGACTATGGGTAAGAACGCTCTTATGTCCAAATCGGACATTAAGTCGGCGTTTCGGTTATTACCTATAGATCCTAACGGTTTTAATTCGTTAGGCTTTTATTTTGAAAACCATTTTTTCTTTGACAAATGCCTCCCTATGGGCTTTTCCCTGTCTTGTTTTTACTTCGAGAGCTTCTCATCATTTTTGCATTGGATACTGGAATCCAATTCCCCTAATGTCAATATTTTGCATTATCTAGACGATTTTTTGTTTGTAGGCCCCCCTGAATCCTCAATTTGTTTAGATACACTTAATAGTTTTATTAAAATGTGCGAGTATTTTGGTGTTCCCATTGCCCATGAGAAAACCGTTTTTCCTTGTAATTGTATCGAGTTTTTAGGCGTTACGTTAGACTCGGTTAAAATGGAATCCAGACTCCCGCTGGACAAAATTGTAAAATTATCCACTGCACTAAATAATTGTCTTACCAAAAAGAAGGTGATCTTAAAGGATCTTCAATCTTTACTCGGCCTACTAAATTTTGCTTTGCGTATTATTCCAATCGGTCAAGTTTTTTCTAGACGGCTTTATGATGCTACCAAAGGATTAACGTCTCCTACTTCGCATATCAGAATTTCTTCTGAGATGAAGGAGGATGTAAAAATTTGGTTAGAATTTCTTTCAGATTTTAACGGAAAGTCTTGCTGGCAAACTGCTTTTATTTCTGCTGACTCAATCCCCTTCTCTGTTTCAGTGAATTCCACTTTTGGCTGTGGTGTTCTCTTGTCACATCATTGGTGTTATGTTCAGTGGCCATCTCATTGGTTGGATTCTCATATCACAAATAATGAGATGGTGCTGGAACTCTTTGCAATTTTTTGGGGGCTCTATTTATGGGGCTCTTTGATTCAGAACTCCAGGATTAGCATCTTTTCATTGAATCAAGGAGTACTTCTCTCCATAAACACCCTGTCCTCTAAAAATAAATGTGCTTCTTTGATTATGAGACAGTTGGTTTTAACATGCCTAAAATTTAATATTTGGATCAAAGCGAAACAAGGTGTGAGTGCATGGGCTTCAGTGGCGGGTTCACTGTACAAACATGAGCGGTCAATCTTTTGCTTACAGGTACCCAACGCAGATTTGGAGCCAACTCCTTGCCCGCAGTCAATTTGGGAGCTGATTTCGATCTGATTCCTCAGTGTATTAGGAATTCCCTCTCTGCTAGATCATGGGCCGATTATTCGGCCGCGTGGCTTAGATGGGTGAATTTTTGCGCCCTTCATAACTTAAATTGTAATGTATCCAATGCCTTATCCGGCCTGCAGTTTGCAGTATCTCTGTCTGAATCAGGCCTCTCCCACTCAGCTATAGCTAAATCCATTGCAGGGGTATCGTTTTTTCTAAAATTAAGGGGTAACCCCCCGCTAACTAGTTTTTTCCCCTTAAAGCAATTTTTGAAGGGCTTGAAGAGATCTAACTTTAAACCCGATTCAAGACGCCCGATCTCTTTCCAGCTTTTGAAGGAATTATGCTTAGCGCTCCCTGATGTTTGTAGTTCTAGAGAGGAGAGCCTTTTATTTTATTCAATATTCACACTCACATTTTTCGGTGCCTTGCGGGTTGGCGAGGTAGTCTCAACTAAAAAATCGGAACCTTCTGGTCTGTTCATGTCTGATGTCAGAGTTGATAATTCTCAAGTAGTTTTATTTATTAGAAAATCAAAAACAGACCAGATGGGCAGAGGATCTAGGTTAATTATTAACTCTTTCCCTGAGCCGTTAATCTGCCCAGTATCTAGTTTTATGCGTTGACTTACTATTAGGCCAGATATTTCAGGCCCGTTATTTATTCATTTGGATGGTTTACCTGTAACTATATTTCAATTCAATGCAGTCCTAAAAAAATGCTTATGTTCTTTGAATTATCAACACCTTAGGATCACTTCCCATTCTTTCCGTATAGGAGCTGCTACCGAAGCAGCCAGATCAGGCTTAGAGGATGCTTCAATACAGAAATTGGGTAGATGGGAATCTAATAGATTCAAATTGTATGTTCGCCACGAACTTTACGATTACTAATTATCTATTTATTTTTCAGGTCCATTCATAGTTTGGATTATTGGACACTCGTATATTTTTTGGGCAGAGAAGAGGGCCAGGCAGAGAGTTTATACTGAGAATTTATCATTTAATTCTTCTCAAGTTCAGATCTTCTGGCACAGTGTTCGGGGCATGAAATGGTCAAATTTTTGTTTTGAGTTTAGAAAATGTATTAACATGTTTCCTTTTCCAGATTTAGTGATTTTTCATCTGTCCGGTAACGATCTGGGCAAAATGAGAACTTTAGATTTATTGGCTTTTATGAGGTCTGATATTTGCAGCATTAGACAGTCCTTTCCGTCTGTGGGTCTTGTTTTTTCTGAAATTGTCCCCAGAATTTTATGGTCTGATTCTAAGTTTTTATTTTTGGATAAGATTCGTAAAAGAATTAATAGGAGTATGAGTAAATTTTTACCATTAATTGGCGGTTTTTCTTTTCGTCATGAGGATTTAGAAGGGTTTTTACCGGGGCTTTTCCGGAATGATTTGGTCCATTTATCAGTTATTGGATTGGATATTTTTAACTTAAATTTACAATCGATGGTTGAAAAGTGGCTGTGTGGTTATGGGGGGGCCTCGCCTCTTTGAGGCTTGGCTCTTGGGAAAATCGCCCATTGGTATGGGCGGATTGGATTTGGTCTTTTTATGGAAATATGGAAGTTGTGATTACATTATTTATTCTGTTTGTAACTGGTTTAACCCTAAATAAACATCACGGCCATTTTTCTTCCACTCATTAAATTATGTGTTGTGTTTTTATTTATTATTTAAGGAATAGATCTTGTAATGCCATGCTAGCCCCCCCCCCGTCAAAAAATGAAATAAAGGGGGGGTCTCATGGCATTACAGATCTTAGGAATATTGTTGTTATCAGATATGCACATTGGGCTTTAATTTAGGGTTCAATCTCAGGTCAGTTTAACCCCTTCACCCCCAAGGGTGGTTTGCACGTTAATGACCGGGCCAATTTTTACAATTCTGACCACTGTCCCTTTATGAGGCTATAACTCTGGAACGCTTTGACGGATCTTGGCGATTCTGACATTGTTTTCTCGTGACATATTGTACTTCATGTTAAAGGTAAAATTTATTCGATATAACTTGCGTTTATTTGTGAAAAAAATGGAAATTTGGCGAAAATTTTGAAAATTTTGCAATTTTCCAACTTTGAATTTTTGTGCCCTTAAATCACAGACATATGTCACGCAAAATACTTAATAAGTAACATTTCCCACATGTCTACTTTACATCAGTACAATTTTGGAACCAAAATTTTTTTTTGTGACGGAGTTATAAGGGTTAAAAGTTGACCAGCAATTTCTCATTTTTACAACACCATTTTTTTTTAGGGACCACATCTCATTTGAAGTCATTTTGAGGGGTCTATATGATAGAAAATACTCAAGTGTGACACCATTCTAAAAACTGCACCCCTCAAGGTGCTCAAAACCACATTCAAGAAGTTTATTAACCCTTCAGGTGTTTCACAGGAATTTTTGGAATGTTTAAATAAAAATGAACATTTAACTTTTTTTCACACAAAATTTATTTCAGCTCCAATTTGTTTTATTTTACCAAGGGTAACAGGAGAAAATGGACCCCCAAAGTTGTTGTACAATTTGTCCTGAGTACGATGATACCCCATATGTGGGTGTAAACCATTGTTTAGGCGCATGGCAGAGCTTGGAAGGGAAGGAGCGCCATTCGACTTTTCAATGCAAAATTGACTGGAATTGAGATGGGACGCCATGTTGCGTTTGGAGAGCCCCTGATGTGCCTAAACATTGAAACTCCCTACAAGTGACACCATTTTGGAAAGTAGACCCCCTAAGGAACTTATCTAGATGTGTGGTGAGCACTTTGACCCACCAAGTGCTTCACAGAAGTTTATAATGCAGAGCCGTAAAAATAAAAAATCATATTTTTTCACAAAAATGATCTTTTCGCCCCCAATTTTTTATTTTCCCAAGGGTAAGAGAAGAAATTGGACCCCAAAAAATGTTGTGCAATTTGTCCTGAGTACGCTGATACCCCATATGTGGGTGTAAACCATTGTTTGGGCGCATGGCAGAGCTTGGAAGGGAAGGAGCGCCATTTGACTTTTCAATGCAAAATTGACTGGAATTGAGATGGGACGCCATGTTGCGTTTAGAGAGCCCCTGATGTGCCTAAACATTGAAACTCCCTACAAGTGACACCATTTTGGAAAGTAGACCCCCTAAGGAACTTATCTAGATGTGTGGTGAGCACTTTGACCCACCAAGTGCTTCACAGAAGTTTATAATGCAGAGCCGTAAAAATAAAAAATCATATTTTTTCACAAAAATGATCTTTTCGCCCCCAATTTTTTATTTTCCCAAGGGTAAGAGAAGAAATTGGACCCCAAAAAATGTTGTGCAATTTGTCCTGAGTACGCTGATACCCCATATGTGGGTGTAAACCATTGTTTGGGCGCACGGCAGAGCTTGGAAGGGAAGGAGCGCCATTTGACTTTTCAATGCAAAATTGACTGGAATTGAGATGGGACGCCATGTTGCGTTTGGAGAGCCCCTGATGTGCCTAAACATTGAAACTCCCTACAAGTGACACCATTTTGGAAAGTAGACCCCCTAAGGAACTTATCTAGATGTGTGGTGAGCACTTTGACCCACCAAGTGCTTCACAGAAGTTTATAATGCAGAGCCGTAAAAATAAAAAATCATATTTTTTCACAAAAATGATCTTTTTGCCCCCAATTTTTTATTTTCCCAAGGGTAAGAGAAGAAATTGGACCCCAAAAAATGTTGTGCAATTTGTCCTGAGTACGCTGATACCCCATATGTGGGTGTAAACCATTGTTTGGGCGCATGGCAGAGCTCGGAAGGGAAGGAGCGCCATTTGACTTTTCAATGCAAAATTGACTGGAATTGAGATGGGACGCCATGTTGCGTTTGGAGAGCCCCTGATGTGCCTAAACATTGAAACTCCCTACAAGTGACACCATTTTGGAAAGTAGACCCCCTAAGGAACTTATCTAGATGTGTGGTGAGCACTTTGACCCACCAAGTGCTTCACAGAAGTTTATAATGCAGAGCCGTAAAAATAAAAAATCATATTTTTTCACAAAAATGATCTTTTTGCCCCCAATTTTTTATTTTCCCAAGGGTAAGAGAAGAAATTGGACCCCAAAAAATGTTGTGCAATTTGTCCTGAGTACGCTGATACCCCATATGTGGGTGTAAACCATTGTTTGGGCGCATGGCAGAGCTTGGAAGGGAAGGAGCGCCATTTGACTTTTCAATGCAAAATTGACTGGAATTGAGATGGGACGCCATGTTGCGTTTGGAGAGCCCCTGATGTGCCTAAACATTGAAACTCCCTACAAGTGACACCATTTAGTAGAGGAAAGTAGACCCCCTAAGGAACTTATCTAGATGTGTTTTGAGAGCTTTGAACCCCCAAGTGTTTCACTACAGATTATAACGCAGAGCCGTGAAAATAATTTTTTTTTTTTTTCTCAAAAATGATTTTTTAGCCCCCAGCTTTGTATTTTTACAAGGGTAACAGAATAAATTGGACCCCAAAATTTGTTTTCCAATTTGTCCTGAGTACGCTGATACCCCATATGTGGGGGGGAACCACTGTTTGGGCGCATGACAGAGCTCGGAAGGGAAGGAGCGCCATTTGGAATGCAGACTTAAATGGATTGGTCAGCAGCCGTCACGTTGCATTTGCAGAGCCCCTGATGTACCCAAACAGTACAAACCCCCCACAAGTGACCCCATATTGGAAACTAGACCTCCCAAGGAACTTATCTAGATGTGTTTTGAGAACTTTGAACCCCCAAGTGTTTCACTAAAGTTTATAGCGCAAAGCCGTGAAAATAAAAATTCTTTTTTTTTTTTCACAAAAATGATTTTTAGCCCCCAGTTTTGTATTTTCACAAGGGTAACAGGATAAATTAGACCCCAAAAGTTGTTGTCCAATTTGTCCTGAGTACGCTGATACCCCATATGTCGGGGGGAACCACTGTTTGGGCGCATGACAGAGCTCGGAAGGGAAGGAGCGCCATTTGGAATGCAGCCTTAAATGGATTGGTCTGCAGGCGTCACGTTGCATTTGCAGAGCCCCTGATGTACCCAAACAGTACAAACCCCCCACAAGTGACCCCATATTGGAAACTAGACCTCCCAAGGAACTTATCTAGATGTGTTGTGAGAACTTTGAACCCCCAAGTGTTTCACTACAGTTTATAATGCAGAGCCGTGAAAATAAAACATCTTTTTTTTCCCACAAAAATGATTTTTAGCCCCCCAAATTTTTATTTTCCTAACGATAACAAGAGAACTTGGACCCCAGAAGTTGTTGTTCAATTTGTCCCGAGTACACTGATAACACATATGTTGGGGTAAACCCCTTTTTGGGCGCACGGGAGAGCTCGGAAGGGAAGGAGCACTGTTTTACTTTTTCAACGCAGAATTGGCTGGAATTGAGATTGGACGCCATGTCGCGCTTGGAGAGCCCCTGATGTGCCTGGACAGTGGAAACCCCCCAATTCTACCTGAAACCCTAACCCAAACACACCCCTAACCCTAATCCCAACGGTAACCCTAACCACACCCCTAGCCCTGACACACCCATAATTCTAATCCCAACCCTAATCCAAACGTAAATGTAATCCAAACCCTAACCCTAACTTTAGCCCCAACCCTAACTTTAGCCCCAACCCTAACTTTAGCCCCAACCCTAACTTTACCTCCAACCCTAGCCCTAACCCTAACCCTACCCCTAACCCTAACCCTAAACGTGACTGAAATACGTGGCACTGAAATACGTGGCACTGAAATACGTGGCACTGAAATACGTGGCACTGAAATACGTGGCACTGAAATACGTGGCACTGAAATACGTGATACGTGGCACTTAAATACGTGGCACTGAAACACGTGGCACTGAAATACGTGGCACTGAAGTACGTGGCACTGAAATACGTGGCACTGAAATACGTGGCACTGAAATACGTGGCACTTAAATAAGTGGCACTGAAATATGTGATACGTGGCACTGAAATACGTGGCACTGAAATACGTGGCACTGAAATACGTGGCACTGAAATACGTGGCACTGAAATACGTGGCACTGAAATACGTGGCACTGAAATATGTGATACGTGGCACTGAAACACGTGGCACTGAAATACGTGATACGTGGCACTGAAATACGTGGCACTGAAATACGTGGCACTGAAATACGTGCAACTGAAATACGTGGTACTAAAATATGTGGCACTGAAATACGTGATACGTGGCACTGAAATACGTGGCACTGAAACACGTGGCACTGAAATACGTGATACGTGGCACTGAAATACATGGCACTGAAATACGTGGCACTGAAATACGTGGCACTGAAATACGTGGCACTGAAATACGTGGCACTATGACTGTCAGAAAATGTTCATTAAACGGTTAGGGGTGAGGTTAGGGGTAGAGTTAGGGTTAGGGTTTGGATCCCTTTATCACCTTGATGGTGGTGGGTGGCTTTTCAGTGTGTTTTCTGTTTTTTTTCGATAAAAATGCATGCGTTTTTAACGCAAACAAACGCATGTGCTTAAAAACGCAAGAAAATACTGCAGGTTGTATTTCTGAAAATGAACGCATGCAGAAAAAAACCGCATGCGTTTGAAAACGCGACCAAACGCGTACAAAAAAACCGCATGCGTTTTCAATGTTAAATATAGGGAAAAAACGCATGCGTTTTTTTGTGCAAAAAACGCTGCAGACAAAAACGGAAGTGTGAAACCAGCGACGCTTTTTATAGCAAAAAAGTTTTTGCGTCTCCACATTTTGAGACCTATAATTTTTCCACATTTGCTCCACAGAGTCATGTGAGGTCTTTTTTTTTGCGGGACGAGTTGACGTTTTTATTGGTAACATTTTCGGACACGTGACCGTTTTTGATCGCTTTTTATTCCGATTTTTGTGAGGCAGAATGACCAAAAACCTGCTATTCATGAATTTCTTTTGGGAGAGGCGTTTATACCGTTCCGGGTTTGGTAAAATTGATAAAGCAGTTTTATTCGTCGGGTCAGTACGATTACAGCGATATCTCATTTATATCATTTTTTTTATGTTTTGGCGCTTTTATACGATAAAAACTATTTTATAGAAAAAATAATTATTTTGGTATCGCTTTATTCTCAGGACTATAACTTTTTTATTTTTTTGCTGATGATGCTGTATGGCGGCTTGTTTTTTGCGGGACAAGATGACGTTTTCAGCGGTACCATGGATATTTATATCAGTCTTTTTGATCGCGTGTTATTCCACTTTTTGTTCGGCGGTATGGTAATAAAGCGTTGTTTTTTGCCTCGTTTTTTTTTTTTTTTTTCTTACGGTGTTTACTGAAGGGGTTAACTAGTGTGGCAGTTTTATAGGTTGGGTCGTTACGGACGCGGCGATACTAAATATGTGTACTTTTATTGTTTTTTTTTTTTTATTTAGATAAAGAAATGTATTTATGGGAATAATATTTTTTTTTTTTTTTCATTATTTTGGAATATTTTTTTTTATTTTTTTTTACACATTTGGAAATTTTTTTTTTTACTTTTTTACTTTGCCCCAGGGGGGGACAATACAGATCGGTGATCTGTCAGTTTGCATAGCACTCTGACAGATCACCGATCTGAGAGAAGTGCAGGCTGCTTCACAGTGCCTGCTCTGAGCAGGCGTCTGTGAAGCCACCTCCCTCCCTGCAGGACCCGGATCCGCGGCCATCTTGGATCCGGGTCTGGAGCAGGCAGGGAGGGAGGTAAGACCCTCGCAGCAACGCGATCACATCGCGTTGCTGCGGGGGGCTCAGGGAAGCCCGCAGGGAGCCCTCTCCCTGCGCGATGCTTCCCTGCATCGCCGGCACATCGCGATCATGTTTGATCGCGGTGTGCCGGGGGTTAATGTGCCGGGGGCGGTCCGTGACCGCTCCTGGCACATAGTGCCGGATGTCAGCTGCGATATGCAGCCGACACCCGGCCGCGATCGGCCGCGCTCCCCCCGTGAGCGCGGCCGATCGGCTATGACGTACTATCCCGTCGGCGGTCATACGGGCCCACCCCACCTCGACGGGATAGTACGTCAAATGTCGGGAAGGGGTTAAATGTCCATGGTGAGCTATTTTTAGAAGCTCTGGTTTTAACTGGCGCTTTTGGCGCCCATTTCAAATGATTTTTATTGGTGGTTATGGTTGTTGGGCAGATTTATTCTGCTATATATTTACCGGCTTTTACCAGGGAACATCATTCCGCTGGAGCAGTGAAGAAAAGAAGAGCCCACCCTCCCTCCCCTTTTTCTTTGTTAAGTCCCCGTCGTGATGTTCTTGTTTGTGGGAAAATCGCCCATTGGTATGGGCGGATTGGATTTGGTCTTTTTATGGAAATATGGAAGTTGTGATTACATTATTTATTCTGTTTGTAACTGGTTTAACCCTAAATAAACATCACGGCCATTTTTCTTCCACTCATTAAATTATGTGTTGTGTTTTTATTTATTATTTAAGGAATAGATCTTGTAATGCCATGAAGAAAGCAGGTAGAAACAGAGCTAAATGGTAAAACATTGTCCTTTAGTACTAAGTATCATGAGAACTAGCATCTATCTTGAATGGTTGGGGTAAGTAGGGTATGTATGCTATTTTGCTTTACAAGGGTGTTATATCAGAATAGATTTTAGCCACGTTGGCCAGTGGCACAGTCAATAATTGGCATATGTTGTTTTTGAAGACCTTTCACGTGGTTTAGCATGTGAAACTGGGCATGTCATCATGGTACTCCACATTCCCCCACACTGACTGCCGAGAAATTAAAGCTGGAGGTGTTAGTAATGACAGATAACTAGAGATAATGTATCACACAGAGAAGCCGGCTCTATGTTTTTCTGGGGGCATGTTCTTTTTTCCACTGCTTGATGCCTTCCACTAAGGATTGGTCAACATCATGCAAGAAAAAAGTCAATGCCCACATAGACCAATCTCTGCTAACACATCCTTGAGCTTTGTGTAAATTAGAATCCAAACTTTACAAGCTAAAATCTCTGCAACAGAAATGGGACACTAAAAAATAAACAAATATACGGTATGTTTTATTCATCTCTGCAGCCATTATTACATGACATGGCCAGTTTAACAAGCTCAAACATTCATCATTGGTTACTTGGTGTGTACAGTGTCTGATGCATACATGTCAAACCTAGGTCTACAGGCCAAATCTGGCCCTCAGTGTAATTATATTTGTCCCAGACGATAATATTGAATGTATATTAGAGCAAGCCATCACTAGTAGACAGCCCATACTAATACTACATATATTTATACCCCATGTCCTCTAACGCTATCACAATTTGCCAACAATGGACAGCAAGGAGGGTGACAATAGCTTCTCACTGCTGGACATGGGGGAGCAGAACGATTGCTTGGTCAGCCTAATCAGACAGGAGAAGACTCAGCACCGAGGATGCGGCCAAACATCTGCTGGAGTCCTTGTAGGTAACCTGGGGGCACTGAGAACTTACCACGAATATCATGTATCCTATGTGCTGGTACTGTACAGATAGCTGCAGCAATAAGGTGCCATTGCTGCCACATGTACAAGTTGTGCCCACTTACACCACATCCAATCCATGTCCATTGCCGACCATGGCACTGTAGGATATTCCATGGCTGCCAGCACAACACTGGTCATTGCCATCAAGAGCCTCTCAAAAGGTGGCAGCTGATCAGACAAGGGTCTCTTCTTTCTTGGTTAGGGGGTGTGTGGTGTTTTTGTCCTGGGGGCTGATCCTGTGATTAGAAACCCACTCATCTCCAATCTGTATGTTGTTTATTGCTGTATCAGGGTTATATTGCTCACATTTACAGCACATTTCAACATGAATCCATTCTTTACACTTATTGTATGTTTATTTCTTTGTAGACAGTTTGCCACGTTTTTCATTAAAATTACAGTTCAGTTAATACTTTGGCTAGGATAGTGGTGCTGTGTATGATGACCGGGGGGGGGGGGGGGGCAATGTGTTTGATGAGGGGAAGGAATGTGTCTAGGTCAGAGGAGTTGCGGAGTGTAATTTTGTTTTTTTCTTAAATAAGTTAATGTGTCTACATTATAGCAGCCAATCAGGGCACAGAAACTACTCACAATGTCATGACACAAGGTTTTCTGTGATTGGCTGCCAAAGTCACATGTCTCTGGCAATATAAAAAGCGGACATCTTGTTTTGCTGGCACCATTTTCTCAGTGTCACAGTACAGAGAATCCGCTCCTGATAGTGCTGCAAGTGAACTTGTCATTTTTGCTAGATAGGATCCTGTCCTGTGTGAAATCTCACTGTGTGACAGTCTCAGGAGGCCCCTTTGTAAATCCAAATCGTTTGTGATAAAACTGTGCTTCTGTGAGAAACCAGAAAGCCAGATTTTCACTTGAAATCATTAGGCCTAATATTGGGGTGCAGCCACAAGGCCCAATTTGCTAATCCAAATCATTTGTGATAAAACTGTAGTGAGGAATCGGGGCCAAATTTGCTCATCAAAAGCGTTAGGTATAAGATTGTTATTCAGGCACACTATCTAAGAAAATAGTGATTGTTCATTTAGTGACAGATGGCTGACAGGTGTGTAAAAGAGCAGGCTAAAAGAGGGGAAGGGTACATGCAGCATGAGTGGGGAAAAAGCGAGGTCGTGGCAGTAAGGGGAATAGGCTTGGTGTTCCACATGTACGTGGGTTAGTGTACTGTCACACTCTGCAACTTTCCAACGATCACGACCAGCGATACGACCTGGCCGTGATCGTTGGAAAGTCGTTGTGTGGTCGCTGGAGAGCTGTCACACAGACCGCTCTCCAGCGACCAACGATGCCGAAGGCCCTGGGTAACCAGGGTAAACATCGGGTTACTAAGCGCAGGGCCGCGCTTAGTAACCCGATGTTTACCCTGGTTACCATCGTAAATGTAAAAAAAAAAAAAAACAGTACATACTCACATTCCGGTGTCCGTCAGGTCCCTTGCAGTCTGCTTCCCGCTCTGACTGAGTGCCGCCGTAAAGTGAAAGCACAGCACAGCGGTTACGTCACCGCTGCGCTCTGCTTTCACTTTCCGGACGGCAGTCAGTCAGAGCAGGAAGCAGACGGCAAAGGACCTGACGGACACCAGAATGTATGTACTGTTTTTTTTTTTTTACTTTTACGATGGTAACCAGGGTAAACATCGGGTTACTAAGCGCGGCCCTGCGCTTAGTAACCCGATGTTTACCCTGGTTACAAGCGAACGCATCGTTGGATCGGTGTCACACACACCGATCCAACGATGACAGCGGGAGATCCAGCGACGAAAGAAAGTTCCAAACGATCTGCTACGACGTACGATTCTCAGCAGGGTCCCTGATCACTGCTGCGTGTCAGACACAGCGATATCGTATGGATATCACTGGAACGTCACGGATCGTACCGTCGTAGCGACAAAAGTGCCACTGTGAGACAGTACCCTTAGGTGTTAATGTTAATGAAAGCTCAACTGAACAAACACCATCTCATCCTATGCAAAGACCACTGACAACATCTGTTACTGGACAGGCTACTAGACTCCCTTTCTTTGGCAGCCGCCCAGCGGTATGCCTTATAGATGAGGTTCAGAAAGAGCATGTGCTCCAGTGGATGGAAAGTGCTGCAACAAGTGGCCTTTCCTACTCTTCCTCCACCTTAGCATCACACACAGTACAATCCTCAGAGGTGGCGCCCCAATCACCCTTGTTTCCCCCCATGTCACAAATTTTCAAACGCCCAACTGACTGTGGGGAACCACAGATGGGACATTCGGCAGAGCTATTCACATGTTCTATTCCATGGGCATCAGAGGTCTTCTCCAAAGATTCACAAAATCCAGAGGAGGAAAGCATCTGTACCGATGCCCAAAACTCTTTCATGTTGGATCCAGGGCCGGTGCAAAGTAGGATCCGAGCAGAATCCAGACCCTCGTCATCAGATGTTAACCACCGGGGGGTGGAGGTGATCCTGATGAGACTCAAATACCAGGGGCACAAATGGACTGTATTGTGGTGTCAGGGCAGGAAGAGGAGGGTGACTCTCAGGGTGAGGAGTGTGAGAACAGAGAGGATGACAATGAGGTTGTAGATCCCACTTGGCGTGAACCCAGAGGTAGAGTAGCTCAACAGAGAAGGAGGAGGAGGATGACAAGGAGGTTATGTTGCGACTTCTAACACAGACATGAAGTGATGCAATTACGACAAGCACTGCATCCTCAGCACCAGCTCTGGCTGTTGACAGCATCGGTCACAAGTGTGCAGTTCACAGGGGTGGTGTAAGGGTTGCCTAACCTGGGCCTTTTATGAGACTGCAAAGGATGACCCCAACCCACATTATCTGCCAAATTTCCAAAAAACTCAGTAGAGGCAAAAATTGCAATACTGTGACAACTATATTAATGAACTGGCACATGCGAGATCAACGTGCCTTACTGTGGGAATCTCATTGTGCTAAAATGGCTACTAGTTGGCCTCGTCAACCATCGGCTGTCCCAACAACCACGTCTGCTGCTTCTCCTTCCTCCGTCACCATGCCAAATCTTCTCACACAGGTCTCTGGCTGCAGAAACTACAATTATTTACCCTGTACAAGCAAGGTGAGTGAGTGCTAGTCAGCTGTTACGGAAGTGGACATGCCTGCTGTTTTTGTGTCACCTAGCAAAACATATCTTTCTCTATCCACCATAACATCTCTACCTGCACCTCATTCACAGTCCAGCAGTTTGTACTGTTCTCCTTACTCCTCCTCAGTACACACATTTGTCTGCATCCTGAAGTGCAGTCTTACTGATTAGCAAGCTATTAAACAACTACTTGCCGATTAAGATGTTGCCAGTCAGCAGTCGTTTAAAGATGTACATTGGTGTAAATTCACCATTACAAACTCTGTCATAACAAACTGACTGACAGAGTCTCAGTTGACTCGTTCAACAGTCAGTAATGAGCATGGAAACAATGTGCCTGTGACATATATAAACAGTCCAAAATTTGTAATGGAACCCAATTGCAAAAATATTTTTTAGCCCCAAATTCATATATTTAAGTAAAATAAAAATATCCCCAAAAATATCCACAGGCTTCCATTTACCATATTGCTCTTTCATACTTCAGTCTTTTGGCGTCAGTCTGAAACCGCCATTTTCCTCAAATAGCGGATCCGCCATTTTTGGGGGGCGGATCCGCTATTTTCCCAGACATACATTAGCGACGGCTTGTGGCGGATGGTCGTCTGTTCCATCCGCCATGCGACGGATCCGTCGAAATTTGGCGGACGTTGTCTAGACATTGACGGACATTATAACGTTTTTTGTCTGCGCCGAAATGGCGGTTCGCGACGGATCCGTCGCGTCCGCCATTCCATAGAATGGCCGCCTATGGGCGACGGATCCGTCGCGTCCGCCATTCTATAGAATGGCCGCTTATGGGCGTCATTTCGGCGGATCCGTCGCCCCAATCCGCTTTTTCAATTGCGCATGCTCCAAAAAGTAGATACATTTCCCAGACAACCCCCAAGTAACGGATCCGTCAAAAAAA
Organism: Ranitomeya variabilis; assembly: GCF_051348905.1. Taxonomy (NCBI): domain Eukaryota; kingdom Metazoa; phylum Chordata; class Amphibia; order Anura; family Dendrobatidae; genus Ranitomeya; species Ranitomeya variabilis. Next base: position 833,965,213 of record NC_135233.1, read on the forward strand.
CGGATCCGTTAGAACCGTTTTCTCAACAATTGTGACGGATCCATCGATCCGTCACTGTCGGAGCAGACTGACTCCAAACAACTGAAGTGTGAAAGAAGCCTTACAGACAAATTTACTACGGTATGTTACCCATGCTTACTGATTCAGAGGTCTCAGATCCAATAGCCAATCCTCCCCCATAATAAATGTATTTTATTCCATCCTATTTCCATTTGGTAATTTTATTTTACTTTTTCATAAACTGTGTTGCTGAAGGCGATGATAATTCCTGTACAAATATTAATGCTGCAGGTCCCAACATGTCACTTATTAGTCTGTGCTGGCAATGTGCTCGCATTCTTCTATATATCATATCAAGAAAGAGCTACATCTAAGGGTCAAGATGACAGACGATACATATATTATTGGTCACCACACCCTGTATCATTATCTTCCTTTTGTATTTAGTCACCATTTCAACATACATTACATTTTACAACCTCTTCTGCTTCTGTTTTATCTCACAATAAGAAAGAAGTGTCATTAATGTTGTCATTTACTACACGGCGAATGTGTTAAAATGTGAAATTTTGCTTGTATGCAACATTTCCCCCCCCCCACAAGAAAAATAGGGCAGTTCTAATTTACTGTTTAAGGGAATCTGTCATAGAGATTTTCTACCTAATCTGAGTGCAGCATAATGTAGAGCCCCTGATTCCAGCGATGTGTCACTTACTTGACTGTTTGCTATTCATGAGATTTTGTATAACTCCACCCGCACCACTGATTGGCAGCTTTCTGTCTATGCACAGTGTACACAGAAAGCTGTCAATCAGTCATGTGGGTGGGGCTATGCAGAGCTCAGAGAACTGTTAGATCTGCAGCAGAAAAAAAAGTTTTTTTTAAAAAAATAACAGCAAGCAGACTAGTAAGTGATTCATCACTGAAATCAGGGTATCTGCCCCTACGTCATGTTGCTCTCAGATTACAAAATCCTGAAGACAGATTCCCTTTCATAAAGGGAATCAGATTTGAACAGCACAGTAGAACAAGAGGCAGTCCAGACTCTGGAGGAACTCGAGAAGGAATCATACCCGAGAATATCAGTATTTCTCCACCTCTAAGGGTATGTGTCCACGTTCAGGATTGCATCAGGATTTGGTCAGGATTTTTCATCAGTATTTGTAAGCCAAAACCAGGAGTGGGTGATAAATGCAAAAGTGGAGCAGATGTTTCTATGATACTTTTCCTCTAATTGTTCCACTCCTGGTTTTGGCTTACAAATACTGATGAAAAATCCTGACCAAATCCTGATGCAATCCTGAACGTGGACACATACCCTAAGGGTATGTTTCCACGGTCAGGACTGGCTCAGTATTTGCTCAGGATTTGACTCAGATAAAATCTACACCAAATCTGCATCAGAGGTCACTGGCAGGTCACCTGCATTTTTGATGCGCTTTTGATGCGTTTTTTTTTCATGTGGATTTGTATGCGTATTTTTGTAATCTAAATCAAGATATATTATTTAACTAAAAAAAAATTTTTTATGTAATTTCTGATCCAACCTCCTCTTTAACATTTGTCCAACCCACACTCCATTACACACACAGATAGACAGATAGATAGGTGGATATATAAACACAGAAAATTGAAACAGCACTTCACCAACAGGTGGGTGCACGCCTCCCAGACAAAATATCCCAGACTTGCCTCAATCCAGACATAGGAAAAAATGCAGGCAACACTCCATAGCTTAAAGGTGGAAAAAATGTGGTTTTATTTCAAACCCACATGCTGTGGCAACGTTTCGATAGATATGGGATAGATAAATAGATATCTAGCTATCTATCTATAGATCTTTCCAGGGCCGCCATCAGGGCATGACAGCCATGACTGGCGTATGGGGCCCAGTGAGCAGAGGGGGCCAGCATCGGGCCCCGTCTAATCTGCTCACCGGGCCCCCCCCTGCCGGCGCTGCGGGCCCCCCACCTGCCAGCGCTGCGGGCCCCCCACCTGCCGGCGCTGCGGGCCCCCCCCTACCGGTGCTGCGGGCCTGCGGGACACTATTGACGTGCGGGCCCGCCTGTGCCCGTACGTCAATAATTAACAGCCGCCGCCAGCCAGTCAGAGGCTGGCAGCTGACTTGAGCGGCCGCAGTGCGCAGTCGCACTTCGCCGGTGTCTGACGTCATTGTCAGCCGCCGGCGAGTGCGTCCTTCACCTGCGTGGAGGAAGTGAGGTTCCCCGCCGCAGGAGCGCACGGCCAGGTAAGAACTCGTTTTTGTTTTTTTTTGAGAGCGGCGATCCCAGGGGGGTGGGGCCCGGGGCAGAACGCTGGACACGCTGGGGCCCGGGGCAGAACGCTGGACACGCTGGGGCAGAAAGCTGGACACGGGCAGTATGCTGGACAAAGGGGCAGAGATACTGGACACAGGGGGCAGAGATGCTGGACACAGGGGGCAGAATGCTGGACACAGGGGGCAGAGATGCTGGACACAGGGGGCAGAGATGCTGGACACAGGGGGCAGAGATGCTGGACACAGGGGGCAGAGATGCTGGACACAGGGGGCAGAGATGCTGGACACAGGGGCAGAGATGCTGGACACAGGGGCAGAGATGCTGGACACGGGGCAGAGATACTGGACACAGGGGGCAGAGATGCTGGACACAGGGGGCAGAATGCTGGACATAGGGGCAGAGATGCTGGACACAGGGGCAGAGATGCTGGACACAGGGGCAGAGATGCTGGACACAAGGGGCAGAATGCTGGACACGGGGCAGAGATACTGGACACAGGGGGCAGAGATGCTGGACACAGGGGGCAGAATGCTGGACACAGGGGGCAGAGATGCTGGACACAGGGGGCAGAGATGCTGGACACAGGGGGCAGAGATGCTGGACACAGGGGGCAGAGATGCTGGACACAGGGGGCAGAGATGCTGGACACAGGGGCAGAGATGCTGGACACAGGGGCAGAGATGCTGGACACGGGGCAGAGATACTGGACACAGGGGGCAGAGATGCTGGACACAGGGGGCAGAATGCTGGACATAGGGGCAGAGATGCTGGACACAGGGGCAGAGATGCTGGACACAGGGGCAGAGATGCTGGACACAGGGGGCAGAGATGCTGGACACAGGGGCAGAGATGCTGGACACAGGGGGCAGAGATGCTGGACACAGGGGGCAGAGATGCTGGACACAGGGGGCAGAGATGCTGGTCACAGGGGGCAGAGATGCTGGACACAGGGGCAGAGATGCTGGACACAGGGGGCAGTATGCTGGACAAGGGGGCAGAATGCTGGACACAGGGGGCAGAATGCTGGACAAAGGGGCAGTATGCTGGACAAAGGGGCAGGATGCTGGACACGGGGCAGGATGGTGGACACAGGGGGCAGAATGCTGGACAAAGGGGGCAGAGATGCTGGACACAGGGGGCAGAGATGCTGGACACGGGGCAGAGATGCTGGACACAGGGGGCAGAGATGCTGGACACAGGGGCAGAGATGCTGGACACGGGGCAGAGATACTGGACACAGGGGGCAGAGATGCTGGACACAGGGGGCAGAATGCTGGACACAGGGGGCAGAGATGCTGGACACAGGGGGCAGAGATGCTGGACACAGGGGGCAGAGATGCTGGACACAGGGGGCAGAGATGCTGGACACAGGGGGCAGAGATGCTGGACACAGGGGCAGAGATGCTGGACACAGGGGCAGAGATGCTGGACACGGGGCAGAGATACTGGACACAGGGGGCAGAGATGCTGGACACAGGGGCAGAGATGCTGGACACAGGGGCAGAGATGCTGGACACGGGGCAGAGATACTGGACACAGGGGGCAGAGATGCTGGACACAGGGGGCAGAATGCTGGACATAGGGGCAGAGATGCTGGACACAGGGGCAGAGATGCTGGACACAGGGGCAGAGATGCTGGACACAAGGGGCAGAATGCTGGACACGGGGCAGAGATACTGGACACAGGGGGCAGAGATGCTGGACACAGGGGGCAGAATGCTGGACACAGGGGGCAGAGATGCTGGACACAGGGGGCAGAGATGCTGGACACAGGGGGCAGAGATGCTGGACACAGGGGGCAGAGATGCTGGACACAGGGGGCAGAGATGCTGGACACAGGGGCAGAGATGCTGGACACAGGGGCAGAGATGCTGGACACGGGGCAGAGATACTGGACACAGGGGGCAGAGATGCTGGACACAGGGGGCAGAATGCTGGACATAGGGGCAGAGATGCTGGACACAGGGGCAGAGATGCTGGACACAGGGGCAGAGATGCTGGACACAGGGGGCAGAGATGCTGGACACAGGGGCAGAGATGCTGGACACAGGGGGCAGAGATGCTGGACACAGGGGGCAGAGATGCTGGACACAGGGGGCAGAGATGCTGGTCACAGGGGGCAGAGATGCTGGACACAGGGGCAGAGATGCTGGACACAGGGGGCAGTATGCTGGACAAGGGGGCAGAATGCTGGACACAGGGGGCAGAATGCTGGACAAAGGGGCAGTATGCTGGACAAAGGGGCAGGATGCTGGACACGGGGCAGGATGGTGGACACAGGGGGCAGAATGCTGGACAAAGGGGGCAGAGATGCTGGACACAGGGGGCAGAGATGCTGGACACGGGGCAGAGATGCTGGACACAGGGGGCAGAGATGCTGGACACAGGGGCAGAGATGCTGGACACGGGGCAGAGATACTGGACACAGGGGGCAGAGATGCTGGACACAGGGGGCAGAATGCTCTACATAGGGGGCAGAGATGCTGGACACAGGGGCAGAGATGCTGGACACAGGGGCAGAGATGCTGGACACAGGGGCAGAGATGCTGGACACAGGGGGCAGAGATGCTGGACACAGGGGGCAGAGATGCTGGACACAGGGGGCAGAGATGCTGGACACAGGGGGCAAAGATGCTGGACACAGGGGCAGAGATGCTGGACAAGGGGGCAGAATGCTGGACAAGGGGGCAGAATGCTGGACACAGGGGGCAGAATGCTGGACAAAGGGGCAGTATGCTGGACAAAGGGGCAGGATGCTGGACACGGGGCAGGATGCTGGACACAGGGGGCAGAATGCTGGACAAAGGGGCAGTATGCTGGACGAAGGGGCAGAGATGCTGGACACGGGGCAGAATGCTGGACAAAGGGGCAGTATGCTGAACAAAGGGGCAGAGATGCTGGACACGGGGCAGAATGCTGGACAAAGGGGCAGTATGCTGGACAAAGGGGCAGAGATGCTGGACACAGGGGGCAGTATGCTGGACACGGGGCAGAATGCTGGACCCACGGGGCAGAATGCTGGACAAAGGGGCAGTATGCTGGACAAAGGGGCAGTATGCTGGACACGGGCAGAATGCTGGACACGGGGCAGAATGCTGGACACAGGGGGCAGAATGCTGGACACGGGGCAGAATGCTGGACACAGGGGGCAGTATGCTGGACACAGGGGCAGTATGCTGGACAAAGGGGCAGTATGCTGGACACAGGGGCAGAGATGCTGGACACAGGGGCAGAGATGCTGCACACAGGGGCAGAGATGCTGGACACAGGGGCAGAATGGAGATATGGGGTATGATGAAAGACATGGGGGCATGACTGGAGACAGATGGGGAAGGATTGGAGACACAGGAGGCATGATTGGAGACACTGGGGGCAGAATTGGAGACAGATTGTGCAGGATCATGGGGCAGGATGGATACGATGGAGACAGATGGGGCAGGATGGGGAGATCATATGGGGCAGGATGGATACTCATGAGGGCAGGATGGGAGAACATATGGCTGACGCCAGGAATGAGACACACGGGGCAGGATGGGGAATATTATTACCATAGGGACTAATTAAGGGATATTATTACTGCAGTGATGTATTTATTTTTTGAGGACACTGTTTTAAATGAGGGGGCGGTCCTGTTACTGTGTAGAGTGACACTATGTCGCCTCTTTTTCTTTATGCGGTGTAATGTAGAAGTTGGGAAAAATTAAGTAATGTGTTCTACAAGCGGAGCTCGAGATAACTGTGTTATTTCCTGCAGAAATGAGTCCTGGCTGGAAGACATGATGGCGGTCTGTGCTGGATGAAAGATGAAGGACTTCACCTAGAGACGTCACTGGTAAGTCAGTGTTACCTATACACTGACACTATACACTGTATACTATATACAGAGCTCCTGTGTATAATTTCACTAGTGATCACTGTATTATCTGTACACAGACACTGCATACTAAGTACAGATCTCCTGTGTATAATGGCACTTATGGTGATAGTGTGGTGCTTTTTTTTTATTACTGATCAGAATTGTAGTATTCAGTCACTATGTGGTGGTAATATGTGGTCTGGATATGGTGTTGCGGTATTTGTTCCTTGTATGTGATATTATTCGATCACTGTGGTGGTAATATGCGGTCTGGTCATGGTGTAGCGGTATTTGTTCTTTGTATGTGATATTATTCGATCACTGTGGTGGTAATATGTCATCTGGTCATGGTGTAGCGGTATTTGTTCTTTTTATGTGATATTATAGGTCATTTTAAAAATTGAAAAATAAATAAAAATATACCTAAATTGTATTGCATATTTTAACAAATATTTAATAGGTTACAGCAGAGTAGGGCCTCACCAAAAGAGTCTACCGTGTTATGGTGGCGGCTTACAAAATCTTTTGGCCAAAACAAAAGCTGCCGGCTATATGTGTGATCTGGTGATGGGAACTGTTAGGGTATGTGTCCACGTTAAGTAAACGCTGCGTGTTTGACGCTGCGTGGGGCCACAGCGTCAAACACGCAGCGTCCAGATGTTACAGCATAGTGAATGGGGATTTTATGAAATCCTGTCTCCACTATGCGTGGTAACACGCACCCGGCGGCCCTGCGACTCCGGACATGCGGCACTTCTTTTAAGATCGCAGCATGTCCGTGTTCCTTGCGGCAGCTGCGCCGCCGCAAGCTATAACACAGGGCCCTATGTGTGGGGTGCGATGATCCCGGATGTGTGCAATGAACACATCCGGCATCATCGCGTCACAGTAGGGGGCGGGGCTTAGCGCCGAGCGGGTTTGCCGCTCCGACGCAACCGCCGGACATCCTGAAGGTGAACACGTACCCTCAATGTGTGATTGGTGAGAAGTGGAGTTTTTCCAAGAGAGAGCGGTGGGACTGTGGACAGTTTGAGGGGTGGAGCGTGGAGGCGGGGCTGGGGTGGAGCCTGGGCGGAGTCTCAAGGGGGCCCCGAAAATTTTGCCAGTATGGGGCCCCGAAATTTCTAGTGGCAGCCCTGGATCTATCTATCCCATATCTATAGACAGATAGATAGATAGATATGGGATAGATAGATAGATAGATAGATAGATAGATAGATAGATAGATAGATAGATAGATCTACACAGTACAGACCAAAAGTTTGGACATACCTCATTTATATATTTTTCCATATTTGAATGACTATGAAAATTGTACATTCACACTGAAGGCATCAAAACTATGAATAACACGTGGAATTATATACTTAACAAAAAAGTGTGAAACAACTGAAAATTATGTCTTATATTCTAGGTTCTTCAAAGTAGCCACCTTTTGCTTTGATGACTGCTTTGCACACTCTTGGCATTCTCTTGATGAGCTTCAAGAGGTAGTCACCGGGGATGGTCTTCCAACAATCTTGAAGACGTTCCCAGAGATGCTTAGCACTTGTTGGCCCTTTTGCCTTCACTCTGCGGTCCAGCTCACCCCAAACCATTTTGATTGGGTTCAGGTCTGGTGACTGTGGAGGCCAGGTTATCTGGCGTAGCGCCCCATCACTCTCCTTCTTGGTCAAATAGCCCTTACACAGCCTGGAGGTGTGTTTGGGGTCATTGTCCTCTTGAAAAATAAATGATGGTCCAACTAAACGCAAACCGGATGAAATAGCATGCTGCTGCAAGATGCTGTGGTAGCCATGCTGGTTCAGTATGCCTTCAATTTTGAATCAATCCCCAACAGTGTCACCAGCAAAGCACCCCCACACCATCACACCTCCATCTCCATGCTTCACGGTGGGAACCAGGCATGTACTGTAGAGTACATCTGTTCACCTTTTCTGCGTCGCACAAAGACACGGCGGTTGGAACCAAAGATCTCAAATTTGGACTCATCAGACCAAAGCACAGATTTCCACTGGTCTAATGTCCATTCCTTGTGTTCTTTAGCCCAAACAAGTCTCTTCTGCTTGTTGCCTGTCCTTAGCAGTGATTTCCTAGCAGCTATTTTACCATGAAGGCCTGCTGCACAAAGTCTCCTCTTAACAGTTGTTGTAGAGATGTGTCTGCTGCTAGAACTCTGTGTGGCATTGACCTGGTCTCTAATCTGAGCTGCTGTTAACCTGCGATTTCTGAGGCTGGTGACTTGGATAAACTTATCCTCAGAAGCAGAGGTGACTCTTGGTCTTCCTTTCCTGGGGCAGTCCTCATGTGAGCCAGTTTCTTTGTAGCACTTGATGGTTTTTGCCACTGCACTTGGGGACACTTTCAAATTTTTCTCAATTTTTCAGACTGACTGACCTTCATTTCTTAAAGTAATAATGGCCACTCGTTTTTCTTTACTTAGCTGCTTTTTTCTTGCCATAATACAAATTCAAACAGTATATTCAGTAAGACTATCAGCTGTGTATCCACCAGACCTCTGCACAACACAACTGATGGTCCCAACCCCATTTATAAGGCAAGAAATCCCACTTATTAAACCTGACAGGGCACACCTGTGAAGTTAAAACCATTCCCGGTGACTACCTCTCGAAGCTCATCAAGAGAATGCCAAGAGTGTGCAAAGCAGTCATCAAAGCAAAAGGTGGCTACTTTGAAGAACCTAGAATATAAGACATATTTTCAGTTGTTTCACACTTTTTTGTTAAGTATATAATTCCACATGTGTTAGTTCATAGTTTTGATGCCTTCAGTGTGAATTTACAATTTTTATAGTCATGAAAATACAGAAAAATCTTTAAATGAGACAGTGTGTCCAATTTTTGGTCTGTACTGTAGATCCATCTATAGATAGATATATCTATAGATAGATATATTTATCTATAGATATATCTATCTATAGATCTATCTATAGATCTATCTATCTGTCTATAGATCTATCTGTCTATAGATCTATCTATCTATAGATCTGTCTATTGATAGATATATCTGTCCATTAGTGTTGAGCATTCCGATACCGCAAGTATCGGGTATCGGCCGTTATTTGCTGTATCGGAATTCCGATACCGAGTTCCGATATTTTTGTGATATCGGAAATCGGAATCAGAAGTTCCCAGTGTATGGTTCCCAGGGTCTGGAGGAGAGGAGACTCTCCTTCAGGCCCTGGGATCCATATTCATGTAAAAAATAAAGAATAAAAATTAAAAATATGGATATACTCACCCGTCCGGCGGCCCCTGGACCTTTCCGATGTAACCGGCAGCCTCCGTTCCTAAGAATGCAGTGAGTTTAGGACCTGCGATGACGTCGCGGCTTGTGATTGGTCGCGTAAGCGGTCACATGAGCGGTCACGCGACCAATCACAAGCCGCGACGTCATCGAAGGTCCTTTACTGCTCATTCTTAGGAACGGAGGGTGCCGGTTACATCGGTAAGGTCCAGGGGCCGCCGGAGGGGTGAGTATATCCATATTTTTTATTTTAATTCTTTATTTTTTACATGAATATGGATCCCAGGGCCTGAAGGAGAGTTTCCTCTCCTTCAGACCCTGGGAACCATCCAGGATACCTTCCGATACTTGGGTCCCATTGACTTGCATTGGTATCGGGTATCTGTATCGGCGATATCCGATATTTTTTGGATACCGGCCGATACCATCCGATACCGATACCTTTGAGTATCGGAAGGTATCGCTCAACACTACTGTCCATCGATATATATCTATAGATAGATCTATCTATAGCTAGAAAAAATCTGTGTTAGGCAGGGGTCACACTTTACGAGAAACTTGCATGAGTCTCGCACCTCAATACCCCGCACTGCCGCCGACACTCGGACCGGAGCATTCAGCTACATAGAAATACATGCAGCCGCACACTTCGGTCCTGAGTGTCGGCGGCACTGCTGGATATTGAGGTGCAAGACTCGTGCGTGTTTCTCGCAAGTGTGACCCCGGCCTTAAACGCAATATCTGTTTAATTTAAAATATATATTAATAACGTATTAGAAGCAGCCTGTTTTTTTCTAAAATCTAGCAATTTAGATGCAGATATGAGAGGCCTGGTGTTGGAGTTGCTGCAGTTCATACTGACACATATTTTTTTTACATTCAAGGATCATTTTTTTCTTCAAAGAAGAGATCATATGTGAATCTATTTTTAGGTATTGGGAGAGGAAGATCTTTCCTGATGATGCACACGTTGCTCCCCAGATCCCTGGTTGGTACAGATATATTGATGATATCCTTTTCATTTGGTAGGGCTCTGTCAATTACTTATCAGGTTCTATGTCGAGATCGAACTGTATTGCCTCCAACATCAGGCTTACATATACGCACCTTTATCAGGAAATCTTCTTCTTGGATGTCATGCTACAGGTTCAAACTATTGGTTTGATATATACAAATGTGTACTGGAAGGTGACTTCAGTCAATGCATTATTGAATGCTTCATCATCAGCACATTTGGATGCAACTATTAAGGCGGTCCCGATAGGCCAATTTCTCCGTATTTGGAGAATTTGTACTTCGGATGAATTATTTGAGAACCGAGCCATGGACCATGGGGAGAGATTTTTAGATTGTGCATACAGTAAGAAGAGTATTAGGAGGGGTTACTTCAGGGACAAAAAGCTTCTAGAAATGATTTTCTTTCATCTAAAAATAGAAAATCCAATGATATTGTAAGGAGGTGGCAGGTTTCCTCAGTTGCGCCCTCTCCTCCTTCCATGTGACTCTCCGTGCCCTTCATATATTTATGTTATGAACTTGAATGTACTATGTGTTTATACTATGTATTATGTGGATATTCCCTTTAATGTGCTGTCTGCCATGTATGCAATACAACTAAAAAATGCAGTGACAGCAACAGTTAATATTGTGGGCTGGGTCAGCAGCAGAGAAGGAACAGGAAACTGCTGCTTCCTAGTCAGAACTACCCAGATACATTGGACAGGGTTTAAGTGTTTCACAGAAGGGCACTCCCAGACCCCCCAGACGGGAGAGGTCTGTTGCCCCGGTCTTCAAGGGACTCAGGAGGGGTCACAAAGACTACAAGGCTAAGGACTGCAACATGGGCCTCAGGATTCTGAAAGGGCCCCCGCTTCTGAAGGGGTTATCCCCAGCGTGTGGAATTCCACTAAACCTTGGATGCGGCAACCGCTGTGTTGAAAAGCGTGACAGGGAGAAAATAGGAAGACCAGTGTTGTACTCGTGTCTTATTTCCTCATCACTGTTCAATAAAAAGCTATTTTGCCTGTTGGACAATGGCCGCCTTCCGGACTCATTTGTCTGGACCGCTGTGACGAGAGGAGAAGGTAATCTGTGGGGAAAAACTGCATCACACCCGTATTACATGTACAAGGGGCTGGGGGTGCTCACTGAACATTTGCTCAGTGGACTCTGTTGGTGAACTGTGCCTCTAAATAACTCAGCTATAACTACCACCCTGCTGCCACCTTGTTACACTACTGAGGATCGGTTCATAACACCTATAATCATTGATGGGATGTCATGAGGAAGATCCTCTACAAACATTGGGCGATATTGAAAACCGAACCTATTCTATCTAGATGCATCTCTGATTCACCTCTTATGACAGTAAGAAAATTAGGAATCTGAAGGATATTATTGTAAATAGCTATTATGTGGTTAAATCGCCAATTTTTTTTTAATGCTAGGAAGCAAAAATGGGGTTGCTATCCATGTGGCGATTGTCTGGCATGCAAGAACTTAGTTCGCACCACATCATTCACCGGCAGATGGCCTCAGGGAATATAAAATTAAGGATTACATTTCCTGTAACACAGCGCATGTTGTGTATTATGCCAGGTGTCTGTGTGGTTTGGTATACATACATTGGTCTCACTTCCCGTGAATTGCAGGTGAAGACGTGAGAACATGTACAAGAAATCATGGCCTCACTGGATGTGGATGATGTGAGTACTCTATAAATGATTCCTAGGCATTTCAGGATACACCACAATGTAATCCTAATGAACTACACATTTGAGAGGTCAACAGGGTTTGTGCCGGCATAAGAGTTGGAGATGTAAAATGCCTTTTGGCACATAGAGAATATAGATGGATTACAGTTTCTTTTCTTTAATATAGTATTTCTGGATTTATTTTAGTCTGTGTGTTTTCTTTTATTTTCCTAGTTGTTTTTAACCTCTTGATGACTCAAGACCATCGTGGTGGTGTTGTCTGTCTTTCTCCCAATCAATACATGCTGGACTGGTATCATTGGCTACAGGACACTCTATTATACCATGGGACACTCTGAATGAGTGACCTTATGGTTGTTATAGGCTCTAATTGTTTTCTTGTATTTGAAATCAGTTCCTGCTGGCTACATTTAATATATCTGGTATATGTTTTTTACATGTCTTTAAGTGCACTTTTGTTGATTGACTACATCAATATATAATGTATATTGGTATATGCCTCTTATATATTTTTATTGGCAATATTTTATATTTAGGTAGAGGTCTAGTTGTACCATACATTCTTTTTGTCACTCTATATTTTTTCCTTGTTTATCACACAGGTTCTTCTTTTTTCACTGGCTCACTAATTGTGTGACTGGAAGATATACACTCACCGGCCACTTTATTAGGTACACCATGCTAGTAACGGGTTGGACCCCCTTTTGCCTTCAGAACTGCCTCAATTCTTCGTGGCATAGATTCAACAAGGTGCTGGAAGCATTCCTCAGAGATTTTGGTCCATATTGACATGATGGCATCACACAGTTGCCGCAGATTTGTCGGCTGCACATCCCAAAGATGCTCCATACAAGGCAGGATGGATCCATGCTTTCATGTTGTTTACGCCAAATTCTGACCCTACCATCCGAATGTCGCAGCAGAAATCGAGACTCATCAGACCAAGCAACGTTTTTCCAATCTTCTACTGTCCAATTTCGATGAGCTTGTACAAATTGTAGCCTCAGTTTCCTGTTCTTAGCTGAAAGGAGTGGTACCCGGTGTGGTCTTCTGCTGCTGTAGCCCATCTGCCTCAAAGTTCGACGCACTGTGCGTTCAGAGATGCTCTTAGGCCTACCTTGGTTGTAACGGGTGGCGATTTGAGTCACTGTTGCCTTTCTATCAGCTCGAACCAGTCTGCCCATTCTCCTCTGACCTCTGGCATCAACAAGGCATTTCCGCCCACAGAACTGCCGCTCACTGGATTTTTTTTCTTTTTCGGACCATTCTCTGTAAACCCTAGAGATGGTTGTGTGTGAAAATCCCAGTAGATCAGCAGTTTCTGAAATACTCAGACCAGCCCTTCTGGCACCAACAACCATGCCACGTTCAAAGGCACTCAAATCACCTTTCTTCCCCATACTGATGCTCGGTTTGAACTGCAGGAGATTGTCTTGACCATGTCTACATGCCTAAATGCACTGAGTTGCCGCCATGTGATTGGCTGATTAGAGATTAAGTGTTAACAAGAAGTTGGACAGGTGTACCTAATAAAGTGGCCGGTGAGTGTATGTTCATATCATGGATAGATTTTTTAAGTGCCTTTTTTGCTCTGCCCTTTACATTATTATTCTTATTTATTTATATAGCATTCATTCCATGGTGCTGTACATGAGAAGGGGTTACATACAAATTACAGTAAACAAACTAACAATAGCAGACTGATACAGAGGGGCGAGGATCCTGCCCTTGCAGGCTTTCATTCTACAGGATGCTGGGGAATGAGACAGTAGGTAGGGGGTTGCGGCAGCTCCTGTGCTGGTGAGGCGGTAGCCCTGGTAGGGGTGAGGAGGCAGAGGGGTCATTGCAGGCTGTAGGCTTTCTTGAAGAGATGGGTTTTCAGGCTCCATCTGAAGGATCCAAATGCGGTTGATAGTCGGACGTGTTGGGGCACAGAATTCCAGAGGATGAGGGATATTCGGGAAAAGTCTTGGAGGCGATTAGGTGAGGAACAAATAAGTGTGGAGGAGAGAAGGAGGTCTCAAGAAGACCGGAGATTACGTGAGGGAAGATATCGGGAGATTAGTTCAGAGATATATGGAGGAGACAGGTTATGGATGGCTTTGTAGTTCCGAAGTAGTAATTTGAACTAGATATGCTGAGGGAATGGGAGCCAGTGAAGAAATTTGCAGAGGGGAGAAGTGGAGGAGTAGCGAGGAGAGAGATGAATTAGTCAGGCAGCAGAGTTAAGGATGGACTGAAGAGGTGCGAGAGTGTTAGCAGGGAGGCCACAGAAAAGGATGTTGCAGTAGTTGAGGCGGGAGATGAGGGCATGCAGAAACATTTTAGTAGATTGAGTGTTGAGGAAAGGACAGATTCTGGAGATATTTTTGAGTTGGAGGTGACAGGAGGTGGAAAGAGCTTGGATGTACAGTTTGGAGGACAGGGCAGAGTCAAGGGTTACTCCAAGGCAGCGGACTTCTGATGCATGGGAAAGTGTGATGTCGTTAATTGTGATTGATAGATTGGGTAAGGAAGATCTGTGAGATGGAAGAAAGATGATTAGTTCAGATTTGTCCACATTAAGTTTGAGGAAGCGAGAGGAGAAGGAGCATATGACTGATAGACACTTTGGGATTCTGGACAGCAGAGAGGTGACATCTGGGCCAGAGAGGTAGATGTGAGTGTCATCAGCATACAGGTGGTACTTGAATCCATGGGACTTTATGAGTTTTCCCAGGCCAAGTGTATAGATTGAGAAGAGTAGGGAACCTAGAACAGAGCCTTGGGTGACTCCAACAGAGAGAGGGTGGGATGAGGAGGTAGTGAGGGAGTGAGAGATGCTGAATGTGCAATTGGAAAGGTATGAGGAGATCCAGGATAAGGCGAAGTCTTTGATGCCAAAGGAGACGAGGATCTGTAGTAGGTGGCAGTGGTCAACTGTGTTGAAAGCAGAGGACAGGTCTAGAAGGAGGAGTATAGAGTATTGTCCGTTAGCTTTTGCTGTAAGTAGGTCATTAGTCATTTTGGTCAGGGCAGTCTCAGTGGTGGGGATGGAAACCAGATTGTCAAAGACCAAGTTAGAGGTGGGAGGAAAGTTCAGCGTGCACGTGCTGCTCCAGGAGTTTGGAAGCGAAAGGGAGCAGTGATATTGGGTGATAGCTGGACATAGCGGTTGAGTTGAGGGTTGGCTTTTTAAAGATAGGTGTGATTGTGGCATGTTTGAAAGCAGAAGGGAAGGTACCAGAAGTTAGTGATAGGTTGAAGAGATGGATTAGGGATGGGATAAGAGTGGTGGTGAGGTTGGGGAGGAGGTGGGATGGGACGGGGTCGAGTGCACAGGTGGTGAGGTGTGATTTGGAGAGGAGACAATTAAGCTCCCCTTTAGTGATGTTGGAGAGTGAAGTTATGGGTTTTGGGCATTGGTCTGGTATACAAAGGGGTTGTGGTGGTTGAACAATAAAGACTTGCCTTGTTTGGTCGATCTTATTTTTGAAGTGTGTGGCAAAGTCCTCAGCAGAGATGTGGGAGGTTGGAGGGGGTAGTGGGGGGCGGAGGAGGGAGTTAAAAGTTTTGAATAACTGTTTGGGGTTGTAGGATAGGGAGGATACGAGGGTTGTGAAGTAGGCCTGTTTAGCAGAGGTGAGGACAGATTTGAAAGCGAGCGTTGCCTGTTTGAATGCAGTAAAATCATCTTGCGAATTTGTTTTCTTCCAACGTCGCTCTGCAACCCTGGACACTAGATAACCTGTTTATTATGTATTAGGATATATAGTTTTTTTCATTGTGCTTGCACATTTACTTTATGAGGTCACACTCTCACTTGAATATTGGGGGGATATTTAGTACTGTCCCCTTATTAGTTATATTATTGATCTTGTGAACATTTGAACTATTTCAATTGATTAGCATATACTTACTAGGGGAGACTACGGGTGGAATTTATATTATGCAATTTGCACCTATTATTTGCCAGCCCCGTAGATAGCCTATAGCTATAAAAGTCATTTGTCTATTTTTCCCTTATCCAAGATAGTGTCCTGTGAGTGCACATGCCTGTGATGCGATGATACATGGAGCAATGCCGACAGCGCCTGTTTCCTGACACGTGTGGGCCATTAATATCATAGGGGATTTCACCTGACCAGCCGTGTCATGTGTGATGCCGGAAGCAATGCTAAAACTGTGGCTTGCACCAGTAGGCATGCGCCACCCAGAAAACACAGATGATATACACCTATGGTGCTACCGCCCCCCGAGGAAGTCCACGCGACACATATATCTAATCTTATCATATGTGATGTGGTCCACAGAGGTGTTTACCTATTCCGATCATGGATCATAATCAGCTGAGCTGTGCATCTAATAATATCATGTGTGATAAAGTCCACTGATCCCTGTATCTAAACAAAGCTATGTAGCTAATCCCATCATCTGTGATACTGCCTGCTGACTTGTGTAATTAATGTGATCTGAGCACCGCAGCCTCAACGACATGATTGCTACGCTCTGATCTCTGTAAAGACCAGTGAGCAGCACTGTAGCAAATAACAAAATCGGCACTGCCAGCACTCCTATGTATCACTGTCCATATCTCAGTATCACATTGCAGTCACCAACAAAATGGTGCTGCAGTGTGATCCTACACATCATCCTACCCCTATTGTTTGAAAGTTGAAAATATCAACACTCTTGAAATAATTTTTCATATTTAATACTATTTAAGAAATATAAACATTTTTAAAATAACTAAAACATTAATACTTGACATTTTGTCAATTCTTGAAAATTAATATTTTTGATGACACATCCACTGTACAACAACCATATAGCATTATCCATCTAGCACCAAATATAGTCAGCCAGGCAACATTCACTGGGCATATGCCCACAAATTCATCATTGTCCATCAGACTGAAAGATAAAAACCTGGGATTCATCGCTCCACACAACCGGATTCCAGCCCTCCGGAGGAGCCATGTTTTACACAACTCCTTCCAATGCTTGGCAATACAACCTATGAAAAAAAACTGAATTTAGTCATAAAGAGATGTGTGCTAATACTTTTGTCAGTATTGTGTATGTAATATAGATATGCATGGTATATATTCCATCATTACCCCTAAACTGACTGTACCATACAAATGCTTGTAAAATACCTTTGCTGTGGTACGCAGAAGCCTAGCAGGCTTTGCTTTCATCTCCATAGGACTTAGCTAATTGCTTTGTACTTTGATCAGTGTACTCCAGTAATAACCATGAGACGCCTGATGGACCCGTGTTCTGTATACCATCCGGGGCCCCTTCCAGTGATGTGTAGCCTAAGAATAATATAAGAACAAGCTATGGATTATCTCAGATATACAGCAAATCTATATCTATAGGACACATCTCATTCTACATTTTTCTGCAGTACCGATCTGATTCTATAATAACCTCACATGTTCTTATTTAAGCTTCTCCTTAGAAATGCCTGCAGCAACGGGCAGGGCTAATTCATTCTTCATTTAGATTTAATATTGATTTTACCAAGTCTTTCATCTCCAAACTTTCAGTATTAGAGGCTTTTGTAAATTGAACATCTGGTGTAGAATTAAATGTACAAATACTTCACTAATACAATGAAAGCATCCATATTGCATTTATGCCTGCAGGTATTAATATACATTATATCATATCATACCATACATGTCGATTGGTCTGGAAATCACACTAAGATGGAAAATTAGCAAAATAAATATCAAAAAGAGTATAAAACAAATCTCTTCACTGTGTACATACACATGAGATGAATGTCGGCCGAGGGTTCATTTGTTTTCAATGGGATGATGGGAAAAAGCCACTGCCAGACACTGGCAGCTGCTTACCACCCCCTTTAGAACAAACTGATTGGGTGTTTCATATATACATTTCTTCTCTCCCCTGACTTCTTCTTTCAAAAAGAGAAAAAGATAGCCTCATACACCTCAGATTGTTGTTCAACATTAATATAAGGCGTATAGGGTCCTGTAATCTGCTATTCCTACAAAAAAAAATTATTTGTCCCACTGTTTCATTCCCCCACAAATATTCTTCAGCACTTGTCCACCTTAGGGCTCAGAAAACACCCCAGATCAAGTGTATGAATTCTTGATCTATCATTCATTATGTTTTTGGTAGTATAATAGCAACATTAAAATAGGGAGGAGTTAGATTCATCATGCATACATTACTTATCAGTTTTAAACCCATTGTTAACCCTGATTTGTTTAGGACACACTGTTTTGTACCTAAAGCTGCTATTACATAGTATTCCTCTGCAACCCCTATCTGCATAACATAGATACATACAAATATCAGCATAAATGAGTACACCCACTTTGAAAAGTAAGCTTTTAGTCAATATCTCACGCAACACAAGGAAAAAATTTCCAATTTTATAACAAGAGTTTTATAGACTATTTTTTAATCCATATAATGAAAGTGCATGTCTACCAAGATCACGGAGTGATAGTAGCATCTTCTCTTTAAATATAGAGCAGTACATCTATGAATTCATGATACCATCAATGAACTGTAGCTCCCCAACATCTGCAGCATTCATGCAACCCCAGATAAGGACACTGCCACCAACATGTTTCACTGTGGGCACCATGCATTTTTCTTTGTACTTTTCAGCTTTCTGACACCAGTTTTGAAGCAATCAGTTCCAGAAATATTTAACTTGGTCTCATCGCTCCAGAGTATAGCTGCCCAGTAGTCATCATATTTTTCATTGTGGGCCCTGGCAAATTATAAGTTGCCTTTTTGTCCATAGACTTTAGAGGTTTTTTTTCATGGATGACACCCATGCATTCCATTCCTTTGCAGTGTACATTGTATTGTGTCGTGAGTAACACTCACCCTATTTTAGCTTTCTACTTCTGTAGCTAACTTCAGTGAACTTGCATGTCAATTTTCCTGTTTAGGGGTTATCTTCCATGGTTGGCATGGAAGTCTCTAAAAGATGATTGCAGTCCCACCTTTGTTACACTCACTTTTGTATTATATTTGCTACTGTATTCTGACCTATTCATACAGTTTCGCTGATCTTCTTATAGCCTTCACATTTCTTGTGCAAAGAAATTATTTTCATCCTCAGGTCTTGTGACATTTCTCTTCCATGTAGTGCCATTGCTGACAGCATGGAATTGGAAGTAGTTTTCTTTGCTATGTAACACCCTTCCATAGTCAACTGTTTGCTGGACACCTGTTTAATGAGTAATTAAACTTACCTGTGGTTGAATTCTTGTTAATTTGAAATTTGTAGTCTAAACCTAAGCTTTTTACTGAAGACTTTCATTGGGGTATACTTATTTTTGCAACATAATCTTTAATTAATTTGTTAGGAAAATTGCTTTTTTTTGATCTTCAGAATAACAAATCTTATTTGCAATCAATGACCCAAACAAGATTTCAGGCCATTTCAGATATGGGTACAATTAAAGCTTTGTCCTCCTTGTCAGAGCAACAGCAACGTGATCAGGTCATGTGATCACACTGCTGACGTCACTCGACTGCAGTCAGAGGCGCGCAAAGTACAGCGATGGTAAATGCTCCAGTGGTGGTGCTGAAGACACCGAAGATTTAGTGTAATGGGGAAGATTTAGTGTGGGGGAGATTTAATCTGTGAGAGATTTACTTTGGCTGGGGAAGATTTACCCCGCCAGGGGGAGGTCTGCTCTGTAAGGAGAGGAGTGGGGGGAGATTTAGCGTGGGGAGAGATTTGGTGTGGGGGAGATTTAGTGTATTGGGGGTACATTTGAGGACACAAGTTTGGGGAGCAAAGAAGGGACAGGTGCAGACACAATATGGGAAGCGGGAGAAATTTAAAGACACAGTATGAAGTGCAAGGGGGAGATGGGGGCATGTATGAGAAAACGGTATGGAGAGACAGGTGCAGACACAGTGGGGGGTGCGGACACAGTATGAGGAGTGAGGGGGGAATGTATGAGCGGGATGGGTGCAGACACAATATGGTAACTGGGGCAACTGGGTGTAGGCACAGAATTGGGAGGATGGGTGTGAATGCAGAATGGGGGTAATGTATGCAGGCACAGTATGGAGAGTGGGGGGATGGGTGCAGACACAGTATGGAGAGTGGGGGGATGCCCATACACAGTATAAGTTACAAGGGGAAAAATGTATGTGGACAGTATGGGGAGCGAGGGCAGGGTCGGCCTGGTGGGTATCAGGGTAATCCCTGGTGGGCCTTTGCTGTGGACCAGAGAGATAGAGGTGGGACAAAAAGCCTGCGGTTTTTAGGGACACGTGCCCTTTAAAATCACAGGCAAAGCATATGTAGGGGTGTGTGCACATTCATTACCTGAACCATTGTGTTGCACATCCCAATGAATACTGACGAGTATGCGTCCGACGTCACCACCATATGTTGTCAGTGTCATTGTCTGACTTTTTTTTTTCTTCTTGCATGCGGCATGGTACAGGGGCCAGGATGGATAAATGGGGGTTCCAGTATGGATATATGGGGCCATGATGCATATATGGGAGGCCAGGGTAAATATATGGGGGCCAGGATAAGGAACCAGGTTGGATATATATGGGAGCTTGGATGGATATATGGGTGCCAGGATGCATACTGTATATGGGGGGACCAGGGTGGATATATGGGGGGCCAGGACAAGGGACCAGGTTGAATATATGGAGGAGCCAGGATACATATATGGGGCCAGGATGGATATATGGTGGCCAGGATGGATATATAGAAGCCAAGACAAGGGACATATGGGGCCAAGGCAAGCGGCATATGAGTGCCAGCATGTATATATAGGGGGCAGTACAAGGGGCATATGGGGGACAGAATGGATATAAGAGGGCCAGGACATATGGGGGGCCAGGATGGATATATGGGAGCCAGGACAAGGGACATATGGGGGGCTAGGATGGATATTTGGGGGGGGCAGGAGCCTCCATTACAGTTAATGCTCCACTATAATGGGGATAACGGTTAACAAGTATTTTCATATAGCTGTAGATTGAGCCCCTAAGGTCAATTCCCCCTGTGTGCCCCAGACACCACAGTCCGACCCGGAGTGACGGTGATGGCATGTGTGCAGACACAGAATGGGGAGGACGGGTGATGTATGAGGGCACAGTATTGAGAGTGAGGGGGTAAATATAAGGAGACAGTATGGTTAGTAGGGGCAATGTAATAAGAGACAGTATAAGGAGGGAGGGGGAAACATGTGAGGAGACTTTTGAGGGGAATAGTGTGTGGAGACAGTATGGGGGGAGAAAAGTGTGAGTGGGCACAGAATAAAGACAGAGTAGTGTGGGGGTAGCACGGAGGAACAGTGTAAGGGCACTGTCAGGAGGGGAGAGTAAGCCAGGAAGGTGGGAGTGAGATGAGAGGGCACAGTATGGAAAGGAGAGGGCAGAGTGGAGAGCAAGTGCCATAAGAAGGACAGTGTGTAAGTCATAGTTTGTGCAGGGAATATAGTGAGGGAAAATTATTTATTCAGATGTTCAGCGTAGGGCAGATATTTTTATTCAGGAGCATTATAACGACATTGCTATCTTTAAGGGTATCGTGTGGAGATGTGCTACACATCTTCATAAATATAACCATCAAAAAAAACAAACCTAGAAGCTATTTAGCTATAAAATAACAAAGTTTTATTAAAGACATACAATAGTACAACATCAATAAACAAAAATAAAAAAATGGAGGTAGAAAATATGCAAAAAAAACACCAAGAGGTAATACAATGCAATGATGTTAAATATACACAGGGTTAATGAACAAGTGTTTAATTCTAATACAAATGTGCGCAAGGATCAATTTAATGGGGTCCAAACAAGGTACTTCCCTTCGCCAAAAAAAACAATGTTAAAAATTAGATAATAAATGGCACTATGCGCATATAAATATAAACCCAGGCATATTAATAATAGGGCCTACCAAAGAAAATGCAGACTCCAAAAAACATGTGGATTTATATATTTTGTATGAAGGCTACAGCAGAAATCAAAAGGAATATAATCCTTAAATGAACAAAAAAAATCATACAAAAAAACAAAATAATTTAAAGTGCATACTGTGATCTAAGTAGTATAACGGCCTATATAGTATAGTAGCCTACATAAAAGGAATATAGCCCTTAATGTATAATGAGCCAGTGCATAAAAGGAATGTAATCCTTAATATATAATGAGCCAGTCTGATACCAATAGTGAAAGTAAATGGTTCAAAGTGCATACAGTGACCTGAGTGATACAGCAGCCTACAAAAAGGTTAATTCACATGTGAAGAAATTTACAAAGTAACATGTATGAAGAAAAACAGCCTGGGATATTACCTCAAGGTGGTAGCAGCAACCCGACGCACGTTTCGCGTATTGCTTCGTCTAAGGGAAAGCACTTTCCGAAGTAGTAATTTGGGAAAGCACTTTCCCTTAGACAAAGCAATATGCGAAACGTGCGTCGGGTTGCTGCTACCATCTTGAGGTAATATCCCAGGCTGTTTTTCTTCATACATGTTACTTTGTAAATTTCTTCACATGTGAATTAACCTTTTTGTAGGCTGCTGTATCACTCAGGTCACTGTATGCACTTTGAACCAATTAGTTTCACTATTGGTATCAGACTGGCTCATTATATATTAAGGATTACATTCCTTTTATGCACTGGCTCATTATACATTAAGGACTATATTCCTTTTATGTAGGCTACTATACTATATAGGCTGTTATACTACTTAGATCACTGTATGCACTTTAAATTATTTTGTTTTTTTGTATGATTTTTTTTGTTCATTTAAGGATTATATTCCTTTTGATTTCTGCTGTAGCCTTTATACAAAATATATAATGCCACATGTTTTTTGGAGTCTGCATTTTCTTTGGTAGGCCTTATTATTAATATGCCTGGGTTTATATTTATATGCGCATAGTGCCATTTATTATCTCATTTTTAACATTTTTTTTTTTTGCGAAGGGAAGTACCTTGTTTGGACCCCATTAAATTGATCCTTGCGCACATTTGTATTAGAATTAAACACTTGTTCATTAACCCTGTGTATATTTAACATCATTGCATTGTATTACCTCTTGGTGGTTTTTTTGCATATTTTCTACCTCCATTTTTTTAATTTTTGTTTATTGATGTTGTACCTTTGTATGTCTTTAATAAAACTTTGTTATTTCATGGCTAAATAGCTTCTAGGTTCGTTTTTTTTATGGTTATATTGATTTGAAGCTTTGCCATTTATCTAGGCAGGTATTTTCCTTTTTGATGTACATCTTCATAAATGATGCTCTACACTCTACACTTTTAGCCACAGAAAATTTGGGCACAGCTCTGCTTCTGCACCGACTATTATTTTACAAGTTTATCTTACACATGTAGTAACAATTATCCTCAACCCTAGAAGCTACTGTTACCACTATATACTGTATATGTTAAAAATATGGGACCCTCTCCAGATGTCCTATTGAAAGCCTTCCTTCTTAATGAAAGTTCAATTCTATGTTTCTGTTATATGCACCAATGCACATAGCACCTTGAGCTTCCTAAAAATTCCAAAACACTTTGAAATTAAAGAAAATGTGTAACTAATGCAGACTGTATCGTCATCTGAGAAATCGTAGATGGTTGTGTTCACTAATTCGTGACCATGCTGTAGTGTATATGAAAAATCTTGATACATATCAAAAGACTATGTCACTATGTTTTCCCAAAAAATGGATGCAAAGTAAATTAGCTAAGCATGTATCATGTTCAATCTTATTTCTGTGTGTCACAGGATAACAATGATAGAGTTAGACATGAAGAAACAAGCTTTGTTTAATCAACATGACCTTAATAAAATATATCCATTGAATCTTGATGGTGGAATTTTACCTACAGGAAAGGAGGAATGTTTGTTTTTGGATTTTCCTTATCCCTAGCTGTAGTTCTCAGGATTAATTTTCACATAAAGTATATGAAATGTAGCATGGAGCAGCATGGTAGCTCAGTGTTTAGAACTGTATCCTTGTGGCACCATTTATTCCATGGTGCTGTATATACGAAAAAGGGTTTACATAGAAAATGCAAATATAAATTAAAATGAACAAACTAACAGTGACAGGTTGGAACAGATGGGAGAGGACCTTGTCCTCATTGGCTTACAGTCTACAAAGTAATGGGGAAGAAGACAGGATGTTGGGGTTGTGGCAGCTCTGGTGGTGATGAGGTAGCAGCGTGGTCATTGCAGGCAGTAGCTTTCTTGAAGAGATGGGTTTTCAAACTTCCATCTGAAGGGTGTGAATGGGGGAGATGTTGTGAACTCTGTTTTGGGGCTCCCTCTTGTGGTCACAAGTGGTACTGTGTGAGTGCTGTCTTTGGGCTCCCTCTGGTGGCTCTTTGTGTCATTCTGCAGGTCTGAGGCTGGTTCAGCTGTCTTGTTATCTGGTAGCTGGTTTCCTATTTAGCTCACTTGGACTTTCAGTGGTTGCCTGCTGTCGATGTATTCAGTGCTATTTTGATCTCTCCTGAATCCCTTCGTTATCAGTCTCGCCAAGAGAAGCTAAGTTTCTGTTTGGTTATTTTTTGCTCATCAGTGTTCAATATGTTTCTTGGTTATTTATTTGTCCTTGTCCAGCTTGCTAATATGTGATTTCCTTGTTTGCTGGTAGCTCTAGGGGGCTGAGTTTCTCCCCTCACACCATTAGTTGGTGTGGGGGTTCTTGTATTCTCAGCGTGGATATTTTGTATAGGGTTTTTTACTGACCGCACAGTTCCCTGTTATGACCCCAATGGCAGAGGGTCTCAGAAATAATTACTAAGTCTGCAAACACAAAAAAACAGCTCATAGGGCAGTGGTAACTGAGCTGACCATATATCTAATCCTAGCACCACAAATAGCAGCAGCCGGGGAACGTGCCTACGTTGGTTCTAGACGTCTCACGCCAGCCGGAGAACTAACTAACCCTAGAAGGGAAAAGATAGACCTTTCTTGCCTCCAGAGAAAAGACCCCAAAAGTTGGATACAAGCCCCCAACAAATAATAACGGTGAGGTAAGAGGAAAAGACAAACGTAAGAATGAGCTAGGTATTTAGCAAAGAGAGGCCCACTAGCTAATAGCAGAATATAGTAAGATGACTTATATGGTCAGCAAAAACCCTATCAAAATATCCACGCTGGATATTCAAGAACCCCCGAACCGTCTAACGGCCCGGGGGGAGAACACCAGCCCCCTAGAGCTTCCAGCAAAGTCAGGAATCACATTTAGTACAAGCTGGACAAAAATAAGAGCAAAGCAAATAACCAAAAAACAAAGAAGCAGGATTTAGCTTAATTTTGCACGAACCAGGACCAGCAGACAGGAGCAAACAGAAAGGATCTGATTACAACGATGCCAGGCACTGGACTAAGGATCCAGGAAGTTTATATAGCAACACCCCTGGACTAACGACCCAGGTGGGTGCCAAACTGAGGAAAGACAATCCCAGAGTCATATCACTAGTAACCACAAGAGGGAGCCAAAAAGTCTAATTCACAACAGTACTCCCCCCTTAAGGAGGGGTCACCGAACCCTCACCAAGACCACCAGGGCGATCAGGATGAGCAGCGTGAAAGGCACGAACTAAATCGGCCGCATGCACATCAGAAGCAACCACCCAGGAATTATCCTCCTGACCATAGCCCTTCCACTTGACCAGATACTGAAGCCTCCATCTGGAGAGACGAGAATCCAAGATCTTCTCCACCACGTACTCCAACTCGCCCTCAACCAACACCGGAGCAGGAGGCTCAACAGAAGGAACCACAGGTACAACGTACCGCCGCAACAAAGACCTATGGAACACGTTGTGAATGGCAAACGACACCGGAAGATCCAAGCGAAAGGACACAGGATTAAGGATTTCCAATATCTTGTAAGGACCGATGAAGCGAGGCTTAAATTTAGGAGAGGAGACCTTCATAGGAACAAATCGAGAAGACAGCCATACCAAATCCCCAACACGAAGTCGGGGACCCACACCGCGGCGGCGGTTGGCAAAACGGTGAGCCTTCTCCTGTGACAACTTTAAGTTGTCCACCACATGATTCCAGATCTGCTGCAACCTATCCACCACAGAATCTACCCCAGGACAGTCAGAAGGCTCCACATGTCCCGAGGAAAAACGAGGATGGAAACCAGTTGCAGAAAAATGGCGAAACCAAAGTAGTGGAACTAGCCCGATTATTAAGGGCAAACTCAGCCAACGGCAAGAAGGTCACCCAATCATCCTAATCTGCCGAAACAAAACACCTCAAATAAGCCTCCAGAGTCTGATTAGTTCGCTCCGTTTGTCCATTAGTCTGAGGATGAAAGGCAGACGAAAACGACAAATCAATGCCCATCCTAGCACAAAAGGATCGCCAGAACCTGGAAACAAACTGGGATCCTCTGTCAGACACAATATTCTCAGGAATGCCGTGTAAACGAACCACATTCTGAAAGAACACAGGAACCAGATCGGAAGAGGAAGGCAGCTTAGGCAAAGGCACCGAATGGACCATTTTAGAAAAGCGATCACATACCACCCAGATGACAGACATGCCCTGAGACACTGGGAGATCTGAAATGAAATCCATGGAAATGTGTGTCCAAGGCCTCTTCGGGACAGGCAAGGGCAAGAGCAACCCGCTGGCACGAGAACAGCAAGGCTTAGCTCGAGCACAAGTCCCACAGGACTGCACAAATGACCGCACATCCCGTGACAAGGAAGGCCACCAAAAGGACCTAGCCACCAGATCTCTGGTGCCAAAAATTCCCGGATGCCCTGCCAACACCGAGGAATGAACCTCGGAAATGACTCTGCTGGTCCACTTATCAGGAACAAACAGTCTGTCAGGTGGACAAGAGTCAGGTCTACCAGCCTGAAATCTCTGCAACACACGTCGCAAATCAGGAGAAATGGCCGACAAGATAACTCCCTCTTTAAGAATACCAACTGGTTCTGCTACTCCAGGAGAGTCAGGCACAAAGCTCCTTGAAAGAGCATCAGCCTTCACATTCTTTGAACCTGGTAAATACGAGACCACAAAGTCAAAACGGGAGAAAAACAATGACCAGCGGGCCTGTCTAGGATTCAGGCGTTTAGCAGACTCGAGATACATCAGATTCTTGTGATCAGTCAAGACCACCACACGATGCTTAGCACCCTCGAGCCAATGACGCCACTCCTCAAATGCCCACTTCATGGCCAGCAACTCCCGATTGCCAACATCATAATTCCGCTCAGCAGGCGAAAACTTCCTAGAGAAGAAAGCACATGGTCTCATTACCGAGCAACCAGGGCCTCTCTGCGACAAAACGGCCCCTGCCCCAATCTCAGAAGCATCCACTTCGACCTGAAAGGGAAGTGAGACATCAGGCTGGCACAAAACAGGCGCCGAAGTAAACCGGCGCTTCAACTCTTGGAACGCCTCCACGGCTGCAGGAGCCCAGTTAGCAACATCAGAACCTTTCTTGGTCATATCCGTCAAAGGTTTAACAACGCTAGAAAAATTAGCGATAAAACGACGGTAGAAGTTAGCAAAACCCAAGAACTTCTGAAGACTCTTAACTGACGTGGGTTGAGTCCAATCATGAATAGCTCGGACCTTGACTGGGTCCATCTCCACAGCAGAAGGGGAAAAAATAAACCCCAAAAAGGGAACCTTCTGTACTCCAAAGAGACACTTTGAGCCCTTAACAAACAAAGCATTCTCACGCAAAACCTGAAACACCATCCTGACCTGCTCCACATGTGAGTCCCAATCTTCAGAGAAAACCAGAATATCATCCAGATAAACAATCATAAATTTATCCAGATACTTCCGGAAAATATCATGCATAAAGGACTGAAACACTGAGGGAGCATTAGAGAGCCCAAAAGGCATCACCAAGTACTCAAAATGACCTTCGGGCGTATTAAATGCTGTCTTCCATTCATCTCCTTGCTTAATGCGCACAAGGTTGTACGTACCACGAAGATCTATCTTGGTGAACCACTTGGCACCTTTAATCCGGGCAAACAAGTCCGACAACAGAGGCAAAGGATACTGAAATTTAACAGTGATTTTATTCAGAAGCCGATAGTCAATACAAGGTCTCAAAGATCCGTCCTTCTTGGCCACAAAAAAGAATCCCGCACCAAGAGGGGAAGAGGATGGACGGATATGCCCCTTCTCCAGAGACTCCTTGATATACGAACGCATTGCGGCATGCTCAGGTACAGACAGATTAAATAGTCTTCCCTTAGGAAATTTACTACCTGGAATCAAATCTATGGCGCAGTCACAGTCCCTATGAGGAGGCAGAGCACTGGACCTGGACTCGCTGAATACATCCTGATAATCAGACAAATACTCAGGAACTTCCGAAGGAGTAGAGGAAGCAATAGACACCGGCGGGGAATCAGCATGAATTCCCTGACAGCCCCAACTTGACACAGACATTGCCTTCCAATCCAAGACTGGATTGTGGGTCTGTAACCATGGCAGACCCAAAACGACCAAATCATGCATTTTATGCAGAACAAGAAAACGAATCACCTCCCGATGTTCAGGAGTCATGCACATGGTTACCTGCGTCCAAAACTGCGGTTTATTTTCCGCCAATGGCGTAGCATCAATACCTCTAAGAGGAATAGGATTTACCAACGGTTCAAGAACAAAACCACAGCGCTTGGCAAATGACAGATCCATAAGACTCAGGGCAGCACCTGAATCCACAAACGCCATAACAGGGTAAGAAGACAATGAGCAAATTAAAGTCACAGACAAAATAAATTTAGGTTGCAAATTACCAATGGCGACAGGACTAACAACCCTTGTTAGGCGTTTAGAGCATGCTGATATAACATGTGTAGAATCACCACAGTAAAAACACAACCCATTCTGACGTCTATGATTTTTCCGCTCATTTCTAGTCTGAATTCTATCACATTGCATTAAATCAGGTGTTTGTTCAGACAACACCACCAGAGGATTAGCGGTTTTGCGCTCCCGCAAACGCCGGTCAATTTGAATAGCCAGCGCCATGGAATCATTCAGACTTGTAGGAATGGGGAAACCCACCATCACATTCTTAATGGCTTCAGAAAGGCCATTTCTGAAATTTGCGGCCAGAGCACACTCATTCCACTGAGTAAGCACGGACCATTTCCGAAATTTTTGGCAATACACTTCAGCTTCATCCTGGCCCTGAGAAATAGCCAGCAAGGCTTTTTCTGCCTGAACTTCAAGATTGGGTTCCTCGTAAAGCAATCCGAGCGCCAGAAAAAACGCATCAATATTTGCCAATGCCGGATCTCCTGGCGCTAGCGAGAAAGCCCAATCCTGAGGGTCGCCCCGTAAAAAAGAGATAACAATTTTAACTTGCTGAGCTGAATCTCCAGATGAACGGGGTCTCAGAGATAGAAACAATTTACAATTATTCCTGAAATTCCTAAACTTAAATCGGTCTCCAGAAAACAGTTCAGGAATAGGTATTTTAGGTTCAGACATTGGACTACTGGTAACAAAATCTTGTATGCCCTGCACACGAGCAGCAAGCTGGTCTACACTTGTAATCAAGGTCTGGACATTCATGTCTGCAGCAAGCACAAGCCACTCAGAGGTAAAGGGGAGGAAGAGAGGAAAAAAAAAAAAAAACTCAGAATTTCCTTTCTTATTATCCCACTTCTGCAATGCATTAAACATTCAATGTTGGCCTGGCATACTGTTATGACCCCAATGGCAGAGGGTCTCAGAAATAATTACTAAGTCTGCAAACACAAAAAACCAGCTCATAGGGCAGTGGCAACTGAGCTGACCATATATCTAATCCTAGCACCACAAATAGCAGCAGCCGGGGAACGTGCCTACGTTGGTTCTAGATGTCTCGCACCAGCCGGAGAACTAACTAACCCTAGAAGGGAAAAGATAGACCTTTCTTGCCTCCAGAGAAAAGACCCCAAAAGTTGGATACAAGCCCCCAACAAATAATAACGGTGTGGTAAGAGGAAAAGACAAACGTAAGAATGAGCTAGGTATTTAGCAAAGAGAGGCCCACTAGCTAATAGCAGAATATAGTAAGATGACTTATATGGTCAGCAAAAACCCTATCAAAATATCCACGCTGGATATTCAAGAACCCCTGAACCGTCTAACGGCCCGGGGGGGAGAACACCAGCCCCCTAGAGCTTCCAGCAAAGTCAGGAATCACATTTAGTACAAGCTGGACAAAAATAAGAGCAAAGCAAATAACCAAAAAACAAAGAAGCAGGACTTAGCTTAATTTTGCACGAACCAGGACCAGCAGACAGCAGCAAACAGAAAGGATCTGATTACAACGATGCCAGGCACTGGACTAAGGATCCAGGAAGTTTATATAGCAACACCCCTGGACTAACGACCCAGGTGGGTGCCAAACTGAGGAAAGACAATCCCAGAGTCATATCACTAGTAACCACAAGAGGGAGCCAAAAAGTCTAATTCACAACAGTTCCCTGCCTGTCTTCTGCTATCTAGTATTAGTGGGCCTCATTTGCTGAATCTGTTTTCATTTCTACGTTTTGTATTTTCCCCTTACCTCACCGTTATTATTTGTTGGGGGCTTCCTATATCTTTGGGGTCATTTCTCTGAGGCAAGTGAGGTCTTACTTTCTCTATAGGGGTAGCAAGTTTCTCAGGCTGCGTCGAGACGTCCAGGAATTTAGGCACGTTCACCGGCTACCTTTAGTGTGTTTGTTAGGATCAGGTTTTGCGGTCAGTCCAGTTACCACCTCCCTAGAGCTCGTTCTATGTTCAGTAACTTAGCTAGTTCATTCTGTGATCCTCAGCCACTAAGGATCATAACAGTACAGCAGGCCAAAAAAGTGTTTAATGCATCGCAGAAGTGGGATAAGAGAAGCCCTGAGTACAATTTTTTTTTTTTTTCCTCTCCCTTTGCTGCAG
Organism: Ranitomeya variabilis; assembly: GCF_051348905.1. NCBI lineage: Eukaryota > Metazoa > Chordata > Amphibia > Anura > Dendrobatidae > Ranitomeya > Ranitomeya variabilis. Next base: position 833,996,239 of record NC_135233.1, read on the forward strand.
TCTGTCCAGCTTCTCTTATCCCCTTAATCTCTGGGTGGCTTTGAGTTCAGCTGCAGACATGGATATTCAGAGTCTGACTTCTAGTGTGGATCATCTTGCTGCAAGGGTGCAAAGCATTCAGGATTTTGTTGTTCACAGTCCTATGTCTGAGCCAAAAGTACCTATTCCTGAGTTGTTTTCTGGAGATAGATCTAGGTTTCTGAATTTTAAGAATAATTGTAAATTATTTCTTTCGTTGAGACCTCGTTCCTCTGGTGATTCCGCTCAGCAAGTTAGAATTGTTATCTCCCTGTTACGTGGCGACCCTCAGGATTGGGCTTTCTCCCTGGCGCCAGGAGATCCTGCATTGCTGAATGTGGATGCGTTTTTTCTGGTGCTTGGATTGCTTTATGAGGAACCTAACCTTGAGAACCAGGCAGAAAAGGCCTTGCTGGCTGTCTCTCAGGGCCAGGATGAAGCTGAGGTGTATTGTCAAAAATTTCGGAAATGGTCGGTGCTTACTCAATGGAATGAGTGTGCCCTGGCTGCAAATTTCAGAGGTCTTTCTGAAGCCATTAAGAATGTTATGGTGGGGTTCCCCACGCCTGCAAGTCTGAATGACTCAATGGCTTTGGCCATTCAGATTGATCGGCGTTTGCGGGAGCGCAAATCTGCGCACCATCTGGCGGTGTTTTCTGAACAGAGACCTGAGTCTATGCAATGTGACCGAATTCTGATCAGAATTGAGCGGCAAGATCATAGACGTCAAAATGGGTTGTGCTTTTACTGTGGTGATTCAACTCATGTTATCTCAGCATGCTCTAAGCGCGTAAAAAAAATTGCTAAATCTGTCACCGTTGGTACTATACAGCCTAAATTCATTTTGTCTGTTACTTTAATTTGTTCTTTATCTTCCTATTCGGTTATGGCTTTTGTGGATTCAGGTGCTGCCCTGAACCTGATGGATTTGTCGTTTGCCAGGCGCTGTGGTTTGGTCCTGAAGCCTTTGGAATTCCCTATTCCACTGAGGGGAATTGATGCTACACCATTGGCTGAGAATAAGCCTCAGTATTGGACTCAAGTGACCATGTGCATGACTCCTGTACATCAGGAGGTGATTCGCTTTCTTGTGCTGCATAATTTGCATGATGTTGTCGTTTTGGGTCTGCCATGGCTGCAGGCTCATAATCCAGTTTTGGATTGGAAAGCTATGTCTGTTTCAAGTTGGGGTTGTCAGGGGATTCATGGCGATGCTCCTTTTGTGTCAATTGCTTCTTCCACTCCTTCTGAGGTCCCTGAGTTTTTATCGGACTACCAGGATGTATTTGATGAGCCCAGATCCGGTGCCCTGCCTCCTCACAGGGATTGTGATTGTGCTATAAATTTGATTCCTGGTAGTAAGTTCCCTAAGGGACGACTTTTTAATTTGTCTGTACCAGAACATGCCGCGATGCGGAGTTATATAAAGGAGTCTTTAGAGAAGGGACATATTCGCCCGTCCTCCTCCCCTCTTGGTGCAGGATTCTTTTTTGTGGCCAAGAAGGATGGTTCTCTGAGACCTTGTATAGATTATCGTCTTCTAAATAAAATCACGGTCAAATTTCAGTATCCTTTGCCATTATTATCTGATCTGTTTGCTCGGATTAAGGGGTCCAGTTGGTTCACCAAGATAGATCTTCGTGGTGCGTATAACCTTGTGCGTATTAAGCAGGGGGATGAATGGAAAACAGCATTTAATACGCCCGAAGGCCATTTTGAGTACTTGGTGATGCCTTTTGGACTCTCTAATGCTCCTTCTGTGTTCCAGTCCTTCATGCATGACATCTTCCGAGAATATCTGGATAAATTTATGATTGTGTATCTGGATGACATTTTGGTCTTTTCTGAGGACTGGGAGTCCCATGTGAAGCAGGTCAGGATGGTATTTCAGGTCCTGCGTGCTAATGCCTTATTTGTGAAGGGCTCAAAATGTCTCTTCGGAATACAGAAGGTTTCCTTTTTGGGTTTTATTTTTTCTCCTTCTACTATTGAGATGGACCCAGTCAAGGTCCAGGCTATTCATGACTGGACTCAGCCTACATCTGTTAAGAGTCTTCAGAAGTTCTTGGGTTTTGCTAATTTTTACCGTCGCTTCATTGCTAATTTTTCTGGCGTGGTTAAACCCTTGACGGATTTGACCAAGAAGGGTTCTGATGTGACTAATTGGTCTCCTGCGGCCGTGGAAGCCTTTCGGGAGCTGAAGTGCCGGTTTTCTTCGGCTCCAGTTTTGTGTCAGCCTGATGTCTCTCTTCCTTTTCAGGTCGAGGTTGATGCTTCTGAGATTGGAGCAGGGGCTGTTTTGTCGCAGAGAAGCTCTGATTGCTCTGTGATGAAACCTTGTGCTTTCTTTTCAAGAAAGTTTTCGCCTGCCGAGCGGAATTATGATGTTGGTAATCGGGAGTTGTTGGCTATGAAGTGGGCATTTGAGGAGTGGCGACATTGGCTCGAAGGAGCTAAGCATCGTGTGGTGGTCTTGACTGATCACAAAAATCTGATTTATCTCGAGTCTGCCAAGCGGCTGAATCCTAGACAGGCTCGTTGGTCGTTGTTTTTCTCCCGTTTCGATTTCGTGGTCTCGTACCTGCCTGGTTCGAAGAACGTGAAGGCTGATGCTCTTTCTAGGAGTTTTGCGCCTGACTCTCCGGGAGTTTCAGAGCCGGCTGGTATCCTCAGAGAGGGAGTGATTTTGTCTGCCATTTCCCCAGATTTGCGACGAGTGCTGCAGAAATTTCAGGCGGATAGACCTGACCATTGCCCACCAGAGAGACTGTTTGTCCCAGATAGATGGACCAGCAGAGTTATTTCCGAGGTTCATTCTTCGGTGTTGGCAGGCCATCCTGGGATTTTTGGTACCAGAGATTTGGTGGCTAGGTCCTTCTGGTGGCCTTCCTTGTCGCGGGATGTGCGTTCCTTTGTGCAGTCCTGTAGGATTTGTGCTCGGGCTAAGCCTTGCTGTTCTCGTGCCAGCGGTTTGCTTTTGCCTGTCCCGAAGAGGCCTTGGACGCACATTTCCATGGATTTTATTTCGGATCTTCCAGTCTCTCAGAGAATGTCTGTCATCTGGGTGGTGTGTGATCGTTTTTCCAAAATGGTCCATTTGGTGCCCTTGCCTAAGTTGCCTTCCTCCTCCGATTTGGTTCCTCTATTTTTTCAGAATGTGGTTCGCTTGCATGGCATCCCTGAAAATATTGTGTCTGACAGAGGATCCCAGTTTGTGTCCAGATTTTGGCGGATTTTTTGTGCCAAGATGGGCATTGATTTGTCTTTTTCGTCGGCCTTCCATCGTCAGACGAATGGCCAAACCGAGCGAACTAATCAGACCTTGGAAACTTATTTAAGATGTTTTGTTTTTGCTGATCAGGATGATTGGGTGACTTTTTTGCCATTGGCCGAGTTTGCCCTTAATAATCGGGCTAGTTCTGCTACTTTGGTTTCGCCTTTTTTCTGCAATTCTGGTTTTCATCCTCGTTTCTCCTCGGGTCAGGTCGAGCCTTCTGACTGTCCTGGGGTGGATTCTGTGGTGGATAGGTTGCAGCAGATTTGGAACCATGTGGTGGACAATTTGAAGTTGTCACAGGAGAAGGCTCAGCGCTTTGCCAACCGCCGTCGCGGTGTGGGTCCCCGACTTCGTGTTGGGGATTTGGTATGGCTGTCTTCTCGGTAGGTTCCTATGAAGGTCTCCTCTCCTAAATTCAAGCCTCGCTTCATCGGTCCTTATAAGATTTTGGAAATCCTTAACCTGGTGTCATTTCGTTTGGACCTCCCAGCGTCGTTTGCCATTCATAACGTGTTCCATAGGTCTTTGTTGCGGAGGTATGTGGTGCCTGTGGTTCCTTCTGTTGAGCCCCCTGCCCCGGTGCTGGTTGAGGGCGAATTGGAGTACGTGGTGGAGAAGATCTTGGATTCTCGTGTTTCTAGACGGAGGCTTCAGTATTTGGTTAAGTGGAAGGGCTATGGTCAGGAGGATAATTCCTGGGTTGTCGCCTCTGATGTTCATGCGGCCGATTTGGTTCGTGCCTTCCATGTGGCTCATCCTGATCGCCCTGGGGGTTTTGATGAGGGTTCGGTGACCCCTCCTCAAGGGGGGGGTACTGTTGTGATTTCTGTTTTTGGGCTCCCTCTTGTGGTCACAAGTGGTACTGTGTGAGTGCTGTCTTTGGGCTCCCTCTGGTGGCTCTTTGTGTCATTCTGCAGGTCTGAGGCTGGTTCAGCTGTCTCGTTATCTGGTAGCTGGTTTCCTATTTCAGTGGTTGCCTGCTGTCGATGTATTCAGTGCTATTTTGATCTCTCCTGAATCCCTTCGTTATCAGTCTCGCCAAGAGAAGCTAAGTTTCTGTTTGGTTATTTTTTGCTCATCAGTGTTCAATATGTTTCTTGGTTATTTATTTGTCCTTGTCCAGCTTGCTAATATGTGATTTCCTTGCTTGCTGGTAGCTCTAGGGGGCTGAGTTTCTCCCCTCACACCGTTAGTTGGTGTGGGGGTTCTTGTATTCTCAGCGTGGATATTTTGTATAGGGTTTTTTACTGACCGTACAGTTCCCTGCCTGTCTTCTGCTATCTAGTATTAGTGGGCCTCATTTGCTGAATCTGTTTTCATTTCTACGTTTTGTATTTTCCCTTACCTCACCGTTATTATTTGTTGGGGGCTTCCTATATCTTTGGGGTCATTTCTCTGAGGCAAGTGAGGTCTTACTTTCTCTATAGGGGTAGCAAGTATCTCAGGCTGCGTCGAGACGTCCAGGAATTTAGGCACGTTCACCGGCTACCTTTAGTGTGTTTGTTAGGATCAGGTTTTGCGGTCAGTCCAGTTACCACCTCCCTAGAGCTCGTTCTATGTTCAGTAACTTAGCTAGTTCATTCTGTGATCCTCAGCCACTAAGGATCATAACAGGGAGATAAGCAGCAGTGTTTTGAGCATGAACTTCCAGAGGACAAGAGATGCTCAGGAGAAGTCTTGGAGAAGATTGATTAATGAACTAGAGTGAAGGAGAGAAGATGGTCTTGTGAGGACCAGAGATTACATATGGGAAGATATTGAGATATATGAAGGAGACAGATTTTGGACAGTCTTGTAGGTCAGTGTTAGTAGTTGAAATTGGATTAATTGGAAGAATAGAAGCCAATAAAGAGATCTGCAGAGTGGAGAGGTGGATTAATAGGGCAGCAGAGTTAAGGAAGGTCTGGAAAAGTTAAAGAGTGTTAGCAGGAAGGACAAAGAGTAGGAAATTAGAGTAGACAAGGTGGGAGATAATGAGACCATGCACTAACATTTTAGTAGATTCGTGGTTGAGGAAGGGACTAATTCTGGAAATATTTTAGAGTTGGAGGCAACAGGAAGTGACAATAGCTTGGATGTGTAGTTAAGGGTTACTCTAACACAGTAGACCTGTGATGCTGGAGAAAGTTTGATGTTATTTATAATGATAGGTACAGTAAGTGAGTTAAATGAGATGATGGAAAGAAGATTCGTTCAGCTTTGTCCACGTTGAGTTTTAGGAAGCATGATGAGAAGAGGAATGGCTGATAGACACTCTGGGATTCTGGACAGTAGAGAGGTGACATGTGGGCCTGAGAGGTATGCAGCATATTGCAAGCCATGGGACTTTATACATTGTCCTAGACACGTTTGTATGTTCTGCCAGGGTTTGTATGTTCTCGCTGTTTATGTGTGGGTTTCAGTAGCGTAGCTGCCAAGGGGGCAGAGGGTGCGGTATATTTACACAGATATATATACAGTATATACACTGTATATATATATATATATATATATATATATATATATATACCCACTCTTCTTGGCAAAACAAAAAGACTCCAGTTCCTGTAAATTCCAGGGTTATCTAGCATGAACTGTGCGCTTGAGATCTCCCCAGAATGGCTCAATGATATTGAGGTCAGGAGACTGAGATGGCCACTCCAGAATCTTCACTTTATTCTGCTGTAACCAATGACAGGTCGACTTAGCCTTGTGTTTTGGATCGTTGTCATGTGGGAACATCCAAGTACGTCCCATGCTCAGCTTCCGGGCTGATGAGTGCAAATTTGCCTCCAGTATTTGCTGATAATGTGCTGCATTCATCTTTCCTTCAAGTTTCCTGTGCCTTTGTAGCTCACACGTCCCCAAGTCATCAGCGCTCCTTCTCCGAGCTTTACACTGGGAATGGTGTTCCATTCATCATAGGCCTTGTTGACCTCTCTCTAAATGCAACATTTATGGTTGTGGCCAAAAAGTTCAATGTTGATCTCATAGTTTTGAGGCTTGTGTCTGTGCTGTTTTGCATATTGTAGGCGAGATACTTTGTGGCATTATTGTAGAGACAAAAACTGAGGGCACTACTATAAATATAAGTAAATGGGATCACTGACCACATGCTAAAGAAATACGAGCAAACAAAGAAATGAGCGTGTAGAGGCAAGGATCACCATTGAATGTATAAGATTTAACAAATTATCTGTATTCAAAATTAGAGAAGCAAAACAAGATGTGATTTAAAAATAATTTAAAAAAACCCAAAGGTTTATAGATGAACAACAACAGGGTCACATAAGTACCCTCCAGACTCCTCCACTATGCGCATCGGGAGTGGCTGAGGACAAGCCCACTATACAGAAAAAAAACATATAAACAGTACAAAATATACAAAGCTAAAAAAAACTCCAAAATTACAAAATATGAAAATACATCCTTTAACTGTAAATAACTGAACCCTTTTAACCCCTTCACCCCGAAGCCTGTTTTCACCTAAGTGACAGGGCCATTTTTTACAATTCTGACCACTGTCACTTTATAAGGTCATAACTCTGAAACGCTTCAACGGATCCTGGTGATTCTGAGACTGTTTTCTCGTGACATATTGTACTTTATGATAGTGGTAAAACTTCTTCGATATGACTTGCATTTATTTGTGAAAAAAACGGAAACTTGATGAAAATTGTGAAAATTTAGCAATTTTCAAACTTTTAGTTTTTATGCCCTTAAATTAGAGAGTTATATCACATAATATAGTTAATAATCAACATTTCCCACATGTCTGCTTTACATCAGCACAATTTTGGAAACATAATTTCTTTTTGTTAGGGAGTTATAAGGCTTAAAAGTTGACCAGCGATTTCTCATTTTTGCAACAAAACTTGCAAAAACATTTTTTTTAGGGACCACCTCACACTTGAAGTGACTTTGAGGGGTCTATATGACAGAAAATGCCCAAAAGTGACACCATTCTAAAAACTGCACCCCTCAAGGTACTCAAAACCACATTCAAAAAGTTTATTAACCCTTCAGGTGCTTCACAGGAATTTTTGGAATGTTTAAAAAAAATTGAACATTTAACTTTTTTTTCACAAAATTTTTACTTCAGATCCAATTTATTTTATTTTACCAAGGGTAACAGGAGAAATTGGACCACAAAAGTCGTTGTACAATTTGACCTGAGTATGCCGATACCCCATATGTTGGGGTAAACCATTGTTTGGGCACATGGCAGAGCTCGGAAGGGAAGGAGCGCCGTTTGACTTTTCAATGCAAAATTGGCTGGAATTGAGATCGGAACCCATGTCGCGTTTGGAGAGCCCCTGACGTGCCTAAACAGTGGAAACCCCCACAAGTGACCCCATTGTGGAAAGAAGACCCCCTAAGAAACTTATCTAGATGTGTGGTGAGCACTTTAAACCCCCAATTGTATCACTAAAGTTTAGAATGTAGCGCCGTGAAAATTAAAAAAATCTTTTTTTTCTTTCAACAAAATGATGTTTTAGCCCGCAATTGTTTTTCCCAAGGGTAACAGGAGAAATTGGACCACAAATGTTGTTATCCAATTTGTCCTGAGTACGCTGACACCCCATATATGGGGGGAACCACTGTTTGGGCGCACGGCAAAGCTCGGAAGGGAATTAGCGCCGTTTGAAATGCAGACTTAGATGGAATGGTCTGCAGGCGTCATGTTGCATTTGCAGAGCCCCTGATGTACATAAACAGTAGAAACCCCCCACAAGTGACCCCATATTGGAAACTAGACCCCCCAAGGAACTTATCTAGATGTGTTGTGAGAACTTTGAACCAACAAGTGTTTCACTACAGTTTATAACGCAGAGCCGTGAAAATTAAAAATATTTTTTTTCCACGAAAATGATATTTTAGCCCCCAAATGTTTCTTTTTCCAAGAGTAACAAGACAAATTGGACCCCAAAAGTTGTTGTCCAATTTGTCCTGAGAACGCTGATACCCCATATGTGGGGGGAACCACTGTTTGGGCGCACGGGAGAACTCGGAAGAGAAGGAGCACTGTTTTAGTTTTTCAACGCAGAATTGGCTGGAATTGAGATCGGACGCCATGTCGCGTTTGGAGAGCCCCTGATGTGCCTAAACAGTGGAAACCCTCCAATTCTAACTGAAACCCTAACCCCAGCCCTAACCCTAGCCCTAATGGGAAAATGGAAATAAATACTTTTAAAATTTTTTTATTATTTTTCCCTAACTAAGGGGGTGATTTAGGGGGGTTTGATTTACTTTTATAGCATTTTTTTGGTGGATTTTTATGATTGGCAGCCGTCACACACTAAAAGACGCTTTTTATTGCAAAAAATAGTTTTTGCATCACCACATTTTGAGAGCTATAATTTATCCATATTTTGGCCCACAGAGTCATATCAGATCTTGTTTTATGCGGGACGAGTTGACGTTTTTATTGGTACCATTTTCGGGCACATGACATTTTTTGATTGCTTTTTATTCCGATTTTTGGGAGGCGGAATGAACAAAAACCAGCAATTCCTGAAATTCTTTTAGGGGGGGGGGGCGTTTATACCGTTCCACGTGTGGTAAAATTGATAAAGCAGTTATATTCTTCGGGTCAGTATGATTACAGCGATACCTCATTTATATAATTTTTTTATGTTTTGGCGCTTTTACACAATAAAAACTATTTTATATAAAAATAATTGTTTTTGCATCGCTTTATTCTGAGAGCTACAACTTTTTTATTTTTCTGCTGATGACGCTGTATGGTGGCTTTTTTTTGCAGGACAAGATGATGTTTTCAGCGGTACCATGTTTATTTATATCAGTCTTTTTGATCGCGTGTTATTCCACTTTTTGTTCGCCTGTATGATAATTAAGCGTTGTTTTTTGCCTTGTTTTTTATTTATTTTTTTTGCGGTGTTCACTGAAGGGGTTATTCAGTGGGATAGTTTTATAGAGCGGGTCGTTACGGACACAGCAATACCAAATATGTGTACTTTTATTGTTTTTTTTTAATTTACATAAATAAATGGATTTATTGGGAATTTTTTTTTTCCTTTATTTGGGGATTTTTTTTAATTTTTTTTTATACATTCTATTTTGTTTTCTTTACTTTCTACCATTGTCCCAGGGTGGGACATCACTATATTAGATCAGATCGCTGATCTGACACTGTGCATAGCACTGTGTCAGATCAGTGATCTGACACGCAGTGCAGGAGGCTTTCCGGCGCCTGCTCTCAGCAGGCGCCGGCTAGCCACGTCACTTCATGACCCAGAGGGAGTCCCGCAGCCAACTTGGATCCGGGGACTCCTTCCGGATCACCGGAGCAACGCGATCACATCGCGTTGCTCGGGTGGGAGAGCGCAGGGAGCCCCCATCCCTGCGCGATTCCCTTCTATGCCACTGTCACTACTGACAGCGGCATCAGAGGGGTTAAATGCCCACAATCGGCGCTAGCGCCGATCATGGGCATTGCTGCGGGGTGTCAGCTGTCATGTACTAGTACTGCGGCTGGCACAATTGCAGTTGCCGCAGCGCAGTACTAGTACGGCGCATGTCACGAAGGGGTTAAGGGAATATAATAATTCCTGAGAACGGAAAGAGTAAGGAACTATACCTATAAAAGGGAAATAAACACAAGTAAGAGGGAAAGAAGGCAAATAAATGAGGCTGTATAAGACCTGTTGGAATCTAAGAAGAAGGTTTACTCGGTCACATCATAGAGGAGGGGGAAGAGCCCGACGCATATCGCCACACAGCGTGGCTTCCTCAGGGGAAAGTCTGTATAGTGTGCTTGACCTCAGCACACTCCCGGCGCACATAGTGGAGGAGTCTGGAGGGTACTTATATGACCTTCCATGTTGTTGTTCATCTATAAACCTTTCGTTTTTTTAATTGTTTTTAAATCACGTCTTGTTTTGCTTGTCTAATTTTGAATAGATCATTTTGTTAAATCTTGTACATTCAATGGTGATCCATGCCTCTATACGCTACTTTCCTTGTTTGCTCATACTTTATGGCATTTGCGCAACAGTGGCTTTCTTCTGGCGACTCGACAATGCAACCCATTTTTCTTTAAGTGCCTCCTTATTGTGCATCTTGAAACAGTCACACAGCTTGTTTTCAGAAAGTCTTATATTTCAGCTGATGTTATTTGTGGGTTTTTCTTTGCATCCCGAACAATTTTCCTGGCAGTTATGGACAACATTTTTGTTGGTCTACCTGACCGTGGTTTTGTTTTTACAGAGCCCCTGATTTTCCATTTGTTAATCACAGTTTGAACGCTGCTGACTGGCATTATCAATTCCTTGGATATCTTTTTGTATCCCTTTCCTGTTTAATACAGTTCAACTACCTTTACCCATTTGTCCGTCGGCAATTCTTTTGCTTTCCCTATGACTCAAAATCCAGAAACGTCAGTGGCTGGATGAAAGATTCAAGAGTCTGTCTGGATCCCAGAAATTCACTCAGTTTTTATGCAAACACACTGATTACAAACAAACATGTCACAGGTGAGGATGTTACCTTTAGTAGCCATTCACACCCATTTGTGTCAACATCTGTGCATGTTATAAGGCCAGAGAAAACACAGTAGTTTGACAATAAATGGCTTCACCCAACCACTAACAACCATTAGTAGAGAAAAAGTTTTGGTGTTATCATTCATATTCTCTGAAAAAAAGGCCAAGAAAGCAAAAATTCTGCCTGGGTATGTAAACTTTTAAGCACAACTGTATATAACTTTTTATTTAAAAAAAATAATTCACAAAGTTGAGGATCCATATATATGATAAAGAGCATAGAAGAAAATACAAACAGCCAGTATGTGCGTATAGATGACCACATATAGATCCCTGAACGTACATATACTCAGTCTGGACAACAAGACCCCCTCAAAGGCAGAAAAGGGAAAAAAAAGAGAAGACGTACTAGGGGGCACAGTTTCTTCTTTACATGAATAATATTTTACCTCCCCCTCTTCTAATTCCCTCTTTCTTTCCGGTCCCCTCTTTGGAGTCTGTCCAGACAAGAGTATTTATTTTAGGGTTACCTGGATATGTTTAGGGAGCTATACTCATATGCTGGCCTCTATACGCACCCACTGGCTGTTTCTATTTAGCTCTTTGTCATATATACAGCTCTGGCAAAAACTAAGAGACCACTGCAAAATTTTCAGTTTGTCTGATTTTTCTCTTTATAGGTTTATTTTTGAGTAAAATGTAAATTGTTCTTTTATTCTATAAAGTACTGATAACGTGTCTCCGAAGTTCCAAGCAATAAATTTTGTATTTATTTTCTGAAAATGAGAAATGGTCAAAATAACAAAAAAATGCATTGCTTGCAGACCTCAAATAATGCAAAGAAAAAAACAAGTTCATAATCATTTAGAAACAACAATACTAATGTTTTAACTCAGGAAGAGTTCAGAAATCAATATTTTGTGGAATGACCATGATTTTTAATCACAGGTTTCATGCATCTTGGCATGCTTTCCACCAGTCTTTCACACTGCTTTTGGGTGACCTTATGCAACTCCTGGTACAAAAATGTAAGCAGTTCTTCTTTGTGTGATGGCTGGTGACTATCCATCTTCCTCTTGATTACATTCCAGATGTTTTCAATGGGGTTCAGGTCTGGAGATTGGGCTGGTCATGACAGGAATTTGATGTGGTGGTCATTCATCCACACCTTGGTTGACCTAGCCGTGTGGCATGGCGCATTGTCCTGCTGGAAAAAACAGTCCTCAGAGTTGGGGAACATTGCCTGAGCAGAAGGAATCAACTGTTATTCCAGGATAACCTTGTATGCAACTTGATTCATACGTCCTTCGCAAAGAGCAACCTGCCCAATTCCAGCCTTGCTGAAGCATCCCCAGATCATCACCGATTCGCCACCAAATGTCACAGTAGGTGCAAGACACTGTGGCTTGTACGCCTCTCCAGGTCTCCATCTAACCATTAAACGACCAGGTGTTGATCTGGGGATGCTTCAGCAAGGCTGGAATTGTAGATAGTGAAGGAGCTACTGTGGGAACCAGTGTGGAGCGTGGAAGCCACTGTGTTGGCACAAAAGAGACATCCTACTATGTAAGGGGCACAGGGGTGGCATTACTATGTGAGGCATGTGCACTAATAGGGACACATACGGCAGCAGGAGCTCAGTATTGGGTTGAGTAGTTTATGCAGGTTGGAGGTAGATGGGTACTGGGCTGGAAATGTAAGAAGTCAAATGTGTCTTTGTTGTAATCTCTGCAGACGAGTCTTGGCTGGAGAAGTTGTCATGTTGGTCTGAGTAAGATGTAAAAGTGAACGATTATCAGAAAGAACATCATCTGTATGTTATTGTCTGTAACTGTATTGTAAACTCTTGTATATTCTGCAGCACTGGTATCTACCACTGTAAGCTCACTATATGGTGGTGACATCAGTATTAGTTTTTGTATAGAGTTTTTTTTAGTTACAGAACGGTCATCTGCTGAGGTTCTCCTATACCCAATAGAGTGCACCACCTGAGTTGTAATCAGGGTTACCGATTAGGGGCCCACTCACATTCTCCCCCCCGAGCTGAACCCCTAGCTAAGGGTACCGTCACACATTGAAATTTTCATCGCTGCGACGGCACGATTCGTGACGTCGCAGCGTCGTATAATCATCGCTCCAGCGTCGTAGACTGCGGTCACACGTTGCAATCACGGCGCTGGAGCGATGCCGAAGTCCCCGGGTAACCAGGGTAAACATCGGGTAACTAAGCGCAGGGCCGCGCTTAGTCACCCGATGTTTACCCTGGTTACCAGCGTAAACGTAAAAAAACAAACAGTACATACTCACCCGTCGGTGTCCTTCAGGTCCCTTGCCGTCTGCTTCCTGCTCTGAGTGCAGCCGTACAGTGAGAGCAGATCACAGCACCGCTGCGCTCTGCTCTCACTTTCCGGCCGGCACTCAGAGCAGGAAGCAGACGGCAAGGGACCTGAAGGACACAGACGGGTGAGTATGTACGGTTTGTTTTTTTACGTTTACGCTTGTAACCAGGGTAAACATCGGGTTACTAAGCGCGGCCCTGCGCTTAGTTACCCGATGTTTACCCTGGTTACAAGCGAAGACATCGCTGGATCGCTGTCACACACAACGATCCAGCGATGTCAGCGGGTGATCAAGCGACGAAAGAAAGTTCCAAACGATCTGCTACGACGTACGATTCTCAGCAGGGTGTCTGATCGCAGTAGCGTGTCAGACACAGCGATATCGTAACGATATCGCTATAACGTCACGAATCGTAACGTCGTAGCGATGGAAATTTCAATGTGTGACAGTACCCTAAGTCTCTGGTGGGTTTCCTCTGGGTACCCTGGATTCCTACCACACTCCAAAGACATATTGATATGGAATTTAGATTGTGAGCCAAATCAGACAGTGGTATTGTGTCTGTGAAGTGCTATCGGATTAATGGAGCTATAAAAGTGAATAAAATAAATAAATGTTTAATCTATGAAACCAAGGGAGACACACATCAGGTACAGCAGAGTCAGGGGCACACTGTTAAAGGCCTTAGCTAATTTTATGACAGAGACTAGGAGTACCACAGTTTGAACAGAATGTGTATGAGGCCATTCTTTATCCCTAATACAGGGTGTATCTGATTCCCTCTTCCATCATATTTTCTTTTACAGTTCTTGCTTCCTTCATAAATTACACTGAAATTTCCAATATCTTAATTAAAATTGAATGACAAAAAGATTGACTTCTAAGCTAATGTGAACAACTAGAAACAGCTACCTCCAGATACAATAAACAAAAAAGTTGCACTCTGTAGCGCTAAAGCATGTCAATGTGAAATATATGAAATATGAATAGCAATACTGCTTCTGGATTCTAGGAAGAAAATGAGACATTTAGCACATAATTTGGCCAATTCATGCATGCCCATCAAACAAAGACAAGGTGGTCTCAAAATTAATGGGTCCTAACGTGTCTGAAGTCTGAATTCCTGGGTAGATGTGAACACCTCTCTTCCAAGTCTGATTTTATGAGTAGGTAGGAGGATCATGCTGCAATTAAAATCTACCACATGCTGAAGGGCGGAGTGTCAGAAAGCTATACACAATGACAAAAAAGACTGACTAGCACTTCCAAGCCAATGTGAACAGGTGCCAACTAGGAACAGCTACCTCGATATTCAATAAACAAAAAAAGTTGCACTCTGTAGTGCTAAAGCACTAGACACATTAGGACCTATCAGTTTTGAGACCACCATGTCATTGGTTGATGGGCATGCATGAATTCGCCAAATTATGTGCTAGGCATCTAATTTTTTTCCTATTACGCAGAAACAGTACTGCTATTCATATTTCATATATTTCACATTGACATGCTTTAGCACTACAGAGTGCAACTTTTTTGTTTATTTTTAATACTTTTTAAATTTTACATACAAGTCATTATACAGGAAAGAATGTTTCTTAACATTTTTTTTCCTGTAAACTCCAATTTCTCATAAATTTTGAATGTTTTATTGTAATTTATTAAAGTGGAGTAATAATGTGACACCATTGTTCTTAGCAGTGATCTGGAAGTCAGAGATATTTCCAGGGTTCTTCCCCATGCTGTTCTCCTTCCATTCGGCACTTTTTCCACCCATGTTCACGTTTTCACTGCCTCCCAGACCTCCTTGTAGGGTTTGCGGGAAAAATGCTTGGATTTCGCATTGACGCCCATCAAAAAAGTTATTCGAAATGAGCATTAGGAATTGCTCGGTTTGAGTAACGAGCATCCAAGCATTTGAGTGCTCGCTCATCTCTATTTATTATGAGTGGCAATGGTAGTTTTTATAGCTACTTCCTATCCTAGAAAATTAAAGTAGGCAATAAAGAGCTCAGGTTATGAGATACAGTTATATGAAAAAGTTTGGGCACCCCTATTAATCTTAAGCTTAATGTTCTATAAAAATTGTTTTTTTTTGCAACAGCTATTTCAGTTTCATATATCTAATAACTGTTGGACACAGTAATGTTTCTGCCTTGAAATGAGGTTTCACCTCACCAGAAAAGTGACATTAATATTTAGTAGATCCTCCTTTTGCAAAATTAACAGCCTATAGTCACTTTTCTGGTGAGGTGCCCATACTTATGCACCTGTCAAATTTTGTTTGAATGCAGATTGCACATTTTCTGTTAGTACAATAAACCTCATTTCAAGGCAGAAACATTACTGTGTCCAACAGTTATTAGATATATGAAACTGAAATAGCTGTTGCAAAAAAAACAATTTTTATAAAACATTAAGCTTAAGATTAATAGGGGTGCCCAAACTTTTTCATATAACTGTACAGTAAGTTACTGCACTGCATTGAATTTTGGATAGAGGTAGCTTTACCATTTTTTCATAGTTTTACATGGATATTAGTTATTTTCTTGTTGCTTAATTACTTTCCTACATTTTCCTTTTCCTGCTACTAAAAGAAATGGAACAAAACCAGAAAAAAAAATCACTGTAATAGAGAAATGAAAAAAAAAGAAATTTTCCCTAGGCTTGGGAGTGAACCAAAAAAGTATTCCACTTAAAATAAGCAGTGAGTGATCCATGAATTCGTTACTAGGTAAATAGTGGAAATCTGTGTGGACATTGTTCTATATTACAATGAGTTTCTTTATGTGCTGGTCAGAAATTTGTATATATTCATAACACAGCAAATGTTTTATTAGATCAGTTGTAGTGTGGAGCAATCCATCAGTATGTGCGGTAAGGTTTGGCAGATTGCATTTCTATATCCAGATGGTGTACATTAGACTTGACACATTGTAAAGTAATCTTAATATACAATAAATGTACAATATAGCAGCTCATTTCTAAAGAAAACTTTAGTTTTTACATATATCATATTTTCAAACGCAATGGTTAATGCAGCCAAGAAGTCTTTTTGCATGTAACTATACAGTCCATGTTTGTTCTATAAAAGGGGTTTGACAAGACACAGAGAGGACCAAGAGTCATGTCAAGCAATGGTCTCTGCTCATTAAAATCAGTGGACACTGTATAAAGCAATTTTGCCCTAAAGTGACGGTGAAGGGAAAAATAAGCAGTTTGATACCGACTTCCTTTTGTGAAAACAGATACCGGTACTTTATTATTTACATTGGAACCTGCACACTCTAAAATAACAATAATCTAAAATAACAATTGGAAAAGGTTTACTAAAAGTTTAATTTTTAGACTGTAAATGAAGACAAGAAAGTTTTAAAATACACCAAATTTATTAAAATTACCTGTTCTGTTTGATAAATTTGGTGCACGTTTAGAAAGTGTAGTGTAAGCTTACACAAAGTATAAGGGAAAGTGCACACAACGTCTTTTTCATATGGGCCCGCACTGAAAAGCACTTGAAAAATGCTCAATAGGACGAATATATACACAACAGTGTAAAAACGACATTGCTGTGCATATCTTAAGTCTTTATGAGCTTTTTTTTGTCTTAAAAAGCCATGAAACAGTAAATAAAGGTCATCTAACAATTCTTCAGGCGGCTTCTGCTTGAAAGTCAATCCTTATATTACACCGTACTTAGCTACCGCCAATAATGACATAGAAGACGTCAAAAAGACATTTCAGGAAAAATACTGCTGGCATTTTCCTAAAGTGTTTTCTACTTGAAAATCTCCACGGGTAAAATGGCATATAAAAACGCAAAGGCTTTGCCCCCTTGTTGAACGAGTCGGCAAACTAGTCAAAAACACATAATATACAGGTACTTCTCACAAAATTAGAATATCATCAAAAAGTTAATTTATTTCAGTTCTTCAATACAAAAAGTGAAACTCATATATTATATAGAGTCATTACAAACAGAGTGATTTATTTCAAGTGTTTATTTCCGTTAATGTTGATGATTATGGCTTACAGCCAATGAAACCCCAAAAGTCATCTCAGTAAATTAGAATAATTAACGAAAAAACAAACAGTCTGTTTCAGTTGGATCCACAATCATGGGGAAGACTGCTGACTTGACAGATGTCCAGACGGCAGTTATTGACACACTCCACAAGGAGGGTAAGCCACAAAAGGTAATTGCTAAAGAAGCTGGGTGTTCAGAGTGCTGCATCCAAGCATAGTAAAGGTAAGTTGAGTGGAAGGACAAAGTCTGTTAAAAAAAGGTGCACAAGCAACAGATAACCGCAGCCTTGAAAGGATTGTTAAGAAAAGGCCATACAAAAATTTGGGGGAGATTCACGAGGAGTGGACTGCTGCTGGAGTCATTGCTTCAAGAGCCACCACACACAGACGTATCCAGGACATGGGCTACAAGTGTCACATACCTTGCGTCAAGCCACTCATGACCAATAGACAATGCCAGAAACGTCTTACCTGGGCCAAGGAGAAAAAGAACTGTACTGTTGCTCAGTGGTCCAAGGTGTTGTTTTCAGATGAAAGTAAATTTTGCATTTCATTTGGAAATCAAGGTCCCAGAGTCTGGAGGAAGAGTGGAGAGGCACATAATCCAAGCTGCTTGAGGTCTAGTGTGAAGTTTTCACAATCAGTGATGGTTTGGGGAGCCATGTCTTCTGCAGGGTAGGTCCACTGTGTTTTATCAAGGCCAAAGTCAGCGCAGCCATCTACCAGGAAATTTTAGAGCACTTCATGCTTCCCTCTGCCGACAAGCTTTTTGGAGATGGAAATTTAATTCTCCAGCAGGACTTGGCACCTGTCCACACTGCCAAAAGTACCAATTCCTGGTTTAAAAACAACACTATCACTGTGCTTGATTGGCCAGCAAAAATGCCTGACCTTAACCCCATACAGAATCTCTGGTGTATTGTCAAGAGGAAGATGAGAGACACCAGACCTAACAATGCAGATGAACTGAAGGCTGCTATCAAAGCAACCTGGGCTTCCATAACACCTCAGCAGTGCCTTAGGCTGATCGCCTGCATGCCTTGCCACATTGATGCAGTAATTGATGCAAAAGGAGCCTCGATCAAGTATTGAGGGCATTTGCTGAATATACGTTTCAGTAGGCCAACATTTTGGATTTTAAAATCATTTTTCAAGCAGATGTATTAAAGTATTCTATTTTACTGAGATAATGACTTATGGGTTTTCATTGGCTGTAAGCCATAATCATCAACACTAACAGAAATAAACACTTGAAATAGATCACTGTTTGTAATGACTTTATATAGCATATGAGTTTCACTTTTTGTATGGAAGAACTGAAAAATTCACTTTTTGATGACATTCTAATTTTATGAGAAGCACCTGTATGTGGTGCAAGCAGTGAAAGTTATGTTCACACAAAGTATATAAGGCATTGAAAAATGGCAAATTCTTCAAGACGAAACTGCTTCAGGATATGCTCATTTCTAGTGAGAGGTTTTATTCCTGAAAAGATTTTGACGGGTTTTAGAAGAGTTTATTTTTTCTGAAAAATTTGCCTTTTATGATTAGACAATATCTAATTTGGAAACAACAACCTATATAGAAAGAAACACCAGAGATAATAATTTTTATAAACTGAGGAAAAACACTATAGAAATGAACCCTTAAAAAATTCCATCAGACCAGATTATATTAAATAAAATACATTTTTTTATTAAAAATAAATTGCAATCACAAAAAACATCACCAAAAAGTATGGAATTTTTATTATTACTAAAATTGTATAATCTACAACAGATATTTATTTATTAAGAATATAAAACATACAACTATAGATAATATGTATCTCCTCCAATCGAGGTTTACTTAGGGATAGATAAAAAAAAATATATATATAAAAATCCCGTATGTGCAAGACAGGGCAAGTCCAAACTGATCAGTATAATAAACATAAAAATATATATAATGCAGCAAATAATAATTTAATAATATAATATGTGATAAAAATCAGTCAAATAAATTTGTGGATAATATGTGTGTATATCCATATATACACACACACACACACCTATTGTGTGCAGCAAAATAAATCAATTCATAATAAAGTGCAATAGTGCAATAAAAAATAAATTGCATACAAAACAACCAGTGTGTCCACAAACGTTGTGAGCCAAAAACAAAACACAAATAATTATATATTACCCAGTAAAAGCGCTGCCAAATGTGCCAAAATATATTATGAATACTGACCAGTTAGGAGTACCACTGCCCTGCACACACCACTCCAACGCCGTTTCGCTCACTGCTTCATCAGGGAGTCAACTTATTTTTTATTGCACTATTGCACTTTATTATGAATTGATTTATTTTGCTGCACACAATAGGTGTGTGTGTGTATATATGGATATACACACATTATCCACAAATTTATTTGACTGATTTTTATCACATATTATATTATTAAATTATTATTTGCTGCATTATATATATTTTTATGTTTATTATACTGATCAGTTTGGACTTGCCCTGTCTTGCACATACGGGATTTTTATATATATTTTTTTTTATCTATCCCTAAGTAAACCTCGATTGGAGGAGATACATATTATCTATAGTTGTATGTTTTATATTCTTAATAATTAAATATCTGTTGTAGATTATACAATTTTAGTAATAATAAAAATTCCATACTTTTTACTTTACTAAATCTCCCTTTCTGTTCATGTTTAAAAATCTTTAAAACTCTATAGATCAAAACCAGATACAGGTACAATATGGAATCTGTACTGTTCCATAGAACAATCAAAATGATTAACTCTCATATTTAGTAAAACAGTACACAAATGTTGTATGTGCAATATACAAATATCACAATACAATCATCTAGTGCCAAATATCAGATAATGGAGAGAAGCCACTCAAGAGTGCTATTAATTAGCATGTGACAATCTCTGTACAGCGCACAAGAACATGCTGGTTCTTTATGAGTAACCAGTAATAAATAAAATGAATTACATCTACAGTATATGATCTCTTCCCTCTATGTATAAATGTGAGAATTTCCAATCTTTCACATTATGTTAATGTAAGAAAATTGCACAACCAGGAAGAAATGACACATAGTTTAATGGATTCATGACTTATATGGTTAACCCTTAAGAAAGAAAAAGCTGATTTAAAAAAAAATCTGGTATGTGTAAATATATAAAAGAAATAACTAATTGTTTGGGGGGGTTTGTTACATATACTTTCTATTGAAGGCAAAAGTTGTTTTCATTTACTTATTATCCCCTTAAAGACCGCCGATACACCTTTTAACGGCAGAAATTAAGGGAATTTACTCCTCAGCGCTGCTTTTTAACGGTGCTGAGAAATAAGAAAATAGTGCCACCCAGTGTTGGAATTTCTCCTGGGCCGGTTTTTACTGACCCCAGTGTTACGATCGCCTTTATTAACGGAATAACGGTGGCCGCAAAAAAAAAAAGAAGTCCGATTTCTCATTTAATGTGCGATCACATCAGAGGAAAGAGAAATGGGGTTCCCCATCCCCCCAGTAACTCTGCATCACCACGTGAAGCCCCAAGCCGGCGGCATCTTCCTCTTGGAAGAAAATGGCGGACGCAAGCGCCCGCCGAAAACTGTTATTTATGTCCTATTTTGTGTGACACCACTCTCCGATTTAAGGGTACAAAAATTAAAAGTTTAAAAATTGCAACATTTTCAATTTTTTTTTCAAATTTCCATTTTTTCATAAACGCAAGTTATATCGAAGAAATTTTACCATTAACATGAAGTACAATATGTCACGAAAAAACAATCTCAGAATCAGTGGGATAAGTTGACGCATTCTAAAGCTACAACCTCATAAAGTGACAGTGGTCAGAATTGTAAAAATTGGCTTGGTCATTAAAGGGAACCTGTCACCCCCCAAATCGAAGGTGAGCTAAGCCCACCAGCATCAGGGGCTTATCTACAGCATTCTGGGATGCTGTAGATAAGCCCCCGATGTATCCTGAAAGATGAGAAAAAGAGGTTAGATTATACTCACCCAGGGGCGGTCCCGCTGCGATCCGGTCTGATAGGTGTTGCGGTCCGGTCCCTCTCATCTTCTTATGATGACATCCTCTTCTTGTAGTCACGCTCCGGCTCAGGCGCAGGCGTACTTTGTCTGCCCTGTTGAGGGCAGAGCAAAGTACTGCAGTGCGCAGGCAAAGGTCAGAGAGGCCCAGCACCTGTGCACTGCAGACTTTGCTCTGCCCTCAACAGAGCAGACAAAGTACGCCTGCGCCGGAGCCGCAGCGTGAATACAAGAAGAGGACGTCATCGTAAGAAGATGGGAGGCCCCGGACCGAACCGTGACACCCATAGTACCGGGACCGCCCCTGGGTGAGTATAATCGAACCTCTTTTTCTCATCTTTCAGGATACATCGGGGGCTTATCTACAGCATTACAGAATGGAGTATATTCCTCCGTAACCAATGAGGAACTTCCTGTCATGCGTGCTAAGGCAGGAAGTTACCGCTGCCTAGAAACTAACACGCTATGACGGGAGTGCCCACTGTAATAGGCAGGGCCGGCTCCAGGTTTTTGAGGGCCCCGGGTGAAAGAGTCTCAGTGGGTCCCCCTTTAACACATACCACAATTCATGATGCACAGATACAGCAGAGAAATATAGCTATAGTACAATGCCAGATTTCACTTCTTACATGAGTGATAGCTATTGTAAATTCTACAATACCATACAGCAGAGGTGCTTTTCATAAGTCAACCCCCTATATGCCAATTATGCGAAAGCGATGCGCAAGCCTTGCATTGCATCAGTGCATATATACAGGATTCTTGCCCCTTGTGTCTCTATTCTTCCCCATGTCTCCCATCCTGCCCCCTGCTGTTTTCAATAAAAAAAAAAACTGTCTACTTACATGGCCGCGCTCCTGCGGCGATGATCCCTCCACGCAATTCAACTGCGTACTTGCTGGCAGATGACAATGATATCATACACTGGCGATGTGCGCACAGACGTCACCTGCCAGCCGCTGATTGGCTGGCGGCTTTTAACTATTCAATGAAGAGTGTTTGCGCTTATCCTCATATGGAATTAAAACGATTTAATGCAAATAGGGTTAAAACACTTAAAACATATAAGACCATATGTAGGTTACGGCAGATACCAGTCAGTAGCTTAAATAAATTAAAATGTAGGTTAGATTGGCGGTCAGGTAGAGAGATGACTAGTAGCAGGCAGTAATCGGCCACAGACCACTGTACATTAGGGTTAGTGTCCCATAGATGGTGCATTTAGCATGAGAGATCCACTTCTAAAGTGCACTGGTGCAGACTCCAAAAAATAGATAGCTGTATACAGCAAAGAAGAGGTCAGGGTTATCTCTAACCACTATTAGCAAGGCAATAAAAAGTTGGAGGAGGGGCAGTACCTTTGTCTTTGTAGCAAAATCCCCTCTGTGTTCTGTAAATGGTATTCCTGACATAGTAAGAAGATGTTGCAGTCTAGATAAGACTGATGGATGGGAGCGCTGTCCCGCTGGTGACAGCTGCTCCGTGTGCCTCACTCCAGTGGTCTGCAGTGAGCTGGTCACGGTGTGTAAGTGCAGCGTCCTGAGAGCAAGTGTAGGACCTGCGTGACGTCAGTCGGCACATGATGCCCATGTGACCACACCACAGCATGTACAGGATGTGATGAGGACCAAACCACTTTCCGACGCCGGGTTCCTTCTTCAGCTTTTAACTGTAGTGTTTAACTGAATCCTGCCGCTGGGACCCGATGAGCAGAGGGGGCCCGATGTGGGCCCCCTCTACTCATCGGGCCCCATACGCCAGTCAGGGCAGTAATGCCCTGATGGCGGCCCTGATCCCAGACAGCGTGAGTGGGCCCCCCCGTCTCGCCAGGGCCCCGGCACTTGCCCGGGTACGCCGGGTGCTGACGCCGGCCCTGGCAAAACTTAATCCCAAGCAGTTGTGGGCGGTCCCAGGGGGGAAAGTATCCTGCTACGTGTCATACAATGTAAAAATGAAAGCGGTCACTGAAAAAAGGTTCGGTGCGGGGAATATCACTAACCGGAAGTCACCGTAACCCGGCAACCAAAATGAAGCATACATGGTGCGGCGAGATGACCACCGCAACCATGTAGTTATAACTTGGTGAATGTCACGGCACATAGCACGCAGGGGTATTTAATCATGATAAGAAAGGGCCCTAACCTGGTAAACTACAATGGGGGCGCTGCCATGTTAAATTGTGCAGTCACCAAGCATCTTATCATAACACGCCACACTTCAGTGGGGCTAACCAGAGAACGCCCAAACCTGAGATGATAAAGCCCAAAATATAAACAGTAGGCGCTAAATTGGAAGACAAGGATCCAGATGATACATATGGGCCCACAGTCAGTACATATGTAGTAAACCGTAAAATACCCCAACCACAAATATTAAGTAAGCCATGTAATAAGGAAAGACACTAAGAGAAATTGCCATGGTAAGTAGCTTATTATATTGCGAATCCCGTAAACAATAATTGGATGGTATCAATAGGATTTAGGCATAAAGATCAGAAATAACAACTGTGTATAACAGAAATTGGCCACAATAGGAGGCTATAGGAGGCAATTCAAACAAAGCATGCCACAGGAACAAGAGGCCTTGTAAACAAACCCTCTGGTACTACAATTGATAAATTGTTTGATGGTATAGCTCTTGCCCGTGACATTACTTACAAAGTTGTTCCCTATCTCAATATATTGGCAGGCTGTACAGTGTCCGCACTTAAAACATCCCGTCACATCACTTCTAAGCCAGGTTTCCTTGACTGGGTTCGTAAAGTGACTGTGGACGACTCTTTCATTGAGAGAACGAGCTTTTCTGTAAGTGATTGCTGGCGTGTCACTGAGGTACTGTGAAATATCACGATCCATCTGCAAGACAGACCAATGTTTTTGAATGATCTGTCTTACATGATTAGATCCGTAGAGGATACTGACTTTTCTGAGTCTGAGAGTAGGAGTAAATCCCGTAGAGGCAAAAACCGGGGGAGAGGGAGGGGTCGAGGTGCACGGGGTCCTTCTGACCGATCAGAAAACATCTCAGGTGGTAGTTTTTTAGATCAGGTCTACAGTTTGAGAGACAGACCTCTTCCAACGAGGAAACAATAGGAAGGGAAGTCTATATGAACAACCGGACTGGGAGCCCCTCGAGGCCTGCTACCAAACAGGATATTCAGATCATCAATTTATCGGTCTGAAATTTGGACCCTGATGAAATGTCGGTCCTAAAGAAGGGACTTTCTTTTGTTCCCAACAGTGATTTTGATCTTTTTAGGACAACTAAGGACCTTAATCTCTTCCTGCGTAAAATAAGATGGAAAAAGTATTTTCACAAGCAGGAGTCTCGCACTTGTGCTGAACTTGGTATCCCTACAGATATGCTGGCTGATGTCAGATTACTGCATAGTATTGGGGAGACGGACCCTAACTTACAAGGTATGGGCCCGTTCACCCAATTAAAAAACAAAAGCCAGAAAATGCCACCACCTACTGGTGATTTGTCAGCTATCGACATTTTTTCCAATTTGGTGACATCTGATCTAGCTGCTCTCTCTCAGTCCCATGTGTCATGTAAATTTAATTGCTCCAGGAGAGAGATGGACGTGACGTGACGACACCATTACCATAAAACCCTCACACAAGGGTGGCAATATTGTCATCCTTGACACTGTTCATCACCAACAATTGTGTGAATCCATACTCGCTGATAGAAACTCCTATGAGATCCTCGCACATGACCCTAATAAGGAGTACTGCGAGGAACTCCGTCTTATTTTGCAGGAGGGTTTGGAAAGTGGTGTAATTAATAAGACCGAGTTTGATTTCATCCTCCCACGGCATCCCATCTGTTGTGATTTTGCTTTTTGCTCCCTCTAGTGGTCATTAGTGATTTGACTCTGGAGCGTCTGTCTTTTCCTATTTCCTCACCTGGGCCGTTAGTTCAGGGGCGTTGCTATTTAAGCTCCGTGGACCTTCAGTTCAATGCCTGGCATCGTTGAAATCAGAGCTAATCTGTTGTGCTCTTGTCCTTTGATCCTGGTTCCTGTATTTCAAGCTAAGTCTGCTTCCTTGCTTTTTGCTTTGGTTTTGTTTTGTATTTTTGTCCAGCTTGTTCCAATCTGTATCCTGACCTTTGCTGGAAGCTCTAGGGGGCTGGTGTTCTCCCCCCGGACCGTTAGACGGTTCGGGGGTTCTTGAATCTCCAGCGTGGATTTTTATAGGGTTTTTGTTGACCAGATAAGTTATCTTGCTTTATTCTGCTATTAGTAAGCTGGCCTCTCTTTGCTGAACCTGGTTCATTTCTGTGTTTGTCATTTCCTCTTACCTCACCGTTATTATTTGTGGGGGGCTTGTATCTTGCTTTGGGGTCCCTTTCTCTGGAGGCAAGAGAGGTCTTTGTTTTCTTCTCCTAGGGGTAGTTAGATTCTCCGGCTGGCGCGAGTCATCTAGCGATCACCGTAGGCATGATCCCCGGCTACTTCTAGTGTTGGCGTTAGGAGTAGCTATTTGGTCAACCCAGTTACCACAGCCCTATGAGCTGGATTTTTGTATCTCGCAGACTTACACGTTCCTCTGAGACCCTGTCCACTGGGGTCATAACAGTATGCCAGGCCAGTATTAAATGTTTAATGCATTGCAGAAGTGGGATTATAAGAAAGAAAATTTTGAGGTTTTTTTTTCCCTCTCTCATTTTTTTTTTTTTTTCTTTTCCCCTTTACCTCAGAGTGGCTTAAGCTTGCTGCAGACATGAATGTCCAGACCTTGATTACAAGTGTGGACCAGCTTGCCGCTCGTGTGCAGGGTATACAAGATTATGTTACCAGAAATCCTAGGTCTGAACCCAAGATTCCGATTCCTGAACTGTTTTCAGGAGACCGATTTAAGTTTAGGAATTTCAGGAATAATTGTAAATTGTTTTTGTCCCTGAAACCTTGTTCGTCTGGAGACTCTGCTCAACAAGTAAAAATTGTTATTTCATTCTTACGGGGTGACCCTCAAGATTGGGCTTTTTCGCTGGCGCCAGGAGATCCGGCATTGGCTGATATTGATGCGTTTTTTCTGGCGCTCGGTTTACTTTATGAGGAACCCAATCTTGAGATTCAGGCAGAGAAAGCCTTGCTGGCTATGTCTCAGGGCCAGGACGAGGCTGAGGTGTATTGCCAAAAATTTCGGAAATGGTCCGTGCTGACACATTGGAACGAGTGTGCACTGGCCGCTAATTTTAGAAATGGCCTTTCTGAAGCCATTAAGAATGTTATGGTGGGTTTTCCCATTCCCACAGGTCTGAATGATACCATGTCCCTGGCTATTCAAATTGACCGGCGGTTGCGGGAGCGCAAAACCGCAAATTCCCTCATGTTGTTGTCTGAACAGACACCTGATGTGATGCAATGTGATAGAAAAACCGCAAATTCCCTCATGGTGTTGTCTGAACGGACACCTGATTTGATGCAATGTGATAGAATCCTGACTAGAAATGAGAGGAAAATTCATAGACGCCGGAATGGCTTGTGCTACTACTGTGGTGATTCTACACATGTTATCTCAGCATGCTCTAAACGTATATCTAAGGTTGTTAGTCCTGTCACCGTTGGTAATTTGCATCCTAAGTTTATTCTATCTGTAACTTTGATTTGCTCATTGTCATCTTATCCTGTCATGGCGTTTGTAGATTCAGGTGCTGCCCTGAGTCTTATGGATCTTTCATTTGCTAAGCGCTGTGGTTTTATTCTTGAACCATTGGAAAATCCTATCCCTCTTAGGGGTATTGATGCTACGCCATTGGCAGAAAATAAGCCGCAGTATTGGACACAGGTTACCATGTGTATGACTCCTGAACACCGCGAGGTGATACGTTTTCTCGTTCTACATAAAATGCATGATTTGGTTGTTTTGGGGCTGCCATGGTTACAGACCCATAATCCAGTCCTTGACTGGAAGGCTATGTCAGTGTCTAGTTGGGGCTGTCTTGGTATTCATGAGGATTCCCTGCCTGTGTCTATTGCTTCTTCTACGCCTTCGGAAGTTCCGGAGTATTTGTCTGATTATCAGAATGTCTTTAGCGAGTCCAGGTCCAGTGCATTGCCTCCTCATAGGGAATGTGACTGTGCAATAGATTTGATTCCAGGCAGTAAGTTTCCTAAGGGAAGACTGTTTAATCTGTCGATACCTGAACATACCGCTATGCGCTCATATATCAAGGAGTCTCTGGAGAAAGGACACATCCGTCCGTCTTCTTCCCCTCTTGGTGCGGGATTCTTTTTTGTGGCTAAAAAGGACGGATCTTTGAGGCCTTGTATTGACTATCGGCTTTTAAATAAGATCACTGTCAAATTTCAGTATCCTTTGCCGCTGTTGTCTGACTTGTTTGCCCGGATTAAGGGTGCCAAGTGGTTTACCAAGATAGACCTTCGTGGTGCGTACAACCTTGTGCGCATTAGGCAAGGAGATGAATGGAAAACCGCATTCAATACGCCCGAAGGTCATTTTGAGTACTTGGTGATGCCTTTTGGGCTCTCTAATGCCCCTTCAGTTTTTCAGTCCTTTATGCATGACATTTTCCGGAACTATCTGGATAAATTTTTGATCGTTTATCTGGATGATATTCTGGTTTTTTCTGATAATTGGGACTCGCATGTGGAGCAGGTCAGGATGGTCTTTAAAATTTTGCGTGAAAATTCTTTGTTTGTCAAGGGCTCAAAGTGTCTTTTTGGTGTACAGAAGGTTCCCTTTTTGGGGTTCATTTTTTCCCCTTCTGCTGTGGAGATGGACCCAGTCAAGGTCCGAGCTATTCTTGATTGGACTCAGCCCTCGTCAGTTAAGAGTCTTCAGAAGTTCTTGGGTTTCGCTAACTTCTACCGTCGTTTTATCGCTAACTTTTCTAGCGTTGTGAAACCTTTGATGGATATGACCAAGAAGGGCTCCGATGTGGTTAATTGGGCTCCTGCTGCCGTGGAGGCTTTCCAGGAGTTGAAACGTCGATTTACTTCGGCGCCTGTTTTGTGCCAGCCTGATGTCTCGCTTCCCTTTCAAGTTGAGGTGGATGCTTCAGAGATTGGAGCAGGGGCCGTTTTGTCGCAGAGAGGCCCTGGTTGCTCTGTTATGAGACCTTGCGCCTTTTTCTCTAGGAAGTTTTCGCCTGCGGAGCGAAATTATGATGTGGGCAATCGGGAGTTGTTGGCCATGAAATGGGCATTTGTGGAGTGGCGTCATTGGCTCGAGGGTGCTAAGCATCGTGTGGTGGTCTTAACTGATCACAAAAATCTGATGTATCTCGAGTCTGCTAAACGCCTGAATCCTAGACAGGCCCGCTGGTCATTGTTTTTCTCCCGTTTTGACTTTGTTGTCTCGTATTTACCAGGTTCAAAGAATGTGAAGGCCGATGCTCTTTCCAGGAGCTTTGTGCCTGATGCTCCTGGAGTCGCTGAACCTGTTGGTATTCTTAAGGATGGTATTATCTTGTCAGCTATTTCTCCAGATCTGCGACGTGTGTTGCAGAGATTTCAGACTGATAGGCCTGATTCTTGTCCACCTGACAGACTGTTTGTGCCTGATAAGTGGACCAGCAGAGTCATTTCCGAGGTTCATTCCTCGGTGTTGGCAGGTCACCCAGGAATTTTTGGCACCAGAGATCTGGTGGCCAGATCCTTTTGGTGGCCTTCCTTGTCTAGGGATGTGCGGTCATTTGTACAGTCCTGTGGGACTTGTGCTCGAGCTAAGCCTTGCTGTTCTCGTGCCAGCGGGTTGCTCTTGCCCTTGCCTGTCCCTAAGAGACCTTGGACACATATCTCCATGGATTTCATTTCTGATCTTCCGGTGTCTCAAGGCATGTCTGTTATCTGGGTTATATGTGATCGCTTCTCCAAGATGGTCCATTTGGTTCCTTTGCCTAAGCTGCCTTCCTCTTCCGATCTGGTTCCTGTGTTTTTCCAGAACGTGGTTCGTTTGCACGGCATACCTGAGAATATTGTGTCAGACAGAGGTTCCCAGTTCGTTTCCAGATTCTGGCGATCCTTTTGTGGTAGGATGGGCATTGACTTGTCGTTTTCGTCTGCTTTCCATCCTCAGACTAATGGACAGACGGAGCGAACTAATCAGACTTTGGAGGCTTATTTGAGGTGTTTTGTCTCTGCTGATCAGGACGATTGGGTGACCTTCTTGCCGTTAGCTGAGTTTGCCCTTAATAATCGGGCTAGTTCTGCCACCTTGGTTTCGCCGTTTTTCTGCAACTCTGGTTTCCACCCTCGTTTTTCTTCGGGTCATGTGGAACCTTCTGACTGCCCTGGGGTGGATTCTGTGGTGGATAGGTTGCAGCGGATCTGGAATCTTGTGGTGGACAACTTGAAGTTGTCACAGGAAAGGGCTCAGCGCTTTCCCAACCGCCGCCGCGGTGTGGGTCCCCGACTACGTGTTGGGGATTTGGTGTGGCTTTCTTCCCGCTTTGTTCCTATGAAGGTTTCCTCTCCCAAATTTAAACCTCATTTTATCGGTCCTTACAGGATATTGGAAATTCTTAATCCTGTATCCTTTCGCCTGGATCTTCCTGTGTCGTTTGCTATCCACAACGTGTTTCATAGGTCCTTGTTGCGGCGGTACGTTGTGCCTGTGGTTCCTTCTGCTGAGCCTCCTGCTCCGGTGTTGGTTGAGGGCGAGTTGGAGTACGTGGTGGAGAAGATCTTGGATTCTCGTCTCTCCAGGCGGAGGCTTCAGTACCTGGTCAAGTGGAAGGGCTATGGTCAGGAAGATAATTCCTGGGTGGTCGCCTCTGATGTTCATGCAGCCGATTTAGTTCGTGCCTTTCACGCCGCTCATCCTGATCGCCCTGGTGGTCGTGGTGAGGGTTCGGTGACCCCTCACTAAGGGGGGGGTACTGTTGTGATTTTGCTTTTTGCTCCCTCTAGTGGTCATTAGTGATTTGACTCTGGAGCGTCTGTCTTTTCCTATTTCCTCACCTGGGCCGTTAGTTCAGGGGCGTTGCTATTTAAGCTCCGTGGACCTTCAGTTCAATGCCTGGCATCGTTGAAATCAGAGCTAATCTGTTGTGCTCTTGTCCTTTGATCCTGGTTCCTGTATTTCAAGCTAAGTCTGCTTCCTTGCTTTTTGCTTTGGTTTTGTTTTGTATTTTTGTCCAGCTTGTTCCAATCTGTATCCTGACCTTTGCTGGAAGCTCTAGGGGGCTGGTGTTCTCCCCCCGGACCGTTAGACGGTTCGGGGGTTCTTGAATCTCCAGCGTGGATTTTTATAGGGTTTTTGTTGACCAGATAAGTTATCTTGCTTTATTCTGCTATTAGTAAGCTGGCCTCTCTTTGCTGAACCTGGTTCATTTCTGTGTTTGTCATTTCCTCTTACCTCACCGTTATTATTTGTGGGGGGCTTGTATCTTGCTTTGGGGTCCCTTTCTCTGGAGGCAAGAGAGGTCTTTGTTTTCTTCTCCTAGGGGTAGTTAGATTCTCCGGCTGGCGCGAGTCATCTAGCGATCACCGTAGGCATGATCCCCGGCTACTTCTAGTGTTGGCGTTAGGAGTAGCTATTTGGTCAACCCAGTTACCACAGCCCTATGAGCTGGATTTTTGTATCTCGCAGACTTACACGTTCCTCTGAGACCCTGTCCACTGGGGTCATAACACCCATCACAGCCACATTTTACTGCCTCCCCAAGGTTCACAAGGGCCTTAACCCATTAAAAGGTAGGCCCATTGTGTCTGGGGTTGGCAGCCTTTGTCAAAATGTGGGTATATATTTGGACCATGTACTGAGTCCGTTTGTGTCTTCACTGCAATCTTTTGTCAAATATACCCCTGATTTGCTTCACCGTCTCAAGGGTCTCACCATTGATTCACAGGCGTATCTCGCAAGTATCGATGTTGAGGCCCTCTATTCATCCATCCCCCATGATAAGGGTTTGGAGGCGGTCCAATACTTTCTTCAAATGAGAGGATGCCAGTTTCAGGAGCATAACCATTTTGTTTTGAAACTACTTCGGTTTTGTCTAACATACAACTCATTTGTATTTAACAGCAGAGTCTACCACCAGCTGAGGGGGACGGCCATGGGCAGCCCCTGCGCCCCGGCCTACGCCAACCTCTTCCTCGGCTGGTGGGAGGAGACTGTGGTTCGGAGGGATGAGCCTGAGAGTGGGGATTTTTCTATGTATCGTGTCTCAGAAATCTGGACACGATACATAGATGATGTTTTTTTGATTTGGTCTGGTTCTATCAGTGATTTTGAGAGCTTTGTTGAGAGGCTTAATCACAATAATATTGGGCTCTTCTTTACATCTGTGATTGAACCCTCCTCTCTGCCCTTCTTGGACATATTGATTACTAAAGGTAGTAATGGCAGCTTGGTTACTTCTAACTATAAAAAGCAGACAGCTACGAATGCCCTCCTTTATTGGAGTAGTCACCACCCTGAACACCTCAAGAGGGGGATTCCTAAGGGACAGTACCTTAGGATCCGGAGGAATTGCTCTGAGGATGCAACCTTTGAACTCCAGGCCAAAGAATTGAGGAGCAGTTTCCAAGATAGGGGATATCCCTCAAAAACTCTCAAAAAAGCTTATAAGGAGGCAAAAAGCAGGGATAGAACAAGTTTGTTGAATCCCACTATCAGGACACAGGACCAGGATACGGTGCGTTTCATAACCACTTTTGACAATGGGGCCAATCATGTAAGACAGATCATTCAAAAACATTGGTCTGTCTTGCAGATGGATCGTGATATTTCACAGTACCTCAGTGACACTCCAGCGATCACTTACAGAAAAGCTCGTTCTCTCAATGATAGACTCGTCCACAGTCACTTTACGAACCCAGTCAAGGAAACCTGGCTTAGAAGTGATGTGACGGGATGTTTTAAGTGCGGACACTGTACAGCCTGCCAATATATTGAGATAGGGAACAACTTTGTAAGTAATGTCACGGGCAAGAGCTATACCTGTCGTGGTTCCCAATGGCAAGGGAAAGTCAGAGAACATAAATAACAGAACAGCTCTTGGGTGATGGAATCTCGAGCTGGCCATGAGCTAAACCTATCACACAACTAACAGTGGCGGGGTGACGTACCTACGTTTTATCCCTAGACGCCCAGCGCCAGCCGGAGGACTAACTAACCCTAATAGAGGAAAAGACAGACCTGGCTTACCTCTAGGGAAATTCCCCCAAAAAGGAGACAGAAGCCCCCCACATATATTGACGGTGAGTTCAGAGGAAAAGACATACGTAGTATGAAGGTAGGTTCAGCAAAGCGAGGTCCGCTTACTAGATAGCAAGAAGATACAATAGGGAACTTCACGGTCAGCTGAAAACCCTATTAAAATACCATCCCGAAATTACTTTAAGACTCATGTGTCAACTCATGACACCGGAGTGGCAATTTCGGCCCACAAGAGCTTCCAGCTACAGAAAAATAACATAACTGTGAACTGGAACAAAAATGCAAAACAAACTTAGGACTAAGAGTCCAACTTAGCTGATAGTAGTCTAGAAGCAGGAACATGCAACAGAAAGGCTCTGGTTACATTGATGGCCGGCACCAGAATAACTGAGCAGCAAAGCTAAATAGGATACTCCCATATCCTGATGGAAACAGGTGAACAGAGAAAGTGAAGCACACAAGTCCAGTACCACCAGTGACCTCCGGGGGAGCCCAAAAACCAAATTCACAACAGTACCCCCCCCTCAAGGAGGGGGCACCGAACCCTCACAAGAACCACCAGGGCGATCAGGATGAGCCCTATGAAAGGCACGGACAAAATCAGAGGCATGAACATCAGAGGCTGTCACCCAAGAATTATCCTCCTGACCGTAGCCCTTCCACTTGACCAGATACTGAAGTTTCCATCTGGAAACACGGGAGTCCAAGATCTTCTCCACAACGTACTCCAATTCACCCTCAACCAACACCGGAGCGGGAGGCTCAACGGAAGGCACAACCGGTACCTCATACCTGCGCAATAATGACCGATGGAAGACATTATGGATAGAAAAAGATGCTGGGAGGTCCAATCGAAAGGACACGGGGTTAAGAATCTCCAAAATCTTATACGGGCCGATGAACCGAGGCTTAAACTTAGGAGAAGAAACCCTCATAGGGACAAAACGAGAAGACAACCACACCAAGTCCCCAACACGAAGACGAGGACCAACACGACGACGGCGGTTAGCAAAATGCCGAGTCTTTTCCTGGGACAACTCCAAATTGTCCACCACCTGTCCCCAAATCCGATGCAACCTAT
Organism: Ranitomeya variabilis; assembly: GCF_051348905.1. Classification (NCBI taxonomy): domain Eukaryota; kingdom Metazoa; phylum Chordata; class Amphibia; order Anura; family Dendrobatidae; genus Ranitomeya; species Ranitomeya variabilis. The sequence continues at coordinate 834,029,660 of NC_135233.1, forward strand.
CCACCACAGTATCCACTCCAGGACAATCCGAAGACTCCACCTGACCGGAAGAAAAACGAGGATGAAACCCCGAATTGCAAAAAAAAGGAGAAACCAAAGTGGCAGAACTAGCCCGATTATTGAGGGCAAACTCCGCCAACGGCAAAAAGGCAACCCAGTCACCCTGATCTGCAGACACAAAACACCTCAAATAAGTCTCCAAGGTCTGATTAGTTCGCTCAGTCTGGCCATTAGTCTGAGGATGGAACGCAGACGAAAAAGACAAATCAATGCCCATCCTAGCACAGAACGCCCGCCAAAATCTAGACACGAACTGGGTCCCCCTGTCAGAAACGATATTCTCCGGAATACCATGCAAGCGAACCACATTTTGAAAAAACAGAGGAACCAACTCGGATGAGGAAGGCAACTTAGGCAAGGGCACCAAATGAACCATCTTTGAAAAACGGTCACACACCACCCAGATGACAGACATTTTCTGAGAAACAGGGAGATCAGAAATAAAATCCATAGAGATGTGAGTCCAAGGCCTCTTCGGAATAGGCAAAGATAACAACAATCCGCTAGCCCGAGAACAACAAGGTTTGGCCCGAGCACAAACATCACAAGACTGCACAAAAACTCGTACATCTCGAGACAGGGAAGGCCACCAGAAGGACCTAGCCACCAAATCCCTGGTACCAAAGATCCCGGGATGACCTGCCAACACAGAAGAATGAACCTCCGAGATGACTCTACTGGTCCAATCATCAGGAACAAACAGTCTACCAGGCGGGCAACGATCAGGTCTATCCGCCTGAAACTCCTGCAAAGCCCGTCGCAGGACTGGGGAAACAGCAGATAATATCACCCCATCCTTAAGGATACCTGTAGGTTCAGAATCACCAGGGGAATCAGGCTCAAAACTCCTAGAAAGGGCATCCGCTTTCACATTTTTAGAACCCGGTAAGTATGAGACCACAAAATTAAACCGAGAGAAAAACAACGACCAGCGCGCCTGTCTAGGATTCAAGCGCCTGGCAGACTCAAGATAAATCAAATTCTTGTGATCGGTCAATACCACCACCTGATGTCTGGCCCCCTCAAGCCAATGACGCCACTCCATAGCCAAAAGCTCCCGATTACCAATATCATAATTTCGCTCGGCGGGCGAAAATTTTCGAGAAAAGAACGCACAAGGTCTCATCACGGAGCAGTCGGAACTTTTCTGCGACAAGACCGCCCCAGCTCCGATCTCGGAAGCATCGACCTCAACCTGAAAAGGAAGAGTAACATCAGGCTGACGCAACACAGGGGCGGAAGAAAAGCGGCGCTTAAGCTCCCGAAAGGCCTCCACAGCAGCAGGGGACCAATCAGCAACATCAGCACCCTTTTTGGTCAAATCAGTCAAAGGTTTAGCAACATCAGAAAAACCAGTTATAAATCGACGATAAAAATTAGCAAAGCCCAAAAATTTCTGAAGGCTCTTAAGAGAAGAAGGTTGCGTCCAATCACAAATAGCCCGAACCTTGACAGGATCCATCTCAATGGAAGAGGGGGAAAAAATGTACCCCAAAAAGGAAATCTTTTGAACCCCAAAAATACACTTAGAACCCTTCACACACAAGGAATTAGCCCGCAAAACCTGAAAAACCCTCCTGACCTGTTGGACATGAGAATCCCAGTCATCCGAAAAAATCAAAATATCATCCAGATACACGATCATAAATTTATCCAAATATTCACGGAAAATGTCATGCATAAAGGACTGAAAGACCGAAGGGGCATTTGAAAGACCAAAAGGCATTACTAAATACTCAAAATGGCCCTCGGGCGTATTAAATGCGGTTTTCCACTCATCCCCCTGCTTAATTCGCACCAAATTATACGCCCCACGGAGATCAATCTTAGAGAACCACTTAGCCCCTTTTATTCGAGCAAACAAATCAGTAAGCAGTGGCAGAGGATACTGATATTTGACTGTAATTTTATTCAAGAGTCGATAATCAATACACGGCCTCAAAGAGCCATCTTTTTTAGATACAAAGAAAAAAACGGCTCCTAAGGGAGATGAAGAAGGACGAATATGTCCCTTTTCCAGGGACTCCTTAATATATTCTCGCATAGCAGCATGTTCAGGTACAGATAGATTAAATAAACGACCCTTTGGAAATTTACTGCCCGGAATCAGATCTATGGCACAATTGCAATCTCTGTGAGGAGGTAGTGAACCAAGCTTAGGCTCCTCAAAAACATCACGATAATCAGATAAAAATTCCGGAATCTCAGAGGGAATAGATGACGAAATGGAAACCAAAGGTACGTCCCCATGAGCCCCCTGACATCCCCAGCTTAACACAGACATTGCTTTCCAGTCAAGGACTGGGTTATGAGATTGTAACCATGGTAATCCGAGCACCAAAACGTCATGTAGATTGTACAACACAAGGAAGCGAATCATCTCCTGATGGTCTGGATTCATACGCATAGTCACTTGTGTCCAGTATTGTGGTTTATTACTAGCCAATGGTGTAGAGTCAATACCCTTCAGAGGTATAGGAACTTCCAGAGGCTCTAGATCAAACCCACAGCGCCTGGCAAAGGACCAATCCATTAGACTCAAAGCGGCGCCAGAGTCGACATAGGCATCCGCGGTAATAGACGATAATGAACAAATCAAGGTCACAGACAGAATAAACTTAGACTGTAAGGTGCCAATTGAAATAGACTTATCAACCTTTTTTGTACGTTTAGAGCATGCTGATATAACATGAGTTGAATCACCACAATAGAAGCACAACCCATTTTTTCGCCTAAAATTCTGCCGCTCGCTTCTGGACAGAATTCTATCACATTGCATATTTTCTGGAGCCTTCTCAGAAGACACCGCCAAATGGTGCACAGGTTTGCGCTCCCGCAAACGCCGATCAATCTGAATAGCCATTGTCATGGACTCATTCAGACCTGTAGGTGCAGGGAACCCCACCATAACATCTTTAATGGCATCAGAGAGACCCTCTCTGAAATTCGCCGCCAGGGCGCACTCATTCCACTGAGTAAGCACAGACCATTTACGAAATTTTTGGCAGTATATTTCAGCTTCATCTTGCCCTTGAGATAGGGCCATCAAGGCTTTTTCAGCCTGAATCTCTAAGTTAGGTTCCTCATAAAGCAACCCCAAAGCCAGAAAAAACGCATCCACATTGAGCAACGCAGGATCCCCGGGTGCCAATGCAAATGCCCAGTCTTGAGGGTCGCCCCGCAGCAAGGAAATTACTATCTTAACCTGCTGTGCGGGATCTCCAGCGGAGCGAGATCTCAGGGAAAGAAATAATTTACAATTATTTTTGAAATTCAGGAAACGAGATCTATCCCCGGAGAAAAATTCTGGTATAGGAATTCGAGGTTCAGATATAGGAGCATGAATAACAAAATCCTGTAAATTTTGAACCTTCATAGCAAGATTATTCAAACCTGTAGCCACACTCTGAGGATCCATTTTAATCAGGTGAGATCAGAGCCATTCAAGGATTAGAAGGAGAGAGAGAGACAAAGGCTGTAATTAGAAATGCAACTGAGTCAACTAAAAAGCAAGTTCAGAAGGAAAAAAAAAAAAATCTGCAGACTTCTTTTTCTCTCCTTTCTTCTGCCAACGGTTTTAACCCTTGGCCGGCCATACTGTCGTGGTTCCCAATGGCAAGGGAAAGTCAGAGAACATAAATAACAGAACAGCTCTTGGGTGATGGAATCTCGAGCTGACCATGAGCTAAACCTATCACACAACTAACAGTGGCCGGGTGACGTACCTACGTTTTATCCCTAGACGCCCAGCGCCAGCCGGAGGACTAACTAACCCTAATAGAGGAAAAGACAGACCTGGCTTACCTCTAGGGAAATTCCCCCAAAAAGGAGACAGAAGCCCCCCACATATATTGACGGTGAGTTCAGAGGAAAAGACATACGTAGTATGAAGGTAGGTTCAGCAAAGCGAGGTCCGCTTACTAGATAGCAAGAAGATACAATAGGGAACTTCACGGTCAGCTGAAAACCCTATTAAAATACCATCCCGAAATTACTTTAAGACTCATGTGTCAACTCATGACACCGGAGTGGCAATTTCGGCCCACAAGAGCTTCCAGCTACAGAAAAATAACATAACTGTGAACTGGAACAAAAATGCAAAACAAACTTATGACTAAGAGTCCAACTTAGCTGATAGTAGTCTAGAAGCAGGAACATGCAACAGAAAGGCTCTGGTTACATTGATGGCCGGCACCAGAATAACTGAGCAGCAAAGCTAAATAGGATACTCCCATATCCTGATGGAAACAGGTGAACAGAGAAAGTGAAGCACACAAGTCCAGTACCACCAGTGACCACCGGGGGAGCCCAAAAACCAAATTCACAACATATACCATCAAACAATTTATCAATTGTAGTACCAGAGGGGTTGTTTACAAGGCCTCTTGTTCCTGTGGCATGGAATACATTGAGAAGACTATCAGGGAATTTAAGCGACGTGTTGGAGAACACGTTGGTGACGTGGAGCATAAGAGAGATACCCCTATCTCTCGGCATGTAGATCACTTACATAATGGCCAACCTAGTCATCTTAAATTTATGGCCATCGAAAAGGTGAAAAAAACAATACGGGGGGGAGATTGGGACCGGCTGCTGTTGCAGCAGGAGGCCAAGTGGACTTTCTATTTGAATACTGTTAGTCCACATGGCCTTAATGATCAAATCAACTATAGCTGCTTTGTTTGAATTGCCTCCTATAGCCTCCTATTGTGGCCAATTTCTGTTATACACAGTTGTTATTTCTGATCTTTATGCCTAAATCCTATTGATACCATCCAATTATTGTTTATGGGTACATCAAAAATATAGATAACTGCCTAGTAACATGGCATGCTTCAAAGAAGCCATAAACTCATCAAAAAGAATTTGGAAGCAATTGGCCATAAAAATTTCAACATTTTATTGGAATACTTTAAAAGACAATATTACATGAACCTATTTTATAATAAATACAAAAGGTGTACCAAGGTTCCCGCAGACGAAGCCATACGCGAAACGCGCGTCCAGGTCAGCCGCCAGCACCCACATAGGTAATGACATCTCATGTTTTCCCTTTCATGCTGCTCTAATGGATTCATTCACTAACGCAACATATTTATAGTTCAGGCTGACAGCCACCTGGGTTCTTAGCTCCCATTATGCACACGGAGTGCACATATTTAAAATAGGGAAGCGGGGCCTATTTTTTGCATTGGACTATTCATACAATTTGTCTTTTTTACCTCCGCACTCTTGCGCAAATTGTTTTGGGGATAAAAACATGTATTATATTTGTCACTGAGCATAATATTTTTTGAAACTGTGGGTGTTTTTCAGCGGTTACTGTATAGTCATTTTCCCTCCATCTTTTGTATTTATTATAAAATAGGTTCATGTAATATTGTCTTTTAAAGTATTCCAATAAAATGTTGACATTTTTATGGCCAATTGCTTCCAAATTCTTTTTGATGAGTTTATTGTTTATGGGATTCGCAATATAATAAGCCACTTACCATGGCAATTTCTCTTAGTGTCTTTCCTTATTACATGGCTTACTTAATATTTGTGGTTGGGGTATTTTACGGTTTACTACATATGTACTAACTGTGGGCCCATATGTATCATCTGGATCCTTGTCTTCCAATTTAGCGCCTACTGTTTATATTTTGGGCTTTATCATCTCAGGTTTGGGCGTTCTCTGGTTAGCCCCACTGAAGTGTGGCGAGTTATGATAATATGCTTAATCTTGGTGACTGCACAATTTAACATGGCAGCGCCCCCATTGTAGTTTACCAGGTTAGGGCCCTTTCTTATCATGATTAAATACCCCTGCGTGCTATGTGCCGTGACATTCACCAAGTTATAACTACATGGTTGCGGTGGTCATCTCGCCGCACCATGTATGCTTCATTTTGGTTGCCGGGTTACGGTGACTTCCGGTTAGTGATATTCCCCGCACCGAACCTTTTTTCAGTGACCGCTTTCATTTTTACATTGTATGACACGTAGCAGGATACTTTCCCCCCTGGGACCGCCCACAACGGCTTGGGATTAAGTTTTGCCTATTACAGTGGGCACTCCCGTCATAGCGTGTTAGTTGCTAGGCAGCGGTAACTTCCTGCCTTAGCACGCATGACAGGAAGTTCCTCACTGGTTACGGAGGAATATACTCCACGTGGAGCCGGGCATGTGACATCACCTAAACCGTGAGTCCCCTGCCTGGATGGAGTTATATGTTTTTATAAGCGCTTGGTATGTACACATTATGTGGTATACAGAGCGCAGTTGTAGCGCCGATACCAATTTTTGTAATATACGTTAACCACCTCCAGCTGCCATGTATTTGGATCGCCCTATAGGGAGCGTGGCACACTTTATCTATAATATAACGCTGGGAGCGTCACTCTGTCCGAAGCCTCTATAGACTGCGCAAGCGCAAGCGCCGGCGCAGTCTGGACCGCACAGAGCGACGCTCCCAGGAGATCGCGGTATGCGTAAGCGCTGAACGCACACCGCGATCTCCACCGGACAAGCAGGGACGAGCCAGGAGGCGGAGGGTGAGTATACTTACCTGACCCGTTCCACCGACGCGCTTCCGGGCCGTGACTGTCCCCCTGCTCCCGGAATCGGCGCCTGCGCAGTCCGCGCTTTCCGGCGCCATTTTCTTGAAGACACATTGCAGTGTCTTCAAGAAAATGGCGCCGGAAAGCGCGGACTGCGCAGGCGCCGACTCCGGGAGCAGGACCAAGAAAATGGCCGCACCCAGCACCGCCGCCGCGCCCAGCACAGCCACGCACAGCACAGCCGCCCACAGCAACGCACAGCCGCCGCACCCAGCACAGCCGACCATAGCCGCCCACAGCCACGCACAGCCGCCCGCTGCACCCAGCACAGCCGCCGCACCCAGCACAGCTGCCCACAGCCACCCATAGCCACGCACAGCCGCCGCACCCAGCACAGCCGACCACAGCCACGCACAGCCGCCGCACCCAGCACAGCCGACCATAGCCGCCCACAGCCACGCACAGGCGCCCACAGCCACGCACAGCCGCCCGCCGCACCCAGCACAGCCGCCGCACCCAGCACAGCTGCCCACAGCCACGCACAGCCACCCATAGCCACGCACAGCCGCCGCACCCAGCACAGCCGACCACAGCCACGCACAGCCGCCGCACCCAGCACAGCCGACCATAGCCGCCCACAGCCACGCACAGGCGCCCACAGCCACGCACAGCCGCCCACAGCCACGCACAGCCGCCCGCCGCACCCAGCACAGCCGCCGCACCCAGCACAGCTGCCCACAGCCACGCACAGCCACCCATAGCCACGCACAGCCGCCGCACCCAGCACAGCCGACCACAGCCACGCACAGCCGCCGCACCCAGTACAGCCGACCATAGCCGCCCACAGCCACGCACAGGCGCCCACAGCCACGCACAGCCGCCCGCCGCACCCAGCACAGCTGCCGCACCCAGCACAGCTGCCGCACCCAGCACAGCTGCCCACAGCCACGCACAGCCACCGCACCCAGCACAGCCGACCACAGCCACGCACAGCCGCCGCACCCAGCACAGCCGCCCACAGCCGCCGCACCCAGCACAGCCACCCACAGCCGCCGCACCCAGCACATCCGCCGCACCCAGCACAGCCATGCACAGCCGCCACAGCCACGCACAGCCGCCTACAGCCACGCACAGCCGCCGCACCCAGCACAGCCTCCCACAGCCACGCACAGCCGCCCACAGCAACGGACAGCCGCCGCACCCAGCACAGCCGCCCACAGCCACGCACAGCCGCCCACAGCCACGCACAGCCGCCCACAGCCACGCACAGCCGCCTCACCCAGCACAGCCACGCACAACCGCTGCACCCAGCACAGCCACCCACAGCCGCCGCACCCAGCACAGCCGCCGCACCCAGCACATCCGCCGCACCCAGCACAGCCGCTGCACCCAGCACAGCCGCCACAGCCACGCACAGCCTCCGCACCCAGCACAGCCACGCACAGCCGCCTACAGCCACGGACAGCCGCCGCACCCAGCACAGCCGCCGCACCCAGCACAGCCGCCCACAGCCACGCACAGCCGCCTACAGCCACGCACAGCCGCCGCACCCAGCACAGCCTCCCACAGCCGCCCACAGCCACGCACAGCCGCCCACAGCAACGGACAGCCGCCCACAGCAACGGACAGCCGCCGCACCCAGCACAGCCGCCGCACCCAGCACAGCCGCCGCACCCAGCACAGCCGCCGCACCCAGCACAGCCGCCCATAGCCACGCACAGCCGCCCACAGCCACGCACAGCCGCCGCACCCAGCACAGCCACGCACAACCGCTGCACCCAGCACAGCCGCCGCACCCAGCACAGCCGCCGCACCCAGCACAGCCGCCGCACCCAGCACAGCCGCCCACAGCCACGCACAGCCGCCCACAGCCACGCACAGCCGCCGCACCCAGCACAGCCACGCACAACCGCTGCACCCAGCACAGCCGCCGCACCCAGCACAGCCGCCGCACCCAGCACAGCCGCCGCACCCAGCACATCCGCCGCACCCAGCACAGCCGCTGCACCCAGCACAGCCGCCACAGCCACGCACAGCCTCCGCACCCAGCACAGCCACGCACAGCCGCCTACAGCCACGGACAGCCGCCGCACCCAGCACAGCCACCGCACCCAGCACAGCCGCCGCACCCAGCACAGCCGCCCACAGCCGCCGCACCCAGCACAGCCACGCACAGCCGCCTACAGCCACGCACAGCCGCTGCACCCAGCACAGCCACCGCACCCAGCACAGCCGTCCACAGCTGCCGCACCCAGCACAGCCGCCCGCACCCAGCACAGCCACGTCACATACAGCCGCCCGCACTCAGCACAGCCACATACAGCCGCCCGCACTCAGCACAGCCGCCCGCACTCAGCACAGCCGCCCGCACTGATGGGGGCGCAGGATGGAGCAGCACGTGATAGGATGGGGGCACAGGATAGGAGCACATGACAGGATGGGGATGAGGATGGAGCAGCACATGACACGGTGGAGTGGCACATGACAGGATGGGGGCGCAGGATGGAGCAGCACATGACACGGTGGAGCAGCACATGACAGGATGGGGGCGCAGGATGGAGCAGCACATGACACGGTGGAGCAGCACATGACAGGATGGGGATGCAGGATGGAGCAGCACATGACACGGTGGAGCAGCACATGACAGGATGGGGGCGCAGGATGGAGCAGCACATGACAGGATGGGGGCGCAGGATGGAGCAGCATATGACAGGATGGGAGCAGCACATACCAGGATGGAGACCATATTCCAATATAAATGCTCGCCACCCGGGCGTAGAACGGGTTCAATAGCTAGTATTTAATAATGGCCCTAGCCCTGTCCACTCTCTGCAGGACAGCATAGAGGGTGGCAGGACTTCTTGTCCCTCTGTTTTAGCACATAATCTCCTCATACAAGCAGGTCCCCTGATGACTTGGGCTTGGAAGAAACACGTCGGGACAATATAGGGAGAGTGCAGGGCATGTATATACAGGGGTAGATGTGGAGTGCCCTTGTAAGGGCAGGAGCTTTGGGGATAGTCTATTGATAGCCCCATAGGGATTGACATAGGGACTGTCATCCCATCAATAACCGGCTATTCATCTGACTAAAAGAATACTCGGTGCTCCGATGCCTGCCTCATGGAATTGGTGAGACCGTTCCTTTTTTTGTTTAATAGTCACAGTAAGCATTTCTCACAGTATATGCCTATTACTGTCTATGATGATTATATGCGTCTGTATGCATAGGGTTAGTTGCTGTTTTGTATGACTGTTGTACAGCTACTTCATATACCCTATTTTCAGATTGATTCCGCATACATTGTCGGAAACTTTTAATCCTGTTTAGGGCTTGTCATTTTTCTAAAAGTCCATTATATATGGCAGTGACTTGGCGCCGTATTATGTGTTCACTTGGGTGATGAGTTTTTATTGACTTTAGTGTATTAAAAGTTATGTTTTATTCTCCACTTCTTTTGCTTTGTTATGATTAATTAATAGTGGGATCATCTGTAGGACTCACACTCCATATACAGATATTGCTTTGTTAGTGACACCATTTATCTCAAAATGTTTGAAACTTTGAATATATTTTTAGTTATTTATATGCATTTTGTGATACTTTTTGTTTCTATGCTTCAAGTTTTCATAGGCTAAGACACGGTAGAACACTAAAAGCTGTATTCATATGGAGTCTATTGACACGACCAATGAGTTTTTGAAGCAGCAAACAGTTCAGAAAACTCTCCTCTTTTCGGGTGTTTTTTTTAGTTTTTCTGAAAAAGTTTTGAATCAGTTTTTTTTATACATCTTGTTTATTTAGTAGTGCATAGTTTGAAGCAGATGTCATCAGGATCTGCTTCAAATGGGTGACATGGCTTTTTTTTCCCTCTAATTGCTTTAGAAACCTCCTTAGGGGAAAAAAGCTCAAAAACTACTCATATGTATAGCAAATTGGATTTCCCCGGGAAATCAATAGGAAGATTTTTCCAAAGTGTTTGTGCCATGGTTTTTTGGGAGAATTTTTGGTCTATGTGAACATAGCCTCGGACAACCAATATATTAATCTGGGGGTAAGTAATTAAAGAAGATTTAAATGTAAAAAAACAACAACATTTTTTTTGTACAACACCACAGATTTTGTACACACCAAAAGACAAAAGAAATGCAGATCAACTATTTGGCTATAAGGAACTATAAACTACCTGTGGACATTTGGCTGGGCTTAAAATTAGGGTAGAAAAATTTTGGGTTAGATAAGTTTCCAACTTCATACAATCCTTCCAAAGGTATTAAGTTCTCAAAATGGCCAAAAGGCTCCATTCAGAATGAATTTAAGTCCTCAGTTGAAGATAAATGTCTGGACGACTCTTCGTCTTCTACCTCTAAAGTCGTTGTCTGTTCAGACCACTAGGTATGCATACAATGGAAAATGACATCCATAGGCTATGTGTGAAAAAACAAAACAGACCATGCATATACAGTGTGTTCAGTAAATGAGTACATCCTTTTGAAAAGTTAGATTTTAACCAATATCTCACTGATCACGAGCAATTTCCAAAATTTTAATAAGACTGTGTTTCAAAGAACATTTCTTAAACCATGACACAAATGTAAGGTTATACGAAAAAAAGCTTGCACTCTATCGTGCCAAAGCATGTCGAATATGAAATACATGAAATATGAATAGCAAAATGGCTATGACCCATCAGATTAATGAGACCACCTTGACGATGGTTGATGGGCTCACACTATTTGGTCAAATTCTGTGCAAAGCGTCTCAAATATTTTTCCTAATGTTCAAAAAGCCATTTTGCTATTCATATTTTATGTATTTCATATTCGACTTGCTTTGGCACGATAGAGTGCAACCTTTTTTTTGTATATTGTATATGGAGGTAGCTGCTCCTGGTATGCACCTATTCACACTAGTTTGGATGTGCCAGTCATTTTTCTGTCATTTCTATGTTAGCTTACTGACTGAGCACTCCTCCCTTCACCATGTGGTTTTTAATTACATCTAATCACATTGGGTTCCGGCTAACTCATATATGTAGGCTTTACTGAGAGAGGTGTCCACATTCACCCATGCATACAGACATTAGCCTTCGGTAAGTGTTTACATTTGGACAGGGAGGTCAGGGACCCATCAGATTAATGAGACCACCTTGACGATGGTTGATGGGCTCACACTATTTGGCCAAATTCTGTGCAAAGAGTCTCAAATATTTTTCCTAATGTTGAAAAACTGCATCCGCTGCCCACATTGTGCTAAATTTAGCGCACCGTCCATCGGTACGTCGGGCAGATGGCCCCGTACCGACGGAAGTGTGAACGTAGCCTAAGTCTCCTCTCAGTCTTCTTTATTGCAAGCTAAACATTCCCAAGTCCTGTAACCATTCCTCATAGGACATGGTTTGCAGACCGGTCACCATTCTGGTCGCTCTTCTCTGAACTTGCTCCAATTTGTTGATGTCTTTTTTAAAATGTGGTGCCCAAAACTGGACACAGTATTCCAGCTGAGGTCTGACCAAAGAGGAGTAGAGGGCAATAATGACTTCACGTGATCTAGGCTGTATGCTTCTGTTAATACATAACAGAATTGCATTTGCCTTTTTTGCTGCTGCATCACACGGTTGACTCATCTTCAGTTTATGATCTATTCGTATACCCAAGTCTTTTTCACATGTGCTGTTGCTTAGCCCTATTCCTCCCATTCTGTATATGCTTTTTTCATTTTTATTGCCCAGATGTAGTATTCTGCATTTTTCCTTGCTGAAAACCATTGTTAGTTGCTGCCCATTGCTCCAGTTTGTTGATATATTTTTGAATCCTCTCTTCTCTAGTATTAGCTATCCCTCCTAGCTTTGTGTCATCAGCAAATTTAATCAGTGTCCCCTCAATTCCTTCATCTAAATCATTGATAAAGATGTTGAACAATACAGGGCCCAGGACAGAACCCTGTGGTACCCCACTTGAGACATTCTTCCAACTGGATGTGCAGCCATTTACGACCCTTCTTTGGGTCCAATCACTAAGTCATTTATGAATCCACCTACCAGTTGCCTTGTCCATTCCATACTTAGTCATTTTTTCAATAAGTATGATGTGAGATACTTTGTCAAATGCTTTGCTGAAGTTAGGATATACTATATCTACAGCATTTCCCTGATCCAACCAGTCAGTGATAGTCTGTAATAGAAGGAAATTAAGTTAGTCTGACATGACTTATTAGTTACAAACCCATGCTGACTCTGGTTAATCACTTCATTCTTATCCAGGTACTTACATACATTTTGTTTAATAGTTTGTTCAAATATCTTTCCTGGTATAGAAGTCAGACTCACCAGCCTATAGTTCCCTGGGTCCACCTTCTTCCCCTTTTTGAAGATAGGAATAACATTTGCTCTTCTCCAGTCTTCTGGGACTTCTGTTCTCCAAGAATTTTCAAAGATTATGGAGAGTGGTTGAAAATTTTCTTCTGCTATCTCCTTCAGTACTCTGGGGTGCAATTCATCTGGACCTGGAGACTTGAATTCATTTATGTTAGCCAAGGGTTTCCTCACCATCTTTCGGTTTATAGATATCCTGGAAGAATCCCTTTTGTCTCTTCAAAATTCCCCATAGGTGTTGGATTGGGTTCAGATTAGAAGACAAATTTACCCTGTTCTTCAGAAATGCAACAGTGGACTTAAGGTACCTTCACATTAAGCGACGCTGCAGCGATAGCGACAACGATGCCGATCGCTGCAGCGTCGCTGTTTGATCGCTGGAGAGCTGTCACACAGACCGCTCTCCAGCGACCAACGATGCCGAGGTCCCCGGGTAACCAGGGTAAACATCGGGTTGCTAAGCGCAGGGCCGCGCTTAGTAACCCGATGTTTACCCTGGTTACCAGTGTAAAATGTAAAAAAACAAACAGTACATACTTACATTCGCGTCCCCCGCCGTCCGATCCTGCACTGACTGAGCGCCGGCCCTAATAGCAGAGCGGTGACGTCACCGCTGTGCTGTACTTTCACTTTACGGCGCTCAGTCAGTGTGGGAAGCGGATGCCGGGGGATGCGAAGGTGAGTATGTACGGTTTGTTTTTTTACATTTTACACTGGTAACCAGGGTAAACATCGGGTTACTAAGCGCGGCCCTGCGCTTAGTAACCCGATATTTACCCTGGTTACCAGTGTAAAACATCGCTGGTATCGTTGCTTTTGGTGTCAAACACGACGATACACGCCGGTCTGACGACCAAATAAAGTTCTGAACTTTGTTCAACGACCAGCGATATCTCAGCAGGATCCTGATCGCTGCTGCGTGTCAAACTAAACGATATCGCTATCCAGGACGCTGCAACGTCACGGATCGCTAGCGATATCGTTTAGTGTGAAGTTACCTTTAGATTTTTATTTGGATCATTGTCATGTTTAAAAACGGCACATCTACTATAGAGGGAAGTGTCCCAATATATATGTCCCCATACCCACCCACAAATTATTGCCTCATATTATGTTCCTATGTACCCCCTTCACACAAATATGTCCCCATATTCCCCCACCCGTATATAATAATGCCCCCTCGTTTATGTCCAGTACGGACATATCAAATAAGATGAACAAATGTTCATCTGATAAAGCCCATCTAAGGATGTGGTTAATTATGTCAGGAGTGAACACAGCAGCCAGGACAAAAGATCAAAGAGATCCTTTTGGCAGGAGCTGCTGCCTGCAAGGGTTGGAACCTCAACACTGATACAATCATATCAGTACAAACGCACAGTACTTCAAAACGCCCTGCCGCCATGATGTACACTGGGATGTGGTACATACAATAATTGCAGTGACCACAGTAGAGGTGGATCAAGGGGTTGGAGCATTGAGTAAAGAATCAGCGCAAAAAAGGTTCACATTTAGTTTTAAATTCGGACTCATGGCCAGTTATATAAGATCGGCCATGAGGAAAAGTTGGCACATCTTGGAAAAGGACCCGGCCTTATCAGAGGCCACTAGCAGGGGCCCGCTGTTTGCTTGCCGTAGAGGTAAAAATCTAAAAGATGTTTTGGTGCATAACAGAGTGGACACTGAGTGTAGCAACTGGCTACAGGGGTTACGGGGTTACCACAAGGGAATTTTAAGTGTGGTCACTGCAATTATTGGTAACGGGGTTACCACAAGGGAATTTTAAGTGTGGTCACTGCAATTATTGTATGTACCATGTCACAGGTTCCTTCTCCGGTACCACACAATCAACAGAGCCAGCGAAGAGTGAACAATCCCAAGACCTTTATTTAGGTAAAAGTACGAAAGGTCCATTATATACGATCCACCACACAAAGGATACAAATATTCCAGAACACAAATGCAGTTCAGTTACAGGATAAAAGCCCAACAATCCAGCACAGAGGATAACAGTCCATATTCCCTTCTTTCTCTCTCTGATGTGCTGTGTTCACTTCATAGGTCCAAACAAGACTGATCTGTGTCTCACCTCCCCATTCACAGGTTAGGGAGGTTGGTCGCAGGGGCTCATTGTTTCAACAAGCTAGGTCAACATGTCATTAGCAAATTAGCAAACATTATTCACTGACCCTGTGGAGAGATAACAATACAGAACTGTGGGGAGAATATCAGATGGCAAATAACAACTCAACACCATGAAAATAAGTAAAAGACATATACACAAAAACGATACCCACATAGCATATCACACCATCACATACCACATAAAGGACAAGGTAATCACTATTGGCCCCGTTCAACATAAAGTTCGGGATTTTATATCTTGTAGGACCACTTATACAGTATACGCATTATTTTGCCTGTGCGGTTTCTACTATGTCGGTAAAACCATCCGCCCCTTGTTTGTCAGGTTCAGGGAGCATTTTAAATCAATTAGTACAGGTAAAGGAGTTCCCCGCCTCATTAGTCACATGCGGGCATATCATGAAGGTAATGCGTCTCTGTTGCGGTTTGCTGGGTTGGAAAGAGTTAATATATCGGAGCAAGGAGGGGATCATAATAGAATGCTGTTGAGAAGAGAAGGCAGGTGGACCTTACGGGTTAATGCTATGGGACCCATGGGATTAAACGAAAGAATTGACATGCCAGTGTTTTCGTGATATTAATCAGTTATCACGGTGAAGTTTTTTTTGTTATTCTTGTTGTTCCCACATTGTTGTTACATTACAATGTTTTTACCATTATTTATATCTGATTAGTAGGATTTTTTATTATGTGGATGACGCAGATAGAGGGGTGGTAACTTTGGGGCAGATATGTTTAAAAGGACCCCCCCCCTCAGTTGCCATCCAGACCCGTAGAAGCGCAGCAGCGCGAAGCAGCCGTCGTCTTTTGGACCCACTGTTCTCCCTACATGTTCCTGCTATTTATATGATGCCAGAATAAATACTCAAAAAAGTTTGCGGAGGGTGAGTGCTCTTCTTCTTCTATACCAGTATATTAACTCCTTTGTTGCATTGCTTTTAACCCCTTGTTCTCAGTAGGAATAGTGAGAGATTGATGAGTGGACTTTTAGGTAATGTGGGTGGGAAATATAATTAGGTAATTGTGGGTTTAATTGTATATTAAGATTGTGTGCTATTATTGCAAATGGTATAGTGTGGTAATTTTAATAGTATAACTGTAGACTTGTGTGTAATAAATATTCTTTATTGATACATGGTTCCGTCTGTTAGTTGCCATTTGTTCATATATTGTATTGCAAAGGAACTGGAGAACGCTAAGGTGTGAGTTATTAGCCAGATATTAGTTCTTGATAGTTAAGCCTGGCAATAATATCCATGTCAATCATCTGTATCCTATTGGGCATGGAATTATAAAAACCCCTTCAGCACATGCAGTGGTATCATGACACCTTCAAGCTGCTTCAAACAAAGGGATTCACCCCCTCCACTAGCTAGCTGGTATGCAACCTTCTACAGGAAGCTCCCCTGTGGATCCTAGCCATGCGTCCCGACTCCCGAGTCCTTTGTCCAGCCACCTAGGATTTTATAAAGTAGTTATGGAAAAACTGTACGTCCTAGCTCTACATAATGTATACTTCCGAAATCCACAGAGCAAGGCAAGCACCTGCCTGGTTCTCGAGTCATTCTAACACGCACGGGAAGAGAGATACATAGAACAGCCACTATCAGCTAGGTAGCAAAATTGTGTTGTCTCTGAGTAGCAGAGGCCTGGTTGGATCCAATGGTTCCAGAACCGCTGCCCTAGGACCACCCAGAAAAGAGTTGTGATCTTTCATAGGTTTTGGGAGGTTTATCTCCAAATCTCCAGGGGAGGGGATTTAGGTTCAGCAGAGGACAGACGGTGGGTGACCCAGAGAGTTAAATGCTTGTCTGAAGCATATCCTACTGTGTTTTCTCTTGAAGGTCATGTGGACACATTGTCTGAGAAGTCACACACAATGGAGACCACAAGCCTCCCCATGTGGCAGTCCCTCCCCCACAAGCCAGGCCTTTCATCTAGCTAGTAACTTACCATGTTCTGCTTATACCTTTTGTCCAACCACTATTGTATTTGCCTATCTGACCATTATATATGTATAACCATTGTGCATATGTAGTGTATTATCTAGTGTACCCTTAAGGCAATTAAATAATTTAAACTTGGGCTGCTTTTATTTCAATCCACACGTCTGTTTCTCGGCATCTCACATGCTACTGGGGGGCTGGTTCCTGGCCCGATATAACCCTGTTAACGGACCAACCATATATCGAATGAGGAACTGGTGGCAGTCCAACCAGGCTGATAAGGTTCTGGTTCGCTGGTGCTAGTGAAAGGGGCCTCTCAGGGTTGTGGGCGAGTGTGGTACCACGTCAGTGACTGTGTGGGCCACTTTCTGTCACTCCCCGTGCCTCCCTGGACAGGGGGGGTGTCTGTGTAAATCTGTGCCAAGCTCACGTTACGTGTCCCTAGGAGTTGCGGAATGTCACATTGGTACAAGTGGGAAGACTTACTTTACCAATTGATCCCACTGACGTAATATTGACATCAGGCGGGGTGGCGAGGTGTGGATCCTTCACGTTCTGCACAGGCATGGAGTGATCTTCTCTTTCAATATAGAGTAGTACATCTCTGAATCCATGACACCATCAATGAAATATAGCTCTCCAACTCCAGCAGCACTCATGTAGCCTCATATAAGGACGCTGCCATAGCAGATATTGAACAAAATGTTATTCTGATCTTATGACTAACTCTTGATCATTTACATATATCTATTGTGACCACCAATAATCAGATACCATTGAACCCCAGATATCATCTACCTTCACCCATGAAGTTGTCAACACCATAAAGAAGACCAAAGATAATTGCGGCAAATACTGCCTAAAAGTAGAGAAGATCCAAATTTCTCTACGATCATTACATTCAAAACTGCATCTACAGATGGCAGGACTTCTCAGGACATTACAGACAACGCAAAGCCTCTCCAGATACCTCCTATTCCAGTTCAGATAACAGATTCGGCTACAGCAGGGATACCAATTATTTTTTAGGCCCTCAGCAGCAAGGACAAGAAAGAGGAGGATGAGGTGCAGGGTTCATTGCCAGAGTGGTCAATATTTCCTCTAAGAATTTAAACACGTAACAGGTTTCCCTTTTACAGAAAGGACACAACTGCTGTCCTTTCTTACAAATTTGATATTTTCCAATTAGACATAGACCTCCAGAGGTTTTTCGGGAACTTACGCCTTTAAAACATCCATACATTGATCACTTCTCTACAGACACAGCCCCTGATCCCATTTATCTCAGGGCTCAGTCTCAAAAGTACTTACAAGACAGATAAAGATAAATAATTTCCTACAACTCGGCAACCAGTCACAATTACTCAGGGAAGCTATGATGACACTAAGACTCCAGCAAATCATCAAATCAGTTGCCATTTGTGCATGCTTACAACCCAAGCGTTTACCGCATTCATTAATCCATACTAAAAATTGGTCCATCTTGAGCAGAACCTATCACACTATGGACGAGTTCCAAAACCCCCTCCTCCCCTGCTTCAGATGAGCCACAAACTTACAGAACAAGCTGGTTCGGGCCGATCAGTCCTCTGGACACAGGCTACCTTTACAAACATTCTTACACACCCAAAAGAAAACCACTGTCCCTTGGCAGCACTGTGTACAGTGTAATAATATCCTTAAGACTGTAAAGATATTCCATCCACACAAGTCAAGGGTTTCACATAAGCGGTTTTCTCACATGCGATTCCACCAACATTGTTTATGCCATAAAATGCCCTTGCGGCCTAATTTATGTAGGCTAAACCTCACAACCTATGCAATATAATTTTGCAACAAAAATTAAATATTAGGTGTAAAAGAAACCATTTACCACATTTCATTTTCATAATCACAATCACACCATAGCCCAACTCCAGTTTCAGGTCCTATAACAAATCCCCATTCTCAGGACAGACCAAGATTGCATAAACAACTAAAAAGGAGAGGCTTTTGGATTAATACCCTGCAGACCCTAGAACCAAAGGGCTGAATTAGGGAATATGACACGTCTAAATTTTTATATCCCTAGGGATGTACATGTGAACATTTGTTATTGTTGATTTCAGTTTTCAGTACTATATGGTCAAGAGTCCTCACTCATTATGTTTTATTTTATTGTTAATTTTTATTCTATTTAATTCAATTTAACTTATTCATTGGATTTTAGTCATCATGAGAGGATTCTGTGTCATGGTTCCCAATGGCAAGGGAAAGTCAGAGAACATAAATAACAGAACAGCTCTTGGGTGATGGAATCTCGAGCTGACCATGAGCTAAACCTATCACACAACAGTGGCCGGGTGACGTACCTACGTTTTATCCCTAGACGCCCAGCGCCAGCCGGAGGACTAACTAACCCTAATAGAGGAAAAGACAGACCTGGCTTACCTCTAGGGAAATTCCCCCAAAAAGGAGACAGAAGCCCCCCACATATATTGACGGTGAGTTCAGAGGAAAAGACATACGCAGTATGAAGGCAGGTTCAGCAAAGCGAGGTCCGCTTACTAGATAGCAAGAAGATACAATAGGGAACTTCACGGTCAGCTGAAAACCCTATTAAAATACCATCCCGAAATTACTTTAAGACTCATGTGTCAACTCATGACACCGGAGTGGCAATTTCGGCCCACAAGAGCTTCCAGCTACAGAAAAATAACATAACTGTGAACTGGAACAAAAATGCAAAACAAACTTAGGACTAAGAGTCCAACTTAGCTGATAGTAGTCTAGAAGCAGGAACATGCAACAGAAAGGCTCTGGTTACATTGATGGCCGGCACTAGAATAACTGAGCAGCAAGGCTAAATAGGATACTCCCATATCCTGATGGAAACAGGTGAACAGAGAAAGTGAAGCACACAAGTCCAGTACCACCAGTGACCACCGGGGGAGCCCAAAAACCAAATTCACAACAGTACCCCCCCCTCAAGGAGGGGGCACCGAACCCTCACAAGAACCACCAGGGCGATCAGGATGAGCCCTATGAAAGGCACGGACCAAATCAGAGGCATGAACATCAGAGGCTGTCACCCAAGAATTATCCTCCTGACCGTAGCCCTTCCACTTGACCAGATACTGAAGTTTCCGTCTGGAAACACAGGAGTCCAAGATCTTCTCCACAACGTACTCCAATTCACCCTCAACCAACACCGGAGCTGGAGGCTCAACGGAAGGCACAACCGGTACCTCATACCTGCGCAATAATGACCGATGGAAGACATTATGGATGGAAAAAGATGCTGGGAGGTCCAATCGAAAGGACACGGGGTTAAGAATCTCCAAAATCTTATACGGGCCGATGAACCGAGGCTTAAACTTAGGAGAAGAAACCCTCATAGGGACAAAACGAGAAGACAACCACACCAAGTCCCCAACACGAAGACGAGGACCAACACGACGACGGCGGTTAGCAAAATGCCGAGTCTTTTCCTGGGACAACTCCAAATTGTCCACCACCTGTCCCCAAATCCGATGCAACCTATCCACCACAGTATCCACTCCAGGACAATCCGAAGACTCCACCTGACCGGAAGAAAAACGAGGATGAAACCCCGAATTGCAAAAAAAAGGAGAAACCAAAGTGGCAGAACTAGCCCGATTATTGAGGGCAAACTCCGCCAACGGCAAAAAGGCAACCCAGTCATCCTGATCTGCAGACACAAAACACCTCAAATAAGTCTCCAAGGTCTGATTAGTTCGCTCAGTCTGGCCATTAGTCTGAGGATGGAACGCAGACGAAAAAGACAAATCAATGCCCATCCTAGCACAGAACGCCCGCCAAAATCTAGACACGAACTGGGTCCCCCTGTCAGAAACGATATTCTCCGGAATACCATGCAAGCGAACCACATTTTGAAAAAACAGAGGAACCAACTCGGATGAGGAAGGCAACTTAGGCAAGGGCACCAAATGAACCATCTTTGAAAAACGGTCACACACCACCCAGATGACAGACATTTTCTGAGAAACAGGGAGATCAGAAATAAAATCCATAGAGATGTGAGTCCAAGGCCTCTTCGGAATAGGCAAAGATAACAACAATCCGCTAGCCCGAGAACAACAAGGTTTGGCCCGAGCACAAACATCACAAGACTGCACAAAAACTCGTACATCTCGAGACAGGGAAGGCCACCAGAAGGACCTAGCCACCAAATCCCTGGTACCAAAGATCCCGGGATGACCTGCCAACACAGAAGAATGAACCTCCGAGATGACTCTACTGGTCCAATCATCAGGAACAAACAGTCTACCAGGCGGGCAACGATCAGGTCTATCCGCCTGAAACTCCTGCAAAGCCCGTCGCAGGTCTGGGGAAACAGCAGATAATATCACCCCATCCTTAAGGATACCTGTAGGTTCAGAATCACCAGGGGAATCAGGCTCAAAACTCCAAGAAAGGGCATCCGCCTTCACATTTTTAGAACCCGGTAAGTATGAGACCACAAAATTAAACCGAGAGAAAAACAACGACCAGCGCGCCTGTCTAGGATTCAAGCGCCTGGCAGACTCAAGATAAATCAAATTCTTGTGATCGGTCAATACCACCACCTGATGTCTGGCCCCCTCAAGCCAATGACGCCACTCCTCAAAAGCCCACTTCATAGCCAAAAGCTCCCGATTACCAATATCATAATTTCGCTCGGCGGGCGAAAATTTTCGAGAAAAGAACGCACAAGGTCTCATCACGGAGCAGTCGGAACTTTTCTGCGACAAGACCGCCCCAGCTCCGATCTCGGAAGCATCGACCTCAACCTGAAAAGGAAGAGTAACATCAGGCTGACGCAACACAGGGGCGGAAGAAAAGCGGCGCTTAAGCTCCCGAAAGGCCTCCACAGCAGCAGGGGACCAATCAGCAACATCAGCACCCTTTTTGGTCAAATCAGTCAAAGGTTTAGCAACATCAGAAAAACCAGTTATAAATCGACGATAAAAATTAGCAAAGCCCAAAAATTTCTGAAGGCTCTTAAGAGAAGAAGGTTGCGTCCAATCACAAATAGCCCGAACCTTGACAGGATCCATCTCAATGGAAGAGGGGGAAAAAATGTACCCCAAAAAAGAAATCTTTTGAACCCCAAAAATATACTTAGAACCCTTCACACACAAGGAATTAGCCCGCAACACCTGAAAAACCCTCCTGACCTGTTGGACATGAGAATCCCAGTCATCCGAAAAAATCAAAATATCATCCAGATACACGATCATAAATTTATCCAAATATTCACGGAAAATGTCATGCATAAAGGACTGAAAGACTGAAGGGGCATTTGAAAGACCAAAAGGCATTACTAAATACTCAAAATGGCCCTCGGGCGTATTAAATGCGGTTTTCCACTCATCCCCCTGCTTAATTCGCACCAAATTATACGCCCCACGGAGATCAATCTTAGAGAACCACTTAGCCCCTTTTATTCGAGCAAACAAATCAGTAAGCAGTGGCAGAGGATACTGATATTTGACTGTAATTTTATTCAAGAGTCGATAATCAATACACGACCTCAAAGAGCCATCTTTTTTAGATACAAAGAAAAAACCGGCTCCTAAGGGAGATGAAGAAGGACGAATATGTCCCTTTTCCAGGGACTCCTTAATATATTCTCGCATAGCAGCATGTTCAGGTACAGATAGATTAAATAAACGACCCTTTGGAAATTTACTGCCCGGAATCAGATCTATGGCACAATCGCAATCTCTGTGAGGAGGTAGTGAACCAAGCTTAGGCTCCTCAAAAACATCACGATAATCAGATAAAAATTCCGGAATCTCAGAGGGAATAGATGATGAAATGGAAACCAAAGGTACGTCCCCATGAGCCCCCTGACATCCCCAGCTTAACACAGACATTGCTTTCCAGTCAAGGACTGGGTTATGAGATTGTAACCATGGTAATCCGAGCACCAAAACGTCATGTAGATTGTACAACACAAGGAAGCGAATCATCTCCTGATGGTCTGGATTCATACGCATAGTCACTTGTGTCCAGTATTGTGGTTTATTACTAGCCAATGGTGTAGAGTCAATACCCTTCAGAGGTATAGGAACTTCCAGAGGCTCTAGATCAAACCCACAGCGCCTGGCAAAGGACCAATCCATTAGACTCAAAGCGGCGCCAGAGTCGACATAGGCATCCGCGGTAATTGACGATAATGAACAAATTAAGGTCACAGACAGAATAAACTTAGACTGTAAAGTGCCAATTGAAATAGACTTATCAACCTTTTTTGTACGTTTAGAGCATGCTGATATAACATGAGTTGAATCACCACAATAGAAGCACAACCCATTTTTTCGCCTAAAATTCTGCCGTTCGCTTCTGGACAGAATTCTATCACATTGCATGTTTTCTGGAGCCTTCTCAGAAGACACCGCCAAATGGTGCACAGGTTTGCGCTCCCGCAAACGCCGATCAATCTGAATAGCCATTGTCATGGACTCATTCAGACCTGTAGGTGCAGGGAACCCCACCATAACATCTTTAATGGCATCAGAGAGACCCTCTCTGAAATTCGCCGCCAGGGCGCACTCATTCCACTGAGTAAGCACAGACCATTTACGAAATTTTTGGCAGTATATTTCAGCTTCATCTTGCCCTTGAGATAGGGCCATCAAGGCTTTTTCAGCCTGAATCTCTAAGTTAGGTTCCTCATAAAGCAACCCCAAAGCCAGAAAAAACGCATCCACATTGAGCAACGCAGGATCCCCGGGTGCCAATGCAAATGCCCAGTTTTGAGGGTCACCCCGCAGCAAGGAAATTACTATCTTAACCTGCTGTGTGGGATCTCCAGCGGAGCGAGATCTCAGGGAAAGAAATAATTTACAATTATTTTTGAAATTCAGGAAACGAGATCTATCCCCGGAGAAAAATTCTGGTATAGGAATTCTAGGTTCAGATATAGGAGCATGAATAACAAAATCCTGTAAATTTTGAACCTTCATAGCAAGATTATTCAAACCTGTAGCCACACACTGAGGATCCATTTTAATCAGGTGAGATCAGAGCCATTCAAGGATTAGAAGGAGAGAGAGAGACAAAGGCTGCAATTAAGGCAGAAATGCAACTGAGTCAACTAAAAAGCAAGCTCAGAGGAAAAAATAAAAATAAATCTGCAGACTTCTTTTTCTCTCCTTTCTTCTGCCAACGGTTTTAACCCTTGGCCGGCCATACTGTCATGGTTCCCAATGGCAAGGGAAAGTCAGAGAACATAAATAACAGAACAGCTCTTGGGTGATGGAATCTCGAGCTGACCATGAGCTAAACCTATCACACAACAGTGGCCGGGTGACGTACCTACGTTTTATCCCTAGACGCCCAGCGCCAGCCGGAGGACTAACTAACCCTAATAGAGGAAAAGACAGACCTGGCTTACCTCTAGGGAAATTCCCCCAAAAAGGAGACAGAAGCCCCCCACATATATTGACGGTGAGTTCAGAGGAAAAGACATACGCAGTATGAAGGCAGGTTCAGCAAAGCGAGGTCCGCTTACTAGATAGCAAGAAGATACAATAGGGAACTTCACGGTCAGCTGAAAACCCTATTAAAATACCATCCCGAAATTACTTTAAGACTCATGTGTCAACTCATGACACCGGAGTGGCAATTTCGGCCCACAAGAGCTTCCAGCTACAGAAAAATAACATAACTGTGAACTGGAACAAAAATGCAAAACAAACTTAGGACTAAGAGTCCAACTTAGCTGATAGTAGTCTAGAAGCAGGAACATGCAACAGAAAGGCTCTGGTTACATTGATGGCCGGCACCAGAATAACTGAGCAGCAAGGCTAAATAGGATACTCCCATATCCTGATGGAAACAGGTGAACAGAGAAAGTGAAGCACACAAGTCCAGTACCACCAGTGACCACCGGGGGAGCCCAAAAACCAAATTCACAACAATTCTGTATATCTATCTATATAATCGTCTAAGGCGCACTTCCGTCTGCCTGTCTGTAATGGAAATCCCGCATCGCTGATTGGTCATGGCTGGCAGGCCACGACCAATCAGCAACAGGCTTAGTCCGGCTACAAATTGGCCCCTCCCTACTCTCCTCCAGTCAGTGCCAGTGTGTCGCTCCATCCCGGACCAACTTTTTACTATTGATGCTGCCTATGCAGCATCAATAGTAAAAAGATATGTTAAAAATTAAAAAAAAAAATAAAACATTGTGCTATTCTCACCTTCCGACGTCCACCGATGCTGCAGCCAGCTTCCGTTCCCAGAGATGCATTGCGAAATTACCCAGATGACTTAGCGGTCTCGCGAGACCGCTAAGTCATCTGGGTAATTTCGCAATGCATCTCTGGGAACGGAAGCTGGCGGCCGCATCGCGCGCGTCGGGACAGCTTCGGTAGATGACGGAGGGTGAGTATATAGCTATTTTATTTTTATTTTTTTTTTAACAGGGATATGGTGCCCACAGTGCTATATACTACGTGGGCTGTGTTATATACTGCGTGGGCTGTGTTATATACTACGTGGCCTGTGTTATATACTGCGTGGGCTGTGCTATATATTACGTGGGCTGTGTTATATACTGCCTGGCTGCTATACTACGTGGGCACTGTTATATACTGCATGGGCTGTGCTACATACTACGTGGCTGCTATATACTATGTGGCTGTGCTATATACTACGTGGCTGCTATATACTACGTGGCTGTGCTATATACTACGTGACTGTGCTAAGCGCGACGTACATACATACTCTAGAATACGTTACAATCGGGCCACCATCTAGTATCTCATAATGGTCAATTTAAAATTCCCATACTGTGATTTATTGTAGACCTGCTTTGACATATTTTTTGTTCTTTCTTGTCAACAGATTCGACAGAACGCAATGACATTGGAGCGCAAACTAATACTGGTATTATCACACCCTTTCCCCCCTTCTTCCATTCCTATCCCTCCACCCTTATTTTATCTCTCCATTTATAACTCCCTCATTCTCCTGTGTTCCATACCCACGTATTTTCCTCTACTCCACATCATGCAGTCTCCTTATTTCCTCAAGCTATCCACTGAGTGTCTATTTGCTCTATGATCTCTATCTCGTTACAATCCCACACTCCGCCATGAGCCACATTTGCTTCAGAACGCAGCAGTAAGCCAAGCCCCCTATGACTTACGTGTCCAAAGCGTCAAAAGTCAGTCTCCTAATTATGAGATTGAAAATTCAGGTCACTGTAACCCCGCCTCCTGATGACGATTACTCACATGTCTAGTGCATCCCAAAGCCTCCACCTCTACATGACTTGGCCAGACTATCGAGTCATGATAATCTCACCCCCCGTTATGAAAATGCCCACAATCACCAGGACTATAACAGGACACACCTCTTTTTGCACCATGTAACCTATAGGAGTTGCTCCATGGTCCAAACCTACCCCCTCCAGCATGAAATCACGCAGGAAACACTTCATAGTCACAGTATAAGATGGACACGTAGTCAGGATCTCCTCAGTGCTTATTCAGATAGTGACATAGCCACAATACTCCAGTGCTGATTTCCTATACTAGCAGTTTCTCCAGAAAAGCTAAATTGTGAATAAATTTCACATTTATTACTACGCATCCTACGGAGTGCCGAGTTTTACTATTATTCACGGATTGAAATCCTACTCAGGAACCTCAACGTTCCATATCCATCTAGACTGAACAGGAAATAGATTGGTGGGATACCCAGGCAATGTTGTGAGTAGTGGAGAATCACTTGGGTATTTTTTTATTATTTTACAGCATTCTTGTTCATTTTTCTTTCTTCAGTAGATAAACAACTTATTTGTAGATCGCTTGTGAGATTCAAGGAGCTAATGCGGTATATTCTACCACCTAAATTATATTCTTCCAGAGTTAACACTTCTAAGTATGACAAATATAACAATGAAATGGACGTAGTACGACCTCAGCCAATGCCCTACATACACTACAGCTTCTCGCAAAGTACATAAAACATAGAAAGCACATAAAGGAACCCAAATATTTTCTTAAGTAGCTTGTGTCTTATTGTAAACACAGTTGCTCTTTATTGAAAGCTTTATGGTGGAAAAAATAGGCTATATAAATAAACTAAGGATGCGGTAACTGGGTTATATAAATACAGTCTAATGTTCAGTAATTCCGTGTCTGCTCTTTTTAGCTAATGGCTTTTGAATTCACTTTCATGTCATTAAAAATAATTATTCTTTTCAAATCTAGTTATTAAATAAGATGCCTGGATGTATGTATGATCAGATTATTAACTAATGTCTCATTTCTGAATTGTACATCAAATGTACCGGTCCAATCTAAAGCGATAAACATACTTATTGTACAATACCGGTCAAAACTTCAGAAACACCTGTTCATACAGAGGCTTTCCTTGTTCTTATTGGAATGTAGAATTAGTGGAATTGTAGATTCAGTCTGAAGGCAGCAAAATCACAAAGGACATATAGAAACAGAGTAAATACGTGTGAAGTAATCCAGAATAAGTGTTAGATCTTAGATTCACCAAAGTACCCCACTTTTACTCTGATGACAGCAAAACATCACCTAGAGATTCTTTAAAGCAACTTTGTCGGTTATCTAGAATGACTTTCATCCACTCTTGCAGCAATTCCCAAAGTACTGAGCCTTTGTTGGATGCTTTGCCTTTACTACGCAATCCAACTTATCCCAAACCATAGATCAAGTGATTGTGAAGGCCATGTAACCTGAAATTGTACTGCATCACTCTAATTCTTGGTCACATAGCCTGGAACTTTATTTTGGGCCATTGTCCTTTGAAACACATATGTTGATCCTCCTAAACACAAACCAGATGGGTTGGCTTGTTGTTGCAGAATGCTTTGGTAGCTGTGCTGAGAAAGTGTTCCTTGAAGTTAGCATAAATCACCATAGGTATTGCTGGCAAAGCACCCAAAAACCTCAACCCCAATGCTTCACGAATGATACCACACATGTTGAAACTAACCACTCACCTATCCTGCAGCTCGCAATGGCATAGACGTTAGTATCAAAAATTTCAAATTTTGCATCAGACCACAGTGCAGGGGTCGAATGATCAATCCTTCTGTTGCTCTCCCCAAACAAATCCCTTCTTGTTTGCCATCCTCAGTAGTTCTATGTAACAATTTCACGATAAAGTCCAACTTCTTGAAGTCTCAAGACCGTTGAGATCTTTCTGTTACTTGATGCCTGTGCATCATTTATGAAGACTGTTTTCTGATGCTCATATCTCTAACATATCTTCTGCAGCTGAAGTATTTCTAGGTCTTCTTTTTCTGCGACGGTCCTCATGAGAGACAGTTTCATTATATCAGTTGAAGGTTTTTTTTTACCACTGCACTTGAGGATACATTCAAGGTTCCAGCAATTTTCCAGATTGCTTTAAAGGGAACCTGTCACCCCATTTTTTCGGTATGAGATAAAAATACCGTTAAATAGGGCCTGAGCTGTGCATTACAATAGTGTATTTTGTGGACCCCGATTCCCCACCTATGCTGCCGAAATACGTTACCGAAGTAGTCGTTTTCGCCTGTCAATCAGGCTGGTCAGGTCAAAAGGGTGTGGTGTCCTCCCCCAGATCTTGCGTAGTGTTCCGTTGGTGGCGTAGTGGTGTGCGCATGCCCAAGGTCCCGAATCCTCTGCCAGGTGTGTGAAAACAACAGCGATGTCCGTTATTCCATTGGTGGTCGGTGGGCGCGGCCATCTTGCTTTGGCCGCAGAATCGGCGCTCTGCTGGCCGCGGCTTCAGGAAAATGGCCGCGGGCATCCGCGCGTGAGCAGATGGCTATCTCGGCGGCCATTTTCGTGAAGCAGAATTCGCATCTCGGCTTCACGAAAACGGCCGCCGCGATAGCCATCTGCGCACGCGCAGATGCCCGCGGCCATTTTCCTGAAGCCGCGGCCAGCAGAGCGCCGATTCTGCGGCCAAAGCAAGATGGCCGCGCCCACCGACCACCAATGGAATAACGGACATCGCTGTTGTTTTCACACACCTGGCAGAGGATTCGGGACCTTGGGCATGCGCACACCACTACGCCACCAACGGAACACTACGCAAGATCTGGGGGAGGACACCACACCCTTTTGACCTGACCAGCCTGATTGACAGGCGAAAACGACTACTTCGGTAACGTATTTCGGCAGCATAGGTGGGGAATCGGGGTCCACAAAATACACTATTGTAATGCACAGCTCAGGCCCTATTTAACGGTATTTTTATCTCATACCGAAAAAATGGGGTGACAGGTTCCCTTTAAGACATAACGGTGAGTCAATGATGGCTTGTCATTTATTTGTACTTATTTGAGAGGTTCTTTCAATATTCTGGCTTAGCACAGATTTGGAATAGGGCTCAGATCTGTATGAAATAGTTTACCAACACAATCTGCAAAATACACCTGAAGGCTGTTGATTCCTCAAATGAACTGTTCATGAGACATAACTGTTCATTGGAAGCAATTCGTGGTAGTACTTCAAGAAACCACTTAAGACAATTCCAATGTTGTGCAAAGCGGTCACAATAAAATAGGGTAACTTTGAGGGATCTAAGGTTTAAATACAAATTATGAAAAATACCAGAAGAAGTGTTTCTTTACTCGCTGTTTCCTTATATGTTCCTTTGTGGTTTTGCTCCCTTGAGTCTGAATCTTTGATTATTAACACAAGAACAAAACCACTGCATGAACAGGTGTGCCCAAACGTTTGACAGGAACTGTATATACCTTGAATAAAAATGAGTTTTCCGATTAATATGCACATAATCAGTGCTTGCATATTCTGGTATCCAAATAGAGCAATTCTCTGTCACTGATGATCTGCTCTCTGGCACAGAGGTGTCAAACTGCATTCCTCGAGGGCCGCAAACAGGTCATGTTTTCAGGATTTCCTTAGCATTCCACAAGGTGCTGGAATCATTCTGTGCAGGTGATTAAATTATCACCTGTGCAATACAAGGAAATCCTGAAAACATGACCTGTTAGCGGCCCTCGAGGAATGCAGTTTGACACCTCTGCTCTGGCATAGGTGCAGAGTAAGCTGTCAGCCAATGTGCTGGGGGGTTCTAGCCATCACTGTGAGGCCACTACAGGACAAAGTGTTTCGCGCCTCCTAGTCAACTGCTCTGTGTAACCCTGCCCCCACCACTAATTAGCAGCTTTCTGCCTATGCACAACATATACAGAAATCTACCAATCAGTGATGTGGATGGGGTTATGCATGCCTCAGTATTTGAGTACTACAAGATCTGCAGTAGAGAAAAAAAGGATTGTGACACACTGCTGGGAAACAGGGTCCCTGCCCATAGACCATGAAGCTGACAGGTTTCCTTTAATGATAATTATAATAGAGTTGTAAGGGTGACCCTTGTTCCATCCCTTAGATGAAAAATGGGTATGTGTTAGTGATTATTTTTGTGGACATTATTTTTGTGGACACACGATGTGTGAAAAACAAAATCTAAATTATTTGAACGGCTCACTAGATCATGGGTACATAATCTATCCATAAAAAAACAAGGATAAAACAAGTACATGAAAAACAGACATCCAAATGAAACCTAATATAAACTTACAGAACAACCATATCACTTCTGGATGAATCTCATGACATAGGCAGAGTTGTAATGATTCTTTAAGATTTGGTTGTCACTTATAAAATAATGAAGCAATAACTGGAACCAGAACATGGCAGGAAACACTTGCTTTTAGCCACATAGCTAACCAATGGTAAAATAGTCAAAATGTTTGTATATTATGTCTACTGTGTTTGTGGCACATGTCGGTATATAAAATGACAAAAACACACAACTGAATTGACTCGTTGCCCGATTCTGATAATTTATGGTAAATAATGAAGTGTTTTATTTCTAACATTTAGTAGCACAAACGGCAGGTGGATTTTTTCTAAAAACGGTGATTGACACACCTCTTTTAAAATTAAGACTAAATTGCGTAGAATTGACTGAACCAGGAAGCTGCAGATTTAGTGAGAATATGATATACACAATAACTTGCGACTTTTCTACACTTGTTTGGCATAAGTAATTTATTAAATTCCTCCCATCATTTTTTTGGCCCCAAAACATAAAAACTATTAGAAACATAGAAAGTATTTCAGTTAAAGTGTACATCATTAAAAGTCATCATTAGCCCAGACTATTACAGTTTAACACGTCTTTCATTCATAACCACTCATACAGAAGCTAGGCCCATAGACTTTAGTGGTAACACATTGTTTACATGCACAGTAACATAATGGCAGACATTCATTTGAGTACTGAGTATCCTGTAAAACATTTAGGGTACATGTTCCATCTTACACAGAGGACATTTTGTCTTAAGTCCTGTTTGGTTGTGCAAATTTTCTCACATGCAGAATACATATAAAATGGCTTATCATATTCCGGAGTATTACGATTAGTGTACTCATATTCACGTCTATGACTGTACCTGTGAAAAGAAGACAGCATAAAGCTCATCACGTTAAGTGAAACACAAAAATAAAACGATATTTGTGGTTATTAGTGTTCCATAGACATTTACACAGATTGTGTATTGGCTGCAGCATAAATTTCTCATGTATACGAATATAGGAAAATATCCATCCTTTATATGAGTAGTATGGATCAGACAAAATGGGAGAAAATTAGGTTATGACGTTTTAGTGTTAACAAGGAGAACTAAAAATGAGAAGGCGCAGATGCAGAATACTGTATGGACTATGGCACTTATTTATTGTGTGCTCCTGTGTGCCATTAGATATGTAACAATGGAATCTGCCAAACCATAGCAGAAGAAACCGGCTCTTCCTGACGCTGTGGTTTATGTTTCTTGTTTAATCTTCTGTGGCCCTGCCCCCCAGAGATAACCATGACGGAGTCCGCCTTAAGCTTCCCTGCTCTTTGTCTTCGGCTGCTTTGCGGTGCTACATTGGAGTCGCTTAGAAGATCATAGAGACCGCAATCTTCCCTTCCTAGATCATATGAATTAGAGCCATGGGACAGTGTGAGAGAACCAGAAGAGGAAGATAAGTCACTTTTATGTGCAATGGACCCCATAGAGCCCCCAAGCCAAACAGCGGTGTCATTATTGGTGCTGGCCTCCTCGTTTTGTATATGAGCAGTACGAGCAGCATCGGTTTTCTCTTCCACATTTGAAGTTTGGCTTGATCTACTTGGTGTCCTCTTGTGTTTTCTGTTCACAGCAGTAGCCTTTACTAGGAATTTGACAGCACTATGGTGTGCATGGTAAGATACCATTCCTCTTCCTGTAAAAAGAAAATAAGAGGTTAGGATTGCTCACTACAACATTATACATTCACGCAAGTCTAAGTATACATTAATAACATATTTCCATTCAAGTGTGAATGTACACACGTGAAATAAAAAAGAAATATGTACTGTTGCAATGCCAGGTAGGCTAGAGTTAAATACTAGCTCTGCAGGTATTAATTAGGTGTAGATGGTTAGCTCTGCATTTAAACAGGCTGAGTGTTCATATGAGGCAGTTAGCTAAGGGAAACTGACCAGACGAGATGTGTTTTGAAGTTGAAAAGAGATAAGCCAGAATCTCTCTTTGAAAAGAGTTTGCACAGGCCGTGAGCAGAAAACTGCAAGTATCAGTGGTTACTATGGACGATAGCTGTATTGTTTGACCAAGCTAGGGCTAGCTCAGCTGTGATGAGCAGCCAGGGTCTATTCTGTTTGTTAGCATCTGGACAAGGCTAGGGATTTATGTTTATGAGTTTGCTTTTGTGGCTTGTCACTGGTAAAGTACTGGATGGGAGATATGCATCACTGGAGGTTGTTGGCTTCAGTGATTTGAACCTAGGGAAAATGCTCCAGCACACTGGAGGGGTTAATCAGCCATTTTGAGGGCTAGGTAATTTTTTTATGAAAAGTGGAAGAGCGGGTGGAAGGTTGCTCACCATATCTCCACCCCAGGGTGTGGTTTAGGAGGTAAATAGGCAGCCTTCTGTGTCATTCAGTGTTCGATGTGAAGGCACAGGATAGGATGACAGGGCTGTCCATCACTGAGACCTAGACATAGTGAGTGGAGGAATCCTGACAGTACCCCCTCTTCTAGGGAGGGTGCACGGGACCAATAGGTTTCCAAGGAAACCCATGATGAAAAGCTCCAACCAAACGATCCGCTTTCACCAAAAGAGACAGAACCCAGAATCTCTCCTCGGGTCCGTATCCCCTCCAATGAACAAGATATTGGAGGGAATTTTGGGCCCTCCAAGAATCCACGAACATCTGCACCTCGTACTCCAAACGTCTGTCAACACAGACTTGAGGAGGTGGGGATGAGACAGACAACACCAAAGGGACAAACTTCTTTAACAGGGATCTGAGAAAAACATTGTGGACACAAAGGGGCTGTGGAAGCTTTAATCTAAAGGCAACTGGATTGACTACCTTCAGAAACTCATACAGGCCAATAAATTTAGGACCTAACTTTGCCGAAGGTACTTTTATCCGAATATTCTTGGACGATAAATTATCACCAAATTTGAAAGTGAAACCTGCAGAACATTTCCTGTCGGCCTTATGATTTTGACGAAACTGAGCCACCCCAACATTCCTACTCTGAACATCCCTCCAAGCATCACCAAGTTTAAAGGTCACCTCTACTCCAAAACTCATAGAGCTTCTCTTAGAAAAAAAAAAACACCAAAATGAGGATAAAACCCAAAATTACAAAAGAAAGGTGAGGTTCCAGTGACTGATTGACCCGACTGTTAAAGATAAACTCAGCGAGAGGCAAAAATGAGGACCAGTCCTACTGCGGAGCCAAAACAAAACATCTTAACCCCTTTCTGACCTCGGACGGGATAGTACGTCCGAGGTCGGAAGCCCCGCTTTGATGCAGGGCTCTGGCTGTTTTGAACAGCTGATATGTGCATGCAATAGCGGCGGGTGAAATCGCGATTCACCCGCCGCTATTAACTAGTTAAATGCCGCTGTCAAACGCAGACAGCGGCATTTAACCGGTGCCTCCGGCCGGGCGGCCGGAAATGAGCGCATCGCCGACCCCCGTCACATGATCGGGGGTCAGCGATGCTTCTGTATTGTAACCATAGAGGTCCTTGAGACCTCTTTGGTTACTGATCGCCGGTAGCTGTGAGCGCCACCCTGTGGTCGGCGCTCACAGCACACCTGCATTTCTGCTGCATAGCAGCGATCTTATGATCGCTGCTATGTAGCAGAGCCGATCGCGTTGTGCCAGCTTCTAGCCTCCCATGGAGGCTACTGAAGCATGGCAAAAGTAAAAAAAAAAAAAAAAGTAAAAAAAAAAATGTGAAAAAAATATATAAAAGTTTATATCACCCCCCTTTCGCCCCAATCAAATAAAATCAATAAAAAAAAATCAAACCTACACATATTCGGTATCGCCGCGTTCAGAATCGCCCGATCTATCAATAAAAAAAAAAAGCATTAACCTGATCGCTAAACGGCGTAGCGAAAAAAAAATTCGAAAGGCCAGAATTACGTTTTTTTGGTCGCCACGACATTGCATTAAAATGCAATAACAGGCGATCAAAAGAACGTATCTGCACTGAAATGGTATCATTAAAAACGCCAGCTCGGCATGCAAAAAATAAGCCCTCAACCGACCCCAAATCATGAAAAATCGAGACTCTACGAGTATTGGAAAATGGCGCAATTTTGTTTTTTTTTAGCAAAGTTTAGAATTTTTTTTCACCACTTAAAAAATAACCTAGTCATGTTAGGTGTCTATCTATGAACTCGTACTGACCTGGAGAATCATAATGGCGGGTCAGTTTTAGCATTTAGTGAACCCAGCAAAAAAGCCAAACAAAAAACAAGTGTGGGACTCCACTTTTTTTGCAATTTCACCGCACTTGGAATTTTTTTCCCGTTTTCTAGTACACGACATGGTAAAACCAATGATGTTGTTCAAAAGTACAACTCGTCCCGCAAAAAATAAGCCCTCACATGGCCTAATTGACGGAAAAATAAAAAAGTTATGGCTCTGGGAAGGAGGTGAGCGAAAAACGAACACGGAAAAATGGAAAATCCCAAGGTCATGAAGGGGTTAAAATTTGTTCTACTGATTGATTTGTCCTCTGTGTCTGACCGTTGCTTTCAGGGTGGTAAGCAGAGGAAAACAACAAATCAATAACCAATTTCCTACAAAATGCCCTCCAGAATTTAGAGACAAATTGCACCATTCTAAAAGATACAATGTTCAAAGGAATGCCATGCAATCTCACCACGATTGATAAACAGCCTGGAAAGCGTTTCAGCATTAGGTAACCCAGATAACGGAACAAAGTGAGCTTGTTTACTGAATCGCTTAACTATCATCCAAATCATACGTTTTCCATCAGACAAAGTCAAATCAGTAATAAAATCCATGGACAAATGAGTCTTCAGTCTTTCTAGAATAGGTAATGAAACCAATTCCCCGGCAAGATAGACTTTAGCGCGTGCGCAAACCTCACAAACGGATACAAAATCCTTAATATTTTAAGCAAGGATGGCCACCAAAAGAGTCAAGTAATAGTTTTCTGTGTAGCAGTGACCTCTGGGTGACCACTTAAGAAGGAATCATGAAACTCCTGCAATAGACTAATATTAAATACATGGGCAAAAATAATTTAGAATCACGAGTAGTGCATGGGGCTTAAGATCTGATATGATCTCACGAATTTCAGCTTCCAATCCTGAGGATACCATAGAAATCACAATTACTAGAGGAAGAATGGAGGATGCAGGTTCTGGAGGAGAAACAGAATGAAGGTTGGATGACAAAGCATCTTAGACTCCGGTCTGAACACAATGGAAAAATTGAATCTAGAAAAAAAATAAATTCTCACCATCATAATTTTGCTCAGCAGACTAAAATTTCTTAGAGAAAAATGCACATGCTTGCATGTTAGAGTTTTGGAACCTTGAGACAAAACAGCCCCTACCCCAACCTCTGAAGCACCCACCTCTACGATGAATGGTTTCTGGAGAATGGGTTGAATCTGAACTGGACCAAACATGAAGCACTCCTTTAATTTATCATGAACTGGACCAAACATGAAGCACTCCTTTAATTTTTCAAAGGAGCGAATAGAATCCAAAGACCAAACCTTAAGATCGGCCCCTTACGTGTGAGGTCAGTAAGGGGTTTAACGATCTAAGAAAACCCCCTAATACATTTTCTATAGTAGTTGACGGATCCTAAAAATCGTTGCAATGCTTTCAGGTCATGAGGTCAGTAAGGGGTTTAACGATCTAAGAAAACCCTCTAATACATTTTCTATAGTAGTTGACGAATCCTAAAAATCGTTGCAATGCTTTCAGGTCATGAGGTTGAATTCAAGAAATTATAGCCTGCACCTTCCCAGGGTTCATCTGATACAATGAACCACATGATTTATATTGCTGGAACATGGAAAATGGGGATGCGTCCGAACACTGTTGTTGCGGTGGTGGTGCGGTGGTCTGGCGGTGAGCAGTGGTCCTGCGCTGGTGGACGTCGGCAAGTGGTGGTGGTACGGCGGCGAGTGGTAGCCCTGAGGCGGCGGCATATGGCTGCCGCCATTCTTCTTCTGGGGTCCGGCTTCTCACTCGGCACAGATGGAGGAAATCAGAGATTTCCATTCACGCCTGCCTCTACGCGATGTCTCCAGGAAAATTGCCGCGGATGCGGCACAGATGGAATCTCGGCACCAAGATCTCCATCTGTGCATGCACCACCCTGGCAGTCATTTTCCCGGAGTCCACCGCTTAGTAAACAGTGTGGGGGCTATGGGCTTACACAAAATGTAGCCCCCGCACTACCTAACACCCGCAGCTCCACTTTTTCCACCTCCAGCAGCGACCCTGGGACCCTGCTTCACTGCGGCCTGGACCACCGAACACCCGCAGCATCGCACATCCGAACACCCCTTTCTCCCAGTCTGGGATCCGCAGCATTGCTCCCCACTCCTACTTCCGCCAGGAGAAGAGGAAGGACCCGTCCTTAATCTTTTGTTTACGTATTCTTTCATGGTGGCACGCTCAGATCCCAAGAAATTATACAGGCAGGCTTTAGGCAATATGCCATTAGCAAAGAGATTTATAGCATAATCATAAGGAAGATGGGGAGGTAGTATCTCTGCCTCTTTTTCCGAGAACACATCTCTGAAATCTTTCAGGCACGTCTTCAGACACTCAAAACTAGCAGAGCAAATTTGTGCAGAAATAAGACATTTCTTATGACAGTCGGAACTCCGTTTAACAATATCCTTCTGACCACAATCAATAACAGTATTATAGATACGCAGCCATGGAAATTACAACACCAACCCAGCAGGTAAATTATCCATCACATAGCAGGACATAAACTCAGAGTGAAGAGTTCCCACTCTAAGTGTGAATGCCACCGTTACCAGCTGGACAAAGTTCTGAAGTAATGGTGTCCTGTCAACAGCGACAATTTGAATGGGTGTATCCAATCTAACTGTCCCTAATCATAATTTAACCCTTTTCAGACATCGGGTGTAATAGTACCCCGATGTCGGACACCCTCCCTTTGATGTGGGCTCCAGCGGTGAGCCCACATCTTTCCCGGCACATGTCACTTGTTTTGAATAGCTGACATGTGCACAGAAAAGCCACGGGTGGAATAGCGATCCACCCGCAGCAATTAACTAGTTAAATGCCGCTATCAAATGTTGACAGTGGCATTTAACATGCGCTTCTGTCAATCGTGCCGCCACATGATCGTGGGTCACCGATGGGTTGGCATGACAACCAGAGGTCTCCTGTAGACCTCTATCGTTGTCACTACCGGATTGCTATGAGCCCAGTGGTTGGTGCTCATAGCAAGTGAGTAATTCCGCTACATAGAGGCGATCTGATCATCGCCTGTATGTAGCAGTGCCGATCGGGTTATGGCAGCTTCAAGGAGACTATTGAAGTAAGCCAAAAGTAAAAAAAAAAAAAAAAGTTTTAAAAAATTAAAAAAAATATATAAAAGTTCAAATCACCTCACTTTCGCCCCATTCAAAGTAAAATAGAAAAAAAATCAAACATACACATATTTGGTATCGCCGCGTTCAGAGTCGCCCAATCTATCAATTAAAAAAAAGGATTAACTTGATCGCTAAACGGCATAGCAAAAAAAAACAAAACGCCAGAATTACTTTTTTCGGTTACTGCGACATTGCATTAAAATGCAATAACAGGCGATCAAAAAATAAGCCCTCACCCAACCAGAGATCACGAAAAATTGAGACGCTACGGATATCGGAAAATGGCACAATTTTTTTTTTAAACAAAGTTTGGAATTTTTTTTCACCACTTAGATATAAAAAGAACCAAGACATATTTGGTATCTATGAACACGTAATGACCTGGAGAATCATATTGTCAGGTCAGTTTTAGTATTTAGTGAACACTGTAAAAGAGCAAAACAAAAAAACAACTGTGGGATTGCAATTTTTATTGCAATTTCACCACACTTGGAATATTTTTCATGTTTTCCAGTACATGATATGTTAAAATCAATGGTGCAGTTCAAAAGTAGGACTGGTCCCACAAAAAACAAGCCTTCACATGGCCATATTGACAGAAAAATAAAAAAGTTATGTCTCTTGGAAGAAAGTGAGCAAAAAACGAAAACACAAAAACTAAAATACCTCCGGTCTGGTTAAGAACCAGTTCAGAATCAATGAAATTGTCGGCGAACCCACCGTCAATGAAAGCAAAAGCAGATAACGACAGGTATGAAAACAAATTTCTGGGTCTAAGTCTTTGTGACCTCTTCAACAATCACCCAGACGTAGACGTTGCTGGCTTATTGAGCATTCTTTGAGAAAATGTCCATGACAACCACAATTAAGGCAGAGTCCAAGATCACGCCGACACTTCCTCTCCACGATCTGGGGGCAGTATGCTCCAACCTCGAAAGGGTACATTTCTGCTAAGTGAACAGACTCTGGAAGGATGACCAAAACCCCTTGTCGTTCATCACGTCTCTCCAAAATTCTGCTTTCCATCCGAATGGCTCGAGTCATGGCTTCCCTCCCCCCCAGGGAACAGGGTGAAGTAAGAAGAGCTAGAGCATCCTTAAAAGTATCCAAAAGGCTATGGTGAAACTGAGACCTGAGGGCTGCATCATTCCACAGAACCTTAGAGGACCATTGTCCGTACTCAGAATTATAGTAATCCGCAGTGTGGCCCTCCTGCATCTGGTTCGTGATCTTTGCCTATGCGACCTGGACACTGTCAGCTTCATCACAGATCATCCCTAAGGCATCAAAAAAGAAGTCAATGGGAGACTGTTCTGGGGCTAGTGGGTCAAAGAGGATGCCGAAGTCTAAGGAACCCCTCGCAATAGGGACATGATTATTCCCACCCAATAGGACTCATCCTTGAAGACCGGGGACTTAAGGTAAGAAAAAAATCTGCAGTTCTCCGTGAGTACACTACACTGAACATTCTCCCCTGAAAATATCTCGGGAAGTGCCACTACTACTTTGGGGAAGACCAACTGCACATCAGAAGGTACAGAAGTCAATGCTACAGTGGATCGTGCAGAGCTTCGAGAAGCATTTAAAGTACTAGAAAACTGACCCTGCAGCTGTGACTTTGATGTCTCTTCGCCAGATCCTGAAACATCTGGGTCAGATTCGCCAACTGATCAGAGGATGTACGAACTGGATCCATTGGTGAAGAGGGGAAAAAAAAAAGCAAAGGGACAATCAAAATCTGACGCTAGTCACTACTCATGGACAGGCCATGAGGCAGAGAAGCCAGACGCTCCAGGGTCAATACAAAGAGAGCATGTAGTAAACTAAGGGAAAGGGCAAAAGACGAAGGCGGAAATCAAGTCATAGTTCAGAGAAATAGGGGATAAGCAAAGGGGCAATAACAAACAGGTAGTCAGAACACAGTCCAAAAGTTCAGGCAACAGTTGATTAGAACTCCTAGCACAGAAATCAGGTAAACGCACACCAGAGAGCAGAATGTTTTGGCTGGCAGTAATCTGTGCCAGACAGCTCACCTAAATGGCAGGACAATTATTAAAGGGAATCTGTCACCTACTTTTTCGTATATAAGCTGAGGCCACTGCCTTTAGGGGCTTATCAGCATTCTGTAATGCTGTAGATAAGCCCCCGATTTAACCTGAAAGACAAGAAAAACAAGTTAGATTATACTCACCTGGGGGGGCGGTCCGGTCCGATGGGCGTAGTGTTCTGGCAACTCTCATCTTCATGCAATGACGTCCTCTTCCTTGCTTACTGTCGCAGCTCCTGTGCAGGTGTACTTCATCTGCCCTGTGGAGGGCTGAGCAAAGTACTGCAGTGCACAGGCACCGGGAAAGGTCCGAGAAGCCCGACGCCTGCGCACTGCAGTACTTTATGCTGCCCTCAAAAGGGCACACCTGCACAGGAGCTGCGACAGGAAGCAAGGAAGAGGACGTAATCGCATGAAGATGGGAGGTACCAGACCCGGACCGTGACACCCATCGGACCGGACCGCACCTGGGTGAGTATAATCTAACTTGTTTTTCTTATCTTTCAGGTTACATCAGGGGCTTATCTACAGCATTACATAATGCTGTAGATAAACCCCTGATGCCTGATGGCGGTGGCCAAAG
This sequence comes from Ranitomeya variabilis, assembly GCF_051348905.1. Lineage (NCBI taxonomy): Eukaryota > Metazoa > Chordata > Amphibia > Anura > Dendrobatidae > Ranitomeya > Ranitomeya variabilis. The sequence continues at coordinate 834,070,353 of NC_135233.1, forward strand.
CTTATATACGAAAAAGTAGGTGACAGATTCGATTTAAGAAGGAGAACCTGTGGAAAGCTCTGCACCTCCAGTTTCAGATAGGTAAACTGAGCTGTCAATCAAAGCACTGACATGGACTGCACTATACGTTATTTTTTGTTTCCCCGTTATGCCAGAAGTGCCGTGTTCGTTTTTAATGAACTTTGCATTGTGTGTAAATATCTATTTATATAATTGCCTTGTAATGTTTTCATTTCCTGTTCTGTCCAGATGTCACCGTATCCCAGAATTCCAAGCAGAGGAAGTTCACCAACCGCCTTATTGGGACACCCAAGTGATGGGTGTCTTAATATGGAAACTGCTGCTGGTACCAACCTATTGCGCGGTACAACCAGCGGAACACCACACACACACACTATACGCCGTACGCACCACACACACTCACACGCAGCCTCTTGCGCCGTACCACCAGCGGAATACCGTCGCAGCACACACACTCTATACGCTGTACGCACCACACTCACACACTCTTGCGTGGTACCACCAGTGGAACACCGTCGCGAACACGCCGCCGCCGGGATCAGCCGAATTATTCACTGACTTCCGCCATCTTTGTACGGGAGGAGTGCATGCACAGTTTTAATGTGACCGCCGCTATCTGTCTGCACAAGATGGCGGCGGTCTGATTTACTGCGCCTGCGCGAATTACGCGCAGGTGCAGTGAATCATTGTGCTGATCCCAGCGACAGATGCACGACGTGTCTACAGGCAGAAGAAGCCGGTCACATTAAAGGGGTTTTCCCACTAATGAAAGTTCATTTTAAAAATTGACTGTGTCTGACCGTGTACGGAGCATACCACATCTCCTGGGCAGGGGAGGAAACAAAAGACAATACTAACATTACAGCAGGGGATCAGAGTGGATTCATTTTGGGAGGTAAAATATTTCACTGACTGTTTTTAAAAAATATTTTACTTCACAAAATGTATCCCCTGCAATCTCCTGCTGTAATGTCAGTATTGTCTTTTGCTTCCTCCCCTGCCCAGGAACTGTGGTATGTTATGTACACGGTCAGACACAGGGGTGAGCATATTTTCTTTTTTTACAATTTCCTAAGTGTATATATTCCTAAAGATGCTATTGAAATGAAATTCTCACCAGATGTCTGTAGAAACCTATCCAATCCACACAAAGAAAGAAATAAAACCATAGATGTCCATAAATTAAGTTATGTGTAATAATGAGAAATGGCACAGGGAAAAAGAATTGATCATGCTTCTTGAAATTTATTTAAAGTGAACCTGTCAGCAGGATTGTGCTCAGTAACTTACAGACAGTGTCAGGTTGGCGCCGTTATACTAATTAAAATGCTACCTGGGCTGATGAAATCCATCTTTTGGTTGTTGTTTAATCTTTATTTGCAGTTTTCGGTAAATGAGATTCTCGATGTTACGATCCATTTTTGGATTTGTGGCAGCTCTGGTTCCACTCAGTTTAAAACTTTTTTCGTTTTGGACCATCGGGGGTTAATGTCAGTTTCTTTCCCCCGTTACTGCAGTGCTGCTGGGTCAACTGATACTGGTGGTGACTAGGGTTGAGCGAAACGGATCGTTCATTTTCATAAGTCGCCGACTTTTGGTAAAGTCGGCGTCTCATGAAACCCGACCCGATCCCTGTGTGGGGTCGGCCATGCGGTACGCGATCTTGGCGCCAAAGTCGCGTTTCGTATGACGCGTTTAGCGCCATTTTTTTAGCCAATGAATGAGCGTGGGCAGAGTAATGACATAGGTCTTAGGGGAGTGAACGCCTATCGTCATGTTATCGCTTGTGCGCAGTAGGGATTTTGAATGTGCAATACCAAATTTTCTGTGCTGGGACGGAGGGGAGAGAGAGAGAGAGAGAGAGAGAGAGAGAGAGAGAGAATAAAAAAACAAAAAACATACCCATTGACGTGCATAGGGTTTCGTGTTCCGGCCGATCCTCGACTTTGCGCAGTAATCGGCCGATTTCGCCCGACTCGACTTTTCCAAAAGTCGGGTTTCGCGAAACATGACTCGACCCTAAAAAAGTCAAGGTCGCTCAACCCTAGTGGTGACCACTCCCACCTTCCTTAAAAGGTCACCTGATGCATCAGCTGACTGTTGGTGATAGTTTCTTTCTGGAGACCAGCCTAGCAGGAGCAGCTCTCTGGTGTTAGCCATGTTTGGTTATTGGAGTCCAGGTGCTGCTGTTATCTGCGGTGTGGAGTTTAGCAGTGGTGTACATAAGCTAAGTGTGATGTTTTTGTTACCGTGTCTCTTTGGTGTTTGTCACTTGCCCTTGTGTGTATCTTCTGCAGAAGTGAGGCTAGTGCACTAGCCAGGGCAGTAACAGGTGACTACTAGGGACGAGGTATTCTGATGTCGGTAGGGGGGAAGCTGGGACCCCCGCATAGGGCGTTAGGGGAGTGCAGGGACAGGCTCAAGTTGTGACCATTCCCCATAGGGTACAGCCCTCCTCTCACCTTTTCCATCCCGTTATTTGTGAGTTGTGTCGTCCGTTGATCAACCACCCATTGGGTCGGGTCACTCGTGCTTTGAGGCGGCTTGTGGGGGGCTTTATATGGTGCTCTGCTTACATATTCATCCTTATGACTATCTATCCAATCATTAATGATATTGTACTGACTATTAGGACTGTGTGATCAGGATCGATCGTGGCTGCTATTCATTCTTATCTCAGCCAGCACATTTTTTTAGTCTCCTATTTAATATATTATATATTTTCCACTTGGATATTTCAATATATGTATAATAAGGAGAATGATTGCACAATGCACTTTACGATTTAATAATTCATTGTATCAATTATATTTTGAGTTACTTCAATACTTAGCACCTTTTTTAGTAAGAGGTTACTGAATATTTTGATTGACAATTAGGTGTCCTGATCTGTGATGCATGTAACTTTATACTGAATATAGAATTCCCCTTATGTTATTTCATCTTGCACATCCTGTTCCCCTCATTTTTATATATTTTGTGTTTTTGTCTGTTATGCATTAATTTTTTTTTTATCCTAATAAAGTCATTACATTATGTTTCCCTTGTTTGAATACATTTTTCGTTGGATTGCAGATTATATATACTCCCAGTATTTCACAGGTTTGTCTAAATGTTGCTGAGCAAACTTTCAACACAGTTGAACATGCTTCTTGTTCAGCAATGGAGTCCTGTGTAGTGAGTGTGAAAAAAAGAGGTTTAGCGCATTACTTGTGTTCTTTGAAACAATTGTACCTGCTTACTGCAGTTCTCTCTGTAGCTCTCCACACAAGGTCCTTGTCTCTTGGACAACTATTCTAATAATTATTTTCACTCCTCTGACTAAAGTAGTATACATTATACATACCACTGGCCAGTGGGCGCGGCTTCGCTCTCTATAGACTTGTATTGAGCCGGCCTCATCTAGTGTCACGGTCATCTAATAGGCGTGGCAAGGCCTCGCTCCATAAAAGTGTGTAGAGAGAGAGAGGCCAGCTCCACTGGCCTAGGGTACGTATGATCAAACATACCCTTCAGTCTCGGGTTTGAAACCGGAGAATCCACGCAGCACACAGTGCGGGCACTGGGGGGATTCATAAGTCTGCAGTCACACAGAATGACTGCTGACTCATCTATTTTGACCGGAAAACCCATTTAACCCCTTAAGAACCAGGGATATTGCCATTTTTGTGTTTCTATTTTTTGCTCCCCTTCTTCCCACGGCCGTAACTTTTTATTTTTCCGTGAATATGGCCATGTGAGGGCTTGTTTATTGTGGGACGAGTTGTACTTTTGAATGGCACCATTGATTTTACCATATCGTCTAATGGAAAAAAATTGTTTTTTGGATTTTTTTTTTACCATGTTCACTAAATACTAAAACTGGCCTGCCATTATGGTTTTCCAGGTCATTACGAGTTCACAGACATCAAACATGTCTAGGTTATTTTTTATTTAAGTGGTGAAAAAAATACCAAAGTTTGTGAAAACAATTATGTTGCCATTTTCCAAGACCCGTAGCGTCTCCACTTTTCAGGATCTGGGGCCGGGTGAGGGCTTATTTTTTGGCGCCGAGCTGACGTTTTTAATTATACCATTTTGGTACAGATACGATCTTTTGATCACCCATTATTGCATTTTATTGCAATGTTGCAAGCAACCAAAAAAAAGTAATTCTGGCGTTTCTTGCCACGCCATTTTCTGATTCGATTAATTCTTTTTATATATTGATAGATCAGGCAATTCTGAACTCGGTGATGCCAAATATGTGTACATTTATTTTCTTTTCTTTGAATGGGGAGAAGGGGTTGATTTGAACTTTTATATATATTTTTTAATATTTTAAAAAAACCTTTTTTTTTTACTTGCTTCAATAGTCTCCATGGGAGACTAGAAGCTGCAATCATCCAATCGCTTGTGCTACATAGAACAGGGCTGCTTTATGTAGCACATATGCTCACTTGCTATGAGAGCCGACCACTGGGTGGCGCTCAGTTATCCGGCCTTGACAACCACAGGGGTCTCCTGCTGACCCTAGTCTGTCATGCCAACCCATCGGCGATCCGTGGTCATGTGACACGGGCACAGATGGGAGGAGGTAATGACGTGCTTCCTGCGCGTGCATGTTAAATGCCAATGTCACAGTTTGACAGCGGCATTTAGTATGTTAACAGCTGCGGGTAGATCGCAATTCTACCCGCGGCTGTTAGGGGCACATGTCACCTGATCAGATCAGCTGTCATGTGCTGGAAAAGGTGCGGGCTCATCGCCGGAGCCTGCACCAAACGGGGAGGCATCCAATGACTGACTCTGCCCATCATTGAGCATTAAGGGGTTAAAAGCAAAGTTTTGAAAAACAAAGTGCCTCTATGAACTGAATGTTTACAAATGTAATTTTTCTGAGAAGAAAATAAAAGTATCAGGCTGTGTGCCCACGTTGCGCTTTTTAAAAAAAGCATTCCCATTCAATTCTATGGGATTCCGAAGTTGCTGTGCCCTTGCTGCGGATTTTCCCACTGCGGAATCTCATGGCAGTCAAATCCGCAGCATGTTCATTATTTCTGAGGAATCGCGGCGATTCCGCCGCCATAGGATTGCATTGAAACTCTCACTTTACGCATGTGGCTATGCGTAAAGTGAGCGCTCATGCGGATGGTACCCAAGGTTTTTTTAAAAAAAAATAAAAAATTAAAATAAAAAATAGGGATATACTTACTTACCTTCTGATGGCCCCCGGAGTCCTCCCGGCTCTCAGCGGTGCACGCGGCGGCTTCCTTTCCCAGGGATGCATTGCGCAAATCAGCTGAGATCGGGGGAAGTCAGAAGGTGAGAATAACCATATTTTTAATTATTTTTAACATTCTTTTACTAATGATGCTGCATAGGCAGCATCAATAGTAAAAAGTTGGTCACACTTGTCAAGCACTATGCTTGACAAGTGTGACCAACCTGTCAATCACTTTTCCAAGTGATGCTTCAAATCGCTTTGTAAAAGCGCAAGCATTCTGGAAGCTAAAAATGCTTGCAAAACTCTTTACCCACGGCAGGGAGTTGCGGAAATGCTGCAGACATTTCCGCAGAATTTCTGCAACGTGGGCACATAGCCTCACTCCTGGAATATATACCGGTACTTACTGTATTTTTTGTTTTTTTTAAAGTAAAAGATATTTACACTGAAAAACAAGATAAAAAGAACATTCATAAAAAAGAAAATAAAAGCAGTTTGACTGTCCTAAAAAACAGAGCAAAGCAAAACAATGACATAATGTAAAAATATCAAGTTCATAATTTTTCCAATGTTCTTAGTTGCAAGACAAATAAAGTTGGTGAGAGATTCCATTAACTTGGCAAAGATATCTGCTCACAGGATAAACACAGAGTCAATGTTTTTAGCTTCACCCACAGATGTGTGAATTTGTCGTCCAAGTCATTTCCATTTCCAGCACAGGATTGCTGCGAAAAGGTTCAGATGAGCTGATTTCTAACACCAGACACAGTGCAAAATGTGGAAATGTTTTAGAAAAATATTTAGAATTGAGAGTCCTCAGTGGTTGATACCTTTTAATGGCTAACTGAAAAGATGGTAACAAATTGCAAGCTTTCGAGACTACACAGGTCTCTTCATCAGGCATAGACTAATACAAATTCTGAAGAATCACATATTTATGCACAACATAGCACAGAAAAAAAAAAAAAAACCCATGGATAAGACAGGTGACATGAAGCAGAATTACCATGAGTGATAAACAGTTATGTCCATAAATATTGGACCACTTCTTAGATAAGGAATGTTTTATGTCCTCTGATTGGGGTCTGGTTCTGTTGTGATGACCCCCTCATAGTCTGAGGGGCAAGTTTCTTAGTTGATGTAAAAAGACATAAATCCATGCGACACATTCATCCCACCACTAAGACGGTCAAAGGTCATCATCAGTTTATATTTCCAGACTCTTCTGTCTCTCTGAGTTTTGAAGTTACCTTTTAACACACGTAATTTCATGTCCATAATGTTATGATTTGGGAGACAAAAATGTATTGCCACAGGTAGATCCATTCTTTTTTCTGTTATTGTGTGGCGGTGAGAATTCATTCTTGTTCTCAGTTTCTGTCCTGTCTCCCCTACATATAGACCCCCAGTTGGACATTTAGTACAAATAATTAAGTACACCACATTAGAAGTGATGCAGCTGAATGTACCTGGTATCTTGTAGTGCTGATGTGAATTGGGGATCTTTATCTTGTCTGTGGTCATTATAAATGGACAGGTTTTACATTTTTTCTGATTGCAAGGAAAGGTTCCTGCAGCTGTTGGAGAGGACAGGGAGATCTTGACAATGATGCTTCTTAGATTTGGGGGCTGTCTAAAACACAGTAGTGGGGGTCTGGAAAAATGGATTGTAATCGGGCATCTTTTTGTAGTAAAGGTTGTAATTTCCGTGCAGCTCCCCTTAGCACCTCCAGATTTGGATTGTAGGTAACTACTAGAGGTACCCGGTTATTTTCTTCTTTAGCTTTGTCATGTAGCAGGTGATTCCTTGATATTCTTGTAATCTGGTTTTCAATTGTTCTTGGATAGAAGCCCTGATTCAAAAAGGTCTTTCTGAGGCGACCAAGGTGTTCATCCCTATCCATTGGGTTGGAACATATACGATTGTATCTGATGGCTTGGCTGTAGACAATGGAGTTTTTTATGTGTTTTGGATGGAAACTGTCCCATTTAAGGTATGTTGGACGGTCGATTGGTTTCTGATACAGGGATGTCTCTATTTTATTGTTCTGCAGCTTAATGATGGTGTCCAAAAAGTTAACTTCAGTACAGGAGTAGTTGAGTGTCAAGTTGATGGTAGGATGAAATTGATTAAACTGTTCATGGAACATCTTTAGCTGTGGTTCAGACTCCGTCCAGATAATTAAAATGTCATCAATGTAGCGGTAGTACGCCAGAGGCCTGATGGGACATGAGGACAAAGTCGATTTCAAGCTTGGCCATGAAAAGATTTGCATACTGTGGGGCAATTTTACTTCCCATTGCTGTGCCAGTCTCCTGTAGATAGATCTTCTTGTCAAATTCAAAGTAACTGTGGGTGAGGATGAATTCTATAAGTTTCACCACAGAATAAGCATCAGTCCCTGTGTTTTCCAGGAAGAATTTGCAGGCATTTAATCAATCCTGGTGTGTGATATTGGAGTACAAAAAGATTCCACATCCATGGTGGCCAGGATAGTTCCTTCTGGTAGAGGATCTATTGCTGATAGTTTATTCAAAAGGTCAGTTGTGCCCTGAATCAGGCTGGGTGTATCCTTTACCAGGGGTTTAAGAATACCCTGTACCCATCCAGATACCTGCTCAGTAAGGGTGCCCACACATGAAATAATTGGTCTTCCTGGATTTCCAGATGTGTAGGATCCGACTCCAATTTTTTGAGGTAGCGTGTGTCCATAAGTTGTCTGTTTGCTTCCTTCACATAGTCTGATGTATTCATCATGACTATTGCACCTCCCTTGTCAGCAGGTTTAATGATGATTTCTTTGTTGGTTTTTAGAGATTGTATGGCCTTTCTCTCCTGGGCACTGATGTTGGATGCTTGTCTCCTGTTAGTGTCTATGATGGTGGATTTTATCAAATGTCTGAAGGAGTCTATATATTTATCCAAATGAGGGTTGCGTCCAGGTGGAGGTGTCCAGTCTGACCTCTTCTTTGTTGTTAGGATCCCTTTTCCTTCAGTCCAGTTGGGTTGTGAATCTTCTGTATCATTGAAATATTCCCAGGCGCAGTCTCCTGAAAAAATGTTCCATATCACTGCAGAGTTCAGTTTTATCCAGGGCCTTAGTAGGACAAAATGAGAGTCCTCTGGAAAGTGTGTTAGAGAATTTTCCTCTCACATTATGCTTTCACCTCGGATTAATTACTCTAGGGGTGGGCAATTAATTATCCGGAGGGGCCACATGAGAGACTGTGACTGTTGTGGAGGGCTGAACAAATAGGCTGAAATTATTTGTGCTCAACATAAATATTAGTGATGAGCGAATATACTCGTTACTCGAGATTTCCTGAGCACGCTCGGGTGACCTCTGAGTATTTTTTAGTGCTCGGAGATTTAGTTTTCATCGCCTCAGCTAAATGATTTACAGCTATTAGCAAGGCTAAGTATATGTGGGGATTGCCTGGTTGCTAGGGAATCCCCACATGTAATCAAGCAGGCTAGTAGCTGCAAATCATCCAGCTGCGGCGAAGAAAACGAAATCTCCGAGCACTAAAAAATACTTGGAGGACACCCGAGCGTGCTCAGGAAATCTCGAGTAACGAGTATATTCGCTCATGATTAATTAATCTATATAATTGTCTAAGGGGTACTTCCGTCTTTCTGTCCGCAATGGAAATCCCGCGTCGCTGGTCTCGCCAGCTGCCTGTCATGGCTGACGCGACCAATCAGCGACGGGCACAGTCCGATTAGTCCCTCCCTACTCCCCTGCAGTCAGTGCCCGGTGCCCGCATACTCCCCTCCAGTCACCGCTAACACAGGGTTAATGCCAGCGGTAACGGACCGTGTTATGCCACGGGTAACGCACTCCGTTATCGCTGCTATTAACCCTGTGTGAACCCAACTTTTTACTATTGATGCTACCTATGCAGCATCAATAGTAAAAAGATGTAATGTTAAAAATAATTTTAAAAAAACAAACAAAAAACCTGCTCTTCTCACCCTCTGTAGTCCGCCGAGACGCGCGCGGCTCCCACCATCTTTCGTTCCCAGAGATGCATTGCGAAATTACCCAGAAGACTTAGCGGTCTCGCAAGACCGCTAATTCATGTGGGTAATTTCGCAATGCATCCTGGGAACGGAAGATGGCGGCAGCTGCGCGCGCATCTCCAGAGCTTCGCTGGATCCCGGCGGGTGAGTATATAACTTTTTTATTTGAATTATTTTTTTAAACAGGGATATGGTGCCCACACTGCTGTATACTACATGGGCTGTGTTATATACAGCGTGGCTGCTATATACTACCTGGCCAGTGTTAGATACTATGTGGGCTGTGTTTTGTACTGCGTGGGCTGTGCTATATATTACGTAGCCTGTGTTATATACTATGTCGCCTGTGTTATATACTGTGTGGGTGCTATATACTGCGTGGGCAGTGTTATATACTACGTGGGCTGTGTTATATTCTGTTTGCCCTGTGTTATATACTGCGTGGCCACTGTTATATATTGCGTGACCTGTATTAACGCATCGGTATTCTACAATATGTATGTATATAGCAGCCACATAGTATATGGTACAGGCCACATACTATTTGTCTGCTATATACTACATGGCTCCTATATACTACGTGGCCTGTGTTATATACATACATACATATTCTAGAATACCCGATGTGTTAGAATCGGGCCAACATCTAGTATTAACATAATAATAATTATATTACTTAAAATTGAGCTTAATTAAGTATGCTGACATCCTCTATATACAGAATGAACCCACACACAGTCCCTATACATCGTAAGAGCTCACACAGTACCCTATATACAGTATGAGCCCTGTACATTGCCCCTATATACAATGAGCCACCACATAGCCTCTCCATATACAATATGAGTCCCAGTTTAGCCTCCTATATACAGTGTGAGCCCCAAGTGGCCTCCAAATCCACAGTGTGAGCCCCACGTGGCTTCCTATACACTGCTCAAAAAAATAAAGGGAACACTAAAATCCCACATCCTAGATATCACTGAATGAAATATTCCAGTTATAAAACTTTATTCATTACTTAGTGGAATGTGTTGAGAACACCTAAAAATGATCAACGTAAATCACAACTAATGTCCCACGGAGGTATGGAGTTGGAATGATGCTCAAAATCAAAGTCGAAAGTGAAGTTACAGGCTGAACCAACTTCAGTGGAAATGCCTCAAGACAAGGAAATGATGCTCAGTAGTGTGTGTGTGGCCTCCACGTGCCTGTATGACCTCCCTACAACGCCTGGGCATGCTCCTGATGAGGCGGCGGATGGTCTCCTGAAGGATCTCCTCCCAGACCTGGACTAAAGCATCCAACTCTCGGATGCAACGTGACATTGGTGGATGGTGTGAGACATGATGTCCCAGATGTGTTCAATCGGATTCAGGTCTGGGGAACGGGTGGGCCTGTCCATAGCTTCAATGCCTTCATCTTGCAGGAATTGCTGACACTCCAGCCACATGAGGTCTGGCATTGTCCTGCATTAGGAGGAACCCAGGGCCAACCGCACCAGCAAATGGTCTCACAAGGGGTCTGAGGATCTCATCTCGGTACCTAAAGGCAGTCAGATACCTCTGGCGAGCACATGGAGGTCTGTGCGGCCCTCCAAAGAAATGCCACCCCACACCACTACTGACCCACTGCCAAATCGGTCATGCTGAAGGATGTTGCAGGCAGCAGATCGCTCTCTCCAGACTCTGTCACATGTGCTCAGTGTGAACCTGCTTTCCTCTGTGAAGAGCACAGGGCACCAGTGGCGAATTTGCCAATCTTGGTGTCCTGTGGCAAATGCCAAGCATCCTGCACGGCGTTGGGCTGTGAGCACAACCCCCATCTGTGGACGTCGGGCACTCAGACCTTCCTCATGGAGTCGGTTTCTAACCGTTTGTGCAGACACATGCACATTTGTGGCCTGCTGGAGGTCATTTTGCAGGGCTCTGGCAGTGCTCCTCCTTGCACAATGGCTGAGGTAGCGGTCCTGCTGCTGGGTTGTTGCTCTCCTACGTCCCCCTCCACTTCTCCTGGTGTACTGGCCTGTCTCCTGGTAGCGCCTCCAGCCTCTGGACACTATGCTGACAGACACAGCAAACCTTCTTGCCACAGCTCGCATTGATGTGCCATCCTGGATGAGCTGCATTACCTGAGCCACTTGTGTGGGTTGTAGAGTCCGTCTCATGCTACCACGAGTGTGAAAGCACAACCAATATTCAAAAGTGAGCAAAACATCAGCCAGAAAGCATTGGTATTGAGAGGAGGTCTGTGGTCCCCACATGCAGAACCACTCGTTTATTGAGTGTGTCTTGATAATTGCCAATAATTTCCATCCGTTGTCTATTCCATTTGCACAACAGCATGCGAAATTGATTGTCAAACAGTGTTGCTTCCTAAGTGGACAGTTTGATTTCACAGAAGTTTGATTTACCGTATATACTCGAGTATAAGCCGAGATTTTCAGCCCAAAAAAACAGGCTGAAAGTGTCCCACTCGGCTTATACTCGAGTCATGGTCGGCAGGTGAGGGGGAGCAACTATGGTCACATACTCACCTGCTCCTGGCGCGGTCCCTGCATGTCCCACGGTCTCCAGTGCCGGCAGCTTCTTCCCCTTTTCAGCGGTCACGTGGTACCGCTCATTAAAGTAATGAATATGGACTCCACTCCCATAGGGGTGGAGCCACATATTCATTCCTGTAATGAGCGGTACCAGTGACCGCTGAACAGAGGAAGAAGCTGCCGCACCCGGAGACCATCTGTCCGCAAGAAGCTGCCAGGGACCGCGCCGGGAGCAGGTGAGTATTTCATATTCACCTTCCCTCGTTCCACCGCCACCCCGTCTTTCGCGTCCTCTGCAGTGACTGTTCAGGTCAGAGGGCGAGATGATGTATTAGTGTGCGTGACGCCCTCTGCCTGAACAGACGGTGCGGAGAGACGGGATGCTGAGGAGAAGCGGGCAGCGACGAGAGGTGAGTATGTAATTTTTTTTTATAGCAGCAGCATTATATGTGCCACATTGTAATATGGAGCATCTATGGGGCCATAATGAACTGTATGGAGCATTATATGGGGCACATTGTAATATGTAGCATCTTATGGGGCCATAATGAACTGTATGGAGCATTATAAGGGGCACATTGTTATATGGAGCATCTATGGGGCCATAATGAACTGTATGGAGCATTATATGTGGAACATTGTTATATGGAGCATCTTATGGGGCCATAATGAACTGTATGGAGCATTATATGTGGCATATTGTTATATGAAGCATCTATGGGGCCATAATGAACTGCATGGAGCATTATATGGGGCACAGTTTTATACGGAGCCTCTTATGGGGCCATAATCAGCATTTGTGCAGCATTATATGGGCAAAATATCCATATGGAGCATCTTATGGGGCCATAATCAGGATTTGTGCAGCATTATATGGGGCAAATATCTCTATGGAGCATCTTATGGTGCCATAATCAGCATTTGTGCAGCATTATATGGGGCATATTTTAATATGGAGCATATCATAAATTTTATGGAGCATTATATGGGGCGTATTTTGTATGGAGCATCTTATGGGGCCCATCATGAACTATATGGAGCATTATATGGGGCTCCTGATTCAATATGGATATTCAAAAACACTTACCCCTACTGATGTCTCAATTAATTTTACTTTTATTGGTATCTATTTTTATTTTTGACATTTACCGGTAGCTGCTGCATTTTCCACCCTAGGCTTATACTCGAGTCAATAAGTTTTCCCAGTTTTTTGCTGCAAAATTAGGGGGGTCGGCTTATACTCAAGTATATACGGTAGTTGGAGTTATATTCTGCTGTTTAAGTGTTCCCTTTATTTTTTTGAGCAGTGTACACACAAATATCCCATACACATAAATTAACCAGAGCAACACAGTCACCTCGCTCGCTTTGCCCCGCCGCTCTGCTCCTGTCCCCTGTCTCAGCAGCAGCAAGACAAAATGATGTCATTGGGTCTGATGTCTCATACACTGATTGGTTGAAGATGGAGACAGCGGCCTTGTCCTCCACCAGTGTATTTACCGCTGTCTGCATCCTGAGGATGCAGTCAGTGATGACAGCAGGTGACGGGCGGGGAAGGGCATGGTACAGGCCGTGGGCCATTGTTTCAGCCCTTCAGCAGTCTTGGGCCACAATTTGCCCAGGTCTGTATGTCTCGGTTTATGGCAAAAGGTTATACACTTACTGTACCATGTGAAACAGCAATAAAAACTTAAAATAGATTTTACTAACATATGTAGTACATAGTTTAAATACAGTACATGCCAATACTCCAGCTTCGTTTTTTGAGGGATTTTTGACAATATTTTTAAGTTTTCTCTAGATAACACTTACCGGTTACTTTTGGGATTCCTTGTAGACGGGGGACCGGAAACGCTACAATGACACCGAGATTTGTTCCAACCATTAGTAATCCATGACAAACCAGCAAGCTAGTAACAGACACACGCTGCTGCTGTCCTAAAACTATCGGGGGACAAAAGAAACAAAAAATAAAATAACTATTGTCGGTAGGACATTTTAAAAAATAAAGAAAGAAAACAAATAACACAATGCAAGACCTGGAACCATCATTGGTGCCAGAAAGAGCTGTAGGGTAATTAAGAATTTTATATCAAAAGAATGATTAACTTTGAGTCAATACAAGAACATTATTTAAAAACATGGTTTAGAAGTTTTAACAGTCTATTGCAGACCTCATGAGGAGTATTTTCCCAAAATGACAAACTATCCCCTAACCCTTGGATAGAAGCGTAAGGGATAACCTGTTTATTCCTGTGGGTCCATCCTCTGGAATACCCAGAAATCCTAAGAACTTGGCTCTACAAAACCCAGTCATGTATATATAGCAGTAGTGAGCATGTTCGGCCTCCACTACACCAACTAGAAATAGGATTGGCAAAAATAGCAGACGCAGACATTATACTCTTTCTCCAGCAGGTACACAGATAATGAATACCGTATATACTCGTGTATATGCCGAGTTTTTCAGCACATATTTGTGTGCTGAAAATGCCCCCCTCGGCTTATACACGAGTCAATGTCACAGAAAAATGGTAGGGGCGGCGGAGCAGCAGTCACAAAGGCAGGAGCTGGCGGTAGCAGTGCGCTAGCAATGAATATTCATTTCAGAGAGCAAGCATGCACACCTTTGCTCCATTAAAGTACAGTTCTCAAAATCGCTGAGGTTCTCAGCAGCCAGCACGTTATCGCCTATCCTACTGAGAGAGGATAATTGTCACTGTAATGTTCAGAAAGTAGCAGTAGATACCAGAACTTCCATGTCAATAAAATAGCACTTTCTCTGATGTTTGACCTCCAAATCTAGTTGTCTTTCACATGGCTTTACAGTGAGCGATTACCAAAGGAAGGAAGGAAGAAACTACGGTAATAAAAAAACAGACTTGACTTGTACAACTAGAAAATAGGTAGGTTACGGCAAGTCAAAAACTATTTTTGGGGGGTAAAAAAGTCCCATTGGAAAGAAAATGATTGAGCTTACAACAGAGACTCAGAAGAAATTTATAGTTTTGTTTGCAGGTAGATTAAAGTGAGAATAACCAAACAACTCAATGTACAAAAATACATATCTAATATTTAAAAAAATTATATCAGTGACGAAAATAGTCCTGATAAGAGTCATAGCAGTCTCACAAGTTTTTACTTTTAAGAGTCAGCCAAATTTTTTTGGCCCATTTTGCGTAAGGAAAACAAGCGGCCTAATAATTCTGCACAACTTGATAAAGGTTAGTTCTATCCTTAGGCCTCACTCTCCCTCATTACATAATAATTTTGCTTCATTCAATAAGCTTCAAGCTTTTACAGCTTGGAGGTGTTAAAATATGCATAAAAGTGATAATATCGTCAAAATACTTAGCGATGTTCCAAGAGACTGGAATTCCACTCTGAACATGTTGCAGCGGCTGTGGCAGCAGCGACGAGCCCTGATGCAGTATGTCCTTTTGTATAGCCTGGGACAACGCAGTCCGGACATGGTGCAAATCACGCTTACGGAGTGGGAACAGGTGAAGGACCTCTGCACCCTTCTGCACAGTTTTGAAATGGCTACCAAGATGGTTAGCGCCGACTATGCCATCATCAGCATCACTATTCCTGCCAATTACATGCCGGAGCACACTTTGAATAGTGTGCGTGAGGAGGTGATGGTCCCAGAGGAAGAGTTGGAAGCAGAGGAGGATGTGGAAGGGATAACAATATCTCAAATTTCCAGACTGCCGTTGCACAGGCAGCTTCCATGGGAGGGTGGCTTACAGGGATCATCGGGGGCTCAAGGTACCAGACAAACTGTTAGTGAAGATGCAGGATCTGAGGAACAAATTGACGAGGACGATGTGATAGACACACAACAGTCAGGAGATGAAGAGGATAATGATATGCTCTCTGTTGTCCATGGTTGTCGGGAGGGGACAGAGGAAGCAACCTTCAGTATTACCCCGCCTCCAACACAGTATGGACTTGGACCTCATGGAAACGCATGACATATGAGCACCTTCTTGCTGCACTATGTTTAACACGATAGTTGTATGTATACTTAGGGTTAGAAATAGTGCTGACTACTGGGTTGCCACTGTTAGATCCACGGTACAAAAGTAAATTTAGCCAGATGCTTTTCCCACCCTAGAAAGGAATGCGTGCATGCTGGAGTATCAAAATATGCTTGTAGACAATCTTAAGAGTGATATTCCCCAAGACAGCAGTGAGGCACAGTGTGCATTCCACTTGCAGACGTTCAACCCCTGGAATGTCAAGGTGTCATCACCAAACCTTTTGCAGCAACAGCAGTGTAAGTGGCATAAGCAATTTGTTAGACCAGCCCATGCACCAGCAGAACAGAATACAAGTCTGTCACGTTGTGAACAACCGGAGAGGATGGTGAAGGAGTATCTGGAGCTCAATATCAATGCCATCAGGGGGTTTGGACCCTTTTACATTTTGCTCTTCAAAAAATGGAAGAGTGACCTGAGCTCAACTGTCATGCCTTGGAGGTTTTGTCATGCCAAGTGTCATCTCAGAACAGGTCTTCAGCGCTGCTGGTGGTGTCCTGATGGATAAGCATATCTGGCTTTCCCCTCAAAGTGTAGACCGTCTAACTTTCATTAAAATGAACAAGTCATGGATCTCTGATGACTTTTGCACCCCAGTTAGATTGGGCAGACTAGGCGATTGTATCGTTTTTAGTGCCATGTATTGATCTTGCGTTATTGCAGTCTATGCCATCCTTGTGGTGTCTTCGGTGCCTGCTGCTGCTACTGCTGCTGATGTTACAAACAATGTTTTGAAATATGGATACACCAAGTTTGGTCTCCATCTGATGGGTTGTAAGTAGTTCTCCCAGACAGGTAGGCCTGCCCTTACTTTCAGTCAACTATCTCTGTTACTTTCCTTACATTTTTCTACCAATATTAATTTATGAAACTGATGTTTGTGCCATCTGAGTGTGGCTAGAATAAAAAAAAAAATTGGAGGTGTTGCATAAAGTCTCACAGCTAAGGCGGCTTACACCGCTCCTTTATCCAGACCCTGATACCTCAATGCATGGCCCATGACTTACTGCTTGTGTGCCAATATAACAGGCTCTACTGTGGGTCAATTGATCAGCCAACTACCTGTGTTACTATAAAAAAAATGGGAGGTGTTGCATGAGGTATAAGGTTTCCCAGCTAAGAATGCTTAATTCCAAGCTGTAAATGCTGGGCCAGACCAAGAAACCTCGTGCATGGCCCATGGCTGGCTTCTGCTGTGCCATTTGCAAATTTCTATTGTGGTTCAATTTATGCCACTTTTCCTGGTGTTTGCCCCAAATTTTAGCTGTTTGGGAAGCCTTTTGTCACCCCTCAAGGTTTTGTCCATGCATGTAGTTTTGCCTCCCATTGAATCTAATGGGGTTGGGGTACGTTCGGCGAATGGAAGTCAGTTCGGATAATTCGAACCGAACCTTGAAAAGTTCGCTTATCTCTAGTGATTACTCACATCAGCCAACCTGAAAAGGCAGAGCAGAGGCAAAGGGATAGCGGGAGCAGCAACTTGAACCAATGAGGAAATAGTATGTGTGTTTCAGGCCAAGTCTCCCCATAGACATTCAATAGCATATCGCAACTCTACCCAAATGGAGCACAGTAAAAAAGCAGCCAAACAGCAAGATCTAAGGAAAACAAATTGAAAGTAATCATTCCCTGTATGTAAGGTACTGACATACATATAGGCTCATGACTGGCCAGTCTATTTGAACCAATTAGGGTTGCAATATAATGTATTGAGATATTAATGTCTTAATATTAACACATTATTTTTTTTTGTAAAGAAAAGATACTTACCTCATGGTTCTACAAACTAAAGCAACATAGGCTACGTTCACATTTGCGTTGTTGGGCGCAGCGTCGTCGACTGATACCTACGCATGCGTCATGCGCCCCTATGTTTAACATGGGGGGCGCATGGACATGCGCCGGTATGCGTTGTAATGCGTTTTACAACACATGTGTCATATTGACGCACAAGACAGGGCGCAGAGGACGCTACTTGTAGCGTTTTCCCTGCGCCGAAACTCCTGATCTTTACTATCTTATGACAACGCATGCATCGCAAAACGCTGCGTTGTGTACATGCGTTGTTGGGCGGCGTTGTTGGTTGCGTCGCCGATGCTGCGCCCAACAACGCAAATTTGAACGTAGCCTTAGTAAGGCACACCACTGAAATACAATACCATGGCAGGAATTCTTATTCACATTGTGGAAGCTACAAAGAAGAGAGCAGCTGATATTAATATAACTCCTACGCTAATATATTGAGTGCAATTATAGAGGAATTATTTTCAATACACAGTATTCAGGTACGTAAAACTGCCACGAACAATGTTTGTCATTTTTCCACAAACCTGTGTGGTGGTGGGGTTCGAGATCATGCAGATCCCACAGCAGCCACCAGTTGTCAAGGGAACACAACTCCGTTGCCTCCAATCATCGGGGCAATTATGCAACAGTATGACAAGTGATGGACGGCTGCATCCATTACTAGGCCGGTTATTAGAGAACTCACAGTGAGCGTATGGTATACACACCTTCAATTCCAACACATGGAATAGATGTACACTACCGTTCAAAAGTTTAGGGTCACCCAGATTATTTAGTGTTTTCCATGAAAACTCATACTTTTATTAATCAAATGAGTTGCCAAATGAATATAAAATCTAGTCCAGAAGACATTGACAAGGTTCGGAAAAAAGATTTGTATTTGAAATAATTTTCTCCTTTAAACTTTGCTTTTGCCAAAGAATGCGCACTTTGCAGCAATTACAGCATTGCAGACCTTTGGCATTCTAGCAGATAATTTGGAAAAATTTCACCCCATGCTTCCAGAATCCCCTCCCACAAGTTGGTTTGGCTTGATGGGCACTTTTTTGCGTACCATACGGTCAAGCTGCTCCCACAACAGCTCAATGGGGTTGAGATCTGGTAACTGCGCTGGCCACTCCATTATAGATAAAATACCAATTGCCGGCTTCTTCCCTAAATAGTTCTTGCATACTTTGGAGGTGTGCTGTGGGCCATTGTCCTGCTGTAGGATGAAATTGGCTTCAATTAAGCGCTGTCCACAGGGTATGGCATGGCGTTGCAAAATGGAGTGATAGCCTTCCTTATTCAATATCCCTTTTACCTTGTACAAATCTCCCACTTTATCAGCACCAAAGCAACCCCAGACCATCACATTACCTCCATCATGCTTGACAGATGGCGTCAGGCACTCTTCCAGCATCTTTTCAATTGTTCTGCATCTCAAAAATGTTCTTCTGTGTGATCCAAACACCTCAAACTTGGATTCGCCTGTCCATAACACTTTTTTCCAATCTTCCTCCGTCAAATGTCTGTTCTTTTGCCCATATTAATATTTTCCTTTTATTAGCCAGACTCAGATATGGCTTTTTCTTTGCCACTCTGCCCTGAAGGCCAGCATCCCCGAGTCGCCTCTTCACTGTAGATGTTGACACTGGCGTTTTGCATGTACTATTTAATGAAGCTGCCAGTTGAGGACCTGTGATGCGTCGATTTCTCAATCTACAGACTCTAATGTACTTGTCTTGTTGCTCATTTGTGCAGCGGGGACTCCCACTTCTCTTTCTACTCTGGTTAGAGCCTTTTTGTGCTCTCCTCTGAAGGGAGTAGTACACACCGTCGTAGGAAATCTTCAGTTTCTTGGCAATTTCTCGCATGCCATCATTTCTAAGAACAAGAATAGACTGTCGAGTTTCACATGAAAGTTCTCTTTTTGTGGCCATTTTGAGAGTTTAATGGAACCAACAAATGTAATGCTCCTGATTCTCATCTAGCTCAAAGGAACGTCAGGTTTACAGGTTCTCTAATCAGCCAAACTATTCAGCTGTGCTAACATACTTGCAAGGGTTTTCAAGGGTATTCTAACCATCCATTAGCCTTCTTACAGTTAGAAAACATACGAATACTGGAGTGATGGTTGTTGGAAATGGGCCTCTATACCTATGAAGATATTGCATTACAAACCAGAGGTTTGCAGCTAGAATAGTCATTTACCACATTAAGAATGTATAGAGTGTATTTCTGAATCATTTAATGTTAGCTTAATTGGGAAAAAAACTGTGCTTTTCTTTAAAAAAAAAAAAAAGGAAATTTCTAAGTAACCCTAAACTTTAGAACGGTAGCATCTATACCCCTGTACAGTCACTGCCAGTTCCGCAATAACAAAAACAACTACTAGCTGCCACCATCAATTATACAGGCCATTTGGACAATTCATTACAAGTAGAATATGGCTTCAGGGATGCATTTTACAGAGCAATAGGAACAGAGCTTTTAAATTTATATATTTAATCCAGAAAGATGGCCAGTGTTTATAAAAAAAAAAAATATACAAGCTGACAAAATACGAACAAACAATACGACATATACAATTACAGATAATATAAAGGAATACCGAAAGAAAACTACTAAACATGGTCAATGCAATGGCTTAGAGTTTAGCAAAGGGAAGCACTTTGATAAAATGTACAGAACCTCCACAGCAAACTATGTCTGCCAAGGACTGACAAAAAGACTCAAATTTTCATTTTTATTTTCTCAATGCTATCCCCACATACCTCCCCTTGATAACCACACGTGGGGGCCATTTGTTGAATGTTCTTAGCCCTTCAGAATGTTATGAGATCCCCAACTTACAGTATATCTTCGCCTCTGAAGGTCCCAGGCATTAGATATTGATGTCATTCTTTTTATCATCGTTTTACCTTTACATAGAGGTCAAACATGAGCTGGTTTGCATCATCTATTGGACCATTATGAAGTTGGAGGCGTTCTAGTGTCCCCACGGCGATGTGAGTAAATGAGTCAAGTCCATCCCTTTAATAGAACGCAGAAAATGTATAGATGCAAATCCCAATATTCCTATTTGAATGCTGGCAAAGGCGAGTCCGTGACAGATTCTTTCATGAAAGGTAGCTTCTGCCTGGTGGGAGACCGTTCTCCTCTGTGTTAACGAATGTCCATTTTACTGTCTGGTTTTCAGAGTAGATCTTCCGGTCTTAATTACCTGTCCACGGCAGGGGAGGGGGGCTCTGCTTTAAAGGTTGTTTTAATTAGTTTCTATCTTCCTTCCCCAAATGTTCAATGTGAGGCCTACTTCAAAAAGGAGTTATCATAGCATGTTAGGGTTGGAAGGGACCTCCAGGGTCATCTTGCTCAATGCAGGATTCACTAAATCATATCAAGACAGATGTCTGCCCAGCCTCTGTTTGAAGACTTCAATTGAAGGAGAACTCACCAACTCTCGTGGCAGCCTGTTCCAATCACCCTAACTGTAAAAAAGTTTTTTTTAATATCCAATCTGTATCTTCTCCCTTTCAGCTTCATTTCATTACTTCTCATGTTTCCATGTGCAAATGACATTAAGAATGATCCCTCGACACGGACATCCCTTCTGATATTTGTAGACAGCTATTAAGTCTCCTCTTGGCCTTCTTTTTTGCAAGCTAAATATTCCCAGATCCTTAAACGGTTCCTCGTAGGACATACTTTACAGTCCGCTCACCATCCTGGTAGCTCTTCTATGAACTTGCAGCTTTTCAATGTCTTTTTTAAAATGTGGTGCCCAGAACTGGACACAGTATTCCAGATGAGGCCTGAGCAAGGAGGAGTAGAGGGGGATAATTACTTCACGTGATTTAGACTCTATGCTTCTCTTAATACATCCTAGAACTGTGTTTGCCTTTTTTGCTGCTGCATCACACTGTTGACTCATGAGCAGTCTGTGATTCATTAGTATACCCAAGTCTTTTTCACACGTGCTGTTGCTTAGTTCTATTCCTCCCATTCTTTAGATGTAATTTTTTCTTGCCCAGATGTAGAATCTTGCACTTCTCCCTGTTAAATACCATTCTATTAGTCTCTGACCATTGACCAAGCTTATTTAGTTTGGTCTGAATCCTTTCTGTCTTCTCTAGTGTTAGCTATCCCTCCTAGCTTTGCATCATCTGCAAATTTTAATAGTTTATCTTCAGTTTCCTTATCTAGATCATTTATAAAAATTTTGAACAAAACTGAGGTCAGGACAGAGCCTTGTGGCACTCCACTTGAAACACTCTTCCAACTGGATGTGCAACCATTTATTACCACTCTTAGAGAACCATCACTGATTTCCCGTTTTAATTGGTATCTCTGTTCCTGTGTTGAATTAATCCCACTTCAAAAAGGACATCTTCTACAGCTACAGGTGCTTCTCACAAAATTAGAACATCAAAAAGTTAATTTATTTCAGTTTTTCAATACAAAAAGTGAAACTCATATATTAGATAGAGACATTACAAACAGTGATCTATTTCAAGTGTTTATTTCTGTTAATGATGAATATAGTTTACAGCCAATGAAAACCCCAAAGTCATTATCTCAGTAAATTAGAATAATTAACAAAAAAAACCTACAAAGGCTTCCTAAGCGTTTAAAAAAGGTCCCTTAATCTGTTTCAGTAGGCTCCACAATCATGGGGAAGACTGCTGACTTGACAGATGTCCAGAAGGTAGTCACTGACACACTCCACAAGGAGGGTAAGCCACAAATGGTCATTGCTAAAGAAGCTGGCTGTTCAGACTGCAGTATCCAAGCATATTAATGGAAAGTTGAGTGGAAGGAAAAAGTGTGGTAGAAAAAGGGATAAACACAGCCTTGAATGGATTGTTAAGAAAAGACAAGGAGAGGTCTGCTGCTGGAGTTATTGCTTCAAGAGCCACCACACACAGATGTATCCAGGACATGAGTTACAAGTGTCGCATTCCTTGTGTCAAGCTACTTATGACAAATAGACAACGCCAGAAGCATCTTACCTGGGCCAAGGAGAAAAATAACTGGACTGTTGCTCAGTGGTGCAAGGTGTTTTCAGATGAAAGTATAGTTTGCATTTCATTTGGAAATTAAGCTCCCAGAGTCTCGAAGAGTGGAGAGGCACACAATCCAAGCTGCTTGAGGTCTGAAGTTTCCACAATCAGTGATGGTTTGGGGAGCCATGTCATCTACTGGTGTAGGTCCACTATGTTTTATCAAGACCATAGTCAGCGCAGCCGTCTACCAGGAAATTTTAGAGCACTTCATGATTCCCTCTGCCGACAAGCTTTTTCAAGATGAAAATTTCATTCTCCAGCAGGTTTTGGCAAATGTACACACTGACTAAAAGTACCAATACCTGGTTTAAAAACAACAGTGTCACTGTGCTTGATTGGCCAGCAAACTCGCCCCACCTTAACCCTATAGAGAATATATGGGGTATTGTCAAGAGGAAGATGAGACACCAGACCCAACAATGAATAAAAGCGAAAGGCAGCCATCAAAGCAAGCTGGGCTTCCGCATGCATGACCTCAGCAGTGCCACAGGCTGATTGCCTCCATGCCATGCCGAATTAATGCAGTAATTGATGCAAAAGGAGTCCCGAAATATTGAGTGCGTTTACTGAACATACATTTCACTAGGCCAACATTTCAGTCTTTAAAATATTTTTTCAAGCTGGTGTTAAAAAAGTATTCTAATTTACTGAGATAATGACTTTTGGGTTTTCATTGGCTGTAAGCCATAATCATCAACATTAACAGAAATAAACAGTTGAAATAGATCACTCTGTCATGACTCTATATAATATAAGAGTTTCACTTTTTGTATTGAAGAACTGAAATAAATTAACTTTTTGATGATATTCTAATTTTGTGAGAAGCACCTTTTCCTATATGACACTTTGCTTTTCATTTCCTTGTTTCTAGGTATAAAATTAAAGAAGTTGTCCACTACTATAACCTTTTTTTTTTTTTTTTCATAAATCTTGCTATTATGGGCCACTGAAAACATCTACTGTGTTTATTTTAGCAATATTACCTTTTATCATGCTGTAGCAGCACATTTTAGTGCTGGATTCAGCTCTCATGGGGTTAATCGACAACTTCCTTTCTCCTGAGTCATTGTGCTCTAATACTACAAGTTCCATGATGCATTGCACTGCTACTAAGCCTGAACCTAGAACACCCTCTCCAAAACACACCCAACCCCTCCCTCCTCTCCCTCCTCTAGCTTCAAAAAGATTTGTGATGTCATTTCTGTCCAACCTCCTCTTTTACATTTGTCCAACCCACACTCCATTACACACAGATAGATAGAGATAGATAGATAGAGGGAAAGATAGATAGATAGATATATCTGTATGTATGTATCTATCTATGTCTATTTCCATAGATATGTCCATATCCATGTTTCTAAACCCCTTCACCCCCTGGAGCTTTTTTGTTTTCGTTTATCGCTCCCCTTCTTTCCAGAGCCATAATTTTTCCGTCAGTATGGCCATGTGAGGGCTTATCTTTTGCAGAACAAGTTCTACTTTTGAACGCCATCATTGGTTTTAGCATGTCGTGTAGCAGAAAATGTGAAAAAAATTCAAAGTGCAATGAAATGGCAAAAAAAGTGCAATCCCACGCTTGTTTTTTGCTTGGCTTTTTGGCTAGGTTCACTAAATGCTAAGGCTGTGTGCACACGTTGCGGATCTGATTGCAGATCCGCAGCGTTTTTTGCTGCACGTGTAGTGTACAACCAATGTAAGTCTATGGGAGCCGCAGACTTGTGCACATGCTGCGGAAAAAGCCGCACCGAGAACTGCATCAAAACCGCACCAAAAACTGTATCAAAACCGCACCAAAACTGCGAAACTGCACCAGGTTTTGATGCAGTTTTTGGTGCAGTTTTGATGCAGTTTTTGGTGCAGTTTTTATGCTTTTTTGGGTGCGGTTTATGCGCGGTTTTAATGCCGTTTTTGGAAATAAGTAAATAAACGGAAAATGTGCATGATTTGAATGGAAACATGCATGAAAAAACGGATTCCAAGGCCGGATTCATCATTTCACAGCTCAGTTTCGTACTTTTTTTGCCGGATCCGTCGCTGTGCGTTTTTTCGCCGGACAGAAAAAACGTTCCTCTGTATGTGTTTTCCATCCGGCGGAAACAGCTTTTTTGACGGATCCAGCAAAAAACGGATGAAACTCTATGAGAAAAAGACGGATCCGTCGGAAAAAAATGGATCCGTTTTTTTCAAAACTCGCCGGATTGTGCCTCACGGCAAAAACCTGATGTGTGAAAGCAGCCAAATATATAGATAGATACATCTATGTATCTATAGATATATCTATAGATAAATATATCTATAGATAGATATATCCATAGATATATAATAGAAAGGCCGATGTTTCTATAAGGCTACTTTCACACTTGCGTTTTTCGCAATCCGTCTTTTTGGGAAAAAAACGGATCCTGCAAATGTGCTCGCAGGATGCGTTTTTTACCCATAGACGTGTATTAGTGAAGGATCGCGACGGATGGCCACACGTCGCGTCCATCGTGCAACTGATGCGTCGTGTTTTGGCGGACTGTTGGCACATACGTCACGTCTGCCATTTTCTACCGCGCATGCGCGGCCAAAACTACGCCCCCTCCTCCCCGGACTTCAGAATGGGCAGCGGATGCGTTGAAAAACTGCATCCGCTGCCCACGACGTGCACAAATTTCACAACGTGCGTCGGTACGTCGGCCCAACGCATAGCGATGGACCCGTGCCGACGCAAGTGTGAAACAGGGCTTAATGAGCGTTTAATTTAATAAAAAACTGAAAAAAACGGCGTGGGCTCCCGCGCAATTTTCTGCGCCAGAGGGGGAAAGCCGACGGCCGAGGCCAATATTTGTAGCCTGCTATGAATATCAGCCCGCAGCTGTCTGCGTAGCCTTTACTGGCTATTAAAATAGAGGGACCCCCCCAAAAAAATGACGTGGGGTCCCCCTATATTTTATAGCCAGAAAGGCTACACAGACAGCTGCGGGCTGATATTAATAGCCTAGAGAGGGGCCATGGATATTGGTCCCCCCCCCCGGCTACAAATACCAGTCCGCAGCCACCCCAGAAATGGCGCATCTGTAAGTCTACGTTCACATTAGCGTTCGGCGCCGCAGCGTCGCCGCATGCGTCATGCGCCCCTATATTTAACATGGGGGCGCATGGACATGCATTGTGCTGCGTTTTGCGACGCATGGGTTTTTTTGGCTGCAAGCGTTGGGCGCAGAGGACGCAGCAAGTTGCATTTTTTTTGCGTCCAACTTTCGGCCAAAAAGGACGCATGCGTCGCAAAACGCAGCGTTTTAGCGTGCGTTTTGTTGCGTTTTTGTTTGCGTTGTGCGTTGCGTCTCCGACGCTGCGGCGCACAACGCAAATGTGAACGTAGCCTTAGATGCGCCAATTCCGGCACTGAGGCTGGTTTCACACTTGCGTTTTTGGACGCTGCGTTTTAGCGCTAAAAATCGCATGCGTTTTTAATGTTAAGTATAGGAAAAAACGCATGCGCGCGCGTTTGTTTGCGTTAAAAACGCATGCGTTTTTATAGAAAAAAAACAGAAAAAACATTGAGAAACCACCCACCACCATCAGGGTGATAAAGGGATCCAAACCCTAACCCTACCCCTAACCGTTTAATGAACATTTTATGACATAGTGCCACGATATTTCAGTGCCACGTATATAAGTGCCACGTATGTAAGTGCCACGTATGTAAGTGCCACGTGCCACGTATGTAAGTGCCACGTATGTAAGTGTCACGTATGTAAGTGCCACGTATATAAGTGCCACGTATATAAGTGCCACGTGCCACGTATTTAAGTGCCACGTATGTAAGTGCCACGTATGTAAGTGCCACATATGTAAGTGCCACGTATGTAAGTGCCACGTATGTAAGTGCCACGTATTTAAGTGCCACGTATGTAAGTGCCACGTATGTGAGTGCCACGTGCCACGTATGTAAGTGCCACGTATATAAGTGCCACGTATGCAAGTGCCACATATGTAAGTGCCACGTATGTAAGTGCCATGTATGTAAGTGCCATGTATTTCAGTGCCACGGATTTAAGTGCCACCTATGTAAGTGCCACGTATTTCAGTGCCACGTATTTAAGTGCCACGTATGTAAGTGCCACGTGCCACGTATTTCAGTGCCACGTATTTCAGTGCCACGTATTTCTGTCACGTTTAGGGTTAGGCCCTAACCCTACCCCTAGCTATTTCTATTTATAGTGGGTTTTCTTGTGGATTTTGATGATTGGCAGCTGTCACACACTTCTCAGCATGCGTTTTAAAAATGCAAACGCATGAAAAAACGCATGTAAACGCGGCAAAACGCCGCTTTTTTTTCTACATGCAAAAACGCATGCGTCTAAAAAACGCAGCGTTTTACCACGTATACATGCGTTTTTTCACACATGCGGTTTTTAAAAAAACGCATGCAGATAAAAACGCAAGTGTGAAACCAGCCTAAGCCCCTCGCTTCCCACTCCCGTGTAGCGGTGGGATATGGGGTAATAAGGGGTTAATGTCACCTTGCTATTGTAAGGTGACATTAAGCCGGGTTAATAACGGAGAGGCGTCAATAAGACGCCTATCCATTATTAATCCAATATTAATAAAGGGTTAATAAAACACACACACATTAGGAAAAAGTATTTTAATATTCTTCATTTCACCATACTTACCATACTTCAGCCCCTGCAAAAAATGTAAAATAATAAACCGTATACTACCTGTCCGCCGTAGTCCAAATAATAACGAGTGTCCCACGACGATCTCCCCTATAGAACAGTGACATCGGGTGATGTCACTGCTCTATAGGACCCTCAGTGACACACTGACAGGAGACAATGGCTCCTGCAGTGCATCACTGAGGTTACTATAGTTCACTGGTCTCACTTTATGGCAAAAAGCTGCGTGGGAACTTTCTCATACAGCATGCCATAAAGTGAGACTAGGGACTATTTTCTCACAGGGGCGTAGGAATACATTGTGGGGAATATATTGTGGAAGGATACCTTCCTCCCCTCATTGTCTTCCTGGAGCCCCTGGAGAGTGGTTGCATCAGCAGATGCTCCTGTTCTCCACAGGAGATCGTCGTGGGACACTCGTTTTAATTGGATTTCTGCGGATCAGGGAGTATATTGGTTGTTTATTATTTTAATATTTTTTATGACACTGGCTTCAGGGATCAAAGTGACAAGTGATGGTGAGTATGTAATCTATGTTATATGTACTGTATGTCTGTATGTATGTACTGTATGTCTGTATGTATGTATGTACTGTATGTCTGTACTGTATGCGCATGTCGTCGCATGGCGCATGTCGTCGCATGGTGTCGCATGGCGCATGTCGTCGCATGGCGCATGCTGTCGCATGGCGCATGTCGTCGCGTGGCGCATGGTGTCGCATGGCGCATGTCGTCGCGTGGCGCATGTCGTCGCGTGGCGCATGTCGTCGCGTGGCGCATGGTGTCGCATGGCGCATGCTGTCGCATGGCGCATGTCGTCGCATGGCACATGTCGTCGCATGCCGTCGCATGCAGCATGTCGTCGCATGCTGCATGTCGTCGCATGTTCTGTATGTGTGTATGTACTGTATATGTGTGTTTTGTTTTTTTTTTTACATTCAACACATTAGCCGGATGATGGGACTACTACTGTCCCATCATTGGCTAATGTGTCACTGACTGTCACTGTAGCAGGGAGAGCACGATGGGACTTGTAGTCCCATCGGACAATGCCTGCACACAGAGACACACACACACACACACACACACACACACCAAAGACCACCCCACCCCCCGCAGCAGACCCAGCACATACCGGCAGCAGAGCCCCGGCGCCGGCCCCCACCCCCACCCGCCGGCGCAGAGCCCCGGCGCCGTACCCACATTCCGGCGCTGGCACGCAGAGCACCGGCCCCCACCCCCACATGCCGGCGCAGAGCCCCGGCGCCGTACCTACATACCGGCGCTGGCACGCAGAGCACCGGCACGTACATACAGACCTCAGCGCCCGCACCTTCATCATCACTGCCTAGCCCCGCCCGCCCCCAGCACAGCCCCGCAGGCAGCCACCAGCCCCGCCCACAGCCCAGTCACTCTTGATGAGTGACTGCTCTGACTGTGCGGCTGGGACACACCTGCTGCTGACGTCACGTCAATTTCCAGAGCCTGGAAATTGACGTGACGTCGGCGAAAATAAGCGGCGGCTGCAGCCTGGGGGTCACGTGACCCGGACTCAGCCGCCGCTACAGCGCCGCTCACAGGCAAAAACGGCAACAAAAGGTATTTGCACAATTCATCAGGGGCCCCGGGGGGATACATTGGGGGGGTTAATTGAAAGTAGTGGACAACCCCTTTAAGTGGTTGCTTCAGAGGTTTCTACTGCAGAATTGGGCAGAATATTATGGTATTAGTAAAAGGCTGCAATGTAACCTGTAGCAACTGGCATATTAGGAAGCCCAGTGTTGCTTGCCCGTGCACATTGACTATTTTCATGCCAATCATTCTAGGTAGGTAAAAAGCAGAGTTTACATTTCTCATGTCCACATATGTGCATCGCTGTATAATATTTTTAGAAATAAGAAATCATTATCTAGCACATGATTGCCCTGAATAGTAGCAGCTCTGTGAAAAGAAAAGGGCTTGCACTATTTAGGACTTTCTCGGTCTAACTTGCTTTTATAAAATGGAGTACCAAGTATTGGTAAACTATTAACCATTGTTCAGGGGGCACCTAGAACATTGTTTTTGAACTCTGTGCCTGTGACTAACCTGGACCCTCATTATAACAGCACACATGCAAACTGTTATACCAGATCATGACATTACTTACTCATAGGAAGCAGAAGAACATAACTTGTGTCTCTTTCTCCTTATAATTGCTCAAATTTACCTTAATAGGCAGCATTTCATTAAAGTTTCATGTACACGTGTGAGCTACAGACCAAAATATGGAATGCAACTAGTATGCTTAGGACAAAATACAGTTACGAATACTGCATGCTATGATTTATTCATTATATAAATGGAGATTTGGGCTTTTTTTTTTCAAATCATAAAAAAAACAACAACAAAAACAAAACAAAATATAAATGTAGCAATTTTCATATTGACCACTAGAAATAAACTGTAGGAAAGATAAGCACAATAGGGTCTTATCCGATGGACACAAATTTCATTCAATTCAAATTGCACTAACCGGATAGATCTATTGCTAAGGCATATAGATCTCAATGAGGATTGCACCTGCAGCAGATCCACGGGTCCGCAAGAGACTGTATCAATATGACAAGATAGAGGATATTGTGCATTTAGTCCACGCTGCCGATAATGATATAAAAACAAGGTGTACAAATAAACAAAAGTGGCTTATTTCAACGCGTTTCAAGGTTCAAATGACCTCTTCCTCAGGACATTTAAACCTTGAAACGCATTGAATTAAACCACTTTTGTTTATTTGTACACCTAGATTTTATATCATTATCGGCAGCGCAGACTAAATCCACAATATCCTCTATCTTGTCATATTGACCACTAAGCATAGACTCATGTTCAGTACAGATCACTGTTTAGCAATTGTCTCATTATCACAAGGGCTTGTACACATGACCAAATTTATCTAGTACGAGTGCTACCTAGGATTCGTACCTAGGATATTTTATGGGGCTGTGCAAGTCTGATTTTTTTTTTCTTACGTCTGTGGACATAATCGTAGACATATCAGATTTTGATCTGAGTGTCAGATCAAAATTGGCAATGCAAGTCTATGGTTTATTGGGAAATAAAATGGTGGAGAACCTTTTTTTCTCTCTCCATGTTCAAGAAAAATTTGTGCCACTCTGCTCAAACTCTGATCAGAATAAAATCGGACCATATTTGCTCGGATGAGGAGAAAGTGGTTGTGTGACTTTACCCTAACACACAGGATACCAATGACAGGTAGCACCTCTGTTATACAGCACCTTTGCTTGACTTACCTTAAAGGGACTTGGTCAGCACAGAATGACTGCTCATCCTAAGTCCAGCCACTCGGTGCTTCATGGAGGAGCCAATCATTTAACTACACCTTCACACCTGCTTGATTTCTATGAATCTCTGTTTCCTCTTCTTTGATTCAAGGCTGCGGGTTCATAAGGCCAGAGAAGGGCAGAGAGAGATGGAAACCAAGCAGAAGGGAAGGTGCATTTTAACAATGAGTCACGATGTAGATTACAGCATGCCCCAAAAATACTTCTTTACAAGTCAGAGCCAGTCTATTGCAGACTAGATCACCTTCACACATATATAAGGATATATCATTGTAAGGAATAAATCACCTTTGGAAAATTAATGACTGTAAATGGAGGAATCACATTCATGGGAGCGGCCATCTTGAGGTTGTGATACATTCTAATGAGTCACCGCCCCAGATTACAGAATGGTTGCTAGTCAGTGCCTGAGGCTACAGAGTAAAGCACAGCATGTATTACCCACATCAGCTTACTGTCTGGTAATCAGGTAAACCAGTTTACATGAAAGCGGTCATAAATAGTATGTTATATAAAGCCTCCTGGCTAAAACGGTCCAAGTGTGTTAGGCTGCTTTCACACTAGCGTTGTGTGACGTACGTTGCAATGCGTAGTTTTGGAGAAAAAACGCATCCTGCAAAGTTGCCCGCAGGATGTGTTTTTTCTCCATAGACTTGCATTAGCGACGCATTGTGACGGATTGCCGTGCGACGGATGCGTCGTGTTTTGGCGGACCGTTGGCACAAAAAAATTCCATGTAACGTTTTTTGTGCGTCGCGTCCGCCATTTTCGACTGCGCATGCGCGACCGGAACTCCACCCCCTCCTCCCCTGACTGCAGAATGGGCAGCGGATGCTTTGTAAAACTGCATCCGCTGCCCATGTCTTGCAGTTATTTCACAGCGTCCGTTGGCCCGACGCATTGCGACGGGCCCGTACCGACGGATCAGTGTGAAAGTAGCCTTATTCACACAGACACACAGTATACATTATAATACATTAGGGATATGCAAGTGCTTATGTTCGTATATTTTAATATTTGTGCAAGAAGCATAAAAAAAAAAAAAAAAAAATCATAGGGACCTAAAACTTAAGTTGTAATTGGACCCTCGTCCAAATCGCCAATAAAAAAAATGGCGGTGTCAGAGCCCATAGGTGCATTTGCAGGGTCCACCTCCCAACTCTTAACCCCTTCACTACTTCCACCGTACAGGTACAGCACAAGTCGGAAGTGGGTACATGGAGCAGGCTCACGGGGTGTTGTATTATAGGCAGTACCTGCCTCTAACAATCGCGGGTGGAGAGGAGCTCTGCCCACGATTGTTGACCTAGTAAATGCCGCTGTCAATCATTGACAGCGGTATTTAACAAGCAGTCTGCATGCGTGCGTGTCATTCCCTGCACCCAATGGCACGCCCCTGACGTGATCGCAGATCGCCAATGGGTTGCTATGACAGCAGTGGGTCTACGGAAGACCTCCATGCTTGTCCTTATCAAGCTAATTTGAAATGGAGCCTGTGGCCTGGCTTCAAAGGAGACCGTGATTTCTGCTATGTACAGCAATCCTGTGGCATCGCTGTATAAAGCACAAGTGATCAGACAATCGCAACTTCAAGTCTCCCAAGGGGACTAACAAGTACAGTGATAAGGAAACCACATTTTTTAAAAATATGAAAAAATAAAAACATAAAAGTTCAATGGAGCAGGGTCACAGTAGGCAGGGTTGCTGACTGCGGCGGACGGAGTGGGGCGATGCTGCAGGCCCCAGGCTGGGAGGAGGGGGTGTCCCTGCACTGCGAGGCTGATAATTTTTTTGTGGTGGGCTTCAGGAAAATGGCCGCTGGAGGCGGTGCAATGTGCAGATTGACCACTCGGGACAATATCTCCAAAGATCTCAAAGTCTCAGGACCGCACTGGGGAGAGCTAAACCACTCTAAGTGCACATATCTCACTTTCTCCTGGTGCTAGGCATCATGGAAGAGTAGCTTAGGAAATCCACTGGAGACGAATTCAGCTGAAGTCGGCTCATTTGACTGAGAGTAGGGTCTTATTTGGCATTCATGCTGCCTAGGCACTTTAAGTGGTCACGCCCCCTATTGATCAGTCAGACTAAGGGTATGTGCACACAGCATTTTCTTACATGCAGATCTGCATGAAAAAGTGCTAAATACATGCTAAAAAAAAATGAACTCATACACTGCATTGTAAAGACGGCTCGTTGTTCACATGTTCAGTCTTTTGAAGTTTTTTTTAACCACTTCAGGTTTCCAAAGAAATGAAGCAGCTAAAAGAAGTGACTAGTCCATTTAAAAAAAATAAGCTGATGTAGTATTAAGGATTTCACAAAATACTGAGAAGCAAAGGATATACCAAACCCGATAAAAAAATATATGAAAAAAGGGGGGGAATGGGCAACAGGAGAAATCAGTTCACCATTTGCAGTCTCTTTCCAAGAATGAGTTCCATGCACGGAGCAGCTTGGGCCTGCAAGTTCCAAAGAATGAAGAAAAGAACATACTCCAGCGTAGAAAAATATAAAACTTCGTCTTTAAGGGAAAAAATTCATTAAAAAAGCACAATGCGGACAACATATAGATCCCAGAGAGCTACCAACGGATGCATTTCGACACACCGGTCTTAATCATGGTTAGTATAAGGTGTCATACTGGAGGCTTAAAAACCGTTCGTGAAGCAAACAGGTGGGAAAAGTCAGAGCTAATTATTAATTAAATCACCTTGTACTAACCATGTTTAAAACCTGAGAAAAACACCTCTTCATGGCACAAGCCTTTCAGTCAGGCTCGTATTTGCCACTAGGCACAAGAGGTCCAGTGCCTACGACGATGGGTTGTAGGGGTCGTGCCTGGGTCAAAATGTAAAAACATACATTTTTTTAAATAACCCTTTTCCAGGCTCTTTAAGAAAACTGGTGTTTTTCTGGAGGAGGGCAGGAGTGTGCCACATTCATTTCTGTATGGAGTACATGGTGGTGGTGAGGGGAAACCTGGAAAGCATGGGGAAGGGGGGGAACTTTGGAGAACATGTGGGGACCTCTGGAGGACGTGGGCGGGGGGGCTCTGTGTGGAGAACATTGCGGAGCCCTCTGTATGGAGAATGAAGAAGGCAGTGTGGTGGTTTTCGTTTGAGGGGGTGCTGTGACTGTCATATGGTGGTGGGAATATTTTATAGAAAAGAATAGTATGGAAACCATGTACCATAAGTGAGACTGAGAGGGGGTCATTTTTTGCTTAAGGAGCACAATGTGGGGTAATTATATATTTACAGGCACAGCATAAGGCTTATTTAGGGCACAGCGTGGGTGGTTATTCTTATTCAAGAACATTATAATGACACTTGTTTTTAAGAGCACAGTTTTCGGATGTGCTACAGAAAACCAGAGAAGATGGTAGTCAGCATAGACGAGATGTTCCTGTGAGAAGTCATCATTGAGTCAGGTACCTAGATCTAAGGTGCATGTACATTGGTCAGTTGCAGCCTTTAACCCCTTCACCCCCAAGGGTGGTTTGCACGTTATGGACCGGGCCAATTTTTACAATTCTGACCACTGTCCCTTTATGAGGTTATAACTCTGGAATGCTTCAACGGATCCTGGTGATTCTGACATTGTTTTCTCGTGACATATTGTACTTCATGATAGTGGTAAAATTTCTTTGATATTACCTGCGTTTATTTGTGAAAAAAATGGAAATTTGGCGAAAATTTTGAAAATTTCGCAATTTTCCAAATTTGAATTGTTATGCAATTAAATCACAGTGATATGTCACACAAAATACTTAATAAGTAACATTTCCCACATGTCTACTTTACATCAGCACCATTTTGGAACCAACATTTTTTTTTGTTAGGGAGTTATAAGGGTTAAAAGTTGACCAGCAATTTCTCATTTTTACAACACCATTTTTTTTTTAGGGACCACATCTCATTTGAAGTCATTTTGAGGGGTCTATATGATAGAAAAAGTGTGACACCATTCTAAAAACTGCACCCCTCAAGGTGCTCAAAACCACATTCAAAAAGTTTATTAACCCTTCAGGTGTTTCACAGGAATTTTTGGAATGTTTAAATAAAAATGAACATTTAGTAAAAAGATAGTTTGTACCACTGCGCTACCCAGAAAGAGAGCAAAAGGACTATGACTTACTTGATAAGGAATCAGTTATTGAGTATACAAGCCACTTGTTCCTTTGAAAGAGGGGTAGAACCTAGTGGTAGTACATTACAAGAAGGGGATATCATAAAGACAATGATGTGGATGTAAAAATAATAGTGCAAATAAACGGTAGGGGATATTACATGTGGACACTTACTTATTAAGTGAAGCTGTTATATGTTATGCTGTGGGGTATTCCTATGTAGATACTGATATTAATTCTTCCACAGGTTTTAGAAATGTTTCTGTGGAGAGATAGTATGTTGCGTATTATGGAACACAAATATACAACCTAAACCTGATGTTAGTATCGATTAGAACTACTCACTGCTTGTGTGCACTTTAGCGGCTGCACCCGTAGTGCTTGCTTGCCGTAGTGAGATGAAACTGGTACTAATAAAGAAAGGAATAGAGTGGTAATACAGGCGACCTAGCCTGATGTGAACAAGCTGTCCTCGAACTTGAGAGAACTAGCGCAATCAGAGGAATTAAACGTCCGTTCACTCACCAATTGCTTGCTGGGGTCAGCGCTTGTGTATGTGGTTTGTAGCGCTGATAGCGTCCGGCAGTTGGTGGTGCAGGGTGATGTCAGGGGTTTCCTGCAGAGGCGCGTCCTGGCGGGAGCGCGGGTGGGCGGGAGAGCACCAGCGCCTCACGTGCCCCGGCCGGAAGCAACGCTAAGGACGCGGTGGTGACTAGGGGGCGGAGCTGTTGTGACGTCACACAGAATAGGGACGGGAGCGTGGTGGAGACAAGCTGCCTACGCGTTTCGAGGGTTAACTTCCCTCTTCGTCAGGGCTATGTCTCCACTCTGAAGATCCGTCCTTAAGTAGCCGCCTAATTGCCAGATAAGCGCCCTTTGGAGCCCCTGATTGATGATTAGCACCCTGGTTAAGGCTAATTGCTTGTCTTTAATAATCACTGATTGTCAATTAGCCTGTTTTGAGCAAAAAATGCCGGATGGTGGGTTATTAACAAATGCTAACAGTCCATAGTTATGAAATAGTGAAAGGAACCCGGGGCTCTATATAATCACAAATAATAAAACGACAAATACTCCCACAAATGTCATTAGGTGTTTACATAAATACTAAAAAGACTTTTATTAATATATAAATTAAAAACTGCTATACTTGGAGTAGATATAGATTATATAAAAGTTAAAATTAATCTTTAATTTTTTAGAAATGCTAAAAACAAACTGAAAATATATAAAAATATATAAAAATGGATAAAAATAGTATATAGTGGAAAAATAGGGATAGCTAAATATTACTTTTAGCCGTACCTTATATTTATTAGGACCTAAAGGGATTAGCAAGATTTAAATATGGATAAAAGGTATACATGCATAATTAAAATGTATGATAGTAAAAATCTCCAACACCCAACCTACTTACATGACTCCGCTAAAATGTGTGGTGGGGGAAAGGGAGGGGGAGGGGGGGGGGGCAATGTATTTTTTAGAAGGCATATAGTTCTATTTCTTGGTTTAAGCCAGTTGGAGCCAAACTGTCTAAGGTGAATATCCATCTGGACTCCACCCGAGACATGGCTTTAATATAGTCTCCCCCTCGAGAATTGCGTGGGACCACTTGAATGCCCCAAAAGGATGTTCCATAAATAGCATGATTATGATGTTCAAAGAAATGTCGGGATAATGGATGTCCCATGAACCCCTTACTGATGTTATTGAAATGTTCACTAATCCTATCTATTAATCTTCTTTTTGTGCGGCCTACATAAATCTTTCCACACGGGCATTTTAATATATAGATAACCCCTGTGGTCTGGCAAGTAATATAGTCATGGATGGAATATTCCTTTACTTCGTTCGCATCCTTGAAACTCGTGCGGATCTCATTCTTCCTAGAGACTCGTCTACAGCATGTGCATTTTCCACATGGCATAAAACCCTGTAGTTTCCCTTTGGGATCTGTTAGACATGTCTGTTTTTTAAGATTTTTGATGGGAAGTACAGGTTTCGTAGTTGGTGCAAGTAAGAGCCCCAAGTTTTGTGCTTTGGTATACACAAACTTAGGTTTTGTGGGTAACAGGTCGCCAATGCACTTGTCCCCTTTCAAAATGGGCCAGTGTTTGTGGATAATATTTATGAAACGTCTATGGCCCGAATGAAATTGCGTTATTATTGGGACTTGCCCTATTTGTTCTTGTATAGTAGGGGGGGGAATAGAAGTGGTTGTGGTTTTGTGGATTAAGGAATCCCTTGGCATGGTTTCTACTTCTGTTTTCGTTTTGTTAAGAGTGGATATATCATAACCCTTTTCCTCAAATTGTGCTACCAAGTAGTCACTTTCCTTACGATAATCCTCGACTTCTGTACAGTTCCTTCTGATTCTCAGAAATTGACTTTTTGGGATATTGGAAAGCCATACTGGCAAGTGGCAACTGCTAACATGAATGTAGCTGTTTGAGTCCACTTGTTTATGGAAGCCCTTAGTGATTAGTTTGTTCTGTTCTGCACAAATAGTTAGGTCCAGAAAATTTACACTAGTGTGACTGATGGTAGGTGTGAACTCCAGGCCATAGTTATTGGAGTTGAGGCTGGAAATAAAAGTTTGTAAGTCTACTAGTGAACCATTCCAAATAAAGAAGATGTCATCTATAAACCGGTGCCAGATCTGAAGGCCTTTTCGGAGCTGACCGTTCCTATAGATGAACTCGAGTTCCCACTTTCCTACATACAGGTTTGCGAAACTAGGCGCGAACCGCGTACCCATAGCGGTCCCGTGAGTTTGCAGATAGTACTGTTTTTCATATAGGAAATAGTTATGTTTTAGGATGAACTCGATGCCCTCAATTATGAACTGGATTTGTGTGTTCTTGTAGATACCTAGATTGTTAAGAAAGAATTCTGCTGATTGACAACCCTTTAATGGATCAATCACAGTATAAAGGGACTTCATGTCCAGAGTACCCAGGATGAATCCGCTTCTCCATTCTATTGTTTCCAAAATCTGTAATGTGTGTGTGGTATCCTTTAAATATGCAGGTAACAGTGGCATACATTTTTGAAGATGGGTATCCACGTACCTGGATAGGTTGGCTGTTAGACAGTTTATACCCGATATGATGGGTCTTCCTGGTGGGTTTTCTATATTCTTGTGTATTTTGGGATATGATAAAAAATGGCTGTGGAAGGGGTTCTGTTGTTTATAAACTGGTATTCTTTTTTATTTAGGACACCTGAAATTTTCCCCTTTATAGCCAGCATATTTAATTCTTTCATAAATTTTGATGTAGGGTCAAAAGTCATTTTTTTGTATGTTACTGTGTCGCCCAACAGGTTTAGGGATTCATTGTGGTATTTCATATAGTCCAGTACGACAATACCACCTCCCTTATCCGCCGGGCGGATTATAATATTGTTGTTCTCCTGCAATTGGATGATAGCCTTTCTTTCACTAGGGTTTAAGTTATGTGGAGCATATTTGGAACTCTTTTGGTACCTTTTTTTTATATCTGTAGTTACCATGGTTTCGAAGGCCCGAAATGAGTTGGAGTACTCATTAAGGGGATTGAACATTGATGGACAGGCTAAATTGGTGTGGACATACTCCATGGGTAACTGGTTTAGAGTAGAAGTGGCAGTCTCCGGGTTATTATTGCTCTTTTTGAGAAAATATTTTTTGAGGGCTAGATTTCGTAGGAATTTTTTTATGCTTATATATAGGTTGAAGGGTTTGGCTTTAGCCGTCGGTGCGAACTTCAAACCTTTTTGTAAGAGTGCTTGTTCATTCTGTGACAATATATATGCACTGAGGTTGAAGATCTTTTGGGTACTAGTGGTTGTTATTTTACTTATTTTCTTTTGGGAGAGTGACCCTCCTCTCTTACCTCTTTTGGTCTTGCGCCTAGTGCCCGAAAAAAATCCTTATTTGTACTGGTGTTTGGTTCTTAGCATTTTTTTATTGTGATTATTCCTATTATTGGTGGTATTACTGTGAGTGCCATTCATGGATTTGGCGGTTGGATTCCCATAACTGTTACCTTGTGCTTTTT
Organism: Ranitomeya variabilis; assembly: GCF_051348905.1. Taxonomy (NCBI): domain Eukaryota; kingdom Metazoa; phylum Chordata; class Amphibia; order Anura; family Dendrobatidae; genus Ranitomeya; species Ranitomeya variabilis. Next base: position 834,109,219 of record NC_135233.1, read on the forward strand.
TGTTGTTGATTGGATTCATTTGTTTTGTAAAAAATGTCCGTACTTGTTTTTGCCTGATGGGTTCTATCCTGTGTGGGGGTTGACTGGTAATCGTAGGGGTAGAGACCTCCCAACTTTCATTATTGGCTGGTTCTTCGTCATGTACGGATAACTGAGCATATCTATTAGAAGTAGAAATGCTTATCGGTTCTAGGCTTAGTTGGTCCTGCCTTATTATGGTCTGTATGTTATTGTGGGAGTCATTAATAGTCTCTCCCTCTCTTATGGATGTAGTAGACTGAGTTCTACCATTGGTACGAACCGATACCGGGGTATATTGTGTGGAATTAGAATATGTGGAAAAGATAATGGAGGTATCCATAGAGTTATGTGCTGGGGTCAAATTATATTCGTCGAGGGTGACATAGTTCCCTGAATTGGAAGCGGGTGTTCTGGGTTCATTAGGTATTACTGTTTTAGGGGTATTGTCTATAGGGATGTTGTCCCTTGCAAACTTCCTCAATTTTTTAGAAATTATTTCTTTTTCTCTCTCCTTCAGTCTACACATGATGTTGGCAGTAAGATCCTGGATACCATCCAGGTGATTGAAATTATTCAATTGCTCAAATAGAGTGCTTATTGAGTCGCTAGTTTTACTGAGGTTCGACTTACGTTTGTTAATAATAAATTGAAGAACCTGATTGGAAAAGTGCAAAAATAGGTTGTCCCATTCCTGCTGGATATCGGGGTCACCGAAATCCCCAGCTAGTGTTTTGTAGATAACCAAACCTCTGGGGACTATGCCTCTTTGTGCATACTTCTCTAGTGAGGCAATTTCCCATAGATCTCGCATCTCATTAATTAGTTGTTTTTCTAATGTTTTTAGTAGACTTCTGGCTTGGTCTAGCTCATTAGTTGTGTCTCTATGGTGTATAAATTGTTTTTGGATAAATGTACGTCTAAATTCCCTATCCTTTCTTAAGGCATCTATGGCCATGGTGAGGCTGCCAAAGTGTACTACCACAGATACAAGAAAAAGGGGATAAATATAGATTTGTACACTGGCGCCTATTCACCTGAAAGGGTAGAGTAAGGTGCTGTGGGAGCTGCGAGTGGTTACAACAGGTTCTGTGCCAATCCTGTTAAAAAAGAATAACCAAGAAGTAAAAAGATAGTTTGTACCACTGCGCTACCCAGAAAGAGAGCAAAAGGACTATGACTTACTTGATAAGGAATCAGTTATTGAGTATACAAGCCACTTGTTCCTTTGAAAGAGGGGTAGAACCTAGTGGTAGTACATTACAAGAAGGGGATATCATAAAGACAATGATGTGGATGTAAAAATAATAGTGCAAATAAACGGTAGGGGATATTACATGTGGACACTTACTTATTAAGTGAAGCTGTTATATGTTATGCTGTGGGGTATTCCTATGTAGATACTGATATTAATTCTTCCACAGGTTTTAGAAATGTTTCTGTGGAGAGATAGTATGTTGCGTATTATGGAACACAAATATACAACCTAAACCTGATGTTAGTATCGATTAGAACTACTCACTGCTTGTGTGCACTTTAGCGGCTGCACCCGTAGTGAGATGAAACTGGTACTAATGAAGAAAGGAATAGAGTGGTAATACAGGCGACCTAGCCTGATGTGAACAAGCTGTCCTCGAACTTGAGAGAACTAGCGCAATCAGAGGAATTAAACGTCCGTTCACTCACCAATTGCTTGCTGGGGTCAGCGCTTGTGTATGTGGTTTGTAGCGCTGATAGCGTCCGGCAGTTGGTGGTTAAAGTTAATGAACATTTAACTTTTTTTCACACAAAATTTACTTCAGCTCCAATTTGTTTTATTTTACCAAGGGTAACAGGAGAAAATGGACCCCAAAAGATGTTATACAATTTGTCCTGAGTACGCCGATACCCCATATGTAGGGGTAAACCACTGTTTGGGCGCATGACAGAGCTCGAAAGCGAAGGAGCGCCATTTGACTTTTCAATGCAAAATTGACTGGAATTGAGATGGGACGCCATGTTGCGTTTGGAGAGCCACTGATGTGCCTAAACATTGAAACCCCCCACAAGTGACACGATTTTGGAAAGTAGACCCCCTAAGGAACTTATCTAGATGTGTTGTGAGCACTTTGACCCACCAAGTGCTTCACAGAAGTTTATAATGCAGAACCGTAAAAATTAAAAATCATATTTTTTCACAAAAATGATCTTTTCGCCCCCAATTTTTTATTTTCCCAAGGGTAAGAGAAGAAATTGGACCCCAAAAGTTGTTGTACAATTTGTCCTGAGTACGCTGATACCCCATATGTGGGGGTAAACCACTGTTTGGGCGCATGGGAGAGCTCGGAAGGGAAGGAGCGCCGTTTGACTTTTCACTGCAAAATTGACAGGAATTGACATGGGACGCCATGTTGCGTTTGGAGAGCCCCTGATGTGCCTAAACATTGAAACCCCCCACAAGTGACACCATTTTGGAAAGTAGACCCCCTAAGGAACTTATCTAGATGTGTGGTGAGCACTTTGACCCACCAAGTGCTTCACAGAAGTTTATAATGCAGAACCGTAAAAATAAAAAATCATATTTTTTCACAAAAATGATTTTTCGCCCCCAATTTTTTATTTTCCAAAGGGTAAGAGAAGAAATTGGACCCCAAAAGTTGTTGTCCAATTTGTCCTGAGTACGCTGATACCCCATATGTGGGGGGGAACCACCGTTTGGGCGCATGGGAGGGCTCGGAAGGGATGGAGCGCCATTTGGAATGCAGACTTAGATGGAATGGTCTGCAGGCGTCACATTGCATTTGCAGAGCCCCTAATGTACCTAAACAGTAGAAACCCCCCACAAGTGACCCAATATTGGAAACTAGACCCCCCAAGGAACTTATCTAGTTGTGTTGTGAGAACTTTGAATCCCCAAGTGTTTCACTACAGTTTATAACGCAGAGCCGTGAAGATAAAAAAAATAAAAAATTTCCCCAAAAAATTTTTTAGCCCCCAGTTTTGTATTTTCCCAATGGTATCAGGAGAAATTGGACCCCAAAAGTTGTTGTCCAATTTGTTTTGAGTACGCTGATACCCCATATGTGGGGGGGAACCACCGTTTGGGCGCATGGGAGGGCTCGGAAGGGAAGGAGCGCCATTTGGAATGCAGACTTAGATGGAATGGTCTGCAGGTGTCACATTGCGTTTGCAGAGCCCCTAATGTACCTAAACAGTAGAAACCCCCCACAAGTGACACCATTTTGGAAAGTAGACCCCCTAAGGAACTCATCTAGATGTGTTGTGAGAGCTTTGAACCCCCAAGTGTTTCACTACAGTTTATAACGCAGAGCCATGCAAATAAAAAAAAAATTTTTTTTCCACAAAAATTATTTTTTAGCCCCTAGTTTTGTATTTTCTCAAGGGTAACAGGAGAAATTGGACCCCAAAAGTTGTTCTCCAATGTGTTCCGAGTACGCTGATACCCCATATGTTGGGGTAAACCCCTGTTTGGGCGCACGGGAGAGCTTGGAAAGGAAGAAGCACTGATTTACTTTTTCAACGCAGAATTGGCTGGAATTGAAATCGGACGCCATGTCACGTTTGGAGAGCCCCTGATGTGCCTAAACAGTGGAAACCACCCAATTATAACTGAAACCCTAATCCAAACACACCCCTAACCCTAATCCCAACGGTAACCCTAACCACATCTCTAACCCAGACACACCCCTAACACTGATCCCAACCCTATTCCCAACCGTAAATGTAATCCAAACCCTAACCCTAACTTTAGCCCCAACCCTAGCCCTAACCCTAATGGGAAAATGGAAATAAATACATTTTTTAAATTTTTTTAATTTTTCCCTAACTAAGGGGGTGATGAAGGGGGGTTTGATTTACTTTTATAGCGGGTTATTTAGCGGATTTTTATGATTGGCAGCCGTCACACACTGAAAGACGCTTTTTATTGCAAAAAATATTTTTTGCGTTACCACATTTTGAGAGCTATAATTTTTACATATTTGAGTCCACAGAGTCATGCGAGGTCTTGTTTTTTGTGGGACGAGTTGACGTTTTTATTGGTAACATGTTCGGGCACGGGAGATTTTTTTGATCGCTTTTTATTCCGATTTTTGTGAGGCAGAATGACCAAAAACCAGCTATTCATGAATTTCTTTTGGGGGAGGCGTTTATACCGTTCCGCGTTTGGTAAAATTGATAAAGCAGTTTTTTTCTTCGGGTCAGTACGATTACAGCGATACCTCATTTATATAATTTTTTTTATGTTTTGGCGCTTTTCTACGATAAAAGCTAATTTATAGAAAAAATAATTATTTTGGCATCGCTTTATTCTGAGGACTATAACTTTATTTTTTCGCTGATGATGGTGTATGGCGGCTCGTTTTTTGCGGGACAAGATGACGTTTTCAGCGGTACCATGGTTATTTATATCCGTCTTTTTGATCGCGTGTTATTCCACTTTTTGTTTGGCGGTATGAGAATAAAGCGTTGTTTTTTGCCTCTTTTTTTTTTTTTTTTTTTTTTTTTTACGGTGTTCACTGAAGAGGTTAACTAGTGATATAGTTTTATAGGTGGGGTCGTTACGGACGCGACAATACTAAATATGTGTACTTTTATTGTTTGATTTTTTTTTTATTTAGATAAAGAAATGTATTTATGGGAATAATTTTTTTATTTTATTTATTTATTTAGGAATTTTTTTTTTATTTTTATTTTTTTACACATGTGGACATTTTTTTTTAAACTTTTTTACTTTGTCCCAGGGGGGGACATTACAGATCGGTGATTTGACAGTGTGCACAGCACTCTGTCAAATCGGCGATCTCACTTAGAGTGCAGCAAGCTTACCAGCGCCTGCACTGAGCAGGCACTCTGTAAGCCACCTCCCTCCCTGCAGGACCCGGATGCCGCGGCCATCTTGGATCCGGGACCTGCGGCGAGGAGGGAGGTAGGAGACCCCCGGAGCAACGCGATCACATCGCGTTGCTCCGGGGGTCTCAGGGAAGCCCGCAGGGAGCCCCCTCCCTGCGCGATGCTTCCCTATACCGCCGGTACACCGCGATCATTTTTGATCGCGGTGTGCCGGGGGTTAATGTGCCGGGGGCGGTCCGTGACCGCTCCTGGCACATAGTGCCGGATGTCAGCTGCGATAGTCAGACGTACTATTCCGTCCTTGGGAAGTAGGGCCCACCCCACATGGACGGAATAGTACGTCTAATGACAGAAAGGGGTTAAACGACCTCTGAGGTGCTATATGAAGCCGATCAGCAGTCACTTAATAATCTGTTTAGACAGGATATGGCCTCACTTTCATGGGTACAGAACAATCGTTCACATGATCATCCTTTGCACATAGAAAAGCATTGTTCACAGCAGCACGTGTCCATAGGAGACTCTAAAGCTGAGAACGATGAACTATAAAAGAAGTCTTTCACCCCCAAAATGCCAATTATTCTGCATACACATTTATATAGGGAATTTAGCCCAGGCAAATAACTTAATATTTTACTTTTTATATGCAAATGAGGGCACTTCTGTGCACCCTTGGAGCAACCTAAGCCTTGGTGCACTGTTACACCCTCCTATTTGCATTTTAAAGCCATTCCCTTTGTATAAATGACAGCGGTCCTTTGAAAAATATTTAGAGTCCTCAGTGGTTGATACCTTTTAATGGCTAACTGAAAAGATGGTAACAAATTGCAAGCTTTCGAAACTACTCAGGTCTCTTCATCAGGCATAGACTAATTGAAATTCTGAGAATCACATATTTATGCACAACACAGCACAGAAAAATGCCTTAGATAAGACAGGTGATGTGAAGCAGAATTACCATTATGTGAGTGATTGACAGTTATGTCCATAAATATTGGACCAGTTCTTAGATAAGGAATGTTTTATTGTCTGATTGTTTGATTGGGGTCTGGTTCTGTTGTGATGACCCCACATGGCCTGAGGGGCAAATTTCTTAGTTCCTTAGTTGATGTAAAAAGACATAAATCCATGCGACACATTCATTCCTGCACTAAGAGTGTCAAAGGTCATCATCAGTTTATATTCCCAGATTCTTCTGTCTCTGAGATTTGAAGTTACCTTTTAATACAATTTCATGTCCATAATGTTATGATCGGGGAGACAAAAATGTATTCCCACAGGTAGATCCATTCTTTTTTCTCTTATCGTATGGTGGTGGGAGTTTATTCCTGTTCTCAGTTTCTGCCCTGTCTCCCCCACATACAGACCCCCAGTTAGACATTTAGTACAAATAATTAAGTACACCACATTAGAAGTGATGCAGCTGAAAGTACCTGGTATCTTGTAGTCCTGATGTGAATCCTGTAGTCCTGATGTGAATTGGGGATCTTTATCTTGTCCGTGGTCATTATAAATGAATAGGTTTTACATTTTTTCTGGTGGCAAGGAAAGGTACCTGCAGCTGTTGGTTAGGACAGGGAGCTTTTGACAATGATGCTTCTTAGATTTGAGGGCTGCCTGAAACAGTAGTGGGGGGTCTGGAAAAATGCATTGTAATCGGGCATCTTTTTGTAGTAAAGGTTGTAATTTCTGTTCAGCACCCCTTAGCATTTCCAGATTTGGATTGTAGGTGACTACTAGAGGTACCCGGTTATTTTCTTCTTTAGCTTTGTAATGTAGCAGGTGATTCCTTAATATTCTGGTGGCTCTTGTGATCTGGTTTTGAATTGTTCTTGGATGGTAGCCCTGATTCAAAAAGGTCTTTCTGAGGATACCAAGGTTTTCATCTCTATCCATGGGGTTGGAACATATATACGATTTTATCTAATGGCTTGGCTGTAGACAATAGAGTTTTTTATGTGTTTTGGATGGAAACTGTCCCATTTAAGGCATATTGGACAGTCTGCTTCTGATACAGTGATGTTTCTATTTCATTGTTCTGCAGCTTAATGATGGTGTCCAAAAAGTTAATTTCAGTGCAGGAGTAGTTGAGTGTTAAGTTGATGGCTTAGATTCCGTCCAGATGATTAAAATATCATCAATGTAGTGGTAAGCAGGCCAGAGGCTTAATGGGACAGGAGGACAAAAAGTCGCTTTCAAGCTTTGCCATGAAAAGATTTGCATACTGTGGGGTCATTTTACTTCCCATTGCTGTGCCAGTCTCCTGTAGATATATTTTGTTATGAAATTCAAAGTAATTGCGGGTGAGGATGAATTCTATAAGTTTCACCACAGAATAAGCATCAGTCCCTGTGTTTTCCAGGAAGAATTTGCAGGCATTTAATCAATCCTGGTGTGTGATATTGGAGTACAAAAAGATTCCACATCCATGGTGGCCAGGATGGTTCCTTCTGGTAGAGGACCTATTACTGATAGTTTATTCAAAAGGTCAGTTGTGTCCTGAATCAAGCTCGGTGTATCCTTTATCAGGGGTTTAAGAATACCCTGTACCCATCCAGATACCTGCTCAGTAAGGGTGCCCACACATGAAATAATTGGTCTTCCAGGATTTCCAGATTTGTGGATTTTGGGAAGCATGTAGAATGTCCCTGTTCTTGGACTTTCTGGTATCAGGTCATCGGCTCTTATGGATTCGTTGGCCAGACAAGATACTAACTTGTTTAGTTCCTTGTAATAGTCCTGTGTAGGATCCGACTCCAATTTTTTGTAGTAGCGTGTGTCCATAAGTTGTCTGTTTCCTTCCTTCATATAGTCTGATGTGTTCATCATGACTATTGCACCTCCCTTGTCAGCAGGTTTAATAATGATTTCTTTGTTGGTTTTTAGAGACTGTATGGCCTTTCTCTCCTGGGCACTGATGTTGGATGCTTGTCTCCTGTTAGTGTCTATGATGGTGGATTTTATCAAATGTCTGAAGGAGTCTATATATTTATCCAAATGAGGGTTGCATCCAGGTGGAGGTCCTTTGGTAAGAGTAAGTGCTGTCTAAAACAACTTAGCTTATAAAATAAAGTAATTTTAGTGATATGTTCTCTTTAATCATGGAATATTAGGAGGATTTATGGACACGACTTGAATGACTGTGGATGCGGTAAAGTGCATTTAATTATTTTCTTGTGATATGAAAAGAGTTTGAACTTTTATATTGAACTTTGCCTTCCACTGGTCCCTATAATACTGGTCCATGAAGCGCACAGCTAACTTTCTGCTCTGGGTATCAATTTGGATCCAATTGTCCCATCCAATTAAGATGATCTAAGCTATCCACAGGGGAAAAAACTCCTCCCGATTGTGTGAAGTAGGCAAATGATACTGGGCAACATCTCTTACAAGAGCAGTTCTAATAGAGTTATCCCTCATGATTAATTCTTACATTGGACACATGCACATAATCTATAATATATGGCATCATGGAGACATGTGCAGTGCTATCTAAAATAGTCCATGCAGTGAATACTATGCTTTTTATTTTGGTCTGTACTCATTTTTTTAGTTTCTTTGTAGTTACGTAGAGTCGTCAGTCATTCTAATCTGGCCTTGTTTTTGGGTTTCTAAATGCTGAAAATGCATCTCGTAGAGGTCATGACGTTCTGACACTGGAACCCATGAGTCAATCACAGGCAGCTGCAGGGATCCACTACAGCCAGTGAATGGCAGGGACACGTCACATCTCCCTGGGTCAGAAAACTGGATGGTATCAGATGAGCATGGCAGGGGATCACAGAAGTGACTATTTCCATTATTTTAACCTCCAAAAATGTTGTAGCAGACATCCCAATTACACACATGGGAAAATTAAAGTGTAGAAAAGATTTTTAATACAAAAATATTGGAAAATTCCCATAAAATAAGCTCACAGATTCCAAAAACATCCATCCTACAATGCAAAGGCGTCATTACTGATGGAACATATGTATTTGTGAATCGGATTCCTTACACATTTTTTACATCATATCTAACCGCTTTTACACTTTGCATATATGTATACACATGTATATATTGCACTGGGGTAGCATGTATTTTTCTTTGTCCTAGTTTATAACCTGTAAATATTATTCTTTGTCTTCAAAGACAGGTCATTAGAACATTTTGTGACAAATGTGGCATTTGGCGATAACCCTTCACCCACTCATCAGCATGCACCATTGCTTATCATGTCGTTCTATGGGTGGAAAACATATTACAGTGATATTTCCGACTTCCTCCAAATTTCCACTGAGACCTTGTAATGTTCCTGCTGTTCGGACTTTAGCAACAAGTTTTATTCCATTGAAAAAAATTATTGAAATATTTTCAAAAGAGATAAGAAAACAGCACATTTTACCTAGACTACAAAAACATTACTTGTCAAGCCTACATACACACGGTTTAGTTGTTGAAAGGCAGTTTTCTAAAAGAGAGGGGAACATTGTACTGTAACGGAAGATTTATGGAAATATGTCCTCATTTCCCTTTAAATGGCAATAATAAAAGAGCATTTATTTGCAGTGGGTTGCTCAGTAATCGTCCTTCTGACGCACAACAGTCTTAATCCATACATATGTAGCACAAAGATACTGTGCTGTGTTCTCAGTGTTCCCTAGAACTGAAGGTGAACCTAATATGTAATTTTAACACTTTAAAGGGGTTGTCCAATATTGGAAAATATCCCAAAATATTACATAAATAGAAATATATATATATATATATATATATATATATATATATATATATATATATATATATATATATATATATATATATATATATATATATATATATATATATATATATATATGTACCTCTAGGATTGGCGCCCCTTCTCTAATCTCAGCTGTGTCCTCCATCGGTCTGCCGAAACAGATAATCTAAGGGTTCGTTCACACTTGTGTATAAATAATTTGTCTCATTCTCATCCAGGAGAGTGGTAAGATTTTCTCTCACTTTCCGTATACAATCCGTTTTGTCACTCAACAGCTATTAGTCAGTTACAGGACAGTTTCCTACGTTACAGAATTATACTGTATCTGTAAAAATTGGATGCTTTACTGATGGTTGACGGCATGCAATTTTTTTTCTCACACATCAGATTTGAGTGAAATTGCAGCATGTTGCTTATTTTTCATGCGGAATAAAGCTGAGTAAATATGCATATCTGCACTACCTCATTAAATAACATTGGTCCCAGCACAATCTGACTTTTTTTTCTTATTGCACTCGTCCACGTTATACGTTAGTGTGAGCGAGATCTTATGAGAATGCTGCAGCCAATCAGTGGCCACTGATTAGATGCAATGTTCCCATTTTAATACGACATTGTTTATGTCAGGAGGCTAATAGGAACACAAGGCCGGGAATGAAGGAGTGAGGCCATCTGGGAGGCAAGCATAGATTTTTCTTTTTTATTCATGTAGCACCCACAGGCCATTAATAAAGGGTTTCCAATAATGTGCAACAACAAGAAGATATCACGCTACATACACACAAAAAAACAAACAATCAAGGGCTATGATCGTGGTTGTCATGCTGGAGAAATCAGTCCGCATTATTAGAGAATTTAAACTCAGAATTGCTTTGCTGAATGACTTCTAGATCTTGCAAGTCTGGGGATAGCAGGCAAGAAAATTATGGCTGAGAAAAATAAATTATCAACATCCGTTTGCCATTTTTTTTTGCACAATCACTCGAACTGTAGTTGTGTCCGAGATGTTGATATTGCTCTAATAACGTAATGCATGCCTATTACGCAAAAGTAGACGATGAAACAGGCACCAGTTTTGCCATAAAGAACACCCACAGAATATTTGTTTGATTTAATACAAATTGTCTAGTATATCGTAGAGTAGAATGCAATAAATCAACCTACCTGACAACATGTTGTGTACTGGAGTTGCTATATTAATATCTTGAAGATGCTGAAAGGTCTCAGTATGGAACAAACGTAAAGTTGAGCCAGACGTAAAGGCAATCCAGATGCCAACTCCTGCAACTGCCATATGTGAAATCACCATGCCCTCTTCTTGGTGAGCCTCAAACTGGTGCTGAAAATTTGGCCACAACAGGAAGGACAATTTAATATTTCATGACCGTAGAGCAATAAAAAAAGAAAAGCTAGGTATCACATCAACTGACCAACAAACTCCTGAGTGTGATAAGTCCACCAAAGTTGGAGAAATTAATTCAGTCTAATATAAAGGAAAAAAACACTGTTGTCTGACTAGTTCCTGTTTTGTTTTATGAAAGTCAAAAATATCTTATTGCCGTAATGAAAATGTCGGAAAGTTGTCTTTTTACAGTCCTCATGCGCCCATGTTCTGGACTGAGCCTCTTTAAATTCTGTATACCAATATAAATGGCCAATTTTGATAAAACACTTGGAAAGACAGACAAAACATATGTGGGAAATACAACATAGTATTTAAAGGGAACCTGTCTGTTGATTCAAGATGTCGGAACCACATCCAGCATGAAGCACAGACCAGCTCACTCACTACTAACATCTATGTTTACTCTGAAATGCTGTAGTATAACAAAGGAAAACCGATAAAAGCTTGGTACGGGAAAAGGCGATGAGTCCAAGAGGTAAAGTCACTACTCAGAGTGACAGGCCTCCACTTGTGTATAGGAGAAACCTGTCAGTCTAGCTAAGAGGGCAGGGAGGAGAGCAAGCACCTCCCTCAACCATGTAATACACTGAAAGGCAGCAGAGTTTTCCGGACACACAGTTGTAAAGGCTATGGAAAACACAAACGTAAAGCTTACTTGCTGTTAAGATTCTGCTCTGTTTCTGAGCTCTCACATGTGGTCATATGATCTTCAGCTCCTTACTTCATGTTACATTAATTTAGGTCAAAGTACAGAGATTTGCTTTTTTTATGCTTTGAACAGAACATAGCCTGTCAATCCAGCACAGTCAATGACTGACTAGTAATGTGCACAGGGATGGAGAACCGTAGCCACAAAAGTTGGATCCACAGAAAAAGTAACTTATAAGTATGTCCAGAAGGGATAGTGCTGGGCTTCCAGTGTGCTACTGTAGATTACATTATAATAAACGTAACCATTATAAGACTCAGTACATGGGGCCTGTGTCCGCAACTGTAACATTATGGAGTGCAAGAGTCTCAGTACAGCACATACTAGGTGAAGTGGAGGAAATGTTAGGAAGGAGAAACTGTGTGCAGCGATTTATCCATCTTGAGACTGTAAAGGAGCCTCTGCATGGTGCTTTGAGGATGGACACGAGTGACCTGGGGTGGATACAGCTCTGCTTCGTAGGTATTGTAATCTTGAAGCACAAACAAAGCAAATAGGAAATTCAAGATGTAAATAATAATAAACCAGAAAAATGTCTGTAAGGAGATTAATGAAAGCTAAAAATGAAGATAACAGTAACAGGTGGGTTAGGGAGTCACTAAAACAATATCCAGATTGTTTATTCTTTTGGAGTCCAGAAAACCCCTTTAAAAATACATGTTTAAAATGATGGAGCGAGTCTGTGATTCATACTGCCCATGGATTCATGGACCAGGTTCCATTTAAATGTAACTTCTGCAGATGTATCCTACTAAACAGAATTAAGGACCAATACAAGAGTTGATACTGTACATGTTTTGAATGGAGCCATAGTAACAGAAGACCGATGACCTCTAATTGCTGTTGTGTATCTGCACTTGTCATGGCTCAAGTGGCAGACAATGGTACAGCAAGGCAATTAGTGGCAATCCGCGTGCGGATACTGCGGCTAGGCTGCAACCTTGTCTATTGCCCCAGAACAAATTGATATTTTTAGGAAGATTTTCATCCACTCAACTAAAAGTAACTGAAAATAGCCCTTACTAATACTGTAGTCACTGAATTAAAACTCAGCTGTACCATATTCAGAAAAAGAATACAGCCATGTAAAACATCTGCTAAAAGATCTTCAAAAGAATTAGTACGTCACCTTTGTCCAACTAATACTCAGCATTATCTATATTTTACAGACACCACAATTTCACCTTATTAGCATACTTCAAGAAGCCATATCCTTCACAAATTGATTCATGATTTAAAGAGGGAAACAAAAACAACAACAAGTTTTACATTGCATTTACTCATTAGGGATTGTAGATTTTTGTGGTAGTTACTGTACAACTCCTGTTTATTCAGTTGTGAACCCCAATTAAAATAAAATACTTGCCTCACACAGCGAAGCGGCTCCTGCGATGTGGACGCTGCTATGCCTGGTGGGTGACATGTTGTGTACATGTTTGCTGCAGCCAATTAGCGGCCGCTGTTTGGCTGCAGCTGATCAATATTCCCTCATGGTGGATGTCTTTGCTCACAAATTAGTAAAGACTGCATACAAACAGTGGCCACAGATTGGCCACAGTGGATTCGTGACACCACAATGTCACATCAACTGCTGGGAATAGTGGTGGAGCTGTGGTGGTTGAGCATCCATTGTTTTTACCTTAATTGGAATCCAGAACTGATTCAATTTGTTTAGGTGTATAGGGCCCACAGTTTTCTCTAATAGTGTTTTTCAACCCTAGCAGACTACCATCTGTTGCAGTGAGGTCAATGAATTTTACTGTTACAATACTAGTTTCTAGGCCATATCTTACACAAGATGCAAAAGGACAGAATTTTCATTTTGGCTTATTAAATTAGTTTTGTGGATGTATTAAATCACAGAACCATAATTTTTCAGAAAAGAAAAAGGACAAGCATGTAACCATAATGCAAACTTTAACTTAAACAGCACTACAGTTACCTCTATGTTGTAACTTTCTTTGCCAATGATGAATATCTGTCCTCCAGAAGCAGCCCAAATAGTTCCATCCATCACTAACAAACTACGAACAGGTAAAACACCTAAGTTTATCAGCTTTGGGGACTCTGTGTTCCAGGATCCATCTAAATAATAAAACGAGTCGGGTTAATTGAATACATAGCTTTGTATAACTATATATAACTTGGTATAGCGAGCTGACAGGTGCCTTTACCAATCAATGCCAGTAGCATTGGCACTAGAACGTATTTCATTATCTAGCCTTGACAACATACGACTCGCGGGTGACATGCAGCCTGCCAGGGGTTTATTGCAGTCCATAGGAACCGGTAGACGGCGGCATCCCCTTTTCCCATATTAAAATCTATTTGAGTCTTTCAAATCCTCAAAATTTAGAGATCTGTGATTATGAAGAAGATTTGGAGTTTTTGTTCCAAAAGCTCAGTTTAAGTTAGCATGTTTTCACACTGACATTTTTGCAGCAGAAACACTCCAATCATCTTCAAGTACGCCAAGCTTGGTTCTTGTGATATATTAATGTACGGATGGTTGTTCTGGTGATGTGGTCATGCAAATAGCCCTTTAAAAATTTTTGCGGCCCTTGGCATTGGTTCAGTACAGCAACGTGGCCATTGGACCATAAAACTTTGTGTACCCCTGACTTAGAAGAAGCATTAAAGGAAATCAGTCACCAGATTTTTACTATGTAATCTGAGAACACCATAACGTAGGAGCAGAGCGCTCCAATCACCGGGATATGTCACTTACTGGGCTGTGTTTTGCAATTTCAATTTTCAATTCAGTGTTTTGTCAGCAAGAGATTATCACAGGACAACTGGCCTCCTAGTCCAACCACATCCAGAGCACATTCTATACAGTGTACACAGAAAGATGTGGTGCAGGCTATATACAGTTCAACAACTGAGCTCTGCTAGATCTACAGCAGAGAAAAATGTGACTATCATAACTGCTGCACCCAGTAAACTAAATAACACATAGCTGGAATCAGGGTCTCTGTCACTACCTCATGCTGCTGTCAGATTACATGGCAAAAACCTGGTGACAGATTCCCTTTAATCCCCCTCATGCCACGATGGCAAATGCCTCCATTGGATGAAGGAGCAGTTACGCTTATAGTACACATTATAGCCCTTGCAGCAGGAAACAGCCCAGCATACAAACCACATGCCTAATGTATGGCTTTGGCTTGTGTGATGAGCAAATATGCTTAAATCTGCAATACCGTATATGTTCGAGTATAAGCCGAGATTTTCAGCCCATTTTTTTTTTAGGCTGAAAGTGCCCCTCTCTGCTTATACTCGAGTCACCCCCACCAGTCTGTCTCCCCTCTCCCCCCGGTCCATCTCTCTGTCACATCATACTCATCTGCTCCTGGCGTGGTCCTTGCTTCTCCGATGGTCTCCGGCAGCTCTTCCTGTGTTCAGCGGTCACGCTCGTTAAAGTAATGAATATGGACGCGACTCCACTCCCATAAGGGTGGATCGCATATTCATTACTTTAATGAGCGGTACCAGTGACCGCTGAACACAGGAACAAGTGTCACGGGGAGACTAGGTGAGCGAGAGCTAATAACCCAGGCCCCTGCAGTTTCCCTCAGACTAGGGAAATCCTGACTGACCCTCTACCTGGAGTTTACACAGATGGTGTGCATGTCCAGGCCTCGAACCTCACCCTGTCTCCTGTTTTAACCCTAGGCTGATACCTCCGCCCTCCACCCAGTGAAGAGGTAATATTCCAATACCCACAGTAAGCACAGACAAGGATAAAGGAAAATATACACCACGCCGCAGTCACTCAGGAATACACTATAAATGTGCAGGGCAAAATAAATACAAATATAGGAAGGAGTAAATAAGACAGAGGAAAATACACCACCAGCAACGAATCTCCAACAACCAGCTCTCCACTCCAGACCGAGATAACAACGCACAAGACAGAAGCTATAATCGGCGACACCCAATGATCAGGAGAACTATTTAAAGGTAATGGCCCAACTTCCAATCCGAGGATTAGGTAAATTAACCCCGGAACAGCTAGATAAAATCTAGCAGACGCCAATGAGCAAATAGTGGTCAAAAGCAGAATTACCGCTGTCTGTCGGACGACCTGGTCTGAACAGCGTCCGACATGACAGTACCCCGCCTTCTACGAGGGACCCCAGGGCCCTCACGGCTTATAGGACCCGGCTTGTCTGGATGGCGACGATGAAAAAACCTGACCAGCCGATCCGCATGAATGTCCGAGGCTGGTACCCAGGACCTCTCCTCAGGCACATAACCACGCCAGTGTACCATGTACAGTAAAGTGCGATGCACTACACGAGAGTCAACCACCTTGGAGACTTCAAACTCCAAATTACCATCCACCAAGACTGGAGGTGGCATAGGCGCCGCGTCCACAGAACCCACCACCTTCTTTAGAAGAGACCTGTGGAACACGTTGTGTATCTTATACACCGTAGGGAGCTCCAATCGGTACGCTACTGGGTTAATGACGGCGGTGACCCTAAATGGACCAATAAACCGTGGACCCAATTTAAGGGACGGTATTTTGAGTCTCATGTTTTTTGTGGATAACCACACCCAGTCATCCACACTCAGGTCCGGACCTGGCACACGCCTACTGTCAGCCACACGTTTGTACCTAGCACCAACACTCAACAGGCGCTGTTTAACTCTCCTCCAGACTGATGACAATTGTGTTCCTAACTGGTCCTCCTCCGGAACGCCGGAAGAGCCCCTCTGACTCAAGGTACAAAATTGAGGATGTAGCCCGTAAACACAAAAAAACGGAGACTCCCCAGATGACTCCTGGTGGTGATTATTGATAGCAAACTCAGCCAAAGGAAGAAAGGTAGACCACTCCTCCTGGTTATCAGACACAAAGCAGCGTAAGTACTGTTCCAAATTTTGGTTCATACGCTCAGTCTGACCATTTGACTGAGGATGAAACGCCGAAGAATGAGACAACTTGATCCCCAGCCGTGAGCAAAATGCTCTCCAAAATTTTGCCACAAACTGAGACCACCTATCAGACACGATGTCAGACGGAACCCCATGAAGTCTGACCACCTCCTGCACAAATACCTGAGCCAGAGTCTTAGCGTTAGGCAACGAAGGCAAAGACACAAAGTGCGACATTTTAGAAAACCGATCAACAATCACCAAGATGACCATGTTCCCAGCTGATGAGGGCAAATCAGTGATGAAATCCATGGAGATTTCCGTCCAAGGCTTACTAGGTACCCCAAGAGGAAGTAGTGCGCCAACAGGACGGGAGCGAGGCGTCTTAGCCCTAGCGCGTCTTAGCCCTAGCGCACGTGGTACAAGCTGACACGTATGAGACCACGTCCTGTCGGATCTTGGGCCACCAAAACCGACGTGACACCAACTCCAAGGTACCTCTAACCCCTGGGTGGCCAGCCAGGACAGCATCATGATGCTCCGCCAAAACCTTTAGGCGGAGATGAAGCGGTACAAAAGATTTGTTGACGGGAAGCTCAGATGGTACCTCCTCCTGAGCCTCGGCAATCTCAGCCTCAACCTCGGTAGTGAGAGCCGAAACCACAACACCCTTTTGGAGGATGGGTACTGGATCCTCCCGAGGTTCTCCCCCCGGAAAACACCTGGACAGAGCATCCGCCTTAGTGTTTTTAGACCCCGGTCTGTAAGTGACCACAAAATTGAACCGCGTGAAAAACAATGCCCAGCGAGCCTGCCTGGGGGACAGACGCTTGGCTGACTCCAAATACAGCAGATTCTTATGATCGGTAATAACAGTTACCTGATGTACCGACCCCTCCAAGAAGTGTCGCCATTCCTCAAAAGCCAACTTAATTGCCAACAACTCCCTGTTGCCGATATCGTAGTTACGTTCGGCGGACGACAGTTTCTTGGAGAAATAGGCGCACGGACGTAAACCACTCAAAGATGAGCCTTGAGATAGTACCGCCCCCACACCAACCTCAGACACATCGACTTCCACAACAAAGGGTTTAGATACGTCTGGCTGCACAAGAATGGGGGCTGAAACAAAACGGTTCTTAAGAAATTCAAATGCGCGCACAGCAGCCTCAGGCCAAATGGAGAAATTGGTACCCTTTTTAGTCATGTCAGTTAGCGGTTTAGCAATGATGGAAAAATCCTTGATAAATTTCCTATAGTAGTTAGAAAACCCAAGGAACCGCTGAAGTGCTTTCAGGTTATCAAGACGTTCCCAATGCAGCACCGCCTGCACCTTAGCGGCGTCCATTTTAAACCCAAAAGCAGACACAATATAACCCAAGAAAGGCAACTCTTGAACAGAAAATACACATTTCTCAAGTCTGGCATACAGATTATTCTCTCTGAGAAGCTGTAACACCTGCCTGACATGATCTAAATGAGCATCATGGTCGCAAGAATATATGAGAATGTCATCTAGGTACACGATAACGAATTTCCCCAAAACATGCGAGAACACATCACTGATGAAATGTTGGAACACTGCAGGTGCGTTAGTCAACCCAAATGGCATCACCAAATTTTCAAAATGACCCTCAGGGGTATTAAAAGCCGTCTTCCACTCATCACATTGACGGACTCTTATGAGGTTGTACGCCCCCCTGAGGTCAAGCTTGGTAAACCACTTAGCACCTGCCACCTGGTTGAACAAATCTGGTATCAGAGGCATAGGGTATGGATCACGAACCGTAATCTGGTTCAACTCCCTGAAATCCAAACACGGGCGTAATCCGCCATCTTTCTTCTTCACGAAGAACCCTGCTGCCACTGGCGAGGATGACGGCCTGATGTGCCCTTTGCTCAAGCTTTCAGCAATGTAATCTTTTAACGCTTGTCTCTCCGGACCGGAGATGTTAAACATCCTTGCTTTAGGCAATTTGGCCCCTGGTTTAAACCTGATAGAACAGTCATAAGGACGATGTGGCGGCAACTCTGAACAACCCTTCTCAGAGAACACATCCACAAAATCCAGAAGTGACTCCGGAACGCTTGAAGTCACCGCAGCCACACATGTGGCCAGGCAATTCTCCTGGCAGAACTCGCTCCACCGAATTATGTCCTGAGTTTTTCCAGTCAATAACCGGGTTGTGCATAGACAACCAAGGAAAACCCAAAACCACCTGAGCAGGAAGATTCCTGAGCACCTATGTAAGGTAACCCGCTCGGAATGTAGAACTCCTATGTGGAGTTTCACCTCAACCACAAATTCAGTAATCTCCCCCTGAGAGAGAGGAGCAGAATTGATAGTGACCACGCGGATAGGATGAGACAGTTTTTCAATCCTAAAACCTGCTGTGCGCGCAAACTCCTCATCAATGAGATTTGTGGCTGAACCACTATCCACAAAAACAGTAATTGGCAGCTCACTGCCAGCAATAAAAACCTTAGCAGGGAGCATGCATTGAGAAACCACCATGGAGGATATACATAAGCTCAGATTGGTCTCCTCCACACCCTCTGAGCTTAGAAGTTTTCCGCCGTTGCGATTTTCTTAGACAGCAGAGGACAGATGTTAATAAAATGACCAGTTTTACCACAGTAAAAACAGGCTCCCTGCTTCCTGAGCTCAGGGGCTTGACGCTTGACATGTGACACCCCTGCAATTTGCATAGGCTCCGTGGGCTCACCTGCAGCAACCTCACGTGAACCTTATCCCTCTCCCATAGGCGGTGTCTCATGCTCCCCTTGACGCAAAAGGCGATCTATGCGGACAACCAGACTCATGGCGGAATCTAGAGAAGCAGGAGTCTCGTACATCAGAAGGGCTTTTTTAACCCTTCCAGAAATCCCACGTATAAACTGACTCCGCAATGCTGGATCATTCCATTGTGTATCGATCGCCCAGCGACGAAATTCAGAACAGTAATCCTCTGCCACTCGCTCCCCCTGGCGAATAGTGCGTATCTTAGATTCTGCTAGAGCCATTCTGTCAGGTTCATCGTAGATTTTCCCAAGAGAGGAAAAAAAACTCTCCACAGAGTCAACAGAATCAGATGGCAAAGAAAACGCCCATGCTTGGGGATCCCTGCTTAACAATGACAACACCAGGTCCACACGCTGAGCCTCATTACCCGAGGAGATCGGGCGCATGCGGAAATATAGTTTGCAAGCTTCACGAAAAGAAACAAATTTACTGCGTTCCCCAGTAAATCTTTCAGGCAAAGGAAATTTAGGCTCAGCAACTCTTCCTGTCACTCCAGCCTGCACATTAGATACTGCTAGTCCCTGTTGCTGCACTGCCCCCCTCAACTCAGTGACCTGTAGGGACAGCGCCCTCAACTGGCGGGTTATGGAAGTCATGGGATCCATGACAAAACACAAAAAAAAGAAACCCCCTTTTTTTTTTTTTGTTGGGCTGATTATAATGTCACGGGGAGACTAGGTGAGCGAGAGCTAATAACCCGGGCCCCTGCAGTTTCCCTCAGACTAGGGAAATCCTGACTGACCCTCTACCTGGAGTTTAAACTGATGGTGTGCATGTCCAGGCCTCGAACCTCACCCTGTCTCCTGTTTTAACCCTAGGCTGATACCTCTGCCCTCCACCCAGTGAAGAGGTAATATTCCAATACCCACAGTAAGCACAGACAAGGATAAAGGAAAATATACACCACGCCGCAGTCACTCAGGAATACACTATAAATGTGCAGGGCAAAATAAATACAAATATAGGAAGGAGTAAATAAGACAGAGGAAAATACACCACCAGCAACGAATCTCCAACAACCAGCTCTCCACTCCAGACCGAGATAACAACGCACAAGACGGCGTCGCCCAATGATCAGGAGAACTATTTAAAGGCAATGGGAATGGCCCAGCTTCCAATCCGAGGATTAGGTAAATTAACCCCGGAACAGCTAGATAAAATCTAGCAGACACCAATGAGCAAATAGTGGTCAAAAGCGGAATTACCGCTGTCTGTCGGACGACCTGGTCTGAACAGCGTCCGACACGACAACAAGCTGTCGGCGCCGGAGAGACCATGGCATCAGAAGCTGCCAGGGACTGCGCCGGGAGGGTGAGTATGACGGGGGAGGGTGAGCATCGCGATATTCACCTGTCCCCGTTCCACCGCGGCGCGCCACTCAGTCTTCCGCGTCCTCTGGTTGTGACGTTCAGGTCAGAGGGCGCAATGGAACGGGAACAGGTGAATATCGCAAGTGCCGGTGTCCCCGCCTGCTCAGGACAAGAGGTGAGTATGTCATTTTTTTTAAAAAATCTCAGCAGCATATGGGGCAAATGTTTCTATGGAGCATCTTATGGGGCCATAATCAACCTTTGAGCAGCATTATATGGGGCAAATGTTTCTATGGAGCATCTTATGGGGCCATAATCAACCTTTGTGCAGCATTATATGGGGAAAATGTTTCTATGGAGCATCTTATGGGGCCATAATCAACCTTTGTGCATCATTATATGGGGCAAATGTTTCTATGGAGCATCTTATGGGGCCATAATCAACCTTTATGCAGCATTATATGGGGCAAATGTTTCTATTGAGCATCTTATGGGGCCATAATCAACCTTTGTGCAGCATTATATGGGGCATATTTTTGTATGGAACATCTTATGGGGCCCATCATAAACTTTATGGAGCATTATATGGGGCGTATTTTGTATGGAGCATTATATGGGGCGTATTTTGTATGGAGCATCTTATGGGGCTCCTGATTCAATATGGATATTCAAAAACACAACCTACTGATGTCTCAATTAATTTTACTTTTATTGGTACCTATTTTTATTTTTGAAATTTACCAGTAGCTGCTGCATTTCCTTCGCACCCTAGGCTTATTCTCCAGTCATTAAGTTTTCCCAGTTTTTTTGTGGCAAAATTAGGGGTCTCTGCTTACACTCGAGTATATACGGTATTATCATCTCATGTAGGCCTGACCTCAATCCTCCATTGAAATTCCTGAAAATACATAGTGTAGCATGGCTAAAGGGTGTGTAGTCGACGGGAAATATGTGTCGCATAGGTGGCTTCTTGCTCTAATGTAGCCCGGAGTATTTCTTTGTTGCACATAACCATGTATATGTATTTCAGGACCTGTGGTGATGTCAGACCACATGGCTAATCATGTGATGGGTTACTGGGTGTGGTTAGCTCTATATAAGACAGGCTAATGCTTAACACAGTGGATATGTGTGGAGGTGCTAGCCTCCAGTGGGTGTTAGGGCTCCAGGTCTGAGCCTGAAGGAATGGACAGTTGTTTTTCCTTTTGCCTAAGTTAAAGGCTATTTGTTTTTCTGTTTATGCTAACTGGTTTATGAAGCAATAAACCTCTGAACTTTTGTTGGAACCTGCCTCCTAAGTGTCAGCCGTCGCACCTGAGTGAGTGAAACCCCTACAATTGGTGGTAGACGTGCGGGCAGCGTTCCCAGTGGAGACGTAAGTCTATTTTTGAATGTCCTGGGTCAAGTCGGCTGTAAGCCAGCAAGCATTGCCGGGGAAAATGGAGGACCTGCTGAAACACTTGGTCCAGTTGCAGTCACAGCAGGAGCAACAGCAGCAGGTACAGCAAGAGACCAACAGGCTGTTGCAGTCACAGCAGCAGGAGACCAACAGGCTGTTGATGCAGCAGATACAACAGAGCCAGCAGGAGCAACGGCAGAGCCAGCAGGAGCAACGGCAGCAGATGCAGCTTCTGGCAACCACCATCCAGGGCAAGACGAGCGCCCCAACCCCAGGTTTGGCTGATGACACCCACGTCCGGAAGACGGTAAGACGCGCATTACAGAAAATGACTCCCGGAGATGATGTTGAGGCCTTCCTGACGGTGTTTGAGAGGGTCGCTGAGAGGGAAAAACTTCTGCCAGAGCAGTGGGCAGAGGTGTTGGCACCTTACCTGATGGGGGAACCTCAGAAGGCATACTATGATTTGACCTTGCAGGATGCCAAGGAGTATGACAAATTGAAAGCCGAGGTTCTCGCACGTTTGGGGGTGACACTGACTGTTAGGGCACAGCGAGTTCACTGCTGGGCCTATCACCGGGACAAACCGCCTTGCTCCCAAATGTTTGACCTGTTACACCTGGTCCAGAAATGGCTGCAGCCAGAGTCCTCTACGCCTGCACAGATGGTAGAACGGGTGATGATGGATCGGCTTGTGCATTCCCTCCCGAGGTCCATACAGACTTGGGTTGCCCAGGGTGATCCCCAGAATGCCGACGAACTGATCGGACTGGTCGAGAGGTACCAAGGGATGGAAGGCTCCTTTGGGAGGCAGCCCATGCCGTACTGGGGGTCCCAGAAAGCTGCTGAGTCCCAAAAAGGGGTGGCGCGTCCAAGGTCACAAAGGGCGGGGGAGGTGGTGCCCAAGGTCCCTACGGGTGATATTATTTGTTGGAGGTGCCACGGGCCAGGACATATAGCTGCCCGTTGTTCCCAGACCACTGAGCAGATGGACTGCAGCATGGGACGCCGTTGTTCATACTATGCGTATCCAGCCTGCAGTGTGAACTCTCCACCCAACGAGGGAGCTCAAGCGTGTCCCATAAAGGTGAACGGTCGAGCAGTCACGGCACTGTTAGACTCGGGGAGCCTAGTGACCCTGGTGAGGGCCACTTTTCCTCTCCACCTGCTCCTGGGAAAGAAGGTCGGAGTGCGGTGCATACATGGTGATGCAAAGGACTACCCTTTGGCCAGGGTGAACATTGAAACGGCATGTGGCACTGAGTCCCACATAGTCGGCATCGTGCAGGACTTGTTGCACCCTATAATTATTGGCCGAGATTTCTGTTTGTTTTGGGATTTGTGGGGAAAAGGTTCTGAGCTCCCTAGCAAGAGTAGGGAACCAATGAACCCTGGAAGGGTGTCGCCACACCCAGAGACAGACAGGTTTCCTTTTTGTGTTCTGGTTGGGGATGAGGAGGAAGTGTCCCCTGCATCTGACATTATGGAGTTAGAGGTAACCGGTCAAAATTTTGGCACTGCCCAACATAGGGACCCCACTCTGAGGGAAGCCTTTAATAATGTCACAGTTATTGACGGGGTGGTACAAGAGCCGGGGGCAGACACAAGATTTCCCCATTTTCTGATGAGTGGGGAGTTGTTGTACCGGGTCACGAAAATAAGGGAGGAGTTGGTAGAGCAGTTGGTAGTGCCGGGTCCATATAGACGGAAGGTGTTGGACATGGCCCATTCACACATCTTGGGTGGACACCTAGGGGTGGAAAAAACGCAGGAACGGGTTGTGCAGAGGTTCTATTGGCCTGGGTGTCACCGGGAAATAGTGAACTATTGCAGGTCCTGCCCTACATGTCAGCTAACTGCTCCCACTCCTCATTTCCGGAACCCCCTTGTGCCACTGCCCATTATTGAGGTGCCGTTCGAGAGAATTGCCATGGACTTGGTTGGTCCCTTAGTTAAATCAGCTCGGGGCCATCAGTATATATTAGTCATCCTGGACTATGCCACACGCTATCCTGAGGCAATTCCATTGAGAAATTCTTCCTCAAAGAGAATAGCCCACGAGTTGGTTCATGTCTTTTCCCGGACAGGTCTGCCGAAGGAGATCCTGACTGACCAGGGGACACCTTTCATGAGCAAGGTGATGAGGGAGTTATGCAAAGCCCTGAAAATCTCCCAGTTGAGGACCTCGGTGTACCATCCCCAGTCAGATGGCCTTGTTGAGAGATTTAACAAGACACTGAAGAGCATGCTGAGAAAAGCTATAGAGAAAGACGGTAGAGACTGGGATTGTCTCTTACCCTATCTGATGTTTTCCATTCGAGAAGTTCCACAGGCCTATACAGGGCTCTCACCGTTTGAGCTTCTATATGGCCGACATCCGCGAGGACTCCTGGATATAGCCAGGGAAACCGAAGTCACGCCCCACAGAAGCGTCATTGAGCATTTGGCCCTGATGCAGCAGAGGATTGCAAAGGTGATGCCTATCGTGAAAGAACACCTCCTCCAGGCACAAGAAGCTCAGGCCAGAGTCTACAACCGGTCTGCAAGAGTGAGGCAGTTCAATCCGGGAGACCGAGTTCTTGTGTTAGTTCCGACGGTGGAAAGCAAGTTCTTGGCCAAATGGCAAGGGCCATATGAGGTTGTCGAGAAACTTGGTGAAGTAAATTATAAAATTCACCAACCAGGAAGACGGAAACCATTCCAAGTATACCATGTCAACCTCATCAAGCCGTGGCAAGATAGAGAGCCGACAGTAACTCCATCGTTGTTAAGCAACCCAGAAGGTGAGGTTGGAGCAGTTACTATAGCGGAGACGCTATCGAAGACCCAGAAACAGCAGTGCTGGGAGTTACTCCAGAAAAACAGGGACCTGTTTTCAGAGTTGCCAGGACACACGAAGGTCATAGAGCACGAGGTCCTAACAGAGCCACAAGTGCGGGTGAACGTGAAACCCTATCGTATTCCTGAGGCTCGTCGAGAAGTTATCTCCAAGGAAGTGGAGCGTATGTTGAAGCTTGGAGTCATTGAGGAATCCAAGAGCGGTTGGTCGAGCCCAATTGTCCTGGTCCCAAAACCTGATGGAGAGTGGAGGTTTTGCAACGACTATCGGAAGTTGAATGAGGTCTCAAGTTTGACGCTTATCCCATGCCCCGCGTTGATGAGCTCATCGAAAGGCTTGGGCACGCCAGATATATATCCACCTTGGATTTGACAAAGGGGTATTGGCAGATCCCCATGGCACAGGAAGCCAAGGAGAAGACAGCCTTTTCAAAACCTGATGGATGCTTCCAGTATGTCCAGATGCCGTTTGGTCTACAGGGAGCTCCGGCGACCTTCCAGAGGGCTATGGATAGAGTCCTTGCACCCCATAAGGCCTACGCTGCTGTGTACCTAGATGATATCGTCATCTTTAGCCCGGACTGGGAGAGTCATCTGGAGAAAGTCCAAGCGGTGTTTGATGCTCTAAGAGAGGCGGGGTTTACAATAAACCCGAAGAAGTGTGCCTTGGGTAAGGAAGAAGCCAAATACCTAGGCTATATAGTGGGTCGTGGAGAAATAAAGCCCCAAATCAGGAAAGTGGAGGCAATCCAAACATGGCCGAAACCACTCTCCAAAAAGCAAGTTAAAACCTTTCTGGGAATCGTGGGATATTACAGGAGGTTCATCCCGAACTTCGCCACAGTGGCTGCGCCTGTGACTGATCTGCTAAAGGGGACAAATCGGTGATGGTTAAATGGTCCGAAGAGACAGAGTCAGCCTTCCAAGAGTTGAAAGGGGCTCTATGTAAGCAGCCCGTTCTGATGGCACCGGACTTCAAGAAAGAATTTATTCTTCAGACAGATGCCTCAGATGTTGGGGTAGGAGCAGTCCTTTCCCAAGAGCTACATGGGGAGGAGCATCCTATTCTCTATCTGAGTAGAAAGCTGTCCTCATCTGAGAAGAACTACTCAGTCGTAGAAAAAGAGTGTTTGGCCATAAAGTGGGCGGTGGACACGTTACGGTACTATCTGCTGGGTCGTAAATTCAGACTAATATCTGACCATGCCCCACTTAGATGGATGAGGGAAACAAAAGGTAGAAATGCTAGGGTCACCCGTTGGTTCTTAGCCTTGCAGGACTTCAGTTTCCATGTGGAACATAGGGCCGGAAAGCTGCACGGTAATGCGGATGCCCTATCAAGAATCCCTTGTTTAGTGGGGGAAAGTGCCAAGCCCCACGGCTTTAGGCAGA
This sequence comes from Ranitomeya variabilis, assembly GCF_051348905.1. NCBI lineage: Eukaryota > Metazoa > Chordata > Amphibia > Anura > Dendrobatidae > Ranitomeya > Ranitomeya variabilis. The sequence goes on from NC_135233.1 coordinate 834,135,569, forward strand.
GGGGGGAGGTATGTAGCATGGCTAAAGGGTGTGTAGTCGACGGGAGATATGTGTCGCATAGGTGGCTTCTTGCTGTAATGTAGCCCGGAGTATTTCTTTGTTGCACATAACCATGTATATGTATTTCAGGACCTGTGGTGATGTCAGACCACATGGCTAATCATGTGATGGGTTACTGGGTGTGGTTAGCTCTATATAAGACAGGCTAATGCTTAACACAGTGGATATGTGTGGAGGTGCTAGCGCTCCAGGTCTGAGCCTGAAGGAATGGACAGTTGTTTTTCCTTTTGCCTACGTTAAAGGCTATTTGTTTTTCTGTTTATGCTAACTGGTTTATGAAGCAATAAACCTCTGAACTTTTGTTGGAACCTGCCTCCTAAGTGTCAGCCGTCGCACCTGAGTGAGTGAAACCCCTACAATAGTCTAAAAAGAGCATGCTCTCTTGTACAGACATTGTACAGTTGTATGAAGTAGTAACAAACCTGTTCAAGGTTCTAACCTGTAAGTCAATACCACTGTAAAGACCATCATAATATAAACCATATGTAGGCAAAAACGTGAAAATTATACATTTTCATCTTTTTATGGCTAGCGTATAAATATTATGTTTAGCTAGACATCGCAATAAGCCATTATTTGCATTGTGTCTTATGCTGTGCAGTTTTAGGTACCAGAGGCATATTTCTGCCGTCTGAATTAAATGGCTAGTGACGGCACACTACACTGTCATTATCCTGCCGGAATAGACTATGCGGCACAGACACACAGTGTGGTTAGGTTCTGGTGCCGCGAGTCTCTGCAATAAACAGCAAACAGCTCTCGAGTGTAAATAGTGAATGGTATACATTAAAACAGCCACAGATTTCACAGCCAAGAAATCCGAAACTATTCAATATCCTGGAAAAAAAGGCACAATTAACAAGCTAAATTTAGTATCCGTAGAGGAACAAAGGAGCTTCCTGTGTTTTTCCCAAAGGGTAGAAAAACTTCATTTTATCCTCAACGCTTCAGTGAATAATCAATACTCATCAGCAACTAAATCGCTCTTTCAGTCTTTGAAAATGTAGCATTTTAGAAAGCTTTCTAATCCCTCGAAGTTTTTAAGATCTGTGCTTGTTGTTAATGAAGACAAGCATGCAAGCTTTACATTCAGGGCTGGAAACCTGTCCTGCTCATATCCACACAAGGATGCACGCACGGATTTGGATCCGTAGATCAGAGGCTGGTCCAGATGATGAATAACATGTAAGACCAACTTGGCATTTTCATGTAACTGCAGCTCTTATATTTAGGCAGGTAAATAGGCAGCATTCCCACACAGAAGTCTGGTAAACTAGTCAGTCCTTCCAATGAGGGGGCATTCTGCATTGACTCATTACTACTCCATGATAAGGCCAGTTTATCATGCTAAAGCGGGTGCACGGTCCTCTTCAAGAAGGCAGAGTCATATGTTTGGCTTCATCCGATCACAAACCTGCTGGCACTGGAATGGCAGGCTGCCTTCATAGAAGTTGGATGATTGTAAGCCTGGCAGTAAAACAGCTGCTTGTTTATCCCATATCTTCCAATGAAAAGTAGTGAACTCTAGTAATCTGCTCCATATGCCTGCTAACCAGACAACCACGGCATTGGAAAATAGGTCAATGCTTATGAAAACAAACCCTTTGGCTGAACACTCCACAGCACCGCTCAGCATGCGGCCTGCAGAGACACATGGTAGGGAAGCAATGTAATGTTTAACAAAACTAATTATCACACTGAAAGTTATAAACTGGTTAACAGAATTGGACTTGTTTTTTTCTGTTCAGCTACAGTGTGTCTTTCTAAACTGAAAATAAAAAAAAAGATTTTCAGTAGGACAGAATAAAGATATCAGAAACAGTACAAGGCCAAGCAGAAAAAAAATAGAAAATATTATTTTATGAAAAAAAAAAAATCAAAACATGACAAAAAGAGAACACTGTTCAATTCAGGACCGTTGCAGGGTGCGGGCTGCTAATGAGCCTCAAAAGTAGGCAGCTAAAGCAACTATTTTAAAAAGAATCCTGACCTTGCTGGTAGAAATTCGTTTGGCTGTTTCAGAGAAATCCATAGTTGAACTTCCATGCTAGAGTTGCAAGTGAAGTGGATCGCTCACTGCCCTTCCAGCTCTCCCGCCGCTCACTGCCCTTCCAGCTCTCCCGCCGCTCACTGCCCTTCCAGCTCTCCCGCCGCTCACTGCCCTTCCAGCTCTCCCGCCGCTCACTGCCCTTCCAGCTCTCCTGCCTCTATTCCTACACTACGACTGCTGCCTGCCTCCTATTTTGCAAAGTCCTGTCTCATCATCACCATATGGAATAGTATGGACACTTTTATATTTGAGGTAGTAAGATATGTTTATTTGGCCTCTTTAGCTACAGAAGAGTTAGGGTACTGTCACACTCTGCAACTTTCCAACGATCACGACCAGCGATACGACCTGGCTGTGATCGTTAGAAAGTCATTGTGTGGTCGCTGGAGAGCTGTCACACAGACCGCTCTCCAGCGACCAACGATGCCGAGGTCCCGGGTAACCAGGGTAAACATCGGGTTACTAAGCGCAGGGCCGCGCTTAGTAACCCGATGTTTACCCTGGTTACCAGCGTAAAAGTAAAAAAAAAAAAACGTACATACTCACATTCCGGTGTCCGTCAGGTCCCTTGCTGTCTGCTTCCCGCTCTGACTGAGTGCCGCCGTAAAGTGAAAGCAGATCACAGCGGTGACGTCACCGCTGTGCTCTGTACTGCCTTACGGCCGGGAGTCAGTCAGAGCGGGAAGCAGACGGCAAGGGACCTGAAAGACACCGGAATGTGAGTATGTACGTTTTTTTTTTTTTTTACTTTTACGCTGGTAACCAGGGTAAACATTGGGTTACTAAGCGCGGCCCTGCGCTTAGTAACCCGATGTTTACCCTGGTTACAAGCGAACGCATCGCTGGATCGCTGTCACACACAACGATCCAGCGATGACAGCGGGAGATCCAGCAACGAAATAAAGTTCCAAACGATCTGCTACGACGTACGATTCTCAGCAGGGTCCCTGATCGCTGCTGCGTGTCAGACACAGCGATATCGTATGGATATCGCTGGAACGTCACAGATCGTACCGTCGTAGCGATCAAAGTGCCACTGTGTGACAGTACCCTAACTGTACTTTGCTAGTGGCCAGGCGGCCAAAGATTTACATTTTCTCAGTGATTCATTGTTTTGCTGTATAAATAATTAAGCAGATTGCAGTCATCTACTGTGTGAGTGAAAATTATTGTTTGTTCTAACCATCTTATGCAAACTTATATATGCAGATACACAGTATATATTGTGTATACTGTACATACAATTATACTTTTTAAAGCTAGCCACCTCCTAAACCTCTCTGCTTTTGATTGACTTCAAAGTAGAAGGCAGCAATCCAGAATATAATGGAGATGTTGCCACTAATAGGACAGGGCAATTTACTGAAAATTGAACATCCATTGTTGAAAATAATATTTTGGCCTACGACATATGACTGACTTAAACATAATTTTCTTAGGTATCAAGCACAGTTATAATCAGGACAGAACACGTGATTATGCTACAGCGCAGGTGCCACGGCTGGCAGCTGCCTGACAAAGGTTTTTTTTCTTGAGTATGTACAGGTATTCATTATGCCAGTCAGTGAAGGATCTGTGACCGGTTAGTAGTCTGCATTATGAATAGCTAATCAGAGCACCACATGAAGACCCCTACAGGCTGCCCCGGAGCACAAGCATATCAATAACTGAAAATAAAGATTAAACAACAACCACAAGACAGATTTCATCAACCCAGGTATCATTTTAATCAGTAGAACGGCGCCCACCTGACACTGTGTGTAGGTTACTGTGCACAATCCTGCTGACAGGTTCCCTTTAAGAGTTTATGGGGATAGTCAGTTTATAGATTCCCAGCAGCAGAAGCATAAGACACCCATCAATAATTTTGAAATAAGGCACTGGGCGCATTTGTATAGCCCTTGAACAAGAATTTGTTGGGTTATTTATTATTCAGAAATACGAATGGAAAATGAGCATCTAGTCAAATCAGTGGTGTCATGTTGCTAAAGTGGGTTTTGGATTTTTGAAAGAGCAGTGAACCGATCACTGCAGGGAGCGTTCCCCACATGTCTATAAAATGTGAGCATGTAAAGTTTACCTCCAGATATACAGAAAAGGATTATTGCACCATAATTCATCTTGTAAATTCCTTACATCGCCTGCTAGGCTTCTATCTCTAGCAGAGGAGCTAGCGCTGACTGCAATGTGATTCTACAGAGCTGGCACCTCTGGAACCTATGACACGGCACAGACCAGTCCATGGGGCTATTCACTCCTGCACAAGAATTTGGGTGGTTGGAAATTATTAACACCTTCAAATTAAAAAGCGGGTTTGCACAATGTTTGCAGTAACCGTCGTGCCCTAGCTCTGTTGTGTCCTGGGCAGATGTGTAAACCTACTTTGCAAATAAGTCCCCCCTGACGAAGGATTAATATCCAAAATGCGAGTCGGGGTGCATTAAGGTAGAGTGTGTATATTTCCCTCTCAATGCACTTTGCACTTTGGTTGGTACACTTTAGTGGTTTGTCCCACTGAATTTTACGGCGGGCGGCACCTTGCACTTTATATGCTACAGTGCTGCATATGTGGAGATACGTACAGTATATGCTGTGCTGAACTGCATATAGGCCGGTATATGGCATCTTTTGCATCTTATATGATATATTGCTGCATATGTGGTAACATGTATGTGCTGTGCTGATAGGCCGGTATAAGGCATCTTTTGGGATTTGCCACTGCTATTTTGCACATTTCTTTAACCCCTTTCTGTCATTAGACGTACTATTCCGTCCATGTGGGGTGGGCCCTACTTCCCAAGGACGGAATAGTACGTCATACGCGATCGGCCGCGCTCACGGGGGGAGCGCGGCCGATCGCGGCCGGGTGTCAGCTGCATATCGCAGCTGACATCCGGCACTATGTGCCAGGAGCGGTCACGGACCGCCCCCGGCACATTAACCCCCGGCACACCGCGATCAAACATGATCGCGATGTGCCGGCGGTGCAGGGAAGCATCGCGCAGGGAGGGGGCTCCCTGCGGGCTTCCCTGAGCCCCCCGCAGCAACGCGATGTGATCGCGTTGCTGCGAGGGTCTTGCCTCCCTCCCTGCCTGCTCCAGACCCGGATCCAAGATGGCCGCGGATCCGGGTCCTGCAGGGAGGGAGGTGGCTTCACAGAAGCCTGCTCAGAGCAGGTACTGTGAAGCAGCCTGCACTTCTCGCAGATCGGTGATCTGTCAGAGTGCTATGCAAACTGGCAGATCACCGATCTGTATTGTCCCCCCCTGGGGCAAAGTAAAAAAGTAAAAAAAAAAATTTCCAAATGTGTAAAAAAAAATAAAAAAAAAAATATTCCAAAATAATGGAAAAAAAAAAAAAATATTATTCCCATAAATACATTTCTTTATCTAAATAAAATAAAAAAAACAATAAAAGTACACATATTTAGTATCGCCGCGTCCGTAACGACCCGACCTATAAAACTGGCCCACTAGATAACCCCTTCAGTAAATACCGTAAGAAAAAAAAAAAAAAAACGAGGCAAAAAACAACGCTTTATTATCATACCGCCGAACAAAAAGTGGTATAACACGCGATCAAAAAGACTGATATAAATAACCATGGTACCGCTGAAAACGTCATCTTGTCCCGCAAAAAACGAGCCACCATACAGCATCATCAGCAAAAAAATAAAAAAGTTATAGTCCTGAGAATAAAGCGATACCAAAATAATTATTTTTTCTATAAAATAGTTTTTATCGTATAAAAGCGCCAAAACATAAAAAAAATGATATAAATGAGATATCGCTGTAATCGTACTGACCCGACGAATAAAACTGCTTTATCAATTTTACCAAACGTGGAACGGTATAAACGCCTCCCCAAAAAGAAATTCATGAATAGCTGGTTTTTGATCACTCTGCCTCAAAAAAATCGGAATAAAAAGCGATCAAAAAATGTCACGTGTCCGAAAATGTTACCAATAAAAACGTCAACGCATCCCGCAAAAAACAAGATCTCACATGACTCTGTGGACTCAAATATGGAAAAATTACAGCTCTCAAAATGTGGTAACAAAAAAAATATTTTTTGCAATGAAAAGCGTCTTTCAGTGTGTGACGTCTCTCAATCATAAAAATCCGCTAAAAAACCCGCTATAAAAGTAAATCAAACCCCCCTTCATCACCCCCTTAGTTAGGGAAAAATAAAAAAATAAAAAAATGTATTTATTTCCATTTTCCCATTAGGGTTAGGGTTAGGGCTAGAGTTAGGACTAGAGTTAGGGCTAGGGTTAGGGTTAGTGCAAGGGTTAGGGCTAGGGTTAGGGCTAGGGTTGGGGCTAGGGTTGGGGCTAGGGTTAGGGCTAGGGTTGGGGCTAGGGTTAGGGCTAGGGTTAGGGCTAGGGTTGGGGCTAGGGTTAGGGCTAGGGTTAGGGTTGGGGCTAGGGTTAGGGATAGGGTTAGGGCTAGTGTTAGGGCTAGTGATAGGGCTAGGGTTATTGCTAGGGTTAGGGCTAGGGTTGGGGCAAGGGTTGGGGCTACAGTTAGGGTTGGGGCTAAAGATAGGGTTAGGGTTTGGATTACATTTACGGTTGGGAATAGGGTTGGGTGTGTCTGGGTTAGAGGAGTGGTTAGGGTTACTGTTGGGATTAGGGTAAGGGGTGTGTTTGGATTAGGGTTTCAGTTATAATTGGGGGGTTTCCACTGTTCGGGCACATCAGGGGCTTTCCAAACGGAAAATGGCATCCGATCTGAAATCCAGCCAATTCTGCGTTGAAAAAGGAAAACAGTGCTCCTTCCCTTCCGAGCTCTCCCGTGTGCCCAAACAGGGGTTTACCCCAACATATGGGGTATCAGCGTACTCAGGACAAATTGGACATCATCTTTTGGGGTCCAATTTCTCCTGCTACCCTTGGGAAAATACAAAACTGGGGGCCAAAAAATAAGTTTTGTGGGAAAAAAAAGATTTTTTATTTTCACGGCTCTGCGTTGTAAACTGTAGTGAAACACTTGGGGGTTCAAAGTTCTCACAACACATCTAGATAAGTTCCTTGGGGGGTCTAATTTCCGATATGGGGTCACTTGTGGGGGGTTTGTACTGTTTGCGTACATCAGGGGCTCTGCAAATGCAACGTGACGCCTGCAGACCAATCCATTTAAGTCTGCATTCCAAATGGCGCTTCTTCCCTTCCGAGCTCTGTCATGCGCCCAAACAGTGGTTCCCCCCCACATATGGGGTATCAGCATACTCAGGACAAATTAGACAACAACTTTTTGGGTCCAATTTATCCTGATACCCTTGTGAAAATACAAAACTGGGGGCTAAAAAATCATTTTTGTGAAAAAAAAAAAAAGAATTTATTTTCACGGCTCTGCGTTATAAACTGTAGTGAAACACTTGGGGGTTCAAAGTTCTCACAACACATCTAGATAAGTTCCTTGGGGGGTCTAGTTTCCAATATGGGGTCAATTGTGGGGGGTTTGTACTGTTTGGGTACATCAGGGGCTCTGCAAATGCAACGTGACGCCTGCAGACCAATCCATTTAAGTCTGCATTCCAAATGGCGCTCCTTCCCTTCCGAGCTCTGTCATGCGCCCAAACAGTGGTTCCCCCCCACATATCGGGTATCAGCATACTCAGGAAAAATTGGACAACAAATTTTGGGGTCCAATTTATCCTGTTACCCTTGTGAAAATACAAAACTGGGGGCTAAAAAATCATTTTTGTGAAAAAAAAAAAGAATTTATTTTCACGGCTCTGCGTTATAAACTGTAGTGAAACACTTGGGGGTTCAAAGTTCTCACAACACATCTAGATAAGTTCCTTGGGGGGTCTAGTTTCCAATATGGGGTCACTTGTGGGGGTTTGTACTGTTTGGGTACATCAGGGGCTCTGCAAATGCAACGTGACGCCTGCAGACCAATCCATTTAAGTCTGCATTCTAAATGGCGCTCCTTCCCTTCCGAGCTCTGTCATGCGCCCAAACAGTGGTTCCCCCCCACATATCGGGTATCAGCATACTCAGGACAAATTGGACAACAAATTTTGGGGTCCAATTTATCCTGTTACCCTTGTGAAAATACAAAACTGGGGGCTAAAAAATCATTTTTGTGAAAAAAAAAAAAGAATTTATTTTCACGGCTCTGCGTTATAAACTGTAGTGAAACACTTGGGGGTTCAAAGCTCTCAAAACACATCTAGATAAGTTCCTTAGGGGGTCTACTTTCCAAAATGGTGTCACTTGTGGGGGGGTTTAATGTTTAGGCACATCAGTGGCTCTCCAAACGCGACATGGCATCCCATCTTAATTCCAGTCAATTTTGCATTGAAAAGTAAAATAGCGCTCCTTCCCTTCCGAGCTCTGCTATGCGCCCAAACAGTGGTTTACCCCCACATATGGGGTATCGTCGTACTCAGGACAAATTGCACAACAACTTTTGTGCTCTAATTTCTTCTCTTACCCTTGGGGAAATAAAAAAATGGGGGCGAAAAGATCATTTTTGTGAAAAAATATGATTTTTTATTTTTACGGCTCTGCATTATAAACTTCTGTGAAGCACTTGTTGGGTCAAAGTGCTCACCACACATCTAGATAAGTTCCTTAGGGGGTCTACTTTCCAAAATGGTGTCACTTGTGGGGGGTTTCAATGTTTAGGCACATCAGGGGCTCTCCAAATGCAACATGGCGTCCCATCTCAATTCCAGTCAATTTTGCATTGAAAAGTCAAATGGCGCTCCTTTCCTTCTGAGCTCTGCCATGCGCCCAAACAATGGATTACCCCCACATATGGGGTATCAGCATACTCAGGACAAATTGTACAACAAATTTTGGGGTCTATTTTCTCCTGTTACCCTTGGTAAAATAAAACAAATTGGATCTGAAATAAATTTTGTGTGAAAAAAAGTTAAATGTTCATTTTTATTTAAACATTCCAAAAATTCCTGTGAAACACCTGAAGGGTTAATAAACTTCTTGAAAGTGGTTTTGAGTACCTTGAGGGGTGCAGTTTTTAGAATGGTGTCACACCTGGGTATTTTCTATCATATAGACCCCTCAAAATGACTTCAAATGAGATGTGGTCCCTAAAAAAAAATGGTGTTGTAAAAATGAGAAATTGCTGGTCAACTTTTAACCCTTATAACTCCGTCACAAAAAAAAATTTTGGTTCCAAAATTGTGCTGATGTAAAGTAGACATGTGGGAAATGTTACTTATTAAGTATTTTGCGTGACATATGTCTGTGATTTAAGGGCATAAAAATTAAAAGTTGGAAAATTGCGAAATTTTCAAAATTTTCGCCAAATATTCGTTTTTTTCACAAATAAACGCAACTTATATCGAAGAAATTTTACCACTATCATGAAGTACAATATGTCACGAGAAAACAATGTCAGAATCGCCAAGATCCGTTGAAGCGTTCCAGAGTTATAACCTCATAAAGGGACAGTGGTCAGAATTGTAAAAATTGGCCCGGTCATTAACGTGCAAACCACCCTTGGGGGTGAAGGGGTTAAATTTGCACACATATTAAGGCACTTTTTGGTATTTGCCATTGCTATTTTTGCACATTTTCAGTTTGCAAACATGTCATTGCACCTTATATTTTTTGCACATGTGATATGATGATTATTATCACTTATTTTAATTGATTAATATAGGTTACGGTATATATATGATATAAACATCTTTTCATATGCAAAATATATATCACATATTTTTGCCTTTTTGTGACGGTTTATTTTATTTTAGTTTTTATGAATACACTATTTGAGGGATACACTACCTTTTTATGTAGACATATATAAATACAAACTGGGTCAGCCTCTACCACATTTTAATTATTATATTTTTGTTCTGTTGTGCGCACAATGTGTTATATTGTATTTGCCAATTACATATAATAAAGGCATTTTATATCTGTTCTCTGCTTGGTGGTTTTTCTGGGTATTTCTGTATATTGGTTGTGGTTGTCCCTTCCTCCTTATGTAAGTGGTCTCTCCACATTGTCTCTCCATAGAGCACCAATCACTGGCATATGTTAAAAATTGTACTAATATTGCTGGCTATTGAGTTATCACTGGTGAAAGTAGTCGGTATATCTGTGGTTGCATTTAAGTCTAAAGGAGGAAGATTGGATCAAAGGTCACTAACTGCCAGTGTTTGAGATCTGCGTGGTAATCCCTATTAACATCAGATTGGTGGGGACCAACAAATCAAGTGTTTATTTCCTGGGATCCTGCAAGTAACACAAATGATAGTCGCGTGTTCATGGATAGGACTCGTTAGACTTTGTGCACCAGCACAGCATCCTTTGTTCTGGTGCCCACGTAGCCCAAGATGCTCCAAACTTAGTATGAGGCACATTTTACTCCATCATACCTTGGTTTCAGTCTGGAGTATGAATATCCAGCTTTTAGCACCCATACATGTTATATGGTTAAATGAGAGATCCTGGCGTCATTCAGCTACTACTAGGGATAATGTCCAATGAACCATTTATAGCTGCCAGGGAATTAGGAGTCATGCAAATGAAAAAGAGCTATAGAGAGATGAACAAAAATGGTGTGGATTCTAGAAGCCATGTTAATCAATTGGCACAGAATATTGTGCTAATTTAGACGAAATTCAGGCGAAACTGACACCTGGAAGAAATTCTAGCATGCTGTTGCTCTCTGACTTTGTTGGAATGTCAGCGGTCACTGATTGGCTGCAGGGTTTGCATCACATAGTATCGTAAGCCCCATGACAGCAGGTCCCCACATCCCTGGAACGGCACCCACATCGGAGGGGAGTGTAGCTGCCATTACTTTACAGAATTATGGTGATTGAGAAGTAGTGGACAACCCATTAAATAACACAAATGTTATTCCAGAGTGGATAGTCACAGTCCAGACGTCTGTGCACTGATTCGATAGTAACTGACAACAATTTGCATTCAGCATCATACTCATTACATCGGCAAGTGATTACTGCAGAAAATTACCTTCCATCTTTGTGTAGATAACAAGATTTCCATTCACAAGACCGGCGTACAAGCTTCGGGGAATGCTTGCAAGACTCATGACGGTGGCTTTTTCTGGCGTAAAAAAGTGTCGCAAACGAACCTTTTTTGAGCCCTGGCTGCTTTTGTAAACACATATACTGGAAAAAAACAAGGATTTTAAAATATGAGTCTCTGAATATTTCACAGATCAAATAATCTACAGTTGTGGTTTGAATTACTTTCATTACAACTTTTTATTTTTTTTTCTGAACAGGATTACGGGAGTGTCCATCTTGCCTCGGCTTCTGTTAACAGGCATGTTTTACATCAGTCACAAACATATTCAGTGTACAGTTTTCTATGGTTTATCAATGCCTATGGGAGTGTTTTAGGTATTGCCTTTAACCAAAGATCATTGCGAAGGGAGAGGGAAGAGGTGAGCTGTGACCTTCAACTATTCTGAATGTATTAACAACGTCCATAAAAAGGTGTGCTCTCTTATTGTAATCCAACCTGCGATGACGATGACATGACCACTTAGACTGCCTCTGCTTGTCCTGAAGAGATCAGTATCATCTTGAGGGCCAGTAGACAGAGTGAAAATTGCTCGATTTATATAACACCCACACTAATGAAATATATTATATATATATATATATATATATATATATATATATATATATATATATATATATATATACACACACACACACACACATACACACACAGTACAGACCAAAAGTTTGGACACACATTCTCATTTAAAGATTTTTCTGTATTTTCATGACTATGAAAATTGTACACTCACACTGAAGGCATCAAAGCTATGAATTAACACATGTGGAATTATATACTTAACAAAAAAGTGTGGAACAACTGAAATTATGTCTTATATTCGAGGTTCTTCAAAGTAGCCACCTTTTGCTTTGATGACTGCTTTGCACACTCTTGGCATTCTCTTGATGAGCTTCAAGAGGTAGTCACCGGGAATGGTTTCACTTCACAGGTGTGCCCTGTCAGGTTTAATAAGTGGGATTTCTTGCCTTATAAATGGGGTTGGGACCATCAGTTGTGTTGTGCAGAAGTCTGGTGGATACACAGCTGATAGTCCTACTGAATAGACTGTTAGCTGCTTTTTTCTTACCATAATACAAATTCTAAGTAAAGAAAAACGAGTGGCCATCATTACTTTAAGAAATGAATGTCAGTCAGTAAGAAAAATTGGGAAAACTTTCAAAGTGTCCCCAAGTGTAGTGGCAAAAACCATGAAGCGCTACAAAGAAACTGGCTCACATGAGGACCGCCCCAGGAAAGGAAGACCAAGAGTCACCTCTGCTTCTGAGGGTAAGTTTATCCAAGTCACCAGCCTCAGAAATCGCAGGTTAACAGCAGCTCAGATTAGAGACCAGGTCAATGCCACACAGAGTTCTAGCAGCAGACACATCTCTACAACAACTGTTAAGAGGAGACTTTGTGCAGCAGGCCTTCATGATAAAATAGTTGATAGGAAACCACTGCTAAGGACAGGCAACAAGCAGAAGAGACTTGTTTGGGCTAAAGAACACAAGGAATGGACATTAGACCAGTGGAAATTTGTGCTTTTGTCTGATGAGTCCAAATTTGAGATCTTTGGTTTCAACCACTGTGTCTTTGTGTGACGCAGAAAAGGTGAACGGATGGACTCTACATGCCTGGTTCCCACCATGAACCGTGGAGAAGGAGGTGTGATGGTGTGGGGGTGCTTTGCTTGTTCCACTGTTGGGGATTTATTCACAATTGAAGGCATACTGAACCAGCATGGCTAGCACAGCATCTTGCAGCGGCATGGCTATTCCATTCGGTTTGCGTTTAGTTGGACCATCATTTATTTTTCAACAGGACAATGACCCCAAACACACCTCCAGCCTGTGTAAGAGCTATTTGACCAAGAAGGAGAGTGATGGGGTGCTACGCCAGATGACCTGGCCTCCACAGTCACCAATCGAGATGGTTTGGGGTGAGCTGGACCGCTGAGTGAAGGCAAAAGGGCCTGCTTCAAGATTGTTGGAAGACCATTTCCGGTGACTACCTCTTGAAGCTCATCAAGAGAATACCAAGAGTGTGCAAAGCAGTCATCAAAGCAAAAGGTAGCTACTTTGAAGAACCTAGAATATAAGACATAATTTCAGTTGTTTCACACTTTTTTGTTAAGTATATAATTCCACATGTGTTAATTCATAGTTTTGATGCCTTCAGTGTGAACGTACAACTTTCATAGTCCTGAAAATACAGAAAAATCTTTAAATGAGATTTATCACACACACACAGCACCGTTTCTGCACAGTTAGGATATTTTCAAAAATAGAATTGTTAACTATTTATGCTTATTAGGTACCAAAATGCAATGTGGATTATAAAAAGAGAACTCTAAATCAAAATCATTATTTCTTCTACGTACATGCACACAGTTTTTAAAGGAATTTGGCATGGATCTTCCAAGGATGTAGGTTTGCATTTTGATAATTGACACAAATAAACTATTAACTCTGCTATTTTTAATGAATTTTTACTTTGCAGTACCTGCCTACAGACGTACATAGAAATACACACGTCAATTAAATGCTATCACTTATATACAAGCTTATAGATTTTGCAAGTGGAAATGTTGTGCTCTTGAAAAGATCTGTAGGTACTAATAATACTACAGTGTTAGGATTTAAGACATCTGGTCTAGGAATATTAATATGCATATATATGTTATAAATAGTAGTAGCTAGGCAACCAGAAAAGTTGAAAGTCCTTCACTTCAATTAGCCTCAATTCTGTATCTTTAGCAAACCATGCAAATTTACTTCAAGATGTTGTTACTTTTGGAGGGAAGATATATAAAACTGCACAATCCCTGATAAGATATTAGTTTAGCAGCCATAAACTAATCTCTGACATTCCCCATCCCAATGGATGACATTTACCTTCCCTCCTCCATGCCCAGGCAAATTGTGGGCACATCTGGTGCTCGTGTAGTATCACTCTCGGTATCTGGGACATCGCCTAATACTTTGTGTTTTTCTTCCTCAGGGACATAGACCATGCAGAGTATTCGTGACTCTACGTTGAAACATTCTATCACCTTCGGGCTACGGTTGTGAAGTGAAACAACAGCGATCTGACCCATCTGATTAGTGCAGCTGCCAATCTAAACACAACAGGAAACAAACAAAAGCCAGGGCATGATTTCAGCAGCGTAACATGCGGAGAACTCATTCATTATTTATTCAGCCATTTATTTTCTGTGTTTTAGACCTCCCAGAAGGAATGTACACCAGGTCTACCATTGTACCTGAAAGGCTGGAGTCATAACTCATTTTTCATCTATGGTACATTTAGGGTCTGTGCACATGTTTCATTTTTGTAGAGTTAATGTTGCTTTTTTTTTGTTCAGATTTGTTACAAAACCTGAAGGGTTTCCTGATGCCAACAGTAAATGAGATTATCAAAGTCTTCTGCACATGTTGCTTATTTTTCTACTTTTGCAGATTTTCAGCAGATATAAATCTGCTGCATGTTCCACAGTTTTTCCTGCAGATTTCACCCATACTAATGACGAAGGGGAAAATCTGCATAAAAAATGTGCATAAATTCGCGCATTTTACGCAACGTTTTTCCTACCAAGAGATGCAGAAATTTCTGCTGCAAATAATACTTCATGTGTGCACATACCCTTAGGCCATGTTCATATGTTTTTTTTTGCAGGCAAAACCCGCTCTCTTGGCAGTAAAGAAGCTGCTTACAAAAAGCAGGTTTTGGTGCATTTTTGCTGCTTTTTTGTTTCTGGTGCAGATTACCGTACATGAGTTTTATCTACTGTACATGTTTAATAAGGTTCGTTTCCTTCAGTAAAAAAGACACAGTTGGCATTATCAGGTTCTCATCACTTTCTATGGTGAGTAAACGCTGCAAAGACGCTGAAAGAATTGACATCCTGCAGATTTAAAAAAAATAAAAATACAGCAGTTTTTCAGTTCAGTGAGGGAAAAAAATCATATGCGTGCATGAGATTCCTGAAATCTCATACCTTTTGCTGATACTGTAAAAAGCAGTTTTAAATCTGCATTTAATAAAAGCACAACAAAAAAAAAACACTCTACTAAAACGCAATGTGTGAACATAACCTTAGAGTGTATGCCAGGAAAGCTCCCAAAATACACGCTAGACCAGAAGTCCATAAACCTCTGTTACCAGATGGAGGCCACAAAGTGTCCTCCTGGCCCATTCTGGATAAAATACATCAGTATCCTGCAGGGAAAGAAAGGGATATGAATAGTGGAGTAGACAGCGCTATTTTAAACTTAAAAGAGAAACTGTTGATTGCAAGTGTGAAGATGAGAAACTTTGCTATATATCCCACTAAAGAAAAATGCTTATTACTCCACTTTCTCTGAATTCACTGCTGAAATCTGTCTTCAGTGAAGACAGGCTTTTAGGTGACAGAGATCAGATTACAGCTGAAGTTATAGAAGTCTATGGAGAGAGAGAAATAGGAAGGAGAAGGAAGAAGACGACTACACATGCTCAGAAGATGCAGGATACAAATCAGAAGTTGTGTTACTTCTCACATATAAATGCATGAATCCTTATGCTCAAATGCCAGCTAAAAGTTAATTACACTTTAAAGCTGCACTGCTGAGAAACACTTAGGACTTTCCCTGTTCTAATTCTACATGCAGTTTTATCCTGCAGACATTGTACTGATCCAAACTGTCAAAAACCTCAATATGTACAGTATATCCTAAGGGCTTACCGTCCCAGAGTTTTGTGTGCATATTTGTAGAAATGGACTTATTTGTTGGCTTGGAGCCATACAAGATCTCTATGACAATAATAAATTTGACAGATCAAAATAGAAAAAAACCTCTGTAGAAGGACTTAGTAGTACTTGCCAATTTTTTGTAAGGTATTTAAGCCATTCACCCAAGAACGTAATATGTGATCACTTTAACCCCTTCACCCCCAAGGGTGGTTTGCACGTTAATGACCGGGCCAATTTTTACAATTCTGACCACTGTCCCTTTATGAGGCTATAACTCTGGAACGCTTTGACGGATCTTGGCGATTCTGACATTGTTTTCTCGTGACATATTGTACTTCATGTTAGTGGTAAAATTTATTCGATATAACTTGCGTTTATTTGTGAAAAAAATGGAAATTTGGCGAAAATTATGAAAATTTTGCAATTTTCCAACTTTGAATTTTTATGCCCTTAAATCACAGACATATGTCACGCAAAATACTTAATAAGTAACATTTCCCACATGTCTACTTTACATCAGTACAATTTTGGAACCAAAATTTTTTTTTGTGACGGAGTTATAAGGGTTAAAAGTTGACCAGCAATTTCTCATTTTTACAACACCATTTTTTTTTAGGGACCACATCTCATTTGAAGTCATTTTGAGGGGTCTATATGATAGAAAATACTCAAGTGTGACACCATTCTAAAAACTGCACCCCTCAAGGTGCTCAAAACCACATTCAAGAAGTTTATTAACCCTTCAGGTGTTTCACAGGAATTTTTGGAATGTTTAAATAAAAATGAACATTTAACTTTTTTTCACACAAAATTTATTTCAGCTCCAATTTGTTTTATTTTACCAAGGGTAACAGGAGAAAATGGACCCCCAAAGTTGTTGTATAATTTGTCCTGAGTACGCTGATACCCCATATGTGGGGGTAAACCATTGTTTGGGCGCATGGCAGAGCTTGGAAGGGAAGGAGCGCCATTTGACTTTTCAATGCAAAATTGACTGGAATTGAGATGGGACGCCATGTTGCGTTTGGAGAGCCCCTGATGTGCCTAAACATTGAAACTCCCTACAAGTGACACCATTTTGGAAAGTAGACCCCCTAAGGAACTTATCTAGATGTGTGGTGAGCACTTTGACCCACCAAGTGCTTCACAGAAGTTTATAATGCAGAGCCGTAAAAATAAAAAATCATATTTTTTCACAAAAATGATCTTTTCGCCCCCAATTTTTTATTTTCCCAAGGGTAAGAGAAGAAATTGGACCCCAAAAAATGTTGTGCAATTTGTCCTGAGTACGCTGATACCCCATATGTGGGTGTAAACCATTGTTTGGGCGCATGGCAGAGCTTGGAAGGGAAGGAGCGCCATTTGACTTTTCAATGCAAAATTGACTGGAATTGAGATGGGACGCCATGTTGCGTTTGGAGAGCCCCTGATGTGCCTAAACATTGAAACTCCCTACAAGTGACACCATTTTGGAAAGTAGACCCCCTTAGGAACTTATCTAGATGTGTGGTGAGCACTTTGACCCACCAAGTGCTTCACAGAAGTTTATAATGCAGAGCCGTAAAAATAAAAAATCATATTTTTTCACAAAAATGATCTTTTCGCCCCCAATTTTTTATTTTCCCAAGGGTAAGAGAAGAAATTGGACCGCAAAAAATGTTGTGCAATTTGTCCTGAGTACGCTGATACCCCATATGTGGGTGTAAACCATTGTTTTGGCGCATGGCAGAGCTTGGAAGGGAAGGAGCGCCATTTGACTTTTCAATGCAAAATTGACTGGAATTGAGATGGGACGCCATGTTGCGTTTGGAGAGCCCCTGATGTGCCTAAACATTGAAACTCCCTACAAGTGACACCATTTTGGAAAGTATACCCCCTAAGGAACTTATCTAGATGTGTTTTGAGAGCTTTGAACCCCCAAGTGTTTCACTACAGATTATAACGCAGAGCCGTGAAAATAATTTTTTTTTTTTTCTCAAAAATGATTTTTTAGCCCCCAGCTTTGTATTTTTACAAGGGTAACAGAATAAATTGGACCCCAAAATTTGTTTTCCAATTTGTCCTGAGTACGCTGATACCCCATATGTGGGGGGGAACCACTGTTTGGGTGCATGACAGAGCTCGGAAGGGAAGGAGCACCATTTGGAATGCAGCCTTAAATGGATTGGTCTGCAGGCGTCACGTTGCATTTGCAGAGCCCCTGATGTACCCAAACAGTACAAACCCCCCACAAGTGACCCCATATTGGAAACTAGACCTCCCAAGGAACTTATCTAGATGTGTTGTGAGAACTTTGAACCCCCAAGTGTTTCACTACAGTTTATAACGCAGAGCCGTGAAAATAAAACATCTTTTTTTTCCCACAAAAATGATTTTTAGCCCCCCAAATTTTTATTTTCCTAAGGATAACAAGAGAGCTTGGACCCCAGAAGTTGTTGTTCAATTTGTCCCGAGTACGCTGATAACACATATGTTGGGGTAAACCCCTTTTTGGGCGCACGGGAGAGCTCGGAAGGGAAGGAGCACTGTTTTACTTTTTCAACGCAGAATTGGCTGGAATTGAGATTGGACGCCATGTCGCGCTTGGAGAGCCCCTGATGTGCCTGGACAGTGGAAACTCCCCAATTCTACCTGAAACCCTAACCCAAACACACCCCTAACCCTAATCCCAACGGTAACCCTAACCACACCCCTAGCCCTGACACACCCATAATTCTAATCCCAACCCTAATCCAAACGTAAATGTAATCCAAACCCTAACCCTAACTTTAGCCCCAACCTTAACTTTAGCCCCAACCCTAACTTTAGCCCCAACCCTAACTTTACCTCCAACCCTAGCCCTAACCCTAACCCTACCCCTACCCCTAAACGTGACTGAAATACGTGGCACTGAAATACGTGGCACTGAAATACGTGGCACTGAAATACGTGGCACTGAAATACGTGGCACTGAAATACGTGGCACTTAAATACGTGGCACTGAAATTCGTGGCACTGAAATACGTGGCACTTAAATACGTGGCACTTAAATACGTGGCACTTAAATACGTGGCACTGAAATATGTGATACGTGGCACTTAAATACGTGGCACTGAAACACGTGGCACTGAACTACGTGATACATGGCACTGAAATACGTGGCACTGAAATACGTGGCACTGAAATACGTGGCACTGAAATACGTGGCACTGAAACACGTGCAACTGAAATACGTGGTACTAAAATATGTGGCACTGAAATACGTGATACGTGGCACTGAAATACGTGGCACTGAAACACGTGGCACTGAAATATGTGATACGTTGCCCTGAAATACATGGCACTGAAATACGTGGCACTGAAATACGTGGCACTGAAATACGTGGCACTGAAATACGTGGCACTGAAATACGTGGCACTGAAATACGTGGCACTGAAATACGTGGCACTGAAATACGTGGCACTATGACTGTCAGAAAATGTTCATTAAACGGTTAGGGGTGAGGTTAGGGGTAGAGTTAGGGTTAGGGTTTGGATCCCTTTATCACAATGATGGTGGTGGGTGGCTTTTCAGTGTGTTTTCTGTTTTTTTTTCGATAAAAATGCATGCGTTTTTAACGCAAACAAACGCATGTGCTTAAAAACGCAAGAAAATACTGCAGGTTGTATTTCTGAAAATTAACGCATGCAGAAAAAAACCGCATGCGTTTGAAAACGCGACCAAACGTGTACAAAAAAAAGCATGCGTTTTCAATGTTAAATATAGGGAAAAAACGCATGCGTTTTTTTGTGCAAAAAACGCTGCAGACAAAAACGCAAGTGTGAAACCAGCGACGCTTTTTATAGCAAAAAAGTTTTTGCGTCTCCACATTTTGAGAGCTATAATTTTTCCACATTTTGCTCCACAGAGTCATGTGAGGTCTTGTTTTTTGCGGGACGAGTTGACGTTTTTATTGGTAACATTTTCGGACACGTGACCGTTTTTGATCGCTTTTTATTCCGATTTTTGTGAGGCAGAATGACCAAAAACCAGCAATTCCTGAATTTCTTTTGGGAGAGGCGTTTATACCGTTCCGCGTTTGGTAAAATTGATAAAGCAGTTTTATTCTTCGGGTCAGTACGATTACAGCGATATCTCATTTATATCATTTTTTTATGTTTTGGCGCTTTTATACGATAAAAACTATTTTATAGAAAAAATAATTATTTTGGTATCGCTTTATTCTCAGGACTATAACTTTTTTATTTTTTTGCTGATGATGCTGTGTGGCGGCTTGTTTTTTGCAGGACAAGATGACGTTTTCAGTGGTACCATGGTTATTTATATATGTCTTTTTGATCGCGTGTTATTCCACTTTTTGTTCGGCGGTATGGTAATAAAGCGTTGTTTTTTGCCTCGTTTTTTTTTTTTTTCTCTTACGGTGTTTACTGAAGGGGTTAACTAGTGGGGCAGTTTTATAGGTGGGGTCGTTACGGACGCGGCGATACTAAACATGTGTACTTTTATTGTTTTTTTTTTTATTTAGATAAAGAAATGTATTTATGGGAATAATATATATATTTTTTTTTTCATTATTTTGGAATTTTTTTTTAATTTTTTTTTACACATTTGGAAATTTTTTTTTTTACTTTTTTACTTTGCCCCAGGGGGGGACAATACAGATCGGTGATCTGTCAGTTTGCATAGCACTCTGACAGATCACCGATCTGAGAGAAGTGCAGGCTGCTTCACAGTGCCTGCTCTGAGCAGGCGTCTGTGAAGCCACCTCCCTCCCTGCAGGACCCGGATCCGCGGCCATCTTGGATCCGGGTCTGGAGCAGGCAGGGAGGGAGGTAAGACCCTCGCAGCAACGCGATCACATCGCGTTGCTGCGGGGGGCTCAGGGAAGCCCGCAGGGAGCCCCCTCCCTGCGCGATGCTTCCCTGCACCGCCGGCACATCGCGATCATGTTTGATCGCGGTGTGCCGGGGGTTAATGTGCCGGGGGCGGTCCGTGACCGCTCCTGGCACATAGTGCCGGATGTCAGCTGCGATATGCAGCCGACACCCGGCCGCGATCGGCCGCGCTCCCCCCGTGAGCGCGGCCGATCGGCTATGACGTACTATCCCGTCGGCGGTCATGGGGGCCCACCCCACCTCGACGGGATAGTACGTCGGATGTCAGGAAGGGGTTAAAAGATTGTCACAACTACAATAAGTAGGAGAGAATTAGGATTAGGATTAGGAAGCAGCAGTTATTTGAAGCTCGGATTTCAGTGTCTGTGTCAGGGAGCTGTGGGAAGTGCAATCCGCAACTGATATTCGGAAGAACGCAGCCTTTTATTCTCATTTCTTTGTATTGCCTCAAGAGACCTAAGGTATGAAACAGAGACTGTTTGTGGCTGGTTTTCACCAGAGAACATGTGATCTCTAGAGATGGGCCAATCCATTCACAATACCCCAGTCCAAGGGCCAGAAAAGTATTCTATGACTGCCAGACTGGAGCCCTGCGAGCCGCTTCCTACATGCTGGCATCTACAGCTCCACTTTTAGCAGGCCGGTACAATGTGAGCATTGTGGCATGATGAACATACCACATAACCATTTGGCCTGGTCATTAGGGTCAAAATTGGCTCAGTCACTAAGGGGTTAAAATTGATGGAACTTTTATGAAGATGAGAAAAAATAATCTCTGCTATCCAGAAAAACATGTATCCCACAATATACATAAGCTAGTCTGATAAGTGTAGGGATGATAGAATGTACAACTGAAAAAAAAAGCTTTTCCATGTGACAGTTGTAGAGCACTAGAAGTGCGTAAATAGTCACAGGACCCTGGTCCAGCGGAGAGGTCAGTTTTCTGCGTACTGCCACCTACATGTCAGCTTCTTTTTTGATTAGATGGCTTGGGATTAGGGTTAGGGGTGTGTTGGGGTTAGGGTTGGAGTTAGAATTGGGGGGTTTCCATTGTTCAGGGACATCAGGGGCTTTCCAAACGCGACATGGCGCCACCATTGATTCCAGCCAATTTTGCTATCAAAAAGTCAAACGGTGCTGCCTCCCTTCGGAGCCCTGCCATGCACCCAAATAGTGGCTTTTCCCCACATATCAGGTATCGGCGTACAAGAGATATTGCACAACAAATTTTGTGGTCCATTTTCTCCTGATACCCTTGCGAAAAAAAAATAGAAAAAAATGGCTCCAAAATACATTTTTTTGTGAAAAAAATGGCTTTAGTTCTCGTGAAGCACCTGAAAGAATGGACTTCTTGAATGTGGTTTTGAGCACCTTGAGGACTGAAGTTTTTAGAATGGTGTCACTTTTGGGTATTTTCTGTCATATTGACCCCCCAAACTTACTTCAAATGTGATGTGGTCCAAAAATGTTTTTGTAAATTTTGTTGTAAAAATGAGAGATCGCTGGTCAACTTTTAACCCTTATAACGTCCTAACAAAAAAAAATTGTTTCCAAAATTGTGCTGAGGTAAAGTTGACATGTAGAAATGTTATTTATTAACCATTTTGCGCAATATGACTCTGCGATTTAAGGGTACAAAAATTAAAACATTTTGAAAATTGCTAAATTTTCTAAATTTTTGACAAATTTCAGGTTTTTTTTTTTTTCATAAATAAATGCAAGTCATATAGAAGAAATTTTACCACTTACATGAAGTACAATATGTCACGAAAAACAATGTCAGAATCAGTGGGATCCGTTAAAGCTCCCCAAAGCTATAACCTCATAAAGTGACAGTGGTCAGAATTGTAAAAATGGGCTTGTCATTAAGTACAAAATTGGCTGTCACCAAGGGGTTAAAACAGATAGCATCCGCGCTGCCCAGATCAGGCTCCGCTCATGAACCTGCTCTATATATTGATAGTGCATACCTGCTAGGAGGCACCATTATTTTAGGCGCTTCCCTAAAAAAATACAAGGATACAGGAGGATATGATTAGGTTTTCTGTTTTATAAAACTGTCAACTAATTAAGTCACTGACTGATAAATTTTGGTTTGGATTATTAAACATTGTTCTATCATTACATTTTATTTTCTAACATTTCAAAACAGAAAACAGCTACGGTAAGTAAATTAACCAGATACAATATTGAACATAAAGAATGCATTTCACTTCAGCACTGGTTGTAAATCAGAACCTGTAAGGTGTCACTTACCCACAGAAATCCATGATGCATTGAAAGAGTATCAGGATCATTTTCACTACTGAGATATGGTTCGGGATTATAGACGGCACATTCAATCTGAAAATAAATCAGGGAAATACTAATTGGGTCAGAGAACATTACGTCCATACCTGGCTCTATAAATACACTTACATCATGTACAGTAGGTATCGCTGACTTGAAGAGGCATTAATCATGTGGATGGTAAGATAGTGCTATTAATAAGGTCATACACTGATGTCTGGGGTTAAAAATATGTGCACGGCCTCTGAAGCTCAGACCTGACTGAGTGTATGTTACATATTTGCTGAGAAGACCAGATGGGCCTGCAGTCTATGTTCTCTGAATGCCAAGTCAAGATGGAGTTACTGCATTTTAAAGTATGATATGAAAAAAAGATCTACGCTGCTCAAGAAGCGCTTCTAATGGCTGCAATCCAAAACTCACCTTGAATTCCTGTTGCTTAGACATGATCACTGGAAGGTGCTCAACCATTAAAGGGTGCTTCTCCTTTTTGATCTGGTTTCCCTCATCTTCCAGACAGAACCAACCCAGCTGGTTCTCCTCTCCTGGTATAGAGGAAATGCAACATTTATTCACGGGTTCCCTCAGTAATATGTCACTACTACATGCAAACATCCCTTTTTATAGCTACGGATTTCAGATCTTGCTACCAATTTCAACCTACATGATTTATTTTAAAATGAACCTTTTGACCTCGGGCACCAGGTTCTTTAACGAACATAAATTAAGGGACAATAACCTTTTTACTTGGCTTATGTAAACTATTTAAGGATTTACTCTACAAGCTCACATTGCTTTTTTTTTTTTTTTAATACATCATGTTCCTGCTCCTTTGTGAGCGTATATCTCCGCATATATGACATGTGTTCCTTCAGCTGATTTGCTAAACCACACCGGAATAAGAGGCCTATGTTATCTCAAAACTTTGCTTTCGAACATCAGTTTATTTTTGCTAGCCATGGACAATTCTGTTTTTCAAGCTTTCATTTTTCTCCCATTCTTTCACGATAGGAGGGGTTTTTTTATTTGCATGTCGAGTTGGGAAAATAATTCCATGTGAGATGAAA
This sequence comes from Ranitomeya variabilis, assembly GCF_051348905.1. NCBI lineage: Eukaryota > Metazoa > Chordata > Amphibia > Anura > Dendrobatidae > Ranitomeya > Ranitomeya variabilis. The sequence goes on from NC_135233.1 coordinate 834,159,664, forward strand.
TGGTGAAAAAAAACAACCTGCAAATTCCACTTTTTTTTTTTTTTTTTTTTTGCTTTTGGCTGTATGTTGATCAGCTTGTAGTAAAAATGGCCTGGCAACATAATTTTCTAGGTCAGTACAATTACGTCAATCTCAAACTTGTATACTTTTTTTTTTATTATTATTATTTGGAAATTAGAAAAAAGAAATAATATTTTTCAGTCGCCATTTTCAAAGATCCGTAATGTTTTTATTTTTCTGTCAATTGAGCTGTCATGATACTGTTATCATAGCTTTTTATTGCATTTTTTTTTATAGTGGTCCGGTGACAGATGAAAAACACAATTTGGATGTTTTTATTTCACTTGTCTTTACGGCGTTTTCAGTACTGGATAATTTTATGTTTTCATAGATCAGACTTATGGATGGGGAGATACATTAGATTTATCTTGTATTTATAAACTGGGAAAAAGTTGTCGATTTGAAATGTTATACATTTATGTATACAAACACTTTCTTTAAAAGCAGTATTAATTCCACAGCTCTGTACAGACATCGTCACCACTGTCCCCACTGGGGCTCACAATCTAAATTCTCTACCAGTATGTCTTTCAGGCTATGTGCACACGTTCAGGATTTCTTGCAGAAATTTCCTGAGCAAAACAGAACATTTTCTGCAAGAAATCCGCATGTGTTTTTACCGCGTTTTTGTTGCAGATTTTTCCGGAGGTTCCCAATGCAATAGTATAGTGGGAAATCTGCAAAATTAATGAACATGCTGCATTTTTTACCGCGATGCGTTTTTTTCACGGAAAAAAAACGCATCATGTGCACAAAAATTGCGGAATGCATTCTAAATGATGGGATGCATAATGTATGCTTTTTTTCGTGTTTTTATAGTGAAAAAACACGAAAAAAACACAAAAAATCTGCAACGTGTGCACACAGCCTCAGAGTAAACTGGAGCACCTGCAGGAAACCCACGCAAATACAGGGAGAACATACAAACTCTGTGCAGATCATGGGCGGACACACCGCATGTGCAGCTGCACAGAGGCCCAGGAGGACAGGGGGCCCGATCTGCTGCTCAAATATCTTACTCTCTCATAGAGCCAGCGGCTGCATCTACACTAAGAGGTAAGGAAGGGGGCCCGTCCCTGAGCCTTTTGCCGTCAGAGAAGGGCCCCTTCCACTCCTCTGCCAATGGCTCTTTGATATGATGAAGGAGCCCCCGAAATCCTTGGACATGCCCCCAGCTTCTCTTCCTGGTGCAGGCAGGAACAGACCTGGCAAGTATGGCTGATCTCAGCCAGTCCTGTCTCCTCCTCACTGCCTCTGACTGCTGCTGGGAACAGCCTCTGAGCAGTCAGTACATCTGAGACCTCTGCTGCCTCCGGAGCAGTTCTGACAACTGAACTGCCTAATGTTCACATGAGCTATCACATCAATCCCCCTGCAGCTACCTCCACCACCTGTACTGAGGGGGCTTTATTGTAAAACTTCGGCACTGGCCCATTCAGATGCAGGAGCTGCAGTGTGAATGCTGCCTGAGTGCAGCCATTCCTCTGTAAAGACCCCTCAGTACAAGGGTGGTAAATGGCTACAGGGGGAGGGGAGGTTGATGTGATGGCCGATGTTCACATGGGTCAGACACCTGACAGAACTTCTCAGGAGGAAAAAGTGTCAGATCCACTGACTGCAGGGAGTACACTCTGCAGCTATCAGAGGTAGTGAAGAGGCAGGAGGACTGGCGAGAGCTGGAGATCTGGCCAGTAAGTGCTGATGGAGGACTGAAGACCCCCAGGATGGAGCTGCTGGAGATGGAAGAATGCACCTGACAGAGGGACGACGTGTAAGTAACAAAATGTGTACAGACTTACTTAGAATTGAGAGTCCTCAGTGGTTGATACCTTTTAATGGCTAACTGAAAAGATGGTAACAAATTGCAAGCTTTCGAGACTACATACGTCTCTTCATCAGGCAAAGACTAAAACAAATTCTGAAGAATCACATATTTATGCACAACATAGTATATATATATATTTTTTTTTCCTATACTATGTTGTGCATAAATGTGATTCTTCAGAATTTGTTTTAGTCTTTGCCTGATGAAGAGACGTATGTAGTCTCGAAAGCTTGCAATTTGTTACCATCTTTTCAGTTAGCCATTAAAAGGTATCAACCACTGAGGACTCTCAATTCTAAATATTTTTCTATCTACTGGCTAACCCGGTACCAAGATATATTTCTTTCCTGTACAGACTTACTATCACCTATGTCTATTACCATACTTCTGTGCACCTGTTTGTAAAAGTCTACGGGTACTTCCGTCTGTCTGTCTGTAACGGAAATCCTGTGTCGCTGACCAATCAGCGACAGGCTTAGTCCGGCCGCGAATTGGCCCCTCCCTACTCTCCTCCAGTCAGTGCCCCCTCCCTACTCCCCTCCAGTCAGCGCCAGTGTGTCGCCCCATCCCGGACCAACTTTTTACTATTGATGCTGGCTATGCAGCATTAATAGTAAAAAGATATAATTTTAAAAATAATACTAATAATAAAAAAAAAAAGAAATCGTGCTATTCTCACCTTCCGTCGCCTCCGCAGCGAGACCGCTACGTCACCTTGGTAATTTCGCAATGCATCACTGGGAGCGGAAGCTGCCGGTCACATTGCGAGGAGCGGGACAGCTTCGATGGACGACGGAAGGTGAGTATATAACTATTTTTTATTTTAATTCTATTTTTCACAGGGATATGGTGCCCACACTGCTGTATACTACGTGGGCTGTGTTATATACTGTGTGGCCTGTGTTATATACTACGTGGTTGCTATATACTACGTGGGCAGTGTTATATACTATGTGGCTGCTATATACTACATCGCTGTGCTATATACTACGTGGCTGCTATATACTACATCGCTGTGCTACATACTACGTGGCTGTGCTATATACTACGCGGCTGGCCGCGACCAATCAGCGATACTGGTGCAGAATTTAACCTCCACTCACAGCGTGACGTAGATACATTTTCTAGAATACCCGATGCTTTAGAATCGGCCCACCATCTAGTCTATATATAAATATCTACTGTATCTACAGTATATATATATATATATATATATATATATAATTTCCTAAGGGGTACTTCAATCTGTTTGTCTGTAACTTCCGTAATGGAAATCCCGGGTTGGGCCGGCCGCGACCAATCAGCGATATTGGGGCGGGAGTTAAACACCGCTTCACTTTTTACTATTGATGCTGCCTATGCAGCATCAATAGTAAAAATGTATAATGTTAAAAATAATAATAATAAAAAACCATTATATTCTCACCGTCCGCACCAGCCTTTCCCGCTCCTCGCACTCCGGTCCCAAGAATGCATTGCGGCAATGAGGCGAGACCGCTACATGATCACGGGTTATTGCCACAAAGCATAACTGGGAACGGAGCGTCGCAAGGAGCATCGCTAAAGGCCTGCGCTGGATCCGGGAGCCGCAGGAGGGTGAGTATATAACTATATTTTATTTTAATTGTTTTTTTAACAGGGATATGGTGCCCACATTCCTATATACTATGTGGGCTGTGTTATATACTGCGTGGGCTGTGTTATATACTGCGTGGGCTGTGTTATATACTGCGTGGGCTGTGTTATATACTGCGTGGGCTGTGTTATACACTGCGTGGGCTGTGTTATACACTGCGTGGGCTGTGTTATACACTGCGTGGGCTGTGTTATACACTGCGTGGGCTGTGTTATACACTGCGTGGGCTGTGCTATACACTGCGTGGGCTGTGCTATACACTGCGTGGGCTGTGCTGTACACTACGTGGGCTGTGCTATACACTACATGGGCTGTGTTATATACTGCGTGGGATGTATTATATACTGCGTCACTGTGCTAATATACTGTGTGGGCTGTATTATATACTATGTGGGCTGTGTTATATACTACGTGGGCTGTGTTATATACTACGTGGGCTGTGTTATATACTACGTGGGCTGTGTTATATACTGTGCAGATGTGCAATATACTACGTGGCTGTGTTATATACTGTGCAGCTGTGCAATATACTACGTGGAATGTGATATATACTACGTGGGCTATGTTATATACTGTGTCGCTGTGCTAATATACTGCGTGGGCTGTGCTAATATACTACGTGGCTGTGTTATATACTACGTAGCTGTGCAATATACGACGTGGGCTATGTTATATACTGCGTGCCTGTGTTATATACTACGTCGCTGTGCTAATATACTTCGCAGGCTGTGCTATATACTACGTGGCCCGTGTTATATACTACGTCGCACTACATACACATTCTACAATACCCGATGCGTTAGAATCGGGCCACCATCTAGTGTATGTATAACTATGCACAGTGCTCATGTGTATCTGTGGGACACAAAGATAATCACAGTACACTATATATGTATTTATGTGTGTGTATTAGAACCTGAGTGTACAGTAGTTATGTGTGTGTATAATATTATATATACAGTATACTGTATATGCTACATATAATGCACACACATACACACAGTCATGGCCAAAAGTGTTTTATGTATTGTAACAAAACACTCCGGGATCGCCTTTGCTGGGGTCAAAGGTCACGTGGTTTGTGCATTAAACTCTGAGGCGACAGCAGGTTTCCAGGTAAACTGACCTCAGGTCAGGTTTATTAAAGTGAAAGCAAATACAGAAAACAAATCATAAAAATAAACCCTTGCCTGTCCGGCACTTACTAAACAAACACGTTCCTATCTAACAACTGGGGGGCTACTCCCACCCAGCAAACATAACACAGGTCATGAGCACAGCTCTTACTCACATTGTCTCACACAGACAGGCATTCTGTGTGCCCCAGGCTGACACCTGAAACCTCCAGCTGGTCAGCCTTTATTCCTGCAGTTATTAACCCCTCGGTATCCTGAAGATACTGAGCGGCCTAATTCACATAGGACAAATACCTGGGCGAGATATACCTGCCCCCGACTACCAGGCCGACATGACTCTTACATATCCTCCCCCCCTGCTCAGACCACTCCGGTCGAGCAAAGACACTCCTGAAACAGTGCACTCGGGACAGGGCATCAGCATTCCCCCATCTGTACCCCGGGGCGGTGCTCCACCGTGAACGAGTAAGCCTGCAGGGCAAGGAACCACCGGGTTACCCGACTATTATGGTCCTTGTGGAGGTGCATCCATTTGAGAGGGGCATGGTCCGTGACCAGCCTAAACTTCCTACCTGCCAGGTAATATTTGAGGGAGTCGAGAGCCCATTTGATGGCTAGGCACTCTTTTTCAACCACGGCATACCTCTGCTCATGCACATTCAGTTTCCGACTGAGGTAGAGGACCGGGTGTTCGACTCCGTCCCTGACCTGGGAAAGTACAGCTCCAATACCAGTATCAGAAGCATCCGTTTGCACCACAAACTCGCTGCTGAAATCAGGAGTCACTAGTACGGGCTGAGAGCACAAAGCCCGTTTCAGGCTGTGGAAGGCCTCTTCAGCCGCTGAGGTCCATTTTACCATGACGGAATCCCTCCCTTTGGTAAGATCCGTCAAGGGGGTAGCCATGGCCGCAAAGTTGGGTATGAACCGGCGATAATAGCCGGCAATGCCCAGGAAAGCTTGAACTTGTTTCTTGTTCACTGGTTGCGGCCAGCCCTGAATTGCCTGTATTTTGTCGATCTGGGGTTTAACCACTCCTCTGCCAATCACATAGCCCAAGTATTGGGCTTCTTCAAGGCCGATGTGACATTTCTTGGGATTCGCCGTTAAGCCTGCATCTCTCAGGTCATCAATCACCGCCTGTACCTTCCAGAGGTGAGTTTCCCAGTCCACGCTGTAAATTATGATGTCGTCTAGGTAGGCAGAGGCGTACTGCTTGTGGGGCCTCAAGACTGGATCCATCAATCTCTGGAACGTTGCTGGGGCTCCGTGAAGTCCAAACGGCATGTAGATATACTGGAACAGCCCTTCCGGTGTAGCAAATGCCGTCTTCTCTCTGGCCGCCTCGGCCAGAGGGATCTGCCAGTACCCCTTTGTTAGATCCAGGGTCGTAATATATCGGGCTTTACCCAGCCGATCGATCAACTCATCGACCCGGGGCATAGGGTAGGCATCAAATTTAGAAACCGCATTCAGTTTCCGAAAGTCATTGCAAAACCGTATAGAGCCATCCGGCTTAGGTATCAACACGATTGGACTGGACCAGGCGCTGTGCGACTCTTCAATGACTCCTAAGTCCAACATGGCCTTCACCTCCCGGGAGACGGCTTCACGGCGTGCTTCCGGAATCCGGTATGGCTTCACATGAACTGTGACACCAGGCTCTGTGACAATCTCATGTTTCACTAGCCTAGTCTGGCCAGGTTTTTCCGAGAAAAACTGTTGGTTCTGTAACAAAAGCTGCTTAACCTCAGATTTTTGTCGTTCAGAGTCTTGGCAATCTGCACCTCCGGTATGGTAGGTGAGCAAACCGGACGGGGCAGATCCGCTGTTAGGGCAGCGCGGTCTTTCCAGGGTTTTATCAGATTCACATGATAAATCTGCTCTGGTTTTCTCTTACCAGGCTGGTGCACTTTATAGTTCACTTCTCCAACTCGTTCCATGACCTCAAAGGGGCCCTGCCATTTTGCCAGAAATTTACTATCCACCGTAGGGATTAGGACCAACACCCTATCCCCAGGTGCAAACGTACGGACCTTGGCGCCTCTATCATAACTTTGCCTCTGGGCTCCCTGGGCCTGTAACATATGTTCCCTAACAAGGGGCATGACAGCAGCAATCCGGTCCTGCATTTGCGTTACATGGTCTATTACCGTTTTAAAGGGAGTGACTTGACCTTCCCAGGTTTCTTTTGCGACGTCCAACAGTCCACGGGGACGACGGGCATATAATAGCTCGAAAGGCGAGAATCCTGTGGAAGACTGGGGAACTTCCCTAATGGCAAACAGCAAATAGGGTAACAAGTAATCCCAGTTCTTCCCATCTTTGTCTATCGCCTTCCGGAGCATCTGTTTTAAGGTTTTATTGAACCGCTCAACCAGGCCATCTGTTTGAGGGTGATAGACAGACGTACGCAACTGGTCTATTTGTAAGAGCCTGCAGAGCTCCTTCATCACCCTTGACATAAAGGGAGTCCCCTGGTCGGTGAGTATCTGTTTTGGAATTCCCACCCGACTAAACACGTGTACCAACTCTTTGGCGATCGTCTTGGTAGCAGTGTTACGCAAAGGGATGGCTTCGGGATAACGAGTGGCATAGTCCATGATGACGAGGATATGTTGATGCCCACGTGCGGACCGGGGAAGGGGCCCAACCAAATCCATCCCAATTCTCTCAAACGGGACCCCAATAACAGGGAGGGGTACCAAAGGGCTACGGAACCGAGGTTTAGGTGCCGAGATTTGGCACTCTGGACAGGACTCACAATAGTTACGCACATCATTGTGTATTCCGGGCCACACAAAACAATGCAATATCCTTTCTATGGTTTTTTGTACCCCCAGGTGTCCCCCCATTATATGTCCGTGGGCCAGGTCCAGTACCTTCCGCCGATAAGGTTTGGGTACCACTAACTGTTGCACAGTGTCTTCCCCTTTTTTCTCTACCTGGTAGAGTAAATCATTCTCAAGAACCATGTACGGGTACGCTAGCCTAGTGTCAGGTTCCACGGGTACGCCATCTATCACTTTTACATTTTTCCTAGCCTGAGTCAGGGTAGGATCTTTCATTTGTTCGCTGTGGAAGTCATCCAACTGAACTCCCAAATCGGGTAGGCAGGGTGCTGGATGACTGTCTGCCTCCGCCTCTCGCTGAGTTTCCTCAGTTTCCCCCGCCATAACTGAGAAGGGGAACTGAAGGTTAGATTCAATAACCTCCCCAGCAACATCTTCCTGTGGGGTCTCGTCTAGGAACTCGGGACCTCCAGATGGCATGGGGGAAGATTCACGGTTACAGCTACCGTGAAGGAGCAACTGATTCTCCCACAACTGCCAGAAATGAGGAAAATCCCTGCCCAGGATTATATCATGTAACAGTGCGGGCACGAGTCCCACTTTGTGTTGCACAGACCCATAGGGAGTGGAAATCAGTATGACCGCTGTTAGGTACGAGCAGGTGTCACCATGCACACACGTTACAGAGAATTTGTCAGACGAACCAGACAGAAGTGCCACCAGACTAGCTTTCACCAGAGTCACCACACTTCCAGAGTCTAGTAACGCCACAACACTTTTCCCATCAACAGATAATTCACACAGGTGTTTTGCTATATCATTTTGGCCCGCATTCACATTCACCAGCTGTGTAACCAAAGACATGCGTTTCTTAGAGTCTATAACATCGCACTGCATGGGTTCAGTGGTAACAGGACAGTTCGCAGAAACATGGCCCTTCTCACGGCAACGAAAACACCTAACAGGCCCCCTACTGAGACCACCGTCCCACACTCTCGGTCTCGGAGCGCGAGCAGTCCCGGGTTCCTCCCCCACAGTTTTTGGCGATTTTCCTTCACCCGTAATCGCTGGAACAGTCTTACCGGTTCCACGAGGAGGAGGCACAGACCGGGTGCTGGCGGTGTCGTCGGGAAGTCCTTCTGCCACGGAATAACGCTCGACCAACTCCACAAGTTGATCCGCTGTCGTGGGATTTCCTTGGCTTACCCACTTTTTCAGCGCTGGTGGTAGTACCCTCAGGTACTTGTCCAAGACAATCCGCTGGATTATTTCGGGCGTTGTCAGTTCCTCGGGTTGCAGCCATTTCTTTGTCAAGTAGATCAAGTCGAACATCTGAGACCGCGCCAGTTTATCTTGCTGGTATGTCCACTGGTGTACCCTCTGTGCACGGACAGCCGTCGTCACACCGAGCCGGGCCAGGATCTCAGCTCTCAGCTTCTCAAAGTCCTGCGCGACTTCCGGGTCCAAGTCATGGTAAGCTTTTTGGGCCTCGCCAGAAAGAAACGGAGCAATTAGATCGGCCCATCATTCCTTCGGCCACTTCTCTCTCAACGCTGTCCGCTCAAACGTTGTCAGGTACGCCTCGACGTCATATTCTGCGGTCAGCTTTTGCCAGTATCGACTCACATGGATCCTCCTGAACTCTGCTTCTGGGTTAGCCTCAGGCATGCTCAGCAAGCGTTGCGCCACCTGTTGGAGAAGCTGGCGGTCTGCAGCCGTCATGTCCAGTAACTCCTTCAGCTGTGTGGCCATCAAGCGATTAGCTTCCTGCAGTTCGGCAGTGGCCTGCTGCTGTATGGCAGTGGACTGCACTAGTGCTTTCACCACGTCTTCCATACTGTCGCCTGTGCCACGGAGTGCCCGCGTTCTCCACCACAATGTAACAAAACACTCCGGGATCGCCTTTGCTGGGGTCAAAGGTCACGTGGTTTGTGCATTAAACTCTGAGGCGACAGCAGGTTTCCAGGTAAACTGACCTCAGGTCAGGTTTATTAAAGTGAAAGCAAATACAGAAAACAAATCATAAAAATAAACCCTTGCCTGTCCGGCACTTACTAAACAAACACGTTCCTATCTAACAACTGGGGGGGTTACTCCCACCCAGCAAACATAACACAGGTCATGAGCACAGCTCTTACTCACATTGTCTCACACAGACAGGCATTCTGTGTGCCCCAGGCTGACACCGGAAACCTCCAGCTGGTCAGCCTTTATTCCTGCAGTTATTAACCCCTCGGTATCCTGAAGATACTGAGCGGCCTAATTCACATAGGACAAATACCTGGGCGAGATATACCTGCCCCCGACTACCAGGCCGACATGACTCTTACAGTATCGATGTGTACTTTGGTTATCTATGCATGTATGTACAATATATATATATTAGTACCTGAGACACAGTAGGTAGTAAGTGTAAAGGTAAATATCACTTAAAGGGAACATGTCAGCAGTTTTGGCCGCTATAAGATACGGCCACCACCTTTCAGGGCTTATCTAAAGAATTCTGTAATGCTGTACATAAGCCCCCGATCCGACCTGAAAGATAAGAAAAATAAGTTTTATTATACTCACCTGGGGGGTGGTCCGGTCCGATGGGTGTCGCAGGTCAGGGTCCGGCACCTCCCATCTTCTTGCGATGCCGTCCTCCTGTTGCTTCATGGCTCCCCGACATCGCACTCCTGCACAGGCATACTTATCTGTCCTGTTGAAGGCAGAGCAAAATCCTGCAGTGCGCAGGCGCTGGGCCTCTCTGACCTTTCCTCGCATCTGAGCACTGCAGTACTATGCGCAGATAAGTATGACTGCCCAGGAGCGCAATGCCGGGGAACCATGATTCAAGCAGGATGGCGGCGATCATAAGAAGATGGGAGGCGCTGGACCCGGAGCTGTGACACTCATCGGACTGGATCGCCCCCGGGTGAGTATAATAAAACTTATTTTTCTTCTCTTGCAGGTCGGATCGGAGGCTTATATACAGCATTATAGAATGCTGTAGATGAGCCCTGAAAGGTGGTGGCGGTATCTTATATCTGCCAAACCTGGTGACAGGTTCCCTTTAACGGGGCATTCCCGGGGCCAGACAAATCGCCAATGCAGCTGCATCGGGCCCAGAAGTGGAGTGCGGCCACTGACACCAGCGAATATTTCAGCTCGATCTGCATCCTTGGACGCACATTCAGCTGAAATATCTTGCAGCGCCGGTGATCCGCCAGTTCCGCTGCAGTACACGCCGCTGACCAATTTGCATCCAGCATCTGACCTCTGTGTGTCCATGACTGGGGGGCATATGGCAGTGACAAGTCAGCTGGCGGCTCTTTCGCCGGCTGCAGAAGAGGACGCCGTGTGGCGTGGGAGTGGAGAAAGGTGAGTAGAATCGAGATTTTTTTCATGTGTTGCAGAAGAACAAGACAAATTACCAGAGAAAGGGGCGTGTAGCGCTATGCCTGACAAGGTGTCCCCTCCTCCCTCCATGCAGGGACACCAGCTTACTCATCGACCCATGGCACTGTCTCCAGCATGCTCCTGCCTTCTACCTCCACTATACACGCTGCACTGTGTCCCGATGGCATACCTAGGGTGCATGTGTGCACACTCCCCTGTTCTAAAAGGGGCAGCACGTGCACATGGTAAATGCTCAGCTGGGAGGCATTTAGTTAAATGTGTGTTCACTTGCAACGTGTCTCCCAGCCAAAAGCGTGGAGACATCTTGTATAAAAAGCTCTCTCCCCGGTAGGGAGGTGCCTAAGCAATCCCTATAGCTACAGTATGTTAGGTGGTTGGTGTGTAGGCAACTGTATGTTGCCAGGTCCCCCATCCCTAGTCTGATAGAGTATTGCATATCCCATACCCTGTGTACTATTATTAGTGCTCGCTTCCTGTGACTGCTTCGGCAGTGTATGTATCCTGAAATCGCATCTGCTGTACCGGTACCCTCCTGTCCCTTATTACGCAACATCCTCTCTATTTATGTATGGTGCCGTCCTTTATTATATAGCATCTAGTGATGAGCGAATATACTCGTTACTCGAGATTTCTCGAGCACGCTTGGAGGTCCTCCAAGTATTTTTTAGTGCTCGGAGATTTAGTTTTCTTCGCCGCAGCTGAATGTTTTACATCTGTTAGCCAGCATAAGTACATGTGGGGGTTGCCTGGTTCCACATGTACTTATGCTGGCTAACAGATGTAAATCATTCAGCTGCGGCAAGAAAAAGTAAATCTCCGAGCACTAAAAAATACTCGGAGGACCCCCGAGCATGCTCGAGAAATCTCGAGTAACGAGTATATTCGCTCATCACTAATAGCGTCCTGTTATGTGGAGTGCCGTCCATTATTACACAGTATCATCTCTTGTCATCTACAGCACCGTCCCTTACATTGAGTATTCTCATTATTTTTGTTATTCACAAAATGTTAACCCCTTCACCCCCAAGGGTGGTTTGCACGTTAATGACCGGGCCAATTTTTACAATTCTGACCACTGTCCCTTTATGAGGTTATAACTCTGGAACGCTTCAACGGATCTTGGCGATTCTGACATTGTTTTCTCGTGACATATTGTACTTCATGATAGTGGTAAAATTTCTTCGATATAACTTGCGTTTATTTGTGAAAAAAACGAATATTTGGCGAAAATTTTGAAAATTTCGCAATTTTCCAACTTTGAATTTTTATGCCCTTAAATCACAGACATATGTCACGCAAAATACTTAATAAGTAACATTTCCCACATGTCTACTTTACATCAGCACAATTTTGGAACCAAAATTTTTTTGGGTGACGGAGTTATAAGGGTTAAAAGTTGACCAGCAATTTCTCATTTTTACAACACCATTTTTTTTTAGGGACCACATCTCATTTGAAGTCATTTTGAGGGGTCTATATGATAGAAAATACCCGAGTGTGACACCATTCTAAAAACTGCACCCCTCAAGGTACTCAAAACCACTTTCAAGAAGTTTATTAACCCTTCAGGTGTTTCACAGGAATTTTTGGAATGTTTAAATAAAAATAAACATTTAACTTTTTTTCACTCAAAATTTGTTTCAGCTCCAATTTGTTTTATTTTACCAAGGGTAACAGGAGAAAATAGACCCCAAAATTTGTTGTACAATTCGTCCTGAGTACGCTGATACCCCATATGTGGGTGTAAACCATTGTTTGGGCGCAGGGCAGAGCTCGGAAGGGAAGGAGCGCCATTTGACTTTTCAATGCAAAATTGACTGGAATTGAGATGGGACGCCATGTTGCGTTTGGAGAGCCCCTGATGTGCCTAAACATTGAAACCCCCCACAAGTGACACCATTTTGGAAAGTAGACCCCTTAAGGAACTTATCTAGATGTGTGTTGAGCACTTTGACCCAACAAGTGCTTCACAGAAGTTTATAATGCAGAGCCGTAAAAATAAAAATCATATTTTTTCACAAAAATGATCTTTTCGCCCCCATTTTTTTATTTCCCCAAGGGTAAGAGAAGAAATTAGACCACAAAAGTTGTTGTGCAATTTGTCCTGAGTACGACGATACCCCATATGTGGGGGTAAACCACTGTTTGGGCGCATAGCAGAGCTCGGAAGGGAAGGAGCGCTATTTTACTTTTCAATGCAAAATTGACTGGAATTAAGATGGGATGCCATGTTGCGTTTGGAGAGCCCCTGATGTGCCTAAACATTAAAAACCCCCACAAGTGACACCATTTTGGAAAGTAGACCCCCTAAGGAACTTATCTAGATGTGTTTTGATAGCTTTGAACCCCCAAGTGTTTCACTACAGTTTATAATGCAGAGCCGTGAAAATAAAAATTCCTTTTTTTTTCTTCACAAAAATGATTTTTAGCCCCCAGTTTTGTATTTTCACAAGGGTATCAGGATAAATTGGACCCCAACCTTTGTTGTCCAATTTGTCCTGAGTACGCTGATACCCCATATGTGGGGGGGAACCACTGTTTGGGCGCATGACAGAGCTCGGAAGGGAAGAAGCGCCATTTGGAATGCAGACTTAAATGGATTGGTCTGCAGGCGTCACGTTGCATTTGCAGAGCCCCTGATGTACCCAAACAGTACAAACCCCCCACAAGTGACCCCATATTGGAAACTAGACCCCCCAAGGAACTTATCTAGATGTGTTGTGAGAACTTTGAACCCCCAAGTGTTTCACTACAGTTTATAACGCAGAGCCGTGAAAATAAAAATTCTTTTTTTTTCCCACAAAACTTATTTTTTGGCCCCCAGTTTTGTATTTTCCCAAGGGTAGCAGGAGAAATTGGACCCCAAAAGATGATGTCCAATTTGTCCTGAGTACGCTGATACCCCATATGTTGGGGTAAACCCCTGTTTGGGCACACGGGAGAGCTCTGAAGGGAAGGAGCACTGTTTTCCTTTTTCAACGCAGAATTGGCTGGAATTCAGATCGGATGCCATGTCCCGTTTGGAGAGCCCCTGATGTGCCTAAACAGTGGAAACCCCCCAATTATAACTGAAACCCTAATCCAAACACATCCCTAACCCTAATCCCAACGGTAACCCTAACCACTCCTCTAACCCAGACACACCCAACCCTATTCCCAACCGTAAATGCAATCGAAACCCTAACCCTATCTTTAGCCCCAACCCTAACTGTAGCTCCAACCCTAGCCCCAACCCTAACCCTAACCCTAGCCCTAACCCTAGCAATAACCCTAGCCCTATCACTAGCCCTAACACTAGCCGTAACACTAGCCCTAACCCTAGCCCTAACCCTAGCCCTAACCCTATCCCCAACCCTAGCCCTAACCCTAGCCCCAACCCTAGCCCTAACCCTAGTCCTAACCCTTGCCCTAACCCTAGCTTTAACTCTAGTCCTAACTCTAGTCCTAACTCTAGCCCTAACCCTAGCCCCAACCCTAGCCCTAACCCTAACCCTAGCCCTAACCCTTGCCCTAACCCTAGCCCTAACTCTAGTCCTAACTCTAGCCCTAACCCTAACCCTAACCCTAATGGGAAAATGGAAATAAATACATTTTTTAATTTTTTTATTTTTCCCTAACTAAGGGGGTGATGAAGGGGGGTTTGATTTACTTTTATAGCGGGTTATTTAGCGGATTTTTATGATTGGCAGCTGTCACACACTGAAAGACGCTTTTCATTGCAAAAAATATTTTTTGCGTTACCACATTTTGAGAGCTGTAATTTTTCCATATTTGAGTACACAGAGTTATGTGAGATCTTGTTTTTTGCGGGACGCGTTGACGTTTTTATTGGTAACATTTTCGGACACGTGACATTTTTTGATCGCTTTTTATTCCGATTTTTGTGAGGCAGAGTGATCAAAAACCAGCTATTCATGAATTTCTTTTGGGGGAGGCGTTTATACCGTTCCGCGTTTGGTAAAATTGATAAAGCAGTTTTATTCGTCGGGTCAGTACGATTACAGCGATATCTCATTTATATCATTTTTTTATGTTTTGGCGCTTTTATACGATAAAAACTATTTTATAGAAAAAATAATTATTTTGGTATCGCTTTATTCTCAGGACTATAACTTTTTAATTTTTTTGCTGATGATGCTGTATGGCGGCTCGTTTTTTGCGGGACAAGATGACGTTTTCAGCGGTGCCATGGTTATTTATATCAGTCTTTTTGATCGCGTGTTATTCCACTTTTTGTTCGGCGGTATGGTAATAAAGCGTTGTTTTTTGCCTCGTTTTTTTTTTTTTTTCTTACGGTGTTTACTGAAGGGGTTAACTAGTGGGGCAGTTTTATAGGTTGGGTCGTTACGGACGCGGCGATACTAAATATGTGTACTTTTATTGTTTTTTTTATTTTATTTAGCTAAAGAAATGTATTTATGGGAATAATTTTTTTTTTTTTTTCTTTATTTAGGATATTTTTTTTATTTTTTTTTTTACACACATGTGGGGAATTTTTTTTTTACTTTTTTACTTTGTCCCAGGGGGGACATCACAGATCATTGATCTGGCAGTGTGCACAGCACTCTGCCAGATCTGCGATCTGCTGTGCAGGGCTGCAGGCTTACCAAGTGTCTGCTCTGAGCAGACACTCGGTAAGCCACCTCCCTCCCTGCAGGACCCGGATGCCGCGGCCATCTTGGATCCGGGACCTGCGGCGAGGAGGGAGGTAGGAGACCCTCAGAGCAACGCGATCACGCAGGCACGCGAAGCACGCAGGGAGCCCCCTCCCTGCGCGATGCTTCCCTATACCGCCGGTACACCGCGATCATGTTTGATCGCGGTGTGCCGGGGGTTAATGTGCCGGGGGCGGTCCGTGACCGCTCCTGGCACATAGTGCCGGATGTCAGCTGCGATATGCAGCTGACACCCGGCCGCGATCGGCCGCGCTCCCCCCGTGAGCGCGGCCGATCGGCTATGACGTACTATCCCGTCGACGGTCAGATAGGCCCAGGTCACCTCGACGGGATAGTACGTCTAAGGTCACAGAGGGGTTAAAGGACTGCTGAGGGAGCAGCATCTGACCAGAAGACCAGTCCATCATCCGCATCCATCACAAAAGAAGCTTTCCCATGCTCCATCAGCCATCATTTCAGTTTATATCTAACAGGAGTGGATGATATGTAATAAAGAAAAGAGGTATAAATAATAAAAATAATGAGAATCTGATATGTAAGGGACGGTGCTGTACATAACAAGAGGGAACTATATGATAAGGGACGGTGCTATACATAAAGAGAGAGCACTGTGTAATAAGGGGCGGCAATATAAACGAGGGGAGACTGTAAAAAAAAATGTATATCTGTAGCTTGGTCGCGATGAAAGGGGGGGGGGGCAAGATACATTTCTTGCACAGGGGCCCTAAGCTGTCTGTGTCCGCCCCTGGTTCAGATGTTGTCCTCGGTGGGATTTGAACCCAGGACCATAGCTCTGCAAATTAACTGTGCTAACCACTGAGCCACACTCATATTTTGTAGTCCTCTTAGGGGACTTGAACCTAAAATTGCTTGGTCGCTATGTTCTATGCACTGCAAAACTACTGTGCTATAGTATATAGTCAAAAAGAGGTTCATCTATGAAGACTAGCCACAGGCTGGGCTTAACAGAAGAAGAGATGGCAGTCATGGAGCCTTCACCAGGCCCAGGTTGGCATGAAATCCCATCATCACCTGCAATCAGATTACAGAGAGAGCGGATGGGAGCCAGGAAGTCGCTGACTCCATCACTTATCCCAGCAGGCCACGGGTATCATTAGAAATATTGGTCTCGTAGTAAATCTTGCTTTCCTCCATCCAGGGTGATATTAGTAGTAATCTATCCCATCTAGTGCTTTGGGACAGCATGGGCCTGTGTGATTTCAAATGCCAGGACTGAATTTCAGCCCTAGTTCATACCTGGAGCCAGTGCATGCACGAAATGGAAGTCCAGCTATTTGATGCTGTCAGTTTCTTACAGCAGCATTTAATTAACTGTTTAAACCACAGTGATCGGAACTTGCTCCAGTTGTAGCCATTACAGGTAGACGCTGGCTGTCTAACACAGCTGGCATCTGCCTGGATGGTGTGATTTCAGCTTTTGCGCTCGCTCCATACATGCAGACCCGACGTAGGGCATACTTTTACATACTACATCAGAAAGGAGTTAAAGCGTATCACATCTACAATAGCTAGCATATAGCATTGTGGCTAACATTGTTAGATAATTACTGGCCAATAAAAAGGCAACATCAGATTGACTTTATGCTTTTTTTTGTTTTACATCAAAATAGTTAATTTTATCTTAGCTTTTGTCAAATGGACGCAGTGTGAATGTGAACCTACATTTTGCACTTATACCAACATATGTTTCGGCTTGTTTCTTTGGTGTTATTTAATTTTTCGTACTTTGTACAAATAGGGGTATCGCTCGCCCGTTTTGAGCTGGGCATTTAATCTATTAAGCTTTCCACAGGGAGGTGTCTGAACAGTTAGGCCTGGGTACTGCTCTCACCCAGGGCCGGACAGGCCATCTGGCAATTCTGGCAAATGCCAGAAGGGCGTGTCTGGTCATGGGCTGCCTCGTCTGCAACGTTGTTAACAGAATCGGTGTTCTCAAGACACCCATACTGCTAAAAATTGTGATGAAGCACAAAGTCGCTGACTCCGTCACTTACCCCAGCAGGCCACGGGTATCATTAGAAATATTGGTCTTGTAGTAAATCTTGCTTTCCTCCATCCAGGGAAATATTTGTAATGTATCCCATCTAGTGCTTGGGGACGGAGACAACATGGGCCTGTGTGATTTCAAATGCCAAGGCTGGATTTCAGCCCCAGTCCGTACCTGCTCTCACCCCATCTATTTTGAAATCTGCTCAAACAAAGAGAGGTTTAATACTAGAGAAAGGACTGTCCTGGTTGGGTACACCTTGTCGAGGTGGGATAGTTTTTATGCTTTTTTGCTCAAAATCGTGTTAACTGAGTACCCTATGTTATTTATTAGAACTACTTTTTTATTTACTTACTACAGGGTATTTGTTCACTTTGTTTTTATCTCATGTTTTGTATGATACAACCTATAATGTAAGAGTATTTCAACGAAGTCATTCTTTACTCAGAACCATGACTATAACTATAACTATATATCTATAATGCAGTAATAAATGTTAATAATAAACTGACAGGTGCGACCATTAGAATCCAGAGTTGCTAAGCTTCCAAATTAGAAACTGCCTGCTGCTAAAGTACCTGTGGAGTCATACTGAATTATTCTTTTATGTACATGAAAGGGATACTTTACATCACAACCAGCACTTACCAAGAGCAAGTTTTGCCATCTGTAAATTATTGATCCATGACTGTTTTGCAGCAGGAGTAAATGTATTAAAGACTGTAGTAAAGAAAGTGGCCCTTCCTGATCTGAAACACATTTAGAAAAGAAGATGAAAAGACTATGCGTGGTGGAAATATTTAGTGTGTCTAAAATTACGCAGAATATGAACACCATGGCCAGAAAATTATCAAAAACAAATACCACTGACTTATCATGCTTGCCAGGAAGCTGGAGCTGAATTCTGCAGCGGTCTGCAGCTCGAATTTCATTCTCTTTCTTCAAGATCAGTCTTTGTAATCCTGAAGACCAGTCCTGGGCAATTGTGGGATTCAAATTCTAAAATAGAGGATTAATCAGTTCACAAAATGGATATACAATTGTGAAAGTGAGCATTTTCCTCCCCAATACCTATTACATGTGTCATCAGGCAGTAAGAGCAGTAAGGGACTAGCACAGCTCTGAGTTATATCTGCTGTAGAAGACCAGATCTACCTTTGCTTACAACGTATTCTAATTAGCATAACATGTTAACCTAAAATTACTTTTTTTGCTGTATAATAGTAAAGTGTTTTCTGACTAGAAATCCAGGTAACTAACCATTGATAATGGGCTTGTTTCCACCAATTTCTCATATGGAATGTATAAGTTGTAGAGGGGTCTCAATTAGCAAAGGGTTGGTAAAAAAGAGTAATGGTGCTTTGGGAGACTTGGCTGGGTCATTTGTGTTCCCTTTTCTCATCTGTTTGCTTTGGCAGCTCACTGACCCATAAGTCAGTGGGGCTGTTAACACTTTTTTTTCATGAATCCACTGACCCGATCTGAGGAAAACTCAATGTATGCCCAATTCTGGTCAATTTTTATAGTTCGGTCTGGACCATGGAAGTCTATCTTAGAGAGATACCATAGAATACACACTTGAGACACCCTAACACCTCTGTTTTTCTCTGAAGGAAAATCAGATATGGTCATGTGAATGTGACCTAAAGTGCTTTTCTCATATTATGCATCAATGCCATAAAGCAATTAATTTAGAAAATGGGAATACACATACTGAAAACAATACACTATTGAGGTCAACAAGTCTAATAACATCTCTACTTGTCTACAGGATGTGGCATTTTTTTTAAGGAGAACCTGTCAGATCAAGGTATCCTATTCACCTGCAGATATAGGTTACGTATACAGACATATAGTGCTATAATCTTATCTGCCTGCCTTACTGGAGCAGGTAAAGGTTTAGGTGTGCACTCAGCCTTAATAGGGCGAGGTGCTGGTGTAATGGACCAATGGCCCAGAATAACAGTAAAAGTTAAAATTCACCGCACTCTCTATAGGTTTCTTATGCAAAATTTGGTATAAATTACCTGTCACATGGGACAGTATATTGGAAGTGGTGGGTGCATCATATGCAAATGTGTCAGTAGACATGGAGAAGTTGCAATGAAGTTTAGGAACGGCCGGTGCAAACACCAATATATACAGTATAAGGTATATGATGCAACCACCACTTCCAATATACTGTCCCATGTGACAGGTAATTTAT
Organism: Ranitomeya variabilis; assembly: GCF_051348905.1. NCBI lineage: Eukaryota > Metazoa > Chordata > Amphibia > Anura > Dendrobatidae > Ranitomeya > Ranitomeya variabilis. The sequence goes on from NC_135233.1 coordinate 834,179,405, forward strand.
ACCAAATTTTGCATAAGAAACCTATAGAGAGTGCGGTGAATTTTAACTTTTACTGCCTTACTGGAGCAGCAACTACATTGGGAGAATGAACTTATATCCTCCCTGTAATGGCCTGCTTCTAGCCATTGGGGTGGCTTAGGGAGCGGTTACAGTCACCATTCACTACACAGTGTGTGTGCTGAAATCTCTCCCTGCCATTGACAGCCCACTCTGCACACATACTCTGCAGAACAGCCTGTCAATTACAGTGCGCTTACGGTATAGCGAACGAGGACTGTAATCACTCCTTGCACCACCTCGAAGATTGGAAGCGAGCAGTTACATGGCGATATCAAAATTAATTTTATTCCTGTAGCCAATACTCAAGTAAGGCTGAGCAATGTAATTTTAACTACATTTACCAGCAGATTACCCCAATACATTCAGGTATATGGCATTTCTGGACACAACAGGTTCCCTTAAAAAAATATATGCATTAGACATCTGTCAAATGAGCAGTCACAGCTATCTCTCCCAACTCCTCCATACACAGGAACGCTAGGCTCGGCCACCTGTATCCTCAGAGAGCGGTTGAAATTATCCTCTGGCAACAGCTTGTCTCACATGAGAAGAAAAGGATCAAATACCGAAATTCAGCAGACCAGAGCCTTAACTCCCCCAAAACTCATCTGATGGGAGAGGATCGGAAGGCCCCTATACATACACAAGACTGTCGGCAAATCCCCGATATCAATGGGATTTAAGCACTTTAGTCCAGGTGACTTGGTGAACAAAATGCACAGCTTAAAGGAAGCCATATTAATCTGGAATAGGTGTCAAACAGTTGCCCTGCAGCACATGTACATGGACACCAAGATTTCTAATAATTATTAAGAAACTTGCAGAAGGTCTTCCTGACTTAGGCATTTTTTTGTTCTTGTTTATTTCTAGGTTTGGTATTCCTCTAATCTTGAAAAGGAGAGAAGTGGAGCTCGGTCTCAGAAGAAATGTTAATTTTATGAATAGGAGAAGTTGTAAGATGATAGGAAACCAGGCTCAGATGTTACATGACATTTACACTGTTACACAGTGTGCCTCCTCAGATATCGTCAGAGCATCTGGTAACTAAGACACACACTTTCCATTGGAATCTCAGAGAAGGGTCGGTTAATAAACTGCATTCTCGGTCAGTCCATGTGCAGAACGCTTTCATGAGATGGTAACTATCATATACAAGGTCCAAACTATTTGCTTAACTATGGCCATTTTATGCTATTGATGAGCTATTTAAAACACCAGTGATTTTGCCAAGTTACTGCCTCCTGAAATCACTCCTTTTAACAACACTTAAGCATGGTCCCTTCTTAATCAAAAAAGAAAATCCCCATTATTCAGAACTTATTAAATCAGACTAAGGGCTTATTCAGACATACCATTTTTTTTGGTATGAACGCTATCCGCTTTTTTCACACATAGCAATAGTAGCTATAACAGTGATTGGGGTAGTACACATGTCCGAACGGTCCGCAGAAAATAGAGGAGGCATGACTAATATTGATCAAAGTGTCAGATCAAAATTACAGTTGTATGAAAAAGTTTGGGCACCCCTATTAATCTTAAGCTTAAAGTTTTATAAAAACTTTTTTTTTTGCAACAGCTATTTCAGTTTCATATATCTAATAACTGTTGGACACAGTAATGTTTCTGCCTTGAAATGATGTTTATTGTACTAACAGAAAATGTGCAATCTGCATTTAAACAAAATTTGACAGGTGCATAAGTATGGACACCTCACCAGAAAAGTGACATTAATATTTAGTAGATCCTCCTTTTGCAAAAATAACAGTCTCTAGTCGCTTCCTGTAGCTTTTAATGAGTTCCTGGATCCTGGATGAAGGTATTTTTGACCATTCCTCTTTACAAAACAATTCCAGTTCAGTTAAGTTTGATGGTCGCCGAGCATGGACAGCCCTCTTCAAATGATCCCACAGATGTTCAATGATATTCAGGTCTGGGGACTGGGATGGCCATTCTAGAACAGTGTAATTGCTCCTCTGCATGAATGCCTGAGTAGATTTGGAGTGGTGTTTTGGATCATTGTCTTGCTGAAAGATCCATCCCCTGTGTAACTTCAACTTTGTCACTGATTCATGAACATTATTGTCAAGAATCTGCTGATACTGAAAGGAATCCATGTGTCCCTCAACTTTAACAAGATTCCCGGTGCCGGCATTGGCCACACAGCCCCAAAGCATGATGGAACCTCCACCAAATTTTACTGTGGGTAGCAAGTGTTTTTCTTGGAATGCTGTGTTTTTTGGCCGCCATGCATAACGCCGTTTTGTATGACCAAACAACTCAATCTTGGTTTCATCAGTCCACAGGACCTTCTTCCAAATAGAAATTGACTTCTCCAAATGTGCTTTTGCATACCTCAGCTGACTCTGTTTGTGGCGTGCTTGCAGAAACGGCTTCTTTTGCATCACTCTCCCATACAGCTTCTCCTTGTGCAAAGTGCGCTGTATAGTTGACCGATGCACAGTGACACCATCTGCAGCAAGCTGATGCTGCAGCTCTCTGGAGGTGGTCTGAGGTTTGTCCTTGACTGATCTCACCATTCTTCTTCTCTGCCTTTCTGATGTTTTTCTTGGCCTGCCACTTCTGGCCTTAACAAGAACTGTACCTGTGTTCTTCCATTTCCTTACTATGTTCCTCACAGTGGAAATTGACAGGTTAAATCTCTGAGACAGCTTTTTGTATCCTTCCCCTGAACAACTATGTTGAATAATCTTTGTTTTCAGATCATTTGACAGTTGTTTTGAGGAGCCCATGATGCCACTCTTCAGAGGAGATTCAAACAGGAGAACAACTTGCAAGTGGCCACTTTAAGTAGCTTTTCTCATGATTGCATACACCTGGTTATGAAGTTCAAAGCTCAATGAGGTTACAAAACCAAAAAAAGTGCTTTAGTAAGTCAGTAAAAAATAGGTAGGAGTATTTAAAACAAGAAAATGATAAGGGTGCCCATACTTATGCACCTGTCAAATTTCATTTGAATGCAGATTGCACATTTTCTGTTAGTACAATAAACCTCATTTCAAGGCAGAAACATTACTGTGTCCAACAGTTATTAGATATATGAAACTGAAATAGCTGTTGCAAAAAAAAACAATTTTTCTAAAACATTAAGCTTAAGATTAATAGGGGTGCCCAAACTTTTTCATATAACTGTAGCAGTGTTGAAGGGTCCATGAAAAAAAAAGCACTGAATGCCAAAAAAGAGAAATGTATGTATTTATTTTCATTTCTCACCCAAGAAAAACTGATGGAATTCCGACCAAACTGTCATGGTAGGAAATGAAACTAACAAAACCTTGATAAAAAAAAAAAAAAAATGATGAAACTTGGACTGATTTTCTCATATGAGAAAATCACTAACATCTGATTGAGTCTGTCACACTTCAGCCAGATGGGCGCACGGTGAGATGGAAGGGAAGGGGAGCATCAATGACACTTGCTTTGCGCAACTCTAAGCTCCCTAGCATCCCTAGACGGGTTCTTTCACCCGATGCGGCGATCACGCTCCTATTCCTGTCTTATCCCGACAACAACCCTGACTAGTGCCTAGGGCAGCAGGAAAGCTAGTCCTGCTCTAACAAAGTCACAAAGGACAACAGACAAGGATAAAAGAAACAGCAATCACTCAACCCGCTCTCAGGCTACAAAAAGGAGAAGAAAAATGTGAGGCAAACCAAATAGGAGATAAGGCAAAGGAAGACACTCAAAAACTTCCAAACATATCTCTAGAGATGACTCCTAGATGACCCCCCTTCACACAGCTCACACCTACAGCTCAAAACCGGGTTATAGCAAGCCATCACTGGTATCTACTCAAGCTAAGAGTCCAGCATTTCTACCAGAGAGGAGTGGAGAAATCAGAACAGCTGAGATAACTCAGGACAGAGAGTTCTAGGAGACAAACAGAACTGTTTAACCCTTGCTACAGAGCAAGGGAAATATGCACAGCTAACTAACTAAAAGGCAAAGCAGATCCAACCAACGCAGATGCATGTGTAGCCAAACGTCGTGATCTTCTGACCCCTCTCTGTCACGGTAGCCCCATGACAGAGCCTTAAGGCCGGCTTCACATGTCAGGTTTTTTCTCTCATAGTTTTTTTTTTTTTCACTGTGATCGATCCGTTTTGATATTCGTGTCACTTTTTACAATCCTCATTGCATCTATCTTGTACAAAGAAAACTACATTTCTTGGCTTCTTCTACCCATTCGGGCTCATTCACATTCAATTTTTTGCACATATGCGAAAAATGGACTGATTATTTTGATCAGCGTTTGATCAGAGAGAGTGTGATCTGAGTGTCATCCGTTTTTCTCGTATGTGGAGAAATAAAAGAAAAATAAAGTTTATCCACCTTCTCCATTCAGACAGTCCATGAAAATAGGATGTCATCTGAGTGCAGTTTGATTTTTTCATGGACCTAGTGACTTGCATTGATTATTTTGCTCAGACCCTTGGATCAAAATCGGACAGGTCTCCGCAAAAAATCATGGACATGTGAATGGCCTCAGACTATCACAGGTACAAGTGCAATATGTGGATAACACGGATAGCACTCATATGTGAAAACTGGACATCTGAAGGAGTCCTTAAAGAAATTATTTCACCAGGAAAACAGCATAATATAGAAGCAGAGACCCAGATTCCAGGGGTGTATCACGTACTGGGATACTTTCTGTAATAATCATAAAATCAGTTTTATCAGCAGGAGATAATTACTAGAGGACTAGTAATCCTACAGTCATCTAGATGTATTCATGGTTATTCATGAACTTTATATAATCCTGTTCCCACCATTGATCGACAGCTTTCTGCTACCGTACAGTTTACACACAAAGCTGCCAATCAGTGGTGTGAGCAGGGTTAGGCCAGTCTCACACGTCCAGATATTTCCGGTACCGGAAGAAACGGTCCCGGAGCTATCCGTGTCCGTGTGTCCACGTAGGCCATCCGTGTGCTATCCGTGTGTCCGTGTTTATCGTCTGTGTGCTGTCCGTGTCTTGAAACAATTTGTTTCAATTTTAACCCTATGACTTTAAAAAAAGCACACGGACAGCATCCGTGTGCGGTACGTGTCTACACGCACCCATTGACTTTAATGGGTCCGTGTGATCACTGACATGTCTCCATGTTTTGCACACGGACACACGGTCCGTGAAAACATGCCAACATCTGCAGAGACACATTTATTTTAATGTGTCTACGTGTGTCAGTGTCTCCGGTACGTGAGAAAACTGTCACCACACGTACCGGAGCCACTGACGTGTGAAACCGGCCAAAGTCCATCATTCAGAGCGAACTGGTAGATCTGCAGCAGATAAAACAGTGATCTTACCAAAACTGCAGAGAGCAACCCAGTAAGGCTACGTTCACATTTGCGGTCGGCGCCGCAGCGTCGCCGCATGCATCATGCGCCCCTATATTTAACATGGGGGCGCATGGACATGCGTCGCACTTGCATTTTGCGCCGCATGCGTCCCTGCGGCGCCCGCGTCCGGGCGCAGAGGACGCAGCAAGTTGCATTTTTGCTGCGTCCAAAATCAATGAAAAAAAGGACGCATGCGGCGCAAAACGCAGCGTTGTGCATGCGTTTTGCTGCATTTTTGTTTGCGTTGTGGCACCGACGCTGCGGCGCACAACGCAAATGTGAACGTAGCCTAAGTGACACATGAGTGATATCAGGGTGTCTGTCCTGAAATCATGATGTTCTCAGATGGGGGAGCAAAATCCTTGTGACAGTAAAATATGTCACTTGTGCAATCTGTTTTTTTTTTATCTAGGGCAATTGATTTGCATTGGCAGGACACAGCGGATACATGGATCAAAGTAAAACATCTCCATTTTGTTTTTGTTTTTTGTAAACAATAGGTCAATAAAAAAAAAATAGCGCATGTGAAAAGGTACATTGATTGTAATAGGTCTATCCATAAAAATAATTGACAGCGCAAGTGCAAAAAACTGATGTGTGAGTCCTGAATCATTTGTCTCCAATAACAAAAGTAACAAGTAGAGAAAACAGAGTTGTCAAGAGACAGTCTTTACAATACAATGCCACGTTACCTTTGAAATATATTGTAGAATTTATGCAATATCTGCACTAGATGGACTTTTAGAAGGATTGGGCCAAACATCATAATCAGTGAATTCACTTTTTTCATTGTGTCCCTTTGGCAAAGGTATATAAAATCCAGCCCCATGCCAGGCAGTCTGCCTTTACAAACATCTATGAAATAACGGGCCGTTCTAAAGAGTTGTCTGAATTCAAGCATCATTGTACAAGGTCAGTTCATGAAATATCCACCCTCCTAAATATTCCACAATCAACTGTTCATCTAAATGTTTATAAACCACGAGCAACCCAGCACAACTTGGCAGGCCATGGAGAGTTACAGAGCAGGGTCGTTGAGTACTGCGGCTCATAGTTGAAAAACTGTGCCCCTGGATCTTCATGGCAGGGGTTTCAATGGCTGATCAGGTTCTTGCAAGTCTTACTAGAACAACGACAGGCAACAGATGGAGTGGTGTAAAGCACACCACTACTGGAACTCTGGAGTAGTGGAAATGTTTTCTGTGTTGGGACAAATCATACTTCTTTATATGGCAGTATGATGGATGAGTCTGAGTTGCACCAGGTTGTCTGCCTGACTGCATAGTGCCCAATGTAAAGTTTGGTGGAGTAGAGGATTGGCCTAGGCCCAAAGTACCAGTGAAGAGAAACCTAAATACTTCAGCTTACCAAGACATTTTGGACAATTTAATGCTTCAACTTTGTGAGAACAGATTAGGGAGGGCAAGTCTACGTCCCAGGGCACAAGGCATGGTTGTTCGAGTTTGGTATATAGGAACTTGACTTACTCACTGCACAGGGCCCTGTCCATAACCCCCAAAGGGCCGCACATCCAAAATGAGTGTCTGACCTCACAAATGCTTTCCTGCTTGAATGGGCAAACATTTCTACAGACACATTCAAAGATCTTGTACAAAGTCTTCCCAGAAGACTGGATTACGGTGTAAAGTCATAAAAGCTCTTTTAGGTTTAATGTGTAGGTGTCCCATTACGTTTGTCCATACAGTGTTGTTCTCTTGATAAAAGGATTAAAAAAGTTCACCTACTGAATTTTTAAATGGAAGGGGTCCGCTTTATATCATATGATAATTGTATCCATTCTGTTAATAAAGACACATTTATTCTAGACACCATACAAATGTTAATTTCAAGAGCGGCCACACTTATTTAGATGAAAATGAATTTCTACAATATGCACATAAATTATGTAATCTTGATCTCACACCACAAGTCCACATTTATTTACTTTTTTAGTCTTATAAAAATAGACCTTTTCCTCACCTTCGGCTCATACAGATTATACTTGCATTCACAACAGAACTCAGATCAAATTCAGGGACATTCTACAAAGCTTACCTGATAGTTTCCTCTTAGCTGGGAGATTAATTGAGAGATTTGGTTTACAACATCTAAATCGGAAAGTAGATTCTGTAAGTCTTGATAAAGTTGCCCAGGTCCCATGTATAATTTATCTATAGGTGTACAGAAATAACACTGTAAATAAAATATGTAATGTACTGCATTCTGAGGAATTAAAGGGAACCCATCACATTAGAAAAAGCCTATTGTGAGTGATGAGCGAAATTGCTCCCTTCATGCTGCAATGACTAAAAGCTAGCAGACTCCTGGAGGAAAAAGGGTTCATGTTCTCCATGTAGAGGCACTTTAAGGCGGCAAGAAAGCATTAGGATACTATTTACCACCAGATTCACCCTATAAATAGGGTAAATAGCATTTTTCAAGTTGACCGGTTCCCTTTAGGCTGGTTAAGGAAAATATAAGTATGCATAATTTTAGTACAAAGATCCCAATACAACTATAATAAAATACTTATTTTCAAAGCTGCTATCAAAAACAAAAGCTGGAAATTAGCAACATTTGCATGTATACGCTTTATTCACACAGGGGTCATGGTTTTGGTTTATAAAAGACATATGAGATCTAGGTCTGGTCCATTTTGGAACAATTATATTTTGCACCAGGCTAAATCATCACATACATTATATCATCCATTTCATTCCAACTCGATTGCATCCATACACTTTAAACTCTGGTTTATGGACACCGGATTTGTGTGACCTCCAGCCTCACCACCAGTTCAGTAAATGCTCTTTTACAGACAGGAGGTGTGCTTTTGACATGAAATCACCTATGCAATCTCTTTTGGGAGCTCTCAGATACACCCAACCTCCAGCTTTACTTTCTTTGTCTCTATGTCTTCATGCAGCTGAAAATTATGGCACATAAAAGTACAGACATGCAGTGGGGTTTCCATACAATGAGAAGAATAGTTACCAGAAAACATAGCTTATGGCCTGTAACGGGTCCCAGTGCCTATATGGGGGGACCCAGTACGGGGACAAGAGGAGGACACTCCAAACTAAATTGTATATTGAAAACACAGAGAAAATGTCCAAAAGATATGGTATATAAAAAAAATACTAAAATATTTACCATACAACCATAGGATTAGTAATGGAGAGGCGTCTTATAGACACCTCTCCATTACTAACCCGTGGGCTTGATGTCACAAGATAATACAAAGGTGATATCAACCCCACAAATATGAACCCCACTTGGCAGAGCCACAGAGCAAGTGGGAAGACCGGGCAAAGCCCCAGAATTGGTGCATCTAACAGAAGTGCCTTTTCTGGGTGGCTGTGGGCTGCTATTTTTAGGCTGGGGGTGCCAATATCCATTGCCCCTTACCAGCCTGAAAATACCAGCCACCAGCTGTCAGCTTTACTTCGGCTGGTTGTCAAAAATGAATGTGAACCCATGCAGGGTTATTTTAAATTTATTTACATAATTTAAAAAAAAAAAACACAGCATGGGGAGCCCTCTATCCTTGATAACCAACCTTGCTGAAGCAGATAGTTGAGGGCTGCAGCCCGCAGCTGTCAGTTTTGTCTGGCTAGTTATTAAAAATACAGGGGAACCCACGTCATTTTTTAATATAATTATTTATTTATAGCAAAGGCAGCGACTGATGAAAACTCCCATCAGTCGGTGCCTACTCTCACTGTTATTAGTTGCAGCATGTGTAGGCTCATGGAAGTAGTAGTCCCATCTGTAGCCGCCTGCTCTCGCTGTTATCAGTTTTATACAACTCTCAACATTCTCCCCTGCTCGCACTGATCATTGGCAGATCATTGGAGAATGATGCAAGCGGTCTTCAGCACACGGGGCCGAGGAACATCACTAACAGTACCGCTGTTTCACAGGCGGTGGGATGTGTCACACTGATGGCACACGGATGTCATGCATGTGTGATCCGTGTGCACATGTGCAAGAATTTTGTGGCTCGTGCGGCTGTTAAAAAAACAGACATGTCAGTCTATTTTGCCCAGAGACACACGGTCCGTGGAAACACACTGACATGTGCACAGACCCATTCACTTGAATGGGTCTATGTGTGTAGTGGCCTCCAGTACATGTGAAAACTTTTACCATACGTACTGGACACACTAACTTGTGAAAGAGGCCTAATGTGTAGACACAGAAACTGACAAGTTATGCAAAACTGCTCTCTGCTCTCTGACACCGATTATCCTATTAATTGATAGGTCTTACAAAATTGGTACCTAGATGCTATACGATTTTAGGGAGGGGAGGACAGGTTGGGTTCACACTGCATTTTTTATCTGTGGACAAATGTTGGATGTAAGTAAATAGGTTTTTAATCACACTACAAACACTGCAGTTTTAGAGGCATTTTTTCAACATTTTTGGTGCAGTTTTGGCGTTCGTTGCCTTTCTCCAAAATACAGCATGCTCTAGGTGTGGCATTTTATATGCATTTTCTAATAAGCTTCTCTATAGGACAGGAAAACATTTTAAAGAAGAAAAACAAGGCTATTAAAATGCTGATGAAAATAGACAGGTGGTAAAAGAGTTGAGAAGCTTGGTAGCAAATAAAAAAAAAAAAAATGAAGTGTACTAAAGCTTGAATAAGTGGATAAGGCTATATTTATGTTTACCACAAAAATATGTTTATATGCAAAAAAAGAAATGAAAAATAATGCAAATCCAGCTGAAATTTAAGAAAAAAAAAAGCTAAAAAATCAACAACAAAAGAAAAAAAACAACAAAGCTAGCATCTACCCAAACTGTTGAGCGGAAGTCCTGGAAGCATGTGGACTAGATCCCAAATAGCTAACTGGTATTCAGAAATACTAATGAGTGTAATGAATGGACAAGAAGGATCCTATTGTGTGCAGAGACATCAGTGTGATGCCAACACAATCAGGGCAGATCAGGCGCCTTCATCACATTGCTTCTAGTGACAAGATGAAGCTCTCAGGACAGGGAGGCTGTGTTGCCCTTATAGTGGGAGACAAGAAAAGACCAAGTACAGCATCATTCATAGGAAAGCAATACAAAGAGGCTGTGCAGCTATGTGAATCAGTGATCACAACTTCCTTAATCATTTCCCATTAGTTGTTGTCATTATAATTAGTACTGGGTGCTACAAACTCCAGGCTTGTTCACAAGGTAGTCCATGTTTGACTGACTAAGCAGAGGAGCATAGGAAATCATTCTGCAGAATACTGCAACTCTTAAGTGAATGACACATAACTTAGGAAGATAAATAGTTTTGCAAGTTGAGTCGTATCTTTGTCTTTTAAAGGGAACCTGTCACCAGATTCATTCTGGGGACAACATAAATCAGAGCCCCCTCTGCATAATTACAGCCAGATATATTTCTCTCAAAAATGTTCCGGCTAGCCGGAGACGAGACTAGCGTGGCCCCACACTCGCCCGGCATCTCCCAGCACTGAGAGATCTGCCAATCACATTTATCGGCACTGGGAACAGCCACCCAGGGTCAGAGCACAGGTCTACCAGGCAGAAGCCAAAAAGGAGAAAGACACTTTTGGCCTATGTCTGATGTACGGCAGTCTATAAGCATGTTACAGTAGGAAAAAGTCAGGAAAAGCTCACATACAGTAGCCTAGGAGCACAGACTTAGACAGCTGGTGTAGGAGGCTGCTTTCATCCTGGCCATTAGAGCAGGAGCCCAGCTGTCATTAGGATGGTGCACCCAGTATACCCACTCCATAACCCGCTTGTGATGTCTTCATGTTTTAAAAAAAAAAAAAAAAATATAGGATGAATACTGAAACATACAACCATTTTCACTACTGAAATTTGTATTGGGCTCTTACTTGGTTTGACACAAACAACTTTCTCAGCTGCATGCAAAGAAGAAAATCGAGGTTGATTTCCTTGTTCCTCATTTTCCCCATATTCAATAACTTCAACCTGGCCCAATGGTACACTCCATTTTAGTAAGTATTTTTGGCTGGCTGTTACGATATTACTGCCTTCATTGGATGATCTAATATAGAAAAAAAAGACTAAAGTCACAATGAATAGATCACCAAGGCACATACAGAAAATAGAACAGATCGGCATACATTATTTTCCCTTCTCTCACAAACAATCATAGCTAATAGATCATGTACAACCTGTGTCATAAAGAGTTCTTTATTATATACATGAAGAGCCTGATATATAATGTATACACACATACATACACACACACTACCATGCAAAAGTTTAGGGTCACTTACAAATTTCCTTATTTTTGAAAGAAAAGCAGTTTTTCCAATGAAGCTAACATTAAATGATTCAGAAATACACTCTATACATTGTTAATGTGGTAAATGACTATTCTAGCTGCAAAAGTCTGGTTTGTAATGCAATATCTTCATAGGTGTATAGAGGCCCATTTCCAACAACCATCACTCCAGTGTTCTTATGGTACTTTGTGTTTGCTAACTGTGTAAGAAGGCTATGGATGGTTAGAATACCCTTGAAAACCCTTGTGCAAGTATGTTAGCACAGCTGAAAACAGTTTGGCCGATTAGAGAACCTATAAAACTGACCATCCTTTGAGCTAGTTGAGAATCTGGAGTATTACATTTGTTGGTTCCATTAAACTCTGAAAATGGCCAGAAAAACTTGACAGACTATTCTTGTTCTTAGATATGAAGGCTATTCATTGCGAGAAATTGCCAAGAAACTGAAGATTTCCTACAACGGTGTGTACCACTCCCTTCGGTAGAGAGCACAAACAGGCTCTAACCAGAGTAGAAAGAGAAGTGGGAGGCCCCACTGCACAACTGAGCAACCAGACAAGTTCATTAGAGTCTGTAGTTTGAGAAATCGATGCCTCACAGGTCATGAACTGGCAGCTTCATTAAACAGTACACGCAAAACGCCAGTGTCAACGTCTACAGTGAAGAGGCGACTCCGGGATGCTGGCCTTCAGGGCAGAGTGGCAAAGAAAAAGCCATATCTGAGACTGGCTAATAAAAGGAAAAGATTAATATGGGCAAAAGAACACAGACATTGGACAGAGGAAGATTGGAAAAAAGTTGTATGGAGAGACAAATCCAAGTTTGAGGTGTTTGGATCACACAGAAGAACATTTGTGAGACGCAGAACAACTGAAAAGATGCTGGAAGAGTGTCTGACGCCATCTGTCAAGCATGGTGGAGGTAATGTGATGGTCTAGGGTTGCTTTGGTGCTGGTAAAGTGGGAGATTTGTACAAGGAAAAAGGGATTTTGAATAAGGAAGGCTATCACTCCATTTTGCAACGCCATGCCATACCCTGTGGACAGCGCTTGATTGAAGCCAATTTCATCCTACAAAAGGACAATGACCCAAAGCACACCTCCAAATTATGCAAGAACTATTTAGGGAAGAAGCAGGCAGCTGGAGTTCTATCTGTAATGGAGTGGCCAACGCAGTTACCAGATCTCAACCCCATTGAGCTGTTGTGGGAGCAGCTTGACCATATGGTGCGCAAAAAGTGCCCATCAAGCCAAACCAACTTGTGGGAGGGGGTGAAATTTCTCCAGATTACCTCAGCAAATTGACTGCTAGAATGCCAAAGGTCTACAATGCTGTAATTGCTGCAAAGGGAGCATTCTTTGATGAAAGCAAAGTTTGAAGGAGAAAATTATTTCTTCAAATAAAAATCTTTTTTTCGAACCTTGTCAATGTCTGGACTAGATTTTCAATTCATTTGGCAACTCAGTTAATTAATAAAAACATGAGCTATCATGGAAAACACAAAATTGTCCAGGTGACCCTAATAAATATATATATATATATATATATATATATATATATATATATATACGGTATATACACGTACACACACACACTAGATGGTGGCCCAATTCTAACACATCAGGTATCCTAGAACATGTATGTAGTATATAGCACAGCCCACGTACTACATTGCACAGCCACGTAATATATAGCACAGCCCACGCAGTATATAACACAGCCACGTAGTATATTGCACAGCCACGTAGTATATAGCACAGCCCACGTAGTATATAGCACAGCAACATACTATACAACACACCCCACGCAGTATATAACACAGCCCAAGCAATATATAACACAGCCCACGTAGTATATAGCAATGTGGGCACCATATCCCTGTTAAAGAAGAATTAAAATAAAAAATAGTTATATACTCAACTTCGGTGGCCCCTGGATCCAGGCCAGGCCTTTACCGATGTTCGTCGCGACGCTCGGTTCCCAGTAATGCCTTGCGGCAATAACACATGATGATGTAGCGGTGTCGCGAGACCGCTACGTCATCTCCGGTCATTGCCGCAATGCATTCTTGGGTACCGGAGCATCGCGAGGACCGGGAAAGGCTGGCGCAGACGGTGGAAGGTGAGAATATGTTTCTTTTTATTATTATTATTATTATTATTATTATTATTTTTAACATACGTTTTTACTAGTGATGCTGCATAGGCAGCATCAATAGTAAAAAGTTGGGCACACTTACACGGTTAATGGCAGCGTTAACGGACTGCGTTACACCGCGTTATGCCGCGGTGTAACGCAGTCCTAAAACGCTATGTGGGCTATGACTGCAGGGGAGTATGGAGGGGGCACTGACTGTACGGAAGTAGGGAGGGGCCAATTTGCGGCCGGACTGTGCCTGTTGCTGATTGGTCGCACACTTGTTCGTCACACTTAAAATGTTTCAGATTAGCAAACAAATTTAAATATTAGACAAATATAACACAAGAAAACACAAAATGCAGTTTATGAATGAAGGTCTTTATTATTAAGTATTAAGGGAAAAATAAATCCCAACCAATAGGGCCCTGTGTGAAAAAGTGATTCCCACTCTCCCACCCCCTTAAAACATAAATTAACTGTGGGTTATCACATCTTTGGGAAGCGGAGTACAAATTCCCTAGCCACACACAGGCCTAATTACTGCCACACCTGTTCTCAATCAAGAAATCACTTAAATAGGACCGGCCTGACAAAGTGAAACAGACCAAAAGTTCCTCAAAATCTAGTCATAATGCAGCGATCCAAATAAATTTTGAAACAAAGCAATTGAAAAAAAAGGTACAAAGCCTTTTCTAGAGCTTTGGGACTCCAATGAAATACAGTGAGAGCAGGGCCGTATTTGCCACTAGGCACTTGAGGGCACGTGCCTAGGGCGGGGACAATGCAGGGGGCGGCACCTGAGCAAGGTGTTTTTTTTTTTTATTATTAAAAAGTCCTGGGCTGGGTCACCTCCCGACCGACCGCACTGTGTGGAGAACTGTGTGTGGCCGTTATACAGTATGGAGCACTATGTGTGGCCATTGTACAGTATGGAGCACTATGTGTGGCCATTATACAGTATGGAGCACTGTGTGGCCATTATACACTATGGATCATCATGTGTGGCCATTATACGGTATTGAGCATCATGTGTGGCCATTATACAGTATGGAGCACTGTGGCCATATTTTTTTTTTTTATAATTATTATATATAAAACAGTGTGATCAGCAGTGCTACATGGCTGTGGTTGGGACGTGGATATGGGTGTGACTAGTTGTGAAATGGGTGTGGTCAGAGGCGTGGCCTAAAATTTGCCGTGCCGCAAAATTTTTACCTCCTTTCCTTCTTCAAAAGTTGGGAGGTATGGTTCCGCATTTGCCAGATCATAGCAAGTGCCGCAAATCCCACAGGGAATGAATGAGGTCGAACGCAGTGTTGCCGTAAGTGATCCGTTACGCGGCACATGCAGATTCTTGCCAAAGTCACTGCCGATAGTGTCATACTCACCAAAGGGGGAGGCAGCAGAAACTCTAAATACGGCCCTGAGTGAGAGCCATTATCCACAAAGAGCGAAAACATGGAACACGGGTGAACTTTCCCAGGAGTGGCCGGCCGATCAAAATCACCCCAAAAGTACAGCGGCGACTCATTCAATAGGTCAGAAAAGAACCAACAACAACATCCAAAGAACTTAAAGCTTCAGTTACCTAAGTTTAGGTCAGTGTTTGTGACTCCACCATAAGAAAGACTGGGCAAAAATGGCCTGCATGGCAGAGTTCCAGGACTAAAACCACTGTTGAGCAATATGAACACAAAGCTCATCTCAATTTTTCCAGAAAACATCTTGGTGACCCCCAAGACTTTTGGGAGAATACTCTGTGGACTGACCAGACAAAAGTTGAAATTTTTGGAAAGTGCATCTCCTATTACATCTGGCGTAGAAGTAACCCAGCATTTAAAAAAAGAAACATCATACCAATAGTAAAATATGGCTATGGCAGTGTGATGTTCTGGGGCTGTTTTGCTGCTTCAGGACCTGGAAGACTTGCTGTGGTAAATGAAACCGTAAATTCTACTGTCTACCAAACAACCCTGAAGGAGAATTTGTTCGTGACCTCAAGCTGAAGTACACTTGGGTTATGCAGCAGGACAGTGATCCAAAACACACCAGAATGTCCACCTCTGAATGGCTTACAAAAAACAAAATAAGTCTTTGGAGTGGCCTAGCCAAATACCTGACCTTAATCCGATTGAGATGCTGTGGCATGACTTTGAAAAGGCGGTTCCTGATCGGAAACTCTCCATTGTGGCTGAATTGCAACAATTTTGCAAGGATGAGTGGGCCAAAAATCATCCAGAGTGTTGTAGAAGACTCATTGCCAGTTATCGCAAACGCTTGATTGCAGTTGTTGCTCCTAAGGGTGGCCCAACCAGTTATTAGGTTTAGGGGCAATCACTTTTTCACAAAGGGACCTGTAGGTTTAGATTTCTTTTTCCTTTAATAAAAGACCTTCATTTAAAAATGCATTTTGTGATTACTTGCGTTATCTTTGTCTAATATTTAAAATTTGTTTGGTGATCTGAAACATTTAAGTGTGACAAGTATGCAAAATAGGAAATCAGGAAGGGGAGAGACACTTTCACACGACTGTAGTCCTCATGTATGCTGGATGATTGCATATGAAACAGATTAATCTTCTCATCATTTGATACATAAAACTGATCTTGAGCTGGTAAAATAGGGACTCGCCAAGGTGGATTGTACAAGTGTAATCTGCTGCCATCTGCTGGCCACTAGTAGCGTGCAGTATGGCCGGCCAGAGAAGAAGTGCTGGAAACATGATCCGACTGCTCATATATTGGTTACGACAGCCTGTACATTACACACAAAACAGATGGGAGTGGGACCGTTGTCTTCCGTCACTTGTTTCTGTAACTACTTTTAGAAATAATATATCAACCATAGGACCCACCTTGAATTGGCAGTGGCACACATCAGTACGTCATTCAGCATGAAGAGACGTCTCTGCTTAGTTTTCAGTATCTCACCCTTTTCATTGTACACCGTTTCTACCATGTCATCTGACCGGATGAGATATCTGCTTCCATTACTAAGAAGCTACATTTTAAGGGAAAATGGACAAAGTTACAATCTTTTTACACAATAGAGAAAATACATCAAGCCTTTATAGATCATTTAGATCATTTTCTTCTGTCAACAAGTCACAAATTTCATTGCAGAATGATTTTGTGCAAAAAACTGACGTACTACGATTTTGCAACACTTTTGCGGCTTTAAAAAAAAACCCATAAAACGATACATCAGAAGTTAGTCCCTGGAATGGTACCAAATAAATAACATATACTATGAAGGAAAATATTAAGTAAATGAGGTGTACTTTACACTAGGACTATATTGGAGAGAACATATAAGAGAAAAGCGCACACAGAACTAGGTAAAAAGCAACAATCTTTATTGAATTAATATACCGTGTATACTCGAGTATAAGCCGACCTGAGTATAAGCAGAGACCCCTAATTTTGCCAGAAAAAAATGGGAAAATTTAATGACTTGAGTATAAGCCTAGGGTGGAAAACGCAGCAGCTACTGGTAAATTTCAAAAATAAAAATAGATACCAATAAATATAAAATTAATTGAGACATCAGTAGGATAAGTGTTTTTGAATATTCATATTGAATCAGGAGCCCCATATAATGCTCCATACAGTTCATGATGGGCCCATAAGATGCTCCATACAAAATACGCTCCATATAAAGCTCCATAAAGTTCATGATGGGCCCCATAAGATGCTCCATAATAAAATATGCCCCATATAATGCTGCACAAAGGTTGATTATGGACCTATAAGATGCTCCATAGAAACATTTGCCCCATACAATCCTGCATAAAGGTTGATTATGGCCCCATAAGATGCTCCATAGAAAATACGCCCCATACAATGCTGCAAAGGTTGATTATGGCCCCATAAGATACTCCATAGAAACATTTGACCCATATGCTGCGATAAAAAAAAAAAAATGACACTCACCTCTTGTCCTGAGCAGGTGGGGACACCGGCACTTGCGATATTCACCTGTCCCCGTTCCACCGCTGCACGACGCTCCATCTTCTGTCTCTCTGCAGTGAGTGTTCAGGCAGAGGGCGGCGCGCACACTAAGCACGTCATCGCGCCCTCTGACCTGAACGTCACAGGACGCGTAAGACAGAGCGACGCGCGTCGGTGGAACGGGGAGAGGTGAATATCGCGCAATGCTCACCTCCCCCGTCATACTCACCTGCTTCCGGCGCGGTCCCTGGCAGCTTCTCACTGACAGATGACCTCCGGCGCCCGCAATTTCTTCCTTTGTTCAGCGGTCACATCGTACCGCTCATTACAGTAATGAATATGCGTCCATATTCATTACTTTAATGAGTGGTACCACATGACCGCTTAACACAGGAAGAAGCTGCGGGCGCCGGAGAAGCAGGGACGTGCAGAGACGCGCCGGGAGCAGGTAAGTATGATGGACAGCTGCCGCTCCCCCTCCCCCGACCCCCTGGGACAACGATTCGAGAATAAGCTTAGAGGGTCACTTTCAGCCAAAAAAAATGGGCCGAAAATCTCTGGTAATACTCGAGTATATACGGTAAAACAAAATGTTAAAGGCAGGGCTGGTGAATTATGGTGGAAAGCCAGTAGTAGTAGGCCCCAAAGAATGGCAAGGTGCAAATAATTACAGAAACATAACTAAATACAGCTTGTTACTAGGCATTCAACCACGGTAGTTCATCTATTGAAAATATACTGGCTGTAGTTCTGTACTAAAGGGCTATATGCAAAGACAAATATAGTAAGGCAAGAATATAGGCATAAATTAGATGGCATAGTCTGCCCCTAAAAAGACATCTAATAAAGAGATCTAAGCAATGTACCTGAGCCAAGCGATGGTGCTGCTTCTTTGCATATGGCACTTTAATATAGCACTATAGCCAGTATAGACTTTTAATAGATGGACTACCATTTTTCAATGGCTAATAACAAGTAGTATTTAGCTGTTTCTGTAATTATTTGTACCTTGCCATTCTTTGGTGGCCTCCTACTACTGACTCTCCACCATAATACACTGGCCCTACCTTTAACATTTTGTATTATATTAATTCAATAAAGATTGTTACTTTTTAAAAAAACAGGTGGGAAAGTGGCCTTTGTTAGCTAAAAAAAAAAGAGGTGGAAGCCAGATTTAAGAACTGTGACTTTTTAAAAAGCTCTAGACAAATGCATTGCATCTAAAGAACCTGAAGACTCACCTCTTCTGACAAGCCTACAGCCTGCAGTGATCCTCAACCTACTGAACCGCCGCCCAACCAGCTCTACCCTCTCCTAGCGTATCCTCACCCATCCCCTGCAGACTGAGCCCTCGCGGGCAGGGTTCTCCCTCCTTATGTACCTGTGTGCCTTGTTTTTGCTCATGTCTAATGTATTTGTCTATATTTGCCCCGTATTCACATGAAAAGTGCCATGGATTAAATGGTGCTATAAAAAATGTATAATAATAATAATAAAAAAGATGGGTCACATTGGGAGACAGAGAAATATGGTGAAAATAAATTCATAATAAAGAACTTTTCAATTATTGATAAAAATTGCAAATTACAACCGTTACTACAGAAGTCTCACTGAAGATGGATTTATACAGAATTACCGTATTTTTCAGACTTTAAGATGCACCGGACCATAAGACGCACCCCAAATATTCAGAAGGGAGGTAGGTAAAAAATTAATGTTTCAAATGGGGGTCTGTCTTACAGTCCGAATTCAGCTTTCCAGGGAAAAAAATCGTCAGCGATGGTGGAGCGTGGTCACAGGGGGTGTTGGGTGGTTCCAGGCTGGTGCGGCAGGTGCGGTGGCCTCCGGGAAATCCCATTCCAGGCTGGTGCGACTGGTTCAGCAGGTGTGGTGGTGGTGCTCTGTGGTGCGGGGGGCTTCACTGGCATTTTATGAAAGGCCGGAGGCTGCCGCACATCTCCATTGTTACGATGGGGTGGCCGCCACATGCTCAGATTGAGATCTCGGCAATGAGATCTCGTCTCCTGAGATCTAGGGACGAGATCCCAATCTGAGCATGCAACACCTCCCCCCCCCCCCCCGCAAACATTTTCTCAGAGGCCACCACATCGCAACAATGGATGTGCAGGGGCCTCTGGGCTTTCACAAAATGCACCACCGCCTAACCTGCCACACCAGCCTGGAAAGGGAGTGTGATCCTTGAACCGGGACTGCTGCAGAGTCGCCCGACTCCTGCTGCCGCAACAATATTTGTAAGTATATTCCGACTATAAGATGCACCCCCATTTTCCCACAAAATTTTTTGGGGAAAAAAATGCATCTTGTAGTCCGAAAAATACAGTACATCTATTAATAAAACTGTCTGCAGCAAATACTGTTGTGCTCCCTAGTTGAGGCTGCAGACTGGCAGATCATTCTTTGCTAAAGGCTATAAAAAGTGGCACTAAATAAAAACGCCCATATCTCTGGAAACATACAACAGATTAAAAAAAAATAAAAATAAATAAAACCGGAATACCCAGGGGAGCAATACGAATAAAAAGCAAAAATCAGCCACTTTCCACTTGGTGACAGGTCCGTTAACTGTGACAAAAGTCAGACTTTGTTCCATCTGTCTGAATCCCAACTTCATGTTACCACCCCAACCTCTTACACTGTAACTAGACTTATTTTTATTTGGAGCTAAAATCTGCTGACATTTTGAGGAACGATTGCCATATCTTATGTAAGCTAAGCGCCCCAGAGTCCTGGTTGCTGCAGTAACGTCATTCTTCCACCAGGAGGAGTGATATTACATCTGAGGTAATAAAGGAGTTCATCTTTCCAGGTATCAGAAACCAAACACCACACTTCCCACTCCAATCCACCAGGGAAAGCCACGCTCCTATCTAGTAGGGCACTCCTCACAGAAGGGTAAAACTGGTGGTTTGGATAGAAAGTTAGTCAGACGCTGCCTGGGTTTGACCCAGAGAGTACCTGTCAGGTAGACAGGGGGAAAAGGAGGAACATCGGAGCTGCAGACAGAGGGTCCCTGTCAGGGGTGGGATCCTGACAGAGGCCTAGCGAGATAGAAAGCTACGGAGCTGCGCCTGCCCCACGTGCGGCAGCATCCTAAGAAAGGACACGAAGAGAACTGTGTTGTAGAGAGTGAGAAACAAAGTCATAGCACAAGGAGAAAACACCGGGAGGAGTTCTGCCCTGTAAAGGCTGCCTCCTTCTGAGGCGCGTAGCCAGTGGCCGGAACACCGAGGGAGTAATTGTCTCCAAGCCTTGCTCCAGAGACCGGCAGGACAGTCAATTCCAAGTTGGCTGCCCGACCTTAATACCTAAGAAGACAGTGGCAAATTGTGGGGGCCGGGGCGTCTCTAGGGTCCCTATAAACAAGCCTCAGGCCATCAGTCATACGGGTTTGTCCTATCCACACCATCTGGGGGACAGAGAGGAAGACATCTAGGACATCCACGAAAGTTGTGAGGACCTTACCGAGTTGCTCAGCAGGGAGGTACTACAACACACAGGCGCTAGTAGGAAAGCTACCGATTTCCACCTGGATAAGGGGACTCTGGATGTGCCTTCAGACCAGCCGGACTCTACCTACCCTGTGGTCTGTACCCTGGACTGTGGATGCTGAAGTCTTCAGTAAAAGGTAAAGAGACTGCAACCTTGTGTCCTCGTTATTCCCTGCACCTTCCATCGTCCACCATTACCATCTACCCTTCTGGGAAGCCCTGGGGACACACTTCACCTGTGGGAAGGTATACCATCTAGCTGCCAAGATATCACCCCAGCGGACCCCTAAGCAGCGTCGGTCACCCTGACCGAATACCACGGGTGGCATCACGAACATTAAACAAACTACACCTTTAATTGGACACCCCTCAAAGGGCCATGGACCGGGCCAGGCCACCGTGACATCCCCTGAACCCCCTGGGGGCGATCCATCTACATGACCAAAAAAAAAAAAAATCAATGACTATTCCTCACTGACATTCAGATTTTTCAGTTTTTCTCTTGTAATTCTTTATTCACACAGAGGTGACCACACTTCAGATTTATTAAATTGAATTAACAGCTCAAGGGTGCTGCAAAAAATAAAAATACCTGACTAAACAATGTCACGTTACCGCTGCAACCAATCAGTGGCTTTGCTAGTCTGCAGAAGTCCAGGGTCACACTTGCGAGAAACTCGCACAACTCTTGCATCTCAGTACCTGGCACTCGGACCGGAGAGTTCAGCTGCATAGAAATACATGCAGCCGCACACTCTGGTCCCAGTGCCGGCGGCAGTGCTGGGTATTGAGATGCGAGACTCGTGCGAGTTTCTCGCAAGTGTGACCCCGGACTAAGCAGAAGAAACACTATTGTCCTACTCTAATGAAATAACAAAGGCTGCAGCCAATCTGTGGCCACTCATTGACTTCAGAGCTCACAATACATTTTTTTTTGGTTTGTTTCAGGTGACCATTGAAAACACATTGCTATGATTAGAAGAGTGATTAAAGTTTGGAATTTAATTACAGTTTTCTTTTCTTTTATGCCGCAACCTTGGTTTATTAATAAGAGACTGTATAATTAAAAGTGGTTGTCCACGAGATTGACAATCTGTCCTGCTACCAATGGCAACCTTATCCAGTAAAACAAAAATGTAATTTTTTTTTCTTAACATCTATAAGTAAAGGATCGCCAGCAGATAAGAAAAAAGCCTGTCCTGTTTCTTTAACATCTTGCTCCATAAATCTCCAGATACTCAAGATATGTCAGGTGAACACACAAATGTGGGCATCTGCAGCTATGGACAAGGCACTACAGCAGCAAATCTATATATCAACTCATGGAAACACCGCAACGGACTTTAGATACTAGATTACGATTTCATTTTATGGGCTTCAGAAGTGACAGATCTCGGATGCATGAAAGGGAAAATGCTTTTCCATGGTAACACTACTCTGCACCCACTACAGTCGCTGTCAGAGGCTGGCAAAGTATCAGCTACAGATCACACAGTGCGCATGCTATGGAGAAGCTGTTCTGTGTAATGTGCTGGAGACCCCACTAATATACAGCTAAATATCAGACACATGCAGCACTGCTATCCACAGCCAACACATCATGGAGCATTTTACCAGTCCAGTTAAGAAAACAAACTCTAAACTTTGATTTGCTGTCATCAATATTGATCACTATTTTTTCGTAAAATTTTGCTACCAGAGGCTTATCTTTTTCAAGATTATTATCCTATTGAGCATCTACCAAGAACTTTTCCCACAGGGTGGAGAGGATCCATAATGGTTTTCTTTTTAGCTTTGCACTGGACATTTTGTAGCAACGTGTCACCACTGCCGTCACTACCATATGAACATGTTGCAATGACACGTCCTGTTGGCAGCATTGTGAAGAGAACCAGGCGGGAACGGGGAACCATCAGTATATGATTTATCGTGTTGTCACCATAGACACTTGCCTTGTTCAGGTACCTTTCATTCATTGCCTTGGCGATTTGCTTAATTTCACAGCGTTGATCTGCATCTCGCTTCCTCTCATTAAGTTTGTCTGCTAATGTTTCCAGCTCTGTAAGAGCCATCTGTAGGGGAAGTCGATCTGGATGACCCTTCATTGTGTTTTTCAACATATCCTGCAAAAAAATAAATACATCATGAAATGTCAGGAGAGCAATACAAAGTCTACGGGTTACAGGAAAGGCTGTTGGCTTAAAGTGAGAACGCAAATAGAATATCCTATATGAAAGCAACCAATAACAGAGCAGATTGTATTTTGCCACAGCATTTTAAAAGGGGTTGTCCGGTCTTGACACCTTAACCCTCCAAGCCTGTCTTCACCTTCATGACCACGCCAAATTTAACAATTCTTAAACGTGACAATTTATGAGGTAATAACTTTGGAACACTTCAACGGTTCCCACTGATTCTGAGGTTATGTCACACGAAATAGATTATAAATAGCATTTCATACATGTCTACTTTACATCAGCACAATTTTTTAAACTATTTTTTTGTTAGGAAGTTATAAGAGTGAAAAGTTGACCATCGATTTCTAATTTTTACAACAAAATTTACAAAAACATGTTTTTTTAGGGACCACATGATATTTGAAGTGACTTTGAGGGGGGTTTATATGACAGAAAATACCCAAAAGTGACACCATTCTAAAAACTGCACTCCTCAAGGTGCTCAAAAACACATTCAAGAAGTTTATTAACCTTTCAGGTGCTACAAGTACATTTTTAGAATGCGGAAAAAAAATTAACATTTAACTTTTTTTCACAAAAATTTTACTTTAGACCCTAATTTTTTTATTTCATTTTCGCAACTGTAACAGGAAAAAATGGACCCCAAATATTTCTCACAGCATCATCAGAAATGGGGAATGGAGCCGGGAAATGATTGGCAGCATTGACATTGGGGGATAAGCTGCCTGCTTTCACTGTCTCCCAAAGCGACGTGAGAAAACAGTTTAGTAGACTGGTTATTGGCAAAGCAGCTGGGCCCGATGGCCTCAGTCCACGTGTCCTCAGAGCAAACCAACCAACAAAGCAACTGTGCAAACCAACTGTGTACTGTCTTCCAGCTCCCGTTTAACTGGAGCCTTCAATCACAGGGTGTACCAGAACTGTGGAAGACCACCTGCCTGGTGCCGGTTCCTAAGACCACTTTTCCAACTTCCCTACAAGACTATCGTCCAGTGGCCTTAACATCACATACAGTTAGGTCCATATATATTTGGACAGAGACAACATTTTTCTACTTTTGGTTATAGACATTACCACAATGAATTTTAAACAAAACAATTCAGATGCAGTTGAAGTTCAGACTTTCAGCTTTCATTTGAGGGTATCCACATTAAAATTGGATGAAGGGTTTAGGAGTTTTAGCTCCTTAACATGTGCCACCCTGTTTTTAAAGGGACCAAAAGTAATTGGACAATTGACTACAAGGCTATTTCATGGACAGGTGTGGGCAATTCCTTTGTTATGTCATTCTCAATTAAGCAGATAAAAGGCCTGGAGTTGATTTGAGGTGTGGTGCTTGTATTTGGGAGGTTTTGCTGTGAAGTAAACATGTGGTCAAAGGAGCTCTCCATGCAGGTGAAACAAGCCATGCTTAAGCTGCGAAAACAGAAAAACCCATCCGAGAAATTGCTACAATATTAGGAGTGGCAAAATCTTCAGTTTGGTACATCCTGAGAAAGAAAGAAAGCACTGGTGAACTCATCAATGCAAAAAGACCTGGGCGCCCACAGAAGACAACAGTGGTGAATGATCGCAGAATAATCTCCATGGTGAAGAGAAACCCCTTCACAACAGCCGACCAAGTGACCAACACTCTGCAGGAGGTAGGCGTATCAATATCCAAATCTACCATGAAGAGAAGACTGCATGAAAGTAAATACAGAGGGTTCACTGCACGGTGCAAGCCACTCATAAGCATCAAGAATAAAAAGGCTAGACTGGACTTTGCTAAAAAAACATCTAAAAAAGCCAGCACAGTTCTGGAAGAACATTCTTTGGACAGATGAAACCAAGATCAACCTCTACCAGAATGATGGAAAGAGAAAAGTATGGCGAAGGCTTGGTACAGCTCATGATCCAAAGCATACCACATCATCTGTAAAACACGGCGGAGGCAGTGTGATGGCTTGGGCATGCATGGCTGCCAGTGGCACTGGGTCACTAGTGTTTACTGATGATGTGACACAGGACAGAAGCAGCCGAATGAATTCTGAGATATTCAGAGACATACTGTGTGCTCAGATCCAGCCAAATGCAGCCAAACTGATTGGTCGTCGTTTCTTACTACAGATGGACAATGACCCAAAACATAAAGCCAAAGCAACCCAGGAGTTTATTAAAGCAAAGAAGTGGAATATTCTTGAATGGCCAAGTCAGTCACCTGATCTCAACCCAATTGAGCATGCATTTCACTTGTTAAAGACTAAACTTCCGACAGAAAGGCCCACAAACAAACAGCAACTGAAAATCACCGCAGTGAAGGCCTGGCAGAGCATCAAAAAGGAGGAAACACAGCGTCTGGTGATGTCCATGAGTTCAAGACTTCAGGCAGTCATTGCCAACAAAGGGTTTTCAACCAAGTACTAAAATGGAACATTTTATTTAAAACCCCTTATGACCTTGGGATTTTCCGTTTTCCCGTGTTCGTTTTTCACTCCCCTCCTTCCCAGAGCCATAACTTTTTTATTTTTCCGTCAATTTGGCCATGTGAGGACTTATTTTTTGTGGGACGAGTTGTACTTTTGAACGACATCATTGGTTTTACCATGACGTGTACTAGAAAACGGGAAAAAAACTCCAAGTGCGGTGAAATTGCAAAAAAAGTGCAGTCCCACACTTGTTTTTTGTTTGGCTTTTTTGCTAGGTTCACTAAATGCTAAACCTGACCTGCCATTATGATTCTCCAGGTCACTACGAGTTCATAGACACCTAACATGACTAGGTTATTTTTCACCTAAGTGGTGAAAACAAATTCCAAACTTTGCAAAAAAAATAAAAATAAAAAAAATGCGCCATTTTCCGATACTCGAGTTAAACTATGTAATTCACAGCAGGCTTAGTAGTATTACTTACTTTGCGGTGATTCGTGCTTCTGATGGTCTCTGGTCAAAGACTTTCTTTTATTTACTCACATGTTACTTTGTAACATACTGGATATCATTTAGAAAATGGCGGCCGCCATGGACTTCGGTGGGAGGGTCTCAGGCTGTGCGCACACGTGCTCTAGAGTCTATGCACCTGACTTCCTGGGCGGTTATCATTAGATGCCGCACACACACCATGTGACGTCACTGAGCGGTTTTCCGCCCCCTGTGTGTGCGGCTCTGACGACCGCCAGGTATGATGGATCTGGACCTTGGACACATGTGCGCCGATGCGCTTGATGAGACTTCCTGTATGCGCCCTATTTTAACCGGTGAGAGAGTGAGCTAGCAACAAACCCCTTTTTGAGAAAGCGACCGCGAAACGTGCGTCAAGGGGGTGGTGTGTGGTGTGTGGAGCGTGGTGAGACATCTCAGACCTAATGGGTAAGCTGCTTTATATGATATGAGGTGATGAGTCCTGTAGGCACTATGGCACTTTAGCCAGTGATATAACCTGCACTGTTGCAACTTTTTTTTTTTTTTTTGAGCAATATAGCTATGATGATTAGGGCTATTGCCACAGACTGTTTTCATACTATGGCTCCCACAATAGCAGTCCTTGTGATATGATGTGATAGGTGTTGTCATCCGCTCCGCCACTATTATAGTGTTTCCTCCTCCACTAATCCTGTTATTTATATGTATTGTATTTATATTTGATTACTCAGTTTGAATTATATATTTTGATAATATAAATAAAATTATACAATTTTTAAATAAAATGCGTATTGGGACTTGTATACTCCGTTCTGTTGTTTTGCATTTTCCGATACTCGTAGCGTCTCCATTTTTCGGGATCTGGGGTCAGGTGAGGGCTTATTTTTTGCGTGCCGAGCTGGCGTTTGTAATGATACCATTTTGGTGCAGATTCGTTCTTTTGATCGCCCGTTATTGCATTTTAATGCAATGTCGCGGCGATCAAAAAAACGTAACTCTGGCGTTTCAATTTTTTTTCTCGTTACGCCATTTAGCGATCAGGTTAATGCTTTTTTTTTTATTGATAGATCGGGCAATTCTGAACGTGGCGATACCAAATATGTGTAGGTTTGATTTTTTTTTATTGATTTATTTTGATTGGGGCGAAAGGGGGGTGATTTAAACTTTTATATATTTTTTTTTTTTTTCACATTTTTTTAACTTTTTTTTTAACTTTTGCCATGCTTCAATAGCCTCCATGGGAGGCTAGAAGCAGGCACAGCGCGATCGGCTCTGCTACATAACAGCGATCATCAGATCGCTGCTATGTAGCAGAAAATCAGGTGTGCTGTGAGCGCCGACCACAGGGTGGCGCTCACAGCTGCCGGAGATCAGTAACCATAGAGGTCTCAAGGACCTCTATGGTTACCATTCTAAAGCATCGCCGACCTCCGATCATGTGACGGGGGTCGGCGATGACGTCATTTCCGGCCGCCCGGCCGGATGCAGTAGTTAAATGCCGCTGTCTGCGTTTGACAGCGGCATTTAACTAGTTAATAGGCGCGGGCAGATCGCGATTCTGCCCGCGCCTATTGCGGGCACATGTCAGCTGTTCAAAACAGCTGACATGTCCCGGCTTTGATGCGGGCTCACCACGGAGCCCTGCATCAAAGCAGGGAAGCTGACCTCGGACGTACTATCCCGTCCGAGGTCAGTAAGGGGTTAAAATTATTGAATCTGTCCAATTACTTTTGGTCCCTTTAAAAACATGGTGGCACATGTTAAGGAGCTGAAACTCCTAAACCCTTCATCCAATTTTAATGTGGATACACTCAAATGAAAGCTGAAAGTCTGAACTTAAACTGCATCTGAATTGTTTTGTTTAAAATTCATTGTGGTAATGTCTATAACCAAAATTAGAAAAATGTTGTCTCTGTCCAAATATACTGTATATGGACCTAACTGTACTATGAAGTCCTTGGAGAGAATAACACTGGCCTACTTGTGTCCGAGGGTAGGGCTTTTCCTGACCCCCTACAGTTTGCGTACCAGCAGAGATTGGGGGTGGATGATGCTGTAGTGTCTCTGCTACATACAGTACATTCATTCTTGGACAATGATGGAACTGTAGTGTTTTTTGACTTCTCAAGTGCTTTCAATACCTTACAGCCGCCCTTACTACGTAATAAGTTGACTGATATGGCAGTAGATGAGGGGATGGTGAACTGGATAAACGACTACCTGATGGACAGACCGCAGTTTGTAAGGATGGGGCAGGTGGTATCTGGCAGTATACGGAGCAGTGTTGGAGCCCCTCAGGGTACAGTGCTGTCGCCCTTCCTCTTCACATTGTATACAGCTGACTTTCAGTATAAGTCAGATTTTTGTCGATTGGAGGTGTCATACAGAAAAGGTTTACAAGAAGGGAATGAGCAGACTGTACTTTCTTCGGAAGCTCAGGTCATTCAATGTGTGCAGTAAAATGCTGGAAATGTTCTACCAGTCCGTTGTTGCAAGCGCCAATTTTTTTGCTATCATATGCTGGGGCAGTAGTGTGCGAGTAGCTGACGCTAATAAGCTCAACAAACTTATCAAGAAGGCAAGAGGGGCTGTTGGCCTCCATCTTGACTCTTTTGAGGAGGTCGTGGAAGATAGGATTCAGATGAAGTGTAGGGCTATAATGAACAATAATACACACCCACTATACGAGCTGTTCTTGAAGCAGAGCAGCACATTCAGCAGTCGTCTAATCCTACTTAGGTGCAAGAAGGAGAAATTCAGGAAATCGTTTGTACCTACTGCTATGGGGATGAATAATAATTTCCTAAGGGTGGTAGACAACAATGACTGATTGCTGGTGTTCTAATGTCAATTAACAGTGACTTTTATACACCTGAACCACCCACATTTATTTGTTACGTAATGTTGATATACCTGTGCAAGATTTGTGTCCTAATATTTTATGTACTGCTGTTTGTATTGCTGCTGTAATACCGTAATTTCCCCCGGGATCAATAAAGTGTATGGTATCGTTTGAGCATGCCAATACCACATATGTGCAGGAAAACCACTGTTTGGGCGCACGGCAGAGCTCAGAAAGGAAGGAGCGCAGTTTGTCTTTTTGAATTTAAAATATGCTGGAATAATTAGCAAAAGCCATGATGAGTTTGGAGAGACCCTCACAGTGGAAACCCCTCACAAGTAACCCCATTTTGGAAACTAGACCCTTCAGGGAATCAATTTAGATGTGTGGTGAGCACCTTGAGCCACAATTGGTGTTTAAAAAAATGTTCCTGTGCTGAGATAATCTTATAAATGTGTCCCTGCTGTGTACTGTGTAATGGCTGTGTCTGACTGTGCATGGACATGGTCTAATCACACAAAAGCTCCTGGGCAGGGGAGGAAGCAAAAAAGAGTATACAGATTTTACAGCAGCCGATCGCAAATAATCTTTCTATTGAGGTAAAACATTGCTTAAAAACAAGCCGCAAAATGTTTTCCTTCACAAAAGAATCAGCTGTGATCCAGTGCTGTAATGTCTGTATACTCTTTTGCAACTTCCCCTGTCGAGGAGATGTGGTATGATCAGACCATGTTCCTGCATGATCAGACACGGCCATTACACAGTACACAGCAGGGGCACATTTATAAGATTATCTCAGCACAGGAACATTTTTTTTAAACACATCCAATTGTGGAAACTATTATTCCGATATGTATTAATTAAAATCTACTTTGTTCTGATCTGTTAATGGGTGTAATGTAAAGGAATTTTACAATAATTTTCCCTTATATAATAGCAAACATCCTAGTAGTAGAACGACCCCATCATCAACCTGTCTAAATTGGGCCTCTATTATGGAAAGTTGTTGAAGCAAAAAAAACAAAAAATGTATTTTTGGACCATAAGATGCACCAGACCATAAAATGCACCTACGTTTTAGAGGAGAAAATTAGGAAAAAAACTGAAGCAACCTCTATCCTGGTATATATGGTCCCCTCATCCCCATTGTAATACACATGGCCCCTTATCCCTATCCTGGTATGCATGGCCCCGTCCTTATATTCAGAATATTCATTTCTCTTATGTATTGGCACATGTGACCACCGCAGCAGCAGCAGGAAAGCTCCGGCTGACTCTGCGCACTACTTAAGGGGAATGGATACTCACCGCTCTCTGTAATGAATGGTCCAGGTGAGTATTCTGGCAGCTGCTGGCACCGGAGCAGGACACTGTGAGGGAGCGGAGGAAGGCAAGTGTAATGTTTTTGTTTTTATCTTTTCTGATGGGACCAATCATACCAGCAACAGGATGGGGCCAATCATACCAGGATGCCAGAAAGAAATGAATATTCATTGCCCTCCATGCCCATGGGGTGGAATGCAGTGCATATTCATTTCTCTTTAGCAGCGGGCACAGGAGTTAGTCACTGATGCCGGCTCCTGCCTCCTGTGACCCGATGCTCCGCCGAAACCGCTCCCCCACCTCCTCACCTCAACCAGAGCCCATACATCTGGACTATAAGACACCCCCTCCCCCCCATTTTCCTCCACATTTTGGGAGGAAAAAAAGTGCGTCTTATAGTCTCAAAAGAAAGCTGAATGTGCACTATAAGCCCTTCGCTATGTCACTGCAGTGTGAATACTAGAGCACAGATTTATCAATGCGTACTTCACAGTAGAAATACTGTAGTACATTGCACTATAAAGTTTTATTCTGGAGCAGCGCGACTACATGTAACTAACTAGATAGATTCTGGCGTATATGGGAAGGACTGACCTGTAGCAAAAGAATAAACTGTGGGAAGCGCTGGATAGGCTTCATCATCAAACCATACAGAGTAATGCGATCAGGACTGCAATCTTGACTCTGCTGTAACACAAGATCAAACACAAGAATAAAACTCAGTCATTTATGTACTAGTGGAATATTACTCACATTATTATTTTTAGGAATAAAGTAATACTACATAAGTGGCTTAAAAAAATGGCATTGACATTTCAGTCAAGCAGAGGAAGGTGTGGCAGGATGGGTGTCACGCTCACGCCCTGACTGATGGGTGTGAGCTCGGGGGGTTTGTGGCCCCACTGTGCCACAAACCAGACTACCCTGAAAGGGGCGTGACTATGACAGCTGCCTGGGTTTTCACTGGAGCCTCTGATGGTGAGGTCAGGCTTTTGCAGCAGGCAGCTGCCAGGTGCTACTCCAGGGTGGTGTCTGGCTGTGGCTGCTGATCCCACTTGGGAGACAGGAACACCAGGTTTGGTGCGGGCATCAGGCAGGACTGGCAGAAGAGCACGGCTGAAACTCAGACGAGTAGGCTGGCACGGCTGAGACACAGGGCTGGCAGAGACATGGCAGAGAACACAGGGCTGGCAGAGACACGGCAGAGAACACAGGGCTGGCAGGGACGGCAGGAAACACAGGACTGGCTAGGACGGCAGGAAACACAGGACTGGAAGGCACGGCAGGAACGGCAGGACCACTGGATTGGAAGGCACGGCAGAGAACACAGGACTGGTTGATGTGGTTTATGAAGGAACAGGTAGGGACCTGTTAACACAAGAGGTGCAGGAAAGGAAACAAGCAGAAAGGAATGAGGTATGAAGGAACAGGTTGGAACCTGTGTTGTGAATTCTGCTCTTGGCCTCCCTCCGGTGGTTGCTAGTGGCAGTGCAGTGGTCTCTGGATTGTAATCTGGGCAGGTGTTTCTGCTTATTGCAGTTCTATTAGGTATTTAGGTTTGTAGGATCCTTCAATCCCTGCCAGTTGTCCATTGTATCTGGAAGGGATTGCATCTCTTTCTGGCTCCACTTGCCCTGCAGTCATTTCTGCTAAAGATAAGTGTTTGGTTTTGTTTTTCTGTAGCACGCATGTAGTGTGCATTTATGTGCAGTGCTATCTAATGTGTTTTTGTCCAGCTTGACTTGTTTGGATTTTTCTGTCTTGCTGGATTCTTTGGAGATGCAGATATACATCCTATGTCTTTAGTAAGATGTAGTAGATAGTAGATTCTGCTGTGGAGTTTTAATATTGACCGCTTAGTACTCTGTCCTATCCTTTTCTATTTTAGCTAGTAGTGCCTCTTTTGCTAAACTCTGTCTTTTCTGCCTGTGTACGTATTTCCTCTTAAACTCACAGTCAATATTTGTGGGGGGCTGCCTATCCTTTGGGGGCTCTGCTCTGAGGCAAGATAGTATTTCCCATTTCCATCTTTAGGGGTATTTAGTCCTCCGGCCGTGTCGAGGTGTCTAGGCCATGTTAGGTACATCCCACGGCTACTTCTAGTTGTGGTGTCAGGATTAGGATTGCGGTCAGTACAGGTACCACCAACTCCAGAGATGGTCACATGCGGCTCCAGGGTCACCGGATCATAACAGACTTGTTCACACAAGAGATGTAGGTACGGAAACAAGCCAGAAGGAAAGGAGAATGAAGGAACAGGTTGGGACCTGTTCACACAGGAAGAGAACCGCAAGGCTGCGGATAGGAATGGTAGAGCAGCAAGAGATAGTGTAGCAACAGAAGCTAAGCAGAGCAGAACCGCAAGGAATACGGAGAGGAGCTGCAGCGAGAGGTTTCTGCAGCAAAGCAGAGCGGAGCTACAAGGAATGTGGAGAGGAGCTGCAGCAAGGGATAACTGCAGCAGCAGAAGATAAGCAGAGTAGAAAGGAGCAGAACCGCAGGAGTGCGGAGCAGAGGTAAAGCCACAAGGGTACAGAGCAGGCAGAGCCGCAAGAGTGTGGAGTGTAAGCAGACTGAGAACACGAGGAAAGACACAGCAGGGAAGGAAGCCACAGACAAGGAGACCGAGATAAGACTAAGTTCAGACAAGGATATGGAACAAGACAAGAAACAAAGACAAAGACACAGGGACCAGGATATTCTGCCTCCTGGAGGGACAAGAAGATCAAGGCAATAGCACAGAGAAAAGCCTCCAGAGAGGGAGTAACTCAGAGCAAGGCCTGGCAAACTCAGACGCTAAACACAAACTGAGCTAACACATTGCACAGGCCCAGAACACTGGGTGGAGCTGCACTAAATACTGGAGGCCTCCTGGCAATTGGTCAGGAACAGATTAGACAGATGCAACTGATTCCTATAAGAACCAGAGAGTTCAGGCGCCGCCCCCCTATACACACAGCCATGAAGCATGCAGAGAGCAGGGACACAGAACATGGAGCTGGCATGAAACAGAAACCACATCATGACCTGGAGCAGTGGGTAAGAAAGTGTGAGAGATGCGAGGCCATGCCATGATGCCAGCAGAGTTGTTACAATGGGGAACAGAGCCAGGGAGGTAGAGGCTTGGGAAGTGCTCCGACGCTCCAAGAGTACATAAGCCCTCATTTGCATATGAATGAAAAAAGCGATATTTCAGGCAAGGAACAACAGACTGATCAGTAAACATATGTATGGCATTATCTTTAAGAGAGCAACATGACTATATAAACAATGTGGGTGGGAGAATGGTTCTGAGAGATTCCTAAGAAAATAATACATCATGTAACAGTGCGTATCCAGCTGAATGTCTGCCCACTAACAGCAAAACTCCCTTCGAGCACTCCTGTTTGACACTTCATAGACATCTGTCTATGCAGCAAACATTTTACTGTTTAACCCCTTAAAGCCCCTTTTGACATGAACTATCAAGAACCATTTTTCATTTCTGACCAGTGTCACTTTATGTGGTCATAACTGCAATGCTTCTAAATATCCCGGTGATTCTGAGACCGTTTCCTTGTGACATATTGTACTTTATGTTAGTGGTAAATTTAGGTTAATAAAATTTGTGTTTATTTATGAAATTATTGGAAATTTTGTGAACTTTTTTTAAATTCAAAATGTTCCAACATTGCTGGTTTATGCCCACACCACACAAAATAGCCAATATTTCCCATACGTATAATTTACATTGGACCTATTTTTACACTGCCCATTTATTTTCTTAGGATTCTAGAAGGACAATTTACAGTTTTTAAAAGGAACTGTATGGACTTATTCAAGTTTGAAGTTACTTTGAGAAGACTATCAATTGGAAAATCCACAAAAGATAAACCACTTTAAAAACTGTACCCCTCAATTCCAAACTGCTGTCAGAAGGAAGGTGTGCTAACCCTGCAGGTGCTTCACAACATTTATCACAAAGTGGAATCAAAAATTAAAGATTACATTTATCTCACTAAAATATTGCTTTAGCCCTACATTTTTCACTTTAAAAAGGTGTAACAAGCAATTTCACCAAAACAGACCACATTTGTGGTCAAAAAACTACTCTTGACATGTGGCAGGCCTCAGAAAACAAGAAATACCATTTGATTTTGGAGAGAAATTTGGGCTACAATAAATTGGGACAGATTAGTGCCCAAATGTTGTGCCCCGTTTGTGCTTCTGCAGACATGCACAATACGAATTGTTAAGTGGGGCTTTCTTGGTACAGAAATGTCATACATGTGGATGCTAACTGCAGGTTAGGGGCACAACGTGGGGCTCAGCAGGGAGGGAAGGGGGGCGTGTGGATTTGGGAGCACAGATTCTGCTGGACTGTTTTTTTTTTTGTTGGTTTGCTTGTTTTTTTGACAAGCCATGTTGCTTTTCTAAAGCATTTGTGCTACCAGTGATGTGTAAACCCCCCTATATATGCGTTGACAGATGATGGACCTGAACACGACTTATTTTTGTGGGTTGAGTTGAAGATTTTATTGGTAACATTTTGGGGTACATAACATTTTTTGATTGTTTTCATGAAAAGGCTAGGATCACATTTATCCCGTGCTTTATGTTGAGAACTTACATAGAGGTTTCAGTCTAAGGCTGGTTCCCAACATGAGCTTTTGGTACATTTTTGATGCTATTTTGCTGCATCAAAAATGCAGCATCTTATAGTTGCAGCAAAGTTCTAGAAATCTCATGCCCGCTGTGCTTTTCAAGGCAGCATAAACTAACCTGCGGTGTGTATCTCAAATTGTAGTTGCCATTTTAACTTGGGTTCGCTGCACCTTGATAGTGCATTTGTTTGGAGGCCGCGACAGGTAAGCAGGTTTTTTTTTTTTCTAGAAGTTAGTGGAGGTTTTTCCTCTTATGGTGTTTTTTGTTTAGAGTAGGACCGGCAAGATACAAGGACCCTTGACGCGGGATGCCGGCTTAAGTATTGTGGCCATAATATAAACCAATACCTTGCATACATTATTATGTTTTTGCGCACTTTATATATTTTGGGGTGCAGTTGGACCCCTGTTTGGCTCTGTATACTGTGGCCGCTGTTCACACAGGATGCATTATCAGCACCGATTAAGCCCACCATATGGCGTCACTAATAGGCTTTGAGTCAGATGCTCTGCATTTCTGTGTGAACATGCCACATACAGTTTATTTGTCTGCACTGGTGTGCCAAGCGGCCAATCCCTGATTGTAGGCTGGCTGCCTCATCGGTATTATTGCACCTGTGTAGTTGCCATTTTATCTTGGGTCCGCTGCACCTTGATAGTGCATTTGTTTGGGGCCGCGACAGGTAAGCACCTTTACCTGTGTACTGTTTGTTTGTTTTTTTCTAGAAGTTAGTGGAGGTTTTTCATCTTATGGTGTTTTTTGTACCTCAAATTGACAACATGTCAATTTCTTTTGCAAGTATGCCGAGTTTTTTTTGCAGATTTTCCCCTATAGACTTAAATGACCAACTTTCCCATACACACGTACGCTTGGCTCGTGTATGCGTTTTTAATGTGGATGGGGAGAAAGAGAGGAGATCGAGTAGCCACCAGCAATAGTATTGTCAAACACTAGCAAATACTGTGACATGCAAAGGGTATACCAATGGCCGGAGTCAGTGTTTCCCAAACTCCAGTCCTCACGGACCCGACGGGTCATGTTTTCAGGATTTCCTTAGTATTGTGGAAGTATCACCAAGGCATCAGGAATTGTCTCACCTATGCAACACTATGGAAATCCTGAAAACATGACCCGTGGGGTCCATGAGGACTGGAGCTTGGGAAATACTGGTCTACACCATAAATTCTTATATATAATGTCTTGTCTCCATCTTTTGCAGCAATGTTTGACATGTATTTTGCGCTAACATAATGTGCATGCATCATACTATACCTACATAAGAATGTCACAACTGAACACCACACCACGTGCTACATGTATTAGAGATTCATAGCACACACTGTACATCACCTTTTATGATCTAGAGTTCGCAAAAATAATGAAAATAGACTCCATGATATACTGTAGGAACGACAGAAAAGAAAGTAAATGAGGACACGTGCATGCGAGATTTGCATTTTACAGGTTGTCTGACTTCTGTATTTTTATTTTAAAATAGGAAATCACACATTATTCCAACTCTATCCACAGTTCTGATAATATTCCTTTATTAGGGAATGAGCACATGTTGCATTTTTTTCAAAATTTATTCTGTGAAAATGAAGCATCGCACTGTGCCAGCAAAGCAAATGGGATTTCTAAAGTATCATGCACATGTTGCTTATTTTTCCGTGCAGATTTGAAGCAGTTTTAACTGTGCAGCATCTGCACTTCCAGTGATCTGTTCACTGTAAAGAAAACGTTTTAAGATAGGAGATTGTCTTAAAGGAGAAACCCTTTAAGAACATACATAGAAGAAAGCATAGGTTTACAGTCTATACTAACCATCAAATAAGACAGAAATAATGGAAGTAAAAGGTAAAAACAAAGAAACAAAAGAATGGACTTACTTTTAAGAATTCCAAAAATGCTGGTTTGGTGGCACATGTTTTCCGGAGGACCCCGACTGCAGTACTGAAGTTATTGACATATTCACTATAAGCATCGAGTACCATAGATTTTGAAAACTGCAAAAACAAAGGTAAGAAGTGATAAAGGTGCGTGCCATAAGTCACGACTTAAATCAAAATGAACACATCCAGCCGATGAATGGCAGCGCTTCCCAGGATGCACATCCAAATATGGTATTTTGATCTTTTTCTTCTTTATTAATTGATAAAAGATACAAAGCGTTTTGGATACAGTATAACTCCTCCTTCAGGTATCATTAAAACACAGTACAATTCCTACTAGTAAAAATTAAATCCTTGAATTTTTACTAGTAGGAATTGTATTGTGTTTTTAGGCAGCTAGTCTGTATTGTGTTTTTAGGCAGCTAGTCTGGAAGTGATAATCTCCTGCTGATAAAATACTGATTGTATTGAAAGTACAGCACACAGCCTAATAAGTGACACATCGATTAAATGTGTCTCAGCCCCTACTTCATGTTGTTCTCAGATTACATAGCACAACCCTGTTAACATATTCCCTTTAATTCATGTATGACTGTACTAGCAAATCACTGAATAAAAGTAGTTATTAAATCACTGCATGAAGTCACTCTATGGAAAATTGTTTGTGAAAATCACTGTATGAAGTCACTCGATGGAAAATTGATTGTGAAAAGGTGAGCAGCACCTATGATGTTGGGTCAGGCAGTGTGCATGAATGGCCAATATCATGCATATGTCCTATTCTAATGCAACATCATAAATGCCCCTTGCCTCCAGATGTGAAAGAAACAGGGAATCCCTTTAATGTCTATGTTTTCTCTAACTACAGGGATCGCCATCAAATAATAATTAAAAAGAAATAAAACATAAAACCACAAAGGCCCTCATTCATAAGACCAGTGATTTTCTTGCTGGTATTGATAAGTAGACGTGGTGGAGTCAGATGCTTCGGATTTATGAACGGGTGCATGCCTCTTCATGAATCGGGAGTGTCTGATGAGTGGTGTGCACCTCGCCACAAATCTTACTCCAGTCCCTGACTGGAGAAAGATTTTTGGTGTAAGGAGTGGTGCTTCACCTTATATCACAGGAGCAGATCTGTGGCCCCCACGGTGTCCTCGCTTCACCTCAGCGGCGCCCATTTGGTGGACCTGGGAGAAACTGGCGTGATAACAAGAACACAACTCGAAGTTGTGCAAAAACTTTGCAACGTGTCAAAGCAATGAACACTGGAATTCTGGAATAATTTATTTCATGAATCGGGGCCTAAGCATGTAACTAGATAACACCACTCGCTTCTTCATCATTGTCGATGACATATTTATAATATTTTGTTATTGCACTTACTGATGCTACAAAGACGTCTCCGATCATTTCTGCCGTGTCCCACTCCGATACCCGGCTGGCAAGGGCGATCTGGAACAGCGAGTGGCACTGGAGGATTTCTTTTACCCGGTAGAACACTATTTTCAGCTTCCTGTCACTTATTAGCTTTGGCTCCATGTCGCACAGCGGCTTCTCGTAGTTCTGAAATAAGTGGCAGGTCAGCGGCAATAGGAGATACATAGAAGAGCAGAGGAACAAACTGTTTCCTTTCTTTTTTCTATTAGCTCATGCTTCTTTTTTATTGCAGAAAATTACCATGTTCCTCTGTGTATTTCTAATTAGCACAGTACAAGCTCCCTGATGGTTTCCTGATAATAAAAATGTTACAAGCAACAGCAGCTTCATCAAATGGTATTCTACATGGATACAGTAAATAAAGGTGACATCTGTACAGAAATGGCCTTGGCAAAGAATACCTTTACAGAACATCTGTTAGCAAAACGCGAAGCTCCGAGACTCCCAGCATTCCAGGAAAAGGAGACACATGTCCTTGCACCTGTTTCCAGTCCTTCATTCCAGCACATCCTGGAGATTTCACTATCGGTGGTTACAGGCGCCTTCAGTGAGCCCATTGATTATACATCATTATGAAGTAATCATGTGAGTAATTATAAAGGGAGTGTCAGGCAGTTTAGTGTTACTAAACAGGATACATGGCCATGTAGACCATAGAAATAGGAGTTTGTAGATACCTTTAGAGTTCCCAGGTGATGTTCTTGTGCAGAGAAAATTTGGCTTGAATTTTTGGGGAAATGACCCTAAAAGTACATTAAATGGGTTGTCTGGTCTTAAACTACAAGTCTGCAGCCACAGATTGCAGACTTGTGAGTCCTCACATGACAAGCATTGCAAGGTGTGAGTATTCTCCAATGCTGGGAGCAGAGATCATCTGACCACTGATATGTATCCTCCAGGCCACAATCCTACTAGATGGGTACAGCCTTGATCAATGCACGTGTACTAAGAGAGGCTTGAAACAGACAAGTCGGAATATGGCCGGGAGTATGTATATTGCATACCTGTGGTCAAAAGCCGTTCCTGACGCCAGCCCCGAAGAATCCTCACAGTGTGCAGTACAGGCAATGTGAGGATTCACAAGTCTGCAGTCACAGAACGACTACAGACTTGTAGTTTAAGGCTGGACAACCCCTTTAAGTGGCAGGCTGACGTATATCTTGTGAATTTACCCACCTCAGTATTCCTCAATTTACCTGTCTCCAGTGCACTTCTAGACTCATTTGCATAAACCAAACTGGATTTTCCCCATACTTGCACATCTGTTGCATTACACTGTATTTCTATTTCCTTTAAATATTGCTTTTTTATAAATAAAAATAATTAGCTATAGAATTGGGCACCTTGTAATCTTTGCGTCTCAGTATACTTTTGAGTCACAACAACATAAATAATGTTTTTCTTCTTTTAACCCCTTTACCCCCAAGGGTGGTTTGCATGTTAATGACCGGGCCAATTTTTACAATTCTGACCACTGTCTCATTATGAGGTTATAACTCTGGAACGCTTCAACGGATCTTGGCGATTCTGACATTGTTTTCTCGTGACATATTGGACTTAATGATAGTGGTAAAATTTATTCGATATAACTTGCGTTTATTTGTGAAAAAAATGGAAATTTGGCGAAAATTTCGCAATTTTCCAACTTTGAATTTTTATGCCCTTAAATCACAGAGATATGTCACGCAAAATACTTAATAAGTAACATTTCCCACATGTCTACTTTACATCAGCACAATTTTGGAACCAACATTTTTTTTGTTAGGGAGTTATAAGGGTTAAAAGTTGACCAGCAATTTCTCATTTTTACACCACCATTTTTTTTTAGGGACCACATCTCATTTGAAGTCATTTTGAGGGGTCTATATGATAGAAAATACCCAAGTGTGACACCATTCTAAAAACTGCACCCCTCAAGGTGCTCAAAACCACATTCAAGAAGTTTATTAACCCTTCAGGTGTCTCACAGGAATTTTTGGAATGTCTAAATAAAAATGAACATTTAACTTTTTTTCACACAAAATTTATTTCAGCTCCAATTTGTTTTATTTTCCCAAGTCTAACAGGAGAACATGGACCACAAAAGTTGTTGTACAATTTGTCCTGAGTACGCCGATACCCCATATGTGGGGGTAAACCACTGTTTGGGCGCATGGCAGAGCTCGGAAGGAAAGGAGCGCCATTTGACTTTTCAATGCAAAATTGACTGGAATTGAGATGGGACCCCATGTTGCGTTTGGAGAGCCCCTGATGTGCCTAAACATTGAAACCCCCCACAAGTGACACCATTTTGGAAAGTAGACCCCTTAAGGAACTTATCTAGATGTGTGGTGAGCACTTTGACCCAACAAGTGCTTCACAGAAGTTTATAATGCAGAGCCGTAAAAATAAAAAATCATATTTTTTCACAAAAATGATCTTTTTGCCCACAATTTTTTATTTTCCCAAGGGTAAGAGAAGAAATTGGACCCCAAAAGTTGTTGTGCAATTTGTCCTGAGTACGCTGATACCTGACATGTGGGGGTAAACGACTGTTTGGGCGCATGGCAGAGCTCGGAAGGGAAGGAGCGCCATTTGACTTTTCAATGCAAAATTGACTGGAATTGAGATGGGACACCATGTCGCGTTTGGAGAGCCCCTGATGTGCCTAAACATTAAAACCCCCCACAAGTGACACCATTTTGGAAAGTAGACCCCCCAAGGAACTTATCTAGATGTGTTTAGAGAGCTTTGAACCACTACAGTTTATAACGCAGAGCCGTGAAAATAAAAATTCTTTTTTTTTTTTTTTTCACAAAAATGATATTTAAGCCCCCAGTTTTGTATTTTCACAAGGGTAACAGGATAAATTGGACCCCAAAAGTTGTTGTCCAATTTGTCCTGAGTACGCTGATACCCCATATGTGGGGGGAAACCACTGTTTGGGCGCATGGCAGAGCTCGGAAGGGAAGGAGCGCCATTTGGAATGCAGACCACAATCAGGGCCATCCCAATAGGACAATTCCTTCGGGCTCGAAGGATTTGTACCTCTGACTCCATGTTTGAGGGACAGGCGGTGGACCTTGGGGAGAGATTTAAAGCACGTGGGTATAGTGGCCATATAATTAAAAAGGGCTACCTGAGAGCCAAAAAGAGTAGAAGAAATGATTTACTGGTGGAGGGGAGGAAGGGTAATGGTAAGAAAAATGGATGGGATGGGCAACCCAGGTTCATATCAACATATAATCATAGGTGGGACCTGATGAGATCCATCATAAACAAACACTGGTCTGTCTTGTTGACGGACTCTGTGTTAAGTAAACATTTGTCGGACCGACCTCTTATGACGGCACGCAGAAGCACTAATATACGCGACATGGTGGTACATAGCCACTATGTGGCAAAGACCCCTAGCCTTTTTGGAGTGGGACAACAGAGAAAGGGCTTTTTCCCATGCGGCAGTTGCCTGGCGTGTAAGAATTTGGTAAGGTCAACAACGTTCACGTCATCGGGAGGAAGAGGTTTTCAAATAAGGGAGTACATCACGTGTAGCTCCACTTTTGTGGTCTACTATGCCCTATGCACGTGCAATTTGATTTACGTTGGACTAACGTCTCGTGAATTGCGTGTACGTGTCCGTGAACATATACGTGATATCATGAAGGCGAAAGACGTGGATGATGTGGATAGTCTAAAACCAATACCCAGACATTTCCGTTTGTACCATCAATGCAACCCCAGGCACTTGAAAGTATGGGGGATTGATAGGGTGTGTGTCGGCATAAGAGGGGGTGACTTGAAGCGTAAATTGGCACAACGCGAATGTAGATGGATAACGATATTAGACACAATTTCCTCATTAGGACTTAATGAACATCTTAGTTTCAGTTCTTTTTTGTAATATAGTCTCCTTATTTTTATCCTTGTGTTCTTATTTTTGTGTTGTGTTTTGTGTTTCTGCTAATTTGTATTTTATTATTATGTTTATATACAGTGGGGCAAAAAAGTATTTAGTCAGTCAGCAATAGTGCAAGTTCCACCACTTAAAAAGATGAGAGGCGTCTGTAATTTACATCATAGGTAGACCTCAACTATGGGAGACAAACTGAGAAAAAAAATCCAGAAAATCACATTGTCTGTTTTTTTATCATTTTATTTGCATTTTATGGTGGAAAATAAGTATTTGGTCAGAAACAAACAATCAAGATTTCTGGCTCTCACAGACCTGTAACTTCTTCTTTAAGAGTCTCCTCTTTCCTCCACTCATTACCTGTAGTAATGGCACCTGTTTAAACTTGTTATCAGTATAAAAAGACACCTGTGCACACCCTCAAACAGTCTGACTCCAAACTCCACTATGGTGAAGACCAAAGAGCTGTCAAAGGACACCAGAAACAAAATTGTAGCCCTGCACCAGGCTGGGAAGACTGAATCTGCAATAGCCAACCAGCTTGGAGTGAAGAAATCAACAGTGGGAGCAATAATTAGAAAATGGAAGACATACAAGACCACTGATAATCTCCCTCGATCTGGGGCTCCACGCAAAATCCCACCCCGTGGGGTCAGAATGATCACAAGAACGGTGAGCAAAAATCCCAGAACCACACGGGGGGACCTAGTGAATGAACTGCAGAGAGCTGGGACCAATGTAACAAGGCCTACCATAAGTAACACACTACGCCACCATGGACTCAGATCCTGCAGTGCCAGACGTGTCCCACTGCTTAAGCCAGTACATGTCCGGGCCCGTCTGAAGTTTGCTAGAGAGCATTTGGATGATCCAGAGGAGTTTTGGGAGAATGTCCTATGGTCTGATGAAACCAAACTGGAACTGTTTGGTAGAAACACAACTTGTCGTGTTTGGAGGAAAAAGAATACTGAGTTGCATCCATCAAACACCATACCTACTGTAAAGCATGGTGGTGGAAACATCATGCTTTGGGGCTGTTTCTCTGCAAAGGGGCCAGGACGACTGATCCGGGTACATGAAAGAATGAATGGGGCCATGTATCGTGAGATTTTGAGTGCAAACCTCCTTCCATCAGCAAGGGCATTGAAGTTGAAACGTGGCTGGGTCTTTCAACATGACAATGATCCAAAGCACACCGCCAGGGCAATGAAGGAGTGGCTTCGTAAGAAGCATTTCAAGGTCCTGGAGTGGCCTAGCCAGTCTCCAGATCTCAACCCTATAGAAAACCTTTGGAGGGAGTTGAAAGTCCGTGTTGCCAAGCGAAAAGCCAAAAACATCACTGCTCTAGAGGAGATCTGCATGGAGGAATGGGCCAAAATACCAACAACAGTGTGTGGCAACCTTGTGAAGACTTACAGAAAACGTTTGACCTCTGTCATTGCCAACAAAGGATATATTACAAAGTATTGAGATGAAATTTTGTTTCTGACCAAATACTTATTTTCCACCATAAAATGCAAATAAAATGATAAAAAAACAGACATTGTGATTTTCTGGATTTTTTTTTCTCAGTTTGTCTCCCATAGTTGAGGTCTACCTATGATGTAAATTACAGACGCCTCTCATCTTTTTAAGTGGTGGAACTTGCACTATTGCTGACTGACTAAATACTTTTTTGCCCCACTGTAGTTGTCTTTATGCCTTGCATCATGTATGTGCGAATGTATCGAATTATCCGGATATGACGTGCGGAGG
The DNA here is from genome assembly GCF_051348905.1 of Ranitomeya variabilis. Lineage (NCBI taxonomy): Eukaryota > Metazoa > Chordata > Amphibia > Anura > Dendrobatidae > Ranitomeya > Ranitomeya variabilis. Next base: position 834,223,594 of record NC_135233.1, read on the forward strand.
AGTGTGGCATGGTACAAGATTGAAGCACCATCATTAGGACGTTATATGATCATATCGATGATTGAAATATGGAATACTCCTTGGCTTGCAAGATTATTTGGAGACTGTCTTTTTCTTCACTTTGTATTTTGTGTTTAAAATGTATATTTGTTTGATTGCTTTACAGCGGTGCACTTTTTTATTTTTTATATATGACATATGTCCTCACGGGCACTTTTTGGGTATCTTACTTATGGTCCCCTTTATATTAATTAGTTACGTTTTATATGTGTGGAGGGGTTATATCCCTCCCTTAAGTTTTTCGTGATTGTCACAACTGTCACTGATTGGTTTTTTCACTGTTCACATTTATTTCTTATTTTCTTTATATGCACCTTGCTACATGTCAGGATATGTAGTCATTCTTCGTGATCGCGCTCCCTGTCTCTCTCTCCTTGCCTTCTTCACTCCGGGATCCAGCTATTCTTTGTTGTTGCCTGGTGCGCATGTCTTGCGTGGTCGGCCGTCAGGGCATTATGGGCGGCGCCTTCTGGTGACGTTTGCGGTCCAGTGGCGTCATTCTGGCGCGACTGTGAACCGCGGCGCCATCTTGGATGCCGGGCATGATACAATTCCTGATGCGACCGGCGCGGGACATGCGCCGCAATTAGGCACACATGGTCCGGTATGGTGGGCATTATAAAATCATGCCTAACACAATGCACTACACTGCCCCCTGACGAAGCCGACGCGAAACGCGCGTTGGGGCTGCGGCGGTGATTCCCCTGGTACCTGACCCTATGGGTAAGATCTATTGAACCGATCCTAGTTTAATGTATGCGGTTTTTGCAAAAATGAGTTTCCACTGAGGGTTGGACTGATTTTGATTGTTAGTGATCTGGTTCAAACTGGCTCTTACCGCTGAATATGCACTATTAGCACTTTACAATGAATATGGTTTCAGTGCCATTGGGGTAGTCACTGCTGTTATGTTTTTCAGTGTTTCTGTAATGTTCCCTTGCTGTCTCATTACTTTTTGTGATTATGTGTTGCAATGAACTTTTCTAAAAATAAAAACGTGTTTTTTATCTGGTTTATTAAATAGGACTTATACTCCTCTTTTTTCTCTGGTTAGCTGTATGTGCTCTGGGAGTGTCCTTGATTGGCCTAATTGATCTTAGATGTGGCCATCTCTCTTTTAACATACGACGAGTATGTGGGAGAGATTAATAGCATTCGTATCCATTGTGGGATGTCTTTATTAGATGGATTGGTCTGCAGGAGTCACGTTGCATTTGCAGATCCCCTGATGTACCCAAAGAGTACAAACCCCCCACAAGTGACCCCATATTGGAAACTAGACCTCCCAAGGAACTTATCTAGATGTGTAGTGAGAACTTTGAACCCCCAAGTGTTTCACTACAGTTTACAACGCAGAGCCGTGAAAATAAAAAATCTTTTTTTTTTCCCACAAAAATGATTTTTAGCCCCCCCCCCAAATTTTTATTTTCCCAAGGACAACAAGAGAACTTGGACCCCAGAAGTTGTTGTCAAATTTGTCCCGAGTACGATGATACCCCATATGTTGGGGTAAACCCGTTTGGGCGCACGGGAGAGCTCGGAAGGGAAGGAGCACTGTTTTACTTTTTCAACGCAGAATTGGCTGGAATTGAGATCGGACGCCATGTCGCGTTTGGAGAGCCCCTGATGTGCCTGAACAGTGGAAACTCCCCAATTCTACCTGAAACCCTAATCCAAACACACCCCTAATCCCAACGGTAACCCTAACCACACCCCTAACCCTGACACAACCCTAATCCCAACCTTAAATGTAATCCAAACCCTAACCCTAACTTTAGCCCCAACCCTAACCCTAAATTTAGCTCCAACCCTAGCCCCAACCCTAACCCTAGCCCTAACCCTAGCCCTAATCCTAATGGGAAAATGGAAATAAATACATTTTTTTAATTTTATTATTTTTCGCTAACTAAGGGGGTGATGAAGGGGGGTTTGATTTACTTTTATAGCTTTTTTTATATGGGATTTTTATGATTGGCAGCTGTCACACATTAAAAGACGCTTTTTATAGCAAAAAAGTTTTTGCGTCTCCACATTTTGAGACCTATAATTTTTCCATATTTTGGTCCACAGAGTCATGTGAGGTCTTGTTTTTTGCAGGACGAGTTGACGTTTTTATTGGTAACATTTTCGGGCACATGACATTTTTTGATCGCTTTTTATTCCGATTTTTGTGAGGCAGAATGACCAAAAACCAGCTATTCATGAATTTCTTTTGGCGGAGGCGTTTATACCGTTCCACGTTTGGTAAAATTGATAAAGCAGTTTTATTAGTCGGGTCAGTACGATTACAGCGATATCTCATTTATATCATTGTTTTATGTTTTGGTGCTTTTATACGATAAAAGCTATTTTATAGAAAAAATTATTACCATATTTTGGCATCGCTTTATTCTGAGGACTATAACTTTTTTTATTTTTTTGCTTATGATGCTGTATGGCGGCTTGTTTTTTGCGGGACAAGATGACGTTTTCAGCGGTACCATGGTTATTTATATCCATCTTTTTGATCGCGTGCTATTCCACTTTTTGTTGAGCGGTATGATAATAAAGCGTTGTTTTTTGGCTTTTTTTTTTTTTTTTCTTACGGTGTTCACTGAAGGGGTTAAATAGTGGGACAGTTTTATAGGTTGCGTCGTTACGGACGCGGCGATACTAAATATGTGTACTTTTATTGTTCTTTTATTTTAATTTAGATAAAGAAATGTATTTATGGGAATATTATATATTTTTTTTCTTTATTTAGGAATTTTTTTTTTTTTTTACACATGTGGAATTTTTTTTTTTTTTTTACTTTTTTTTTACTTTGTCCCGGGGGGGACATCACAGATCGCTGATCTGACTTACAGCGCAGCAGGCTTACCAGCACCTGCACTGGACCCGGAAGTAATCCCTGCAGGACTCAGATGCAGCCCCGCGACCATTTTGGATCTGGGGCCTGCAGGGATAGGAGGTAAGAGACGCTCGGAGCAACGCGATCACATCGCGTTGCTCCGGGGTCTCAGGGAAGCACGCAGGGAGCCCCCTCCCTGCGCGATGCTTCCCTATACCGCCGGAACACTGCGATCATGTTTGATCGCAGTGTGCCGGGGGTTAATGTGCCGGGGGCGGTCCGTGACCGCTCCTGGCACATAGTGCCGGATGTCAGCTGCGATAGTCAGCTGACACCCGGCCGCGATCGGCCGCGCGCCCCCCGTGAGCGAGGCCGATCGCATATGACGTACTATCCCGTCGGTGGGAATTAACCACCTCGACGGGATAGTACGTCATATGGGATTAAGGGGTTAAATGGCTCCATCCAATGGTATATTGTATGTACAGTACATGCAAATGTACAGTTTTACTCCCCGGTCCACTGGGCATACAGCACATTACTTTGTAATGATGTCCCATACAGGAAAGAAATATATGGTACAGTGTTAGTCAGTGGATAGAAAAATATTTAGAATTGACAGTCCTCAGTGGTTGATACCTTTTAATGGCTAACTGAAAAGATGGTAACAAATTGCAAGCTTTCGAGACTACTCCGGTCTGATGAAGAGACCGGAGTAGTCTCGAAAGCTTGCAATTTGTTTCCATCTTTTCAGTTAGCCATTAAAAGGTATCAACCACTGAGGACTCAATTCTAAATATTGTAGTAAAATGGTAATATCAGGCTTTTCATCACCATTATGATACCATAATCAAGCAATTTCCTGTTCACTAGCAGTTCTGAGATGAGTGCAGACATTCCTTCCCAGTGCATTTCTCCTCTGATCTGTAGAGGAGGAGCTGCACTACAAAGCATGTACGTAAAGTGCAGCACATTCATCTCAATTAAAAGCCGAAATCCTTAGATCAGGAACAGAACAGACATTTATAGAACATTGCATAACTTTCCAAATTCTTATGAAAACATTTACAGCACATCCAGCATTGTACTACTGTACCCACTTAATTGTATACTCTAGGAGTCTGTCCATTTTATTTTGACTCAGACTGATTCATTTGGACTGTAAGTGTATGCATTGTGACACTTAAAAATTTGCATTCGTATATACAAGTTAAAAAGGAAAAACAAAAATCCTCTCCCCAAAAGGTGTGGATTATCGTCTGTATACCAAAACTATTTTAAAAGGAATTTTGAATGGGTTCAACATGGATTAATAAAAAACAAAATGCTATACTCCAGCTCCTGGAGCAGCACCACTCTTCCATGCTCACATCTATGTTCTTCAATATCTAGAGGGGGTGAGCCCACTCAAATATTTTTAACCCCTTTCTGCCATCGAATGGAACAGTACGTCCGATGGCAGAACCCCTGCTTTAATGTGGGCTTCGGCGGTGAGCCCTCAACAACGCCGGGACATGTCAGCTGTTTTGAACAGCTGACAAGTGCCCGCAATAGGCGCGGGTGGAATCGCGATCCGCCCGCACCTATTAACCAGTTAAATGCCACTGTCAAACTCTGACAGCAGTATTTAACACACGCATCCGGCACACAGCTGACCCCCATCACGTGATCGGGGATCAGAGTTGTGTCGGCATGACAACCAGAGGTCTCCTGAAGACCGTTATGGGTTGTTGATGCCAGATTTCTATGAGCGCCACCCTGTGGTCGGCACTCATAGCAATGCTGTAATTCTACTACATAGGGGCGATCTGAGAATCGCCTCAATGCAGCAGAGGCAATCGAGTTGTGCCAGCTTGTAGCCTCCCCCCCCTTTGCCCCATTCAAAATGAAACAAAACAAACAAACAAAAAAAAAAAATCAAACCTACACATATTTGTTATCGCCACGTTCCGAATCGCACAATCTATCAATAAAAAAAAGGATTAACCTGATCGCGAAACGGTGTAGTGAGAAAAAGTCAAAATGCCAGAATTATGTTTTATTGGTTGCAAAAACTAATAAATGCAATAACGGGCGATTAAAATAACAATCTGCACCAAAATGGTATCATTAAAAACGTCAACTCGGCGAGCAAAAAATAAGCCCTCACCCAACCCCAGATCACGAAATATGGAGACGCTACGGTTAACAGAAAACTGCGCAATTTGTTGTTTTTTTGTAGCAAAGTTGGGCAATTTTTTTCACCACTTAGATAAAAGATAACCTAGAGATGTTCGGTGTCTATGAACTCGTAATGACCTGGAGAATCATAATGGCAGGTCAGTTTTAGCATTTAGTGAACCTAGAAAAAAAGCCAAACAAAAAACAAGTGTGGGATTGCACTTTTTTGCAATTTCACCACACTTGGAATTTTGTTCCCATTTTCTAGTACACGACATGGTAAAACCAATGGTATTGTTCAAAAGTACAACTCGTCCCGCAAAAAAATAAGCCCTCACATGGCCATATTGAAGGAAAAATAAAAAAGTAATGGCTCTGGGAAGGAGGGGAGCAAAAAACGATAAAAGCTCCGGGGGTTAAGGGGGTAAAGTAGGGAAAACCCATTTAAAACTAAAATCAAAAGGCATGATACAAAAGTTAATTTCATATACGGTAATTTTACAGCTTTAAACTCTGCATTTTCTGTGTGTTTATACCATAGGAAATTTACAAAGTTTCTAAAAACTTTATAGTACCTCGAGAATTCGTTTTAATGAGTCAACATAGTTTTTCTCACTTTCCACAATTGATCCAAGAATGTATCTTCTCACAATCTATAAAAACAATGGGAAATGTCATTACAGTTACTATAAATCCTGTTAATTTATTTGCCCATCATGTAAGTTAACAAACAGGCATATTCATAGGATAGATAAAATGCAATCACAAATTTCAAGAACAATATATCATGCACATAAACATATGAGCATGCAGGTGTTACAAAACTTGTCAATAGATTTACATTTGCATCTTCAATCTGTTGCTGCATTCTCAAAACATTAGCTTTTTCATTCATTTTGCAAATGAGGTGTTAAGTGGGGATGACACACCACTTAAGAAGCCACTACTTCCTCAGATTGTTTTCCCGCCCAGCGCTAGCCTCTGGCTTGATCAATAGCTCACTACCTGATGTAGCTCACTATCTGATGCCCTTCCCTGGCGCTTAACATCACACAGACAGTGAGCTATCAATCAAGTAAAACAGACTGGTGCTGGACATGAAAATTATGTTGGGAGGCATAGGCTTGTTAATTGCCCATGTACAGAATGCTTAATGCCTTATTTGCATATAAATTAAAATGTGAATTACTGGGGAATGCAGCAACAGACAGAAGATATAAAGGTGCCAATGGATTTACATTTCAAAATCTACTTGCATGAGGTTTGGGAGAGAGAGTTTATCTTTAACTGTGATGGTAGTGATTGGCTGCAGCATCCACATGCACAGGTTTTTAGATCAACCCTTAAAGGGCCACTGTCACCCCCCCCCAGCCGTTATAAACTAAAAGAGCCACCTTGTGCAGCAGTAATGCTGCAGTCTAACAAGGTGACTCTTTTAGTTTTTGATTCATTTATTACCTCAATAAAGCGTTTTAAAAATTGGCCACAAATACCAGATATTGTACTGGGAGGCGGTCCGAATCGTCCTCTATCACCTTCCAGCGTTGTTCTTTGTGGCTGTTCAAAACGTCGGCAATGAAACCTGTATATTCCGGCAATGCTGGAAGGCGGGACCGGGGGAACGTCTGACAAGCGCAGTGCGCATGCCCAGGAACCCCAGCCCTGAACTGTGCATAATGAATAACACAGTGCGGGCCCCAGGCAGGCACGCACAGCGCAGGTGCCGGATTTAAGAAGCAACAGCGCGAAGGGGGCGGCGACCATCGCCCCTGAAGAGAAGAGGGACGGCAGTTGGGAGATTGATAGAGGACGATTCGGACCGCCTCCCGGTACAATATCTGGTATTTGTGGCCAATTTTTAAAACGCTTTATTGAGGTAATAAATGAATCAAAAACTAAAAGAGCCACCTTGTTAGACTGCAGCATTACTGCTGCACAAGGTGGCTCTTTTAGTTTATAACGGCTGGGGGGGGGGGGGGGGGTGACAGTGGCCCTTTAAAAACAGTTCAATATGGTTCCGATGGTACCGAGTTTATACATTTTTATATACTTTACTTCTTTACTTCACAAGGGTGGGGGGGCATAATTTTCTGAGACTTATAACTTATTTTTTGTTTATAAAGCTGTATAAGGGCTTGTCTTTTTGCATTAAGAGCTGTACTTTTTATTGGTAGTAATTTTCAGATGCAGCTTTTTAATTACTTTTTATTTTACTTTTATTGAGATGAGAGGGACAAAAAAAGCAAGATAAAAAAAAGAATTAAATAGTATTATAGTACGGGTCATTACATATGTGGTATTACCAAATAGGAGTTGCTTTGTGAGTGTGGTTGTTTTTTTAAATATATATGTATATGTATATATATATATATTTTTTTTTTATTTTTTATTTTTTTTACAGTTAAAAACATTTTTTACTTACTAGTCCAACAAGGGGGCTTGAACATGCGATCCTTTGATCACATTGATGAAACACATCCCAACGAATGCTGTACAGTGCATTACTAAGTCGGTCAGTTTTTCACTGATAGGTCTTGTTCACACATTCAGTATTTGGTCAGTATTTTACATTGGTATTTGTAAGACAAAATCAGGAGTGGAACAATCAGAGGAAATTTATCACCCACTCTTGGTTTTGGCTTACAAATACTGACCAAATACTGAACATGTGAATGTGGCCATAGACTGCTGCACATGGCAGATACAAATGCAATTGCTAGGCATTCAGTTGTAAAGGCAACGCATCAGCACTAGTGCTTGGGTGTTAACAGAGTGTCTTCGGCGTGCTCAAATATTATGCTCAAGACTCCGCGGCAGTTAGACAGCCACAACACATGTAGCAATAGTTTCTCAGGCAATCCTGTGGCATGTGTTGCAGCTGTTAACAGCCACGAGACATGCAGCTGCGGGATCTCGAACATATTATTCGAGCACGACGAAGACACTCGGTTAGCACACAAGCATGCTCAGATAACACCTCATCCAAACACGTTGGCTCATCACTAATTACAACTGAGCTGCAGGGATGCTGACAGGCAAACAGAGACCCAGCTATCTCTGCCAAAGTCTTTATATGTGTGGTCAGTGAGATGGTGGCATGTAAAGCGTTAAACAGCCACAAAAAGCTGCAATGCTGGCTTTTGCAGTGGAGGCCACTACTGTGGATAGCACAGGCACATACATGCACTGCATGGTGAGAAAAGTAACACTTTACTATGACACACATGTACAGTGAGTTATGAGAAGGGGTTAAATGTGCTTTTAAAAGAAAAAAAAAATTTATGTTTTCTGTTGAATTCGGTTTTCTGTTTTTTTTTTGGTGATATAAAATGTGGCAATATTCAAACTAGCCACTAAGCCTAATACTAGACTCAAACTTCCTGTTCCGTCTTTTCAGCAGCCATTATCATAGGCAGATTTACAATGACAGGTAACAGCTCGATAAACTGGAGATAACACCGTATTCACCAACCATAATAGGTGAAGGGCTCAGCTCATCTTTTTCTCCTTATTTCCTGCACTGTTAAGTAGCCACATGGACATAAGCAGTGACTAGCTCCAACTCATTGATTTCTAAAAAATAAAGTATTTTCTAGGCATGCTCCATACAGGGCAGAGGACAAAGCACGCCTGGAAAATACTTTCATAAAAGTCGCAGCTGCCTATGTCCGTGTGGCTGCTGAAAGAACGGAAATATTACACTAATAGCCTTACTGGAGCCAAAGCGGTAAGGGAGCCCACTTCTACTGCCAAAGTAACAAGCATCTCCTGCCATAGACACATTACTGCAGCGCAAGGGCCCATATACTGTTCATGTAAAGGGGCCAGTGTGAGACTGAGGGACATTGGGCCCACCAGAGGACTTGATTTTCATTGCCCCCAAAGGGATTTTTCAGACCTGGGCTAAATTTTCATCAGGCACTGTAACAAGCGGTATAACTGTAGGATACACAATGTTAGGATGCTTGCGAATGCTATCTGTTTATCACGTGATTGATCCAGATGGTGACGCTGGGTTCTCCCCCACTCAAGAGTCCAATAGCATCTGCACTAGACTTCCCTGAAAAGTGAAGCGAGGGCCCACTGGGGATTCTCTGGTGGGCCAGTTCAACCTCGATAGGGGCCCTCTTTTTTCTGTGCCCACCCATGGCTGGAAACGCTGATCAGATTAAATATTTGATTTCTTTCCACTCTGCATTAGGTCTTCACAACTGTAGAATTCTGCTTTGAAGGAGGACATGAGCTGTAACATTACCAATTCCCACTAACCCTCCGCATTACAAAGCAGTGTGTTATAGGGCCAGGGAAGCATGGGAGTGACGGAAAGAGCTGAGCACAGAAGGAGGAATCTCTGGCATTATAGGAAGAATGGAACTCCTGCAGGGTAGAGAAATGTGATTCATGTTTTCCCTCACATTTAGGCCGGCCTCACACTTGGCGTAAGACAATACGCCACGTATTATACGTCCGTACTACGGCCGTAATACGGAGAAATGTTCCCAAAATAGTGATCCGTAGTCAGGGTGTGTCAGCGTATTTTGCGCATGGCATCCTCCGTATGTAATCCGTATGGCATCCGTACTGCGAGATTTTCGCGCAGGCTTGCAAAACCGACATCTAATGGATTTATGTGCTCAAATGTTCATTAAAACATATATACAGTATATATATATATATATATATGTCATTGAGACACATATATATATATATTCTGTATTTAGATTTCATTCAGCGCGATATCTGTGAACAGCCGGTAATTCAATTGCCGGCTTTTCATTTCTCCTGCACAAACCCGACAGGATATGAGACATGGTTTACACACAGTAAACCATCTCATATCCCCTTTTTTTTTTTGCATATTCCACACTACTAATGTTAGTAGTGTGTATGTGCAAAATTTCAGCGCTGTAGCTGCTGAAATAAAGGGTTAAATGGCGGAAAAAATTGGCGTGGGCTCCCGCGCAATTTTCTCCGCCAGAATGGTAAAGCCAGTGACTGAGGGCAGATATTAATAGCCAGGAGAGGGTCCATGGTTATTGGCCCCCCCGTGGCTAAAAACATCTGCCCCCAGCCACCCCAGAAAAGGCACATCTGGAAGATGCGCCTATTCTGGCACTTGGCCACTCTCTTCCCACTCCCTGTAGCGGTGGGATATGGGGTAATGAAGGGTTAATGCCACCTTGCTATTGGAAGGTGACATTAAGCCAGATTAATAATGGAGAGGCGTCAATTATGACACCTATCCATTATTAATCCAATTGTTTGAAAGGGTTAAAAAACACACACACACATTATTAAAAAGGATTTTAATGAAATAAACACAGCGGTTGTTTTAATAATTTATTGTTCTCGCAATCCATTTCCAGGCCCTCGCTTGGCAAAATAATTAACGCACAAGATACATACCTTCTGATGTCAGATCACGTCCCACGAAGTAATCCATCTGAAGGGGTTAACTAATATTACAGGCACGAGCTGCGATAAACCACTCGCTCGTGCCTGTAATCCCCGGGTGCTGAAAGGAAAGCTGGATCTGTACTTACATTGAGTCGCGGTGAGGCGCCCTCTGGTGGATGTTCTCATGAACTGCAGCCTGGGAACTTTTTCCCACGCTCCAGGTCATATGAGGACATCCACCAGGGGGCGCATCACCGCGACTGAAGGAAATGTAGGTCAATGACCTACATTTCATTCATTCGCCGGGGGATTACAGACACGAGCACCGCTGCATTTAGCAGGGCTCCTGCCTGTAATATTAGTTAACCTCTTCAGATGGATTACATCGTGGGACGTGATCTGACATCAGAAGGTATGTATATTGTGCGTTTATTATTTTGCCAAGCGAGGGTTTGCAAATGGATTGCGAGAACAATAAATTATTACAACAACCGCTGTGTTTATTTCATTAAAATCCTTTTTAATCATGTGTGTGTGTTTTTTAACCCTTTCCAACAATTGGATTAATAATGGATAGGTGTCATAATTGACGCCTCTCCATTATTAATCTGGCTTAATGTCACCTTCCAATAGCAAGGTGGCATTAACCCTTCATTACCCCATATCCCACCGCTACAGGGAGTGGGAAGAGAGTGGCCAAGTGCCAGAATAGGCGCATCTTCTAGATGTGCCTTTTCTGGGGTGGCTGGGGGCAGATGTTTTTAGCCACGGGGGGGCCAATAACCATGGACCCTCTCCTGGCTATTAATATCTGCCCTCAGTCACTGGCTTTACCACTCTGGCGGAGAAAATTGCGCGGGAGCCCACGCCAATTTGTTCCGCCATTTAACCCTTTATTTTAGCAGCTACAGTGCACAAATTTTGCACATACACACTACTAACATTAGTAGTGTGGAATATGCAAAAAAAAATAGGGATATGAGATGGTTTACTGTATGTAAACCATGTCTCATATCATGTCGGGTTTGTGCAGGAGAAATGAAAAGCCGGCAATTGAATTACCGACTTTTCACTAACACCGCTGCGTATTTCTCGCAAGTCACACTGCAGTTCCGTGTGGAATCCGTATTTTTCTCGCCCCCATAGACTTTCATTGGCGTATTATTTGCGCAATACGCTGACAAACGCAGCATGCTGCGATTTTGTACGGCCGTAGAAAGCCGTATAATACTGAACCGTAATATACGGCTAATAGGAGCAGCCCCATTGAGAATAATTGTGCCGTATGTAATGCGAGTTTTACGGACGTAGTTTCTGCGCTCTTACGTCCGTAAAACTCGCCAGTGTGACGCCGGCCTTATACAAAAACTATAGAAAACAATTATGACTCTCACAGCTTGTAGTAAATGAGGAGAAAGCTCAGCACCGACTTTCTTATATATCTGGTGACAAAACTCAAACGTTTATCTTATAGTCCATAAGAGTATAATAATAATAATAATGATTTATATAGCGCCAACATTTACAGCAGTGTTTTACAGTTCTACAGATTTTTCTTTATAGAAGGGGGATTAGTTGCAGCATTTCTGGTTACTATTTTGGGGTATTTATAATTCAAACAATTTACAATTTTTTTACCAATAAAAAGAAAGGAAAAGAAAAATATCAGCAATAGCAAGATGTTTAGATGCAGGGTCAGTAGCATCTAAGTGGGGAATAGAGCTGATCCTGCCGGATGTGCTCTGTAGGATCATAATGACATCATATTCATATATTCGGCATGATGTGAAAATTACCACCAAATCTTGAAGCATCATTAAGGAGTTATTATACATCCCAGAAACATTAGTCACGTTAGCGTTGGAGGATAAACATCACCCAAGACTTCGGTCGTGTCCTGTGGCAGACATTTGGTCAGGCTGCAATAGGATCTTGAGGCCCATTATGAAACAGTCCTGCTAATCAGAAACCCTAGACATTATATGAACTTAACCCCTTCCAGATCCAGACAATTTCTATTATTTCATTTTTTCTCCTTTTTTTTCAGAGCCATAATTTTGTTATGCTCCTTTCCAGAGAGACATGTACGGGCTTGTTTATTGTGGGACGAGTGGTACTTTTGAACAACACCATTCATTTTACCACAAAGTGTACGGGAAAATGGAAAAAAAATCCAAGTCTTATGACGTAACAGTCATACCGAAGCTAGAGGCAGGGGCAAACAATATGCAGACGGGTAAGGAATTGGCTAAATAACTGGAAACAAAGTGGAGCAGGGTCACAGGGGGCAGGAGCAGAGTCGCCGCAGCAGGAAGCCAATGGCGGCCTCCAGCAAAATGGCGCTGCATGCGCAGATGAAGATTTCTGCTAATCATTGAGCCAAGATCTTAATCTGCACATGCACAGCCGCCAGTTTGCTGCAGACTGGGGGAGGCTAATCTGAGCATGCGACGTCCCCGGCGCCAGGACATGAATGCGCGCAAGCGCCACCCACAGCAAGGGCAACTAGAGTGGGGGCTCATACAAATCGTGATGACATGTTCTCTTATCAGCACTGCAGGGCCACCTGTCAATGAGACATACAGCTATTGCTGCAGTCTGGCAACGTCTGCAGAGCCACAGCTTGTGCAAAACTGTTGTCCCCAAGAGTGCTGTACCTCCAGTGTCCCTCCATCAGCAGATCTCCCCATAACAGTGTCAGAAAACAGGTTATGTTATTAAATATTTTACAAACATTTTTGCTATCAAATATTTTTTTCTTAATTTCCTCCTCTCAAACCAAGGTGTGTATTATGGCTCGGTGCAACTTATAGTCTGAAAAATACAGTACGTTGCCATTTTTCTAGACCTGTAATGGTTTCTTTTGTCAGTCAATGGAGCTGTACAAGGGCTTGTTTTCTATGGGGCGAGATGAGGTGTTTTCTGGCTACCATTTTGGAATAGATCTGAAGCTTCTTACAGTGAGGTTGTGGTGAACTAAAAAAAATGCAGTTTTGGCATTTTGCTTTTCTTGTTTATGGTGTTTACTGATCGGATTAGATTTATATTGCGCTAGATTGGACTGTTATGCACGGGGTGATACCATGTGGTTTTTTTTTATATCTTTTGAAAAGGTAGTGATTAGAACTTGCTTTTTTTTCAAACTTTTTTTACTGTAATTGTTAGTCCCCCCAGAGGACTTGAACCTACGATCGTCTGATCACTTGTGCTACATTCAGCAATATCACAGTATTGCTGCAAATACGAAAAATCACTGTCTCCTTTGAAGCCCGGCCACAGGCAGAGTTTCACCAACATGCATTAATGTCTTCAACAGACCCCCTACTGTCATAGCAACCCATTAACACCCCAAGATCACATCATGGGGCAGCCGATGGGGGCATAGAATGACACTACCCCATGGCGGCATACTGTTAAACCCTTAGTGACAGTCAATTTTTACAATTCTGACCACTGTCAATTTACGAGGTTATAGCTCTGGGATGCTTCAATAGATCCCTGTAATTCTGAGACGTTTTTTTCATGACATATTGCACTTCATGTTAGTGGTAAAATTTCTTTGATATAACTTGTGTTTATTTATGAAAAAAATGGAAATTTGGCAAAAATTTAGAAAATTTCGCAATAGTCAAACTTTTTAATTTTTGTGCCCTTAAATCATATTGCACAAAATAGTTAATAAATAAAATTTCCCACTTGTCTACTTTACATCGGCACAATTTTGGAAACAATTTTTTTGTTAGGACGTTATAAGGGTTAAAAGTTGGCCAGCGATTTCTTATTTTTCCAACAAAATTTGCAAAACCATTTTTTTTTTTGTTAAGGGACCACCTCACATTTGAAGTGACTTTGAGGGGTCAATATGAAGTGACAATTCTAAAAACTGCACCCCCCAAGGTGCTCAAACCACATTCAAGAAGTTTATTAACTCTTCAGGTGCTTCACAAGAACTAAAGCAATGTGGAAGGAAAGAAATAAACATTTTACTTTTTTCACAAAAAATTTACTTTAGACCCAAACTTTTTGATTTTCACTAGGGTATCAGGAAAAAATGAACCACAAAATTTGTTGTGCAATTTCTCCTGAGTACACCGATACCCCCCATATATGGGTGAAAGTCACTGTTTGTGTGCATGACTGGGCTCAGAAGGGAGAGAGCGCCATTTGACTTTTTGAACGCAAAATTAGCGTCATGTCATATTTGGAGACCCCCTGATGTACCTAAACAGTGGAAACCCCCCAATTCTAACTCCAACCCTAACACAGCACTAACCCTAACACACCCCTAACCCTAGTCCCAACCCCATCCTAACCCAACACCACAACCCTAACCCCAACACAACCCTAACCCTAGCTCTAACCCTAGCCCCAACCCTAACTGCAAAGAATGGAGAAAAATGCATTTCTTTTGTTACTTTTACCTAACTAAGGGTGTGACAAAGGCGGCTTGATTTACTATTTTTTATTTTGATCACTGTGATAGACCCTATCACAGTGATCAAAATGAACCAATAGGAAAAATCTCCTATTGTTGCAGGGTACCGCACGCGCCTATTTTCTTCATGTAAGAATACGCTGAGGGTGGGGGTGGCGGAGGTAACGGAGGGGCTCAGGGGACCCCATTTCTCTCCCCTTTGGTATGAGATCATATCAGAGGAGAGAGAAATGAATAGGAAATCTGACTTTTTTTTTTTTGCGATTGCCATTATTCACAAGCCTGGGGACGGTAAAAATCTACTCGAATCATGTTCTCTGGGGTCTCCCCTACCCTCGGTAGTTGAGACCCCAGAGATTGTCCGACGCTGGGGGGTGCTATACCCTTATTTATCAGCGCCATTAAAAAGCAGCGCTGAGGAATAATACCCCTTAACTGCCGCCGTCCAAAGGCGTATCGGGGGCCGTTAAGGGGTTAAAGCTGCTGTAGGAGACCGACAGCGACATAGAACACGTTAACATTCTGTCTGTTAGGTCTTGCTCCTGACTTGCATCACACATGTATGGCAGATTTGGGGACGGGTTAAAAGGAACCTACAACCATTAAAATGCACTAGTTATTGACAGTTTTCTTTGTTCAAGTGTCCATGGATAGATAGCAGTCAATGATAGGATCACCCACTAGACCAAAAGTTAGGGCTTGTGCAGACGACTGTATTTTCAGTCTAAGTGCGATCCGTCAAGCCATCTGAGTGCATTTTGACCAATGTTATTCTAATGTTTACCTCAGACAGTCTGTCAGAGGGGAAAAAAAAAATTGTAATGTTAAGGATTTGCATCCAATATTCACATCGCACTTGGACATGCAAGTCAATGTGTCCAGATGACATTGGAGTGTGATCTGATTTGCACGGACTGACAGAATGGAGGAGATGGAGAACATCCATATTCACCTCGTCCACGTAAATTGAATCATACTCTGCTCAGAGTGTGATTAGCGTAATCGGTCCGATGCTCTCGGATCAGGGAAAACATGGTTGTCTGCACTAGCCCTTATACTAAAACTTTTTTCACAATACTACTATCTATTCAGCTTCTCTTGCACTACAACAAGGTGCCTGCAGATGGCACTGCATTTTCATGCTAACAGGGTCAGTTTAACCAACCTCATAGGCCGGCCTCACACTAGCGAGTTTTACGGACGTAAGAGCGCAGAAATTACGTCCGTAAAACTCGCAAAATAAACGGCACAATTATTCTCAATGGGGCTGCTCCTATTAGCCGTATATTACGGTTCAGTATTATACGGCTTTCTACGGCCGTACAAAATCGCAGCATGCTGCGTTTGTCAGCGTATTGCACAAAAAAATCGCTAATGAAAGTCTATGGGGGCGAGAAAAATACGGATTCCACACGGACCTGCAGTGTGACTTGCGAGAAATACGCAGCGGTGTTAATGAAAAGTCAGTAATTCAATTGCCGGCTTTTCATTTCTCCTGCACAAACCCGACAGGATATGAGACATGGTTTACATACAGTAAACCATCTCATATCCCCTTACAACAACCGCTGTGTTTATTTCATTAAACTACTTTTAAATCGTGTGTGTGTGTTTTTTAACCCTTTCCAACAATTGGATTAATAATGGATAGGTGGCATAATTGACGCCTCTCCATTATTAATCTGGCTTAATGTCACCTTCCAATAGCAAGGTGGCATTAACCCTTCATTACCCCATATCCCACCGCTACAGGGAGTGGGAAGAGAGTGGCCAAGTGCCAGAATAGGCACATCTTCCAGATGTGCCTTTTCTGGGGTGGCTGGGGGTAGATGTTTTTAGCCACGGGGGGGGCCAATAACCATGGACCCTCTCCTGGCTATTAATATCTGCCCTCAGTCACTGGCTTTACCATTCTGGTGGAGAAAATTGCGCGGGAGCCCACGCCAATTTTTTCCGCAATTTAACCCTTTATTTCAGCAGCTACAGCGCTGAAATTTTGCACATACACACTACTAACATTAGTAGTGTGGAATATGCAAAAAAAATGGGGATATGAGATGGTTTACTGTATGTAAACCATGTCTCATATCCTGTCGGGTTTGTGCAGGAGAAATGAGAAGCCGGCAATTGAATTACCGGCTGTTCACAGATATCGCGCTGAATGAAATCTAAATACAGAATATATATATATGTGTCTCAATGACATATATATATATATATATATATATATATATATATATATATATATATATATATATATATATATATATATATATATATATATATATATATATATATATATATATATATATATATATATACATACTGTATATATGTTTTCCCGAACATTTGAGCACATAAATCCATTAGATGTCGGTTTTGCAAGCCTGCGCGAAAATCTCGCAGTACAGATGCCATACGGATTACATACGGAGGATGCCATGCGCAAAATACGCTGACACACCCTGACTACGGATCAATATTTTGGGAAGATTTCTCCGTATTACGGCCGTAGTACGGACGTATAATACGTGGCGTATTGTCTTACGCCCAGTGTGAGGCCGGCCATACTGTTTAGCTAGTGTTAATTAGATTGTCCACTAGATGGCTGTCTCAACAAAATGTTGCAGAGTAGACAGTGTATGATACAATTAGATTTGTAGTCTCACACAGTAATATGTAAGGGTTCCGCATGCAATAGGAAATGACATGGGATATGGTATAAGGATTACATCAACCATATTCCTAACAGTAAATGCAAAAAAAGGGAAAATGTTTACCTGCTGCTGGGTTAATCCTTCTGGCATAGGGGACATGATCGCCTCTGTATGCACACAGTCTACATCTATAAATAATTTTAGCTCTTCATCTTCAACACAGGCAGATTTACGATCTGAAATCCAAAGATAAAAGAAAAACGGCTTTATTAAGCAGAACTTTGCAAATTCAGTCATTTGTATCAAAGCAGAACCAAAGACATCGCGCTTCTAAGGCTATGTGCACACGTCAGGATTTCTGGCAGAAATTTTCCTGACAAAAACCGGACATTTCTGCCAGAAATCCGCATGCGTTTTTACCGCGAATATGATGCGTTGTTTTTTGTGCGTTTTTTTTCCAAATGCATAGATTTGCAGGAAAACGCAGAAAATCCGCAAAATTAATGAACATGCTGCTTTTTTTACCATGTGCACAAAACATGCAGAATGCATTCGAAATGATAGGATGCATAATGTATGCGTTTTTAATGAGTTTTTATAGCGTTTTTATCGCGCAAAAACGCGGAAAAAAACGCGAAAAAACCTGAACGTGTGCACATACCCTAAAGGGTCAGAAATGTGAATGGCATCTGATTGCGGGAACTATTCGCTTTATTAAATATTTTACAACATACAGAAAGGACAATAAAAACAAAGACGTGTCATAGATACAATGCGGCTGCCTTTTTATGTTTTTATCTGAAATGTAATGGGTATCATGAAGCCACTAAAAAGGACTAACTAAAAGCATGCATTGGACCCAGTGCACCCCGGAGCTACCTCTTGCCCAGGTACACAATGAGTTGACCCCAGCTGTCCACATGAGGCCAAAGTGTAAAACAAACGAGGTCACCTTCTTCGGCAGTGAATTGGGGTCAGCCTGGACACTCTAACCAGTCTTAATGCCAAAGCCTCATACGCAGCAAGTTGTGAAGCGAGGCGAGTTCTGACACCTACATATTATAAAGCAATACCTTTATTAATGATTTGTGGGATGGGAGCAGACAGGCTAGCCTTCGATTCTCATGTGCATCAAAGAGCCTTTGTCATCTATGACTCTGGTGGTTCACCAGGAACACTTCACAAAGTCTGCCATTTTGGATATGCGCTGACCCAGTCATGTCACCATCACAATACTCCCTATATCAAAGTGGTTCAGAAACTTATGCGTCTACATTTTTCCTGCTTCCAATACACCTAGAGATAATCGTGTATTTGCCTCCAAATGATATATTCCATTAACAACATAATCCATTCAATCATCTGTCAGTGGTTTTAATGTTATGGCTAATTGATGTATACCATTCAGGAGTCCAAAATACAAACAGTTAATGACCATCTCGGCACACCTGCCCGGTCAGCAGTAACTAGCGCAGTAGGGCATCCAAGTCGTGTCTGATAGTGAATCCTAGGGCAGAATTCGGGGAGTTATTTGACTGTACCATGCAAAACGAAGGATTTGGTTCTGATGTAGGATCGACCCTTCTTCACTGCAGCCTTGGTTTTCTCCAGCCCGTCTTTTGTGCCTTCCTTTGCAGCCTTCATCAGCCTCTGCACCTACATCACAAGGCACAGTACAGTTAGGTAAGGGACGGTGTCACAGAGGATCTGTAGGGACTATGACCATGCACTAATAATGAGGAGCTGGAAACTCCACTACATCACCTTGAGTTCATGTTTTTGTTTTAACTGTTGAATCTCTACGCCTCCCACTTTGTTTGCCACCAAATCTTTCATCTTTCTCTCGTAGTGCTGTTTTATACGTGTTAGGTCCTGAGAAAGCTATATGGAAAAATATTAGTATAATCTTTGTGAATAAATAGGTAACAAACAGTAGCTGCTATGACATTCTTTATTCCTCATTCTCGTCATACAGAATGGAAGGGAAACACCTTATCTGAGCACGTTCACTCATCACTAGTGGCCACTAACCTAAAATTATGGGGTTTAGGAAGGCTATGTAGAGGATTAGATGAAGTTCCCGCTGTGAGATTTTGCATTGTGGATAGGATTTATAGAAAGCTCAGGCCTGCTATTCCTTTTCTTTCCCAACACTGCATAAACTGATCTGTGGTGAGCATGCGAAATCTGCAACATCTCAATTTCTCTTCCAGATAAAATTCAGCCTATGTGCGGATTTTTCCCATAGAATTCCATAAGAGGCGGAAAATCAACAGGTAAAAAAAACACATATTCCGCAATATGACTGTATCAATATAGTTTTGGCAAAACAAAATACCAGGAAGTATCAATGACAAGGTAGCTTTTACTTAAAGTGTGAAGCACCAAAAAAAAAAAAAAAAAGTCTTAGGTTATAAAATAAAAACCCACACTGGAAAAAAAAAAAAAAAAAAAAAACACAATGAAAAAACCACAGAAAGAATCCCTATGTATGGCTCCCACTAATACTGTGCATACAATCTCCGATATCTATAAGCTTCCATTAGATAGTGATCCGGATCCTTCCCCCTTATTGTAAGACGTGGGAAAGGGAGCACCATCAAACCTTTACAAGAGAACAATGGTATAAATGTTTCCATCTGTCTCATAAATCTCATATAGCCAGTGCAGCTCAGAAAACTAGTTATATAATGGTATCTAGATGGGATCGTGTTCCTTTGGTCTTACATAAATGGTTCCCGGGAGTATCCAGCGTGTGCTGGTCATGTGGGGCCCATGTGGGTTCGATGTTGCATATTTGGTGGGCATGTCCGGTCTTGGTGGGCTTCAGAGAAGGTCTTATTAAAGTGATTAAAGAAATGACGGGATGTCAATCCCTAAAAGCCCGGAAGCAACTCTACCATTTAGGTTTCCCATGCCTAAGAATGCTTTTAAGAAATCGTTATTAAGGCGCCTTCTTCAGGCCTTATGGGGGTAATTCCACGACACTGGAAGTCCGTAGACCCGCCTTCACTGGAGGAATGGTTTGGGGAGATGGCTAGAGTTCACCGGATGGAATCCCTGATAGCCCATACACAAGAGGCAGCTAACAAAGTGGCTGCAAAATAGAAATACTTCTTACCCTCATCGATGTACCAAGATATGCTAAGATAATTGCTACCTTATCCTTTCACGATATTTGATATGCCGGTGTTATAGCTCATACTCAGACTGCCTTAATGATTTGTCCTCATGGTCCCTATAAACATTTCTTCTCTTTTCTCCTTCTTGTTATTTAGTTTAACAGGGTGTCAATTGCCTTTTGCAAACTACTGTTGATGCCGTATGGAGTTTGTTTTCATGTAACTATACAAGTCTCTATTTCAGTAGTTACTATGCCGTATGGGGTGTTCGTATGAACCTGTCGATATGTTTGTTTTTGTTGTATATTATAAAGCAATAAAAATTTGAATAAGAAAAAATGCAGAAAATCTGCGACATCCATAAAATCTCACCAAATACTCATCGTAGGAACTTAGCATTTTTTGCACCTAAATTTGAGATCTTTAGCCGAGTATTTTTCCCATTCATTAGAATAACTGAAAAATGCGGGGCAAAAAGCTAAAATAATTGGTACACTGCAGATTTCAAAAGACTAGTCATGAGCGAGTATGCTCGTTACTAGAGTTTCTCCAAGCAGGCTCAGGTTGTCTCCAAGTATTTGGGCGTGCGCAGAGATTTAGGTTATGTCGACGCAACTCCATGATTTGCAGCTGCATGATTTGCGGCTGCTAGACAGCTTGAATACATGTGGGGATTCCCTAACAGGAAATCCCACATGTATTCAAGCTGTCTAGCAGCCGCAAATCATGCAGCTGCATCGACAAACTAAATCTCTGTGCACGCTGAAATACACGGAGACCACCCGAGCATGCTCGGGAAAATCCGAGCAAAAAGTATACTCTCTAATCACTACAAAAGACACACAGGAAAAAAAGAGTGCATGAACATTTTGACATCTCGGTCAGTCACTTTGATGGTATACTAAAACCCAATGTTTTTGCTGTAGAAAAAAAGGCAGCAAAGAAAATACTGCAAAAACATGACGTGTGAACATACCTTTACAGTGTCTTTTTGTTATCACCGTGGGTGAGGCTCCAGAACCCAAGCACTGTGAGCATAGTGATTTGACTTATTTACCTTGTTTCCACAACACAAACAATATTCTAATTACTAAGTTACATTAAAAAAATACCATCTAAAATTGGATAATGTTTATTAATTTACAATTATTTTTATAAAATCCAAAATATTTTTCGCAGAATCAATTCATATGATGATGTAATACTTAAGCAGTTCATGGATTCAAGGGTGCGACCATAAGAAGTAACGCACACATTGTGACTGCCAGAAAGCAGGGCGGAAGGGACCATGAATCCCAATGAAGACCCTGACAATCACTTTCTGCTTCTTTATGAGAACTCTCTGAAGCAAATGGCTGAGCTGTGCAGAGAATTACAACTGTACGGGAGAATTTCAGTGCACGAGGACATGTTCGGTGTTGGGGTGTTTTATTGAGCAAAATAAAATAGTTAAAATCCCTTACTGTATCACACTATTTCCCTTTGCACTTTTTTCCCTTTTGACAAATAGGACATGTTGCAAATGGAAAAATAAAGCTCGAAGGACAAAATTATCACTCAAGATGTGTACAGGAATTTACTTAAACATTCCTGAACTGATAGATCATTCCTTGGCCTAAAAAGGCAAAAGTTCTGTTAGGCATACTTACATAACCAGCAGGCAAACAATAAAAGTACAGTACATGGGAAAGGAATATCTATGGTAGCTTCAATCGGGCTCACAAAATCATTGCTTTAACATATTTTTGCACCAGGATTTTCATTAAATGCGTTTTTTTAATATCACACCTAGAACTGCTGTGTGCAAGGAATTGTGCCTTGGGGCTTGGCTATGTGCTTTATATCTGCCATGTAATAATATACCTTTGTGTATCATTAATTTCAGCTGCTTCTACTCTGCAAAATGAGGACATGATTGATACTTTAGACTTAATCTACTAGAAGGGAAATAAGATAGTTCTAAAAGGTTCATCTACCAAGAGGGCCAAATAGCTGCTTTTAAAGAATTTACCTGAGTCACTCACTACAAACACACAGAGCCGACAGCCACACTTGCGAAAAGCTGGTAAAGATTTGACCTCTGCAGCTGTTTCTTCTAACCTCCTCCCCACCCTGCTGTTCCACAATAAACAGGAATCCATCTTACATTGCCACATACTGTATACCACTTTACTCCAGCACAGAACTCATATGTTTAAAGCAGGGCTGTGGAGTCAGAGAGTAAGTGTCTATTTTGGTGGAGTCTGAGTCAGTATAAAACGGACGGACTCAGACTGCTAAAATATATAATAAATTGGTACAGTAGTATAATGCAGGATGTGATGTAAATGTTTTCAGAGTTATGAAATGTCCTATAAATGTCTGTTCCTAAGCTTTAGGATCTAGGCTTTTATTTGAGATGAATCTGTGCTGCACTTTATGTACATGCTCAGTAGTGACCAGAGCTGTGGAGTTGGAGTCTAGGAGTTAGGGAAATTGAGGAGTCGGAGATTTGACTTACCGACTCCACAGCCCTAATTTACAGGCTTTGCACAAGCTCATCCCATCATCTCCCAAGTTAAGAGGCAGGAGGTCTCACAATGCGGTCATAACAATGAGGCAGGGAAGAGCTCACCTTCAGCTGACTTTAACCTCTGTCTCTTAAAGGGTCACAACTTTTATTGATAAATTAGGGAAAAAATGTTTTAGTTTCCTCAATCAGAAATATATTAGGAAGAGTGCTAGTTTTGTCTCCGTTTCCCTTAGGAAGGCGGTGACAGGTCACTTTTGAGGTATGACAGACTAATTCTTGCTAGGTTGCCAGATTTGTTTTTACAGATTTTCTCTGCCTGTCCCCATACCAGATATAAAAAACTTTGTGCATCAGAATGCTGAGGTAAACTGATTGGCTTTTATAAATAGCTGCTATTTTAAAAAGGACAATTTTATATTTATTTACATGCAAATGTTAGCATGTAGTTGTTATTTTTTTTGAGTGGATCAACTTTATAAAAAAAAATGCTTAAAAAATGCTCGAAAGACATTTCAAATTAGTTTTGATTATGAAACCACTTTGCTGTTCATATTTTTAGTGTTTTGATCTTTTTTTTTTCTTTCAGCTTCAGGTATTGAAAAACACCTGGTGGAGAAAAAAAAATAAAAGAAAAAATATGTACGTCACTTCTTTGCAGGGGCTCCTGATGGAATCTACTCTAAGCTGTCCAATCAATAGGCTGCAAAAAAAAAAAACTTAGGAAAAAAACCTCTTAAAAACGATTAAAAAAACTAAAATAAATATGGCACTGATTTGGATAACTGCTTTGAGTTCTGTAAAAGAAACCTGTAATCAGAGACAAGCTGCACAAACTATGAGCAGCATGAATCAAGGACTGTCTGTGTGACTTCAGGCTGCAGTGTTTCAGAATAAACATACTTTGAGAAGCTGGTGGAGGACTGGGTATCTCAGTTGACTAGTCGGAGGCGGGTCCCCGTCCGGCCTCGCACCATCCCACTAAAGTTAAATGAAAAGTCTCTTACTATGCTTGTCAGAGAGAGAAACATGCAAGTCAAATAGATCGGGGTGGTGAGGATATGGCCAGGGACCTGCCTTGGACTAGTCAGCCGAGACACATAGGCCCCAGCCAGCTTTTAAGCAAAATCTTTCTGGCTGCACTCGTGAAGCATGAATTTGATGCGGTCTTCTTGAAAGGGGTACTCCGGAGAGATAAATATGTTTGTACTGTCCCTGCCCTTATAAACTATAAAGATGAGATGCCCAGCGCAGTTTTATGATCTTTATAACACTTGTAATTCCGTGTGACAGCATCTGCTCCTCACTGCTGCCCCCCTCCTGTCTGGGACCTTACGGACACACCAGTGTGCAACTCCCCCCTGTAAGGAACAGCCAGCCTGAGAAGAGGAGGCGTGGCCACTCCCCCTGTTCTTTGCAGAGACACAGCTATAATCAGAAGACTGGCTGATAACAGCGAGGAGCTGCACACTGCTGTAATATCGCAGACAGAGGGATAAGCAGCTCCTGTCACCCCATCCCTCTGATAATGGTTCCCTGATAATCACTGTATGATCACTGCAGAGAACAGGGAGAGTGGCCACACCCCCACCACGCCCCCTGTTACTCACAGGGGGAAGCAGCACACTGGTGTATGATGAAAGGTCCCAGACAGGAGGGGGGAGCAGTGAGGAGCAGCTGCTGTCACACGCAATTACAAGGGTTAGAAAGATAGTTAAAGTGCACTGGGCATCTCATCTTTATAATTTATGAGGGCAGGGACAGTATAAACATTTTTTTTTATCTCCCCTGAGTACCCCTTTGACTGTTAAACCCAAAAAGTTACATAAACCCATATCCTGGCTTCTGTAATGGGAAATTGTGGTGGGTTTTTGGCATTGCACTTGGAGAACTAACTGAACATATCAATATTCTTCACCAGCACAGGATACAAAGGGGCAGATTTATTAAATTACTTTTGCACATTTTTTTTAGAACAATATTTTAATGTACAAAAATGTGTGCCTTTCTCATTATTGGCCAATTGTGCTCTCTTTGTATAAAAACATGGTTGGACTTGGCAGAAAGGTGTGGTTAAATATTACTCAGGCCAGTACCTGGTACAAATGATGGTGCACGTTTTGCCTGCTCATGGCAGGTATAAGTTTGCTTTTTTCCATGGATTAACATGGCCGGTGTACAAAATGCCAGTCTTGGTTAATATCTTCAGAGAATGTAAGAAACATACACCAATGTTTGTAGAACAAGTCGCGCTGCATTTATCTCCTGCTGGTCACCCCTTCGCTTGCTAATGTAGATATTAAATATTCCTTCTTTACAATCGTAAGGGAACGTTATAAAAGCTTAGAAACAAACATTCCTTTCTTCTGAACAGTGAAAGCGACATTTGTGAATTGATTTCACCAGTTATATTCTGGAAATGGACTGTAATAATGTACTAAGAGCTCCTGGGTGGGAAGTTTACAACCCTTCTCACAGAAGTTCATTACAATAGCACAGCTTGTCAGCTTATGTTATGTGGAAGAAAATAAAATTACAATTATAAACTATATTATGGCAAAAACAAGTGTATATCAAAATAACACCGTGAGTACCAATAACAGCATAAAGTGAGCTTAGACTAAATCAGTAAATGTTTGGGTAAAAAGCACCAGTAATAGATGGCCAAGCAAAAAATTGGTCAGTTTTATCCATCATACTACCAGGGTTGACATATAAGAAGTCTAGAAAGACAACTTCCAAGAACATTAATACCTTAAAGCCTTCCTAAAAATTACTATCTGGCACTGCCAGGATAGAGGCCTGTATATCCCTTCCCACCACATTAGCTAAAATAATCTCCAGGCAGCAAAATAAAAGCAAACACAAAAAACAAGTCCATGTGAATATGTCCCTGGATTCAACCACTCTGGGAGTCGGCCAACTAAATTATCAATAGAATTAAAGGAGTTGAATTCATTCTTACCACTGACATGGTACTTTTGCTGTTGGGAGTAGAAAACCTCTCGCACAAAATGCTCTTCACTAATTGCTCACATTCGTTTATCCACAACGGTAACCATTACACATTGGATAAAGGAGCAATCCGTTAACCTGTCCGGGTGCATGATGAAATATTCCTGTAATACAACAGTCCAATCGATAGCCAGTACTCACATCTTAAAATAATTGCTTTATTGATGCAGCAGTATAAAAAGGCACAAAAAAAATGGTGGAACACAATTGCTGCGCTCCCAGAAAACATGTTTCAAACCTACATGGTCCTTCGTCAAGCCGTTCCTTGTCAAGAGGACCATGTAGGGGTGAAACATGTTGCCCGGGAGCGCTGCGGATATTCCTTTTCTGCCTTTTTTATTTTTGTACTGTTTTCAACAATTTGGGTGGCCTTTTATGCCAATGGATAGTGCTGGCTATCGTTTGGACTGCTGAAATTATTGGAAAAAGAAAGACTCTCCTCATATCAATCAACTGATCTTCCTCATGAACAACATTGGTGTGTATGAAAAAATGATAGTCTTACATCAATAGTCATTCCCCAAATTCTGCAAGACACCGAATCCTGGGCTTGACAGTGGTTTTCCTCCTTGTAATTCTAATTTCTATACCTTTCATTTCTCACTCTCTGCTTTCTATGTAGCGACTATATAAATGTTTATTATCACCTTACTGTATTTGATCTGTGTGCCATTTTATCTGTACAGCCAATAACGATGTAATCTAGTGAAATGTGCTACTGTTCTGCAAGTATTATTGCTTCTTGTAATTGTGTAACTTGTTAAAATCCTAATAAAAAGAAAAATACAACTCCATGACAGGACTGGCTGTTTTATCCACTTCTTATTTTGGCTTTAAAAAAAAAATTCATTAAAAACTGCCCTGTGTGGGCTTCATCCTCAGGGCCATATTTTTCGGGATTTGGATGTTTTGCCCCCAGCAGTTCGCCCCCGGGTACATTTACTTCACCTGTGGGAAGTTATACCATCCAGCTGCCATACCATCACCCCAGAGGACCCCTTTAAGCAGCGTCGGTCCCTACTGACCGAATACCACAGATGGCGTCACGAACAAACTTTATTCTTAAACTCCCTTTAAAGACCTTTCGCTTTACTTGGGCGCCCAGGGCCACGGACCGGGTCACAGTCACCATGACTTCCCCTTCAAATACCGGACCCGGTACTGAGTATCTCACTGCCCTGGCGGGCGACTCAACTTGGCGTCACAAACAGGATGTACCAGGGGGCGAACTGCTGGGGGCGAAACATCCTATAACCATATTATTCACAGGGCTGACTAGACTGAAGCCCACATGCCTCACAGGGTCTGGGGGCTCATCAATTTCTATCTATTTTTGCTGAGAAACTTACCTGCACCCTAGGGCTCCAATACATATTTGTATATAATAAACATAGTAGGCTAAGAACGAGCTAGCATCAGGGTTGTGACATCTTCCCCTAATAATTTCCATGAACAACAGTCTAGCCGTGACCTTAAACGCGTGTGACCAAACATTACAGTTCATTGGGACCAGCCAAAACGGATATTATTCATACATTTAGAAGAAGGAAAAATGGCAGTCAGAAAGTAAAAGCATAACTCAGGATTCAAGACAAAATGAGAAAGAAGAGCAATTGCGCTGTGAAAAAAAAAATTCTACTTGTGCAATAAAATTATTTAAAATTTTTTTCAGGAGACACTCAAAATGGGTATAGGCTAGACAGTCCTTGCAACTACTGTACCAGGGTCCGGCAGGCAGCAAGCTGAAAGCCTACAGATCAATGCATGGGCCAATATGGCCTTGCTCATCCCAGCACAATCTTACTTAGACAGGAGCTTTCAGTGACATATTCTCTGACATCAAAGGAAATATTACACTACTGTATTATTATAACCAGATAGGTCAAATCTAACACACGTACATGTCTCTTGTTGCCCCCTCGGAGGAAAGAGTTTGGGACGCCATGTTTTGATTCGGAGTCACTCTGCTCTTCATAGCTTTCAAATTCACTGGAACTCCACCCATAATCCACAGAGCTGTTCCCAGCCTCCTCCCCGTTCTCCACATCATCATAAATCATCTCCTCGGGATCTAAAAGAATAGGATATTTTAGTTTACAGAAAATGGTTGATCTAACTGCTAACTTGCTATTCAAAAAAAGGGTGTCCTACAATTAGATATTTATAGTATATCCACATGCCATAATGTATGGGAGATGCAGGCGTGACCTCTGGTTACTGCACCCATCTCCAGTACAGTGATTCCCATGGAGGTAGAGTGGGTGCTCACATCTATCACACAGGCATTTTTGGCATGTCTAGAGCCTCAAGAAGGAATATTCCCAAAAAGATAAATTTATTAAAGAGAATCTGTCAGCAGGTTTTTGCTATGGAATCTGAGAGCATCAATGATATAGGGGCAGAGACCCTGATTCCAGCTATGTATCACTTACTGGGCTGTTTGATGTACTTTTGATAGAATCCCCGTTTTCTCTGTTGTAGATGTAGCAGTGGTCAAAAAGATGAGCTATTTAGTATAACCCCAGTGGTGTACTGATTACCAGGTACCTGTGTACACTGTGCACTGTCAGCAAGCTGCCAATCCGCGTTGGGCTGGGGTTATACAGATTAGCTGGTCTGGTTTGTATGAGGCACCTAGTCTGATAGTGATAATCTCCCGTTGATAAAATGGTGACTGTACTGAAACTAGAGCAAGCTGCTGAGCAAGTGACACATTCCTGGAATCAGAATTAAATAGAGAAAACATGCTGATACATTCCTTTTAAAATAAATCAACAGCAATAATGTTTAATTGGTGTAAACAAAATTAACTGTTTAGGTGTCAAATACTATTATGACTAGTATCTCCGCAACAGAGAGGTGAAATTAAAAAAAAAAAAAATTCTATTCTGCTCTGCAATGCCTATTACGCTAAATTACATTGTGTGTTCAATTTAACATGAAACATTGGGTGAAAGATCCTCTTTAACCGAGACAAGTTTTTAATAAGAATTTATTTTTAAAAATGATGAAACACGTTTCTATAATATAGAAACCATAATTTTCTAAAACAATTTCAAGAACACACAATTAATACCTGTAGCGGAATCAGAGTTTTCCCTCGGAACATCATCATAAATAACTTCATCGGGGTCTAGAAAGAACATAAGGCAAAACATAAAGAGTTAGAGAAAGGGCAAGATATTTCAGCGATGATAAAAAGTAATAACAGATATTATAAATTGTGTATATCATCAGAATTGTACATATTCTATATTCATTGTCATATAATGAAAGCGGAAGAGAAAGAAAAAAAAGGATATTTTGGCCAGACAAGGTAGCTATGCCGCCATCTCTTCTATTACTGTATTTTGTCGCTTTTAAAAGATGGACTTTTATTTCCCCAAGTGAGTGGAAAACACTCAGTGAGTCTTAGGCTGCCGTCACACTAGCAGTATTTGGTCAGTATTCTACATCAGTATTTGTAAGCCAAAACCAGGAGTGGGTGATAAATGCAGAAGTGGTGCATATGTTGTTCCACTCCTGGTTTTGGCTTACAAATACTGATGTAAAGTCCTGACCAAATACTGCTAGTGTGACGGCAGCCTTATAAGGCGAACATGGCCATATTCCATTAAGAAACACATTTACATCAGACTGCGCTATGACTCACCGCAGCCCAGTGGAAGCTTGTGGCAGACAGGCCCTGCGGTGTGCAGTCAAGTCAAGCATGCGGCAGGCTGTGAATCATGGGGCTGGCAGTCACAGGAAGCATGGGGGCAGGGCTGGATACTGATTGGTGGAGGAATCTGGTGCTGCGCTGCATCCACCAATCAGTGATCTGTCCCTGACAAGATACAGTCCTTGCTATGAAGGATCGTGTGGGCCTTACTAAATAATAATAATCTTTATTTTTTATATAGTGCTAACATATTCCGCAGTGCTTTACAGTTTGCACACATTATCATGATCTACTCTGTAAATTAGGTGGGCAAAGACACTGAAATGGAGCTCAGTGTCCAACCTGGGAGGTGCAATATAACTACATCCTCCATCATCCTTCAGATTATACTGTACCGATGGTTGTATTTCAAAGGATGATGGGGGTTGTAGTCATATTTAGTATAAACACTCCAGGGACTGTAATGTAAGTGGACAAAGTGTATATTGTAAACGTGACCACCACCTCCCTCATCTTTCCAAATACACCAATGTATACAGTACATGGGTGCATTAGTAAGGATGAGGGGGTGTTAGTCAAAATGTGATTACCACCCTCATCATCCTTAAGAATACACTCATGTACACAGTATTACCATATTATTAAATGTTTTACCCCACTATTTTGCTCAAAATATTTTAAATTTTTTTTTTATTTTCCTCCTCTAAAACCTTGGTGCGTCTCATAAAGCGAAAAATATGGTATATTTCAGCACAAACACTGTTGCATTGGAAAAAAAAACAGCCAAAGTAATTGGAGTTTTAACGACCCAATATAACTACCCAATTCCAGATACATATTTTATATGAAGGCTGCAAAGAATTAAACCAGCAGCCTGCCATTTTCTGTTGAAAGTGATTTCAATGGATTTCACCCAATGCAATGTAAATGGCGAAAAAAAACAAAATCCCAACAAATAAATATAATTCAGCAGCAGATTTTTAAGAAGATTTTTTTACTGAACTTCAATGAATCCTGTGATGTGTCCCTAGGGAGATAACTGTCAGTCAAAAAGATTTGGCACGCAAAAGCCGCCGGAAACCCGCAGTGGACTAGTCAAGCACATGGGGCCCAATTCATTAAAGGGAATCTGTCACCCCCCTGGGGCGCTTTTAAGCTGTTAGTATGGGCATACAGGTAATAAAATGGTTAAACTAGCCTTACCTGTATGCCTCATAGCTGTGGTCTAGATGTTGAGAAATAAGGATTTTTGTGTACTCACCGTAAAATCCTTTTCTCCGAGCCATTCATTGGGAGACAGACCATGGGTGTATGCTGCTGCCACCAGGAGGCTGACACTAAGTAATACAAAGAAAGTTAGCTCCTCCCCTGCAGGATACACCCTCCTGCTGGCTCCCAGCTAACCAGTTCGGTGCAAAAGCAGTAGGAGATCAATTATAACATATAAGCGTATAGCATGTCACCTTATAAAGGAGAGTATAACATATCAAATGATAAAAACAAGTACAAACTAATAATAGGGAGGGAGCTGTGTCCCCCAATGAATGGCTCGGAGAAAAGGATTTTACGGTGAGTACACAAAAATCCTTATTTCTCCTTCGCCTCATTGGGGGACACAGACCATGGGACGTCCCAAAGCAGTCCCTGGGTGGGGACAACATCAGATCAGGCCGTGTAACCGCTACTGACAAGTGCGCCACCGCGGCCTGCAAAGTCCGCCTTCCCAGACTCACATCTGTGGGAGTGTGTGAATTATAGTGCTTCAAGAATGCATGTGGACTGGAGGAATTCGTAAGCTTGCGGTCGTGCTTGCCGACGTCTGGTGCCTAGAGCCCTCTGACAGGGAGATAGGCTGACATCTAGCACGGAAGGACTCCTAGATGGTGAAAAGAATCCACCAGGCTAACATGGCCGATGAAACAGCTAAACCCTTCCTGTGACCGTCAGGAAGCCTACTTACCATCGAGAAGCCCAAGTAAAGTGTCCAACCTTCGGAAGGACGCCGTCCTCGATACGTACCCGCTCGGAGCACTCACTTCTTCCAGATTATGGAGAACCCCTTCTGTTTTGTGGACTGAAGCCGAAAGAGATGAGAGGACGATGCACCTGCAACAGTGGGAATACAAAACCAGCTTGGCAACGAGGGAAGGGGATGGCTTGAGGGCAACCTTGCTTTGATGGCAATAAGGAAAAAAGACTGAAAGAAACAGAGCGGCGAGCTCTGAAGACTCATCAGGATGACAAGAACGCAGAGAAAAAGGGGAGTGACCTTCCCTGATAGTAAAGTCTTTCTGGATCGAAAAAGGAGTCTACTGTAAGATCCCCAGGACCATTAAGGTCCCACAGATGTAACGGTATGCGGTAGGGAAGAACTACAGGTGAAGGCTCCCTGCGAGAAAGACCATATTTCCAGTTTTGTCGAAATAAGACGGAAAAATACTAGCACCGCAAGCGAGAAAACCTGACATGGTCAGTGCGGGTCTCCCGGGATCACTGGGGCCCTTTCTGCTTCCAAAAAGATCTCAGACGTAGTGGAAGAGGGGTTATGGAAATTGGTACCATGGAAGAACAGAGCATGCACTGCGATGGTCTTGGATCTCGAGGCCAAACCACGAACTGGAGTACATTGGCGTTCAGCTTGGATGCCATCCGACCTACATCTGGGGTACTCCAGTGAAGGCAGATCTGAAGGAAGACTTCCGAGTGAAGTTCCCACTCACTTGAGGAGAAACCCTGATGGCTGAATATGTCAGCCGCCCAGTGTTCTACTCCAGGGATATGTACTGTTGAGATCACCGAATGATAGATCTCGGCCCATCAGAGAGTGTGAGGTACCTCGGCCATGGTGTTAGACTGTGGGTACCTGCTAGATGATTGACGTATGGCACAGCCGCGGCATTATTCAATTGAAGACGGATGGTTGACCCGCCTGAAGGCAGTGGACCTGCTGTAGGATTAGCCGTACCGTTCGGATCCCCAGAGAAAAGATCGGGAGAAGAAGACTGGCATTGGTATTCCCTAATAACCATTGGACCAGGAGAAGGCTCTGGATGAGGAAGGAGCTTAGAGACTACCTTTGAAAGCCTGATTCACTTGCTGAAAACGAGCGGCGCGAAAGAAACTTCTTCCATTGTCGTCTTTTTCCTCAGAACCCTCCTAGCGAATTGAATGAACCGAGGGAATGAGTGATCAAGTGCACAAGCTCCCTGTTGAAGGGCCACGACCTTGACTCGAGAGAGAATTATCATCCTTCTTGTGCAGGATCATCATCAAAGAGGATCTGCTGGGCTGGGAATGAGGAAAAAAATTGTCTAAGTTTAGCTGCTAGCCCAAGTGAGAGGGTATTGCAAGTGATATAGACGACTCAGCGTAGTCCTTGAAGAGCGGCTAGAAAGTCGACCAAGTAGGGCAGGACGACCATGCTTCTAGGGTGCAAGAAGCACATGACAACCGCTATGACCCTTGCGACCACTCTGGTGCGGTAGCCAGGCCGAAGGGCAAGGTCGTGACTTGAAAATGCTGTTCACGAATGGAAAGGCGAAGAGATTATTGTAGAGGGGAAAAAAATAGGCATGTGAGGGTAAGAACCCCGAATGTCGATGGATGCCAGAAAAACTCCACTTTTTTCTGTTGAAGTAATGGCTGAGCGGAGGAACTCCATCTGGAAAAGGAGGACCTTGTGAAAGGTTGTTA
The DNA here is from genome assembly GCF_051348905.1 of Ranitomeya variabilis. NCBI lineage: Eukaryota > Metazoa > Chordata > Amphibia > Anura > Dendrobatidae > Ranitomeya > Ranitomeya variabilis. The sequence goes on from NC_135233.1 coordinate 834,257,133, forward strand.
GAAGTTTGAGGTCCAGGAATGATCTTACTTTTCATTCCCTCCTTTTTGAAACCAAGATTCCTTAGATCTAGACTGTCCTGGACAACGCTTCCACTGCTGGATGGGTCTGTAGAAAAGATACAATCCCTTGTTAGTCTCCCGCTCAGAAGATTTGATTTGAATCAAAGTAGTTAAGGTCTCTGACCAAGAGACTATTGGTCAAGCAACCCATGTAGCGGCTAAAGAAGGGTAGAGCGCTGAACCCAAAACCACAAGACGGAACGAACCAGATTTGCTATCCGACCGTCTGTGGTATTTTAATTGATGATACATCGGGCAGGGATACTGGTAGGTATACCACAAGAAATTCTACCCGGTTAGTGTGCCAAGTGGCAGAATGCGGGGCTGCAACTAGCAGGTCTCTTGCCATCGTCGTGCAGAGTAGAAAATTAGGAGCCCTCGATCCACCATCCTCTTAACAGGGACGTGGAGAGGAATCGTCCGCTTTCTTGCATCATCCGCTAAATAGTGGTGATACAAAGGGGTGTGCTCGGACGCCAAAAATATGTGCCTCTGTACATCCCCAGAGTTGAGGTCCCCGGGTGGACAGGGCAGGTTGTCTGGCGTTAGACCTGGATGCAGAAGAGGATACATGGAGGCGACACTGCATGTGTTCGTCTGTTGAAGATGTGGGGGGTGGGGAATCGGTGCCCTTTAAAGGATCCGTCGCCCATAAAAAAACAGACCAGGTATGGCAACCTACTGTACTTAGAGGCTTCTGTCCAGTGAATCGCTCGTCAATTTGTTGATGGTATAAATAGGAGAGTCCCTCTTTGCTAAAGCACTGGCAATCCAAGGCAATATGCGATCCATATTCAGCGTTGTTCTCAACAATTCGTAGGGGAGAGATCAGGAAATGAAAACTTCCGTTTTCTAGACGCCTGCACGTTTTCCTAGAACACTTGCGGCCCCTGCTAGCCGACGGCTCCCATGTAGGAGAGGGACCATGTATATCGGTCCTGCGAGCACTCCGGGCCACAGAGGGTTCACAGAGGAATTCAATCTCTTGGTCAGAGAAAACATGAGTTGTGGTTAGGGGATGAGCGGCGGAAGGCTCCAGAGCTCAGTTAGGGTGACCAGCTTCGGATTGATGTGCCCTTAAGACCAGTAAATACTGGTCATGCGCCTTTAAGACTAGGGAATACTGGTCTTGTGCCTTTAGGATGGAGGGCATACTGGTCATGTGCCTTTAAGAACCAGGGCCTACTGGTCATGTGCCTTAAAAACCAGGACATACTTGTCATGTACCTTTAAATCCAGGACATACTGGTCATGTGCCTTTAAGACCAGGGCATACTGGTCATGTGCCTTTAAGACCAGGGCATACTGGTCATGTACCTTTAAATCCAGGACATACTGGTCATGTGCCTTTAAGACCAGGGCATACTGGTCATGTGCCTTTAAGACCAGGGCATTCTGGTCATGTGCCTTTAAGACCGGGGCATTTTTCAAGGATTACGCCAGAGGTGAAGCCCCTTGAGGGGAACTAGGTACTCTGGGAAGAGCCGGGATCGGCGGCGGCGGAGGGCTCCTGAGCTCATTTGAACTAAGTACTCTGTGGGAGGTGACCGGCTCCTGGCTGGTCATGACTTGACGAGCAGAGAATGCTGGTAATGTGCTCCTTTTTAAAACTAGGGAACCTTTAAGACCAGGGAATGCTGGTCATGTGTTAAAGCCAGGGAAAGCTGGACATGTACCTATAAGGGGCATGTGTCTTTAAGACCATGGAATGCGGTCATGTACCCTTAAGACCTGTGCCTTTAAGACCAGAGGCTGCTGGACAACCAGAGATTGCAGGTCTTAAGTATTAAAAACAGGGAACGCTAGTCCCTTTATGCTGCCGGGGTGCGTGCGGGGGAGGGGTGCAGAGGGAGGATTCCCCTTACCCAGATTCTGAGTCCCCCGTCTGGAATAGCGTGGTCTTCAGCGCTGAGTACCGCCGGTGCGATGCAGCAGCCACTTCCGGATGAGCTTGTGTCCGGAAATGGCAGAAGGATGAAGATGGCCGCCGAGAATAGAGCTCTCGTCCTGAATGAGAGGCGCCTGAATGGGGGGGCGGAGCCTGAAGTGCGGCCTAGCATGGGCAGAGTTCCGGGTTGAGGCCTACACAAAACCGAAGCCGGGGGCTAAATTTTGAAGCCAGCCGGCGCCGAACGAGGGAAAAAGCCGCCGGATGCGCAGAGCCCTCCAACCGCTCGAGTCCCGGCACTTACCCCAGTATGCAGCCTTGTTCAGCAGGACAGAGGTAGAAAAAGATCCTGTGCTGTTGCTGCTGTTGGACGGTGCAGGGATAAGAAAAGTCCTCAATCCATCGTCCCTTTAGCAGGGAGGTGGAGAGGAACCGTCCGCCTCCTTGTACCATCCGCTTTTAATAGTGGTGGTGCAGTGGGGGCTGCTCGGACGCCACGCTGTAGAGTGCCTCTGAACAGCCGAGGGTAAACCTGGTGGGCAGGGCTGAATGTCCGACAATAGGCCTGGCTGCAGAAGAGGATACTGAAGGTGACACTCCAGTGCTCGTCTGATAAGGGAGGGGGGAGATCGGTGCCCTTGAAGGGGCCCGTCGCCCCTAGAATCAGCTCAGGCAGTGGCTTCCCACGTCGCAGGAGAGGATACGGAGAGGTAACACTCCCGTGCTCGCCTGTTGTTGGTTCGGGGGAGATCGGAACATGAAAGAATCCGTCGCCCCCTTCGTCCGTTGTAAAAGGTAAAAGTAAAAAGAGTTCTTTGGGTCTGAATAGCAGACCCGTCCGTGTGCCTCCTCCAGACACTTAGCAAGAACTGGTTAGCTGGGAGCCAGCAGGAGGGTGTATACTGCAGGGGAGGAGCTAACCTTCTTTGTATTACTTAGTGTCAGCCTCCTGGTGGCAGCAGCATACACCCATGGTCTGTGTCCCCCAATGAGGCGAAGGAGAAATGCACTTTTAGGCTACTTTCACACACAGCCTATTTGCTGCGTATTTTTACGCGCGCGTATTTTGCTGCTGCTTTACCTGCGTTTTTTTACGCAGGCAAAAAACGCAGCTGCTTTCACACACTGCGTTTTTTGCTGCGTTTTTTGCAGCTGCGTTTTTTTCAGCATTGTGTACTGAAACTAAAGTTTGTTTGAAAAAAAAAAAAAAGGGGGAAAAAAAAAGAGTCATTGAGGTCATTTCCTGTCTTTATGACTCAGAATACAATACACACTGGAGTTAACATCATGTCGATTCTGCCAGCTGCAATGGCCTTGAGCCAAAGACGCCTCAGCAAGCGGAACAGACATCAGCTGGGGATCATTATGATTGCTGAAGTCCTTCGCCGCAGACTGGTAGGTACCATGGATGTGACTACTAGCTGTTTCCGTGCGGTGTGTCTCGTCTCTGTCTCCCCCAGTGCATGTTTGGAAAGTATTCACCTCAGTTGTTTAATCACTATAAAGCGCCCGTCACACGGCACAATATCGCTGGTGACATCGCTAATAACTCCAGATGTTTTCATCGCTCATGTGACGTATGAGCGACGTTGGCCCGTGTGACAGGGCGCAGCAACCAGCGATTTGTTTTCTTGTTCGCTGATCGCTGGTTGATGATCATGAGCATTTCACTGGCAATAATTGAGTGTGGCAAAGTGTGCATCGCTGCGTGTGACAGGAGCTCAGCGATGTATTTTGTGCGATCTGCCATTCTGGAGATAGGGCTCGCTAGATCGCCCACAGCATCGCTGCTGCGTCGCATAGGAGTCCCTATGAGCGATATTGATAGGTGTGACGGGAAGCAAGCGATAATTTTACATCGCTCTATCGACTTCCCGTCAGCCTCTTCGCGCACAATATCGCAAGCAATATCGTGACGTGTGATGCCCGCTTATTAAGGTATAATTTTTTTTTAGGCACGTAAACAGCCAAAAAGGATTTGGGTGCATCCCATTCTGGAAGAACGTGACGAGAAGGGAACTTTTCAAAACCTATATCAGGACTTAAGAACGTAAGTTTGTACCCTGTTGGCCCCTAAAAATGTTTGGTCGGAAACATGCACCTTTTCTTCCAAAGCATGTTTTATTGCAACCTACTATCTTCCCCTTGCATCCCCCAATAGGGTATCCCTATAATCTCCTTCTTTGTAAGGGAACCTATAATATTATTTTTCCGGTACTCCACATTGTTTGCTGTACGTTATTCCTGACACTCCTGTGAGTTCTTCTACCATAGATATAGAGTGCCTTCTATTCAGCAGTTCCCCTCGTAGTATATCTGATTTCTAGGGGGTGTCCTCTATTCATGGCAAGTGGGTGTTATGTAATGTGTATTGTTTTGTTTTTTTTTTTGTTTTCCATTATCAATGTACAAAATCAAAATAGATATGTACTTATCTACATCATTTTTGATCCAAAAATGTTTCCTACAGCTTTCCAGACCGATTCCAGCGGTTCACACGAATGAACATTCAGGATTTCGATCGCCTGCTGAATATAGTTTGTGAAGACTTGACTTTCCAGGATACGAGGATGCGGCAAGCGATCTCTGCGGAACAACGGCTGCTCATCACCTTGCGGTAAGTATAGTCATTAACGTAGAGTCGAACCTCAATCTGCGAGTTCCTCGCAGACCGAGTTTCTTGAAAGACGAGTTTACTATCTGGCCAAAATCTGCTTCGATCAGCAAGCAGACTTCGGTCAGCGAGCAAATCTCGCCTCCCAATGTGCCCGCCATCAGCGCTGATGGCGCGGCAGTATATGCCGCTCCATCAGCTGCTGAGTGCGCCCCGGCAACAGAGCTGCTGAGCGCGGCTGGATATACCGCGCACGTCAGCTGCTGAGCATGCCCGGGCGCTGACTGAAGATCCACTCACCTGTCTTCAGTCTCCCCCGGGTCCAGCGATGTCTTATCCGGAGCGCAGCGCTGAGTATAATAATCACATCGTACGGCTAGGACCAGTGGTGATGTCAGAGGACATGTGACTTGTCAGATGACCGATCACATGTCCCCTGACATCACCACAGGTCCTGGCCGTACGATGTGCTTATTAAACTCACCTCTGCGCTCCTGAGAAGACATCGCTGGACCCGTGGGAGACTGAAGACAGGTGAGATGCCCTTATACTCACCCCGCTGCGCTCTGCTGGATGAAGACAGGTGAGTATGAGCATCTGGGGGCAGGCATGTAGCAGAGCCGGCTGTGTCCCTGCCCCCAGATGAGGTGTAGAACCGATCGTCTGCGTTTCAATGATTTCTTATGGAAATCATTGACTGTCCTGGAACGGATTATGCTCGTAGACCGAGGTGCAACTATATTCATGTTCCTACAACTGCCATATTAGATCACTTTTTATAAAACCAGGCTTGAAGCACATGATGGCAGTGACATAGGTTTATTTTTTTAAAACTGTTGTGTGTAGCTGGTCAGCAGTGTCATGTTTTAGATAGAAAGGAAGATGTAGGTAGCTTCAATTAGAAAGGTAGCCCTTTTTTTTTTTTTTTAAATTACAGGATGTGTTGGTATTTTTTGTATGACTTTTGGGTTTCAGATTCTAAATTGTGTTTAGAAATTTGTTTACTATATAGTGTCCTTTTTCTTTTTTAGATTTCTGGCCACAGGAGAGAGCTACACATCACTGCACTTTCAATTCCGGGTTGGTATATCCACCATCTCCGGAATTGTGAGGAGCACATGTGACGTGCTTTGGAAAAAATTGCAGCCCATCGTGATGCCTTCCCCAACCGAGGAGACTTGGCTACAGGTTGCAGCAGGCTTTCAAGCTGTAGCCAATTTCCCAAACTGTGTGGGAGCACTGGATGGCAAACATGTAAGGGTGCAGAAGCCACCAGGATCTGGATCAGTGTACTTCAATTATAAAAAGTACTGTTCCGTGGTCCTCATGGCAGTGGCTGATGCACATTACAAGTTTGTCTCCATTGATGTTGGTGCACCAGGCAGTTGTGGGGATTCGGGGGTATTTGGAAGATCAGAGCTTGGTCAGCAAATTTTTCAAAATCACGGAACGCTCCCAGCCCCACAACCTCTGCCGGGTTCCACAGATCCAGTACCCTTCGTGTTGGTATCGGATGAGGCTTTTCCTCTGAAGCCAAACCTGCTGCGCCCATACCCACGGAGGGGACTGAATACCCAGCAGAGCATATTTAACTATCGGCTGAGCCGGGCACGTAGATATGTGGAGTGCGCCTTCGGAATCCTGAGTAGTCAGTGGAGGGTGTTACACACAACTATCCAGTTGGAGGAGGAAACAGTTGGCAGTGTAATTAGAGCCTGCTGTGTTCTTCACAACTTTATGAGAGAACATGCATCCGAACCTGTAGATGAAACACAGCAGGCAGACCTTACTCCTTTCTTCTACATGTCAGCTGGTCGTCCATGCAACTCAGGTGTTAGTGTGAGGGAAACCTTCGCTAACTATTTTCAGAGTCCCGAAGGTGCCGTGCCCTGGCAATACTTCTGTGTTGGTGTTGAGCAGCTGGACCCGCAGAGAGCCCAAGGAGAAAGTCCCACACCAACTTCATAGGAATTCAAGTCCCAGCAGCGATGAACATGTTGGCGCCATTTTTTGCCATGGTCGACAAATCAAAGAAGCAGACTACATCATAGTTAAAAGTTCAAATATTTATTTGTAGTAACTGTCAAAATTGAAAAACTTTTCTAATAAAATTTAGAATAGAATGATTTGTTGTTTTTTTTTTTGTTATTAACAAAATTCCACACGGAAACACTGTAAACATCCCCAAAATGGGATTATAAACCTGTGGATGTCCAAGTCCACTCATTAATTGCCGCCAGGAGGGCATGCTTCCAGCTTTCATTAGTATTGCGCAAGGCCCTTTCCTCGTCACCACTGACGGTGAGTCATTCGGCACTTGCGCAACACTAATCAGAGCTGGAAACATGCCCTCTTGGCGGAAACTGAGGAGTGGACTTGGACATCATGGCGTTCTCAAAATGAAAAGCCTCTAAACATCACAAACTTTTTATTAAAAAAAATGTAACTAACATGTTGATGTCTAAGTCCACTCATTAATTGCCGCCAGGAGGGCATGCTTCCAGCTTTCATTAGTATTGCGCAAGGCCCTTTCCTCGTCACCACTGACGGTGAGTCATTCGGCACTTGCGCAACACTAATCAGAGCTGGAAACATGCCCTCTTGGCGGAAACTGAGGAGTGGACTTGGACATCATGGCGTTCTCAAAATGAAAAGCCTCTAAACATCACAAACTTTTTATTAAAAAAAATGTAACTAACATGTTGATGTCTAAGTCCACTCATTAATTGCCGCCAGGAGGGCATGCTTCCAGCTTTCATTAGTATTGCGCAAGGCCCTTTCCTCGTCACCACTGACGGTGAGTCATTCGGCACTTGCGCAACACTAATCAGAGCTGGAAACATGCCCTCTTGGCGGAAACTGAGGAGTGGACTTGGACATCATGGCGTTTTAAACATGAAAAGCAACATTATGCCTACTGGTCCTCATATAGGCTTTGTGAATATGAGTAGTAGCTCCAGTCTGGATAACATCCCCAAAATGGGATTATAAACCTGTGGATGTCCAAGTCCACTCATTAATTGCCGCCAGGAGGGCATGCTTCCAGCTTTCATTAGTATTGCGCAAGGCCCTTTCCTCGTCACCACTGACGGTGAGTCATTCGGCACTTGCGCAACACTTATCAGAGCTGGAAACATGCCCTCTTGGCGGAAACTGAGGAGTGGACTTGGACATCATGGCGTTTTAAACATGAAAAGCAACATTATGCCTACTGGTCCTCATATAGGCTTTGTGAATATGAGTAGTAGCTCCAGTCTGGATGGTGTTCTTCAGACTGGGCTACTACTCTGGATGTTGGTGCACCTGCAGCAGCACTTGGAGCAGATGGCAGAGGTCTATTGAATGCTGCTGCAGGTGCAAGAGGAGTCGGCGTCGGTGGATGCCAGATGTGGTTTAGTGAACAAACCATTTCTTCAAAGGTTGGATTTATATGCGGATACTTCTTAAAACATGTCACCGCCATTGAAATATACGTCATGCAGGAGTCCTGGACCTCGGGGGACAGAGTACGCATTCTGGAAGCTAAAGTGGTTCCATATGCTGAGAATTGATCCTCTTCAGGTTGGCGATCAATTAGAGAAATTGCCCTTGCCAAGGCAGCCGTCTCCTCATCCTCCTTTGAAGAGCCTCTTTTCCTCTTCCTCTGTGTTGAGGCTGGAGGTGGAGGTGGTGTTGGTGGCGGTGGTGGCGGCGGCGATGCCAATGAACTAGTCTCGGAGAGGGGCAGATCATCATTTTGGGTAGAAGGGTCAGGCCTTGGCTCATTTGGAAGAGAGCTGGTAGCAGGCTGTGAAGCATGTTCATACACTGGAGTTGTTGCTGTGGCCGGGATTTCGGTCATCGGCTGGACATTGCCTATGGTTCTGTAAAGAGAAACATCAAAACAATAGTTTTAATACATTTTATTTTCTATTCAAAATTAAAGACGTTACTGATACTTACGGTCGGTAATGTAGACTGCCGCTTAAAAATTGGAGTTCCTGTTCAAAACGCCCTTGAGAAGCAGGTGCCGCAGAGCCACTTGGTGCTTCTGACCGTGACCGTGTAAATCTGTCCCTCACCGACCTCCAGCGGGTTCTCAAGGCTGAAACTAAAAAGTGAAAAATTGAACCTATTAATATACTATTCAACTACATACAGACAAGAAATTCAAAAATACTCCTCCAAAATGGAAAATATTTACCAATTTCTTTTTGCCGCTCCTTTGTGTATGACTCGTACAGGGGATAGAGGGTGACACAGACCTTGTGCCAGGAAGCAGTTTTTGTATATTTGTTGGAAAACTCCCGGCACCCCTTATCCCAAAGACATGGGAAGTTTTGAACCTAAAAAAGGTAAAACATTAACTACTAGTTATACACACAAAATTTGACAAACTTGATAGAGGCAGAAAAAGTAACACAGGCTGCTGAGGAATGACAACCCCAACTGCTTGTTATTACCTTCACACGCATACGGGACACACACGCACAGGGGACACACACGCACAGGGGACAGAAAATCCGGTGAAGAGCGTTTTTTTAATAAATATTTTGCTAGGTTTAAAACTAAATTGGAAATAAATAGGGATTCAACGCAGGGCGCAGAGAACGCAGCAAGTTGCGTATCTAAGTGCCACGTATCACGTATTTCGGTGCCACGTGCCAAGTATTTAAGTGCCACGTATTTAAGTGCCACGTATGTAAGTGCCACGTATGTAAGTGCCACGTATGTAAGTGCCACGTATGTAAGTGCCACGTATGTAAGTGCCACGTATGTAAGTGCCACGTATGTAAGTGCCACGTATGTAAGTGCCACGTGCCACGTATGTAAGTGCCACGTATGTAAGTGCCACGTGCCACATATGTAAGTGCCACGTATGTAAGTGCCACGTGCCACGTATGTAAGTGCCACATATGTAAGTGCCACGTATGTAAGTGCCACGTATGTAAGTGCCACGTATGTAAGTGCCACGTATGTAAGTGCCACGTATGTAAGTGCCACGTGCCACGTATGTAAGTGCCACGTATGTAAGTGCCACGTGCCACGTATGTAAGTGCCACGTATGTAAGTGCCACGTGCCACGTATGTAAGTGCCACATATGTAAGTGCCACGTATGTAAGTGCCACGTATGTAAGTGCCACGTATGTAAGTGCCACGTGCCACGTATGTAAGTGCCACGTATGTAAGTGCCACGTGCCACGTATGTAAGTGCCACGTATGTAAGTGCCACGTGCCACGTATGTAAGTGCCACGGTATGTAAGTGCCACGTGCCACGTATGTAAGTGCCACGTATGTAAGTGCCACGTGCCACGTATGTAAGTGCCACGTATGTAAGTGCCACGTGCCACGTATGTAAGTGCCACATATGTAAGTGCCACGTGCCACGTATGTAAGTGCCACGTATGTAAGTGCCACGTATGTAAGTGCCACGTGCCACGTATGTAAGTGCCACGTATGTAAGTGCCACGTATGTAAGTGCCACGTATGTAAGTGCCACGTATGTAAGTGCCACGTGCCACGTATGTAAGTGCCACGTATGTAAGTGCCACGTATGTAAGTGCCACGTGCCACGTATGTAAGTGCCACGTATGTAAGTGCCACGTGCCACGTATGGAAGTGCCACGTATGTAAGTGCCACGTGCCACGTATGTAAGTGCCACGTATGTAAGTGCCACGTATGTAAGTGCCACGTATGTAAGTGCCACGTATGTAAGTGCCACGTATGTAAGTGCCACGTATGTAAGTGCCACGTATGTAAGTGCCACGTGCCACGTATGTAAGTGCCACGTATGTAAGTGCCACGTGCCACGTATGTAAGTGCCACGTATGTAAGTGCCACGTGCCACGTATGTAAGTGCCACGTATGTAAGTGCCACGTATGTAAGTGCCACGTATGTAAGTGCCACGTATGTAAGTGCCACGTATGTAAGTGCCACGTGCCACGTATGTAAGTGCCACGTATGTAAGTGCCACGTGCCACTTATGTAAGTGCCACGTATGTAAGTGCCACGTGCCACGTATGTAAGTGCCACGTATGTAAGTGCCACGTGCCACGTATGTAAGTGCCACGTGCCACGTATGTAAGTGCCACGTATGTAAGTGCCACGTGCCACGTATGTAAGTGCCACGTATGTAAGTGCCACGTATGTAAGTGCCACGTATGTAAGTGCCACGTATGTAAGTGCCACGTATGTAAGTGCCACGTGCCACGTATGTAAGTGCCACGTATGTAAGTGCCACGTATGTAAGTGCCACGTGCCACGTATGTAAGTGCCACGTATGTAAGTGCCACGTGCCACGTATGTAAGTGCCACGTATGTAAGTGCCACGTGCCACGTATGTAAGTGCCACGTATGTAAGTGCCACGTATGTAAGTGCCACGTATGTAAGTGCCACGTATGTAAGTGCCACGTGCCACGTATGTAAGTGCCACGTATGTAAGTGCCACGTATGTAAGTGCCACGTATGTAAGTGCCACGTGCCACGTATGTAAGTGCCACGTATGTAAGTGCCACGTGCCACGTATGTAAGTGCCACGTATGTAAGTGCCACGTGCCACGTATGTAAGTGCCACGTATGTAAGTGCCACGTGCCACGTATGTAAGTGCCACATATGTAAGTGCCACGTATGTAAGTGCCACGTATGTAAGTGCCACGTGCGTAAGTGCCACGTGCCACGTATGTAAGTGCCACGTATGTAAGTGCCACGTATGTAAGTGCCACATATGTAAGTGCCACGTATGTAAGTGCCACGTGCCACGTATGTAAGTGCCACGTATGTAAGTGCCACGTGCCACGTATGTAAGTGCCACGTATGTAAGTGCCACGTGCCACGTATGTAAGTGCCACGTATGTAAGTGCCACGTGCCACGTATGTAAGTGCCACATATGTAAGTGCCACGTGCCACGTATGTAAGTGCCACGTATGTAAGTGCCACGTATGTAAGTGCCACGTGCCACGTATGTAAGTGCCACGTATGCAAGTGCCACGTATGTAAGTGCCACGTATGTAAGTGCCACGTATGTAAGTGCCACGTGCCACGTATGTAAGTGCCACGCATGTAAGTGCCACGTGCCACGTATGTAAGTGCCACGTATGTAAGTGCCACGTGCCACGTATATAAGTGCCACGTATGTAAGTGCCACGTGCCACGTATTTAAGGACAATGGCTCCTGCAGTGCATCACTGAGGTTACTATAGTTCACTGGTCTCACTTTATGGCAAAAAGCTGCGTGGGAACTTTCTCATACAGCATGCCATAAAGTGAAACTAGGGACTATTTTCTCACAGGGGCGTAGGAATACATTGTGGGGAATACATTGTGGAAGGATACCTTCCTCCCCTCATTGTCTTCCTGGTGCCCCTGGAGAGTGGTTGCATCAGCAGATGCTCCTGTTCTCCACGGGAGATCGTCGTGGGACACTCGTTTTAATTGGATTTCTGCGGATCAGGGAGTATATTGGTTGTTTATTATTTTAATATTTTTTATGACACTGGCTTCGGGGATCAAAGTGACAAGTGATGGTGAGTATGTAATGTATGTTATATGTACTGTATGTCTGTATGTATGTACTGTATGTCTGTATGTCTGTATGCGCATGTCGTCGCATGGCGCATGTCGTCGTACGCCGTCGCATGGCGCATGCAGTCGCATGGCGCATGCCGTTGCGTGGCGCATGTCGTCGCATGGCGCATGACGTCGCATGTCGTCGCATGGCGCATGCAGTCGCATGGCGCATGCCGTTGCGTGGCGCATGTCGGCGCATGGCGCATGTCGTCGCATGGCGCATGTCGTCGTACGCCGTCGCATGGCGCATGCAGTCGCGTGGCGCATGCAGTCGCGTGGCGCATGCCGTTGCGTGGCGCATGTCGGCGCATGGCGCATGTCGTCGCATGGCGCATGTCGTCGTACGCCGTCGCATGGCGCATGCAGTCGCGTGGCGCATGCAGTCGCGTGGCGCATGTCGGCGCATGTTCTGTATGTGTGTATGTACTGTATATGTGTGTGGGTTTTTTTTTTTGTTTTTGTTTTTTTGTTTTTTTTTTACATTCAACACATTAGCCGGATGATGGGACTACTACTGTCCCATCATTGGCTACTGTGTCACTGACTGTCACTGTAGCAGGCAGAGCCCGATGGGACTTGTAGTCCCATCGGACAATGCCTGCACACAGAGACACACACACACACACACCAAAGACCACCCCACCCCCCGCAGCAGACCCAGCACATACCCATACATACACACGGGGGGCGGGGGCGGGGGGGACACGGCACACACACAGGGCGCACACGGCACACACACAGTGGGGGGACACACGGGGGATACTTACCGTCTCGATCAGCAGCCCCACGTTTATGGTCATTCTGTTGAATGACTCCATGCTGCTTCACTGGGGGGGCGGGGGCTTCCCTCTTCCTGTCCGACGTCACGTCCGGTCCTGGGTGTCAGCCCCTCCGTACAAAGACGCCGACACCCAGGACAAAGGCGCTGTGTGTGCACGTTAATATGGGGCCCTAGGGGGATACGCAGACACGCCGCTGCGTAAAGAATTGACATGTCAATTCTTTTTACGCCGGCGTGTTTGCAGACAAAAGCGCCGCGTTTTTTTGCGGTGTGTCTGAACGGCAAAGTGAATTTCTCATTCACTTTGCCGGCAGACGAAAATGACATTGCGCATTTTTGAAAAGCGCCCGCAAAATAGCGCTCAAAAATGCGCTATGTCTGAAAGTAGCCTTAATCTTTTACGGTAATGATTTCTTCCAGGCTCCAAGGCGTGCAGTGCCTGGAAGAACTGTCTGCCTCCTCTCTTCCTTACAATATCACCCCCATCCCATGCATGTCACATGTGCAGTTGTGGCGCCATAATCCCACTCATGTGACATGCACTTGCACTGTTATGGGTCCCTTATCAGCCCTTCTATGAGCAGGGTCTTGATCCTGCTTCTGTGCAGGTGCCAGCGAGTCAATGCTACTGCGCACTGACTCACCGACGCCTGCGCAGAATCAGGATGAACCGCGCAAGTGCATGGCGCATGCACGGGATTCACGGCCCCGCAACTGCACGTCACAGAGCAGTGTGACATGCATGGCCCCACAGCCTGGAAGAAATGATTAACAAAGATTAAAAGTTAATTTCTCAACATTGCTTGTTAACTCATCTGCTAAAACATATATACGACTACAATGACGCAACCAGACTCCAATTAATTCTGCCTGTAATTCAGGTATCATGAATCTGTCAACAGGTTTCCTTTAAGGAGTTTAGGTGTATTTGATGTACAACACCTTCTCAAGCCAATTACTTAATGCTGGAATTTTAAAAACTTACCTTGGATTTTTAAGTGCTTTTTTATCATGTTTTTTTTTTTCAGTTGTGGTTTTTATCCTTTCTTGGTATGTCAAGTTTTAAATAAAACTGCTTTGTTTTGGAAAACTCCTGGTATCTGTCTTGGTCCTCTTTCAGATGTCAGTGTGTCCAGTATGTGTGGTGACAGTTTTCACATGTAGCGGAGACACTAACACACATAAAAGCATTCAAGAGTTATCCATGTGTCATCAGTGTGACATCTACCAGCACATGGGAAGCAGTGGTACAGTTAGCGCTGTTCCCCGGTGTCTGGTGCTGAAGACAGCTCTCGTCATTTTCCCCTAATCATGCTGTGATCAGCACGAGCAGGGAAGAATGATGAGAGTTGTATACAACTGATAACAGTGAAAACAGGCGGCTGCTGATGGGAGTATTCATTAGCCGGGGCCTGCGCTATAAATAAATAAATAAAAAAATCCGGAGTGGGTTCCCCTGTATTTTTGATAACCAGCCAGGCAAAACTGACAACTATGGGCTGCAACCCTCATCTATCAGCATTCACAAGGCTGATTATTGAGAAGAGAGGGGCCCCAAGCTGTTGTTGTTTTTATTTTTTTAATTATTTAAATAATTAAAAAAAAACGCCATGGGGTCCCCCTAATTTTTGACAACAGCTTTGCTAAAGCAGACAGCTGGGGGCTGGTAAGGAGCCATTGATATTGACTCCTCCAGACTAAAAATTGCAGCCCATGGTGGCAAGTGGGGTAATATTTGTAGGGTTGTTATCCCCCTTGTATTATCTGGTGACATCAAGCCCAAGGATTAGTAATGGAGAGGAGTCTATAAGACTCCTTTCTATTACTAATCCTATAGTTGTATTGTAAATAAACACATAGCCAAAATAAAGTCTTTCATTTGAAATAAAAACAAAACATACTTTTTCATTTTTATCTAAAAATAACAAACACCGTTATACTCACCAAACGCCCATTCTATTGAAGCAAGCATCTCCTGTAAGAAAACAAAAATAAAAAAACAACAATATCCCTCACCTGTCCTCATTGAGGTCACTGCTAGTCACAGCAGCTCATTCCTCAATGGTTCTCAGCCTGGATGATCGCATCACTGACCGGGTTGAAAACTATTTATCCCCAGACATGGATTACGGCGTGGGACAGAAAGTCGGACGGGTGCACAGCTCAGGTTCCAGCGGTGGAGAATTATGGGTGAGGTCATTTGCATTACCCCTTGAGAGGACTTTGGTCCCCCTTAAACTAATGATTAGTTGCAGGATATGGTGTATGGCTTAGGCTACTTTCACACTAGCGTTAACTGCAATCCGTCACAATGCGTCGTTTTGCAGAAAAAACGCATCCTGCAAAAGTGCTTGCAGGATGTGTTTTTTCCCCATAGACTAACATTAAGCGACGTATTGCGACGATTGACACACGTTGCAACCGTCATGCGATGGTTGCGCCGTGCTGTGGCGGACCGTCGGCACAAAAAACGCTACATGTAACGTTTTTTGCCGCCGACGGTCCGCTTTTTCCGACCGCGCATGCGCGGCCGGAACTCCGCCCCCACCTCCCCGCACCTCACAATGGGGCAGCGGATGCGCTGGGAAAATGCATCCGCTGCCCCCGTTGTGCGGCGCAGAGAACGCTAGGGTCGGGAACCTCGGCCCGACGCACTGCGACGGGCCGAGCCCAACGCTAGTGTGAAAGTAGCCTTAGCCGCTTTTAGAATGATAGCACTTTATATATGTGGATTTAATCCCTTGCACTTGGCACTTTAAAGGATGATATTTAATTATTGTATATGACTATCTATCTAGCGGCTGTGCCATTACATCTGTAAGTAATTTCTATTTTGGTTTGGGTTTAAATTCTTGCTTTGCCCTCCCATCCACTGACATTTGCTGGCCCTGGGTGTTATACCTGTGAAGTCATTTCTATTCACCTTGTTTACATGTGATGGTGTGTATTTATTTATGTCAGAAGTAAAATTGTATTTATGAAATAAATTACTTGGATTTTATTTGGGACAGTGTTCTCTCTTTTTGGTTCGTTTGGGTGAGGGATATTGTTGTTTTTTTTTATATTTTGTTTTGTTACAGGAGACGTTGGTTTCAATGGAATGGGTGTTATACTCATCTGTGTCTGTTATTTTTAAATAAAAATATTGTTTTTATTTCAAATAAAGGACTTTATATTGCTGTGTGTTTATTTACCATACAACTATACTATGGATAGGTGTCTTATAGATGCCTCTCCATTACTAAGCTGTGGGCTTGATGTCACCAGACAATACAAAGGTGACATCAACACCACAAATATTACCCCACTTGCCACCGCTACAGGGCCGGCAGAGCAGGGGAGAATGATGAGATCGGTCTTCAGCACCTTCCCAGGTGCCAGTACGTGGGGTACTTATGCGGCACACAGTTGCCACAAGTATTAGGCTATGTGCACACGATGCGGATTTGCTGCGGATCCGCAGCGGATTTTTCCGCGCAGAAACGCTGCAGACCCGCACTGTGATGTACAGTACAATGTTATTTAATGGGATAAAAAAAAAAAAAAAAGCTGTGCAGATGGTGCGGAATTGCTGCGGATTTCAAAGAAGTGCATGTCACTTCTTTTGTGCGGATCTGCAGCGTTTCTGCACTCCTCCATGATAAAAATCCGCAGTGGCAAAAACCGCAGACAATCCGCACAAAATCCACATCAATTCCGCATAAAAACTGCGGCTGCGGATTCTGTGCAGAAAATTCTGCACCTCTTTCCTACGTGTGCACATAGCCTTACACACACACACACACACTGATATCTCCGGTACTGGAAATATCAGGACGTGCAAAACCTTCCTTTGATAAAGTGATGTGTAGATTACATGTTTTAGGCTACGTTCACATTTGCGTTGTGCGCCGCAGCGTCGGCGCCGCAGCGCACAACGCAAACAAAAACACAGCAAAACGCATGCACAACGCTGCGTTTTGCGCCGCATGCGTCATTTTTTTAATTGATTTTGGACGCAGCAAAAATGCAACTTGCTGCGTCCTCTGCGCCCGGACGCGGGCGCCGCAGCGACGCAAAACGCAAGTGCGACGCATGTCCATGCGCCCCCATGTTAAATATAGGGGCGGATGACGCATGCGGCGACGCTGCGGCGCCCGACGCTGCGGCGCAGGCCGCAAATGTGAACGTAGCCTTATAATGAGTTTCTGCTGTGGAAATGCACTCAAATGTACATGCATTTTTATCTGCGCATTTATTCTTTTGATTTAAAGGGAACCGGTTAGCAGGTTTGTGCACAGTAACCTACACACAATGTCAGGTCGGCGCCGTTAAACTGATTAAAATGATACCTCGTTTGATGAAATTCTTCTTATGGTTGTTCTTTAATCTTTATTTTAATTTTTTAGTTAATTATATGCTCGTGCCCTAGGGCGAGCCTGGAGAGGGGTCTTTATGCGCAGTAGCTGCCATCGGTGTCTATAGCTGTGATCCGATAACTGCTACTGCGCAAGGTGCCGGCGGCGCCATCTTAGGCCCATTTCACACATCAGTTTTTTGCTATCAGTCGCAATCCGTTGAAAAAAAACCGAATGTGGCGACTGATGCCGCCGGATCAATTTTTACTCATAGACTTGTATTAGCGACGGATGGCCTCACGTTTCATCCGTCATTCGCCGGATCTGTCGAAAAAAATTTTGTCCGGCGGCAGGAGACGACGGACAAAGTTACTTTTTTTGTGTACGTCGAAAAATCAAACAGCGACAGATCCGTCGCTTGATCGAATGGAAGCCTATGGGCACCGGATCCATCAAATGACGGAATCTGGCGTCGGATTCCGTTTTTTTAACTGAGAATGCTCCGATTTATTTAGGATCCAATTAGCCAGGTCCGCTAGTCAGATCCGTCGAAAAAATTAATCCATCGCATCAGTTTTTCACAATCTGCAACGGATCCGTCAAGCCAACAAATTGTGATTGACGGCAAAAAACTGATGTGTGAAAGGGGCCTTACTGGAGAAGAAAAAATAATTCCTCCTCGGCTATCTCCGAGCTGCTACTGCGCAGGTGGCGCCATCTTGGAGGAGGAAGTTTTTTTTTCTTCTCCAGTAAGATGGCGCCGCCATCACTTTACGCAGTAGCAGCCATCGGATCACAGCTATAGACACCCGTAGCAGCTACTGCACAGCTGCCATTTTCAAATTGATTTCATTTTTTTTCCTAGCTGAAAAACATGAAGAAATTGTATTATTGGCACATAAAACATGCAATTATGCTGCAGAGCAGGCTGGCACCTGCCTGCAGAAGGTTTTTTTGTTTTGTTTTTTTAAGTATGTACAAGTATTCATTATGCAAACTAAGGGGCAGGTCAGTGAGGGACCAGTGACCCCTCAGCAGTCTGCATTATGAACACCTAATCAGAGACCGTATAAAGAAGCCCCCCACAGGCCGCCCCGGGGCGCAAGCATATCATAAACTAAAAACTGAAAATAAAGATTAAAGAACAACCACAAGACAGATTTTATCAACCAAGGTATCATTTTATTCAGCATAACGGCACCAACCTGACACTGTGTGTAGGTTACTGTGCACAATCCTGCTGACAGGTTACCTTTATGTCTATGTATGAGGAACATTTGCTTACAAAATACATATTTACCACAAGAGGACTGGACATGTTGCAGATTTAAATAACTGCAGTGTAAAAAAAACAAACAATGGGCATGAGATTTGTTTTGACTCCCAAACATTTATAATGTGTAGTGGCACGGTGGCTCAGTGGTTAGCACTGTAACCTTGCTACACTGGGGTCCTGGGTTCAAATCCCAAAAAACACAACATCTGCCAGGAGTTTGTATGTTCTGACTGTGTTTGTGCGTTTACTCCCACACTCCAAAGACATACTGTTAGGGAATTTAGATTGGGAGATCCAATGGGGACAGTGAGAATGATGTCTATAAATCGTGAACTTCGCCTAAAAAAGACCTATCACACCCCTACCTGACTAGCATCAGATTTTGTAAATTCTTGTGTTCCCCAGGGAATAAGTCTAGAACATATTTACTTTGAACTGCCATTATCTGATCTCTTTACCGATTATGGTTGAAAAAAGAAAAAAAAAAAAAAGGCATTATTGTTTCCCTTTTTCAAATAGAAATATGATACACAATATGGTATGTTCTGACAGTCTGATACTATCCAAACAGTGCGAACTTGGTGCATGAGAACTTGCTTCCTTGACAAGTGGACCAGTCACAGTAAGCCATCAGCTTACTAATTTATTATCATGTGTACAAGGCAACATACTTTATAAGAAAAAAAAAAAAAAAAAAAAAAGGAATTTTATGTTTAATACAACCATTCATAAAATCAGACATCAGGAGAGGCGTGGACAAGACCCTTTAAGACTTGGAATTGGCTCACTAAATACAAAGAAACAGAAGCAACAAAAATAAAAAGGATGGATAGAAGAGAAGGAATTTCTAGAAGGCAAATTGAAAAGGAAAATGTTCAACATGTTTAGATAACAAAAGTTGTGGTATTTACTCTCCATCCATTCGGTATTTGCAGGATCGGACACCCACTTAGCCAGCACATCCTCTTCTTTCAAGGCTTGGAAGTCTTCACTGTAATGAAGAAGCAATACTACATATTTTTGAACACCGTGTTCACAAAAATGATACAACAAAATACTGTAAATGCCTCATATTCTAACAAACTATATAAAAAGAAAAAAAGCTTATACTATCATTAAAGTGAACGTGTCACCTGAAAAAATGCTATTAACCTGCCCGGTGCTGACAATTAGACCCACGCTAACATTATTCATCCTAGCAGCGTTTAGGTTTCCGTTACGGGGTGGTCCCAGCACTGGTTCAGTCACCACTGTATATAGAGAGCAGCGGATGTAACATCGCCCCCAGCACTGACTGAGAGCCAGCCGTAACACTGAGCCACTGTCAGTCAATGCAGGAGGCGCAGTTACAGCTGCTGATCCTTATACATAGAGCAGTGACTGAATCGGCACTGCCCCTGTTACTTCAGGATAATCCTGAGGAAGACACTTGAGAACTGCAAAACACGTCGATAATAAAACTGCAACTTCAACCTTTGTGTGTCCTGGATCCTTCACGTGGAACTCCACCAGCAGCCCAGAAAAAAAAATTAATTTTCCTTTACAGAACTCTCGTGGTTTTACAGCGGTGGTTCTGCAGAAGCTGTTCTACCAAAGCTTTGAAATTGTTGCGGCCTACACAACCCCATCAGGTGAGCAAGGAATCCCCACTAATATACCTGTTGCCATTGGATAATCTGATGTCGCTTTTTTGCTCCCCAGTACTGTGTGTTACATACCTTGTATGATGGCTGTCAGTCACAAGCTGCAGGTAGGGGTTGGATACCTCCTCATGAACTCCTGAAATCAGAGGACAACATCTTACTACTTAGGTGACTGTTCAGAAATAAAGATTGCTATAAACATGTGTCTTGTCAGGACTGTCGAATGCCTTGTCCAAATGCTTTTGTTTAATGCTTTGTTTTTTCAACTAATCATATTTCATATCTTCACGCATGTTGCTTAGTTAACTGGTTCCATGAATATTTAGGGTCCCACCCACACTGGTTTTGTTTCAAACCATATTTAAGAACGAGGTGCACGTTCAAAACGCATTTGGTTATCAAATGGCGTTTTCCCCATACCCCCTTACACACTATAATTTACGGCTTGTCGTGTGTTTTATATACTTAAGGGTACTGTCACACAGTGCAATTTTGATCGCTACGACGGTACGATTCGTGACGTTCTAGCGATATCGTTACGATATCGCAGTGTCTGACACGCAGCAGCGATCAGGGACCCTGCTGAGAATCGTACGTCGTAGCAGATCGTTTGGAACTTTCTTTCGTTGCTTGATCACCCGCTGACATCGCTGGATCGGTGTGTGTGACACCGATCCAGCGATGTGTTCGCTTGTAACCAGGGTAAACATCGGGTAACTAAGCGCAGGGCCGCGCTTAGTAACCCGATGTTTACCCTGGTTACCAGCGTAAACGTAAAAAAAACAAACAGTACATACTCACATTCCGGTGTCTGTCCTCCGGCGTCTCAGCTTCTCTGCACTGTGAGCGCCTGCCGGCCGGAAAGCGAGCACAGCGGTGACGTCACCGCTCTGCTTTCCGGCTATGGTGCTTACACAGTGGAGAGAAGCAGAACGCCGGGGGACAGACACCGGAATGTGAGTATGTACTGTTTGTTTTTTTTACGTTTACGCTGGTAACCAGGGTAAACATCGGGTTACTAAGCGTGGCCCTGCGCTTAGTAACCCGATGTTTACCCTGGTTACCCGGGGACTTCGGCATCGCTCCAGCGCCGTGATTGCAAAGTGTGACCGCAGTCTACGACGCTGGAGCGATAATCATACGACGCTGCGACGTCACGGATCGTGCCGTCGTAGCGATCAAAATTGCACTGTGTGACAGTACCCTTAAGGTACCGTCACATTAAGCGACGCTGCAGCGATAGCGACAGCGATGCCGATCGCTGCAGCGTCGCTGTTTGGTCGCTGGAGAGCTGTCACACAGACCGCTCTCCAGCGACCAACGATGCCGAGGTCCCCGGGTAACCAGCAGGGGCGTAACGACCGCGGTCGCAGCGGTCGCCATTGCGACCGGGCCCCGCAGGTCAGGGGCCCCGGGCCGGCAGGTCAGGGCAGGGCCGGGCTGGACATCGGGCACTTCTGGCAAATGCCAGAAGAGCCGATGCCAGTAGTGGGCCGCTGCACTGTCTAAGACACCGGTATAGTTCAATGCAATGATGGAGGAGAGCGTCACCTGACGCTCCCTCTCCCATCATTCCCCGCTCTGCCTCTGACAGTACACTGCGGGTGCGCGATGACGTCATATCATCGCGCACCTGCAGTGTCCTGGGCAGACTGCAGCCACCAGGAGCAGCGCGGGCAAAAGGAAAGGTGAGGAGAGTTTTTTTTCTTTTTCACCGGACTGTGGGGCCATTATCGGGGGGGGGGGGGGGGGGGGGGGGGAAGATGAGATGCGGGCTGTGCTCTATATACCCCTGTGCTGGCTGTGCTCTATATACCCCTGTGCTGCATATACCCCTGTGCGGGCTCTGCTGTATATATCCCTGTGCGGGCTGTGCTGTATATATCCCTGTGCGGGCTGTGCTGTATATATCCCTGTGCTGGCTGTGCTCTATATACCCCTGTGCTGGCTGTGCTCTATATACCCCTGTGCTGGCTGTGCTCTATATACCCCTGTGCTGGCTGTGCTGCATATACCCCTGTGCTGGCTGTGCTGTATATACCCCTGTGTGGGCTCTGCTGTATATATCCCTGTGCGGGCTGTGCTCTATATACCCCTGTGCTGGCTGTGCTGTATATACCCCTGTGCGGGCTCTGCTGTATATACCCCTGTGCGGGCTGTGCTCTATATACCCCTGTGCGGGCTGTGCTCTATATACCCCTGTGCGGGCTCTGCTGTATATACCCCTGTGCGGGCTCTGCTGTATATACCCCTGTGCGGGCTGTGCTGTATATACCCCTGTGCGGGCTGTGCTCTATATACCCCTGTGCGGGCTGTGCTCTATATACCCCTGTGCGGGCTGTGCTCTATATACCCCTGTGCTGGCTGTGCTCTATATACCCCTGTGCTGGCTGTGCTCTATATACCCCTGTGCTGGCTGTGCTCTATATACCCCTGTGCCGGCTGTGCTGTATATACCCCTGTGCTGGCTGTGCTGTATATACCCCTGTGCGGGCTTTGCTGTATATACCCCTGTGCGGGCTCTGCTGTATATACCCCTGTGCGGGCTTTGCTGTATATACCCCTGTGCGGGCTGTGCTGTATATACCCCTGTGCGGGCTGTGCTCTATATACCCCTGTGCTGGCTCTGCTGTATATACCCCTGTGCGGGCTGTGCTGTATATACCCCTGTGCGGGCTGTGCTGTATATACCCCTGTGCGG
Source organism: Ranitomeya variabilis (assembly GCF_051348905.1). Classification (NCBI taxonomy): domain Eukaryota; kingdom Metazoa; phylum Chordata; class Amphibia; order Anura; family Dendrobatidae; genus Ranitomeya; species Ranitomeya variabilis. The sequence goes on from NC_135233.1 coordinate 834,279,985, forward strand.
GCTGTGCTGGATATACCCCTGTGCGGGCTGTGCTGTATATACCCCTGTGCGGGCTGTGCTGTATATACCCCTGTGCGGGCTGTGCTGTATATACCCCTGTGCGGGCTGTGCTGTATATACCACTGTGCGGGCTGTGCTGTACATACCACTGTGCGGGCTGTGCTGTATATACCACTGTGCGGGCTGTGCTGGATATACCACTGTGCGGGCTGTGCTGGATATACCACTGTGCGGGCTGTGCTGGATATACCACTGTGCGGGCTGTGCTGGATATACCACTGTGCGGGCTGTGCTGGATATACCACTGTGCGGGCTGTGCTGGATATACCACTGTGCGGGCTGTGCTGGCACCCAACACCATGTTGCAGTGCAGGAGATTCCTGCAACAGTCCGAGGCGTATCTAGGGGAAGGGGGTGGGGGGGCGTCACGGAGGTAGGGGGGGGGGCCCCATTTGGAAGTTCGCACCGGGGCCCATAACTTTGTAGTTACGCCACTGGTAACCAGGGTAAACATCGGGTTGCTAAGCGCAGGGCCGCGCTTAGTAACCCGATGTTTACCCTGGTTACCAGCGTAAAAGTTAAAAAAACAAACAGTACATACTCACCAGCGCGTCCCCCAGCCTCTGCTTCCTGACACTGACTGAGCTCCGGCCCTAACAGCACAGCGGTGACGTCACCGCTGTGCTTTCACTTTCAGTTTAGGGCCGGCGCTCAGTCAGTGTCAGGAAGCAGAGGCTGGGGGACGCGCTGGTGAGTATGTGCTGTTTGTTTTTTTAACTTTTACGCTGGTAACCAGGGTAAACATCGGGTTACTAAGCGCGGCCCTGCGCTTAGTAACCCGATGTTTACCCTGGTTACCAGTGTAAAATATCGCTGGTATGGTTGCTTTTGCTGTCAAACACGGCGATACACGGCGACCTAGCGACCAAATAATGTGCAGACCTTCTAGCAGCGACCAGCAATTTCACAGCGGGATCCAGATCGCTGCTGCGTGTCAAATACAGCGATATCGCTCCCTAGGACGCTGCAACGTCACAGATCGCTGGCGACGTTGCTTAGTGTGACGGTACCTTAAAGGCCCCGTCTCACTAAGCGATTTACCAACGATCACGACCAGCGATACGACCTGGCCGTGATCGTTGGTAAGTCGCTGTGTGGTCGCTGGGGAGCTGTCACACAGTCAGCTCTCCCCAGCGACCAACGATCAGGGGAACCTCTTCGGCATCGTTGAAACTGTCTTCAACGATGCCGAAGTCCCCCTGCAGCACCCGGGTAACCAGGGTAAACATCGGGTTACTAAGTGCAGGGCCGCGCTTAGTAACCCGATGTTTACCCTGGTTACCAAAAAAACAAACAGTACATACTCGCCTTTCGGTGTCCAGGTCCCTGGCCGTCTGCTTCCTGCTCTCTCACTGACTGCCGGCCGTACAGTGAGAAGTGAGAGCACAGCAGTGACGTCACCGCTGCGCTCTGCTCTCAGTGTACGGCGAGACTCAGTCAGAGCAGGAAGCAGACGGCAAGGGACCTGGACACCGAAAGGCGAGTATGTACTGTTTGTTTTTTTTGGTAACCAGGGTAAACATCGGGTTACTAAGCGCGGCCCTGCGCTTAGTAACCCGATGTTTACCCTGGTTACCAGTGAAGACATCGCTGGATCGGTGTCACACACACACCGATTCAGCGATGTCAGCGGGGCCTCAACGACCAAAAAAAGGTCCAGGCCATTCCGACACGACCAGCGATCTCACAGCAGGGGCCTGATCGCTGGTACGTGTCACACATAGCGAGATCGCTATGGAGGTCGCTGTTGCGTCACAAAACTTGTGACTCAGCAGCGATCTCGCTAGCGATCTCGCTATGTGAGACGGGGCCTTTAGTCATTTATCACAAAGGACATTGTTTTTTAATGATCCTTGAATCGGAAGCTGGATTGTCTTTCCTCCTTGCACAATCAGTTACACACTATGTGGTACTAGTACTAGGTCATTGATGATTAGAGATTGTTAATACAAACTGTGACCAAGATTACCGGGGGGGAGGGGTGGCATGGGTCCTGGTCAGTGAAAAAAGTGAAAGAGTGCCACTATGCACAAGGCACAACTACTACATCAATTTCTATGCTATACAGCTGTTCTTGAAAGTTTATTTGCCAAAAGCGTAATTGCAGATGGAGAAGAGCGAGCTGCTTTACTTCCCTCTGCTGGGATCGACTCCAGTATTTGGTAAGAAAAAAATTTCAAGACAGTCAATGTGAAAAACATTATTATGTATAAGTAGCTCAAGTAAGTTACATAGAAGTAGAATATAAGTCCATTTAGTTTAACACAAAGTACAAGAAGTCAGGTATAACATAACACATTTTTAACATGCTCACAGCCTGTCAGTGTAACTTACCTTGTTCATCAACAGATATGTTACGGATTATAACTGGAGTGGAGTACGCTGGCAAAAGCAAGGGCAGGTTGGAAGGGACGGCATATCCACAAGGCACAGGAACAGAATAACCACTTGGCACCCGGGGACTAGAGAGGTCTTCCACAGACGGAGAATCTTGGGAAGCAGTCTCTCCCTCTTGAAAGGGTGTAATATCAATAACAGAATAAGGGTTCACTTTTTTTGGTGTGGTGTTCAGATCAGTTTGAGCAGGCGAATTTTGCAGTACGGGATCACAACCATCTTCTAATAGCTGATCTAATTCATGGAAATAGACAGTTATATCATTAAAACTATAATAAAAATTCCCTACATATGCGTTGAAGACATGTTATGTAGGCTGTAGAGCTGCCCATCAGAACACGGCTACAAGACACAGCATCCATACTAAGCAATTCTATAAAACAGAAACTAAAAGTGGATTCAAATGTAAATGCATAACATATATCAAATTTTAGAACAAAAAATAATGAAAGAAACACCTGGAGGATCCGGAAGATTAAGGTCCAGGTCAATTAAATCATCCTTGGCCAACTGAAGTGGCTGCCGGTCAGCTTCTGGAGCATCATCACCACTATCAAAATCAAATTTCTCTCCTTCATCTTCGTTGTCCTCATCATCGGTATTTTCTAAGACTGAAGCACAAAACAGGATGTTTAACTGGAACAATTTCATGAGGAGTCGCATGCTAACTGGTTAACTGAAACCAGATTGTAGCCAAGCATTGATGATAAATATACACTTCTCAACATTGAAATTTCACCACCAAGAAAAAAAAAAAAAAGACATGGAAATAAGATCGATAGACAAGTTAATGATGGAATGAAAGAAAGTCAAATGGTGAAAAAATGGAAATAACATTTGTAAAACATCTCAATTTGTTCGGTATTGAGAATGAACTCCACATACAGAAATACATGCTCCTACACACCTTTGCGTGCTGTCAATGAGGGAAGTCACACTAGTCCTCCTCCCCGGATTATGGTTTGGGAGTGGTATAATGTATAGTAACCGGACCCATCTAGCCTTCATTCCAGGTACATCCAGCATTACATCAATTTGGTGGTGGAATCACTAGTACTATTTCTCCAAAGTGTTCTAGGAGCTTTTTTCAGCTCAACAACCCAGGCCACATCTTAATCGTGCTACTGTGAGCAGTCTGAATGGCCTAAACATACTACCACTGTCTGCAATGTCTCCAGACTGGTGTGCCATCGAGCACATCCAAGTTGTCATTGGCCAAAAATTGCGAAAGGAGCTGCCAGCAGTGGACTTTTATGATTTGTAAGTCCAAGTACATTCAGCACGGCATAACATTCCTCATAAAACCATTAATAACCTCACTGATAGCATGTTATGGACTTTAAGCGCGTGTTTTTCTGTGAGTGACACTCATACTTGATGCTGAATAAAACAAGGTGTTTTGAAAATATTTGTTTCCATTTTTCAGCATTTGCATATCATTAAAAGGTCTACAAATCCTGTGATTTCTAAAAATCCATGAATTTTCCCTTCTGAGTGTTGCAAATTCAATGTTGAATAAGTGTATAATACTCAGGGCCAGAGAAATCACAAAAAAGATGAAAGATGCCCCCGGTCTCCGGTTTCTCCTCAGTGTGCTAGGAATGCAAATGCAAACCCACCGCATATCAAAGGCTTAAAAATAAATAAATATTTTAAGAGTTATCCCACCAACACCAGTTATCACCTATCCACAAGATAAGTGCTTAATGTATGATTGACACTCCTCAAACTATGTGAACATTGGTCCTGGTTCCTCCATTTAGATTTGGCAGCAGTGAGCATGTTTTCTATGACTGATGGGCTACTAAGGGGCATCATCCACAACAGCAGAGAGGCTGGGATAGTAGTTGGCTCATGGCTGGAGCTAAGGATGGGGGGTTTATGTCCATTAGACTACTTGCTGATCGTTTGCATATAGCGAGAGCGGTGTTCTGAGACCATATTCGATGGTAGCCTGGGGGATGCAGAGTTCTAAGACAGATTGTTTGGATGCTGAATAAGTGACAAAAAACATGGTGGCAATTATTTAGCTGCAGGAAACCTGGTGACAGGTTCTCTTTAATTATAATTCTTCTATATAATATTCATGCCATAATGATATGTCTATACATAATAGACAAAGAGATGAATTGTAGAAGCACATGTTTAAAAAGCAGCCTGGTAAAAAAGCATGTCCGTCTCCTCAATCCAACTATTGTGATGTGCATTTATGGTGGATGAGCTGTGCGGTCTGCCATTTTAAATAATCCTTCCTTTTCATGAAGGCCTCAGAGTGTGTCAAGCACCAGTGACAAGGGAGCTTTGATGGGAACAATTCATATTCTGTCTCCGGCTCTTTCCACCACGCTGCCCCCTCATATCGCCCTGCTCCAGCGAGTTCCCTTGTGCAAAAAAAAAAACCCTCTTATGAACAATGAGCCACCAGGCAGAGCCGAACTATTTCATTTAATGACCTATTCTACAGCAGAACACGTCCATACTGTGCAGCGTTTTCTCTCCCTTACAAAACACTAACCTTAGGTTACACGACAGCCGCAAACGCCACTATACATGGATGGAGGGAGGTCTGAGGTTCAGAGGAAATAATCATGGAGCACATTACTTCCTCTGGGAATATAAAATTCATTTGCAGAGTTGAAATGCCTCAGCATTTGTGAATGGGAAACACGGCTTCAGCACTAACTGTTATGCTTTGTAAAACAGATAATACAATTTTGTTAAATTTTTTCAGAACCAGTTCTGCATGCTTTTCATCATGCCCAAGAGATACTCGTACATTAGCTATTTCTATAGCCAAGATCTTACAACTATAATACAGAAAGTATATAAGTATATTGTATACCTGTCCATTTCGATGCATTATCACAGCTTTTTTTTTTTTTTTTTTTTTAAGCTTGCCTTATATGAAGTCAATTGTGTCCTTAAAGAAGTTGTCCACTACTTGGACAACGTCTTCTCATACCCCTCGCTTGGCCCCGATAACATAATAAAACTTATACTCCCATGCCGATGCCGTTCCCGCGTTTTCGGCAGTCGCTCTCCCGGGGCTCCTGTGAGGTTGCTGTGACACATGACGCCAGCACCCAATCAGCTATGGTGTCACTGTCTCCGCCGTCGGGCAAATCGAAACTGAAGAGGAAGTCCGGGCAGCTGCGCAAGAACACCGCACAAGAGCCCTGGGGAGAAAGAGTGCGGACACCGCGGGAACGGCCCTGGCACGGGACGGGATTATAACCTCTATTATATTATTGGAGCCAAACATTTTGATCAAAAAGGGGTTACACTAATAGAGGACAACTCCTTTAAGGCTATATTACCACGATCAGATTTTGGTGCGTTTTTGATCCTGTGTATTTTGGATGCATCAAAAAACGCAGCATCTTACAGTTCCAGAAAAGTGGATGAGATTTATAGAAAGCTCATGCCCATTGCGCTTCTTTCTAATACAGCATAAACTGACCAGTGGTGCTTGTTTCAAATCCGCAGAATGTCAATTTCTCCTGGGGGAACGCTGAATGTTCAGAATTTCCCCTTAAGGTACCTTCACACGAAACGATATCGCTAGCGATCCATGACGTTGCAGCGTCCTGGCTAGCGATATCGTTTCGTTTGACACGCAGCAGCGATCAGGATCCTGCTGTGATGTCGCTGGTCGCTGAATAAAGTCCAGAACTTTATTTGGTCGTCCAATCGCCGTGTATCGTTGTGTTTGAAAGCAAAAGCAACGATACCAGCGATATTTTACACTGGTAACCAGGGTAAACATCGGGTTACTAAGCGCAGGGCCGCGCTTAGTAACCCGATGTTTACCCTGGTTACCAGCGTAAAAGTAAAAAAAAACAAACAGTACATGCTCACCTGCGCGTCCCCCAGCGTCTGCTTCCTGACACTTACTGAGCGCCGGCCCTAAAGTGAAAGTGAAAGCACAGCGGTGACGTCACCGCTGTGCTGTTAGGGCCGGAGCTCAGTCAGTGTCAGGAAGCGGATGCTGGGGGACGCGCAGGTGAGCATGTACTGTTTGTTTTTTTTACTTTTACGCTGGTAACCAGGGTAAACATCGGGTTACTAAGCGCGGCCCTGCGCTTAGCAACCCGATGTTTACCCTGGTTACCCGGGGACCTCGGCATGGTTGGTCGCTGGAGAGCTGTCTGTGTGACAGCTCCCCAGCGATCAAACAGCGACGCTGCAGCGATCGGCATCGTTGTCGCTATCGCTGCAGCGTCGCTTCGTGTGAAGGTACCTTTAGGCTTGCATTAGATACGGAAAATCCGCAGGTAAAAACATGAGTTTTTAGTGGTTTTTCTGTGGCCGAAACAAATCAAAAATGCATATAATTCACACCAAAGTAGATCAAAAGTTTTGCCAAAGCAAAATAACAGGAAGTGTCAAAAACAAAGCAGCCTTATTTAAAGCATGACACACTAGCAAGATACAATAATTGCAGCTTCAACGCAATAAAAACAAATGTTTAAATAAAAAGAACAATAAATAAAAAAAACCACACAAATGCAATAAAAGCACAAGAAACCTAAATAAGAGGTGCAGAAAACTCAACAAAAGCTCATTGTGGGAATGTAGCCTAAAGGGATTTTCCGCTTTCAGAAAACTCCTCTTCCCCGGCTGCAGTTGTTAATAAGCCTTTTAAATGGCCGGATTAAATAAAAAAATATATATATATATACTGTATATATATATATATATATATATATATATATATATATATATATATATATATATATATATTATAGCACTAGTGTGAACATGCAGCTGGTTGCATTGTTCACATTCTGTATTGGAACCAAGCATGTTCATTTAACCCTCTAAATGCCTCTGTCAATATGGACAGACATTACCCCTGATGAAGCAACTTGTGAAACACACGTGTTGGGTGTTTGGTGGGCGAGCTTTCTGTATTTAATCATCTATACTCATTTAGGGCAGCACGGTGGCTCAGTGGTTAGCACTGCAACCTTGCAGCGCTGGGGTACTGGGTTTAAATCCCACCAAGGACAAAATCTGCAAGGAGTTTGTATGTTCTCACAGTGTCTGCGTGGGTCTCCTCCGGCTTCCTCCCACACTCCAAAGACATACTGATAGGGAACTTAGATTGTGAGCCCCATTGGGAACAGTGATGACAATGTCTGTAAAGCGCTGCGCTATATAAGCAAAAGCATAATACCGTACTTGTGATATTTGCTATGGGTCATATAGTGCTTTTGGCATTTTTTATGTATAGACACTTATTTTTGTATACAATTGAATACTTATTCATGTGTACTGTTAAATACGGTATATACTATAAATAGTATAGCTTATGTAATCTATACCTACTACTATCTCTGGGGTTCCCACTTTAGCTCACCCATTAACTTTTTAGTCCTGGCATATATAGCTGGAACTACTTGTATTTAATTTTTGCTTTTTTAAGATTTCATATCGAATAAAGATTATGAATTTTTTAATTATTTGTAATGTTTCATTTTTTATGACAAATTTTTTCTTTTTGGCTATGTCAAAAGGAACAACAGCATGTAGATGCTTAACAGAAGAATTGCTACCTCTTTAAGGCTACGTTCACATTTGCGGTGTGCGCCGCAGCGTCGCCGCCGCAACGCACAGCGCAAATGTGAACACATGCACAACGCTGCTTTTTGCGCCGCATGCGTCCTTTTTTCCATTGAATTTGGACGCAGCAAAAATGCAACTTGCTGCGTCCTCCGCGCCCCGACGCGGGCGCCGCAGGGACGCATGCGGCGCAAAAAGCAAGTGCACCGCATGTCCATGCGCCCCCATGTTAAATATAGGGGCGCATGATGCATGCGGCGCCGCTGCGGCGCCCGACGCTGCGGCGCTAGCCGCAAATCTGAACGTAGCCTAACCCCTTCATGACCTTGGAGTTTTCCATTTATTGCTCTCCCCCTTCTTCCCAGAGCTATAACTTTTTCAATTTTAGGTCAATATGGCCATGTGAAGGCTTGTTTTCTGCAGGACAAGTTGTACTTTTGAACGACACCATTGGTTTTACCATATCATGTACTGGAAAACGGGAAAAAAATTCAAAGTGCAGTGAAATTGCAGAAAAAGTGCAATCCCACACTTGTTTTTGGGGGGTTTTATTTACCATGTTCACTAAACGCTAAACCTGGCCTGCCATTATGATTCTCCAGGTCATTACAAGTTCATAGACCCCAAACATGTTTAGGTTCTTTTTTTATTTAAGTGGTGAAAAAAATCCAAAGTTTGCACACACAAAAAAAAAAAAAAAAAAAGCTACTGAATACTGATATTTTCCTAGACCCGTAGTGTCTCTATTTTTTGGGATCTGGGGCTGGGTGAGGCTTATTTTTTGTGTGCCATTTTTATTTCTATAATTCTGGGATAGATATGATGTTTTATTCGCCTGTTTTTGCATTTTATAGCAATGTTGCAGCGAACAAAAAAATGTAAATTAGCATTATTTTTTTTCCTCTTTATGCCATTTACAGATTGCATTATGGATTAATTATTTTTATATATTGATAGAGCGGGAGTTTCTAAACACGGCAATAATAAAAAAAATACACATTTTTGAATGGCTTTATTAATAATAATAATAATTTTATTTATATAACGCCAACATATTCCGCAGTGCTTTACAAATTATAGAGGGGATTTGTACAGACAATAGACATTACAGCATAACAAAAATCACAGTTCAAAATAGATACCAATAGGAGTGAGGGCCCTGCTCGCAAGCTTACAATCTATTTTTAATGGGACAAAAGGGGGCAGTTTTCTAAAATCTTTTTAAAAACATTTTTCTTTTACTTTTCACTTGCTTCAGTAGTCTCCATGGGAGCCCTGCTTTGTGTTGTTAAAATGATAATCTGCTACTAGCGCCGGTCACAAAGTGGCACTCACAGCAGATCAGCAATGACAACCACAAGGGTCTCGTGTGGCGCTCGCATTGACGTCAGAAAGGTAAACTGAGTTCACTGGCTGTGAACTCCCGGGACCTGTCTGATGGCACTGCGAGCAGCAGAACTTTCTCACGCTCATAGTGCGCTCAGAAAGGGAATAGGAGTTCACAGGGAGACACTGAGCACAAGCTGCTCAGTGTCTCTGCTGGATTACAGGCTGTATGGTTGCATCACGCAACCATGCAGCCCGCTATCTAGATGTAGCAGAGCTAGACAAGTCATGGGACAAACGGATTAGCAGCAACTCTGCATAAAGGTGAGGAATATTGTTGTTTTTTATTTTTAACTCTTGACGGATGACAAGGGCATCGATGGCATGAACAAGGTCCTCTATCATGTCACCGCCGGTCAATGATGCTGTGATCGCAGCAGCTCATTCACAAGTGGTTCTCAGCCTGGAAGGTCGCATCTTGGCACCATCCAGGTTCAAAATTATTTATTCCTCAGACATGGATTACGGCATGGGACAGAACGACGGAGAGGTGAGAGATTGTTTTTTTGGTTTATTACAGGAGAACGAGGGATTCGGTGGAATTAGGCATGGTCATAAGTATGGTTTAATTAAGATTATTAAAGGAGTCTGTACCTTTCTTTCAATAAAATGATTTTATTCCGGGCGTATGTGTTTTCTTACAATGTGACAATGGGGTTAGTATTAATTACTAATTACTAACCTTGGGGCTTGATGTCACCTGACAATATAAAGGTGACATCAACCCCCCAACTATCACCCCACTTGCCACCGCTACAGGGCAAGTGGGAAGAACAAGGCTAAATGGCAAAATTGGCGCATCTATAAGATGCGCCTTTTCTGGGTCAGCTGAGAGCTGATGTTTTTAGCCGGGGAAAAGGGGGGAGGGCAGTATCCATGGCCCCTTTTTAGGCTATTAATATGAGCCGGCCGCTGTCTGCATAGCCTTTGCTGGTTATTAATTATAGGGGGACCCTACGTCCTAATGGAGCATCCCAGGCTATTAATATCAGCCCCCAGCCGATGGCTTTCCCTCTACTGATTACGAAAATTAAGCGGGAGCCCACACCATTATTTTCAGAAAAATGTTTTATTAATTAAATACATGTACAGTAAGCTGCACACACACTGTACTAATTGTATTTGTCACAGACATCTGTATACCTATCTATTCTATTTGTATTTACTGTATGTAATCAATCTATTCTATCCTGTTGGCTTCTGGTGTGTGTGTGTGTGTGTGTGTGTGTGTGTGTGTGTGTGTGTGTGTGTGTGTGTGTGTGTGTGTGTGTGTGTGTGTGTGTGTGTGTGTCACTGACCTCTATATATCTATGTATTCTATGTGTATATACATCTATTCCATCCTAACCTGTCACTCTGTGGTTTTACTGTATACGGCACATGAATTGCTGGCTTTTCAAAGGACACTGGTGTGTAAAAATCCGGACAGCACTCGCATGCTGTGCTTCCAGTTATACAGTCGTAGTGGCATGGCAAATCACCACTCGCTATACTGTGAGCAGCGGCTGTTGTACATCCCGATACTGTGACCAACAGCTTGCTCCGCAGTGAATCAGCCTCTAGATCCTCCCTCATTCTCTCCATCTATGCAGGAGAAGACACATTCTACTGGTACATTTCTATCTCAGCAATGGGAAAATCTGTCTTCACTGAATAGATTTTACCTGAATTCAGAATGAATCAGCCCAGGTGGAGAAGAAAGCAGAGGTCTCTGATAAGATATTTTACAAAGTTTTAAACTGTTACATGTTATTTAATGTGGCATTGATTTACAGAACAAAAATTAAAGTGACAGCTACTCTTTAAATCTTAAGCCATTAAAATTATTCAAGGCCAAGAAACATTAAGGTATAATCTGACTAATTGTTTTAGTATAACGTTAGGTCTCCAGCTGAAACAGCACAACTTAACCACTGACAGAGCAGGTGGATACATACTTACAGGAACACTTTTATAGTTTGGGAAAATTATAAATAAAAGTTATAAATGTGTACAAAAAAAGCCACACATTTTTGTGTTAGCCATGCTTGTGCAAAATTGTATAATTTTCTGCAATTTTTTACCACTCTTGCATAAAATCCATTTGAAGAGGAGCAGGACCCCACTACTATTCTGTTCTGCAGTACCCGTGGGCAGCTACTGATCAGCAAGAAGGTGCAGTGGCGGTCCGCTCTATCGCACAGTTTATATGCACCGCTGACCTGTGGAGGTACGGATATCCGCCGAGGTCATCTTTATAAGGGTATGTTTCCACGGTCCGGATTGTCAGCGCTATGGACGCAGCGCTGCCGACTTTTGTACGCGCGGTGATTCCGGATGCACTCATTGAACCATGTGGAATCACCGCGTCCTATACATTGGACTGTATATTTATCTTGCGGAGACTAAGCGTCTCAACAAGATAAACAGACATTCTGCGGTCTGGAAAGACGCGCCGCATGTCCCTACACGCATAGTGGAGATGGGATTTCATAAAATCCACTATGCTGAAACATCTGGCCGCTGCGGACTGGACTCTACGGCTGTATGCAGTGTCCAATCCGCAGCGAATACTGACCGTGCAAACATACACTAAGTGCTCATGACAAAGTCTTGCAGGGCATGTTATAAAACAAACATGTTGCAAAGTGTAAGAAAATTAAAAGCCATGTAGTCCATCATACAATAGAAGATATTCGCCTTTGCAGCTGGTCTTACCTTCAGGCGGTGGAGGAGGGAACTCCTCTAAATCTGGGTTTTCCAGACTTCCCATCCTCCAAGTCTTTTCCTTTCAGCATAAATTGCCGTCCTGTAATAAATACCTAGAGTGAGGTTACATACATATTATAGTAACAATGTGTGCATAAGATTATGAAACCATTCTTCTAAATAATTTGGAATGAGTAACAGGCTAATGAAATTAAAAGGAATTGAAAAAAAACTGACAAGATTCGTATGACACTACCAAGATTGTGTGGAGTTATTAGGAGAACTATAATTAAAGGGGTGGGTCCGCTTCACATTTTTGTGCCCAAAGGGCTGCAAACCTATAAAATAACAAGGGTTGCTCACCATTCCCCAGGTCCAGCACCGCTGGACTCTGCTGCGGCTTTAGTCTTTATTGGTAGTCTGCAGCAGTGATGTCACGTCTACAGCACACTTCATGTCTACGGTGATGCTGATGGAGACGGCATGAGTCGCTGAGCTCAGTGATGGCCTACATAGGGGACGTAGGCTGTAGATGTCACGTCACCACTGCAGTCTGTCAACAAAGAGCAGAGAGGCAGCGCTGCACCCGGGGATGTAACAGCTCTAATTTATAAGTCTGCAGCCCTATAAACTACAATAATGTAAAAATCCAAGACACTCAGATTCAGTTACATTCTGAATTCAGTGTGGAGAGTCCTAAGAAAAGCCTTGCGTCAGCCTACTTATTGAGAGGTTGGGAAATGTAAAGGTGTATTCCCACCACCAAGATCATATCCCAATAATGTACTAGGTGTTATAACAATATTATTATAATTATTATTATCAAATACCTCCAATTAGAAATGTAGTATAGTTCTTCTCTTTCGCTATGTCGCTTACCCTATGTGCAGGGAATTGCAGTCACTGAGGTATCCATGGTGATGACCACTAACAACTAACTCACTATATGAGTGGTCGTAAACATGTATACTTAAGATACAGCAATGCCTTGATAATTGGGTAAGCGACATAGCTTATCTGAAGAACTATACTAGATTTCTAATTGGAGGTATTTGCGAACATAATTACACCTACAACATATAGGATCTTGGACATTGGAATACCCGTTTATACAGCACAAATAAAACTAAGAATTATAAAACTGACTGAGACTGCAGATTTGAAATATGTCAGTTTATTCCTGGGGAATTTTAACTGCAGATTTCACACTTTGCACTGGAGAAGGTGATAGGTGCGGCAAATACTAACCACACAGCTCAAACACTACCCTCTATTCACATGGCCTGGAAACTCCGGGGCAGACACGGGCAGGAAAAGGCCTGTGGGCAAGATGTATATCTGGGTCCCCCGTCAGGCCTCTCCTGTGTATCCCCGTGAATCTATGCAATATAGCACATATTGTATATACTCAGTATCCATGCAGAACCAGACAGTCTTACAAATATGTAAAAAAAAAATAATAACATAAGCAGCAACCTATTGCCTTTTTTTAAACCAATAAATGCTAAAAATCCACAGAATAGAGGTAAAAAATTTTATTGCATAGTGAACGACATAAAAATGAAGTTCACGCATTACAACCAGCAAATAAATAGCATTCAGTTTTTCAATAAATTTGATGGCAAGTTACTGTAGACGTTACTACTGAAAACTACTCAGCCCCAAAAACCGAAGAAGATTTGACTTTTCTAAGGTGGGGATTAAAAGGTAAAACAAAAAAAATAGCATTTTTTTTCCAACGGTTAATTAACCCCTCAACAGCTATAAATACTGGCTCTCTAGCAACAGACAAAAATAAGCCAGCCGGTGTAATCATGTTAACTGCCCAACGGGATCCATGTCCTGATACATACCTCCCAACCGTCCCGGATCCAGCGGGACTGTCACGATTTTGACAGCCTCCGCCGCTGTCACGGCCGGGACAAGTATGTCCCGCACTGGTTGGGAGGTGTGCAATGTATCAGCCGGCCATCCCTGCACCCGCAGAGCCTTACACCACATATTGGCTGCTCTGTGCGCACAGGACCTGTGATGAGGTCACAGGAGGGGAGGAGTCAGGGGTCACATGATCGGGACCTCTGTGGATTGCAGGACTCGGCTGTGCAGGTTGCCAACTTGCCATGGTGCTGCTGGATGAGGTAAGTAAGCTGCCTTATGTGTGGGGTCAGGAGGTGTTTACAGTGTGGATGTAGCAGAGCGATGTGAGTGCGAGGTGTGTGGAGCGGAGCTGAATGTGTACAAGGTGTATGGAGCGGAGCTAAATGTGTACAAGGTGTATGGAGCGGAGCTAAATGTGTACAAGGTGTATGTAGCGGAGCCGCGTGTGTACGAGGTGTATGTAGCGGAGCCGCGTGTGTACGAGGTGTATGGAGCGGAGCCGCGTGTGTACGAGGTGTATGGAGCGGAGCCGCGTGTGTACGAGGTGTATGGAGCGGAGCTGAATGTGTATGAGGTGTATGGAGCGGAGCTGAATGTGTACGAGGTGTACGGAGCGGAGCCGTGTGTGTATGAGGTGTATGGAGCGGAGCTGAATGTGTACGGAGCGGAGCCGTGTGTATGAGGTGTACGGAGCGGAGCTAAATGTGTATGAGGTGTATGGAGCAGAGCTGAATGTGTACGAGGTGTACGGAGCTGAACAGTGTGTGTATGAGGTGTATGGAGCGGAGCGGAATGTGAACGAGGTGTATGGAGCAGAGCTGAATGTGTACGAGGTGTACGGAGCGGAGCCGAGTGTGTATGAGGTGCATGGGGCGGAGCGCGTGTGTACAGAGCGGAGCCGTGTGTTCAAAGTGTACGGAGCGCAGCCGCTTGTGTAGGAGTAGCTATGTGTGGCCATTATACGGAACGAAGTATCATGTGCGGCCAATATACAGTATGGAGCATCATGTGCAGTCATTATACAGTATGGAGCATCATGTGTGGCCATTATACAGTATGGAGCATCATGTGCAGCCAATATACAGTATGGAGCATCATGTGTGGTCATTATACAGTATGGAGCATCATGTGGGGCCATTATACAGTATGGAGCATTGTGTGGCCATTATACAGTATGGAGCATTGTGTGGCCATTATACAGTATGGAGCATTGTGTGGCCATTATACAGTATGGAGCACTGTGTGGCCATTATACAGTATGGAGCACTGTGTGGCCATATTTTTGGTTTATAATTATTCTTTGTGAAACAGTATGATCAGCAGTGCTAAATGGGTGTGGTTGGGACGTGGATTTGGGTGTGTCTAGTTATGAATGGGTGTGGTCAGAGGCGTGGCCTAAAATTTGCCACAAACTTTGTCCCTCTTTCCCATCTTCAAAAGGTGGGAGGTACGCCACCACCACTTCCAGTTCACCTCATTTGCCTCCATAATCTTCAACTAATGGTAAAGTGCTGATTTTACATGTATAATGTTGACTTTCTGGCAGTAATAATTTCATTTTAATCACAGTGTCACAATTCGGCCGTCTGTGGTCAGATAGAGGCTTTTGGCCCCAGCCTGGACAACCCTTTTGGAAAGCACTACAGTATTTGAGGATCTATAAGCAGCAGCTTTACAAAATGTGTTCAATTGAAACATTTTCCAGACTCCGCCCAAGAAGTAGAAATTGCTCAGAGGAAGTGGGCTTCCAGCTTTAAAGGATGAACTTTTGAAGGTGTAGGAATGACTAATAGCCCTATAAATCATCCATCCACATGACAAAAATAGGTAAAGCAAACCTGATAAAAAAAAAAAAAAAATTGACAAATCACACTATATAGACAGAATCTATAAGGTAAGCGTATTGACAACTTAATGAGGTAGCACACCCCCCACAGCACACCTCGCACAGCACTCCCCCACAGCACCACCCCACACAGCACACCTCGCACAGCACCACCCCGCACAGCAAACCTCGCACAGCACTCCCCCACAGCACCACCCCGCACAGCACACCTCGCACAGCACCACCCCGCACAGCACACCTCGCACAGCACACCTCGCACAGCACACCTCGCACAGCACTCCCCCCACAGCACACTCCCCACAGCACCACCCCGCACAGCACTCCCCCCACAGCACCACCCCGCACAGCACTCCCCCCCCCCCCACAGCACTCCCCCTGCTCCCTTTCAGAGACTAATCTTAAATGCAAATTAGATGTCCACGTTTACTGAAAAAACAAAATTGAGGCAAATGTTAACGTGTTTGTTAAAAAGATATCCTTACCACAGTTGATTGTTTAGGAAAGTCCAGAAACACCAAAGAGAGGAACAATGCAAGTGACCAAAACATCAGCCAGAAAGCATTGGTACTGAGATGTGGTCTGTGGTCCCCACCTGCAGAACCACTCCTTTATTGAGTGTGTCTTGATAATTGCCAATAATTTCCATCTGTTGTCTATTCCATTTGCACAACAGCATGTGAAATTGATTGTCAAACAGTGTTGCTTCCTAAGTGAACAGTTTGATTTCACAGAAGTTTGATTTACTTGGGAGTTATATTTTGTTGTTTAAGTGTTCCCTTTTTTAGCAGTGTATAATATGGATAACCAAGATCAATAGTTTGCTATGATAGTAGAGATTATACAGAAATAATAATTTAACCTAGTATTATA